>NC_140592.1:324342068-325542068 GCF_964204655.1 Triturus cristatus
AATAAGCAGCATAGATACCTGCATTTATGAAACGTTTTTGACGCGGTTTTCTTGGTCCTAGCAAGAAATCGCTAAAGTCTGCGTCGTCTTTACGTAAAGGTAAGTGTTGTTTCACATCCTCTAGTGTTGATTTCTGCAGCCAATCGAGGCATACTTTTCCTACACTGTATGTTGTTACTACCCCTGGATGCTATCTTTGGACATAGCGTGGGTCTTGCCTATTGATTGTGAAACCCTGTGTTCTATTCAGGAATTTTTCTTGACAGTTGTTTGTGTCTATGGGCCAGAGCAACCATTTTCCCCATTCAGAATCTGTTCTGTTGTTTTGTAGAATTTTATGTACGTCTACCTCCCCCTGTGTAGTGCTATCGCTGGCAGGTTTAGGTATGGACGGAGTGTTCATGTCTTTGATCTTTGCTAATCCAAGGCAAGACGTTTGTTGGACAGTGTCATTCAAAAACATTATCTGCTGTGGGATGATGCAGGCTCTAAACAAAGCTTCTATCCCCTGCACTTGCCAATCTTTTGTACCCCAGACAGATTTTGTGTCAATAGTTTGTTTCCAAAAATCGAAACCCTGTCTAGACAGTTGGTCAATAAAGGATGCAGAACAAATCTGTTTTGTAGTTGTTAACATATTTTTCTTTCCTGTTTTGTTGACATTTTTATAATAAAACGTTTCTGAGATGGATGTATTGTACCCTGACACACATATGGAAACTTCTTTTCAAATGTTTTTGATCTACCCCTCGGTGGTGTAGGACAGTGTTCCCATTGGTTATCCCAAAATACATTTCTAGGAGTTCTAGATTTATGCAAGAAATGATTACCATTGTGGTTGTAACAAAAAAGCTGTTCATAGTCTGTTGAACCCTCTAAATATTCATGGTTAGAAAATGCAGCAGACCTTTCTAGATCAGACATCATGTTTTTAACTGTCTCAAAGTCCCAATCATCAGAATAGGTACTAGAGGTAATAAAGTCACTTAATGATATTTTGCATAAGTGTGGAATTTTACCAAGTTCAGATGGACCGAATATATCGTAATCCGTTTTGTCCCAAACTATACCATTTTGTATAGGAACGGCTGTGATGTTCACTGCTGATAAGTCTCTTGCTTAACGATGGGAGGATTTGTGTGGTTTCAAAAGTAAGTTCACAGTTCTGTGTACAAGTGAATATATCTTCCCTCTGTCAACATGCTCAAAGTTATTACCAAAGCAAGCCAAAGTAGAAAGAAGAAAATTCCAGAAATAATCCACAGTTCAATCCATGGTGAAACCAGATAAGTCTTTTTCAAGTGATGAAAAAAGTCTTGTGCTTGTTCTTTAAAAGTCTTTTTCGCTGGCGTCGTTTCAGGTTCGCTGGGATCCTCAGAAAACTTATCAAAGGTAATGAAATAGCCTGAGTGCAGTTATGTCAGTGGTTGGAATTGCTTCGGGATTCATTAAAATCAGTGGCACCAGCTGATCACGTGTTACGTTGGTGTAGACAGGTGTATCAGGACGAACTGTTATTGGGTTTCAAGAGGAACGAGTTCCATAGCATTGTTGCTTAGTCCTTCATTTATTACTGTTGGGGTCTCAAAGGTGATGAGTCTTTCAGTTTGAACCTCTTGGATAGTAGCTAGAGGAGTGTGTCTGCTACTTGGTCGGAGTCCACTTGGCCTACTATTCAGTATTGGCCACATGATGTGGTTTGATGTGGTCGATGGACACAAATAGTTTCTCCTTTTTACCAGCAAGGGGCGGCAGAAGTACTGTTCTTGATCCGTGGATTGCTAGGACAGGTACTGGTTATCTGTAAGAAGGCCCAAATTCCTTCTAATCCGCGATCTTTTCTCTGACTAGATCCCCAAGCTTTGGGATCCAGACAGGCCTTGCTGGGACGGCTGTTTTTTTTCCCCAGTGGTGGTTGGCTTCAGGAAGACGTTGCTTTGTTTTGTTCTTAATTCATTTAAGTCCTGTAAAACAGTCAAACGATCTTTGATATCAAAAGGTTTATTTTCCACCACTGTGCCTGCACATTCTAGATCTGGGACCCACATTCTTGTCCCAAATAGGACCTCATATGGAGTGATCCCCCCTAGAGAACTTCTTGGCAAATTGTTTAAAGAGTGTTGGACCCCATAAAGATGTTTGACCCACCCATCACCCGTACCTAATACTCTAGCTGTTATAGACCGCTTTATGTCCTGGTTTTTTCTTTCCACAACCGAATTACCCTCAGGATGGAATGGAGAAGAGTACCGCAATTCAACGCCCAAAGTGGCCATGGCTTCCTTGTAAGCTCGAGAGCTAAACGCAGGGCCCTGGTAAGAGTGTAGCGTGCCAATTGCGTATGTGCCGATTAAGACTCGCAAATCTTTTATAACAGTTCGAGCGTCAGCCGAGCGCTGAGGCCACATCCATAGGAACCTTGACTTAGTGTCTTTGGGATCGCATTTATCCAAGTGGACGCCTGCACGTAGATAGTCTAATGCTCTCTAACAATGGTGTCCGTACTGGGCAGGCTACTTCGTAGTCTGGTGGTGTTCTGCACTGCGATCTCTATTTCAGTTTATGCAGTTGTTGATGAAGATGTGAATCAATGTAGTCATTCCAGGCCACCAGTACATCTCTTTTAATGCTAATATTGTTTTAGAGATCCCCTGATGTGACAAAACCTCTCCCAGATGTGCTTCATAAATCAAAGCTGCTCTTTGTTCCATGTTTGGAATTACCCTAGCACCCACTCCAGGTAATCGAGCAAACAAAACATTGTTCGCATCAATTATGTATCTGTATTTGAGTGGAAACGTTTTAGGTAATACTGCGCCGCTGCCTTTGCTTGAAGCATTGACAGCCAGTAATATCTCACTGTCTATTTTCTTTTTTGAACGAGTGATCGCAGCTACGGAAGCCGTTTGCACAGCCCCCTTCGCGGCTTCGTTAGCCAATGAATTCCCTGCAACGTGAATGCCATCATGTTGATGACTCAGCGTGTGTATCACATGAGTGTTTTGTAGTCCTTTCTCTCAACTGAACTATTTGTTACCAAAGCGTCTTATGCTTAATTGTGCCACCTTTTGCATCTTTGAAACCGTTTTGTATCCAATTCTGTAAATATTTATTATATGATTGTACACAGTAAAAGGAATCACACACTATAAGTGTGGGGAATTCGTGATCCGTATTTTCAAGTGGCAATTTGAATGCTTTGAGTTCAGCTCGCTGAGCTGTACAGTCTCCTAGAGGCTGTGTTTTGGTAACCATTGGTCGGAATTTACTATCGCGCATACGACCTTTAACGATCGCGCATGCTGCACTGTAAGCTTGCTTACTCCCAGTAGCGGGTTGTGCTGATCCTTCAGTATAAATTATAAATTCGTACTGGTCAAGAGGGAGAACCTCGATAGGCAGAGGACATTCATGTTCATATTGCAGGAATGCTTGAGTTTTCAAACAAGGATTAAAAACATATTCAACATCTGTTGCAGCAAGAGAATTAACCCATTGTATCCATCTTGGATGTAAAGCTTTTGCATTCGGAATGCTCGCTATTGTAACCGCCTCTAAGGCTGGTACCAGAGTCACGACAATAATGCGTTTCCCCTGTGCTAGAGCTCTTTCTTTTGCTACAGCGGTTTGAACTGCTGTCAGAATTTTTGCTGTTGAAGTGAAGCGCATTTCCGCTTGTGTGTATAAATGGGATGTGTATGCAATCGGTACTTCTTCACCTTCATTAAACGTTAAGTAGGTGAATCCGCATTGACCCGCTATTATTCGGATCACTAAGTTACGTGTATTCAGGCGTGTTTGTAAGTGGTTTGTTGCTAACATGTCAGCTTGTATTGAACGCAGGATATTTGTGTGTTCCTGTGTCCAATCTTTTTGTTTGAAATCTTGTTTGATTAATTCGTAGAGAGGTTTAACCCTTTCTGCGTAATTTAGAATGCAATTTCTTCCAAAATTCAGGAAACCTAGAATCAACTAAGTATTTCAGCGTATTTGGAGGTTGGAGCAGCGCGCATTTCTCTAAAAAGTTTGCTGCCAGGCTTTTTCCTTCACTTGAAAATTCATATCCTAGAAAAAGGACATTGAGATGGGCAATTCTTGATTTTTTTTTTTAAATTGAATTTGTAGCCCTCAGAGGCAAATCCCAGTATTATGGTATTTACCCTGTTTAAGTGCCTATCCAGGTCGTCGTCTGTTAAGTATATGTCATCGACATATGACAATGCCTCATCATCATAAATTTGTAGTAACTCTGTTACTCCTGCTGAGAATAACCCCGGGCTGTTCTTGAACCCTTGTGGGAGTCTACAAAAGTGACGCTGGGTCCCCAATATTGAGAAAGCTGTCAAGTACCTACTTTCAGGTGATATGTTTTGACAAGAGAAACCATTTGAAATATCCAATGTGGTTTTATATTTTTTACGCACAATATTATTCATTAATGCTGTACTGTGTGCGTTTTGCACTGCAAATGTTTTAGAACAAGTGTTCAGGTGTCTGTAATCCAAAACTAGATGATATGTGTTGTCTGGTTTTGAAACGGGAAACAAAGGATTGTTCATTGATGAGGTGCATGTTTCAATCACCCCTTGATATTCAAGTTGACCTAAGATCTCCCTGACCTGTTTTTTAGCTTCTTGCTTAATAGGGTACTGCCTTTGTGCAGTTGGTTGAGTTTTATTTGGATTTTATGGTGAGGTGAGTCCTCATCCCATCCGACATGATTTTTATATAATGCTGGAGCTTGGCAACTGCCCATTTCCTGCCATAAGTATATTTTAGATGTACTGGAACATGTTTGGAGAAGGCTGGCATAATGATGTCTTCGCCGTGTGGGCACTCCCTGACAAATTGTGGTGGTCAGTCTTTTTCTGCTAGAAGTATGTCATAACCCCTTGAAAGCTTCTCCCAAAAGAGTGCTTTCACTTTTCTTGGTATGTCTCCCTCCATCCGGAGTGTTATTTCGTATAATTTTTGTGGAGAACTAACCCTGGTGTCTACAGTTTCCACTGTTATGTATTCATTCAAGTCCACTATCTCCAAAAGTTCCTTCAGGTTCTGGTGAGCTATTGTTACTTCTAATGCATTGTCCAGTATTGTCTGAGCCCATTCTCCGTTCTTGAGTTGTGTCCTCTGGATTTTCGGCATGTCTGATATTCAGACCTGCTACCTTTTTCTTGGAGAACTGAGGTTTTGGTTTATTTTCTGAACGTGTTTATCGTCTCTGGACTTCACGCGTTCTTCTTTTTGTTCTGAATGTCCTCTTCTTTCGGATGTCTGTGAAGATGTCTGAAAGGTACGATAGGAATGTGTATCAGTATCTTGATACCTGTCAGGTTTTCTCAAATTGCCCCTATTTCTGAGGTTATACCTGCTTTCGGAGGGCTCCTTTTGAGGAGACCTACCTCGGGATTGAGAACGTTTCTCCTTTGGATGTTGTTTTTTGTTTTCCCACTTCTTTTTAGAAGATGTAGGATTGTGTTTAATTAGGTCCTTTTCAGGATCGTCAGACAGTCGTGGTTTAAGTGGTTTCCCTCCTTAACAGTTCTGACCAATTCCTCATAAGATTTTTCTATTATTCCGGGTTGTTCTTTTTGTTGTTCTGTTACATCCAATTCTCTCAATTTCTGGGGGATCGCCACTGATGCTGCCTCCTCTCCTTTAATATTAGATAGTATTATTGTTGAGACCTGGTCGAAATTCTTCAGTAATTTCATAACTAAATTCAGAGCAGGCTCTGCCCCGTATTCGTTTTGAATTTGTTTCAGGACATCGGGTATTACTGCAATAGACGGAACACCGAGTGGTGCTGTCTTCCAGATGTGGTGTGATCCCCATTGGTAAATAGATTGTTAGAATTCTGTGTTTTTCATGAGGGCTAGTATTAGGAAATACTGCTTCGATTTGAGTAATTTGTTTAGCTATCCAGAATGGAAGTTGCTCGCGTTTTGTTGGCAGTTTACCCATTACTGCGTGTAAAGTCTGTGGAGTGATCTTTTGTGTATTCCCCTGGTGGGGGGTTTGAGTTGGAATGGTTAATGGTGGTTGGACTGTGAAACTCCGCATAACATATTGGACTAATTGTCTGTACATTTTTATTAACTCTTTGAGTTGAATGAGTAAATCCTCGTCTGACATCTCTTCGATGTCATGATGAGGTGTGTAGACGGCTAAAATCGGCCATGTTGCTCCTGGTCTACCTAGTGGACCGAGCCTGGTTATGTGATTGTAATGTTTTAGGGCACCTTTGAACCAGAGCTGATGCTCCTGGTATGTGAGTGGAATTTCAATATCCTCGAAAGGAATGTATTCCTCAGGTGGTTCATCTTCTTTCAAGAAGGGACATGTGTTACTGGATTTGATTCTGGGAATGTAATCCATGAATAGAATACCTTTGTTTGAAAAGATTCATGTGCCTCTATCACAAAAACTGCTCTACCACCTCTTCGTGTCAGGCCATGTTTTATAAGTTTTAGAGTGATGGCTTTCCTTACATTTGGATGGATGTTTATAACACCCTCATTGGTTTCATTTAAACCTGTAGTATTAAAGGCTGCTACGACTAGATCAGGAATAGCCTCTGTATTATCCTCGTTTTGGGACATTGTTTAATGAAAAATGTAGAACATGTTTCAAGGGAACAAAGATAAGGTGCACAATATTTTGGAACACTGTATCCTTCAACGTTGAATAAACCAAACAGCTAATACATAGGACTCTCGTCCTACTCCGCTATGGCGGATTTTATCCCTACACACTCCAGACGTCTTATGGAGTATTATGAGTAGTTGTATCTGAGAAAAGCACGACTGAGTTACTTCAGTATCTAGCGTTAAATTAGTGCCTTACCAAAACGTTGGGCGCCATGTAGTGTAGTTCCTATTTCCCTTATAGACTCTGCGCATTGGAATAATATACACTATAGTTCTGTGCATAGGACGGAGGTCAGTATGCTCCTGTCATGTATATTAAACGTAATTACTTGTGTTTCAGCTAATTCGGAGGCCACTAGAAACTTCTCGAATTAACAAGAAGGGATTAGTTTCTGACAACCGCATAAACATGACAACTTTGTTTCCTTTCAGAATCGGAACGTGTCTCAGAATCGTGGAAACAATAGATAACAGTTTCACTCAGGCATTCGTGCAGGCTTAGTTTCTTCAGAGTTACACAGAAAATAGGAAGACAGGCGTTTTCAATATAAAAGGATTTTTTGAACAGTCTTAGTTCTTGTTTAAGAGATATGAGCTGTCACGATCATTAGACAGTAAGCAAGATATAATATGCACAGCGTCAGCAGGAAGAAGAAGTAAAACTGCAACAGCATTGTCTTTTAGCTATGACCTATATCTATATACATACACATAAATACACAGGCTAAAAGTGGATACTCATCTGGTGCTTCTAAATAATTCTACCCCAGTGTACCTAACTTGAATGTAGTGCGAGGTAGGAAGTAGGTGCTGATATAAGCTATAGTTGGTATAAGCTTAAGTTAGTATATTATATGAGATGCCAAGAATTTCCTTAGGTTCTAGTCAGCTCCATACCTTAGAATGAGAGAGGTGGGAATCTCTTTCCAGATCTCGAACTGTAACACCCCGCAAGGGGAGTTGGAACACTGGAAGCTGGAATCTCTGCGTGCAGGGAAGACAGCGTCTGTTCAGTGCGTCAGGCGGGGACTCAAACTCCTTCAGGACTTGCCGTGGCGAGCCATATAGCCGAGCTGTGCTGTGCCGTGCTTTGCCAGGGCAAGTGAAGGTATATTTATACCTGGAAGGTGTCTAGGAATGCTAGCATTGACGTAAAGTCGGGCAGAGGAAGACGTCTTGAATGAACCCCTAAGGAATAGTAGTTCATGCATAATAGATGAGTTCTTGGAGAAATCAATAATCCAAGCAGGGAAAATCCCAAAGGCTTAAGGGTCTGGTTTCTAAGAACTCGTTGTGACGTGGGATGCACAGATGTAGGTGACCATGCCTGTATTGGGATCTGCATGGCCAGTGCCTAAATAAGGACTGGGATATTATGCCTAAATAAGGACAAGTCGAATTGTGCCTATATCACGACATCATTCAATAGACCTATATACGGGTATCTAAAGCGACACACAACACACAGTCCGTGAGACAGGCCTATGTCATGGCGCACACACATGATCCGGGTTTGCCTAAGACAATAAAAATCAGCATTAGGGATTATGCACTCGGCACAAATGGCTAAAGATGGTTCTCTAAAGAATCTAATCTGAATTGAAGTAGCATCTGCTAGTAGCATGTCGTCCCATAATCTTTGGGCAAATGCACTTACTGAAGCTTTAGAGCTAAAGGGTGCTGCGACGTTGTGGAACTTACATCTGCCTCACCAACAGTTCAGAGTGACCCTAAACAAAGAGGTACAGACATACTCTTTCATGACTGATCACCTGAGCCTCATAACAAGAAAGCATGCTGATCTCATCATCAACAGTTATGCACAAAGAGGGATTCGCAGGCTGACTTGGACCTAGACGTTTTCGACACCATATAGAATTGACTATTTTTCCTGGGACCACGTTGAATGGTCAAGTCCCGAACGCTCTTCTATAGAATCGTTTTTCTGACATCTACCTACAATTGTGTATATGAAAAGATAAGACTCCTTGAAGAAGCCCTATGCTTTATGGGCCATAGAGGGCGAAACACGTGTTGGCTGTGCCTCACAAAAGTATATTTCTTTTATCACCCATGACTCTAAATAAACTCTGAGAATCAAAAAAGCTCCCAACCTCTCTATTTTCGACTGCCTTAAACCAACACTGGATACAAAGCATGGATTACTCTGCACCTTTGTGAATATCCTCACTTGTCCTGGTACTTTCTCCTGTTACTGAACTAATGGGTAAGGGACTCCCCATTTCCAAGGACAAGTAATATCAGAATTATCCTCATTAGCATGCAGGGCGGATAAAAAAAACTAGATCCATTACCCCTTCAAGTCTCTCTCCTGCTAGGAGAAGGCTGCCTATTCCATCTGGACTTTACCAGAGCCCATCAATGTTTAGTCTTCATTCTCAAGATGACAACTTCACTTACTTACTCACCATCAAGAACATGTCTCAGCCCTGTATAAACCTACAGACTATCCTCTCCGAGCAAGCAGAGTGACTGTGTTTTATGACCCTGTGCTTACCTTTGTAACATTGTTAGAGCTGATACTTATTGTTTGCCTGTGCTTTGTAGAAGTAAGGCCAACGTATAAAGCGGACAGGCTGCTAGGCGAAGGTTGTAATTCGTAATGGTCTGTATTTGTGGCTATCAGTGGACACTCGCTATTTTTGCCAAAACCGCACCTATCCTGCCACTTCAGGAACATAACCACCAGAGCTATATTATGATATATCCCCCAACTCGTTTTCAGTGAACTCATGTGCAAAATGTATATTTCTAATGCCAGATTTGCACTAGGCTTAGCACCCTATTTTTTTTTTATATAAATCATTTGTATTGGTTTTCATAGCAACATTATCAGTGCACAGTTATAACCATACATTAACCAGTAACTGCAGGGTGTCCCCGGCCATAAGTAACCATATAATGCTCCATAGGTGTTTCAGATGCTCCATGTCCAGCCAATGGGAATCACACCCCTACCCCTCCAGTATCCCGCCCCCCCCCCCTCCCCCGCCACCCCCTCCCACCCCCCCCCCCCCTGTGGCAGCTGCAAAGCGTCCGAAAATGTCAATATCAGTCTGGGGAGCGCCGGACCCCCCCGGATCTCCATCAGTGATGCTACGGAGCCCCGCCTCTCCCCATGCCCAGCCCCTGCCAGGTCTGGCAGAGACGCAAAGCTCTCAAAGTGGGCGGATATACTGCTGCAGGGAGACCCCTAGACAGGTAAGCCAGCAGGGCACCCCAAGACTCCTCAAAGGCTGAGGGATCATCCCTAAAGCTCACTGCCAGGCGCTCCAACGAGAGTAGGCGCCACAGGCGGGCGTGCCACAGCGACAGAGCAGGAGCGCCCTGTTTCTTCCACTCCGCCGCCACTGTGAGCTTAGCCGCCCCCACGCAGAGCCACCATATAGCCTTGTCACCCCTGGACACTCCCTCCCAGTCCTCCCCCCGAAGACCTAGTATCATATGCGCGATCTCCCCGGGGGGGTGTAAAGCCCAAGATCTCTTTAATCTGCGCTAGAATTTCTTCCCAAAAAGGTCGGATGCTGGGGCAGTCCCACCATATATGTTTGAAGTCCCCTAGGAGGCCACATCCCCGCCAGCAGAGTGCAGAGGTCCCCGGGAAGATCCTAGCAAATTTTGTGGGGTATAGGTACCAGTCAAATATGGTTTTGTAGTGTGCCTCCCTCAGGCCCACCGACAAGTTATGTCTGGGTATATCACGCCACAATCCCCTCCACTCCGCTTCTGTTATCTCTCTCCCCAGGATGTGCTCCCAGAATCCCATATACCTGGCCCTGGGCGTGTGTAACGTGTTCAACAGCATCCTATAGAGCGTCGAGATTGCCCCCTTCATAGAACCCGCCTGCGTCAGAACCAGTTTCTCCATATCAGTGAGGTTCCGGCATCCCGCCTCCCTCATCGGTGTCGCCGTGGCCCAGTGCTTTAGCTGCAGATAGTGGAAGTGCTCACTGTTGGGAACCCCAAACTCACCCCTACAGTTCTGAAACGAGCGGAACACCCCCTTGTCAAATAGGTCCGCCAGTTTTAGACATCCCCCTTCACGCCACTCATCAAAAGGACCCTCGTCTCTGGCTGGCGGGAAGGCCGGATTAAAGTGTATCGGGGTGTATGGCGAAGGGAATGTCGTCCACCCCTCTCTCTGCGTGACCCTATCCCAAACCTCTAGCGTAGTGCGTGTCGGCGTGCTAAGACAGGCATTCGGCGGTCTGTCTCTCCTCGGTTTCCACAGCAGATCCCAGATCGACCTGCCGGCGATCGCGCGGTCCATATGAAGCCAATGCTTCTCTGATTCACGCGCCGTCCATTCTAACGTGACCCGCAATTGGGCCGCCTGATAGTAAAGCTCAAAGTCCGGCAGTCCCATCCCTCCCTCCGCCCTCTGTTTCCAAAGCACTGTAAAAGGGAGCCGAGCCCTCCCCCCTGCCACATGAACTTAGTGATCATCGTCTTCAGCTGCGGAAGAAACGCTTTCTCCAGCGGGATCGGCAAGGCCTGAAACAAGTAGAGGACCTGGGGCAGCACCATCATCTTCACCGCATTGATTCGCCCCATCCAGGATATATACAAAGGTTTCCACCGCCTCAACTCCTGTCGCAAGTGCGGTAAAACTGTGGTGTAGTTGGCCCCATACAGCCCCGAAACCGTCGGCGTAAGCTGCACCCCTAAATATTGTAGCGAGTGCTGTGCCCATGAGAGCCTCGTCTGGGATTTCAGCGAAGCCACCTCCGCTCTTGAGAGTGTGAGATTGAGTATATAGGACTTGGTCATGTTGACCTTAAAGCCCGCCACTTTCTCGAAGTCCTGCAATTCCCCCCGCACCGCGGGGAGAGAGAGGCGAGGCTCCCCCAGGGTTAGCAGAACATCATCCGCGAAGAGGGAGATTTTGTGGTCCTCCCCGCCAAACCGTATCCCTTTAATGGATGCATTCGCTCTCACCCGAATAGCCAGTGGCTCTATGCTCAGGGCGAAGAGTAGAGGGGACAGCGGGCACCCCTGTCTATTACCTCTACTCAGTTGGAAGGGCTCGGAGGGTGTCCCGTTGACCACCACTCTCGCGGAAGGAAGGCAGTAGTTAGCACGCACCATCTCTATGAAGGCGTCCCCGAAACCAAATTTCCGTAAGGTCAAGAAGAGGAAGGGCCAATCCACGCGATCAAACGCTTTTTCGGCGTCCAACCCGACCAGCACAGCTGGAATGTTGAATCTAGTTGTTTTTTCGATAATGTGGATTGTACGCCGTATATTATCGTGTGTCTGGCGCCCTTTAATGAAGCCA
Organism: Triturus cristatus; assembly: GCF_964204655.1. NCBI lineage: Eukaryota > Metazoa > Chordata > Amphibia > Caudata > Salamandridae > Triturus > Triturus cristatus. Next base: position 324,354,018 of record NC_140592.1, read on the forward strand.
GATTGGTCCGGGTGGATCAATCGAGGTTGCAGGTCGTCCAGGCGCCTAGCTAGGATCATGGAGTAGAGCTTGGCGTCCAGGTTCAGAAGGGCTATGGGGCGATAGGACGCGCACAGCTGCAGGTCCTTGCCTGGTTTAGGCAGCAACGTAATCACCGCCTCCGCCATAGAATTGGAAACTCGGGCTTCCTTCGCCACCACCCGAAACAGAGCTGTCAGATGCGGGGTCAATTAGTCTACGAAGTGCTTATAGAAATGTGCGGTAAAGCCGTTTGGGCCAGGCGCCTTGTGGAGCCTGAGACGCTTTATGGCATTCCGCACTTCCTCCCCAGAGATGGGTTCTTCCAGCCTCTCCCGTTCCGGCGCTGAAAGCTGGGGGCACTCCACCCCATCTAGATACGCCGTTTGGAGGTCCCGCGCAAGCGGGTCCCCACTATACAGCGCGCCATAAAAATCCCGAAAGGCTCTGGTCTTGGCCGCTTCCTCATGCGTGACCTGGGCCGGTCCCACCCGAATGCCTCCCACATAAGATTTCACACGCTGGACTCTAAGATTACGTGCCAACTGCGATCCCACTTTGTCCCCCTGTTCATACCCGGCGCGTCGAAGCCTCAGCAAAGTATATTCCGCCCTGGCGCTGTAAATCGCCCGCAATTTACCCCTCACCGCCGTAAGATGTCGCTGTAAGTCGCGAGTGGGCTTATCTTTGTGTCTACTCTCCAACCCCTGGAGTTCTTCCTCCAACGCCTCCCGCTCCAGTGCCTGTTGTCTCCGCAGCGACGCCTGCAGTTGGATGCACTTGCTCCTCGTCACCGCCTTAAACGCGTCCCACGTATTCTGATATGAGGTGTCCTCAGGGGGGTTGCCCTGGAAATACGCCTCTATGGCCTCTGTCAGCTCCACCCTCCGTACCTGGTCTCGCAAGAGGGCCCCGGGGAAGTACCATCTGCCACGTCCCTGTCCCTGCACTCCCCACTGCAGCTCCAAAAGAACCATCCCATGGTCCGAGACTGAAATGGGGAGAATTTGCGCCCCCGTCGCCTTCCCCACCAATGCTTGGCTTATAAAAATGTACTCTATGCGAGTGTAAGTCCGGTGAACATGTGAATAGAAAGTATAGTCCTTTGCCGTCCCGTGGAAAGCCCGCCACCCATCTCGCAGACCAAGGGAGTCGAAGCGCTCCTTGACTCGCTTGGGAAACACAGACGTCCTGACCCCCGCAGTGTGGGAGCCATCAAGGAGACCATCCCACAAGCAGTTAAAGTCAGGATGATGGGGCCCTCCACGAAACCTCCCAGAGACTCCAACATGCGCGCTGTGAACACCGCCTGTCCCGTGTTCGGTGCATATACGACCGCAAGTGAGCACAGTTGGCCCTGTAGCCGCCCCTTGAGCATGAGCCACCTCCCCTCCTTATCCCTGTGCGTGTACACTACTTGAAAGGGCGTGGAGCTGTGTAACAGTACCGCCACCCCATTATGTTTGGTGTTGGCCTCTGAGTGAAAAATCTGTGGGTATGCCCTATGCTTGAGCCGACCCACATCCTCCTTTTTAAGGTGCGTTTCCTGCAGGGCGACTACCTTAACCTGCCTATCTATAATGTACTTTAAAACCTGCTGTCTCTTCTGGGGTGCATTCAATCCTTTTACGTTCCATGTAGCCCACGTCACCATCTTAAGTGGCCCACCCCTTCCCCGCTCTGCACAGATGGAGTGAAAACCTCCCCCCGCCATGTGTTGTGGGATCCAACTGTGCCAGACCGCAGTGCCCCTCCGCCTCAGCCCCAACCCGCCCCCCCGATGCCTCGCCGGCCCTCCCATGTCCCTTTCCGTGTCGTCGTTGCCGCCTACCACTTTCGCCCCCCGCCCCGTCCCCCCTACGTCCCCCCCGACCCCCCCCCCCCACCAAAAAGACCCGACCATGGAACCCCGCAAACCTTGGGTAGTTCCAGGGAAGGTAACCAAGACCCAGCCCCATCGGACTCCGAACCCCACCAACTTGCTCCGTAACCGGCGGAACAACAACAACATGTGTTCTAGACAGAGGGCTCCAGAGAAAAACAAAAACCTCAGTGTCCATGTAGCCTCGGTGTCCATGTGTAGACAGCCGCTCCTCTCGCTGGACTCGCCACAGCCCCGTCACCATCCACCAGGCACCGCCGTGAGGGGATACGAGCCCCTCCCGTTTGGGGGACCCCCCGCGGGCGCGCCCGACCTTCATCCCGTTGAATCCCGCGCCACTTCTACGCAGCCTCTACTCACGGTTGGGCCCTCCTCGCTGGCGTTGCGCCCTGCGCCACTGCTCCCTCTGTGCTCCGGCTGCCACGGTTCCGGACGACTCCGGGCCTCCACCATCCTCTGATTCCGCGGGGAGGCCCAGGATGCGCAGCCCCTCCTTCAGCTCTGTGATGTGGTGTCTTTTATTTTGCCGTTCAAAGCTGAGCCCGAAGGGATAGGTCCATCTGTAGCGCACATTTTCCGAGTTTGCCAGTCACCGGGCGGAGCTGCTGCCGTCGCACTAGAGTGGCCTGCGACAAGTCCTGATATAAAGAACAGCTGTAGCCCTGGAACGTGACCTCCTTCTTCCTAGCTGCTTCCAGGATGGCCTCCTTGACCGGGAAGGCATGCAACTTCGCCAGGACGTCCCTAGGTCTCCTGCGTTCTCCATGAACCGGTGGTCCGACCCTGTGCACCCGTTCCAGCTTTATTTTCAGATCTGGCCGGTTCACCACTTCCCCAAAGAGGCCAATAATGAACGCCTCCAGGTCCGGGCCTTCCGCGCCCTCTTCCAAGTCTCTCACCCGTATATTCTCCCTCCGGGTACGGTTCTCCAAGTCTTCCAGCTTCAGGGCGGACTGCGCCAGCTGAGCGCGAAGCTCTGTACACTCCGCCCGGGAGGCCAGGGAGGCGCTATCCAAGGCTTGCACCTTCTCCTCCACCTCCAAGACTCGAGACCCCACGTCGTCCACATCCCGGCGCAGATCGCCGAGCTTCTCCGTTAGGTCCCCCCGCAGTTGGTCCAGGCTGGCGTGAAAATCCCGTTTGAGCTCTCCACAGAGATCTTTCTTGAAGTCCCGGAGCGTGGCCACCAGGTCGTCCTTCGTCAAGGCCATGCCGTCTCCTCCGCCCGGACCTCCCTCGTCAGTGGCGCTGGACAGCGTCTGGAAGTACTTCGCCACGCGATTTTCCTGTGGCTTCGGCGCCTTTTTTGTCGGGAGCGCGCGGGACGTCCTCCCCATCAGTCCGACCCCTCTGTGCCGTAAGACGTCGCCACCACCAGTCCTATGGCACCGCAGTGACAATCCTCCACCGCTCGACCCCTGGACCCTGGAAGCAGAATCGGGGGCCGTCCTGTCGCCGCCGGCAGACCCCGCCACTAGACGCTTTGCTGACCTCACGGGCTGCGCTGTAGTTCAGTCCTCACCATCGCTGGCCATCCCCTTTATCTCCACGTGCCCTCCATATCAAGCGTGCCCGGGAGCCAGCGCTCGGTGTCAAGAAAAAGTCTTACTTGGCCGCCATCGTAGAGTCAGGCACCGCCCAGAGCCAGGACGAGCGGCGATCGCCCCCTGCGTCTCCGTCCCCTCTAGCCTGCAATGTCCGCCGTCAGGGAGCACAGCTCGAGTCCCGGTGGCCAGCCGCCCCTCCTCGTGATCACCGTAGTGGCCGCAGACGCCGCCTCTCCGTGAGGGTCCTACGAAGCTGTTGCTCAGCGCGCTGTCCCTCCTCTCAGCGCCGGCCAGGCCAGCACCACCTCGGCTGTCATGGTCACTCCCGCCGTGCGCTCAGATCGACAGACCTCCGGACACTTCCCCGAGTCCGGGGGGATCACTGCTCGGCGATCGGCCGCGGCCCTCCGCCGCCTTTTTGCTCGCTCGCTGCTCCCGGGTCAGCGCTCGCTCTCCAGCATCACCGCTGCCGCCACAGCCTCACCGCCTCGCCATCCGCCTCCACAGGAGTCCCGTGAGTGTTTCCCCCGTAGTGCGCCAGTCCGGAGCCCCCGCCCAGCCGCTTTTAGGAGTCCGTGGGGCCGGAGCTGACTCGGTGCACTACCAGTCAGCCATCTTACTTGGCCACGCCCCCCCAGCACCCTATTTTTTTAAGAGCATTGCACCTTACTTCGCTTTTAACTGGCTTACATTACATCTAACATTTTTACCTTTTTAGAGTCTGGAACCAGAGTTGCAGTTCAGGGCATGATATTGATGCCTACCTACGTTACCAGTCAGATGCACTTTAAACTGTATGCTAAGAGCAGTTTAGGCCACGATATTGATGTCTACCCATGTTAATAGTCGCTTGCACTTTAAACTTACAGGAATGTGAGAATGTAGCCTCATCCGCTGTTTTAATTTTACTTTATGAAATGACTGGAATATAAAAAGAGACATCGCTTACTCTCGTCATATTTTAATGTTATAATTTTAAATCTCGTTTGGCACTTTAATGGACTTGAATGTCTAAATAAAGCATTTTACAATCAATCAATCAGCATAGGCAGCCAGACATGAGTATAGTTGTGGCATTCAGGGCAGGGGTGCATGTTCATTACCATTCAGAGGACTTTTCTGTCCCAATAATACATAATTTCACTTAGATCATTTCATCTTGCCTTATATGCTGAGCTTACATCCTACCGTAGAGATGGCACCAATTTATTGAACTAAGTCCAGGAGAAACATTGGGTACCCTGTTACTTATTAGTCACTATTGATGTAGCCTCACTCTACGTTTGTATGTAACATAAATTGATGCTACACGCATGTAGATGCTTTTTCGGAGAGCAACCCATCTATCTACGCAATCATTCTATGATGCTAATACATAAGCTACGCGTCTGCTTAGAAAATAAAATGTCTTTGTTTAATGTCCAATGGTTTGCACAACTCAACGGAACTGAAATGGGCCGTTGCTTCATGAAAAGTTAATCAAATATTTACATGGGATGGTGGGAGAAGCAGATAGTGTGCAGTAGATAACCGAAAATAAACACATGACCCAGCATTTAATACTGTGGACTTGATATATTGCTGACCTGTTTGGGACAGAACTTTTAGAGAAGCCAACACATTTTTTAAATGAATGTCCTTGAATTACCTGAACCTTATATTCCCACATAATGCAAGACAGAAGGAAATTGGCTTCATTGATTTTTCCATCACTGTTAAAGATGATTGCATCCACACTAGTCTGCAACAAAACACCACAGCTGGTGATAGTGTGTTACATGCTTGAAGCCAACATCCCACCTAATTTAAATTGATTATTCCTTCTGGGGAAATCCTTAGATCTAAGCAGAATTGCAGCACTAATGCCATTTTTAATGAAAAAGAAAAGAGAATCACTGAGAGATTTATAACAAGGAGTTATTCATGCGAGGTAGTTAGAGAAGCTAGGGCTAAAGCACCCACACGTACCATGGAAAGTCTAGTAGCTAACAGTAACAGAATAACACAACCCAGTAAAATCAGACTAATGACCACATTCAATGTAGATTTCCTTACAAACCATGGTATTACACCCTGCCATTGACACGCCTTAAAGTCAGATGCAATTATTGGTAAACTAAGTTACTCCACACTCACTTGATACATACTGCACCTTGAAATCATTAAAGGACATTTTGGTACAGAACCATCACCACTACATGGGAAAACAAAGAGTTTGCTGTGGGAAATGTGAAGATTACAAACATAGCACTAATCGGAAGACCTACACATTGCCTACTGGCTCAAACTGCAAGATCAAGAAATTGATCACCTGCCCAACCGACTTTTATATTTATTTCCTTGAGTGCCCATCTTGGTCTACAATGCATATGTAATACTATCTCTCCTATCAAGAAAGTAGTATTGGAACATTTAAGGCGGGTGTCTCCAACCAGTTATCGTGAACTACCAGTAGCTCACAGAAACCTTGAGTTCATTTTTAACTATGCACTGCAAAAAGTAAGTGTTGCATTTTTCTTTTACAATTAAGGAAAGGCTATGTTTATAACATTATTATCACCTGCAGATTGCAAAGCCTGATAAAAAGCAGTGCTCCACTCAGAATTATGTCCCGGGTGGGTCACAGAAGTTCAAAACTGAACCACTGAGGTATTTAACTCTTAAATACAAGTTATTCTCAACTCAATATTGAAGCATGAGAACAAAATTATGTTTCTGAATGCTTTTAAATGAGAGAACATTAAAATGAAGAGTTAACTTAATGATTAAGTGAACTCTTAATTTTAATTTTCTCCTTTTCAAAGCATATACAAACAGCAGCCATCTTGCTCCCAGTAGCTGGTAGACACAGTGCCATATTTATAACTGAAAAATAGTCATTTTCTTTTAAATGGGAGAAATTTAAAGTAAAGAAAAATATTTCTATGAAATATTAACTCTTAATGTTTTCCTCTACTTTAAATTAAGCTCATTATGTCCTAATGTTGTATGAAGCATGTTTCTTCACTTTAAACATTTAAACAAATGACTATATTGTCCCATTATAAATATGCCACCAAGTCTACAGGCCATTGGGAGTAAAATGCCTTCTGTTTGTAAAGACACTTTGAAATGGGAGAAAATTCAACTGCTGACTCAGCTAATCATTTTTGTTCTCTCTCATGTCAAAGTGTTGCATTTACACACAGCAGGCGTCTTGTTCCCAGTGACTGGTAGACATACGGCCCATATTTTTAACTGAAAAATTGACATTTTCTTTAAAAGGGAGAAATTTAAAGAGCTGAAATTTTTTCCATATTATGAACATTTTTGTAGGAAATTGTTCTGTACTTTAAATTTCTCCCATTTGAAAAAAGATGATTGTATGTTTGTTTTGTACATGTAACGACGGTACCACATATGGCAAAAGGTTTTTCCTGTGCTGCAAGTACCTACGACAGTTTCTCAGTAACTCCTACACATATTTCCCATTAATTCACACACATTTCCATACATCCCCACAGACCATAAACTCACTGACGCACATGACAGCCTTATCATAGTACCCTTAATCACCATATTTTGTTCAAACCATAGTATCCGGCTCCATGGTCATTAGTTTTAAAGTCAGTGAACCTGGGCGACGGGTGTCTGGTAACAGTATGTGGGTTACTTAGCCTTCAGTAGCTCACAACGTTTTTCACTGATCAGAAGTAGCTCTCATTACAGAAAAGGTTAAAGACCCTGGTTTAAGAACTATTGGACATGAGGACTATACATATTTTGATTTTTTGACAAGACATTGCCAGCTGATGCACAAACAACCCTGATATATTGACTTACTTTGGCATTGACAGGATTGAGACAAATCTAAAAGTAGGTGACTGGGAGAAAAGACAGAACATTGAATTGGAATATAATAATTCACTGGATATTATGCACCGGAAGTGGTTGAACATTGAGGAAGAACTTTATGTACATGTTGGGTAAATCTGGACTATCATGATTGCACTATCATCAATATGTTATTTACCTGATACGTTATTTACCCGATACGTTATTTACCCAAAGCTTTTATTATGAACTGTTGGATGTATTTTAACCTTGTGAGTCTTCTAACAGGTGACTGGGCAGGGTTAGATTGCAAAAATGTGATGTCTGCTCCCAAATTCTATGAAATGGGGTTGTAGGTATCTGATATCTACTATTGTTTGTGTGCAATTGTTTGCCTCTGTTGGGATTTATAGTGTTCATTTTTTTCACTTAGCACTTGAACAGTTTGCACAGCCAAACATGGCTCAGGTCCACTCTTCTGCAGGCATTTGGAATAACATAAAATGATTTGATGCCATTTTTAGGTCTCTGCTAAAACAGCAGGGTGTTGCTTGTGACAATCTATTGTTTTCTTTAAAAAATGAAATCCTCTACAATGGGGCATTTAGTCTGCCCATTACTTACCATTGATTGGCTTCATTGTCACTTTTACTTTTTTCCTTTTCTTGAGTGGTCGCATGTCGGCACTCTACACATGTTGACTTCACTTCCTTTCCCTATTTTTGTGTTCTTTACTGTAGCATGGACCAAGTATTGGTTAATTTCTTGATTAGTGTTCTGCCTCTCTGCTTGCGCTCTGATTGTGGTACCACTTTCTCTTTTTTGTTTTTTTTGTGGGAGTGTGTATTGTTTGTTCTGTTAACATACTTCTATGCCACACTACCTTGTTTTTTAGCTGCTTTATGTCACTTTGTATTTGCTTTTCCTTCCTGGGCCTGCCGCTCCCCTCGCTCATTGTTTGCTTTCAAGATTTTTCAAAACTTCACTTTCCAGTAAGGCTCTTTTCTCTGGCTAGTCTTTTCTGAGCTGCAGAGTAACCTAATTTATAAAATTCTAATAAAGTTACATGTTGCAGCATTCATATAGGGTGGATTTGTTTATGACTCGTCCTCGTTTTGGCCACATTCTGTGTAATGCCGCCATCCTACCCTAATTTGGGAAAGCCAACATAAGTTACATGTTTTTAAATCACACCAACTGCTGATATCAGCGCCTGTCTAAAATGCATGTATATACGTGCTGCTAGCAGTTCACAGGATGCCAAGCTCAATAACACGTCATACCATACTCATACTATAATATATTATACACTAACAGGCCTTAAATACCACACTATACAATGCTGTACTATAACAAACTGTACCATACCAATTATACAGTAGTAAACTATAACATACCATACCATATTGCACAATAACAGGCCATACCATACAATAACAGCCCATACCATACCATACCATACTATACTGCTCAATGACATGTCTTACCATATCATACTATCCAATCAAGTCACCCCATCTCCCTTTACCTCTGGCAACCCTTGAACCCTCAAGTCACCTTCACCGCCCTTTCCCTATATTAACCCCTGAGCCCTCACTTCACACTCCCCCCCCCCCCCTCATACCTATACCTGCCCTTGAGCCCTCAAGTCACCCTCACCTCACCTCATCCCTAAATCACTTTAAAATTGTTATTAAAGAAAAAACTACCTGCATAGTAAAGTACTATTTGGTAAAGGTACAGATGCCTGCGTAATAAAGTTCCTGCATTGTAGCGATGTTTTCCTTCAGGCAGAGCACAAATGTTTTGGGGACACTAACTGTTGTCTTATGCCCTTCTGTATGTTTGAGAGTTTGCTATGTCCCCCCATACTTTGTCTCGCCTGAGACTGCTCATGCGCTGTTGCGTGCAAGACTTTTTTTTTACTTAGGGGGCTTACAGCCTGCCCATTGCTTAACGCTGGTTTGCTTCGTAGTCACTCTTTTTCTTGCTTTTCTTTGGTCCACAAGTGCTGGCTTCACTTCCTTTTCGTATGTGTGTCCATACCGTGGAACATGGCCAAAGTACTGCCTCCCTTGCCCAGTGTCCTTTCAATGCTTGCTACTTTCAGAGGTCCTTTTTTCCCTTTTACTTGCACCCCATCGCTGTTTCCGTTATCCAAGATTGTTGCCTACCCTACCCCCTACCCTACCCTGCTCCTGCGTTACTGTGTGTCTGGGCCCAGCCCTTCCTTGTCGTTGCTTGCCCCTTCCACCTCACCCCCTTCCTCTTCTTTGCTTACCCATCCTCTACTGTCAGAAAAAAAGCACCCAAAAGTGACTTCCTCAAGGTGTCACGATGCTACAGAAATGGAAATGGTACTATGCACCCTGCTGTGCGTGGCCTTTTTGACGCTGCCTTCATGCAGGGCCAAAATGGCAAACTTCAGCTCGGATGTAAGATAATAACATTTTCTTTGCAGAAGCTGAGACTAATCCCATAGTAAAAATAACTCATCCCTGCCCCGCGTGGTCAGCAGTGGCTGCATCATAGCGCTTTTTTTGTAATCCTTCAGCTATCTTGTACAGCAGTGGCGTTGCTGTAGAACATGGCTAAACAAAATTGATAATGCAATAGCTGTCCCCATTAGTGAGACATATTGACTTTGCATCAGCAACCATATTCAAACAAGCACTGGCAATCAGTAAGCAATATGTGAATTATGTATCAAATTATAAGGAAACCTAAATCTCCTATATTGCTTACACAGTAAGGTGGGTACGTTGTTCAGGTCTATCATCAGCAAATGTGTTTATAGGTGATGGACTACACACGTGTAAATGTGCTGCAAAGGGAGGACATAGGTCGATCTTTATTTTTTCACTGGATGTCTTTAACTGTTTGCGTTATTAATTCCTTTCTGCATTTTTCAGTTTTTGTCCTCCAGTTGAGATGGTGGAGGACCTTTTGACATAAGCAAAGTTTCTAATCGGGGAGAGTTACCGGGAAGGGGAGCAACAGTTTGCGATACGTTTTGATTTTATTCTGATATACGAGCGCTAGCGGCATTAAAAATAAGTAATCCATAGCAGAATCCATTTTAGCAACCTGGCCGAATCCACAGATCTACAATTTCCTTATTATTACTTAGCCAAGTGTATCATCCTTGTTTTTTGGGCATCGACTGAAAATAGTCCCTCAATGACTTAAGATAAATGAAAGCCGGGGTGAAATTATAATGATGCTGGCATAATTTGAGTAATTTCAGGAATTTTGCATTATGCTTCTTATGCGAAACTCCTAACATTCTGCCAATTAATCCACTTTGCATACAGGCCTCGAAAAATCTACTCTCTTGCTATGGCGAGTCAGATTTTATCAGGCCGAGCTACTTTTAGCATCTACTCGTATGTTCTGGTGAGCAAACTTAAGCTGGAAGGAACAGGTGTTCTGTTCATTTAGAAAGTGAATAAGCAATAAAGAGGCCTTTAAATCTTGTTTTTATCTTGACACATTTGCTGTCTGTTCAAGGACAAAGGTCAGTTTGTCTTTTTACTAATTGCTGCTTATCTTATTCTGGAAAATGGTGTTTACTTAGCTTTCTCTTATTACAGTTGGCGGTTTTTGTGTAGTGAGCTGACAATCATTGCGAAACAAAAGGCTGTAAGATGTTTTTTTTTTTCCAACACAACATTTAAACAGCTTGTAAATAAATAGTACAACTATTTCGAAATATATTCGGAATTAAGAAAGAATATTTTTTTTGTAATGTAGAAGTGTGATGCAAACAAAGATTTAAATAGAAGCTCAACAAATCGGAGCACTTTACTCAGTGATGCACATATGACTCATATTTGTTGAAACTAAATTTTTTAACATATTCACTATATATCAGTAAAACCACATGTCAGTGGGAAATGTTGTGGCCATTTCAATGGAAAATCTCTGATTGCAAATAAGTGTTCTACCACTTCATACTTCAAGTATGTATTTATTAAACATGATAGTTTTTAAACATAATTTGAGAAACATTCCTGCTCCTGCCCTGATGACTATGCGGTTAGTGATCTAAGGAGAAAGTCAGTAGTCATATGTAGCCTTTATATTGCTAGATGTGTATTATATATGGAGCAAACGTTTAGTCTATTGAATCTAACAAAAGTGTTTTTGTACAGCCGATATTTTGATTAGCGTTTTTGAAGGTGCTCCCATGTGATCAAGAAGAAAATGGTGACTCAGTGAATTAAAAGATTTGCGCAGAATCACATAATTTGAAACCAGTTTATGGTTCAAGAGCATTATATTTAGGTCGAGTAGATTATTTATGTGGGGCCTTGCATAATTATGCACCATTCATGGTCAAAATTTACCACGAATACACAGGAATGACTAAACAAGTGTGGCTGCTATTTGTGGTGCTTTTATTTCATGTGTCCTCCTGTCAAAAATTGACGCATGGATGCATTTTCTGCTAAAATATAGCACAAAATGATGGATTTACATTTTGCGTAATTTCGAGTAATTTCACCATAATTTTGTGTAATTACATGAAAGCAAGTTTTGTGAATTTCACACACACCTAGGTTTGTTTTTTTTTCGAAACAAATTTTATTACTCAAGATACACATATATTGCAGGGCTCTGCACGCCAGAGACAACTGCACAATCAGACCATACAAAAATCATGACTTTGACATTTTTCACATAGATATAATAAAACATGAATAACAATATAAAGATTTGCCCCAACTCCCCCCCCCCCCCCCCGATCGCGCTGAGTCCTCATACTCCTGATCAAAGCTTATGAATGTAGTAGGGCGGTCTATCCCACTGGCCCCCCCCCACACAGCACCTCTGCACTCCAAACATGTGTATATAAGTCAGCCCAATGGGTAAGCCTGTTGCTGATGGTGGGTCTAATAGCAGGCCCCGATAATCTGCCCATCGTTTCCTTATCTTGTAGTGTTTGTGCGGGCATACCCTAGCCACAAAAATAGGTTGTTCCAACCCCATACAAAAATCCAGGCCACCGAAGGGGCCCTTGGCGCCTTCCATGCCCTGGCAATGCCCCATTTCGCTAGAGTAAAGCCCAATTGCATCAGATGCCGCTTGTACAGATTGCTTCCTGTTCCTTCGATAACATGAAGCAGGGCCAATCGTGGTGTACGGGGGAGTTCCGACCCCAGGACCTCTGAAAGGCAGGTAAATACCCCCCTCCAGAAGCGATCTAGGGAAGAACAATGCCAGACCGTGTGGATAAACGTGCCCTGCTCTCGACTGCATCGAAGACGCATAGGAGAGGCTATCAGCCCCGCCTTCCACGGGCGCTCTCGTGTAAAATAAACCCTGTGTAAGTATTTGAACTGGATGAGGCGGAGTCGCATGGCTATGGCTGCCCCCCGTGGAGCAGCCAGGGCCTCGGTCCAGTCTTCCTCCCTCAGTGGACCTACATCTCCCTCCCAGTCCCTCGGAGTTTCTGAAGCGTGGAAGAGCAATGAGTAACCAGGGACTGATAAATCTGGGAAATTTTCTTTTCTTTTAGGTCTCCCATAAAAACCTTTGCCTCCAATGTGCTGAATTCCGGCAAGGACTCCACGCCTACAAACTGGGAGACAGGGCGTGCCTAAATTGAAGATAGCGATAGAACTGGGATTGCGGCATGAGGAATTCTTTCTGAAGGTCCTGAAAGGATTTGAGCGTCAGCCCCCTCATTACATCACCCAGGACTGAGATGCCGATATTATCCCACCCCTGAAGCCCTGTAAGGCCGCCAGCTGCGGTAGGCGCCCATTATTCCAGACGGGAGTCTCCTGGGACAGTGTGTTCCACCACCCCATCCGTTGCAGCGCCTGTCTCCAGATCTGGAACACTACCCTAGTAGCCGACGGAAGCGCACCCTGCAAAGGTGCTGAATAAAGAAGGGTATGCAGCGAGTGATGTCCCATGAGTTGTTGCTCCACCGCGTATGCTGGGTCATCCCTGTTGCCGTACCACCACTCATTAAGGACCAGCAGATGCGATGCTTGATAATACGAATATACATCAGAAGACGCTAGCCCCCCGCAGTAAGTGGAAAAGAAACAGGTACGCAAAGCCACCCGCACCCTTCCCCCCTCCCATAGAAACTGCCCAAGCGCTGCATTCACCTGTCAGAACCACCGGGATGGGATCTGATGGGGTTGTTCTGTAACTGATAGAGGAGCCGGGGGAGCGCCACCGTCCTAAGTATGGCCAACCTGCCATATATTGAAAGGGGCATTCGGGACCTGTACTTGATATCTGCACGTGTTCGTTCCCACACCGGAACCAGGTTACGCTCCCAGGAGACCGCCGCCACATCTGACAAGAGCACGCCCAGGTATTTCAGAACCCCCCCACCGCCAGCTGAACAGAGGAGATCCACGCGCCAGCACCCGTCCGATCTGAGAGAATCCATAGCGTGGACTTACGGGGATTCATATATAATCCAGACGTCTCCCCAAAGATCTGCATTATCCGCAGTAGCCGCGGCCCCGTCTTGTCCACAGCTGTGAGAAAGAAAAGGACATCATCCGCACACAATGTGATACTATCTGATAGTCCCGCCGCCCATTCAAATCCCCGCACCTGTGCATCAATGCGCACCCATGCAGCCAATGGCTCCGTAGCCAGAGCAAATAAATATGGGGACAGGGGGCATTCCTGCCGTGTGCCCCACCTGGTAGGGAAAGTAGATAAGAAAGTAAGCGCTGTCCAAGATTGAGTCTTCTCAGCAACGCAAACAAATACACCCAGCTCAGGGAGTCAAACGCCCTGTCCATATCAGCCAATAAGAGCGCTGCCGGTACCCCCAGCTTCTGGATAGCCGCCACCGCCACATGTGCCTGCCTGATATTGTGCCTGGTCGCCCTCTGGGGCATACACCCGGCTTGGTCCGGATGGCCCAGGGTGGTGATGTGGGGCAGCAGACGATTAGCCAGGGCTTTGGCCAGAATTTTCGCATCCACATTGAAGAGGGAAATGGGGCGATATGAAGCATGCTGCTCCGGGGGCCTGCCCGGCTTATGGAACACCACCACCTCCGCATTTCTCCAGTCCGGGGAGGTGAGCCTCGCTCGGGAGCCTCCTCCACCACGGATCGATAATGAGGTGCCAGTTGCATGAAGTCGCTTTTAAAGAATTCACTAGGGAACCCATTGGGCCCGGCGCCTTCCTGGGATTCAGTTCCCCGAAAGCCACGCCCAGCTCCTCATCAGTCAGTAGGAGCTCCAACTGTTCCCTTATCTCATCCGAGACGGCTTTAGGCGGAAGATCAGTTAGGAATTTATCAATAGTGGCGGCGTGTAAGCGTTCCTTGGGAGCATACAAATCCGTATAATATGTGGCAAAGCTTTCCGCAAGGGCCAGTGGATCTGTAAGTGGTTCACCCGCTGGGCCCAGGACGCCCGGCAGGGCTTGAGAATGAAACATCCCTTGACAGTCGATGTAGCATCTTGCTAGATTTGTCGCCCCACTAATATACCCTGCTACGCTTCGCCAGCCAGGCTTGGCGGGCCTCATCCATCAGAAGGGCTGCATAATTCTGTTGAGCCAACAATAACTGTCTCCGCGCCTGGCCGCCCTCTGCCTCCCGACCCCTACTTTCTAGTGCCTCTATGCCTGCCTCTACCTGCAGCAGCTCTTCCCTGCGCTCCCTATGTGCTGCCGTGCACCAGGAAATGTCTGCTCCCCTCAGTGTGGGTTTCAGTGCCTCCCATACTGTCCCGGCTCCGGGAACTGACCCCACGTTAATCGTCAAATATTGATCTATAGCTTCGCTCATGTGTTCCCCATAGCCCTCATTTTGCAGATGCCACACCGAGAGGCGCCATCTGAACGGTTGTTTCTTTCGCCCTACTTGGAGCGTGAGAGCTACCGGGGAGTGATCCGACAGGCCCCGTGGAAGAATCTCAGAGGACACCACCCTGCCAACCGCCACCTGGGAACAAAGAGGTAGTCGATTCTGGAGTAGGAATCATGGACCGCAGAGAAGTGGGTGGATTCCCGACTATCTCTGTGGAGGCGCCGCCATACATCCACCCAATCCAGCGCTGTCACTAGGGAGAGCAACCTCATGGAACGACCACCCTCCGGTCCACCCCCAGCCCTCCATCTATCCCTAGCCAGGTCCATAACATCATTCCAGTCCCCACCAACCACGGATAATGCATCAGGTATGTCTGCCCAAAGGGTCATGAGCTGCTCTACCAGGTTCCATTGCAGTGGGGGTGGCATAAACACTGCCTAGCACCAGGGGGTCTTCCCCGATCTTAACCCGGAGAAACCAGTAACGCCCCTGAGTGTCTGTCCATTGTTTAATATGTGTATAGGGGACCCTGCGGTGTACCAATATCGCCACTCCCCGTGATCCCCTCGTAAAGCCGGCGTGGAAGACCTGTTGAAACCTGTAACGCTGAAAGCAAAGGGCCTTCGTACCCATAAGGTGGGTTTCCTGTAGCATAAGGATGTCCGCCCCTGCCCGTTTAGCCTGCTGGAGAATGCCCCCCATTTAATCTTGTCCAAGACACCACGCACATTCCAACTAACAATGCTGAACGTACCAGGGGTCACCTACACCCTAGTGGGTAAACTAGTCATCTGGGACTGTATCTACAGCTACAGAGAGGAAGAGAATGTTTTGGTGCATACAAGAGGAGCAACGGACCATCAATAACAGTGTGATCTGAAACCATGAACAACCCTCCCCCAACAAACCCCCCCACCCTATACCTCTAGAACACTGAAGCATCTGTCGCGGCAGGACTGACTCCCGACCCCCAACGGGGGCACGAGAGCCACCCCGACCAATGGATCCCCAACTTACAGCCCATGTCTCCTGGGCACGTCCCTGGCGAGCGAGGGCCTGGCAGAGGGCCCGGCCCTTATCAGAATCTCTCCAACCTACAGTACTTAGTTTTTAGAGCCCCACAGTCCCTTGAGGACCCAGCAATCAGTCTGCCAATGTCTGCCGCCCACTGGCGGAACCCTTCCGGGAAGAAGCGCCACAGGATTGAGAGTGGCGCCGCGGCCGCAATTCCTTTCCAGGCGGTGTGTGTGCCCGCACACGTACTGTCTCATCAGCCCATTTGAAGACCTCTTCCGGAGAGTCGAAGAAGTGGGTATGGGAGCGATATACAACTCGCAATCTGGCAGAAAACAGAAGAGCGTACGGAAGTTTGAGGTCTCTCAGGCGGGCCTTCGCTGCCATGAACGATTGCCGCTGTTGCAGCACCAGCCGCGTGTAATCAGGAAAAATGAGGATACGTATGTTGTCATAGAGCAGGGGCTCCTTGAGACGGGCCTGTTTCAGTATCACGTCGCGATGTAAGTAGATCAACAGCTTTGCTATCACTGGTCGTGGGTGGGCCCTCAGAGGGGGCTTCTGCATGAGAGCCCTGTGGGCCCTCTCCACCACAAAACAATGGGACATGGCATCCGGAGGGAGCCAACTCTCCAACCACTGCGTGAGGAAGTGTTCCATGTTGCCCCCTTCGCATACCCTCCGGAAACCCAACGAAGCGCAGATTATTGCGTTGGGCCCGTACCTCGGCATCCCCTTCTGGGCGCAAGCCCCTTCTGGGCGGCCTCCATAACAGCCACCTTTTTTTTCAGTGTGGTGACATGGTCCTCCACTCCGGAAATACGCTTTCATCCCCCGCATGAGTGATACCGCATTGCGCAAATCCTGCCGCAGAAGCATAACATCAGCGCCAACCGCCGCTATTTTGGCATCCAACATCTCTCTAGATTGGGTGATAGCAGCCATGAGTGGCGCATTGTCTGGCATAGCCCCCTGCTGCCCTTCGGAAGCCCCAGCCACTGCACCCGGACCAGTAAATTTGTCAATGGGGCCCACAAGTCCAGGGAAATCAGGGGAGGGGGGAAGAGGAGAAACCCCCCCAACAGCGGCCGCCGAACAGGAGCCTGTATGAGGCCGCCCCAAGACTAGGGCCAATGAGTCAACCCAAGGCTCCCGCAGTGCCAGGCGCAGCTGCGTGGGCGCCCAGAAACCAAGGCAAGAGGCACTGCAAGCGTCAGCACCCGCTCGAGCCCCCTATGGCTCCGCGGCCGTCTCAGACCTCGTATCTCCAGGCCTCACTCCCCGGTTGGCGCACTCAGATCCCATCCAACTGCAGAGTCGCAAATGCCCGCTACGCCACGTGGTCCGTCTGACCGCCGATATGGGTGTCTTTTGTAGCCAGGGGGGTTGGGGGGTAGAAGAAAGCCTGTGCCTGAGATGGGGCCCTGGGCAGGCCCAGGAACACGGCGACAGTCGCGGCAGCCCGCCACCATCGCCGCGGCTCGATGGCGCCGCCGAGCTCCCGCTGCAATGTAGGCTGAGGGCGGAGAGAGGGGAGAAGTCTCGAGCACAGCAGCTCGGATCCCACTAGGCCCAAGAGTCGTGTACACACCAGGCCTCCACCACCGCTGAATGGGGAAGTCTCGGGCCACAAAGAGGAAGCGTTCATCCCGCGGGGCAAGGAGGCCACCGGCTCACTTACTGTGCCGAGTGCAGCTCTAGGCCTGTGCCCCCCGGCCCCAGGCGCCACACCTCACCTCCGTGGCCCGATCTGGCCGCCGGGCTGTCCAGCCGTACCCGGCCTCGATCCACGCTACGGGCTGCGGTCGATCCCCTTCCTGCTGCTCTCTGCCGGCCGACCCAGAGCAAGCCCCTCTCTTATGTCACACCCAGGAAGCCGCTCTCCCTTCCCCTGCGGAGTCGGGCGATTTTCAGCGCGACGTCCCGGTCTCTTGCCGGGCAGCCCGGCTGCACCCCCAGCAGGCTCTTTCCTCAGCGCTGCCACAAGCCCCCAGGTGAACCCCGGTGCAGCTAAGGACAAGGTCCTGTAATGTTGCTGGGTGCCTGGCTATATGTAGCTTTCCCCCAAATACTCACAGGAAACGTTCTGTAGGTAGATAGAACCTTTATTTCACCTTTTGGATCACCTTCAGAGAGAGCGCCGGGCAACACGCTCCGATCGCGTCTCTCGCTCGCGCGCTATCGCTCGCGCATGCGCAGTAGCGTCCAAACGGCCGCTACGCACATCTCCGTCACTACGTAGTGCGCGCGTCCACTAGACCGCGACACTACATATCTCCCCCTTTTCATATCACACACACAAAGTCCCCGACCCGGAGGTCAGTCCATTTCAAAGTCTCTGAACTTGGATGGTCTCACCACTGCTCTTCCCCCCCCGGGTGTGTCTTACCGGAGTGGAATGTCCTTCTCGGCTTCCCTCTGCGACCGGGCCTCCGTCGGTACCTTTCGGAGTGCCCTGGCTCTCTCTCTCTTTTACCTCGCCATCTTCTCTAGTGGTCTTCCCCCAGAGTTGTCTCTCTCTCTCTCTCTTGTTCACCGCTCATGTTCTCTCCGTGGCCTCCCTCGGATGAGTCTGTGTCCTTTATCGGCCCTTCTGCCGGGGTTTCCCCTTCCGTGCACTCTCGGGGCCACTGTAAGATCTTATTGCATTTGGCCATGCGCTCGTGTGACCACACGTTACCGTCGCTGAGCAGTGCCGCCCGGTCATACACTTCTTCTACTCTGAGGGGTGGGGAGTACTTGCTTTCTCCTTTCCGCTTAAGGACTGCCAGCTTCACTCTGACCCACTCCCCTTTTTCCAACGCCGTCTCTTTTGTCCTCTTGTGGCGGTTGTAGTGTTCTGTATAGATGCGTTGTGCCTTCTGCAGGTTGTGCTGCACCACTGCTGGAGACCATTTGCTGGTGATGGTCTTCTCCTGCCACGCCACATTGTCTCTGGTAAAGGGTTGCCGTCCCCGTAAGATCTGGAAGGGACTGTACCCCGTACCGGTGGGGGTGATGCGGTACGCCCATATCGTGCTGAGCACCTCTTTCTCCCAGTCTTTGCCTCTTGTGATGGCCGCCTGTATGGAGCCCATCAGCACCCTGTTAAACCTCTCTACTTGTCCATTGCTGGATGGGTGGTATATCGAGGTGTGTTTGAGTATTATGCCGTTCCTGTTCGCAAACGTGACCCACTTGTCGGAGATGAACTGGGGGCCATTGTCGCTGATAATGCTCCTGGATATGCCTTCCCGGAGGAACACCGCCTTGAGGAAGCGTAGTATCTCGTCCGTGTCCATGATCTCGTTGATGTGCACTTCTGGCCATTTCGAGTATTTATCCACTAGTACACATAGATATTTGGGGATCCCCTGGTCGTCCAGTATTGGCCCCAGGATGTCCACTGCTACCTCTTCCCACGGGTTGCTGGGGTTTGTGAATTTCCCTAAGGGTGGTCTCATGGGTTTGAGTGTCTTGTCCGCCCCTAGGCACTGCGCGCAGTCTTTCACGTGCCTCTCTACATGCGTGTCCATCCCTGGCCACCAGTAGGTTTGTTTTGTCCTGGCCTTTGTCTTCACAATTCCCAGGTGGCCTTCGTGTAGTATGGCTAGCAGGGTAGGTACGATGTTCTCCGGTGGCACCACCCTGTCACCTCTGTAGACAAACACTCCGTCGTTGCCCACCGACAGCTCTTCTCTGACTTTGTAAAACTGCCTGATTTTTGATCTTTGTCTCCTTCTTTCCGGCCATCCCCGCACGATGTACGCCTTGATTTCCTCCATGTCACCATCCGCCTCATACGCGTTCTTCCATTCCTGCCTGCTGATGGCTTTTTCCGGATCGTCCGTCAGAGCCACCATCTCGTCGTCGTCTTCCCTGTCGTTGGAGGCGCTGTCCATCGCAGATGCCCTGCTGAGGTAGTCCGCTATTTTGTTTCTGGAGCCCGGGATGTACTCCACGTCGTACCTGTACTCCAGGAGTTTCAGTGTCATTTTCGCAATCCGGGGCGTGGCGCTGGCATGGCCATCCGATGTCAGTACCTTCACGAGAGGCTTGTGATCTCTCTTCACCTGGAATCTGGTTCCCCACAGGAACTGACGGTACTTCGCCATGGCCCACACTACCGCTAGCATCTCTTTCTCTATCACACTGAACTTTTGTTCCGACGCTGTCAGCGTCCGGGACGCGAAGCTGATCGTCTCCGTTCCGCCTTCTGGTCTTTCCTGCATGAGCACCGCTCCCAGCCCCTTTTCACTCGCGTCCGTCATCAATATTGACCGTTCCTGGGGATCGAATCCTTGCAACGGGATCGCTCCGCCAATTTCCCGTTTCACTGTGTCGAACTCCTCTTGCGTCTCCTCTGTCCATATGAACGCCGTCTTGTCCCTCGTGAGTTGCCTCATGTGGTGGGTTTTTGTGGCAAAGTGGTGGACGAATTTACTATAGTACTCTGCCATCCCTAGAAATGACCGTACTTCTTCCTTGGAGGTGGGCGGCGGTGCTTCGCAGATGGCCTTCACGTTCCCTCTCTTCGGCGTTATTCCTTGCGCCCCTATCTCGTGTCCCAGGTAGGTGACTGACGTCATTCCAAAATGACACTTCTCCCACTCTGCTGTTAGGCCCTTCTCTTCCAGGATCTTCAATACTGCCGACAGTTTCCTGTCATGGTCCTCCAGCTCCGTCCCCATCACTAGGATGTCGTCCTGAAAGTATTGCACTCCCTCAATGTCCTTGAATAGGCGGGCCATTAGCTTCTGGAACACCGCCGCTGCCGAGGCGAGACCAAAGGGCATGCGGCAGAATTGGTAGCAGCCGAACGGCGTGATGAACGATGTCAATTTTTTGCTTGTCGGATGTAGCACTACCTGGTGGTATGCCGATTGCAAGTCTATGGTGGAGAACCATTTCACTCCTTTCGTGCGGGCCAACATTTCCTCTATGCGTGGCAAGGGGAACCTTTCCACCACTATGCACTTGTTCAACTCCCTGAGGTCCACACAGAGGCGCACTTTGCCTGACGGTTTCATGGCCACCACCAAAGGTGCCAACCACTCCGCGCTGTCGATGGGCTCAATGATTCCCCCTTCTTCCAGTCGGAGGAGCTCCTGTTGCACCGCCTCCCTTACCGCAATCGGGATGTTCCGTACCTTGTGCGCTACCGGCCGGGCGTTTTCTTTGAGGACGATTTTGTGGGAGAACTTCTCCAGTCTCCCAATCTTCCGGCCGAAGACCTTCGGGTGCCTGCTCCGCCATTTTTTGCCGTCGACTCCTCTCCGTCCAGAGTCCCCATCACCTGGGTGTCCCCTCCTGGGTTCAGCTGTATTCCCAACACTCCTTGGTCCATCCAGCCCAGGACTGACGGTCCCTTCTCCGCGACGTACAGCTTGCAGAGCGCACTCCGCTCCTTGAACTGGAACTTCATTGTCTTGAACCCTACCATCGGGATTGGGTCCCCTGTGTAGGTGACCGGTCGAATGTCGGGGGGTTCTAGTTGTGCGCCCCACGTGGGTCTGAACCTCTCGTTCCATACTGAACGTTGAATGATCGTGTAAGGAGATCCTGAGTCCGCCACGATGGTGATGGGTATGCCTCCTATGATCATGTCGCACTGGGGTTTGCGCGTTCTTCTCCCCTCTATGCCCAGTACCTGGTCTTCAATACACAGGACTTCTTCGTCTTCTTCACGGCCTTCTACTTCTTCCCCCTCGTCCTGTGCCACGAACTTCACCGCCTGCTGTCTTCCTTTTCTGCGGCATACTTTTTCGTAATGACCAACTAGGCCGCAGAACGCACACTTGGCTCTGAATGCGGGGCACCGTTTGTCGTGCGCTGCATGGTTCGAGCTGCCGCACCTGTAGCATCTCATGGCCTCGCCTTTTTCTTGTTTCCATGTCTGTCCGGGTCTTGGCTTCCCTTTGGCCGCTCCTCTGTACTCCCCCGTCGTTTGTTTCCCCCGCGTCTGGTGGTCCGCGTCGTCCACCTTGTTGACTGTGAGTCTGGGGGCCGGTTCTCTCTTGGCCGCTTCCGCACAGCGTTTTGTTAGCTCCGCTCTTTTCACTATGGCGATCACCTCGTTCAGCGTCGCATCTCCATTCGCCCATAGTTTGTCCTGTACTGACTTGCTTGTCGTGTGCATGACGATCTGGTCCTTGATGAATTCGTCCTGCAGTCCGCCATATCTGCACGTCATCGCCAGCTTCCGCAGCGCCGCCACGCAGTCATCTACGGATTCCCCCGCTTCTTGCTTCCTCTGCTGGAAGTTATAGCGGTCGATGGAGGTGCACACTGCTGGTCGATAGTGGTTGTCCAAATCTTCTATGGCGTGGGTGAACACGTCTGTGTCCCCTACTGGTCTGGTGGTCGGTGTGAGATTTTGAAACACTCGTATCCCTTCTGGTCCTAGGTTGTGTAGAAGTATCCTCTTCCTCCTGGCACTAGAGAACGCCTCCTCGTGCTCATCTTCTAGCGCTTCCAGGTAGTTTTTGAAGTACTCCCTCCAGTCTTCCCACTTCATTATGGGTTCTCCCGGGCGTGGTAGGAATGGAATCGGCGTCGTCAGAGTCGATGACTGTGCACTCATTTTGGCGTCCACTTGCTTCCTTGGGCTACCTGGTGCGTCCGTCCCCGCTCCCCTGCTTCGGGTACCTGGGACTGCGTTCGAGCTGGCTGCTCCGTCGTCCCCTGACTCCGCCAGGATCTCCTCTGCGGTTCCGCTGTCCGCCTGCGATATCCTCTACCTCGTGGCTGGCTCCTCCGCTGCCCACGTGCCACTCCCCGGCTTCTATCTGCCTCTGCCGCGCTCTCCCGGTGTGTAGGTGTCTGCCCTTGGCCCCTCCGGTCTTCTTACCGCGTAGGGTGGTATCTTTCCTGGTGGGCTTCTTCTCTGATGCAGGTTAGGGGGGCACCTTCCACCTGTTGCACATAGGGTTCTCCTTATCCCACCCTCGTCGCCACTGTAATGTTGCTGGGTGCCTGGCTATATGTAGCTTTCCCCCAAAGACTCACAGGAAACGTTCTGTAGGTAGATAGAACCTTTATTTCACCTTTTGGATCACCTTCAGAGAGAGCGCCGGGCAACACGCTCCGATCGCGTCTCTCGCTCGCGCGCTATCGCTCGCGCATGCGCAGTAGCGTCCAAACGGCCGCTACGCACATCTCCGTCACTACGTAGTGCGCGCGTCCACTAGACCGCGACACTACAGGTCCCCAATGTCGCGGGACTGCGGGATCTTTGTGGAGATAAATTATCTTCGGAGAGTCAGGATAAATTAAGGATTCATTGCGGGCTGGACGTCCGCTTGCCAAGCTGTGCCCCCCTAGTTTTATGTTTTTTTAAGAACTTTTTTTATTATAGTTTTGTCGAACAAAAGCAAGAATATTGCAGACACAGTATTCTGTCCCAACATCAGTTATGCCTAAATTGTCATGCCTCAGGTGTACAGTCAATACAGTAGTTTGTGATCAAACCTCTGCACCCACTCATTTGAGCCCCGCTCCTCTATCATGCTAGCAGTGCTAACGTGGTCGATCACATGGATATCCAGAACCTTAGGGACATAATGCACAGAAAAAGTACCCTTCCCTCTCTGTCCCATATGCACACTCCCATCATGTTCAGCTTTTATAGGTCAGTGTTCCAGTACCTCAACTCCCTCTCCTTTCTGCCCTCCACTTGACTCATTATTTTTGTCTTCTTCACCAGCTGTATCATGGTGGACCATTGAAATATTTCTTATATTGCTCTTTCATCTGTTCTAATTTCAAGGATTCTGAGATCTTGCTCCCTGGAGTCTATGGATCGTCCCCTTGATTTAATCCATTTTCATGTTCCTAAATTTGCTAATGGTGTGTGGTTTGCAATGTTTAAATATAACACTAATTTGTATATTGTGATCAATGTCAATTTATACGCTACCCGTTACCAGTACATATTAATAGCAGAAGTCCATACCATATGTCGGAATGTGGCCTTGCACGCCCTGTATTTAGGGCACATTGGTGATCTATGTGTATACATTTTGTGCAGCTTGAGGGGGGTCATATAAGTACGGTGGAGAAAACTGTGTGCCAACTGGAAATGCGAATTGCTGGACATCACCTTCACCCGTGCACGTCACCTTCCACTCCTCATCTGTCAACTGTTCCACTAGATCCTAATCGCACAGCTGTCTTGCCTTCATGGGGGTCTTCACCCTGTCTTTTTAAAGAGTCCTGTACATAAAGGTTATCAATTTTTGACTAGCACCCATCCACAAAGGCACTTCCATCGCAGCCGTGGCAGCAGGAGCTCATGGGAACTCCCGCCGTATTTCTCTGGCGGTTTTCTTCAGATGGGTTTATTGCAACTCTTGCCCCGGACTGACACCAATCTGTTCCTGTGCATCACACACCCCTACAGAAGGTGCAAGAACTCAGTTTTAGCAGACACACTATACAATCTGTGCAACACGCTGATGCTTAAGACTTGTTGGTATTTCTGGTGCACTGCTTGAAACCCGTTGCAAAGTGTATGTGCATCAGAAGGAGGCAGGCTTTCATGAGCCAAGCAAATAAAATAAAAAAAAGCACATTTCTTTGCTGAATCTCATGAGCAGTAAAATACAAGAACAGAGCGTGGAGGTTGGTGAGCATGTGGTAGAATTCAGGCACACAGACGGATTCTCACATTTGAAAGGCTCAAATCTTCTAATGTGACAGCATTTCTTTTATTTAAATAAGGTTTCCTTGACCTTCCAGTTGAGCCAAGCCATTCTAGCCAACTGGAAAGATGGGAAAACAGCACAATATATAGTACTTGTGTAAAACAGGATGTACATTACAAAGATCTGGTCCATCCTCAAAGTACGCATTGACTGCATGCGCTCATTAGCATTTATGAGCCAAGTGTAGACCTGTATTAAATGTGTTATCCATTTAGAGTGCAGTAGTGTCTAAGGCCCTGCTACACCAATGGTAAACCACAGTACCAAAAGTTGATAGGGCCATAAAACTACTAATTGGCTCAGCCACCAAATAAAAGGCCTCAGCAGTACATTCTTTCTCCATCTTGCCTGTGTCCTTTGCTCAAGTAGCTACCACTTCCCTCATAACTTCCTAGGAGACTTGTTCAGCAGTCCCATGTGGCTCCATCAATGAATGTGACTTAAGGTAGCACCCCCTTGACTTTTTGGTGATAGTTCCATAGCCACCAGTCCCATATGATTCAGTCTTTCTAATATGCCTTAGCAACCAGTCACCAGTGAGTTGATTGGGCGTCTATTGTAGTAGCCAGGAGAATATTTGGACTGCACCATGCTTTTCCTAATCCGGTTACTTGCTCACTCCAACATGATACTCTACCTGTAGCCATTGTGTGAGTGTTTTTGTAGTTTCTTACACCGCAATCCTACATCAGTCCACTATGGCCAGTAAACCTGTGCAGTTCTATACCACGTCTTTCATAGCATGCTGCAACATTTTGTACCACATACTGTCCTCGATCTAATAGGCTCCCTATGAGCCCCACAAACTATCGCTTTCATTGGGAAGTACTCTACCATGACGCGACCTCCTGCTTTAATCAGACTGGAGTGCCTGATGCATCCTTTCACGCATACTCCTCGCCCTCCTCCGAAAGTTATCACTTTGTGCACAATTGTACCTCTTCCTTCATCTTTACACTCTGCTAGCATCAAGGAGCCCACTATTGTTCCATCCAATACATTTTTGTTTTAGGGCAGCATAATGATACCATAGTGAAAGGTTTCCTGGAACCATTCATGTCAGTGAAACTAGTTGTTCAAGGTAATACTATCCTAAGGCTCTCTACCAGCATCCATTGGTACACTTTGGTCTCAGTTCATGTAGACTGCTCTCTTCATGTTGTGTATGCTGGTGCTTTGTTGATATCCATGGGATTATATTTATGCTTAGTTCTTTGTTAATATCCATGGAATTATATATATGCTAGTACTTTGTTGATATCCATGGGATTATGTGTATACTGGTGCTTTGTTGAAATCCATGGGATTATACGTATGCTGGTGCTTTGTTGTTATCCATGGGATTATACGTATGCTGGTGCTTTGTTGATATCCATGGGATTATATGTATGCTGGTGCTTTGTTGATTTCCATGGGATTATACATATGCTGGTGCTTTGTTGATATCCATGGGATTATATGGTAAATCTATTTAATCTAGTACTTGATAGCTCGAATAGCAGTATTCCTTGAGACATACCATGTTTTTGTATTTTTCAGACTAAAGTGTTTGGCAGAGACCGTGTAAAGTTCATGGAGAGCCTGGTGGTTGGAGACATTGCAGAGCTGAAGCAGAACCAGGTAAATCCGACAAATTGAAACTTCATGTGATTTTTATTT
The DNA here is from genome assembly GCF_964204655.1 of Triturus cristatus. Classification (NCBI taxonomy): domain Eukaryota; kingdom Metazoa; phylum Chordata; class Amphibia; order Caudata; family Salamandridae; genus Triturus; species Triturus cristatus. The sequence continues at coordinate 324,380,439 of NC_140592.1, forward strand.
TCTCTTTTGCAAATTACAGTTACTAACCGGTCATATTTTCTACAACTGACATTTGTGTTTCTTACTTTTTCAGTTTGTGTATTTGTTTATGTACTTCTCCAGCATGGTATCTTCATTAACATTTTAAGCACTGAATACCTCTCCACCTTTCGCAATATCTTGGCACACCATCTCTTTTGAAAGAAAGCAAAGCTGTTTTATTTTTTTACAAAACATAAGTGTTCACTATCATGTATCCGGTCTCATTACGTGTGGCCCATTAACTTCGATGGGCCTGGTAATGGGACTTTGGGGGCACGTCAGGTTTACCGGGTACATCTGAATTAGGAGTACAGCAGAAATAAGGCTGCTCAGTGTTATTTAGCCAAGATTCGTCACATGTAACGTGGAATCCCAAATATACCCCATGTAATTTCCAATATCTCTGGTGGGTGAGGGCAGAAGGAGGGAAAGCCAGGACATTTTCCAAGCCACTCCTAATCAAGACCCATGTCTGCATGTTTTAGTGCCTTGTGGACCAGATGTACTAAGGGTTCTTGCAGGCGCAAACCCTCTAGTTTTGCAATATCCAGGCTTTGCGACTCCAAAACCCTTTTAAGATGTACTAAGTCCTTTTTGTGATTCAGAAAAGTTTTTTCAGATCTCAAGTCTTTCCAAATCGCAAGATGGATTAAGAAATGATTATCGAATTGCAATATGGAAGGGGGGGTATTAGGGACATCTCTTCCAAACTGATATTCACTAAGCTATGTATCACTGGGTTTGTGACCAGAATCTCGGTTGCAAACAACTGATCAATTATCTAATCACCTTTTCAGGTGATAACTGATATGTGTTGGCAGCTTTATGGGGAGTAGGTAATGGTCCAGGGCACCACCACTTCCTGCTCTCTTTTTTTTGTTTAACTTTATTTATTGATTTTATTTCCTTTTAACACAAGACAATACAGTCATGGCTTTCAGTCCTAACATATAAATATATTAAGCATTGCTTCTCATTTAGGATAACATATTCAATAACAAATCCTAAAAAAACAACCCAAGAAAGGTGTCCAGGCAAACAAATGAGAAGAGCAAAGCCTTATCCTATCAACAATATATACATAACAGCTATTTAATCCATTCCTCCACTGGAGACCAAATCTTAGAAGCAAGCTTCCGCCTCCGCCTACCCTTTATTGAGTATACTGAAGATTCCAACTTATGGATAGCAAGCAATCTAGTTCTCCAATTTATAAATGTCGGGGCATCAGGAGAAAGCCATTGTGAAGTTATACATAACCGAATCATAGACATGGAAATAAACAAAAATGCGGAAGTGTACCATGTATTACCCAATGTCACTGCCCCGTCATAACCCATTATCACCATCTCAGATGTCAGAGTACACTGGATCTTGAGTGTGGCGTTAATGAAACATTCTATGTCTGACAAAAAAAAATTCAGATTTGGACAAGAATAAAACATATGGATTGTATTTGCTGCATATAACCCACACCTAGAACAATGATCCCCTGCTCTACTGCCCCATTTTGCAATCCTTGCAGGTGTATAATTAAGATCGAACATCGACATATAGCTTTGAGTCCGAAGACTGCCAGAAACCAAAACTTTACTAGCCAACTACAGGGCCGGATTCAAATCAATAGTAGTCTTTCCCAATTTATCCGCCCAGCTTAATCCTTGTGCACCCAAATCGTCAGGTAGACTGGAGAGTACATACCGATATATTATTCCAATTCGGGCTTTCTTTTGGATAAGTTCAAATATAGTTATTTTGTCAAATAGAGAAGGATTTAGAACAAGATGTTTAGACCATACGCTTCTAACCTGCAAATACTTAAAAAAATCATGAGAATGCAACTGAAATTTATCCTTCAAAAATACAAAAAGTAATAATTGGCCATCCCCTACCAAATCTCCTATCACCCGCAGCCCTTGTAATTGCCATCTAGACATTACCTGATCTTGAAAAATAAGGGGAGGAAGGAGTCGAGATGCTTTAAATGGAGTATAGACATTAAGCTGATATATAATTTCCTCCGAATTTTCTGCCAAATAAGGAACAAAGTATTAATTACCTTAAATCTGGTCCTTTTAAAGTAACTTGGTTCAAGGACTTCAACCAGAATACCCTTAGCCGCAGTACCTAAACCAATCTCGAAAATAGTAGGGCAGTTAGATAGCGGAACTTCAAATTTATCTCCTAAAAGCGGTATTCCAAAAGCCTGTATCATAACCGACCAATAATATAACAGTAAATTGGGTACTGCCCACCCGCCACGATTCCGAGGGAGGCACATCCACTTAGCAGTCCTTCGAGAACGCCTATACCCCCACAAAAACCTATGGCAGATCCTATCTGCCTTTAGCAGACTGCTTTGTGATAATACTAAAGGGATGGTGCTAAAAAGGTATAAAAACTTTGGGAGTATAAGCATTTTAAGAACACTGCAGCGACCATAAAGAGATAAGTGAAGGTGATCCAATCGTTCTAATTTGGTATTTACTGCATCTATTACCGGAAGAATATTTAAGTCCGGTATAGAGTCGACTGCCGCTGAAATTCTTACCCCAAGATACACTGCTTCAGGGACAGCTAAATTGCCAGAATATGGCATATCAGGTGTTTGAACTACCTGAGTTTTAGCCACGTTTAACTTATAACCAGATATTGCACCAAACTGCGCGGCAGACACCATAAGTGCCTGCAAAGCAGAGGAGACATTAGAGGTTAACACAGCAATGTCGTCTGCATAGGCCAGAGCTCGATACTCTGTACCCCCAGCTCTTATTGGTAGTATGCTCCTATCCCCTTCAATTTGGCTAAAAAACGGGTCGATATATAAGGCGAACAATAGAGGTGAGTACGGACACCCCTGACGAGTGCCCCTACTGATGTTGAAATAGCTAGTTTCTTGGCCCGATATACGAAGTACTGCCTCCGGTGAAATATATAATGACCGGATGGCTTGAATGAACTCTTTACTAAAGCCCTTCCAACTAAGCACGGCCCACAGGAACCCCCAGGAGACCCCGTTGAACGCCTAGTCAGCGTCCAACAGGATCACCCTGAGGGGAGAGGCCGTGGCCTGAGCCCAGTCCAATAAAGCAATAACACGCCGAACGTGATCTGTGGTGTCACGGCCCGGAATAAATCCGTGTTGACGAAGGGATACTAAAGGAACTATGACCTCAGCTAATCTAGAGGCTAATATTTTAGAACATTTTTGGGAGTCGCTATTAATAAGAGAGATTGGCCGAAAAGATGACGGGCTTAACTCTGGCTTTCCTTTTTTTTTAAACAGAACAATTGTAGTCTGCCGCCAAGAGTCAGGAACCATACCTTTCTGAGCTGCCGTAAAGACAGCGAGTAAATCGTGCTGAATTTCTAATAAAAAGGTCTTCTAAAACTCGAGGGGTATCGCATCTGGCCCGCTGGCCTTGCCATTGGCCAGTGCTTTGACCGCTGACACCAAATCCTCCCATGTAATAGGGGCCGATAGTATTTCATTCTGTTCTAGCGATACCTTCATAGTATCCTTACCCCATAAAAAAGCCTCAATCTCAGACTCTACCTGAGCACTATCAATATCTTCGGAATAAAGCTTTATATAATATTATTGAAATACCCCATTCACTCCTTCCTGAGTATCCTCAACTGTACCATTTTCATCCTGGATTCTAGTAACACGACTCTGTAAATTTTTCTGGTGAAGTCGCTTCGCGAGTACCCTACCAGAATTTTCACCAAATTCAAACATAGTCGTTCGGTATAAAAGGTACTTGGCGGCCAGATCCAAACCAAAGGATTCAAGAAGGTTAGATTTTATTATTGCGACAGCCTCCTGGGACTGCTCTATATCGCAACCATTCTTAATTTTAGAGGCCAATACTACTTCTGCTGTTCTAAGCTCCTCCAGACGAGAGTTCATTTGATCTTGCCCTTGCTTCCATCGGAACGAGGAGATACTTTTAGTCCCCCGCGCACTGCGGCCTTTAAGGCATCCCACACCACCTCGGTGGGGGCAGTGCCCCTATTGATATCGAGAAATTCAATTAACCAATTCCTCATATGCGCCTGGTAGGCCTCATCAAGCAAAAGCTTTCTTTCGAAAGACCACTGCCTGAGAGGCATCCTATTTCGAGGCCACAGACACTCAACAATTAATGCATTATGATCGGATATGATCCTAGGAGAAACATGAATAGAGGAAACTTCGACAAACTGCTCTGGGACCAAAAAATAGTCGAGCCTAACAAATCTATTATGAGGAGCTGAGTAATATGTATACCCATCATCCATTTTATTATATTGATGCCACAAATCCATCAGCCCATGCTCTTGAACCAATGCCTGCAATGCCTTGAACACTTTAGGTTTCCTGCCACTGTAATTGAGATCAGCTGCCAGATTAAAATTACTAAGTAGGTTTATACCACTTCCTGCTCTCATTGAAGTTTTCTAAAATGAAAAACTGTTTTGGTTTTTAAACGTAGCTCTGGTTCCGAAACCAGGACTGCTCACCTTTTTAAAAAAAAAAATATTTACATTTTTTATAAAAGATTTCTGTTTTGGAATACAGTAACGGGGATTGTGATCTACTGCCTTTTAACCCCTTGCATGCCCGCCCCTTTCCCCGCCCAGTGCCGCGCTTTGTATTAGCGGGCGGAGTTCATGACGAGCTGGACTCGTCATGGGCACAGCGCCACCGCAGCCCATGACGAGTCCAGCTCGTCATGGGCACTGAAGGGGTTAATATTGCCAATCACTGGTCGTAACTTGAGACCTAGCTAATGAATATAAAATTGGGAGAAAGTTCTGTGTTTCATTATTTCATGAACCGGTCTATTACTATGTAGGTCGGTTTGTAAAATAAAATAGTGGTCACAAAAAAGCCGAATCGCAATTAGTGACCACTTTTTGCACCTACTTTTATAGTATCTTTGGTCTTGTAAGTAATCAAACTTTTGATGGGATAACTAAAACAGGTATGCATTATTTTAAGTTAACAACTGAATACTAACCTAAACAAGGTCTGAGTACTGCATACTAGCATGTCTCCTGATGTGACCATTATACGTATACATTCTGGTAAGTGTAGTTATTAATGCATTAAATCCCATTTAGGTAATCGATAAATATGGTACAGTAATCCTTATTTACAACCTTTGATTGTTTTGCTTATCATTACCAATTTCACCTTGAATCTATTTATCCCCATCACCAAACCATGACTATTGCTATTGTGCTCTTCAGAGACACATCCTATTATTTGGCATGTGTAAGGATGTTTCTTGGTTTTCACTACTGGTGTGCCCCTTGATGCCACCATTCTTGCTAAGGGACATCTTCAGAACTTCAAAAACAAATTAATTCTAATACCCTCAAGTGAATGTGAAACAACTGGGCTTTGTTTATCAACTGGTTCAATCAGTCAGACTTTTCCTTTTTACGCAAACTTTGTTGTTCTGTCCTCCGGTTCGTTTCATGGACACATCAGGCAACCAACTCACTGGTAGAGGAAATAAGATTAGGTAGGAGAAGAAGATTCCATAGATGCCTGTGATGTGTGGCGGCTGGAGTTCCTCTGGTGGGGCTCAGTTTGAATCTTTTAGTTCTCACGTCTGCAGCTACTGAAGTAGATATTTAAAACGATGGACAGGCGCTGAAACACAAAGCTCAAGTATAAAGCATTAGAGACATGTTAACTATCTTGAGCAAGTATCTCAACATGGCCAGGTGAACGCAGTCAGCTCCTCCTGTTTCCACATGCTGAGCCTCCTATAAAAAATCTTCAGAAAGATTCCCAAGAGCACAAGACGCACCGCCACTCAAGCCCTAATCAGCAGCAGACTTGACTACAGCTTTGACGGACTCCCCAAATACCTCCTCCATCATCTTTAGACCATCTAGAATGCCGCTTCCAGGCTTATCTTGGACCTCCCAGGCGTACCCACATCATGCATCACCTCCAAGATCTACACTGGCTGCCAATACACAAATGCTGCCAATTCAAACTCCTCACACATGCATACAAGGGTCAACCATGGACCAGCATACCGCAACTCCTGCCTCCTTTACAATCTGCCCACCAGACACCTACGCCCTGCCTCTCTTTCTCTCTCTCACCCACACTACGCATCCACAGAAGAGGAACAGGAGGGCTAGCCTTCTCATTCCTTGCACAACATGGAACGACCTCCAGTAGCAGTGCGGGGGTGACGACATTACAAACAAAAAACAAAAAGAACTTGCCTGCCTTCCGCCACATAGGTGCTCTTCTGCTCCTTTCTGGCTCCAAACCAGGCTTTACGACTCCCCTGCAGCCAATCAAAATGCTGCTCTCATGCTGCTGGCAGCATGAGAGCAGCGTCGGGATTGGCCTGAGCGCCCTGGATTTGTGCTCCCAGAGAGACTGGGAGCCTTTGCTCACTGTCTTCAACTCAGCAACACAGCTCGGGTCGGAGACATCTCAGTGCTCATGTCTGTTCGGCCATCCTAAGATGGCTGGCCAAACCGACAGCAGTCTGCACCACTCCTCTTTCAGCCTGACACCGATTAGGCCCTGCCCCCAAGAGGCTGTCCAGGAAACCAAAATAAAAAGATTATGTTTTTATTATCGTTTTATTTTTCTACGTTTTTTATTTTTTTTATTATAAATTTTATTGAAACAACAGTGATCTGCATACACAATTTTACATTCTCGATATTACTTCTTTACAGACAATCGATATAAATTACTACATTGGCGCATATGTGCCTTCACTAATGCTACTTGTCCTTGTCCAAGTTGCTGTCTACTTCTGGAGGCGTGCAGATGTTTCCCCTATATATATTCCATTTTCCCCACACTCTTCCCCTTTTTTTGGCACATTTCCTATTGATAAATGTGGCCTTTTCCGCAACCATGACCATATCCATATTTTTACACCAATTTAGTAATGTCGGTACGGTCTCTACTCCCCACTTTTGTGCTATGTTCCGTTTAGCTATTATGCCTGTCGTCGCTATTTTTCTAAGTTTTGAGACTGCTGGTGGGGGGAGCGACGCTCCTCCACCATAGCGCAGGAGCCGACGCCGCCGCTACACCCAAAAGCCACCTCCTCGCTTCGGGAATTCTGCAGGAAGCTGAAGACCTGCCTCTTCAGCTAAGACCTTGCAAACAACCTCCACACCTGCTCAAGCGCCTGGATACCCCATGGGATATTAGTCGCTCTTTACAAATCCTTATATCATAACATCCTTGCTGTAAATATCTACGTGCTATCTGTATACTGGTAGGGCTTTACATCAGAAAAAGGGAGGCGACCAAGAGTTTGAAAAGTAGCATTTAATTGCAGTAGCTATACATCACTAAGATGCAGAAAGGAAATGAGATGGAAGAGGGATGAGGGGATTTTGATGACCTTTAGTTATTCACATAATGCTATAATATACTTACTTACTGTTAGCTATCAGAGGGACGGGTTGGGAGATTGAACTGTTGTAGGTTTGTAAGTTTAACTCTTTTATACTGTTTTGTCATGCTTTCCATGGTTGCAGGGTACTCTCTCTCTTTTCACCAATGATAAAGGAGGGATCATCGATGACCTTATTATCACCAACACCTCAGAGAGTCATCTGTATGTGGTGTCGAATGCAGGCTGTGCAGCAAAGGACTTTGCCCTGATGCAGGTATGGGAATACTAGCTCTCTCCCGCATTACTGCTATTTACAACTTCTGTTCTGCAAGATTAGTCTCTATTTAAATGCATCCAAACCCATTCATTGTTCTTTCTTTTCAGTTGGGTGTGTGTCTCTTTATTTGTGTTTCAAGACGGAGTGATTCCTAGCCTAACCATTAGCCCACCATGCTTGGTTGCATATGTTTTCCAACGTCTGTTTGGGTCTGGTGACTTTCCTTGCACCTAGTATGACAGTCATCACTTAATTAGGAGTAGCCAGTGGTAGCTGTTTGTAGCCTTGTTTTGCCCTTTGATACCCTTGGGTATCTCTTTGAAACCTATGGACTCCGAGATCATGAAACCGGAAAAGAGGGGTCTAAGAGCCAAGTTTGCTTACTCTAGTTTCCATTCCTGGGGACTGTTGAGGGGTGAGCCCTATAATGTCATTGGGGTTCAAAGAGTGTGTGAAGTCACTTTCGCTTTGTCTTGAATTTTGGTGAATCAACACATGTGGCCTCCAGCCTTTCCCTTGCATCTTGTCAGATGTGTGGAATTTTACAAATTTCGACTATCATCATCCAGTCCTTGCACTAATCAATTGTCCTCTTCCTTTCACCTTTTTATAATCTAGAATAAAGTCAAAGAGCTCAAAACTGCAGGGCAAGACGTGGACCTGGAGGGTATGGACAATGCTCTCCTAGCACTGCAAGGTAACAGAAGCAGATTGTCTATACTGTACCCCGCATTCACACAGTCTAATAACTCGCTGTCTGTTCGCAATATCCCAGACTGAAGTCCTTTACAGACTGCATTTTAGCATGTGAAGAAAACGCATGGAAAAAAACTAATTGGGATGCAAGTAACTTGTTAAATGTGATAGTGACAAGGAACTACAGAACTTGCATTAAAATTTTGGTTTGGTGGTGTTCTCAAAGGGATTTTATAAGGAACATTTAAAACAAAAAAAATTGAAACTTCATTAAAAAAAATGTATGTATGACTACAGACAAGCCCTAAAAATTAAAAGAATTCAAAATACAGCTCAAATACGTTCAAGGCACACATAATACATCAATATCAAGGGGGTCATTTGGATGCCTGACATGAGCCATAAAATGGCGGATGTCCTCAATCGAATGTGATAGAATGCACTCTGTCTTGTATTCAGGTTCACTTGTTAAAGGTTGCTCTAAGGCAAAATTACCCGTGTGCAGACTTGCCCCGTGCCCTTCCCCAAAAGCACAAATGTATGATTCCATGAGATGTGGAGCATCATCACGCTCCATCTACCAATCGCACAGCAAAATCCAGAAATTTTCAGGACTCCATGATTAATTAAGTAATCCATTTTAATTGGTTTCACATAACGATATCAAAGTGGTTTAATTGGTATTGTTATGTTTGAGTTGGTGGTTGTGCACTTTCAGGGTGGCGTGAAGGGGAGTAGTTGGGCGGTTTTATTGCCAAGCACAGAACTAATAATTAGCAGTTACCCCTGATGAAGGGATGTTTAGCCAGAAATGCAGTGGGTCTATGCGAAGAAGACTGCCCAAGATGAACTGTGTATTCCTTAGAAAAAGGCCTGGATAGGGATTTCTTTAGCATTTGAAGCAATTGGGAATCACAAAGCCTTGTATGTGAATGCAGATAGCAATGAAAAAAACTTATGAAAGAAAAAGTGAAGTGAAACTGATTAAAATGGATTACTTAATTAATAATGAACTCTTTTGACTATTTCTGGATTTTGCTGTGAGACTGGTAGATGGAGCGTGACGACGCTCCACATCTCATGGATGTCCTAAATCTGCCACACTCATTTCCCCTCCCACATTTGATGGCAGGGTCATTGATTTGTTTCATGCTGTGAAGCATTGGCTGGCTCCTCCTGAACTGAACAGGTGAACCTTCAGCTAAAGTGTTGCTGGCCTGTGAAAGATGATTGTACCTGATGCAGCCTGCCATAACAGGAGTGGTGTTCCTAGGGAGGATAAATTATCAATGACCTCATGCCCTGGCCGATAACTCTGAGCCTGCCAGGACTATTGCTATTTTATTTCACAATCCCCCCAACTGCTTTTGGGGTGTGAGGTTGTTTCTGTGAATAATAAACCAATGTCGAGCTGGCCGTCGCGACATGGCAGCCTTCCCGACATTGCATTTGAAGCCAAGGAGATCAACCGGAACCTCAAATGAGAGGTGTCGTGTTTGGCCCATCTAGCAATATCTCCTCCATGACAACTTTATAACGTATGCCTAAATGGTGTTGAGACCAGAACATGTATAGGAACCTATCCATACCTGATATGCCTACGCTTCGATGACCCTATAAAGTAGACTTCTGGGTGTAGTTAACCTACAGTCCTACTGTGTCAGGGTAACAGAATACAAACACCAATATTCTCAAATAATTTTCAAAGAAAAATTATAGACCCATGTTCAACTAGGTATCTGGACCACCCAGACTAAATGGAGATTTTGGTAATGCACTTATATATTTAATCGAGCGCACAGGATTGCAAAAATGTATATTATTTTCTATACCTGTTTACAGTCCAGGGGTTTCATCCTTGGAAAGTGCCATCTAAAAGTATTCTCATCGTAAGACATAGCTGTGCTTCTGCCTTTGAAAACAGTAAGACATTTTCTGTTGTCAAACAAAGGCGAGTCTAGACAAAACAAGCCCAGGTTATTATCCTTGATTTGTTTTCTACCTTTGTGAGAAACGTATATTTGTAGAGGAAAAATGGATATATTGCAATCAGCTGTACTGCCTTGGTCATGTGTGGGTTTGCGCGGAAATTTGACGTACAAATTGTTTTATATATCATGTAATGGAGATAGACTTGTTCCTCCTGTATCTATGCGAAAGTGAGAATAAACGTTTGGCTTTCATGCGCACCTCGCCCTGAAAGGGTTAATGAAACGGCATTTATAGAAATCCACTTTCCCCAGCTGCCTGCTTATGAAGATTAAAAAATACACGACTGACTTGTAAGCAGAGGATGGTTATGCAACTCTTGGTGTCTCATCCTCTGATGCAAATCTACTTATAGACAAAAGTGAGTGGCTAACATGAATTTAATCTCTACTAATATTTTTGAAAATGTCAAACACAGCAGAAGGGCTTAGAGACATTCCACTCCTCCCCTCCGATTTATAGTAATCCTTTTCCAGGTGGTTGCATTGATGCATGTAAGTTGTTCGCCTCCAAAGCCGTTCAGGGCATTTAAAGTTACATAATTTAGCTTTTTTTTTTATCATTTCCAAACGCAATATTATATATGTCCCTTGTTAAAACGGGCGATATGTGTAGCACTCCAGTTCTGTTCTTCAATTTTACTCTATACAGTACATTTTACATTTAAATCTCTCAAGACAGTGTGACCTTTCTGAGACATTGTTACTTGAGAAGTGGGTGATGTTTTTTTTTTTAGTCTGCAGTTTGTGGAAGGTAAACATTTGGTTGGGAAACAGCCTTTACAATTAGGTTTTTACCACGTTCTGCCTTTACCACACATTGTTTACCACACATGTTTTAACTACGTACATGCATTCACAACACATACCTTTACCACACATTTAGGGTAATTTGAGGGGCATGGGTGTCTCCTCCCACAGATACATTGTTTTTATATATATAAACAATGGGTGGTAATGGCAGGCATTCCAAAAACATGTGTTCTAAAATAATGCGGGGTGAAGGCATGCAAAGCATTTCCCTGTGTTGTGCCGTCATACAACCATTTGGTTTAAAAAGATGTCCAGGAAAGAGTCTATTAAGTTAGTGTACCCAACCCCCGAATATTAGCCAAGAGAGACACTTGTACTGTTGAATGGTACCCTGAGATTGACCTGTATTTATTTAGGTGCATTTGCATACCAGAATCCTTGTTGTTAAGAAGCAGAGGGCTGAACCCTTGTTGTTAGAAAGCAGAGGGCTGAACCCTTGTTGTTAAGAAGCAGAGGGCTCTACCGGGTCAAAGGTAGAGATACAGTAAACAGGCAATTGTAGGGCAGCTGAGTACTGATAGTACCTGTAGATACAGGGGTGTCCATCCACATCCTGGGCACATTTTGGGGATATTTGGTTTTGTAGCTCTTCTGGTTTTCTTCCACCTACCAAGTGGTGTCTCAAATGATCTTGTTGCAGTTGTTGATGCCTTGTCTTGCAGGTCCTTCCATGGCGCGAGTGCTGCAGGAGGGTGTGTCTGATGATCTGAGGAAGCTTCCCTTCATGACCAGTGCTTCAATGACTGTCTTCGGAGTAGCAGGATGCAGAGTAACTCGTTGCGGATACACCGGGGAAGATGGAGTGGAGGTGTGGTGATTTCTTCTTGGTTTCCCATCTTTGGGAGCAGAACACACTCTTTTTTGGGGGTGGGGGGTGTATGGCAACACTGAATTTAAAATATTGTCAGAAAAGGAAATTTTACAGCAAGCCATGACCTTTCATTTCAGCATCTTGCCTCCCCTGTTTTCAGATAAGCAGTTGTGTTCCGTGTAGTACATCACATGCAGACATGGCGTGTGAAGGACTGGAGCTCTCCCTTTAAACATAATGCATTAAAGACCCCTAATTATTTAAATGGAGTAATACTTCTGTATTTGGGTATTAGGGATGCCTTAAACACTAGTAAATATGTTGCCGATATAATACAATTATACGCAGGGAAGCATAAGACAGAATTCTTCTTGCGTACAGTTGCTTGAAACGTATAATCTACCTATTTTACCTAATGTCAAAAGGTGGGAGTCCTTTCTCCCATATAAATGGCCATAGCTTGAGCTATACAATGCACCACAGCCTTTTGTTAGAGGTTTTGGTTTGTCCTCTTAAATCTTTTTTATTAAATGTTCATTGACAACCGAAATGTTGTCTTGAACTTGCTTGAATCAACAGTTAGGACATTTATACAGTGCAACTAGCTAGAGAGCAGACACATCTTCAGCAGGTGATATAATGCTAGATGGCCGCCTGTTTCATGGATCTATAGAGGTAGAGCCTTCCAGAATTGGACAGAACACGATTGAGGAATGGCCAAGAGCATGTCCGTCGAAGAGCGATGATCATCGATGGAACGTGTAAGGGAGATTGGTCTCTGTTGAAGATGGGATCAATAGGATGGAAGACCCTGTGAACTTTGCAGTGCACATTCATTGCAGAGGGCTTTAAGTGAGGGGCAATGCAATGTAGCAGCCATGGAGCAATGTATTCATCTCTGCCGAGAGCATTGAAAGGGTGAACATTTGCTTATACCTATTGAAACCTAAAGGAGCAGATTAAATGGGTTGCCAAGGTAGATGCTTTTACAATAGACTGGTCTCGATGGAATCAGTGTAGAAGTGATCTTGGCTTTTTTTTTTTTTTGCGAAAGGTGGAGTTTTTTTAAATGTAGGAAAAGGTTAAAGAATCCAACAATTATTAAAGCAATCAATGACTTATTACTACCAATGATGAAAAAATGACGTCCCTATTCTTCATTTTTCTATTCTCCCTCAATCACAGCAACTTTGTGAACCCTGCTGCTCACAGACCTAACATGTCAGGCTGGAAAACTGGATCGACCCTGCATGTGCAGCTTGTGATTGAACGTATATAGCCCGTTCAGGGGCCAAAGACTGTGATCTCAAATGGCCAGGTGTCAAGTACAGCAGACTGAGTACTGGTTTTGTGTCTTCGCACTTTGGTATTTGTAGCTTTGCTTTCCCCTTATTAAACGCACCAACCTTTTTTCACGTGTAGTTTACTTTTTCCACTAGAAATGTAGTACTACTACTCCCAGAATGCAACTAAATCAACAGGACTGAATGAGCTAGTCACGCATGACGTATGCAACTTGAGGTTTTTGTAAGAGACAGTCCAATCAGTGGTGTGGGCTGCAGAAAGTTTTCTAATTCATATCATTTTTATCCTTATCCACATCTGTCTTGCAGCATGCTACTCCACATGTGCTGGCCATGTCATACTTCCATAGACAGGAACTGGACCAGGCATTAATGCAGATAGCTCCCCACAGCCCTTGCTACATTGGAGTTTTTGGATCCCACAGTCTTCTTTAGCGCCCACAGCCCATGTGAAGTTGGGCGTGCGACCCTCCAGCTACCCTGATGCCAACTTTGAAACAAAGTCTCTCCCTTTTCCAGAGTACCTGCAGCTTCCAACTCGTCGGGAGGAATTAACAATCGAGACGGTTTCAGAGTACGCACTAGCCCAGCGAAGTGCCCCCAATGACAACCAGGCGCTATAAAAACAATTAAATAATTTAATAGAACTGGATCGACCCTGCATGTGCAGCTTGTGATTGAACGTATATAGCCCGATCAGGAACTTCTCACTGGAGGGGTGATCAAATGCGTCTGTGTCACTGCCACTCAGGACCGCTGTTATTTCTGCGGTGCATGGGCAGCGATATTGTTCATTACTTGAACTGGCTGATTTGTTGGTCGCTTGCTTGTGCCCTGCTGGTGAGAGCTTTGTGTCCTGATGTGACTGCTCTATTTCCTTTTACCCTTTGAGTGGGGTTCACTGGGAATACTTATAATTTGCTCCACCATCAGGCTCTTCGTATGATGGCAGTCCGCGCTAGTCAGCCGTCCATGACACCAATGCATGGCAAGCTCTCATCTCTCACTGACTGCTGTACGGACCATGATGGCAGGGGTGACACCGCTTTGTGATTTGCTTTGGTTAACAGAGCAGTGTCACCCCAAGCGTTGCGCCCAATGCAGTCGGTCAGAGGGGAGAGAGCCTGCCTTGCAACAGGGCTGATGTGTGTATGTGATGGTGCGTGAGTGTATGTCTGGCCCCGTCTGTGTATGGGTGCAGGTGGGTTGTTTCACGAGCGGAGAGGGCCTCTAGTGAACCCGCCCTAAAGTCATTCCAGCATTACAGGAGCAAAAATACTACTTCAACATCGGTCCTTGTTTAACTCCCCTCGATTACTTGGATGAGGTGAGTGAGTTAATCAATGAAGCAAAATGTTAAAGGCGAAACACTGTAAAACCGATGATGTCTTTTTTTGGGGTCAGTGGAGTGACAATGAGTCAGTCTGGTGTGGTAAACATGAGCTAAAGGACAGCCCGTTTATTGGAGATATCGTCGGCTCCTCTGTTGCACAATTTATTTTAATTTTTTGGGGGGTGGGAGGGGGAGTTTTATATAGCGTGAACTCAACACGAAGGTCGAGCACTTTACTTGAGCACCAGTTGCATTACAGATTGACACATTCCTTTTTGGTAGGCAGAGTGAGATGAAGTGATTTGCCCCGAATCACAGGATGTTGAGCGTCCCTGCCGAGACTCGAACCCGGTTCCCCAGCTTCGAGGTCGACTGCTCTAGCCGTTAGTCTCCACTATCGTTTAGGGGCATTGGGACTGAACTTTTACCCCACCGTACAATTACCTCTGAAGACCAATTTCTTGATTCAGGATACAAGTCTCAACCCAGCAACGCTGCTAAAAATTCAGGCTCTCCAATAGTGTGGTATATACCAGGCTATCTGCAGCTTAAAACGCGGACTTCAGGACGGTCATGGTAATCTGCTTTGCTAATGCATCCCGCTGGTTATTTGTAATGGTCACTCTTTACAATGTGGCCCTTGTGCTAGTCACATCACCCGTGTCAACCATCTCCCCTTTGCAGGGCCAGATTAATGCTTTTGGGCACATTTTTGAAGAACCCACATCCCTACAGATATTAAAACGGAGTTACTTGGGAGGGCAATTTGAGATTGCTACTACACGTGAAACGTATTTATAGTCCTGCATTCTAGATTACCTGATTGTGAGAAAGTGGCTCTGTATATACTGTTCCTTAATAGGTACAGGGTGTACAGAGTCCACAGTCCCCCAGGGTTTGACAGAGGTTAAAGTTAGATATAACCTTACTCTCTAAAGTGGTAGCTTGGTCGAGCAGTAAGGCAGTATCAGAGGACAGTGTAAAGCATTTGTTGTACACACTCAGTCAGCAAATGGTCTCACACACTCAATAACTGAACTCTAGGCCAATGGTTTATATATAAAAAAATATATGCTTGTTTTATTTTAGAATCAACACTTGGATTTAAAATATACTTTCTCAGCATGAGATGTTTCATATAAATACTTTTGCAAAATGCAATAGACTTTTGTAAACGGTTACAAGTGGTTGCAGTAGGCAACTCTATTTTTTTAAACACAACAATGCATTGAGCTCAATGGTAAATTCAGGTTATTTGCAACAGATTACTTTTTAGATTACTTTTGGAATTCCAGGACTGGATCCTAGATTCAGTCCTGGGTCAGTACTCAGAATCAAGTGATGAAAGTCGACTTAATTACTGTAATGATTTTTAAACAATATTTAGCTATTTTAAAAGTTGATACTTCGAAAATATTTCAAAGAAAACAGTCAATGATTCCCTATGGAAGAAAATTCAGGTTACAGGTACAGTAGGTTCTCGTTACTTTTGTAATCCAGTACTGGGTGCCTAGACTCAGTACTGGGACCTTTATCCAAAACAGGTAAGTAATTACGTTTTCAGATATTATACGATTTTTGAAGAATATTTAAAGATTGCAGAAATCGACACTTGGAAGAAATTTCACAGAAAAACAGTCAATGGTTTCCTATGGAAGAAAATTGAGTTAAGGGTAAGTACAGTTGTAAGTATTTTTCAGAGTCAGTGCTGGGCACCAAGATCCAGCACTGGGAGCTCACCTAAGAGCAGGTGAGTAATTTCGTTTTGGTTACTCGGCTGATTTTTGGTGAATATTTTAAGATTTGAAAAGTCCACACTTAGAAGAAATTTCAGGAAAAAGCCAGTCAATGTTACCCTATGAGGAAAATAGAGTTTGCGGTTTAAGGGTAAGTACTCGACTGGCAGAGTTGAAGTTCTGGACATAGACTCAGGGGTCCCCCAGGGTCAGGTAGGTACAGTTGGTTCACCCTCAGAGGCTCTAGGGCGGCCGGGTGCCGAGAGAGTTAGGCCCAATGTTATCCTATGAGGGATAGGGGGGGCCTTGGTTGGTGGCTGCTGACTGGCAAGCCACGCGGCTGTGGGAGCTGGGCTCCTGGTCAATTACTCAGGGCAAGTGGGGAAGTGGGTAGGTGTAGAGTTTTCACTGCCAGGGCCACTCGGGCGGCTGGGTGCAGAGTGCTTTTGAGCCTTTGGGCGCTCCAATTGATTTCAATGGGAAATCTCCGGTTTAGAAAAAGACTGCAAGCTCGGAGACGAGGACTCTTCAGGTGCCACCACCACTTCGAGAGGTAAGTTGGGTAATTGGAGGATAGGTAGGTACCCCGGGATTGGGCACAGGGGGCCGTGGGGCTCTGCGTGCAGGGGTGCCTTTTGGTGTCGGGAAATCTTACCCTCTGTTGATCGCGGTTGGGGGGGCACCTTGTTTTGAGGCTGCAGGCTTCTTCAGGAGTGTCGAGGGAGGTCCTTGGGTGCCGGACTCGGGGTCACAGTCGCCGTGGGGTCGTCCTCAGGGTCTTTGTTCACTCCGGCACTGGCCAGGCTTGGCTGGTGCAGAGTGTGCTGGGTTCGCGGTTCCGGGCTGTTGCCAGGGATTAGAGATAGGTTTTGAGTAGAGCCTCTACTCATGGGAGTCCCAGGGGCTTAGAGCCAAAAGGTAGCCAGGTCCTCCGGGGTTGGTGAGGTTGCTGGCCACAAGAGATGCCGGTTTGGAGCAGGAGCAGGTTCGAGGGTCGACAGGCCGGTAGGCCTGGGGCCAAAGCAGTTGGTGTCTTCCTCTTTTCAGCAGCTGCAGGGCAGGTCTTCTTTCTTCTTGCTCTTTGTCGTTTTGAATCTGGAATCTGGAGAAGGAAGGTTCAGGGTGCCCCTAAATACTAGATTTAGGTGCGTTACAGGTAGGTGAAGGGCAGGGACCAATGGGTCCCTGTCCTGGGGTGGGTACACCCCCTATCCTGCCTCTCTCCTGTGGGAGAGGGGCAGTAGCCTAGTCCTGATAGGGTAGGGCTCCCCATCTTCAAGATGGCGAGAGCCCGGAGATGTGCTTCACCTCGCCTCCCCCACCTGAGGGGTGGGGTTGGCAGGCTGGCACATCCCCTGTCCTTATTTGGGGTTTCCGGCCAAAGCTTCCCGCCAGAGTGGGGGTTGCAGGGGCCTGGGGATGCTCACAGAGGCGGCATGCCTTTGAAGCTTCCCCCTGCCCATCCTGGGGGAGGAGATTTAGCACCTCGCCCAGGATGTGCATTGTTGCAGGCCCAGGAGAGCAGGGGCTCTCCTACCCAGGGGTCCAGCAACATGTCTGCTGGGTGGCAGCCTAGGCAGCCTCAGAGCAGACGTGGATTGTAGGTTAGGTTTAAGGGGCCACCTCTAAGATGCCCTCTGGGGTGCTGGGTACATTAAATCCCACACTGGCATCAGTGTGGGTTTAATGTGCTGAGAAGTTTGATACCAAACTTCTCAGTTTTTAGTGTTGCCATTATGGTGCTGTGGAGCTCGTGTTTGACGAGCTCTCAGCACCATGTACTCCTAAATGGCAGCACTGCACTTACAGTGCCCAGGAATGGACCTGGGTACTGTAGGGGCACAGGGCTCCTGCTCCTGTGCCCACACCATTGGCATAAGGCACCCAGCTAGAGGGGTGACTGATGTATGCCATGGCAGTGTAGGTGATGGGCATGGCACACAGGGATGTGTGCCATGTCGACTTTGTTTTTGTCTTGCACCCAAACACTCACCCTGCAAACGCAGTGTGTGTGTGTAAGGGTACAGGGCCTCTAAGGGTGGCACAAGGAGTGCTGCAGCCCTTAGAGGCCTTCCCTGGTCACAAGGCCCTGGGTACCTAGGGTACCATTTACCATGGTCTGACATGTGGCCAGGGTTTGCCAATTTGGGTTTGTTTTGTTTTAGGGAAGGAACATAGGCCCTGGGCACCTGATTGGCAGGAGTCCAGGGCACACTCAAAGTGCATTCAGCAATTCAGCAAAAAGTGAGGGCATACCATGCAAGAAAGATGGCACTTTCTCATACTGATGCACAATTTGTTTGTTTCACTTTTCTTGTTGATCCAGAACTCGCTGTCATATGAATTCATGAACCATCCATAGTTTTTATTATCTATGTAAGATCTTTTTTATTAGTAATACCTCCTCATTTAAAGTTTAGTCTAAAAATACCAGTAGGGTGCTGTCCGAGCAAGTTCAGCTCCTCAGGGAAGCCACATACCTATATTAAGGTGTGCAACGTTAATGCACACACACAATACTATATATTAATTCCATATTTATAGAGTACTTGCTTCTATGGTCTTTCAGTTTCTTAGCACTGTTGTAAATCGGACCAAACGCATTTTTACCCTTCTAGAAAGGAGGCTCACGGGCTCGCCCTGGTAAAATTCGTCCACTCCCCAATTACTGGAAGCCTGGTTTTCCCTAGGATATATGCACTCTGTTGTGCATGTATGTGGTATGTCAGACAAGTATTGTGTGGCTCGGAGAGCATCTGCAGAGGAATGATACAATATTAGATATAGTGATTGTTGTGTAATATGATGGTCCTTGTTCAGGTTGTACTTGTTAAGAACAGCGACTAGCATGGTAGAATCTTACCTCCTCTTCTGACAGAATCAGAGCTGAGTTCACTCTAAAGCTCAGGCACACTACATAATGCCCCCTCCGCCCCCCATCCTAAACGGCCCCGGAGTCCTGCATCCCTGACCTCTGGCAGCCTCTGTCTTGCATGTAGAGAGACAACGTTCGCACATCTCAACCAGGACCCCTTCTGATCGCTGTCCTGTGATAAAGGTTTGCAAAACTCTCAAGGTTCCTGCACCCTGATCCATGAGTGAATAGTTCATCCAGTTCAAGTTTTTGCTTTGCAATCCGGGGCTTGTAGGCCTGTTTATCCTTTTTTTTTAATCCGGACTTCAAGTCCCAGAATGCAAAGTCAAAAAATGTGGACTCCGCAAGCTATGCTTTCATGGACCTGGGACTAGCGCTCTGGGTTTAGAGTAAGTGTCAAGGGTTGTTGAGTTCTCTGCGCATTGTTGCAAACTGGCATAACAGAATTATTGGGCACCCTTGCAAAATGCGGGGAGAGATTCTAAAATTCACAGCTCTTCTGATAAAGCTGCCAGTAACTACATAACTGCAGCGGCCCACAAAGCTATGCGTGATACCTTTAGACAATCCTGGGTTTTTAGCCAAGAGCACTGCATGAAAGGATTTTTGAGGCAATATTTAATAATGTAAACCACAAATCCTGTACAGAAACGCACTGCGGGATAAAAGGCTGTCACTGGCTGAAGGTGTGACACTGTGGTTGTTGGCAGCCTAGTCCTTAACACCAAGGTCACCTTAGGGGTCTTCAAACTGTGGGGCGCGACCCCCAGGGGGGCCGTGGAGCGATGCAAAGGGGGTCGCGCCTTCCCAGTCACACTTCTGCCCAAGGGCTTCAGCCCCCCCCCCCCTCTCTTCACCCGTCCTGTGTTTCAGCCCGGGTGCTGTAGTGCAACTCGAGCTGCTGGGGACTGGGCAGTGTCTGGAGTTTTATCTCCGGCGCAGAGTTTTTCACAGGTCTTTAAAGACCATTTGCATATTTACATGCCTTTGTAAACTGGTTACAGAGGCTTAGTTTTTTTCTGGGTTCTACAAGGAGGCGCCATGAATTGCCTAAATCCACATGAGCCGTACCCATCTTCACCTCTGATTTTTTTTATTCTTGACTTACCCTGACGTTTCGTACTCTACATCCTTCTATCATATTCTCTGGTTACGTTTTCTTCACCGATACTTATTTGATCCTTGATTCATTTGCAGTTTTTCAAATGTTTCCTCTACTAATACTTCCCCCTACTCTCTTTCATTGTCAGCCACCGATTGCCAATCCACGGACACCCCATAATTTCACTTCCCCTCTCAAGACCCAGGGATAGAGACAATTGCATTTCCTGTGCCCCACGATATTAACCACCGACTTGAGTGACAGAGGACTTTGGTCTAAGAGACCAAACCAGCTGCAACTAATGCAGAACATGCAGTAGCAGCCACACACAGCGCAGAGCATGGCAGACACGACGCGGAAATAACAACCCCTCCATCTAAAGCACATTTAAGACAACGCAGCATAAACTTCAATGTCTTCACTTTCAAAACATCTAATGGGCAGAAATTAGGTTGGAGACGAGCTGTTTGCTTTGAACCAGACAACCAAATCCAATCAGAGGCAAAAGCACGACTAAATGAACCGTTTTTCAAAATGTGTTGAATTTATTGGCATCAGAAGAGAAGAGTCACATCTGTGAGCCCTCTGCCTTGCGACAAAGCTTCAGCAGACCCGTGTTTGACACTAATTTCAAACTCCTTTAACCACTTAGATGTGCTGGAGGGCATTTAGGGGCACTCAGTGCTGCATGAGTAAATATAAATAAATAAAAATAAGCGCAGAAGCCACATTTGTTAATGGGACCAGCCGCCATCTTTGCCGAATGCCGGAATTGCTTGATACAAAGACTGCCTAATGTTCGTTCCTCCTCATGCTTCTTTCTTCCACCCCTTCCCCCCTCCACTTGCTCCTTTTCATTCCTGCGTTCTCCTCGGCACTGTTATCCTATCTGTCTCTTCCTACTCTCCTCTCTTTCCTGCCTTTCTCGCTCTTGATCTCGGTCGAAGTCAAATGATAATAAAAAATAAGTCCTAACCCCACAAAAATGAGTGACGCTTCCCACCACCTGCAACTTCCAGCAAATTGTGGCATCTCAACAAAGGAGCCATGATAGAAGTAGTGTGTAGAGATAAACAAAAATACCTACATTCTCATCGAATGCAAAATGTAGAACATGATTAAAGTAGAAAAAAACTTTATCAAACTTGTTCAAAAATTCTCTAGCTGGTTTTCATGAACGGCTTAATGTACTGCTGAGGAGTGGGGGGCACTGGTAAATGCAATGTCTTTGTTCAAAACGGTCAATATTCCATTTTAATATAGATTTCGAAAGTTTGCAGATAAACTTATCTTATTTTAGTACTATAAAAATTGAACCAATGTTCTCTTGCATTGGCAAAACCTCACAACATCATTGCACTTAAGTTACGATGCACCTCAACGTTTTCAGTTTTAGCTAGTATCTTTTAAGATGGGGTGGTAGGTGTGGGATAATTGGTGTTTACCGACAAGCACCTTCAAGAGTAAAATTTTCTTTGGTCCTTTGTGTTGAAACCTTTTTGAAAAAGTGGATTATTAGTTGAAGTGGATGGTAGTCCAGTTAGGTCTCAATAGTTTAAACCTGAGCTCAACCCTTGGTAGCTGTAACCCAAAGTAGCAGACTTAACTTAGGAAAAATGTGTAAATCATTATCAGTATCAGTAACACAATGAAAATCCCACTCCAATTGATAAAAATAGAGACATTTCTAATGAACAATAGACACAAAAAAACAATAATTTGATGAGGAGAATGATTTTTCAAACTTGTTGTTTCTAGTGCCATGAAGCACAAATCGCCAGCAGAGGGTATCTGGTCAGCTTTTGAGTTCCTGGCACCGAACAGGAGGCTATCCAACTAGTTTTTGGAATCCACTCTTCTGTCCTGGATACAAGTGGGGAGCAGGTCCAGCCCTTGGAGTTACTCTCCACAGGTTAAACAGCAGGTGCAGTCCTTCTTCTGTCTTCCACAGGTACAGAGGTGCACTAAAGTGGGTGCTGAGAGTGCAACATCTATGCATACTGCCAGCCTGTGGGTGAGGGAAACTCCTGGCCACTCCCTAACCAATCGGATAAGAGTTCCCAGGTGTGCCCCTACCCACTTTTGCAATACAAACCATGGGGCAGATTTAGAAGAAACTAACGCAGCGCGCGTTGCCACAAGTTATTTTGTTGTGCTGTGGTGCGTTAGTTTCGAAGCACAGTGATGTAATATATTTACAACAATACGTTAGATCTCTGTGCTTCGCCCTGCGCTGGCGCACAAACTGCTGCCATGCGCTGACGCAGGCACCCTTGCACCATGGTGCAATGATGCCTGCGTCATGGGGAGATTGTTTTTGTGCAGGAAGGAGCACCTTCCAGAACAAAAACAATCAATTGAGGTGATTTCTTCTTCCAATGCATTCTGTAGAATGCAGCACACATTGGAAGAGGAAAGAAACCAGGAGAAATTAAAACATTTGCACCTCGCAATGCCACCCCTAGGGTGGTGTAGCATTCTGATGCATTTCCAGATTTACGATTGCTCGTAAATCTGGAAATGCATCAGAGGACATGGGTGTTGCATGGGATCACCCACAGGAACACCGGGGCGATATTTACAAGCAAAGGTAAAGCCACACAAGGTGGCTTTACGTGTACTTGTAAATATCACTTAGCAGGTTGCGCCGCCTGTGCGACACCCTACGCGATGCAAGGGGCTTGTAAATCTGCCCCCATGGGGTTTACTGTAAACTATCACAGAGTGCCCCTCTCTACCTAAAAGAAATATGGCAGAGCCTTTATTCCCTTGTGCAGAGCTTCCTGGGCCCCTCACTGCTCAATATGCAACTCACTCAAACATGCCCATCAGTAATCACACATTCATTCATCCCATTCTGAACTTGCACCCGCACGTAAATTCATATGCCACCTCACTCACCCTGCAGTCACTCCTCTTGCCCTACTCTCACACTGTTGCATCGCTCACCGGGCACTCACATGGGCACTCTTGTCACCCACACAGTGCAGAGGGTTAATGTGCCTGCTACATTGAAAATGTACCATGCAGATCACAGAAATGAGTGTGAGTAAACTGAGTTGCGCTATAAAAAAATGAAATGTTTGTCAGAAAGGTGCTATAGAGAGATGAGGTGCATTGTTGGTGAGTGGCAGTGAAGGAATTCATGGAGAAGGAGGAAACGGGGGTGGGGCATCAAAAAACACTGTTGCACGGTGTGCTACCAGTGTTAGGACCAACCCTGGCTGGGAGTGTTAGCACCCCCCTCCAAAGTTCTGGTCTAGTGACTCCCCTGCTTCTGCCTATTATTATTTACATTTGTAGTACGCTACTGTTACCAAAAGGTGTCCTGGGGGTAATAGCCATCTGCTGCCTGAAGGCAAATGAGAAACACACAGAAGGGGAAGGAGAACCAGCCAAATGGGGTAACCTACAGAGCATAGAGAAAGGTTTTTATATCTTCATAATGAATAATAGATTCTTGGTGGAGCGAAGTAAAGGAGAGTGCATGTTCCATAACTGCGCGGCCTGCATCAAAACAGCGAGACAGACAACTCATGCCTGCTTGAATTAGGAAACAATAAGCAGAGTGACACATGCCGAGAGGAGCATACGGGTCTGACCCGTATGCTTGGTGAGGAGAGATGAGAGGATGTGAGAGAACTTGATTGATGAGGTCAGGGATGAGGAGAAATGCGAATTGCCGAAGAGAAGTGTGGACACGCAAGAAGTGAGTGTGAGCCAAAGGTGGGGGCTTCTGTTAGAACAAAGGGGAGATGTGAAAGATGAATGGGGGGACTGGAGAGGTGTAAGATACAAATAGACAAAAATTTGAATGGAGAGACGAGGTGAATGAGAAGTGCTGAGGGGCACGGGAGGTGACAGGGCCAGAGAGGCCTTGAGATAAATGCGAGAGACTTAGAGATGAGGACAGTGAAAAGACAGAATGGCAAGAGGTGATTAAAGGTGAAGTGAGAGGTTGAATGGGGAGAGTTCAGAAATTGTAAAAAGTGGTGAAAGAAAATGGCCTGCAAAGTGAGAGAGGGATCCGGGGTTAGGAGAGGAGAGAGGGATGGAAGGGAGGGGGTGAGAGGAAAGCTGCATGGGAAAAACAGCTTAACTCTGCACAAAACCGCCAGGGTTTTAAGGGACTCCTGCTTCTCCCGGCCAGGGCCAGGTGAGCTTCTAATGTGGCAGCACGTATTCCTGGAGAGTGGAAGGCCCTTCATATAGGTTGACTAGAAATGTTTCTGATGATAATTGCTGTATTTTGGTTATAAACTGGTACTGATTGGGTGAAATCTTTCCTTAGTGTTACTGTGTGTAAAAAATGTCAAAATAATGAAGCAATGCTATCCCAAAATACTCGGCATCACATAACCTCCTTTACATTTTCATCCCACGCAATTTAGTCAAACCTGTCGCGTAATTTGGTCCTCACCTGCCTCATAATTCCAGTAGCCCTGCCTACAGGTTTAGAATTTTTTGTCAGGAGGGGGTCCTTACGCCTCAAAATGTTGACAGGGGGGTCTCGGCATCCAAAAGTTTGAAGACCTCTGCCTTACAGAGATGCAAAGGCCTTGGGTCTATTAGCATCACATGGTAGGTGACCCCGACGCCACAGGGGCCAAAGGGCTCAGATTTTGTTCCTCACCGCCCTGGGAACAGAAATGGTACTTGTACACCGTTTCCATCGATATGATTAAATCAAAGTTATATATATGAAGAAGATGTTTGAGTCTGTTCCAGTGCACACAGGACGTCGACTTCCTTCGCTCCTAAAATGTACAGCCCTCTGCTCTGACCACCGCCCGGCCCCATAAAAACAGGCCTATACGTCTTTTATAGGTGGAAGGCAAAGAATGGTTTATAAATGGTTTATTTTATGAAGAATTAATTTTGCCTCCTGCTAATCTGCACCACACGTGGATACGACATTTTAATATAATTTATGTTAAGGATCTTAGTAGCAACTGAACCCCCTAAAATCCCATCTTCAAAAAAGGTAAAATATAAACACTACAGAAAATAAATAAAACAAGCATTGGCATAGCCAATAGGTCTCGCTTTTGGGACCTTGTAAGTATTTAGTTATGCAGCACAATATCCTTGGTGCAACAACATCAACTGTTGCATGCATGGCTGAACACTTATAAGGTCCCACAGGCGAGACCTATTGGCTATGCCAATGCGTGTTTGTTTCCCTAACATCCTGAAGTTCGTGCCTTGGCGCTCTCGCATTCTCCCTCTCGGATGCCCTTGCCTTTCAGAAGGCTATAGCGTCCCTTTCCCACGGAACTCCTTCCTTCTCTTTCTCTGTTGTTTCTCCAGTGCTCATCTCTCCACTGCTCATCTCTCCATCCACCCTTTCTCTTTCCGAATCTACGCCCACTATGTTCCCTCTCCAGGCTATGTCTTAGCTGTAGCAACAATTGACGCCATATGTCTTTTTTTGATACAGCTTAACTGTCAATCAAGCGAAATACTGAGAGGTAACTGAATCCCAACAAACAAATTGCACTTATCTCACTTGTATTCTCTGTAATACGCTCTGATGCCCTCCGGATTATGTCAGCGCTATAAAAAGAGATGAAATAAATACAAGAGCATTAATTTATGCGTATCATGCAGTCAGAAGTCTTGTGAGATAGTCAGCTGCAGCGAATCACTCTACCCCGTGTCACGCGGGGCTTCTCGCCCCGAGTGACAGTGGGAAAACACAATGCCCAATACTCATCCTGCCTCTTCCGTGCAAAATAAAAAGTATGGCACAGGTCTGTTCTTTTATTTCTTTAAAGCATCCAACAAGCTCTGGCACAAGTTTTTTAAGCCCCCATGAAGCATTGCAAGTTGGGTCTTCGCCACTGGCTTTTTCTTAGCATCAATGCCTTTATTATTTGTCATTTGTTGCAATCAGATACACTTTCTTGGCATTTCGGTGCCCCCCTAAGGAATCTTATTGTTGTGGGGCTGGCCATATATCACGCATGCACGTCTTATTTTATCAAGAGCATCATACAGGGCTTCAGGAAGTACAATGACCGTGACATAAGGCTTGAACCCATGTTTATAGAGGGTGTCACACTGGCTTTTACCTTGGCTGCCCAACCTGGGAACTAGAGGGCGGAATCCATTCTGGCATTTTTAATATGTGAACGAGTTCCATTTAGAGTCCCTATTTATCATTTATGGACACCCTGAAAATATGGCCCAGGTGTGCCACTCCTCGACCTACTGTGGACGTCGCTGCTGTATGGAGAGGTCTGCCCTGCAGTCTCCGTGCTTTACATAGAGGGCATCCCACAAGCCTCTGTGCTAGCCTCAAATCTGTCTGCTGAGCTCACCCTGTGCTAACAGACACTCAGAGAGACAAACCAGACACCCCTCCCTCCCCCATCGGACTCTCATGGAGTCACCCCCCCACCCCCGGCCCAGGAACACGAAGGTCACGGCCCCTGCCACACAGGCCTGCCTTCCCCATAGACAACAGCCTATGATTTATCTCCCAGCCAGGGCTCTTCTCAGAAGGTTCAGAGGTCATTGGCATTCATCAGAAGGGGCAGTCTGATAAGAACCTGTGAGTTCCCCATCCAGTTCGGTTACATTTAGCATTTTTTATAACACCATTTGTGGTCAATAGCTATCTCTTATTTTTTATTAACACTACATTAATCAGTTTGCAGACATTTATGCTTTTTTAAATAATAGTCTGGTTGTTAAAATGTGACTTTAACTCCTAACATTTGATCTATCTGATTAGGAATGTAGGGCCAAATGTGCAAAACCTTGTTAACAAACCAGATTGTGCTTACTGGACACCAACTGGCGATGCCCTTGATTTTTTTTTTTTTTTTTTAAAACCGTTTTTATTGCAGAATCACAGGATAATCATCGTACATACATAGTGGCCCTGCACCGCTAGCGCCAGTGCCGTTTCTTTTCTGGGCCAGAAGGCTTTCATACACAGCTTGTTAGCCCACATACCGGAGGCCGGGCAGCGACAACATGTGGGCCAGTATACATAACCTATATCAACCTATAGTATTGTTTGTATCCTCATAGGATGTCTACATTCCGCTTTGGAGATTTTTTCCTCCCCCCCTTCCCCCCCTCCCCGTCATACCCCCTCCCCAGTCCCTATTCCCCAACACCCTCCCTCCCCACCCAACAGTGCGCTCGCCTACGACTGGTCTCGGCCTAAGTATGCTGACTCGGGTACGTATCAGAAATATATAACTATCTACTGCGTGTGTGTGGCCGGAACTGCTCGGGGGCTATCCTCAAGGTCCGATGGTCCCTCTTCCTCCCCAACCGCACTGCTGCGCAGGGCCTGCACCAACACCTCCCATGCTGTGGACGTCTCTAGCGCCTTATCATCCTCCCTACGGCTCGCCAGCTGGTATCTAAGTGTACTTTCACTCGCCGCCCATTTCTGCAGCTCCTTAATCCATCTTCTATGCGTAGGACCCACCTTCGACTTCCAAAGTCTCATCACTTCCCTTTTTGCTAAAAGGAGGCCCATGTCTATGAATCTACTTGTGGTCTTGTTCTTGGGCGTGTGTGGGAACCAGTGCAGAACGCAGACCGCTTTGCTATATTGCAAATCCCTGTCCGTTACCTCGGTCAGTGTCTCGCCCACTTCCCTCCAATAGTCGCGCAGGTGAGGGCAGTCCCACAGCATATGACCTAGCTCCGCTCCAATCGTGCCGCATCTAGGGCACGCCGCCTCCTCCGCTCCGAAATATTTCCTAAGTTTACCTGGTGTGAGGTAGGCCCTGTGGAGGATATAAAAGTATATCAGTTGGAAGCGTGCGTTCCTTGTGCTCTTTCTAACCAAACCCGCCCACGTAGTGTCAGGTATCTCCGTTTGTAGATCCAATTCCCATTTCGCCTTTAGAGCTGCCATCGGCTGTAAGGTTTCGCTCATCATTCTGGAGTACAGACAGGTCACCGCTTTGCGGGTGCCAGCCGACATCATAGCGTATTGACAAGCCGCAGATGTAGTAGGCTCGCGGAGCCCCTCACCCCAGTGCTCTTGTATCGCTCCAGTCACTGCCGCGTGCATCAGGTAATCTCCCCTCGGAAGGTCGAACCGCTCCTGCAGGGTTTGATAAGGGAGCATCGCTCCCTCCTCATACAAATCGCCCAGCATTTGGAGGCCCACCTCCTCCCACGCCTGTAGTCCCGACCAATCTCCTCCGTGCGGGAGCGCCGTCACCATACCCAACGGTATCTCTGGCGCATATGGGCGCCGCACCCCCGCTCGACGCTGCGCTCGGTTCCAGCATTGCCTGAATGTCTGTTCCTCGGTGGACAAGCCCCCGACGACCAAATGCTGCTGCAGTGTAATATACGCCAGCACATGCCGTGGGGTACCCCCCTCTCTGTCTTGCTCCGGGCCTCGATATACTCTGGCTACCTCCTGTGTAAAGATCTGTAACTGCGCCGCCAGGTAGTAAAACTGAAAGTCCGGGACCGCTAGGCCCCCCTCATCCTTTGGCCGGGTCAGGGTTGCCAACGCAATCCTGCGCCTTCCCGATCCCCAGAGGAACGACACTAATAATGATCGCAGCTGCCGGAAAACAGAACTCGGTAGCCACACCGGTAGCGTGCGGAAGTATTATAAGAGGCGCGGTAAGGCTATCATTTTCAATAATGAGATGCGTCCTGTCACCGAGAGCGGGAGTGTGGCCCAGAAGGACATGCTACCCTTCAGTGCTCTTATACAGCATCCCACGTTGCCCTCCAGCATATCTAGAGCGGAGTGGTATATATGTACCCCTAAATATTTGAGGCAGCTAGGTTCCCAATTGAGCATTGGTCGGACGTCCGGTCTCAGTTCACCCTGGCGTAGCAGAAACAAGCAAGTCTTGGACCAGTTGACTTGCAACCCCGACATCTTGCCAAATCTCGCGAGAAGCCTCTCCGCGCCATTCAGCGCGTCTGCAGCGTCCTCCAAAAACATAAGCAGATCATCTGCGTATAGTGAGATAAATTGCGGGGTCCCTCTGTAGTCCAGCCCCCTGTAGTAACGACCCGTCCTGGCCTCTACCGCGAGGGGCTCTATTGCCAGCGCAAACAGCAGCGGGGAATTCGAGCACCCCTGTCTGGTGCCTCGCCCCACCGGGTACTGGTCCGAGACAAGGGATCCTAACCGCACCCTCGCCACTGCTGAGGCATACAGGACCTTCGTCCAGCCTATGTAACCCTCACCAAGGCCAAAACTCTTCATGGCTCTGTACAGATAGTCCCACTCCAGGCTATCGAAAGCCTTCTCTATGTCGATCGACAAAACGAATGGCACGCGGACTCCCTCCATCGGGTCCCCCAGCAATCGGATCAGACGACGAATATTCTGGCGATGCCCTTGATGGACTAATCGTTGGCATTGCAAAACGTATAACCACAGAATGTCCCAAATTTCCTGCCCCATTAATTCTAATGAGGTAGTAATCGGCATGTTGAGGCCCACTAGGGCTGACTGCTAACACGTGGATGGGGGTCTTTGAGGGACAGCAGACCTCAATACCTGCACTCTGTGAATGACACTTTTTTAAAAAGCAGCCCATACACCTTAAAGAGTTTTTTTTTTTTTAAAGTTGACATATGGAAGGAAATCGAGAGGTGAATGTAATAGTCCCGTGTACCACTGCATGGTCCTCCCAAGTTCGCCCCTCAGTTCTCAAAGGGGAAGCTGTCTTACCAGTAGAGCTTCTCTTTTTCGAATAATTTACTACCCAAGACTGGTGTGGGTAACTGATCAATGTTTTCCAACCACAATTGTGGTCTCAAACCTTTATCACATTTAGATCTGTATTACAAATTGAAGTCGGACACCCCTTACATGCCAATTTCTAGTTGCAACTCAGAATGTGTCTGCAAGGCCATTTTGCGAGTTGGATAGACATTTCTTTTTTTTATGTTTGAAAGCTTTATTAAAGAGTTGATGACAAAAGAGAGATATCAGCATAAATTGCAATACAGAAACCATTGAGAAACTTAACATTGCTAATATCAGTATTAGAAACCACAAAGCATTTTTTTAAGAGAATTTTAACATTGAGGGAGGTAATGGGAGGGGAGGATAAGGGAGGAAGGGAGGGGGAGAGGGAAAGGAAAATATAAAGATAATAAAATAGACCATACCATATCTAAAAATTACGACACATATTCAAATTGTAAAAGTCGTAAAAAGTCAGCGATGCGAAGTTACCATCATAAAACAAGCAGTAATATTAAACAAAACTTATAGTGAATAGCAAAAGGAGAGAGTTCGAGACGTTCAAGGAGGTTTAAAATTTTCTGCACTGAGACATATAGGTTTCTTTAGGGCCAAGCAGTCCAAATACGTGGTGAGAGGCAACCAGAAAAAATCAACATTACGAGCAGGTTTACAAGTGGAGGCAAAGGAAACGTCTAATCTGTGAAAGTGGCATAATGAATTCCACCAGCCTTGTAAGGAGATAGAAGCTAGAGATTTCCAGTTGGAAGAAATATGTTGGAAGGCAAGCGCAAGCGTGAGGTCAAAGAGACCGTGTAGATGAGCAGGGAGATTCAAGGAGTCAGAAAGGCTACCCAAAAAGAGAAATGAGTGTATAAAAGAGGAAGGAAGAGGGAAGATACGGGAGAGACATGACCACACTTTCCCCCAAAAAGTAGAGACAACAGGGCACAGAAAAAACATATGGAAAAGGTCAGCCTCAGAAGATGAACAAGTCCAGCATTTAGAATCGGAGGAGGGAGAAAAGCGGGATAAAGAAAGAGGAGAAAGGTAAAGCCTGTGATACAGATAAAATAAGGATTGAGTAAGAGAAGCAGAGCGGGAGATTTTTATAGATCTGGACCACAGCTTATCCCAAAGAGTAGTTGACCAAGTACAACAAAAATCCGTTTCCCAAGAAAGCTCCACTTTAGATTTGACACGGTTGGGATTAGGAGATACAAAAGATTTATAGATGAGAGATGCTTTAGGGAGTGTAGCAAGAATATTAAGAAGAGGAGAAGGAGACGACGACGGTGATGATGAGGAGGGAAGAGAGTAAAAACAATCAAGGATAATTGCCATGAGGGTTGTGAATTTCCGCAAAAAGGAGTGAGGGCACCGAAATAAAAGTTGAAATTGGGGAAAAGAGCAAGGGGATACACCGTCAAAAAGTTGGTTGACCCACATTATGCCCTTTACCTTCCATGCTTTCCAAAAAATAGGTCTATTTCTAAAAAGGATAAGAGAGTTATACCAAATAGTAGAATTTAAGAAGGATGTACGTGTGACCTCAGAGGGGAGAACCAAAGGACTTAAAAGAGAAGAGGTATGTTTAAATATGGGGCAAAGAGAAAAAGGATTCCTGGACGAGAATCGCATCACCTCGGCAAAGGAGAAGGGTAATAGTAAAGATTGCTCAATAAGAAGCCAGAGGGGCGTGAAAGGAGAGAGAGTTGATGAGATCCATCTCGAGGCCTGACGTAGAGAAAAGGATCTATGATAAAGACGGAAATCAGGAAAGTTAACCCCACCATTGGATTTAGGCTTACGGAGGGAGGCAATGGAAATTCTGGATTTCTTACCTTTCCAGAGAAAACGAGAAAGAAGAGAATCAATTTTTTTAAAGTAAGATGCAGGGATGTGAACCGGTAGCATAGAGAGGGTGTAAATTAAAATAGGGGCGATCATCATTTTGATTGAATCCAAACGACCCCACCAGGAGAGATAGAGGGGATTCCAGGCTGAGAGCGACTGATCAATCCTGGAAATAACTGCCGACAGATTCAATTTAACCGAGGATGAGATGGAATTGGAAAACAGAATACCAAGGTACTTAATCTTGGAGCTACTCCAGGCAAAACCAGTAGCAGAGAAAAGATGGGGGAGACAGGATGAGGTGAGAGGAAGAATTTCGGTTTTGTCCGAGTTGATCTTATAACCGGAAACCAAAGAAAAGGAATGAAACTCGGATAATAAGGGGGGGACGGAGGACTCAGGGTCAGAAATAAATAGTAAGATGTCATCCACATAGGCAGAAATTTTCAATTGATTAGAGCCATATGGGAAACCAGAAATGGAAGTGTTATTGCGAAGGGAGGATAAGAAGGGTTCGAGAGATAAAACAAAAAGGAGTGGGGAAAGAGGGCAACCTTGGCGAACACCTCTCTGAAGATTAAAAGATGGAGAGAGTTGTCCATTCACAAGTACCGAGGCCTTGGGGGCAGAATATAGGAGAGAGACAAGGGATATAAATTTGGGACCAAAACCATGCCACCGCAATGAAGCGAACAAAAAAGACCAGTCAACCCTGTCAAAGGCCTTCTCTGCGTCAACAGAGATAGCAGCAAGAGGGGTTGAAAGTGAGGGAGCTTTATTTAGAACGTTAAGAAGAAGGCGAGAGTTGTCCGAAGTAAGCCTGCCCTTAACGAATCCGCATTGCTCTTTGCCAATGAGGTGAGGCATAAGGGGGTCTAGGCGCATTGCAAGTAATTTGGCAAAGATTTTGTAGTCTACATTGACTAACGAAATCGGTCGGTAATTTTTACAAAACTGGTGGTCGCGACCTTCTTTGGGGATCAAACAGATGGAGGCATCTTGAAAAGTGCCTTCAGCCTTGCCAGAAGAGGAAAATGATTGAAAGAGGGCTAAAAGTTTAGGTAGTAGGATGTCTGAAAAATGCAAATAAAATTCCACAGGAAAACCGTCAGGGCCAGGGGTCTTCCCTTTAGTAAGGGCTGACAAGGCTGCAGAGAGTTCCTGAAGAGAGAGATCGAGATCAAGAGCCGGAAAATTCAGGTGAGAGTTAGACGGTACAGGGAGCTTCTCAAAATAACTCTGAATAAGGGAAGGAGTGGGAGGACACTCTGGGGTATAGAGATTCTGATAGAACAATTGAAATTGCTCAAGGATTTCTTTGTCTTTGTGGAGAAGAGGGCCAGCAGAAGAATATATAGAGTCTATAAGAGTGCGCTCCTTACGGGACTTGAGATAATTGGCCAAGAGCTTACCAGATTTATTGCGACCTCCGTAATACCGTGCACTACTGCGAAGGAGAATCGAAGAAGCGTTGTCTGTAGTTAATTTGTTGAATTCTAACTTAGCTCGCAGGAGATCCGGTGACATAAATTTATCAGAAGAAGTGTAGAACTGGTGCTCTAGAGTTTTTATATGAGCCAGGGAGGATTTCCGCTTTTGAATAAACTGTTTCTTCTTCCGAGAGACAAAGTCAATAATGAAACCCCTCGCGGAGGCTTTAAAGGAGTCCCACAGAGTGTGAAGGGAAATACTAGGGTCTGAGTTGAGAGAGAAAAATTCCTCAACGAAAGAGCGAAAAGAAGAAGAAAAATTGGGATCAGTGAGGAGTGTACTGTTAAAGCGCCAACGGGAAGGTTTAGGCTGTGGTGGGAGTAGGTCAAAATCTGTCACGATGGGAGCGTGGTCCGAGATGACAATAGGTTCAATGGAAGAAGACAGAACGTTCTGAGATAAAGAATTAGAGAGGAAAATATAGTCAAGACGAGAGAAGGATGAGTGAGGAGGAGAGAAAAAGGAATAGTCCAGCGTATCAGGGTGTGAAAGGCGCCAAGAGTCAATAAGATGTGATTGTGAAATAGTATTAAGAAATTGATTGTGGGGTTTATGTGGTGTGAAGCGGACTGTGGATTTGCGGTCGAGGAACGGGTCAACAATCTGGTTGCAGTCACCACCAAAAACAAATGATACATCCTTATATTGAACACATTTCTCTGTAATCAAAGGCCAAAAAGAACAATCTGCTTGTACAGGCCCATAGACATTAAAGACAGTCAAAGGAATCGAATTTATCAATAATTTAGCCAGTACCCAACGACCTTCAGAGTCCGTCTCCTGGGACACAACCGTACATTTAAGCCTCTTGTGACAAAGGAAAGCAACTCCATTCTTTTTGTTGTCAGAGGGCGAAAATAAGACTGTACCCACCCAACTTCTTTTTAACTTCAGGGATTCAACATCATTAAGGTGAGTTTCTTGCAAGAGAGCAATATCTGGGTTGTAGGAGGCCAAATGGGACAAAACTCTCTGCCGCTTAATGGGGTTAATAAAACCTTTTACATTCCATGTAATAACTTTGAATTAACAAATAACATAGAATCAAGTAGGACAGAAGAAGTAAAGAAGAACATAACATAACATAACACGTGTATTTGTAAAGCGCACGTTCACCACTACGGGTATCTTGGCGCTGAATAACAGATGTTTATTGTTACCCAACTCAATGAAGAGGCATACGCAAAAGACAAGTCGAAAAGGAGAAAACTTTGAGAAATATCGATGAAAAAGGTTGAGAAGAGAGGAAAAAAGGTGAATGGAAACAAAGGAAAATCGGAATTGATCAACCCGTACAGGGAAGAGAAAAGGATAAAGGAAACGGGAAAGGAAAATAAGTACAAGGAGAGACAGCACATATCCCAAAGGGACGACTGAGGAGAACATACCTGAGGGGAATACGAAATAGGACAACGGGGAAATGGCGACACTCAACGAGACAGATTCCCCAAGACGGGAGACCAGGCCGGATCGCACCGGAACATAGAACATAACCGAAGAGCCAGGTTGAGGGGAAGTCGGTCCATCTAGATAAATGAATAAAGAAAAAGTAACATTTGAAAACATGAAAACATACTATGACGAACCAAGGATGAAAATGCAAATGTTGAAGGACAAAAACTGGACACAATTCTTATATAAAGGTATGAGGGAGTTTGAAGTTAGAAACATGTGAGTAAGAAAAACATATTTATAATCTAATACGTAGAATTAATAAACAGAGACAGAGGCAGGGACAGAAATGGATGACCTGTAAGGGAAGCAAAAGTTAGACATTTCAAGTAATCAAAAAGTGTAAAACAATTAAACAATCTGCCACAAGAAGATGAGGAGGTCTCCATAGCAGAATTAGAACGGGTATGAATGAAATTTTTGAGTTCAGCAGGATCCTGAAAGGTCCAAGTCTGATTCTGTAACGTAACTTTGAAAGTGCACGGGTGAAATAAACCAAATATAGCACCAAGGGACCTCAGCGGAGCTCGTAGGGACAAAAATTCCTTCCGACGAGAGGCAGTAGCATTTGAAACATCTTGGGAAAGATACACTCTCTGACCCAACCAGGAGATCTGACGCTTGGCTCTGGACGCTGAAAGGACAGAGAGAAGATCTGTGAATTTCAGAAAAAGGATAATGACTCCCCTTGGCCTGGTTGACGTGGATGAACGAGGACCAAGTCTATGCGCTCTCTGAATATTGAGGGAGGTGGTGGATGGCATGTCCAAAAGCTTCGGGAGAAAGGAGGAGAAAAAGAGCACAGGGTCGTCCCCTTCTAAAGCTTCCGGCAAACCATAAATACGGAGGTTGTTCCTCCTGTTCCTATTTTCCAACTCCTCCGTGTGTTGCTGAAGCGCCAGAACAGATTTTTCTAAGGAGGAAACTCTCTGGGAGGTAGAATGAAGGTCCGAAACCTGTTGCTCCACAACTGTAACTCTGTTGTCGATAGATGACCATTTCTCCTCAAGAAACTGCATCTTACTATTGGTCTCCTCAACAAAAGGCCGAAGGGCACGAATTTCCTCAAAGAGCATCTCCATGGAAATGGGGGATGGTGGCTTCTCTGATGAAGACGCATCTTGTTTAAGGCGCTTAGAAGATGAAGCTGATGGGGGAGAGGATTTGTTTGAAGGAGACTGTGTTGAGGAGGAGCGGGGGAGGGTTACTCCCGCCATTGGTGCTACCTTGGTAGGAGAGTCCGTCGGTATATGAGGTGAAGAGGTTACCACAGGAGAGTTCCTCGAAGGGGTAAAGACGAACTTTGGATTACGTAGCTTGCCCATAGAAGCCAGTCAGAAGTGACAAGCAGCAAACAAGAGGGCGACTGTGAGGAAAGGCCAAAAAAGTGAAGGGGTTCAGTCGCATAGAAGTGGAGCAGTAATCCTAGGAGAGCTTGTGGAGTAAATAAAGAAATGTTCCAGAGTAAGCAGAGACAAGCCAGTGCCAAACTAAGCAAAAATGCAGAGTGCAGCGTCAGTAACCAACCAGGTCATGGACGTCCCCCGTCAGAAGCAGTGATGAGCGCAATCAAAAAGGGAGACAGGAACATAGCAAAGAAAAAGTCATTTATCAGAAACTACCTCATTCCATCCACGTGGGGCAGCCCAGGTTAGAAGATATCCATGTGGCATGGCAGCGCCCAGAAAGGATGACACAGCAATCAGGAGGCGTAGAACCCCACAAAAAGAGCAATGCGGGGCAAATGCAGCCAAGCCGGCAGAAAGACGAGCATCGCGCCACAGACAAAATGGCGGCCGCTCTCTGAGGAGAGAACGAATGCGGTGAGAAAAGAGGCACCCCGGCCCTAAAAATGCGTCAAAAAGCGCTCACCAGAAGCGCGCTGCATTCCGACATGAGAATCCAATGTCTGTGGCGGAAAAATGCTCTCCGGAGGGGAAACGGGATGACTGAGAAGCTCCGGTGCGTCGGAGGTCCCGCGTCAGGCGGCCATCTTGGTCGGCGTCGTGGCCACGCCCCCTGGATAGACATTTCTGACCCCTAAAGTAGCTGTTATACATTGTGAGAAACTGGTTTGCTGTTGCAAAGCAAGTGATTTTGTGAATCGCAGTCTTGGAGACCTCAAAAGCCTTTTGTACATCGGGCCCTCAATGAGTCCAGTTCACAACACAGGATGGAATGATACAGCAATTTTTGGCTTGATTCTTAGGAAATGAAACTCACGTTCTTAGAAAACTTAATTCTCCCACCCTTGGGCACCTCAGGGCAAACCTAACAAGCATTGGCATAGCCAATAGGTCTTGCCTTTGGGACATTATAAGTGTTTAGCCATGCAACAGTTGATGTTGCACCAAGGATATTGTGTTGCATAATTAAATACTTGTAAGGTCCCAAAGGCGAGACCTATTGGCTATGCCAATGCTTGTTACGTTTTGCTTCAACGAAGAAGGGAGAGGTTCTTCAAGCTGATATAAACTTCTGCCAGCAGACCTACCTTGGACAAGTCACTTTCTTCTGAAGCACAAAACATTTACCGACACACCTTTGGGCACGGAGCCACTGTCATCCTGACAAAAGTCAAGTTTTTTTACTCAAACAAAAATCACTCCATTTCCTTTCAGGAGTATATGTTGTCCTCCTGATGGGATATCTTCTTCCCCAGTAGATGGTAGAGTATCCACACATTTCCATCAGTAGACACTCCTCAAGCAACAGCCTAGGTCACAGGACATTACCAAAGAAGTTCTTTCTTTCTTCATGCCACCTGTATTTACATTTTCACTGCGGGGCCTTCGGAGAGACCAACAATCATCAGCCAGACATCCAGAAATGGCTACATCTGGGATCCTTAGAACTCATTCCAGAAGACCAAAAGGACAAGGGTTCTCACTCTCATTATTTTATTGATCCGGAGGAAACCTTTGCAAAATGTTCTATCTTTAGGATGGAAATCAGGGTATTACATGTGCCAGCTGGTGAAGTTCGAAAGTGGTGAAGTGTAACCTCCCCCCAAAAATTAATGCACTTGGGTGAGCGTAGTGAGTGAGCGTGACACCACAAAAGAAAGATTGAGGGTTTACCCACCCAAGCTTTTTTCTTTAAATAGGGATAGATTGGACATTTTTCAGCATAGTACTCCAGAAGGAACTCCGTGACCCCTGATAACTAGTACAGTTGGTACTCTGAATTAACTTTTGTGTACAGATGGCATTTTAAGAAGGCCATATACATGCCTCTGAGCAGGGCCGGCTTTAGGGCAGTGCGACTGGTGCGGCCGTGCTGGGCACTGACCTGTGGAGGGGTCGCTGACGTTATGGGGGTGCTGTGTTTAGCAATAGCTTATGATTGGAGAGATGAGGGACACTTTTGCCCGGTGGTAGTGAGAGAATCCGAAGAGGTGGTCATGGGGTGTGGGGCCGCCAAAAATGATTGTCGCACCGGGCGCCACCAGTGCTAAAGCCGGCCCTGCCTCTCTGCATACTTTTATGCATGTATACATACATGTGCACATAGCTTAAGCCTTACATACATAAATGTATGCATGCATATACATACATGCAGAAAGGCATGCTTGCACACACATACATAAACACATAGTTGATGCATAAACATATACATAAATCTGTACAAGCAAACAATGCATACTTATCGTCTCAAATCATTTAGCTATACATTTTACTCAGAGCTTTATCTCC
Source organism: Triturus cristatus (assembly GCF_964204655.1). Taxonomy (NCBI): domain Eukaryota; kingdom Metazoa; phylum Chordata; class Amphibia; order Caudata; family Salamandridae; genus Triturus; species Triturus cristatus. The sequence goes on from NC_140592.1 coordinate 324,418,972, forward strand.
GAATTCTCGTGGTGCTCGTCTAGCCGCCCTCCTCAGTACATAGTGCTAGGTGTAGGTGTTACAGCATGTTGCATACGTCTCTAGAGGTTGAATTTGTCCTACAGATCCAACATTTTCCTGTTGTGAGCATCTCATCCAGGCCTGTATTCATTTCCATCCTGTTAATTGTGGTTGTACGTTTGTATCAGAAATGGCAAGACCACACTTTGTAAATAATAAAACCAGGACTGGATAAACTGCTAAACTGGGACTAAGCAGGATCCCTGAGTGATGTAGTTCGTGCTTTTTCATAAGTTATGCGCCCTCCATGGCCACTGCCTTTGATATCGAGGCTTCAGTGTAAATGGTTCTGATTTTGAATGCAGGGTAGTCGCCAAAAATACAGTTTGCTTGCTGCCGTTTTTTTTCCGGTGCACACCACAGTGCTTAATTTGTGAAATAACAAGTGCCAGGGCCCCGACCAGGAGGCCACTGCAGCTTGCACCGCCAATTGCCCTGTCATCGATGCCAATGACGTATCAAAACCACCACTGACCATCTCTCTCACCTGCAAGTGGGACAGTTTTGATTACTCTAGATCCCCAAGGCTAAAGGAATGGCTGGGAGGCAGATAGTATTTTTTTTAATGTATATTGTATTTATAATCAGCCGTTGTTCTGCTCATCTCTAAATTAGATGAGCAGCGCCACCATGTGGCAGAGTGTTTTAAGTGTGGTGATGACAATAAAGTGCTGGTGCTGAGCACCGGAAGCCACCTGTTAAAATTAAGGGCTAGATTCATCCAGAATTTATTAGGATGGTCTGAAGTCGATTTTGCTCTTGGTTTAGGTTCAAACTAAAAAAAAGAGAAAATACTACTAGCGAGCCAGAGGTTGACCGAATTATTGTGTGACATTTGGTATCCTAGTCCTAACACCGCCTCTTGGGTTTTAAAGGGTTCATTCAAGCTGTAAAATAGTTAGAGAATTAAGCACCACCTGCTGGGGTTTGTATCTGATTGGCAGATGGCAGGCCTTATTCGTGGCCTAACATTGCAAGACGTTTGATAGATGAGCAGAGATCGAATTTATATAATTCTACATAAAGCCCATTATAGAAAGTGCAATATAAAAAATGTGCTATAATGCACTCCAGAATTTCCATCCAAAATGTGCACATGTTCACCTCCAGGATGTCCACTCTTCTTTGTTTGGCACCAACATGTAGACAAAGTGGTCTTCCTATGTGCATACCCCTGCTTCTATACCCCAGCAGAAGAAAGCACTGCCTTAAAATAAAATGATTCAAGATTGGGGTTGCTGCAGGGGCACAGGACAGAGGCGTGTTTACTGTCAGGAACATGGAGCTGTCCATACCAGTCTTAGTAGCTGCTTTGCTGGTAAACTTTGAATGAACATTGGGTTGATGCTTTGTGAGGTTGAATCCAAATCAAATGGGCAGTTCATACATAAAACGCAAGTCTGCATACCTACCTAATTCATGCATATACACAAAATAAATACACAATTAGGACCAGGAACTACCAAACCATGAACATCGGCAGAGGGATAAGAGAGAGCAGAAACCAACATAACAGGCTGTGAGAGGTAACAACAATTTAGATTTTTGATGATGTAGAAATAGATTACCATTTAAGACTACTGTCGATGCCAGTTGCCCTGTTAAGTTTTCTTTTAGAATCATATATTTTTTAATTACAAGGATTCAGAAAATATGTAGCAGGCAGAGAAAGGACTGAGGTGTGAAGCACAGAGAATGAGCATGTTAGATCAGACCGTGCTGAACAAAGCGAGACCGGAAGGCAAGAGGGCGACGGTGAAGTTAGGGTGAGACAAGGAAGGGAAGGCTCTAAAAGGGCAGTTTTTGGGGTGTCGGGTGAAATTGAGAAAGTGGGGGGGGCTAGAGAGAGCTAAGAAGTGAGTGAGATGAAATGGTACGTGGATGCAGAGGAAAAAAAAGAGAGCAGGTTTACACAAATGAATTCTTAGCAAATTCAACTGATGCCTCATTAAAGTGGGAGCCCCTACTTCCTACATATCGCCTCTCCCCTGCTAGCCCTGCAGCCTATGAGTTGCTGGCTCTGGCAGGGGATTAGGCTGTATTCGTGATGGACGGCATGTGCTCTGATGTGTACAGCTAACAGGGCAGCTAAGCATGATCAAGCCCTTCCTGGGTAGCAGCATCATGTTACTTTCATGGCTGTCATACATGTCACAGCTTGACTCAACTATTTTGAGTGGGGTCATTGATCCCATCTTGTGGCTAGTGGGGAAGGGTTGAGTTACAGCAGGTGAGTGATGTACAGCCTCATGGCAGGCTGCAGCCAACACTTCCGAGGGGAGATGAGATTAGCACTAGTTAAGTTTGACTGCATTCATCCTATGGAACTAGTGAGCTATAGAACGGTAAGGCCTATGTAGTGACGTCATTCCTAATTTAATGCGCACTTGTGGAGTGGCCTGCGGAAAGGTTCTGTTTGCCTGCCCCTCACGCGCAGCAAGGGTCAGGCAGATATGCAAATATCGTATCACAACCTAGCATTTTGTCTCAAATATGTTTAGAGATGCCCCAGGCTAAAATTAGGAGGAGGGTCCGATCCCCAACAACCTAATGCACAAGCTACCACTGATTACTGTGGAAGATACGGTATAATTAGCAAATTATGAATGTGCAGGTTGTTCAATAAAAAGACTGTGAAAGCCTCCCTTCTCCCTTACCTGGATAAAAAAAAAAATGTGTGCAAATTTAAGATTTTCTCCATTCTCTTACTGATAAGAATTTTACCCCTCTGAAGATCTGTTTGACATCCTAATCACCTCTTCCAATCACCGTGGCTGCACTGGACATGCGGCAGCATTAACGAAAATGAAATCCTTCAAAGCCAATGCGATGAATGACAATGCATAAAATCAAGTAGATCTTGAAATCCAGAGGAAGAATTCTTGCATTCAATTTCACAGAACTGCGGGTCACATCCACAGCATAGTCCCTATGAATGCAGTTATCTCCTGTATCTCACAGTTTTCATTAGGGACCACAATCTAGGGAAAATTAGAACAAATATGTTCTATCCTATCCTATCCCTTTAAATTGTTTGGGACAGTGTCACATCATTTGGCTGGCATCTTGTTGAGCATTCTGAGCTTTCGGGCTCTTCAGCTGTTTAAGCACCCAAAGGTTCGCCATGTTTGAATTAAATGCTCACCTTAATCTGTCGATCATAACTCTTTTTACTTTTTGAATAGCCTGAGCCATGTAGAGCGACAAAGGCAAGGATGCAGTCATGAAGTAATTTTAGAGATGGCTAGTTTGTGGTTCATTACTACATAAGGTAGGAATCTTTAAATGGGTGCATCTTCAACTCTTTCCTGAATTGTAGCAGGATTTGGGTGGTCATGTTGGATTTGGGGTTGTTCTCCATCCTTCTCAGTGTTTCAAAGATCTAACACGTGCAAATTCATCTGTGGAAGTTGCAAAGGTATGGTTGAACCAGCTCACAATGTCCCCACCTCTGCCATCTAGTGGCCATTTAGGACACTCCCTGTGAAGGACCTGAGAAAGGTTATTGTTAGTTTTGTGGCTATGATAGGTCTCCAATGATGGCTTGGCATGTTTTTTTTCCAGATTACCTCTCTTGAATTCAAAGCTGAGCATATGATGGTCTAAGTATTCTCGAAGAGATGTCTAAGCCCAAGAGAGCACCCAGTCTTGGAAATGCCCTTCATCATGAGCAGGCGAACATGGATTAAGACATCTCTATCTGGTTCCCTTTTAGAGGCCTCACAACTCTAAAGCTGACAAAAGGGCCACATAATGTGGTTGTGGATCATGCACTGAGATTTTATACTAACTGAAACCGCAAGACTATTTATGGATTATGTTTAAAATTACATTTTCAGGAAAGCCTGTATTCCTGCTGAATGTTGTGAGTTCATGCCGGCTGCAGTTAGGGCAACCTTAGTGTCTTTTCTGAAGTTTGTATCTTATAGAAACTTCAAGCTGCAGATTCCTTACCTTAGAATATTCCCCAAGCATCAGACTGAATCAGGAAAATCTTGAGTAGTACCTCTGCATGATGGAAGATGGCACGGATCGGCTTCACGGTGGCGTCAGCACTGGATGTGACATGTGTGGTGTGTATATAGGCGCTACCCCAGCGTGCTGACATCAGTCGCTTTATTCCTGCATCATCAGTGCAGATCCCGAACAGCTACCTTAGTCATTTTTTACTGTTCTTTCTGACTCTTTGTCGACCGTTTTTGACCTTTTGCTCCCTGTGTGCCTTTGGGAATGTCGCCTAAGAAACCTGTGGGTTTTAAATCTTGTGGAGCTTGCCATTGCAAATGTCTGTGACAGACCCCCACTTGTTTTTTTATGGAGCCTGGAGCCAGACCATGACTCCAAGACCTGCCCTGACTACCGTGCGATGAATCCCAAAGTGATCCAGCTGTGAGCGTTGGAAGTTCCTGGTCGCTTGACACTGGACGACTTTGTGCCGCTCCATGTCCTGGTTGCTTGGAAGGTCCCAGGCACGCTCTCGGAGTCGTTCTAGTCGATCATCATTGAGATGCAAGTCGTCATCGGTAAGTTGCACACAAAGAAGAAAAACAAGCAAAAAACAAGCAAATTCACTGTGCCGGTCCAAATCCTCAAACTAGGCATGGGAACAATGCCACAAGTCTAGATCCCCCTCTCACACTTTCTCCATGGAGTCTGAGCCAGGGCCTGCTCCGCGCCTCCTTGAATTTCCCGGAGCTGGAGCAACCCCATATCAATTGAAGGAATTTTATGAGGCTATGAACCTCATCTGTGGACGAGCCAAACCCTCTGAATCGTCTTTGGGCTCATGGGCTCGGAAGGAGTCCCAATAAGGGTTTCGCTAGTAAGGCCGTTTGGATCCGGGTCTGGATCCAGACCGACTCTAGTCACAAATCCACAACCTTCACCAGAGTTCAGCCAAGTGACAACGTTCCTGGCAGTACCGATGCCCTTCAGCGGTGCCGACCACATAGTCATTCTGGACTCTGCTATGGAGCTGGACTGGCATCAACACCGGCTCCGACCAGCCCAAGAACTTCCAGATGTGAGACAGTGCCTTCTTTTCCTACCGGGCTCTGTGAGGAATATTCTTGGGGTGGATCTGAGGATCCTTATGGTTATCCTGATTCCCTTGAGGAACCCTTGTCCGAGGATAACTGGTATGAGAGACTGGTGGATGCCAGTGGTCTGGACACCTTGCCAGACACTGGCCTATCCTCTCTTCCTAGTGTGGCTATGGGGGAAGGGGCTTTCTTTGCCTTGATGGTGTTTAAGGCGGCTGAAGTCCTCAACCTTGAGCTGCTTTTGGTGCAGGTAAAGACCAATGTCTTTATGGAGATACTTCAACCCAGTTTGTCCCACACGGAACCCCTCCTCCCCTTCAAGTAAGCCCTCACTGATGTCCTACTCAGGGCTTGGGCCAAGCCCTGCAGAGGCGCTCCTGTACACAGGACGATCTCTTGCCACCACTGCCCCCAAAAACCTGGCAGTGCAGGCCTCAGCATCCAAACTTAACCCTGGCGCGCTCCCTACTACACCACCGGATAGGGAATCCAAGAGGCTGGATGCCTAGGGTAAGATGGTTTTCTCTTCCACTGGCCTTGCACTGTGGTCAGTGAACACTGCATGTCTTTTGGGCCGGTATACCCACACAGTATGGGACTTAGTTGGGCAAGTGCTGCCCATGGTCTGGGAAAAGGCCTGAACTATCCAAGGCTGCTGTCGATAGTTGGGATGCAGCAAAGTTCACAAAACACTAGGTGGAGCGATTGCTTAATCTGTGGCACTTCGTCATCATATCTGGCGGATGTCAGCTGGTTTTTCGCGGTACATCCAGGCATCCCTTATGGACATGCCCTTCGATGGCAGTCGTCTGTTCGGGTACAAGACTGATTCAGTACTCAAGCACTTCAAAGACAGTGGGGCGTCCGCCCAGTCATTGAGACTAGCCATGTTACTATGCCTGCCACACTCTTCCTTTCACTCCTTCTACGGCAATAGTAGGGGCTACCAGCTGCGTTAATTACCACCCAGCCACTATAGCCAACAGTCTCCTCAGTCCTTTCGTGGCAAGGGACGCTGCTCCCACAAGCCATGTGGGACCCAAAGTCCGAGATCAGCATAGTCTGCCACCCCCCAGTAGTCACAGCCTCCAACCCCCTTTAATATGCCTTTCCAACGTGATGAGATCAGGCACCACCTGCCCAAATGGCAATAAATAACTTTGAACAAGTGGGTGCTCTAAATTTTTCAGCTAGGTTACGCCCTTCCATTCACTGAAACCCCACTGCCCATGCCACCATCAGATCGGCTGACTAAGGACCATCTCTCCCTGCTGCATGTGGAATTGTAGGCTGTTTTGGTCAGAGGAGCTGTCTAGAGGATGCTGACTTGAGAAGTAACTTGTGGTTGCTATTCCTGCTACTTTCTTGTGCCAAAAAAGGACAGGGATCTCCATCCTATTCTAGAGTTACGCCCTCTCAATTACTTTCTGAAAAAGGAGGAATTCATAATGCTCACTTTGGCACAGGTCATGTCTGCTTTGGATCCTGGAGATTGGATGCTGGACTTGCAGGGAGCATATTTCCATATAGACATCCTGACGGCTCACTGCTGTTACCTGAGGTTCACAGTAATTCACAAGCACTTTCAGTTATCTTTGTTCGCCTTTGGCCTTATCAGCTCCCCCCTAGGTGTTCACAAAAGTGATGGTGTTGGTTGCAGCTCATCTGCGTGGAGGTCAAGGGTTCCAGTCTTCCCCTACCTCGACGACTAGCTGTTGAAGGCAGGCTCTCCCCAGGCAGACATCACCCACCTCCAGACCATGGCAAACCACCTGCACTCGCTGGGTTTCACTATAAATGTGCCAAAGTCCCTCTCAGACGCTCCCTTTCATGTGAGCCATTCTGGACACTGCAGTTCTGTGCATATCCTCTAGAGTGGCAAGTCCAGGGTATTCAGGCTATGATTTCGATGTTTCAGCATCTATCCTGGATTTTGTTGAGACTGACTGAGGCTGCTGGGTCACCTGCCCTCCTGCTGGTAAAGCATGCCTGCTGGCATATGTGGGCTCTGCAGTGGGACCTGAAGTCCCAGTGGGTGCAGGATCAGAGGAATCTCTCCGGCATGGTCCAGATATCAGAGGGTAGTGCAAAAGGTCTGCAGTGGTGGCTGATTTACCATGATTGGGTCAACTGTAGACCGCTCTCCCTTCTCCACCCTGATGTGTCACTCCTGGGTTGTGGCAGCCATTTGGGAGATGCAGAGATCAGAGGACTCTGGTCTCCAGCAGAGTCTCAGCTCCACATTAACTTATTTGAGTTGATAGGGATTCGCTTGGCTTTGAAAGCCCTCCTCCCATCCATCAAGGGTAGGCTGGTTCAGGTGTTCATGAACAACACTACTGTCATGTGTTACTACAAGAAACAGGGCAGTGTCCTGTTGTGGCTCCTGTGCCAGAAGGCCTTGTGCCTCTGAACAAGGCTTGACCATCAGGATATCTTCCTGGTCATAGAACACCTGGTGGGCCCTCTGAACGTCAGGCTGGACAAACTCAGCGATTGATGCCTTGGGGATCACAAATGGCGTCTTCCATCTGGAGGTGATACAAGGTTCCTTCTGTGACTTGGGAGAACCTTGGCTAGATCTATTGGCCAGGGCTGAGAACGCTCAATGCCAGCACTTATGAACGTTGGGGTTTCCAAGGCGGTGCTCGATTGGAGGCACATTTCATCTCAAGTGGGCCTCCGGACTCTTTCGTGCCTTTCTGCCAATACCACTTCTTCCCAGAGTTCTGAAAAAGATCAGGACAGACTGGGACTACGTCATCCTAGTGGCTCCAAATTGTGTACGAAGAGTATAGGATCCTGAACTCCTGAGCATGAGCATTGGTCCTCCAATCAGGCTGTGCCTGCTGGATGACTTCTTGTCACAGAAACAAGGCAGGGTCCTCACCCGAACCTGCGCACGCTCCACCTTCATGAATGATTGAGCGGTGGCAGTTAAGAGCCCTCGATCTCCTTTGAAAGTATATGAGGTCGTCTTGGCAGCCAGGCATCCATCGAAAAAGACCATATACGCCAGCCACTGGAACAAGTTTGTGGCTTAGTGTGCTGTAAAACATATTGATCCACGATCTGCACCCTTGTCCAAAGTGTTGTTTTTGTTCCATCCTTAGCCTGGCAAGCCTTGCCTTGGGCACAGTTTAGGGGTATCTCTCTGCCATATTGGCTTTCTTGTGGTTGCCGAATCAACCCTTCCTGTTCAAGTCACGTGTTGTAACTTGTTTTCTGAAAGGTCTTCAACTCCTGTTCCCTTCAAAGCCTTTTGTTATGCCCCAATATGATCTGAATTTGGTGCTGATCTATCTGATGTGTTTCCCTTTCAAACCCATGCATATTTATCCCCTCCGACTACAGATTCTCAAGACGGTTCTCTTGGTGGCCATGACATTGCTCAGGAGGGTCAGCGAGTTACAGATCAGGTCTATCCAAACTCTGTATACCAGTTTCTTCTCAAATAAACTGGTTCTTTGCATCTGTGCCTCTTTCTTACTGAAGGTAGTGATGCCTTTCCATGTCAGCCAAAGTATCACACTGTTAACCTTCTTTTCTCCACCACACCCCTCCAAAAAGGAAGAGAGACTCCACCATATAGACCCGAAAAGTGTGTAGTGTGTCTATCTCTATCGTACCAAAGAACACTGGGTAGACCATCAGCTCTTTGTGGGGTTCACTGGTGCGAAGAAAGGGTAAGCAGTGCAGAAATGGACTATCTCCAGATGAATTGTACTCTGCTTTAAGATTTACCATGCACTGGCCAAGAAGCAACAACCCGAGTGCTTGGGCGCTCATTCTACCTGAGCCAAAGCTGCGACCACTGTGTTACCTCATGGAATCCCTACCCCGGACATCTGTCAAACTGCTACGCGGGCATCCTTGCACCCGTTTACCAAACACTATTGCATTGACAGTGAGGTCCGTTGTGATGGGCACTTTGCCCGTTCTGTCCTCCACGACTTTTTGGTCCAAGCCAGTTTGCAGACCCACCTCCAGGGAGGTATGGCTGTAGGATCTATTCTAAGATAAGATAATTCATAAAGAAATTGATCATAGCGCACTGGGGTGTCGCCTATATGGACACTGTGCACATCACTTCCGGCGCAGATGATGCCTACGATGCTAACGTGGAGCCAATCGGCACCACCGTCCTGCAACCAAAGGTACTGCTCAAGATTTTCTGGATCCAGTCTGATGCCTGGGAGATATATTGAGGTTTGAGATCTACAGCTAGATAGTCTTTACCAGATAAGGCATTACTGAAAGTACGTAACTTGTTCTTCTGAGCTGCGTATGAGTATTACAGTGGCTAGCAAATATGCAGTGTGTAAACTCTTCTCTACAACAAAACTTGTTTTGCTGATCTCGCCAGGGATTCCGTTTCTGATGAGTTTTTCTGAAGCTTGGTCTGTCTTATACTTTTGGTGTTCTCCTTATAGTTTCTGTACAGATAGCTACTTAAATTGTAGGGGAAAAAATGATCAGACACAGGAGTGATACAAAGTTAATCACCTAAAATAACTTACTTACCTCTAGTACATTAAGCACTTTCTTTCATGAACGCACCTCATACTTAGTTGGCTTGGCTTCAGATACATTAATGCTTTCTTCTGTCTGAATATGTTTTCAAAATAGGAAGAGAGGAGTTCAGAGGCAGTCTAGCATGGGCAATGCCATGCAGTATGGCTCTGTTATGCTATTTCAATATGGTCAGCACCAAATAAAGCACTGGGAATTCTAGGTATTAGGTGTTGGCCATAGTTATGAGACTAAAGCCAGTTTCAACCACTAGTATCTGTGGAAGCAGACCTATGGATTAAATACAGAAATCCACCGTTTAAATTTTGTTAAACTGATGGAGGATCCAACACCATGAGTAACGCTGAATAAAAGAGATTGTATCACCCTAATACAGGTCTTCCTCTTCGTCCACCCAACAGCACTTCTCTTGCTATTGTATCAATAACCTATGAAATGGTCAGTTTTCATCTATCCATTATTCGTTATATCAACATTAAACATTTGAATATCAAGAGTTATTGGCATAATGTTTTACAAATAGATATCCACAAGGTTTAAATGAAAGGATAGAAAAAAAGTCACACTTGCAATCCAGAACTGATGGGAAAAAACAGACTGTCATGGGACTATTTAAAGTGAGGGGTCATGGGAAGAAGAAATGAACAATGCAATGCTACTGGAGTGTGAACACTGCTTAACATTCCAAGAACCAATAAATATTGGGATGTGCCCTTTGCAGCATCAAGGGTTGATGAGAAATGTTGGTTAGCTTGATTTATTAGTATTGGTTGTGATCATTTGTGTTTACTGACCTTTTCTTTTATGTTCTTTTGATTTACATAGAATAACTGAAATTTTGTGATTTTGTGAACTCCTGTAGGACATATAGTGTGTCTGAAATGCTGTGAGTAAAAGGAATTGCGTATCAAAGATGTTGAATCGATATTCAATCATTTGTCATTAATTCAATGAATACTAAAACTGAACATTTATTAGATTGCTCATAATTTAATGATATAACATACACATTAGGAATTAAGGAAGGTTGAACATGCCTGATCACATGCATAGTTGATTGAGAGAAGTAAAGCCCTTGACTGTTTAACACCAATAACTTTAGAACAAAGAGCCTGCATTCATCTTTGTAAGGAAAAAAGGCCTGAAGAGTGACGCTCAGCTATATTCATAGACCGATATCTTTTAAAAAGCTAGATAAATGACACACATTTCAGAATAACCAGGAAGGAACGTTATATCAGTGAATTGGTGCATAGTCTAGTTGATCTAGGAATTGAACCTAGTGGCTGACGGCATTAAGGGATAGTAGGAGTGCACACACAAATGCACACAATGTGTTAAATACACATACATTTTCATTAAATCTGCGTAGATTGAAGATTAGATATTGTTTAGTACCTTGTTTTTAGATGAATTGGCATTACACAGGCTTCTAGCGGTACTTTGTAACTTATGAGGAAAAGTGTGTTCTTCCTATCAATATGACAAATTGAGGTCTTTTATTTAACATCAGATTTCTGTACCTGCGAAACAAGCTGTGCAGCTGGCAGAGGCCCTGCTGAAGAATAGCGAGGTTAAACTGTCTGGTCTTGCTGCCAGGGACAGTCTGCGGCTCGAGGCGGGACTTTGTCTGTACGGAAATGACATTGATGAGACCACAACACCAGTGGAAGCAAATTTGGTTTGGACCATAGGTAAATATGCAACTATTAGATGAATAACATTTTCATATTGATTGTAGACCTTTATTGGCTTAATATCTCTCATTTCTTATGGCCCATTGCTCCAGGTATCTACATTTGTTAAAGCTGTTCTTGATTTTGTGACCAGTTTTCTTGGACAGAGTTGATCATAGTGCTGAAATCACAGTTGTCTGAGATGTGTTTTCCACAGTGCAGTTCTGCTTCTTGTGCTGGTATCCGTTGTAAACCCGATGCCTTATTATGGTTTAATTTCTTGGAATATTACTTATCAGAGCACATTCCATCAACAGTAAGCTACTACTCCCAGTTGTGGACTTTAAACTGCTCCTTGCCAGAGAAAGACTGTTGAATTCCACCCACTTCACTTCACCCTCAAAGATTCCTCATGCTCAATGACGCAGAAAGCTACTACTCTTCACCCACATAATGAAACACCCACTAAAACTTCCTACATTGAAGAGACAGTCTTTGAAAGACCCTGGCTTTCTCTTTTCGCTGCCACTCACTCATTTTACTTTATAGTTCTGTGTGTTCTGACTATGTTGTGATTGTTATTTAAGAAAAGATTGATAATTCTGGTCAGCAGAGCAAGAAATACATGAAATTAACATAACATATTTATGGATTTTATTGTTATAGCTTTTTATGTATATTACAGGATAACTCTAGGCAGAATTGTTTTTCTGTGATTTTTCTATAAAATGTTTACTTGCAGCATATTTTACTTAAATGAAAGCATTCCAAAGCTATTTAATTTTGTCTCTTCAGAATTTAAACATCTTTTAACTCTTATCTTATAAATATGTTTATTTTCTTTAAATAACGATAAAAGTCTGTTCAATCAACATAATCTGTTTTCCCCTAGAAAAAAGCAACTCTTCAAAAAGATGCACATTACGTTGAATTATATTTTGGCAAAAAAAGTTTTGAAACAGCTTGACTCCTGGTAGATCTACCAACATACCGTGCATTGCACTTTTGACACAGATGCAATTGACACAAGATCAAAGGCAAAAACAGACAATTAAGTGCCCGTTCAGGTGTTAAAAAGACTTCTAAATCGGGCAACTCGAGAAGCGGGCTTACCTGGTAATAGGCAGATACTTCATCCAAAGTGGTAAAAAAACATGGTGCTCTCCAGAGTACAATTTAACATTTTTGTTTGATAGTGAAAGCCAATCTACTTTGACATTTCTGTTTAAACTTCTATGGTCAATGCAAAACCTGGTTTATCCTCTAGGCTTTTTTATTTGACCTTTGTGGCCTACCGCTCATTGATTTCAGTATTTTACGTGATCTTTTCTTTATCCACAGTCTTTTGAAATAGTACACATCTCACCTTATGAGTTTCATTAACACACTTCTCTTTATTTGGAGCTACTACTTGTTTTCCTTTACATACCTCAAGCTCTGCTTGAAAGCTGTTCCTGGGGATTGCTTTTGGGACAAATTTTATCTTCGAAAGGGATGAAAACAACTCTGAATCTCACTTAACCTAAGCCATACGTAATCTTTCCAACAGTGTGCCTTCTTTTGAGTTTTAAGCACCCTGACTTCAAAGTATCCTTCTATGCCAAAGCACTTCCCTAATCCTCACCTGTCTCAATATCAGGTTTGTGGAGTGGTTCTAAAATAATTCCTCTTTTTATATTTGTTTTGTTAAATTTATCATCTTAATGGTTTCAAACATGCCATATGATAAATTACTGAGCCAATATTTTTAAGGACTGAATTACATCAGTAAGTTGTTGACCATGAATTCAGGGTTTTAGATACTACGACAATTGATGGGCTTCCACAGCAGTGTCATTAAATGTGCATTTAAAAAACTGAAAAACACTGATCCCTCGTACATGCCCACAATCCAGTGTTTCTTTTATCTAAATAGATTTATTACTTTTTATGGACAATAAATAATACAGTTACTGTATGAAAATTGTTCAGTATTCCCTTTAAGCGGTTGGCATCTTATGAATAGTTATTATCATGATCTCTGTTCAATAACCATGGAGTTTCTGCCAATTTACAATCCGCTTTTGTCAACCATATTCAAGACCAAAGTAAAGCTAAGAGAAAGAACACAAGTGGAAAAGAAATTGTAACAAGGAGATACACAATAGGGAGTGACTTCAACTATATCAGAAAGCTAGGGTCAGGCTAATAAGTGTGATAATAGTTTAGTGCTAATGCTGACTCACTGTGTACAGATGTAAGGGTGGTGGTGTGATTACTAGATTGGCCAGAAGGGCAAACAGATCTCGAACTTGGGGTGATAGAGTTCTCACCAATTAGTTCAACAACTTTCAGGGTCCCTCATTAATTCCACTCATTGAGGCATGCCTTTGTACCTCCTTCAATGCCAGTAACATATCCCTGCTGCCCTTTCTTTTGTGCATGTTAGATCTGCAGGTTTCTCTTCGATAGGGACCCAATAACTAAGTTAACTGTAGTTGAACCGGTAGTTCAAGTGTCTATGTGACTTGTTTTGGATATTAGCAATGGTATATCTAAAGATGCAGTACCTAGCTTTTTCTTCTTCAGTTGTGTTAATAATGCAAACTAAACTCAAGCTTCACAATTCCAACCCTATCTAGTGATTTCCCCAGCGTAGAAACAGTACGACTCCAGAGCAAAGTGAGCATTCCCACATCACGTATTGAAAGTTCACTTCTGGGTCCGCTCGGTGAAATCATAAGGAACATCTTGGGCAGGAATTTGGAAGTTGGTAGTACGTCCTATAGACAAAATTAGATTGTTGCATTTTGAATCTTCCCTTCCTAGAGAGCTTTGGCATATTTTTCAGGACCAGTGGACAGCCTTCTACACTTAGGTTAGTTCCCATATCAGTGATCTTGTGTTAAATTAATCTGCGAGTTCTTTATATCTAGTATATTAGATCTGTGTGGTTAAGTAGTGAAGTCATTACCCCGATTGAATGCGGGGCTTGTACTAGCCCACCATAATTCAGAATCTGACCTCCAAGAATCTTGTCTTGTGATCGTTTTAAAAGGGATCTGAGAGTACCAGAGGTACAAAGCCACCAAACTGTCACCACTACTTTATAGACAGCCCATCTACTCAAACCTATCTTACTACCTGTCAATGCAGCAACTAGGATCATGGGTTGTACACTGTTTCATGGGCCTTCTGATGAAGGAATTGCACACAGTAATGTTTAATTACTGATATCAGTCACAGCAACCTCATCAGGTCGCCCTTGGTTTAAAAAATATGTACATGATCTAATTGAAGATGTTTCTCTGTCACCAACTGCATCTCCAGTGGGGTTTCTTTGCATACCATTGGCCGCCCATTACAGTTTTGTATGTTTATTGTTGGCCTATGTTAGCTTAGAACTATTTTAAATGTCTCATTTTTGCAAGTTTCTGTTGGTACCACAGTTCCCTGTAAGATGTGTGCGTGAGCGCACCTATGCTACCCCAAGCGTTCAGTGTCTTGTGCGAAGCGCGCACACACTTTACTGCACAGCACATCCCGCGAGAGACTGCTTTCGTTGCTGCTTTTAAAAACGCAAGTGGCATGAAAACAGTCCTGTCCTTGTTGCAGGATCTCGGGCAGAGGAGGAGACCACCGTGGAAGAGGAGAACGTGAGCGGCAAGTAAGCATTCCTCTTCCACGGCAGCCTGTGGGGTTAAGGAGTGTCACAAGTTCAGCAGCAAGTGGCTCCTGCACTTGCCACTGCTGCATTCCTTTCTTTAATAGGAACGCAGCAGTGGGGCAGATTGTGTGGCTTTTTAAAAGTATTCATGCTCATGAAAGCGCCGGCATGCTTCCCAACCGCATTGCTATTGTGTGATGTTTTAAATATATTAGTGATTATGAAAGTACAAGTTGTGCTTTTAGACTTGCTGCATTCCTTTTGTTTATAGGAACGCGGCTGCGGGGCAGATTGTGTGGCTTTTTGAAAAGTATTCATGCTCATAAAAGTACCGGTGCTACTGTTGTGTGGTTTTTTAAATATATTAGTGATTATGAAAGCACACGTCGTGCTTCTAGACTTGCTGCATTCCTCTCTTTAATGGGTGTGGGCAGATTGTGTGGCTTTTTGAAAGTATTCATGCTCATGAAAGCGCTGGTCATGCTTCTAGACGGCGCTGCTATTGTGTGGTGTTTTAAATATATTAGTGAGTCATGCTTCGAGACTGCAGTGCTATCTTGCTTTCATGATCACTGATATATTTAAAAAGCTATACAATAGCAGCACTGACTCGAAGCATGATGCATGCTTTCATGATCCCAAATTTATTTGAAACCCACACATCAGGTGTGACCTAGGCGGCCAAGATGGCGGTCGAGCTCTAGTACTGCTCCCGTTGCCCAATGAAGATCTGTCGTCATCCTGCCCGACAATGATGCCTTCCTGCATCTGAGGGGCACCGGGGCTCCTTGCGAGGCTCTGGGTATCGAAAGAACCCTTTCATGACCTGATTTGGAGCCGCTGGGCCGCCACAGCAAAGTGGAGGCCTACTGCATTAGCGAGCCTTTGCCAGGACCGCTCTCTCTTGTGGAGCTGCTGGGCTGGGCGAAACCGTCCGGCTAGACTTCTTGTGATACGGAGTGGCCGGGCCCCAGCGAAGATGATTGCTTGCTTGTATGGAGGAGCCCTGCCTCAGGGCACCCCCACTTGCCTGAGGATGGCGGCGACCGGGTGGGTGCAGGCAGCAGTCGATGCCGGACTGTGCCGGACACACGGTGTGGAGCTGCCCCGTGAGTTGAAGCCTTGCGGGGGTGAGTCCTTTCCCCTCGTTGACGGAGAGTTGCTGCATTGGAATGCTGCGGTGGTGTTGCCCAGGTCAAATGTAGGAGCGGTACATCGGTTGCCTGGATAGTGATCTGGGTCCTCCCTTCTCTTTCTCTCCCCCTCCTCCCTGTCTTGGACTAGGCTGTGTGTTTGGTTGCGGGGCCCCCAGGGGGGACTGACCGCGTGAAAGACCAGGTGTTAGCTGTGAAGTAGGACCCGAGGCAACACAGATATTGGCAGCCTACTGGATCCGGCCTTTGGGCCTGCAGCTGCATTAAATACTGTGGAGGTTGGACCCGTCCGAGTCTTGCGTGGTGATCGTTGCATGTGGCTTCGGCGGTGTACTGTGGGGTCTGCCCAGCGGGGGCTGAAGGGACAATAGCGGACACCGGACATTGGCTGGTCTAAGGTCTTGTGACGCTGGGGGGCCCTCCATCCTGGGACTTGAGTGACTTTGCTTGCACCGGGTAAAGTAGGGGGATAGCCCTGGCTCTTGTACAGCTGGGAGTTCTCCTCTAACCTCTCCCGGGTCCTGGGGAGTTGTGCCTGGGCCCTGTGTTTGTGGCATGCCGGCTGGACTTCATTGCATGCAGTGGACGTGAGAGAGGGAAGCCCCCCCTCCTGCAGCTTGCGTTAGGACCCCAGGTGAGCAGCTGATTTGGATGTGAACTGCCACTGCACTGCTGCCTCCGGGGCGTTGGAGGGGCATTGAGGGGTCTTGGGAAGGGGGCCTTGAATGGAGGCTTGAGCTGTAGCCAGCTGTCTACCGGCATCACCTGCAGTCGCTTCTTGCCTCCCCAGAGCCCCCCCCCCCCCCCCCCCCTTTGACCTTCATTTTCTGGACCTGCTCTCTGGGGCCCGAGTGGCTGGTGGCCCTTACTCTCTCCTTGAGCTGCCCCAGGCCCTTCCCCTGGAGGCGGCTGGGCTTCCTGCTTATCCTGTGGAGGATGGGGTGGGAAAGGTGCCACCGCAGACCCCATCCCAAATTAATATGGACCAGTATACGTCCCGTCGACCGCCCCCATCAAGCATGGAGAGGGTTTGACTAATCAGATGCCTGATTTGGGGTGACAGAGGGCTGTTGACTTGGATGTGATCCTCAAGGCCATACAGGACTTCTGGGACGCTGTAGAATCTAAAGTAGAATACCTACCAGTGGATCTCTCCTTCCTGCGCTAGGATTTGCGCAATGTGGTGGACAAGACCTCTGAGACCGAAAACCGTGTCTCCTCTGCCGAGGACGAAAAAGCCAAATGTCCAAGCTGATCGGTGTCCTCCCTGATGGAGAGAGAGGAGGACACCGAAAATATGTCTTGGCGTAGTTATCTTTGACTCATTGGCCTGCTGGAATCCGTGGAGCAGAGGGGTTAGCTAGAGTGCTGGAGGACTGGCTCTAACTGTGGATGCCTGAAAATAAACTGTCCTCCTTGTTTGTCATTGAAAGAGCGCACCGCTCCTTGGTGCCGAGACCCCCTCCTGGGCGGCTGCTTACCATTCAAGACTGAGACACGGTACTACAAGAGGCACTCACCCATCCTGATCTGCAGTTTGACAACACAAAGATTCTCTTATATCTGGACTACACAAAGGCGGTGCAGCGGCGCTCCTTCGCCAAAGTGAAGCAGAAGCTCCGGGCCTTAGACCTATGTTATATGCTTCTGTTTCCTGCCCGCCTTAAGGTCTTCTTCCTGTCTCGCACTTTCTTCTTTGATACACCGGATTAGGCCTGGGAGTGAGCGACTGAGGGCTGGCTGCTGCAATGGCCCCACTTCCCCAAGCAACATCTATCAGCGGATACAAAGGAGCGAACTGGGTAAACTTTCCCATCGTTGACGGAGGTGGTGCGCTCCCACTCACAGAGGCCCCGAATCGACTATGGGACTGTAGAGGGGGACTCGGTCTCGGCTCGAGAAAAGCCTAACCTGGGCCCGGCCTCACCGAGGGAGGTTAATACCACCTCGGATACTCCATTGGTTTGTCGCTCTAAGGAGGTGGACTTTGGCTCCTCATCTCAGCTCTCTGGTCCACCTTGACCTGGACGTTTCCTTTTGAGTTACAATGCTGATGGGGTGGGCTAGGACTGTCTGCCGGGGGACGGGTGTGCTAGCTTCCCTTCCCCTCCTGTTGTGGGTTTTGGCCGGTATGGCTTTCCTCCAGCTCTGGGTGTTATTTCTGTGGGGCACTGGAAGGGAAGTTCGTTCTCATGTGGTATACTTTGTTGTCAGGTGTTGAATCCTGTTGTATGGGCGCCTATGAACCACAGTGGTTTATAAACCCCCCCCCCCCCGTTAGAGGTTTAGGGATAATTAGGTAGGGCAACAGATGCATCCTGGGGTGCCTTGTGGGGAGGGGGTGTTGTTGGGGGAGGGTAGTTTTGTTTTGTTTTTTTGCCTAGTTGATCTCTGTCTGTTCTGTCTTACCAGTGTTTTTCCCTTCTAGGTTAACAGTGGTCGCTAGGCTGATAACAATAATTCGCTCGCAATGGCATAGCAATCTAAGTCATTAGGATCTCCTGTCTAATCCTGTTCGGTGGGGACTCTGCTTGGTTTCTTGGCTGCATCATGCCCCCACTCTCAGATAACAGTACTCTCCTGCAATGTGAACGGCCTCCTGGACCGCATTAAGCATTCTGCTGTGTTACGATATATGAAACGCCACAGGCCAACAGTCGTTCTCCTGCAGGATACCCATTTTTTAGGTACAAGTTGCCCTTCGTGGGTCGGTTCGGCTACAACAGGGTTTACCATTCAGGTTTTACATGTGGCTCCCGAAGAGTCGCTATTTTGTTGCACAAATCTCATCCCATAGCTGTTACAGCGCACCACACGGACACTTAGGGCTGCTATGTGGGTATTGAGGGGCAGTTGGAAGTGAGGCACTATAATTTTATATCCTGTTATGTCCCGCCACCCCTGCTGCAGCCTTCTTTGCAGTTGCAGAGATCCTACTCAGCGGGCTTGCACCAACCAATCTGCAGTGCATGCAGCGGAATCCCACATAGACTTGATGTGGCTGCCAGCTGTGGATCTTCTCTCAGTTCAATGGGTGCGTATGCTTCCGTGTGGTATCTCCGATCATGCTCCGCTGTTGCTATTGTGGGGAACTCAACTCGCGGTCTTGCGGCCGGCCTGGAGATTCAATGCATGGTACTTGCAGAGCTCTGCATGTGAGGCCTTTGTCGAGGAGGAATTACGTCGGTTCTTTGAGCTCAATGCAGGTTCGGTAGCATCAATAGCAATGCTATGGGTGGCTAGTAAGCCATCCTTTAGAGGCCACATTAAAGGTCATGTTCGGCAGGCTGAGGTGCTCCGTCTGGCGCACCTGACTGACTTGGAAACCCAGATAGTACGATTGGAAGCGGCTCTTCCCCACCGAAATACTGAGCAATATCGTCGCCTCATGGCCATGGCCCGGACTGAACTGCGGCAGGTTTCCTTGGAAGAGGCCAGAAAATGTTGGAGGACCACCACACAGAGGGTGTACGCCTTGGAGGACATATTGGGCAAATTGTTGTACTGGCTGGCCACCCGTGGGGTCTCTGACCGAGTGGTTCCAGTGATTCAGGACTCATTGAGTCATCCCCAAGAGGAGCATCCCGCAATTGCCAAGACCTTTGCTGATTTGTACCAAGAGTTATGCTCGCAGTGTCTTCCGCCGCCAGTGGAGGTTGCCAACCCCCTTTTGGATAGCATACCACTGCCGACTAGACTCAGTATCTTGGCCCTGGAGCTGGACCAAGCCCTAACGCTCGGGGAAGTGAGTGCCTCAGTGTCAGGTTTGCAAACCGGTAAAACGGGCAGCCCAGACGGGTACCCCAGTGAGTATTACAACCGCTTCGAAGAGATCATATGTTCCCATGTTCTGAATCTCTATTCAACCGCCTTGGAGCAGGGGTCCTTTCTGCCAGAGTTGGACTGCGCCACCATAGTCGTCCTGCCCAAGGAAGGTCTCCCTAAGGACCAGTGCTCCATTTATTGCCCGATTTCGTTGATCAACACTGATCTCAAGATCTATGCAAAAGTTTTAGCTGAGCAGCTCTGCCTAATCTCGTTGACCCGGAGCAGCGTGGATTCATGTTGGGCAATAGCACACGTCACTGTTTTAGGAGGGTCCAGGTATCGCTGTCCCGGGCATCGGAGTTCAATGGCACTCTGGCCCTCTTGTTAGTTGATTTTAAGAAACCATTTGATACCGTGTCATGGACCTTCATGGAAGGAGTAGGGGAGGGGTACCATCGTATGGTTCAGCTTCTCTATTACTCTCCGACTGCACAGTCCTGGTGAATGGGGTCCTGTCTCCTTTGTTTCCCATTGAGCAGGGCACGCGCCAGGGGTGCCCACTGTTTCCATTGCTTTTTGCATTGGTGAGAGAGCCTCTGGCGTGGCTGATACGCTGTGATACTCAGATTTCGGTCTGGCGATTGGGGGATTGACTTTGAAGACCTGGTGGAACTATACGCGGATGACATGCTCCTGTTTTTAAGAGGTCTGTGGCATTTGGGCCCATTGCCTGATACTTCTTCGATTGTACGGTGAGCATCCGGGCTTCAGGTTAATGAAGGCAAATCCTGTCTAGTGGAGGTGAAGGGTGCCTCTCTAGGGCAGGTCTGGTGTCCCAACATTCGTACTCGGCACAACTCCTTTAAATATTTAGTGATGCAACGTGTCTCCCATTCTAGATCTGGCCAGGGCCCTCAACGTTCGGGGACTGGACCGGCGGTTTGATCAAGATCCCAGCCATTGGGCCACGCTGCCATTGAACTCTATGACGCGCACAGCACTTTTAAAAAGTGTGTGCCTCCAGCTCTATTTATACGTGTTGGGTAATTATCCGTATTGCATTCCCCAAAAATGGTTTCATTCTATGACCGGTAAAATTACTAACTTTGTGTGGGCTGGGGGTCGGCACAAGGTGGCATTTCATTCACTGAGCAAATCTCCTTTTTTTTTTTTGTTTTTTTTTTACAGCTTCCCGAGTTTCTCAGATCCATATCTATACTATCCGGCAGCACACAAGGTGCAGATTAACGACTGGTTCACCAGAGGGAATGGGGTGACCTGGCACATCGGTTTAAAATGTATTCTCTGGGTGTGGATGGCTTGCTCGATCTCCTTTATGGGGCACGTTTGCCAAGTACATTGTCTTTGTGCATGTGGGTATCCCTCACTTGCTGGAGGGTGGCCTTTCGCCTTGTTGGTTGGAACCGTCACCTCACCAAGATGACTACTCTGTGTCGAGGAACATGGCTTGACCAACTTTCGTTGCTGGAGGGTTTTCTGCCGTAGGAGTGCATTGGGATCTCGTACCTTGGGAAGGTCTACAGGGGCGGGAACATTATGTCCTTTCAGGAACTAAAATCCAAGTACCCACTGTCTAACTCGCAGTTCTTTTGGTACCTCTAACTATGCCATGCTTTGCTAGCTCACAAACTCCAGAGTTAGTACCTGCTGGAATACAATCCGCTAGAGGCAAAACTCTTCTTGGGGTGACTAGGTAAAGGGGCCACTTCGGCGGTTTATCGCTCCTCAGTAATCCACACCTTGGAAGGTCTCAAGAGGGTCAGGCAGATGTGGGCATCCTGGGTGGGAGATCTGGATGAAGATGACTGAAGGGAGGCTTGCATGGCACCTAGGGAGCTGGCGATCTTGTTGCGGCTGCGTATGGTGCAGTTCAACTACCTGCACCCGACGTACCCCACTCCGAGGCACTTACAACATGTATGCTCCAATGCGCGAGCAGTGTGCACGCGCTGCACACTTCTCGCGGCAGACTTTTTCCATGTTGCTTGGGAGTGCCCTGTGCTGAGACCCTTTTGGGAGGAGGTGGGTCAAGTATTATCTACTGTCTTGGACTGTCCTGCTGGAGTTGACACCCATGTTGCATTACTAGGGCTTATGGAGGAGGTAGGGGGCCCTAGGGCTGAGCGTGCTTTTCCGGGGGCAGCTTGCTTAGTTGCCAAGCGGGACGTGGCCCGGGTCTGGATCCAACAAAGGCCGCCGACTGTTAGAGAGGTTGGCACGCAGGGGTGGACTGGTACGCACAGCGGGAGAAGCCGATTTTTTAGGCCCGAATCGCAGCCACCGATGACATCAGATCCCTGCTCGACAACGGGGAAACAGCGGCCCTCATCCTCCTGGACCTCTCTGCAGCGTTCGACACTGTCTGCCACCGCACCCTAGTACAGCGCCTCAGCAACATCTGGATCCAAGAGAAGGCACTGAAGTGGATCATCTCGTTCTGGGACGACTCCTGGTGGCCCCCTGCCACCCAAGCCAACGGACCACGCACGCAAAACTTCCGAGTAGCTGTGCGCTGTATAAATGAAAATAACATAACATAACATAACCCGGGCTTCATCCTGGACTCCTCCCTCTCGATGACCAGACAAGTCAACGCCGTCTCATCATCATGCTTCAACACCCTGCGCATGCTCCGTAAGATCTTCCGATGGATCCTCACCGAAACCAGGAAGACGGTAACCCAGGCACTCGTCACCAGCCGACTGGACTACGGGAACACCCTCTACGCCGGAACCACAGCCAAACTTCAGAAAAGACTCCAACGCGTCCAGAACGCCTCCGCACGACGCGTCCTGGACATCCCCTGACACAGCCACATCTCCGGCCACCTGAGAGACCTGCACTGGCTCCCTGTCAGCAAGAGAATCATGTTCAGGCTCCTCACCCACGCACACAAGGCTCTCCACGACCTGGGCCCCAAGTACCTCAACAACCGCCTGACCTTCTACACGCCCACCCACCAGCTACGATCGACCAGCCTCGCCCTCGCCGCCATACCACGCATCCGCAGAGCCACCGCCGGAGGAACATCCTTCTCCTACCTGGCAGCCAAGACTTGGAACTCCCTCCCCATCCACCTTCGGCTGACCCAGGGCCATCTCTCCTTCAGGAAGCAACTCAAGACCTGGCTCTTCGAGCAGTAACGGACCCCTCTCCCCCAGCGCTTTGAGACCCTTCCGGGTGAGTAGCGCGCTATACAAATGCTATGATTGATTGATTGATTGAAGAAACATGAACATATGTGGGGGAAATGGTGTGATTATTATGGTTTATCAATATGAAAATACACTGTTGTATACTATTGATATCTGAGATTGCTGTCATGCCGTACTTGTACATTGATCAACTCTTATACTGTGCTATGCCATGTGTTTGCCACAAAACTTTCAATAAAATGATTATATGAAAAAAAACCACACACACAACGGCAGCGCCGTCTAGAAGCATCATGGCTGCTTTCTTGAGCATGAATACTTTCAAAAGCCATACAATCTGCCTCGAAGACGCGCTTCTGTTAATGAAAAGAGTGCAACAAATCTAGAAGCAAGACTGGCGCTTTCATGTCCACAGCCCCGGCTACCTGCCATGGGTGCTACACCGAAATCTGATGAGACCCATACATAGCTCAGGGTGCTGCAGATACTGAGACCAAAATGTATAGAAGAGTCTGGGAGATGTGTCCATTAGACTGCAAATTTCGTTTTTTGCACTTAAGGCAAACATTAAAGTCAGGTCAGAGGTTCTGCCAACCGCGATTTACTACCACGGAACATAATATTGCAAAATACACACTTATCTCTGGATAACTACCATATGAATAACATGCGCCGTGAAGAACAAGTTACTGCACACATATTGCAGGCGCGTAACTTATTTAGACGATAAGCCATGTCACTGAACTGGTGTATCATTATATTTTGTCCAATTACTAGGTGGTGTGCATATAGTGCAAAGATAACTTTAAACATGAGTCTCTTAACTACATTGAGAGATCATGTTAACTCAAACTGCATGTTTTAGGATTGCATGCAGGATGTAAGGAGAAGATAAAAAGGGCTAGCAACAACTTCCTTAGCAGTACAACTCAGCAACTAAAAGAGTGGCAGGGTGGCTGATACTGTGTCTGTATGAGATAGTATTCTTATGTTTGGGGGAGGGGTCATTATTGTTATGATTCCTATCTGATGCATTTTGACAACTAAGCACAATAATCCCGGAATTTTGTAATGGGATTAAATTGATTTATAAAAACTTCTTGCAGCAAATGTGCAAAAATATGATTGTCTCTTCAAGTTTCATCTTAGTTAATCAGATTATGTCAGTATTTTGAGAAGTATTATTTTGAAGTAACAGTTTTCAAACATGAATTTATGTGGTGCTGTATGTGTGGAAATGCACTGTCTTTTCACTTTTTTAAGTGAAAGTTTGAAGTGATATTTGCACTGATATTTGTCGTTGCACCCACACGTGCGGTCAGGTTCTTGGTGCACATAGCCTTGGCTGCAGCGCACAGAGACCTTACACTGTTGCACACAGAGGGAAAAAGTTAGAGGTAACATTGGTTGGTCCCATGCCATCTAACCCCTTAATTATTTAGGCCAGTGTCGAAGGTGTATTGTAGAAACTGTAAACAAGGCGTGACAGATTCTCCATTTTCTTCTATGCTCTCCTGCACAAGATCATGATAGTCAGTGACTTTTCGAAAGCTACATTATTCTTAATGGCCGTCATTGTCCTACCTGTATTACCATCAGGCACATCTACCATATTATGGTAAACTTGTGTTCCTAGGTAGCAGAAAGTATGCTGTTTCCATTTCAGCGTACAGTTCATGTTGCTTCATTAAAAGCAAAACATTTAGTCTGGATTTCCTTCTGCACTTCTCCCAAGAATGCTAGTGGTAGCTTTTGATAAATATTACAAATGTGGAAGTTCATCGTTATGCATTCTAGGTGGCTGAGAAGGATCTTTCCAGTTTAGCCCACCTGTATAGATCCTCAAGTAGGTGGTGCCTGGAGGAATCTTGCCATCCCGCAGGTGTGTCAAGTTGGCAGGCAATCTCATCCTCAAGTATTCTAAGGGATCAGTTATTCAAGTGAATCTATGAGGGTGAAGTATTTCTGAATAAGATGGGAAGATTTGCCAGCCCCCCCCCCCCCGAAAAGCCAACATATTTTGAGTAGTTTATTTTAGAACCCGATACTCTGGGATGCGGGGTAGGCAACTTAATCATTCTTTTCCTAGATTTGGTATCAAGCATGCTGTGTCCGTTATAAAATATAGCACACCATCTGCCAAGAATGCCAGGTTGAAAGAAGATAAACCACCTTCACCTTAGGAATTCATAGTTTAGAGTTAATGTGCTGCACTAGAGGCCCCAGCACTAGAGCAAAAAGTGGCTGGGGATAGTGGGCACCCCTGTCTTGAGCTCCTGGTAAAGATTAAGTGTGAAGTTTTAATGTTTTATATCCTAATTATAGTGAAGGGAAATGCAACATTCTATTAGATATGTGATCAGATATTGGGTCCTAAAGCAGTTTTCTGAAGTGTCTTTCAGAGCAACGACCAACCTTATCAAACACCTACATGTTTAGCAAGAAAAGGAACATGATGGTATTTTTATCAGCAATGGCACTTCAAAGGTTTGGGGGCAGACAATTGTTATCCATATCCTGCCTGAATTGAACTGGGAGTATTGCTGTTGGATATATACTTTCAAGTCATATGGTCAATACTCGTGTGTATTTTTTTACTTCATTTTTTAGGAGTGCTATTTGCCTATATGACCCAAGGGATGTGGGATCCTTGTTGGTTGTGAGAAGTAATATTGTCTCAGATTCCATCATTGCTTCCATTACTCCATCTGAGACCAAAAATGTCTTAATACCTTTGCTATGGGTGACAATAATAAGTCTTTTAACGCTTTATAAAAATGAAGCTGCCTAGGCCTTGTAATGGATATTTTCTTGGTTGCCTCAGAACCTCAATTGGTTTACTCCACATTAAGGCGTATCCCTGGGTATCGTTCATCTGCTAGGTTTTCATCTTGCCCCGCCTTTGTATTCTCTGGCCGGTAGAGCACACAGTAGTGCTAAAAACTGTTCTCCATATCTTCTGGTGCCATCCTCACCTCTAACCAGACACTTCATCGAATTAAGAGTTTGTAGAGCTTTTACATTTTATAAGCCATGCATCTGTCAAATTTTCTCCACGCACATAGTCAAGTTGTTTCATTTTCAATTCGCCTCTGGTCTTTTGCAACTCTGTATATAATCTACCTGTGCAAGTTTGCTAATATTTGGATTTGAGCTGCTCTATGCATTGTACTAAGTCTGCCTTCCTGGCCCTATTCGGGGCTTATGTCAATAATATTTTCATAAAAGTCTCATTCCAAAGCTTCCTAGATTGGATTCTGTAAGACTCAGTCTCTAAATACATTGTCATTCATGTGCTATGTGGGGGAGGCTGTGTCTCGGCTATGGCCCAGTTTTAAGACATCATCACCAGTGCAACCCCTATCTGAAAGAAACACATTAGTTATAGATTCCTTACCTTAGAATTACCCCCAGGTGTCAGACTGGATCCGGAAAGTTTTTTCGCCAGCAGTACCTGTGCGAGTTGGAAGGTGGCGTCAGTCTGCTCCGCATCTGTCGTTGGTGACGTGGTCGCCGAGATAACGTCGCGGTAGCTACTTAGACGCCGCCCTCGCTCGCGGACGTCTGTTCTTTCTCGTTCCGCACCAGCCAGCGCAGGTCCGGGAAGAGCGGTACCTCACTTTCTGACTGACTTTTTCTCAACTTTTGTCGACTTCTTTTTCGAGTCTTCGACTCCTACGGTGCACGAGGGGTGCCCGGCTTCAAGCCATGCGGTTCCTGTCATCGGATGATGTCGGTGACGGATCCACACCGCGTGTGTTTCTTTTGCCTGGAGCACGACCATGACCCCAAGTCGTGCCCCGACTGCCGGTCGATGGCGCCGAAGGCTTTGTGGGAGCAGTCCCGAAAGCTGCTTGAGCACCACCATTCGTCCAAGTCTCCAAAGTCTTCGCACTCGAGGTTGGGTAAGTCGAAGCATAAGAAGAAGTCGAAGAAGCATCATCGCTCTTCAACTTCTCCTAATCGGTCGGTCGGCCGACCCGACGAGGGACGTCGGTGGTGCCCCTCCCACAGCTCCGCGTGCGGAGCCTGAAGAGTCGACTCTGCGTTTCCCTCCCTTTCTCGGAACCGGAGCGACTCCTGCCCAGCTTCGTACGTTCTACGACGCGATGCACGCCATCTTTGGGCGGCCTGAACCCGCCGGTGCGCCTTCTGACCCCACGGACTCGGTTGGGGGGTCGAGGCCTTCTCCGCCGACGGCTCCGGCCCCGCTTGATGAGGACCTATGTGCATTATAGTAAAGAGTAAAGTCTCTTACAGCAGGGTCATGGGCTCTCCTCACATCGACCAAGTTGAAATATTCTGTAGACGTTAGTAGAGAGAGAAGTAGGCTTTCGGAGAGGCAAGCAAGCCCTTATTGGTCGCTAATTAGATCTAATGATAGATTGTGATTTCCACCTATAACTAGATTGGCCCTCGTGAAATGTGCTATTAAAGGAAATGTTTCAGCAAATAATTCTTCTTTGTTTTTATTTGGAGCATAAATGCAAACCTGGGTGGTCAGCCTGCCTTACAATCCACCCTTTGTGGCCAAGATTTGTCTTCTCTATAATGATAGGTGGCTTCTGTGCTAAATCATGTTCTCCTTCTATCCTATATAAAGAACTCATTTGTCTTGGGGGCGACTGTGGGATTAAAATTTAAATTTAACGGATAGAGAGAAGACTTTTACACCAAGCCTCTTCTTATGACGGTAAATGAGGCTCTTGTGTTAATGCAATTGCTGCTTCTGTCAAATCCAGCCATTTTAAAAGAGCTCTTGTTTTCATTGTAGAATTCAGACCCTGTGCATGAAGAGTAAATAGCATAATTGGAGCTATTCGCTATGACAGAGGGGGGCTTTCATCATATACTGCACATTGGGATACAGATTTTGAATACAGAGGGAAGTATAGTTGCGGGGATTGTCATGTGTCCTTGCTTGAGGAGGAACATTTCCTTGAATATAGATGGTTGAAGCAATGCCTATTGATACATTTGCTTGTTTGAAGACGTGTACCTTACTTTAGGGAAATCAGGATATACAGTCGAATAGGTAACAACATGCGTAGAACTGAGATAATGAACTGTTATTTTGCCTCAATAAAATAGGCATAAGTTAAGTCCGGCCAGCAACCAGGACTTAGCAGGTCTCAGTACAATGAAAGAGAAGGGCAATTACAAGTGATCATTACATATAATAATTGTAATTGAAAGACATATGGCATGCAAATTAACTTAATCTGGGTAGATTCTTTAGTGCGTAAAGTTAGTAGAAGGTTAGTAGACCCTGAACTTGGGTGTCGTGTAAGAAGTCAATTTTAGCCTCAATAGAACGCAAAGTGATTAATAGCCAAGTGTTGAGTTCAGTTGTCGTCTGAAAAGGCCTCTCCATTTTCTCTATCCCGAAGTCTCCGAAATTATTGGGCTTCCGTACCTTTTTTGGACGACGGCCTTTGCCACTTTTCAGCATTAGGTCGATCTTACAGTAGTTCTGAAGTGCCATGTTCTGGTAGGTTCAGGATTGGCATATCTACTATTCTGGACTGAATTGTGTTTTTTACTGTCACTGAAAGTGAGGAAAAAAATTAACACCCAGTGAAATGTTTTTTTTGTCGTTCCCGAGATGCATTGCAACTTCTCTGATGCCCCTTCATCTAACGAGCATGTATGAGGAAACAACCTGGAATATAATGATGACTTTGCCCTTAAGCTGTATAAATTCTAACTTTCGAGCAGAAGAAAAGATCTCCTTCTTCATGGGAACGAGGAGGATTCTTGTCAAGACATGGAGGATGTAGGTTTTGTTTACTATGGAAGGGCAAAAAGACTGTATGTATATCATCCAGTATAATTTATGTTGTCAGGGGCCTTCAAGAGCATACATAACAGGTTTTCAATGTGTATCTCCTGTTCAGCATCTGAGATCGTCACCATAAGCGATTCTCACAATCATCAACCTTAATGTAGACTGCTTGTTGTCGCTGTCTTACTGAAATCAGTCTCCCCGAATGGCCATTCTTTCTGAAGAACTGTTTGCCCACTGCCAGTTGCAGTTGATCCACACAAGTTTCTACTTTTGGAGCTAATGACTTCTTCAGATATTGATTTCCTAAGGTCCTGGCATAGAGAAGTCATATGTCTCATAAATCACTAAATGAGGAGTTCAGTATTGCTCTTGGTCGTTGAAGTCTGCACATCTCCAAGGATTATTGGGCTGGGGCATCATCTATTGTTCCCGAAGGGGATGTTGCTCCCCACTTTATCAGACTTTAGGTTTACGAAAGCTACTTTGACAGAGGGTGTCTTCAGTGCCTTATGTTTATTGGTAACCATTGGATTCTAATGTGGTTCACAGAGAAGACCAGCATCAGGGCGGTCAGCAGGATGATGGCATCAGTGGTGCAGTTGGTACTATATGAATGGGACTTCAATGGGGGGCTGAAGTGAATAATGTATGGAGCAAGCTTAAATCTCTTCCTCCTTGTGAGAGGGACACATTCAATGAAGCATATAATCTCCCCAAGCGATATTCCATACCTACGCTAGTCAAGTCAACAATATCAATGCCTGTTAAAGTCCCTTAATGAGACGCAATGTGCAAGCTTAATAGTCCGCGTCCTCAGCATTTGGAGCTATTACAAAAGCAGCCATTCTTGAAAAGTTCTTGCCCACAAATCTTTATTATGTCTGTTATGCCTTTTATCTTCCCATGCGCTGGTCTTTGGACCTGACGGGGACAATGTCTTGGCTATCTCCTCCCTCTCTCCATAGGCCGTGACCCTTCTCGAGTTGCAGGTAAAGGGTACTTCAAGTCCGATTTCCATTGCCAAGGGTCCACAGACTCCCGCTCTCCCCTCTCTATCAGTGGGTGCGGTGTCTCACCTTTACCACTGGCCGTGGTGCGTCACTCTCAGGGGCTGCAGCTTGCCTGCAAGCGCTGTATGTGATTTTACCGTGGGAGGTGGTTCCTACAGCTACTCTTGTAAATCGCTCAAGATACTGATCTGAGCACCTCTCTCACCAAATACAAGTCAGTGGGTACGTCCCCCTCAATCCTCCAGGCAGCATCTCACAATGGTCACCATTGCCATCTTGGTGTTTCGTCTAGGGAGGAAGGAAGCGAGAAACCCATAGTGGTATGAATCCATCAGCATCTCCTGGTGCACAACTGTCTCCATTAGTCTTCAATTGCCTAAAACCACACCCCATCAGAATTGGATGCTATTCCAGGATATGGATGCCGGAGCTCTACGGGACCAGTGTGATGCAATTGATTTTTCTTTTAGTTGAATCCTAGATTTTCTGGTTGACGCAAATAACATCCTTAGTGGTGAAACTCTTACTTAAAGTTGACAATTAATACATTTTAAACCTATGGCTTAGTAAAAAGTTGATACCAGCATATTAGTGCAGTACATGGATAACGTGTAACTTTACTAAGTATATAAATGACTAATTACAGAAAATGTATTGTAAAGGTAACTAAGGGAGCTTTCACAATGAATAAATGAATTATATGAATATGTATTAAAAGAATGTGACATTTTAATATAAGCAATTACTTATGTGTTCATCAAATATGTAGTCCAGTTTGGAAAAAAAACATACCGGTTTGTATATTTATATCATGGTTTATTTGGAGTAAATAAAATGACCATTAAAAAAAAAAGTAAGCATTTGCATAGTCAACAGGTCTCACCCGTTAAAACCTATGAGCTTTGCCAGTGCTTGTATCTTACCCTGGATCTTGAGATGATTGTTCTTTAGTTTTAAGAAAAATCATTCCAAGATGGCTGCCATGCATGTGCACACATGAGCGCAGACCATCTTGGAATTGTCTTTCTTAGACACATTCCAGAGATGTCTGCTTTTTGTTTTAAATCCATTTAAATATCACTGCTGTGTGCTGTGCCAATACAGCTGTGAGCTGTGGTGGTGTCGCATATGTAGCAAGCTCGCTGTGGGGGGCGTTAATAAGGAAGAGAGCAGGGGAAGCAGAGTAGGAGCAGGGAGAGACATACAGAAGGTGAGAAAATAATCCCTCATGCACTGCAATGCAAGGTCCTGACATCAGCTAGGGAAGCATACCATTCATTCATTCAAAACACGTTGATACTGAAATGCTCCTCGGGCTGGACTAACACAAGAATAGGGAAGAAAGCCATTGAATCAGGCGCAGGGACCTGAGATATACCAGAAAGCCATTTGATCATGAGCAAGTCACAGACACAAAGTCCACTCCAACTCTATAAAGGAAATAAAAGATCTGTTTTGTAAGAATATGTGAGATAAGATAAGAATCTGTATACACTTCTATTTAGGCCTACTTTATAACAAGCATTGGCATAGCCAATAGGTCTCGCTTTTGGGACCTTATAAGCATTTAGCCATGCAGCACGTTATCCTGGTTGCTGCAACATCTACTGTTGCTTCACGTGCCACTGGCGAACGGCCACACACACCCAAGGATGGGCTTCAGTGCTGTTTAATGAAAATATGATAAAGTGTCTTTCAGAATTCAAAAAAGTGCATTTCTTTAACAAAGAAGCTTTGACACTAATAGGCACATTATAGCACTGCATTGAGAACTACTTATTTAAAGTGCATTTCTTTTGTACAACTGGTAGTCTGAAGTTATATATCTGGATTTGTCACACAATCCATCATTTGCTGCATAATCTGTAGATTAAAAAAAACATTCTAGCTCAAACGAATCAAAAGTAAAAAAAAAAATGGCGACTCTGGTTCCTGCGCACCAGAGTGCCGTTCACAAAGGTTGACTGGCCATCTATAAGTTGCTTATTGCTGAATTTGGGTGTTAAATTGTTGAGGGGAGAGGAAGCCCTGATGGGATGCAGTTGGCACAAGCAAGTCACACAGGAAGAGTATGTGTGTTTATCTTTCTCCTTGGTTGAGAAGTGCCTTAAGTGCAGGGGTACAATTTCTAGCACAAAATCAAAGACAGGGCTGGTGCTCACATGAGCAGTGTTGTTGCATCAGGCAGACATAGGAGCAGAGAGACTAGGCTGGCATACGTACACATATGTGAGCATGTATGGCCTCAAAGTCTTGCTCATTAGAGAAACGCAGCGCCAGCACATCAGGCTTCAAGGCGCTTCTTAACAGACATTCAACATCTTGAACACAACAGAAGAGAGTGTACAAAGCTGCATCTTTTAGTGAAAGTGAACTCCTTATAAAAAGAAGTCAGAGACTCGAGTGGAAGTGTGGGGTGATGGGAAATATTTATTCACCCAAAAGAGAATGAATGCGTGGGCCACTCTCCCAGCAGACATGGTGGAGGCACGCCATGTCGATGAGTTTACACAAGGGCAGCAGGGGTGAAGCTGGTGACATTGTGCTTTGGAGTGCAGCCAAAGATGGGCAGAAGGGGCCAGGGGCTCCCGTCTGCTGCCAAAGCACATGACGTCAGTGCAGATGATCTGTAGCTTCTGAGTCGCATAAAGACACACAAACACACACACATACATACACACAAAGACACAGGGGTGTGCACAAACACACAAACAAGCACACATGCAGAAACAAAGACACATCAGAAAGACAAAGATATACAGACACACACACCCACATATATACAGACACGTATACACACAGACAAGTGCACAAACACACACAAACATACACACCAGAAGCTAAAACGTATACAGACAAACACGCACACAAACATATCCACAGACACACATACAAATACAATACAATACATACAGAAGTGTATGCTCATGGGTGCTGGCTCCAGCTGAGGGAGCCACACCCCTACCCCCATTCAGGACACACTAAAGAAGCTCAGGAGTATATTGTATACTGCATATGGTATATTTTTGTGACTTCCCAGCAAAACCCACACAGGGGATGGATAGTTCTGATTTCCCATTTGTCGGTAAAGTTTTGCAGGTGCTACAGAAATGCCCCATGATTAATAATATTCAAGACTGCAGACATGTCCAAGAAGACAAGGGCTAGCATAAAGCCACATCATGAGATCGTTGGAACATCATCAGGGTAGACTCGGTCACTATGACCACCTCCAAAGCTAGGTACATGACATGAAAGGAACCAGACACTTTAAAATGTATCTCTAGCTTGACAAGTCCTCTTTCGACAAAATATTTCAAGGAAATATAAGTTGAAGATAGCAATTGCAACGTTTGCTGTGTTGGGAGGCAGACTAGGAATTCAGCAGATGGACATGCCGCAAGAGTGAAGGATGGAGGCCAGTAGGGCTAGGAGTTTTTCCAGTTCACAGTAAATTGAAGAAAATCCCGAGGTGAATCTGCCTTTACCGGCAGATCTATTTACGCTTACTACCATACACTGAAAGTGTTGCAAACAGCAGCCGGTGTCCAACAGCAGACCATGAACAACTGCAATATTGACATCCTGCAAGTCATTTTTGGGGTCATTTGGTTCGACAGTGACAGTGATTGTCTGCAAAGCAACCTGCCTAGCCACCATTTCAGCAAAAGAATAGATCCCCAATTTGTTATCATTCTGATTGAAAGTTTCCATCTTGCTAGAATCGGTATTTGCAGCTTTCGCATTCTGGGATCATGTTTTGCTGTCCAGGTAGGCGGGGGCATGTGGAACACGGCAGTTTCCTGTATTCCAACAGGAAATCTGCTTTACCAGTGTTAGCAAAGAAAGAATTTTGGCGCTTTTCAAAATGAATTTCCACCCCTTAGGCAGACAAAAAGGTTCGATTTTAGCATTCCCGAAATACTTTCCACCCAACCCTAGATACATGCAATGTAACCACCTAAAAAACAATGTCGAGTAATTTGTAAACACTAGCCCTACTGAAGGTGAGCAATGAAAACATTTCCCTCTTCATCTATTTTATTACATTTAACGAACTGTAATTGATGCACAAGAGTCGCTGCTGTGGGATCTTGAGTTTGTCGGATTGTTCCCACCATCATTCACTTCCGAACAACCAGATGGCAGCCAAAACTATGAGGTGAGCTAATGATCATCTTGAAAGCTTGTTTGTGTCTGCGGGGCCTTACCACGACAAAGCAAACGAACAACAACCACCAAACACCAAAAAAAGAAACGCAACAAAGCAGGTTCTGACTTTGGGAAGTCAAGGTTCTATTTCCCGACCGGTGTATTTGGTGTTTTGTCTGGTATATTATTTTGGGCTTTGATCCAGGCGAGCCCTCTTTCACTTCAAGCGCACACGTCCTGTCACATGTCTGCTTTCATGCACATGACGAGTAAACACACCGGCGTACAATTACAAGGAAGCAGCTCGAGCCATAAAAGTAGGGAGAAGGGAAACCGTACAGGAAGGTGGGCTAAATCTAGTAAGATTACAGGATTTCTAAACATCTGCGTGACATGCCATTTTGTTGCTGCAGCGCCCCCACACCGGGCGACGTTTCATGGTGGGTGTGCCCCTGCTCTGGTGCCATTGTTTTTTATCACTTCTGGCATCTGTTCAGCTTCCGCAGACAGATGACAATTGTAAAACGTGTTTTCTCCCGTTCCACATAGAAGTAAAAGTTACCATAAAACTTTGAGGGGGAGGAAGGCGGTGTCGTAACTTCTGAGAAATCAAAATTCGAGCGTGAGAGGACTGCGGAGGATGGCGGATTCAGTGCCAAGCCCTCAATGGTATGTCACCTTGTAGGCGGCCCGGAGGAGCTTGTTTGTCCCCTTGTGTTTGTCTGTAAGGAGGGATGTTTCTATTCTCACTTGGGCTATACAATCAATTTGTTGCGTCCAGTGTTCCCCAAAAATATACTACGGGGTTTGATGTTTTCTTTGAATTACATGAGCCTTTTCATGCTTTGTGAGAAAGGAAGCACCCTTTAATCATTTATACATGTGAAGCAAAAAAAAACAAGCATTGGCTGCGCGTCCGTTAAAGTGACGCGGCCGG
The DNA here is from genome assembly GCF_964204655.1 of Triturus cristatus. NCBI lineage: Eukaryota > Metazoa > Chordata > Amphibia > Caudata > Salamandridae > Triturus > Triturus cristatus. The sequence continues at coordinate 324,453,914 of NC_140592.1, forward strand.
GAAAGTGAAACTGATCGCGCGCTGCGAGTGATGCGCTTAATGAGCATGACGAGGAAAGCCAGATGACACCTCTGCTCGTAAGCGCGCGCGTGTATCCGCAAGCTTGAGGCCAGCAAAAGCGTGTGGTAGCATTTTCTGAAACCCACTTACTAAAAGTCTCGCCAGTGTAGCGCATGCGCTGGCTCAGGCGAGACCTAAAGAAAAAAGGACTTGTGCAGCATTACGACCAGTAAGCTTCTCTCAAAATAACTTTACAGTAATCAGTCCGCTAAATTGGATAGTAATCTTTCATTTTTATTTCATCATTTTATTGAAAATTAATTTAAAGAAGATCAGCAAGTACATAGCATGGCATAGCTTGCAGTAACACGTTGCTGGTCACAGAGTATCAATGGTAGTTGCAATCTGTGCATTCTTACCAGATGGAAACGTAAACTATGGGGTGTCAGCGGTACTGGTTAGTACATGCATAAACGGAGATGCCCTGGAAGCTGCGGGAGCATGGCATAATATAGTCCATTAGCCACCAATTATTCCAGAGGTGGGTGTAGCAATATATAAGGGAGGTCTATTCCACTGCTTCGAACTCGGAGGTACATTACAACACATATGTTTGCAGTGGCACCCATGTGTTTTTGGGTCTTGATTTGAGTGGCAGGAGCAGGGCAAGGTTATCAGATTTAGTATCACATAATATTAGGTCTTCAAATCAATCTGCCATTGTAGGGGTAGGGCCCCTTCCCCATCTCATAGTCATTTGTTCTTTAACTAGGAGTAACAACAAGGCTCTAAATGTACGCACAGGGTTTTGGATGTCCCGCATATATCCCAGGAGCATTGTGATTGGGTAGGGCTCTAAACTTTCGTTGTTAATATTCTGGTCAGCTATGACTATCATTTAGTGTTTAAATAGGTTCCACCACTTGTAAAGGTTCAGAGTCAGCAGGAGCAGGCCAAGCAGCAGGATGTTTTAAGTGGGGGGGGAGGGGCGGGGGAAGAATCAATTGAATAAAGGCTGATACTTAAATAGTGAAGTAATTGTGGAATGTTCCCAAACCAGTGCCTGATATGTCCTTTTCACATCTGTAGCCAAATAAATGGCCTTTGTCCTGGCTCTGAAACTGATAAGGAGGCATTAGTTGGTATATACCTAGACAACTTTAAGGAAGGGAAATAAAATGTGGGATAATTGAGCACATTTTAAACAGAAAAGGAAAAACACTTGGGGGAACTCTTGTGGGCTGCAGTGTACCTATGAATCTTAAACTTGTTATTGAGTGGGAAGGGGTTCTGTTTGCTGACAGTTCCATAAGGAATCATTGTAGTCCAGCTGGGGACAATGCTACAGAATAGCACTGACAGGTTGCAGAGTTAGTGGTGCAGGAAGGGTGCACCACCAGTGGTGACTATTGACAAATGGTTGTGCTGTTAGGCATTGGCAGCTAGTGACATTTGAAGCTAGTGGGACATAAATACCCACCTTGAAACAAAATGACCCAGCAATGCCCAACTTCCTGATTTGGATGAAACCAACTGAGAAGATTTTGGAAAATAATAAAGTCAAGAGGTGCATTTTAACACAATTTCCACCGAGAGGGAAAGCCCAGAGGCACGAATGGCATATTCCAGTGCATTGTTCGTGTGCAGGCAAGTCATACCCTTTAGAGGTGTTGGTTGTTATCATTCTCAAAAGATTCTGATACATGTAATGAAACAATTTTTCCGATCAGTTTCCCAAAAAAATATCTTACAAGCTTTAGGGACGAAAGGCAACTTAAAACAAGGAGAATGCAGTTTCAGTTGGCAAGTCACCTTTTCAAATGTATCAAGATTCTTTATTCGTTGCTACATTCCATTTACTTTCATTGTTCCATCATGCTGCCTCCGAGTAGATTTGTGTGATGTGTTATGACGGAGGAGCTCCTTCAAAGGGACATTGTGGAAAAAGGAAATCTCATATGAATCTCACAGTATCATGGCATCCCCAATAGAACTAGAGAAATCTAACAGATTCATACAGCACTCATTATAATCAATTTACAGAGACTGCATGTCATAATCAATTTAGATGATCACACAAAAGTCCATAATTCATAAGAACAATAGTGCACTCTTGAACTAAGCACCCAAGATGATCAAAAGGTCTTCTAAGCACAGCCTGAATTATCACTCAAATAACAGACTTCGAGATATTTTGGAAATGCAGTCAACTTGTTCCTAAGCACCAGCTTGTTTGATTCTGAAATAACACATATAGTGCTTTCAAATACAATCTTTTAATTTCCAAATAAAAAAGGGCAAAGTGCCACAAGTATTTTCACCTTTACGAGAAGCAAACTGTGTATTTAGGTCCTAAAATACCAGTCTTCCATCATCGGCAAATACAGGTTTGGTCCTTAAATCAAAACACACCAGCTTGTCATTGTCCTGAAGTAATGTAGAGTCCCCTGATAGGATCCGTCCCCTCTAGCACTGCAAGGGCCCCATGATCCTGGGGTTGTTCTGTGTTCAAGTTATCAAAAAATATAAGACAGAAAATGTTTCTGTGTGATTAGGCGATATTTATTCGTTATTGGCCATCTTCAAATTTAGTTCATTTTATCGCTTGATTTCGGCAGTGATATGCAAAACATATAATGAACTAAATTTGAAGATGGCCGATAACGAATAAACATCGCCTAATCACACAAAAAATTTTCGGTCTTATTTTTGTTGATAACTTGAACACAGAACAACCCCAGGATCATTGGACCCTTTCAGTGCTAGGGGGGACGGACCCTATCAGTGGATGCTACATTGTGATGGAATGCCACACTCTTTGATCAGAGAGTGAAACCCCTTGAGCACGCGACAAAGAGAATTCGAGGACAACTATAGAGGAAAAGTTCTGCGTTTTCTCCCTTTTACCTATTGTCCTGAAGTACCCACATGTACTTGATGGCAGATTCTACCTTTCTATAGCGTAAACCTAGCCGAACGGCATCGGAGCACTGTATCATCCATGCGTCATCATCCAAATTATTTACAATATTAAGTATTGACAGCATTCTATGAGGGCCAACACTATGCCATGAAGAGTCTCCGTTAAGAATGCCCAGAATATGATAAAGGTAGACACCACTATGCATGGCTGTCCTTATGCCATTGATATACATAATTATGTCAAGAATGCTCAAATTATGTGATGGAGCAATCAATCAATCAATCACAGCATTTGTAAAGCTCACTACTGAGGGTCTCAAGGTGTTGGGGGGGTGGAGGGGTGGGGGGGGGGAGAGCTGCTACAGCTCGAAAAGCCAGGTCTTGAGGAGTCTTCTGAAGGTCAGCAAGTCTTGGGTCTGCCGTAGGTGTATGGGGAGGGTGTTCCACGTATGGTACTGTTATGCCACGTACAGTCATATTTGTCATCATCACTTATATGTTAAGGGCATGAACCATTATGCCACGGTCCTAATTCTTATCAAAGGTAGCAACAATTATGAATGAATGAAAGAGGTGTCTTGTAACTTATGTTGAAAATGATAACAGTAAGTCAAGAATTGCCCAATTATGCCAGTGCCATCATTATGCCAGGGTTAGCCAGTGTGTGTCAGTAATTTAGAGGTTCTGTCATTGCTCTATAGAACAGGTTGACTTTTATCAGTGATAAACCCTATTGATCTTCAGTAATTACTGGACAGTTTCTAAAACCCTCTCGAAAAGCCCCACAATTTCCTGAGCCAGACAATGCCATGAACCACCATAACCCGTGGGAGACTTCCGAGTCTTTGCCTGACCTCACAAAAAACACTGCAGCTGTCCATGCACATTACAGATTTCAAAGCACAAAACACAGCCCCTCAGAACTCCTTCAGCCCTCAGACTCAAAAACCCATGAACTCTCCTGAGGCCCTGAGCCCTGCCTTAATCATCATACCCCCACAACGAACCTAGATACCCTCAAACACCATTTGAGGAGTGCGCAGAGTTCCGTAACAGAATGCTCACTTTGCATACTCTAGTGTTTCTCAGACCTTTACTGAGCCAACATAGACTTTCAAACACATCCTTTTCTTTCCTACATGCTTGTGAACCCATCTCATCCTTCTATTGGGGATGTCTGTCTCTCTTCAAATGTTCTGATGCTAGGTTAGGGAAAATCAGTAACTAGTACTGTCAGAACCTATTAGGGAGCCACAAGGCACACAGGACCCAACCATGGGGCCATTTACCACTGATGTGTTGAGCCTGTTCTACGGCAGTGGCACTGAGCCAAGCACACCCCTACTACACTTAGAAATTGACTCTCAGGGTAGCCAGTAATCCAAAGCTTCTTAGGGAGGCATTGTGGGGGCTGAAGGCTCAGAACTCAGCAAGCACACAACAGACTTAATATGTGAATGTCCAGCTCTGTGTTTTATATATTTTTTGTTTTACGAGAAGAAAAGTACTTTGATCACATTTAAAATGTAAAACACTGCATATTATAGGGGGGATCACTACTGGGATGACCCCTATGGAATCTACAGGGTCTACTACCTAGTAAAACAGCAAAGATTCAAGCAAAGGTGTAGGCTCATAGTGGCTAAAATGGAGCTGCTTTCCTACAGTCTGTGACCCGTACGTCAGTCCGTACTCTTGGCTAGGCAGTTCTGTTATGCGAATTGTAGTGTTATTAAAAAGTGCACCAAGCAGTTATGTTTAACAAGTTCAAAGTCAGTGTTTTCAGGCGCTGCTCTTAACTGGTCATGGATGCTTGGGTTGTCCCAGCGTACGTAGGCAGGTGTGGTTTATCTCAGGTGAGCTGAATCACTTGTGGTTACCTGGGCTCATCTTGGTAGTTCGCCTCCTCCTCCTCCTCTCAGCATTGACTGGCAGTGACCCAGTGAAGTCCCCAGTGGTTGCAGTATGAGTCCGCTTCATACAGTCAAGTTGCTGAAACACAGAATCTGGCATGGTGGAGGTAGAGCTAGCACAGGTCATTCACCTTCCTATGTGCCAGTTGATTGGACGAGGAGGTTTGGAGCTCTGTGTCCACACTTTCAATTTTTAATCCAATATTTTTTATAATGCGAAGTTGGGTTTTCTTTTAACTTTTAATAATCACTGTTCTATAGTTGGGAATACGCTTCCTTCATGTACTCATATTTATCCATGATTAATATGTTTCCACCTTTATCAGCTATTTTGACCTCTATCATCTCGTTGTGTTGTAATTCTGGGAGCGACTTTTTTTCTTGGAAAGTAAGGTTGTTGGTATATTTTTCTTTGGTCAGTTTATAGAGATCTTGTATTACAACTTCATGATATACATTGATTTTATTACCAGATGGTAGCTGTTGGTAATGAGATTTCGTTTTGCCACTGACTCCTGGCCCTATTTTTGGGCATAGGTTGTTAGACTGGGAGTTTCCTCATCCTCCCCTTGTTTTCCAAATCAATTAGTAACTACAATCCCCCTGTGTCTTCTACTGTCAAGTCAATTGTCTGTTTTTCAACTTTCTTTTGATAGTCTTTAATTTTTGGGTTTTCCACAAATATTTTCGCTTGTTTTATCTTCCTGATGGATTTGTATGAGTCTATCCTTGTCTGAGCAAGGTCCTTGTGATTTACAGGACAAAAATGTTGTCCCCTCTTCAACATTGACATTTCAGAGTCTTTCATTTGTCATTTGGATAGATTGATAACATTCAGATCTTGTTGTATATCGTCTATATTTTCTTCTGTGTCATACTTCTGGTTGTTACGTCCAGGTTTTCTTTCTCCATTATATCTTTTTACTCTTCTTGTCTGTTTCCCCCTCAACTCCAGCCCCTTCCTCTTCCCCTGGTTGTATAGGTGGCGAGTCCTATATTTTTCTCCCATTGTTGTTGTTAGAGGGCCAGCCTCATTTCGCCTACAAAAGTACGTTTCCCTACATCCTTTGCATATTCAGGTTCTCCTTCACTCAAATCTGTGTCAGTTAATGAGGATAGACTTCCTGACACATTAGTTGCAACGTTCTGTTTTTCTTGATGTTTTAGGACATTAAATTTCTTGGCGTATTAAAGATGCGTCCCTCATTGTAGTCGTCCTTGTTTCTCTGGAATTTAGTTTATTTCCGTAGTTGTACAATTTCCTCATGTTTTTCCCCTTGGATTTCCACTTCCTCCTTAAATTCATTTCATTTGTTAATTTCAATTGACCCAGTTCCTTTTCCAGCTCTTTAAATTGTACTTGTATATTTGTAAGCAAAATCTTTGTGTGTTTAATTGGAATTGCAGTTAAGCCGAGTGAAGAGTTTAAAACCTTCATGGCAAACAATGCATTTTTCTGTATCTTTTACATGAACAATTCTGTTCGGTCATTCTTATATTTTGATATGTAGCTGTCATTTAAAAGTGTGTTTCTATCTCAAATTCTCCTTTGCTAAATGTGTGAGTTATTGATGGGTAGGGTGGTCTCTTGCCGCTAGATCATCAAACAAAAGTTCCTGGAGACGAACTCCCTAAGGTAAAATTGGGGTGCATAAGAAATTGGGGTTCAGAAAATTGTTGGTGTTCGGCTCCCACACTATGAACAAACACTTATTGGATACAGAGCAGAATGTGAAATGTCTGGGTCGTCGCAAGGTGGTTATGGAGAAGGTTGTCACCAGCAAGGGAGAGAAAAGGCAGAGACACAATATGAGGAGTATGTCTACTTTTTGGTACATCTTCAAGGGAAATTGGAGTGCCTAGAAAATGAGGCCCAGTCAGCTAGTATACGGGATTGTGGGGCTCACCAGTCTGTCTGAATCTTCTGATCTGAAGTGCAGCGTTTGCTGCAAAAGAGCTTTTCGATGCCATAGAGGAGATACACATAGAAGTGAGGAAAGCAATAAATCTGCGTACTAAGGGCCCCCGATGCCTAGAGGAAGGTCAGTGATCCATATTAGCAAAAATTAAGGCTGTTGACCAATGCAAACAAGTATTGTGGGCAATGAAGAAAAAAGACATCAATATCTCACAGTACATATGTTCACAGACCTTGTATATATTACCATGATTAAGAAGTCCACTGATGATATTTACAGTTTAAGAACTTCCATATTTTGTTTAAAGCGGATTGAAAGACCTGTAGGATTTTCTAGCCGTAGTTTAAGACCACAAGCTAATATAACATTGTCCTTTAAGAGACATAATGCTGTTAACTTCTGCAGTAAAACTCGAAGGATTTAACAGGAAATTTGGAGGGTGAGGGAGGAGAGTGATGGACAAGAATACAGGTAATTTGGTTTTTAAAGTGACAATCAAATTGGCACATTGCAGAATGGTAAAAGTCACTCTGTTTTAAAAACGGTGATTTCTGATAAATTGACATTATGCCAACCCTCATAACATGAATGAGTTTACATTCTTTGAGTGGCTAATTTATCGAACATAGGTAAGCTATCAAGAGACGAACAGGTTTCAGTAATTAATAAAATCCATTGGTTGGACTGTTTATAAGGAGCAGGCATTTCTGCCACGACAGAGCAGACATTGCAAAGCACTGCTGATAAACTTGTGGGAATTTAATCTTGTAAACTTTGAATAATTTGTTTGTTCTCTGAGACTTTAATGAAGACTGATTCTTAGGTGGAAGAGGCGTGTTAAATTTTGCTTTTGCCGCATTACTTAATTTTGATATAGATAGGTTCTGTCTTTATTTATACATTTTTTAATCATAGAGGTAGGAGAACAGGTATCAGAATAAATCCTCAAAAGATATAGGGATGAGTCTACAACTGAATTGCAGCATGGAGTGTGAGGATTAGACGCATATGGGCGTGTTGGTGCACCCGCTCAGTTGATGCCCTTTTATGAGGTTGTGCTTGTTGACACATGAAAAGAATATCGACCACCAATCTTTGCTGTCCCCAAAATGGCGTCCAACTGCAAAGCGTAATTATTTAGAATAACTCTCCCAATGGCAATCCCACCATCACACAGGTTATCACAGTCATATTAACTTAGCCCCCAGCACTTACAACTTTTAAAATCCATTTAAATCCACCATCATCCCCCAACCAGCTGGAGAAAAAGACAAACGTAGACTATTTTGTTTTCAGTACTTCAAAAAAGTGTGTTGCTCATACTTTGGACTCCTAAAGTTTAAGGTGCCAGGATGCAAGCCTAAACTTTATGGACACAAATTTTGATGACCCTAATCTGTTACATTGCTTATTGTGAGTTTGATTGATGCCAGTTGCACATAATCCAAAAGGCGGCACCCCAAGGTGTTGCGTGGGCCCTTCATTACCTATTCAAGCAGCTCCTACAGTGTTGTGCGCCACAATTACAAAGTAGGTTTTAAAAGTTGGATTACATGTTTGCAAAGGATACAGTTGTTTAAGATTTAATCCCAAGAGCAGGGCAGTAGGATCCTTCAGATAAAGATGACTTTGACTCCCTGCCTTGACCCTATAGTGAGACATGTCAAATCAGAGTTGGTGCTTTTGCATAAACACACATTCATTGGAGAAATGTTTACATCTTATAAAGAGTTTTCCCCTCCTGAGATGTGCCCAGTATCTGTTTGCATTATCCCTATTTGTTCAAGGACACATCTTCATGCCCTCTTATTGGCTTATAATTTAATAATGATGTGGAACAAGTTATTAATAATTGTTACAGTTGTATCATATATCTGATTCCTGCTATGATTTATGTTCCCACTGTTCTTTTTGTCAGTGATTTTACCACACAGGCATCTCTCCATAACTCAAAACGAAAGCACTAGGCCAATTCTTTGGTTTGGATTTGTAAAGCGCATAGCTGCCCCAAAAATTGGGCTTCCTGGCGCTAGACCTCGCAGATGGAAAAGATGTAACCAACAGCCTCACAGAAAAGGGCAGACAGATGGAGAAGGGCCACGTCTTCAGGTATTTCCTGAAGTGCAGATGGTTCTCAATGTTTCTGATAGGTAGAGGCAGGGAATTCCACAGAACAGGGGCCTTGGCACAAAAAGGGCGGCCTCCAGCTCAGGCTCTTCTAAAACATGGGACAGTGGCCAGATTACGATCGACTAAGCGATGAAAGCAGGAGGGTTGGTACCACGATAAAAGACTGGACAAAACGGGGGCCCTCTGGGAAACTGTGACACAGACACTTGGTTTGGGGATATTTCCAGCTGTCCACATCCTAGGCTGCCACAGTCTGTTTGCACATCAGGTGACACAGATGTCAAGTTACCCACCAGTACCAATAAATGTGGAGATTATGGATGTAAACTGGAATACATAACGTTTCTCAACTTCAATATCCATGCGTATTGTTTTAGTAACTAGGATGGTGTAAAGCACTTTTCAGGCTTTCCCCACAGTATTAGTCACAGTTCCCCTTCATATTATAATGACCAAGAGGAATCAAATGGACCATTTGGTATCAGATAGTAAGAGCAGTAAGCCATGAGTTGTAAATATGGGAAATGCATTTTCCACGGTATTGATTAGTACAACATCTCCCCTACTGGTCTTGTTCATAAAGCTGTAGGCCTGGGTATTGTAGTTTATTGCACCATCTAAGATTGTTTGGTGTCTCGAAGGGAAGAGTACAGGTCATAGGTTAATACTAATCTTACTGTTTGTGTTGCTATGCATTATAGGGAAGCGCCGGAGAACAACAATGGATTTCCCTGGAGCATCCATCATTGTACCTCAGATTAAAGGAAAAGTTGGGAGGAAACGAGTTGGTCTGATATCAACAGGCCCCCCTGTAAGGCAGCACACCTCAATTCTTAATGCTGAAGGGAGTGTGATTGGTGAGTAGATCAGTCTTTACTTTTTTCGGCCCCACCTCATCTAATGCACTCCTATTTCTTTACCTTGATTTATATTTCACCAGTACCACATGTCACGTCATTTGTTCTTTGTGGGGCGAATTGCTCTCTGGGAGGTGTATTTTCTTCTGTTCTCTTTCACCATTCCATATTCACCTTAGAAGGTATCTGTAGCATATGAGATCAGTCTCAGCCATCCCTTTGCCTAGGTGATACGAAGTAGGACCATCTTCATGGTTTTGCAGTGTACAACCTGCTTAGAAATCACTGTAAGGCGCCGTCTTTGTGTTTCCTTTAAACGATTATGCGAAAAAACATTTCAAAAGCAGTCTTCAAATGAAAAATGGTAACAAAGTCCTGCCAAGGAGCACAATGTTTCAGAAATATGATGAAGGCGGTACATGTGGCATATCAAATTGAACACTGCATATGGCACTAATTAATGTATGGCCTGTTGTATAATATTAGTGGGCTTGTAGTTAAAAGACAAGAAGAAGGGGCGTAAGACTGAACATTGTCAGTATGATATCCGTTCCAGTCCTTTCTCCCACGTATGACTTTTGTTTCTATCTCTCTGTACCAGCTGTCTGGGATTGTAGGCAGAGGTTTCTTTGGCCGTGGCACTGCCTTGTTCTAGGACCAGAGGTGTACTGTTGATGGCAATAAAAAAGTCATCACACCATAGTTCAAATGACAAACCGAGCTTACATGTTACCTCACTCATTCAGAGTTTTGTTTCCAAGAAACACGTTTATGACCTGGATCCTTCGCAGTGGGTGGGTATCTTTGTCACTTAGTTGCACATAGATTAACATGGTTACCCAAAAAACGTGTTTCCCCTGGTATCACTGTGTCTCAATAACCATTGCTTTTTGTTTCACTTCCTTGATCCAGGAGAGGTTACGAGTGGCTGCCCCTCTCCTTGCTTGAAGCAGAATGTCGCCATGGGATACGTGGAGGCGGGAAACAGCAAAGTCGGGACCCCTGTCAGAGTCGAAGTGCGGAAGAAGTCTGTGGATGCCGTTATTAGCAAGATGCCTTTTGTACCTACTCACTACTACACCCTTAAATGAGACCCACAAGAGCTGCAAATGAAGCCTTTAGCAGGAGATCATGAAAACAATTGGACACATTGTGGCCAAATTTAGCTGCTTGGCTGTGAAACAAAGTGTCGCTTTACACTCTAGACAGGAATTTGATAGTAGGTTTTCGAATTACTCCTGATGCTTGTCAGTGTAGTGGGTAACATGGCTGGAACATTGGGATATTTAGAAAGCAGTCCTCTTTGTTGCATTATATTTTCACTGGATGTGCTAGAAATCCCTCTTGGTTTTCTAGGAACTGCAAGCAATATTGTACTCAGTGGGTTCTTTCAAAACCATGGGCTGTGTGGCATGCATCTGGTCATAATTGCCTTGGTGCTTTGGGTATTAGTGTTGTGGCATATGCAGAGAAACTTCTGTTGTGTGATCCAGTGCTGATTTGGTCTGGCCGACTGTAGTCCTTTCTTGACCGCATTGTAAACAGTTTCAAATAGATACAAGTATGCACATAATTCTCTGGTGTGCTATTTGAAGGAAGAATTTAGTGGCAGACCTGGACCACTGAAGACTGAGACCTGAACACTTTTGCACAGTGGTAGAAGAATATATGGGGGAGTGGGAAAGGGACAGTATTTTAAATAATGATAAAGGCCATGGCTGCAAAATGTCTCCGGTACTAAAATGCCTTGCAGAGACAATTTGGATTGCGATGATATCAGTGTTGCAGTTCTGATTAGTGATGACGCTGGAACCCTACAGTGATTTTTGTGGGTTTGTAATCCATGGGTTGTGCAAATCCAATTGTGTTGGCTTTGAGGGACGCACAATCCCCTCTAGCAGCTCTGCTGAAGAAAGACCGCTGTCTTGTCTGTCAAACGTTCTGCTGCTTGATAAAGAGCCATGTTTAAATGGGAAATAGTCAATGATAAATTTAAAAAGCTGGGAACTATTTATCAATCCTGCAAACACTACTGAAACAACGAGCAGTTTTGTGTTCCTTCAACATTGAAGGACTATTTTTTATATATTCTTTTTACACAGCCAATTGGGACGTACAACATCTATATTCACACGACACATTACATCCCATTACATCCCTTCTCTCAAAGAAAAAAAACCCTGTCCATTAAAAAAAAAAAAAAAGACATTACAGCACTGGAAATGATGACCGCACAAAAATATCCAAATTCCTAACCTTAGAAAACAATTCTGATTCACTGTTAAATTATACGTTTGTGATAAGGAAACAACATTGTCCCTTTATCTTTGCTGTTGTTTTTCAAATAGACCTTCACAGCAATTCCAAAGTTGCCTTCTCTGGAGGCCAATTAGCATTTTCAGTTATCTTGCAAGATGCTTAAGATTTTGTTTGGCTCCCTGTGCCATCATAGTGATAGTGTGCCACTACGGGTGCAATTAATTTAAGGGCAATCCTGGCGTACTTCACCACAAACTACTCATCTGTGTCATGGACTAGGGGCAGCAGGGTAAGACAGATGTGCCAGTTATCTAACCATGTGTACAATCAGCACCGTGAGGCACAAGAGGACATCCCATTGCACCAATAGGGCTGTACCTTAACCTTGTGGAGATCTTGCAACAATTAAAGTTGGTCCACACAAAACCGAGACAACGTCCTGTCTGTGGACGTAAAACAAAGCCTGTGCTCTACTAAATAGGTCTGCTAGATAGCAATGAATCTTGTTATCAATGTAACATGAGTTACATATCTAAAGCAATATTTTCTCAAACTCGGAGTAACAGAATAACTCACTTGGAACACTAGCTCGAAATGCTCAGGTCTGCCCTAAACATTTATTTAATTGTAAGCTATACTGAGAGTCTAATTTAGGACCAAACTTGTCCATCATGGTTACACCACATACTTTCTGTCTTGTTTTCCCTTCTGCTCAATTCTGTATGAATTTCCTGCAGCCACTGGTTGGAAGAGAGAAATCTGTCACTTTTAAAATGTATATCCCTTTTATGTGTTCCTTTTCTGATTGGCTGAAAAAAAGTGAAGCTCTGCCTTCCTTTGCTGTCCATTAACAAGGGGCTCCAGCAGGGAACGATGTGCTGATGAACACTCTTAGCACTTAGTTCATGTAGTCAGTCCATGACAGTCAAGGCACCAGTATTTACCAGCAGCCCTTGAATTTATCTTTGGATGGACGCTTTTGCACCTCAATACAAAGGATGTGCAAGAGGTGTCTGGAGCTGCAGTGCCTACCTGTACCAATTTGAGGATCTGCTCTCCCATTCTGGGTTTCTCCATTGCCATTTCTTGGGACGCATTGTCCGGGGGCATGTATTGGCAAGTACTTCACAGAAGGATAGTTCTGAGATGAAAGGCCTAAAGTATAGGGTACAGAATGGGCTTCACCTAAATTAAGTTGTGGAATTTACCACGGACAGGAACTTTTATCTTGTAACCAATGCCCAACACATCATATCATTCTGGGATCAATAATTGCATCTTCCAAATCAACAAAGTCGATTCAAAAGGCCATTGAATAAATCATTTAGTTCGAATGTCGCGCTAGTTTTTCATCATGGTCCTCAACTGAAAACACATGTTCTGTTGTTATATGACTCTAATGCATCTGCCCTAAACAACACTATGAGGACCAAATCCACCTCCGACATTGTAAGAAACATCATAAAAATGCTCATTGCATGCCTTTGTCTTTCAAATAAGTATGCTAATTGCCTACTGTGGTCCAATCCTCACCTATACATCAACTTAACAAAACAAAAGGACAATAAAAAGAGGAAAAAGCTCTAAAAGATCATAAACTTACTTTGGTACCAGGATTTTCCTTGCTTAACCCCCAAGAACAACCAGTCATTTATAGGCCGATATAGTATTTGGCAGACTTATTGTACTCTGCCAGGGCAATGAAGTAAATTACATCGCCCTAATGGAATACCCATATGCCAAATTTAGAAATGTCAGTCAGCCTGACTGACATGTCTACCATTCACAGGAACCGTCATCAAGGCAGTTCCTGTGAATGTATTGTAACTTTGACGTATGGCTCCGTCAAACTTGAAGGAGCCATACAGTAACGTTTCAAAACTTTTTTTATTTTCAAAAACAAACCCCAAAAGTGAGATTTTGTTTATGAAAATAAAGAAACAATGACACCCTTTCCATGTAGTACTCTCACATGGCAAGGGGAGCATTTTTATTTATTTATTGCCCCTTACTGGCAGGGTTTTCCTGGCTGTGACGGGCAGTAAAAAAGCAGCTATATGTATGCCCATCTAAATTGGGCAGGGGACATATAGCCATTTCTTCGACAGCCCCTAGTCCATCTGGCCATTGGATTAGTTTAGCCCTGACAGAGGCAGAGTAGTCTCTGCCATTGCCAAGCTATGGTCCCCGACATAAAAATGCAGTAGGCGAAGCAATATATTGGCTTTAAATATACTCCATCTTGACAGAGTATGATAACTGCAAAAACATCGGGTTGCATATTTGAGGCAGATAATCCCTGGTACCAAAGTTTAGGTGGATTTCCAACCTTCCCTGTGCATTCTTTCCAAATTAATTGTAATACTAAAGTGAAGAGATTTTTTGTGTGCACCAATGAGGAACCTGGATTAGTCATTTCAAAACTTACTCTGTTGGAACCTGGATATTTTTCTGTATTTTTAACACATTTAAATGTACCCAAACTGTAGCACTTATCATTTATCACAAGATCTCGAAGTTTGTTCAGTAGTTTAGCTCATTACTTCCTGGCACAGTGATACATGTACTTTACCAGTGTTGGTGGACAAGGAGGAATCCATGCCAGGTTCCTCTGATCCCATTTAGAACATGGTAAAAAATATCACTGACAGTTTAATGCTGTCTGTTATGCTAGAAGCCTGTCTTGTTCTGGCAATTCAAAATACAGTTCGCCCTGCACAGTTCTTCTACTTTAGCCATCTCTGAGCACTAAACCCATAGTTAAGAACCCGAAGACCCTAAAACATCCGATTTATACACTGTGTCACAACCTAGTCCACCAAAGACACCTCTTGTGGATGTTGACATTAATATGTCTAATTCAGAGGAGAAAGTGATTGATTACATCATGATAAGCAATTCAATCTGGTTATGCTAAACACTTTGCACGTTTTGGGTTTAACTTTTGCATCAAAATGTTACTCTCATATCCTGCCAAAGCCTTGTTGGTCACTGTTAAGAACTGAAATAATTATTAACTGCCTGGAGCTGGTCATATTTGGAACATTGAGTTTCCAAAGGCTTTCGATAAAAGTAAAATTCCCGTGAAGACAACTTGTCACTATAATGGAAACCCCATGTGCTGTATTGTACAGATTTATGCTGCTTTAATCAAAAGGAAGGTCCAATTCCTCAGCCATTTAGATCTCTTAGTTCAACTTTCAATTAGCAAGGAGGAAATCCTGTCTAAATGTCTTTTTTTATCCGACAGAATGCTCCTATCGTAAAAACGTTATAATTTGCAAAGTTGGGTTAATTACAAAGAAATACTAACTTTCTCTCCACTCATGCAGCAAGAGACCTAATTTTATTTCTTACCCAATGGCAGGAAAGGTGCTTTAACGTTGCAAATTACCAGATAAGCTAGACTTGAGAGCAAGATCCATGGGCACATCTCGATAGAGGCCTTTGAAATAGTCCTATATATTAGTGATCCAAAATTCCTGGTTAACCAAGTTTGTCTCACAAGAGGCAGTTCTCAAAATCTCACCAGATGTGACTTATGGTATCATTTGGTCATTGATGACATGAAACTGAGTGGACTTGTAATATATAGGGAGATTTGGACACCTGAGGTCCTGCTCCATCAACATCCTTTCACCATGGGTGTCATCGGCTTTGCCAAAACAAGTGGAAGATTATTAATTCATATCAATTTTATAACTTCCTCCTTTAATTAGTGTAGAGTCAGATAAGGAGTCACTTTCTTATAGAAGAGAGGTTCCCAGGCCATGTTACAGGCATGGTTGCTAAAATTCTTATTTTTGGTTTAACAGCTGCAAAAAAAGTTTAGGATAATTTGATAAATAGTAGGCATCAAACCTGTTTGTGGGTTGGGCCAATAAATATATAATCCAAGGGAGTTAAGCATGACACTGCCTCTCTTTTCATGTCATTCAAGTTAAGGTTCAACATTTTAGACTGACTGAGGCCAATATTGAACCTGAATGTCCATCATCAATTGTTCTATCAAGGATGAAAAGAAAAGGTAGCTTCCTATATACTTTCCTCACTCCTGGCTCCTTATTCAATATTGATTACCTTTTAAAAGCATTTGTGATTAATTTTCTATTGTCATCATCCGGGTCAATCAGAAACACTAACTATTTCTTTGATAATGTCCACACACCGTGCCTAGCGTGTTTCCTCACATTAGATGTGCATTAATTTGTTTATTTTATATTATTTTATTGACATTTCTCAATAAACCCTAAATACAGAAAGCAGCCCCCCACCATCAGCAAAATGCCAGGTCTGTTTAATCCAGTGTAAATCAGCAACACACCGTTGAATCCTCAACAAATGTGTGTAATATTTCCATCAACAATACCCCTATGGTCCTGCCAGTCCGCCCATATCTTGGTGTGTTTTTTCGGTCAGCCTCCTAGATGCATAATTGGGAAGCTTCAAGACTAGGTTTATTTTGCTTAGGTATTGTGTAAAAATTGAAAACCCTGGGGACCCAAGCACTGTTAGTTTCATGATTAGCGTTTAACATTGTTATTGGTCTAGTAGGTGAATTACTAGAAGGGGAAAAGCTTTTTGCCTCTTTTTGAAGTTGATGAGATTATCTTGGTCTAATGATTAGTATCTGTTAAGTGAATCCTTATGGGACTTTGATACAAAATGGAGGCAATGACTCAAGAAACAGATCGTATATTATTATGAAAAGTGCAACCCTTCCACTTTAATTTCTTGCGCATTCTCTCTGTCTGTTTTGAGAGTCCTCTGCTTCACTTTAAATCATCTTAGAATTAGCATGCTAATTATTTCTTTGTAATGTATTTTAGATTTGTATGTAGTAACTACTGCCAGCTGTGTAATATTTTGAGTATACTGCAATAGCATATTATGGATATATATTTCATTTGATATTAATGCTGCTTTTTTATACACTTGTTATATCAGCACTAATAGGATACAGTTTCTGTGAAATTGCATTTGATAAAAAATCACTCTGGTTGACACGTGACCATCCCGACTAGTGCATACTTTGAAGCATAAATGCTTTAGTCTAGAATGCAATCTGTTTTCTTCATAGGTTAATCATTCATTCACAGGTTTGAATTATAAACTGAGATGCACTACATTTCCTGGAATGAGGGCTCAATGCTTCATTCATATGGTAGATTACCCATGAAGATGCACATTCTGTCTTGTAGATAATCTCTTCTTTGGGAATCTTGTTTTAGAACGTATAATTTTTATCCTCGCATCCTTCTTTCTGCCTTATTTCTGAACTGACTCCCCAAGTTTGCAGACCCTCCTATTGCATTTCCCTTTCCTTTAACTCAGTCACTTTAACCCTGCTTTGTCTTTCTGCTCACCTTCCTTCTCAACTGGTTGGTAAGACCAAAACTTAAGTTTAACTGAGACAAAATCCTAACTTTGCTACTCCTAAATGTCCTTTGTGAATACCGAAAGTCGTAAAGTTAGGATTTTGTCTCAGATTACTTTTGTGAATCGGGCCCTTTCTTTCCACCCAAGTCACTAGGAGATATATGTACAGATTTCCACCTAGTTCACAAGGGAATCTAGGATGACTGCGTAAGGCACAATTACTTACTTTGTGATTCGGATACCCTCACACTCCGCCATCGCCTCAGTTAAAAAATGTGCTCCACTTTTCCATCTTACAAAAACATGTATAAGCGGAGTGTGGCAATTGCGAGTGCTCATGTAAAAGAAAGTGATCTTGTGCCGGGAGGGACTTACTTGAGCATGGATGGCTTAAAAAACACATTTGTAAGTGGAGGGTTCTTTTTAGAGAAGCTTTTCCACTTTTGGTACAGGCAATTGGGGGGAGGGGAGAGTAAGAGGAATGAGAAATGGAATCCCCGTGAACGTATTTTCTATAGCTCTTCCTTCATTTTCTCACCCTCTCCTGATCGCCACCTTGAAAACTTAATTCTTGACCTTTCTGTTTGATCGGACTTCACTGCCAAGTATGGCCATACCCTTCTGTCAATGACATGCTTTTCACATATATGGTGGCTGAAGGAAAAAGGGTTTGTTTATTCAGTGCAATAAATGTGCTCTCTTGTACGACCTTGCTAATATTTTAATGAATTGGCAAGCACTGTGAAAATCACCCTTTTATTGTGTTTGCAGAGGAGTAGGTCGATCTGTACTCGGAAATTTACTCAAGGCCACTGTTTACTGCATTGGTGGTGGGGGGGGGGGGGTGGCTACAGTACAGCACGGTCTCATTTTATACTTCTTTTTGTAAGTTTTCGCAATAAGTCAGAGATCAGCAAATCTCTATGAGAATAGAATACATAGAGTGGGTGGTAAGGCGTGAACAACATGTGCCCTAAATGGGGGAGAAAATTAAAGAAGGCAAGAAATAAGCCATTTTGGTATAAGCTCATAACCTAACACCTAGTGAAACAGGAATAAGGATTGAGAGAGGGTTGTGGCCCAGCAGTTGATGCAATATCCATAAAATCACTGTTCATAGATGTACACTGACAACTCAGGAGTCCAACCAAAGCAGCAGCAGAACACTCAATGGAATATACGGAAATTGCTCGGAAATGTTCAACACCTTTAACACTTTAGAGACCAAAGGTTCTTACTAAGCCATTCATCTGCAGGGATACTTCAACCTTTCCACTTACTAGAGATGTTCCTTTGCAGAGGGATTTACACTGTGATCACAATGAGCTATTTCAGAGCTTCATCTTTTTGTATTGAATAATTTGTAACATCATGAAGAAAAATAAAAGATTTTGTCATAGTAGAGATGTTTCCATTGCTTGTGTGCTTGTACTTTATATCCTTGGATCCATACCTCCTTCCCCCATCACCTTTTTTTTTTGTGTCAAACAAATCTGTATCTTGAAGTGCAAAACTTAATAAAACAACACATGCACTTAACTATGAAAATAAATGTTTTAAGCAGAAAAGAATTAAAACAAACCTGAACCAGGTTAATATGTGGTCTCTGTAGGTGCAACCCAAATCAGATGAAAGAAGATTTTTTATAGAAAAGGATTCAACACATTATCATTAGCTACACAATTTCATCAATTTATAAAATTATAATAGAGTGCAATCATACACATTTTACACAAAGGCTGTAATCATATCAGAAGATCATGGGCAACTTAAACTAGAAGAAAAAATTTCTGAATCCGACTTTAAATACATAGAGCCAAATGTGTATTAATAAAAAACAAATATGCCTTGGAGCCATATGCTGCATCTGCAATGTGATTTTTTTTTTTAATTAATCTACAGCAGTTTGGGAATCCTGCGTACTCCTGTTGTAGTATCTACATATAGTTTTAAGTGTATTTTACATTGTCAATGTAATCCATACATGAAAGAAGAAATTAACAGATTTTTCAGTAGTAGGCGCATACTCTAGTGTGTGCCATCCTACCAATGAGCTAAGGAAGTTAAAGTGCTCTTCTTTGGATACCTTGTGGCTCATGTATTTTAGTCATGCCATTCTTAGTTTCGAATTTTTTTTATCTGGAGCTGTAACCAATTCAGTATCATTTCGTCAGGGAGGACAGCTGCCTCCTAGGTTAAAGTTTTTAGACTCTACTGTGTTTTTTTTTTTGTAGATTCTAAATAGGAGTCTGGTGGAGGGCATTATTATTTTTTTTTTAATGTGTTTATTAAAGTTTCACACGTTACGACATCACCTTCAAATGTGGCTCCAAGCGCAGTAAGACATGAGGATGTATTGCAGTCAAGTTTTTTTGGTGAATTGGCAGTGCCTCCGAAGAAAATATCAACAGCAAACACATGAACAATATTTCACAACAGAAAAAGAGAAGAAAAACTCTGGAGTCTGCACAAGATATGAGAGAGCACGTGTCTCACGGGTAAGGGGTAGCCAGAGGGAGTACTCACCAGGGGTATCACCCAAACAGGAGTTACCAAGAGACGTTAGCAGGAGGGATGAGGGTTGGGGGGGCGGTGCTCTTCGACGGTAGACCGCTGGTGATGTCACCAGGTGGAAGAGGTCAGGCCCTGATGTTTATCCCGGGTAGGGTGTGTATGTGTAGACTCCGTTCCCGGGGGACCACATGGGTCTAGCAGGGGGGCTGCCGTCATATCTGTGAGCATGTATGCGAGTAAAGGTGGACACACATCCTTTTTGGCTTCTGCATTAAGCAGGAAGGTCTCCCAACATTCCAACCCTGTGTGGGAATTCCCACCCACCCCCCATGTAAAGCAACTTGAGAGTGTGGGCTTCCACCTGGGTCCATGTCAGTAATACATTAAGCCACCGCTGGATTTCTTGGAGGAGGGGGGGTGTCGGCACCTTGAATGCATGGCTCCTTGGCATTTAAACAATACAAAGGCCAGGTCAATGATTCAGTGAAGATGTTTGTCTCCTTTTGCTCGGGGCGTAGACCCAATCGCAGGATTCAGATGTAGATGTAAGATTATGTGCTACCATCTTGGCCACCACAGCAGTCACCGCTTGCCAGACTGGGTGTAGCACCTGCCTGTCCCATACCATGTGGTAGAATCCAGCATTCTGTAATTTACAGTGGGGGCATTCAGGGGATAGAGCCGGGAACATGCACTTAATGACCTGGGGGGAGAGGTAGGTGTGTTGTACTTTATTGTATGATATAAAGTGGAACCTAGGGTATGCCAATCCCCTTCACCAACTGAATCCATCCCACCTAGTGCTCGCTCCAACCATATGGCCAGGTGTAGCAATATTGAGTGATGTGAAGGGTCGTGATGGCATGTCAAGTACCATCAGATGACAGCAATGTTTTCAGTATCGCTGAGGCAGGGGGCTCTTAATACCCGATGTTCCACTTTCGTGCAACACATGTTGTATCGCATGAAAGGTTCAATACTGACCAGGACCTTCTCTGTAAGTGTCCATGGCATCCTGGAATGACATGGCGGTTCTTCATTGTAAACTTTCCCTAGTTGCTCAACCCCTATGTCCCTCAAGGGCGTTGTGTCAGTGCACTGCACTTTAGACCCCAATTGTGGTAGTTCCTAGACAACAATCGCTGGGGAGTATGGAAGGTGGGGGCCACAGCCATCTATCTAATCTCACACAGGGGACGGATAGTGGCCTCAGACAGCAATGTGTAGATACACACACCACCCAACACTTTGCAAATGAACGGTAACTCGGGACAAGCTGGATCACGCAACCAGGCCGTAGACCATTGAAATTGCGGTGCTGCATAGTAACGCTTGAAGTTAGGTGCTCCAAGCCCGCTCTCCGACAGTGAGTTCTGGAGTGTGATTAACGCAACCTGCTTGTGACTATCGCTCCAAATAGCGGTCCTTCTTTGTGTAATAAATTTGAACACCGAAGTATTTGAAAGTGTAGTAGCACCACTGGAGACGAGTCCTCGTGGGGTCAGCCCAGTGTACGTTTGGCCATGGCGCTAAGGGAAACAAACCGTGTTAGAATCCGGGGTCTCTGGTTGGTGCAGGTAGGCACTTGCGACAAGCAGGGACCCTTTCCTCTAAGTCAGGGCTAAGGATTACTCTTAGAAAATAACCCCTGCTCACCCTATAGGTAACGTGGCGCGAGCAGTCAGGCTAGATTCCAGAGGGCATTAGGTTATGCGTTCAAGATATCTCACACAATAATCACCACCCCACCACACAAAGACACAAGGCTGTATTTATACCAAAATAGAGTTCTTTATATAAAAGATTTCTTCAAGCAGGATGTTAAAATACAGTTCTTTCACTTAAATAAGGTTCCAGTTACTTTAAATGCTTTTAGGCAGTCCACAGTTCTTAAAATGGCACTTTTCTACTTAAAATAGGCTTCTTTGGGGTTCTGTGCGCTTCGTAGCGCCTTCGGTATGCTTCGTACTAAGTTTTGGACGTCTCTTGCCGTTTCTCATGCTTCTTGCGTGAGCACGCGTACTCGGGACGTGAACCGTACGGACCGTACCCTCGTAGGTACGTGTCGTACACGTTCGGTACGCCTCTTCCCAAACCTCACACTTCTCGCGTGAGCAACGTACTATATTTTCAATGGGGGACGGTTCGTACCTTTCCGGATCGCTTCGTACAGTCGCTCCGAAGGTTGCTAAAGCGCATGCTTTACGCGTGAGCAGCGTAGCGGGTCTCAAGCATCAGTACGGCCCGAACCAAGCAACGGACGGGTCGTACCAACGCGCGCTGCAGACAGTACCTCCAAATTCTTTTTGGGCAAAGGTCCTGGTGGTTCCAGAAGTCGGTGAGGGGTGTCCCACGTCGCGGCGCTGTCCCTGGAGGTCTGGGGATGGCGATGCTTCGTGGGGCACGTCTAGGCTTCCGGACACACACCAGAGGGTAGAAGCAGGAGGGGCAGCTCGGGGGCAATTTCTTCAGCGCGTCGCGCTGCCGGCTTCACAGAGGGGACACACAGGGCTTCGTAGGTCCTTACAGGGGCTTCCACGGCCAGGGGGGTCGCAGAGGCTCGGCGCTCGGAGACTAGTCAGTTTCTTCTTTGCGTTGCGAGCTACGGCTCAGGGGGCAGATGATTGCGGTGCTTGGACCAGGTAGACAGGTCTTTGCGGTGCTCGCAGTAGCCCCGGTGGCAGATGTCACGGTGCTCAGTTGAGGGGCACACAGGTCCTCAGGGGTCAGCGTCACAGGATCGCCTCCAGCAGCTTCTCCTCTTCTTGGGGAAAGGTAGCGCCCACTGTTCCTGGGGCGCAGTTCAGGGGGCAAGTTCACCAGCAAGCCCTTGGAGATTGTTCAAAGCACAAGTTGATTCAAAAGTCTTTTCCTTTAGTCTTTTCCTCTCCTTCCAGCAGTCAGGCACCCACCGCAGGCCAGTCTCTCAGGCATAGAGACAATACTCCTCCATGCAGCTTTTCCAGGTCCTTCTCCTTCAGGCAGAGTTTCTTCTTGGCGCAAACAGGATCTGATTTCTTAGGAGCAGGGCTCCTTCTTTTATAGCACAATTCTTTTGTTCTTTGTCGCCAGGGGGCCTGGGCCTGGCTCAGTCCAGTTTTGGAGCACTTTGTTGTGGTGACTCTGCTCTTTCCTTTCAGCAGCAGGGCAGAGACATCAGCCGCTCCACAGGGGGCGGAGCCGGCAGTGTGGTCGCAGAGCACAGGTCTATTCAGAGTCAAAGGTGTACTCCTTCCACCCATCCTGGTGTAATCTCTCTACCCACCACCTGGCAGCCAGCCTGTCTCCTGGAATTCCCCAGCCCTGCTCCTCACTGTTACTAGGCAGAACACACACACAGCAGAGGCGGACTGAAATGGCCAGGTCAGTAAATACTAACTTTCTAAAAGTAGTATTTACAAACGCAGGATATTAAAATAAACTTTACTAAAAGAAGTATTTTATTATTCTGAGTTCAGGCATACTAAACTTGACTTTCTACCATGCTCTATGAGTCCACTGGCATTACAGCGTGTAGTAATTCCAGCAGCCCATTCTGGCCTATGGAGAGCAGGTAGCCTTCAATAGTGAAAAACGAAAATGGCTGTAATTCACTATTAGGACATGCCACACACACCAGGGCATGTCCTACCTTATGCCTACAATGCACCCTGCCCTTGGGCCTACCAGAGGGGTGACTAATATGTAGTTAAGTGAAGGTTTGGGGACTGGCAAGTAGGTGCACTTGCGCAATCAGCGCGACAGTACCAGACCGCGCGCAGGTTCTGCAGTGGCAGACCTTAGACACATTGTACTAGGCCGCTTCTGTGGGTGGCACAACCAGTGCTGCAAGCCCACCAGCAGCATTTGTATTTACAAGCCTTGGCACTCCTGGTGCACTTTACTAGGGGCTGATAGTAAACCAAATAAGCCAAACATGGACACCAATCAATGTATACATTTTACCATAGGGAGAGCATATGCACATTAGGACTGATCAGCAGTGGTAAGGTGCCCAGAGTCATAAAACAGCCAACAACAGGTCAGGAAAAATACAGGAGGAAGGCAAAAAGTTTAGGGATGACCCTGCAAAAAGGGCCATGTCCAACACAACCCCCTTCCAGCCAAAACGCAGGGTAGACCAATCACCACCGTGATGGTCTTCCCTGCTTGGGGCGAAAAAGCAAGGACCTGGCCCGCAACTGCAGGGGCAGACTCCAGTTCTACGCCAATCTGAACCTATTGGACTCCCTCTGTCCATACTCTCAGTGCCCACCAAGCCAATCCATGGGGAACCCTTCTCCTCACCTGTGGACACCACCTGTGCAGCACCTAACGTTAACTGGCCCACGTGTGTCCCAACAGACAGACCGCAAAATGCTACAGTGGCCACTGACAGTAGTCAGGGATGAGACCCAGGCCGTATGCCTCTCAGGGCTCTCCATCCTCTGTGGTGCCAGGGAGCGGGGGGGCGTAGCCCCAGGTGCTTGGCACCCTTTGTCCATTCTCCCTCCTGTCAGGACAGTTACGACATCCTGGCACTGACCCACCAGCCCCAGGACTGTACCCGGCGGCTGGACCAAAGACTGGGGTGGCCACTCCCACACCCGGTCCTCCTCCTTGGGGCTCTGTACCCTCCCACCTGGAGTGGTACCCCCTTCCAGAATTGCCAGGGCACCTGGGGCAGCTGTCCTGCGCAATTCGCCCACCAGTTCAGGGGTTCTATCCTGCAACTGGGCGTCCAGATCAGGGGGGACGCCCTGAACCTTGCCCTCCAACCTAGGGTCTAAACCCTTCAGTTGAGCCGGGGTCAGAGGCGAGGGCTCCCTCCCTCTGCACCCCCTTCCAGAGTACTTCCCACTCCCAACTGGCGTGGTACCCCCAGAAGCAACATGGGTTAGGACACCGATTACAGTTGTCCCACCCTCCAGGTCAGACAACACCTGAACCTGGCTTCCCAACCCTGGGACCAACCCATGCGGTTGAACGCTCGCCTGGCGCACCAGGACTTCCCAGGGAGCACGCATGCCCCCCCTGAGGGTGACACATAACTCCTGTGCCGTGTGACAGTCTGCCTGGCGCAGATCTCCCAACCCCTGTCCACCTGACAGTGCGCGAAGATCCCCCAGGACATAAGTGGTGTCACCCTGGTCATTCACTGGGGACGCAGCCCTTCTGGCTGGCCCCTGACCCACTGGGTTTTCCACTGGGGACTCTTTCCCCCTCTCCCCCCTCAATCTGGACTTCTGCACCCTCCCAACTGGAGCGGTACTGCCAGTCACCAGAACTGAGGGAGGCCTGCTTACAGACACTCCCTGTTCACCAGACACTAGGGGATCCCGCACAACGGGCAGCCCCTCAGGACAGACTAGGCTCCCCACCTGGTGTTCCCTTAAAGAACCATCCAGGCTCTGAGACTGAGGCTGGGCACTACCGGGACATAACCCATCCTCACTCCTTCCCCTTAAAGACAGGACGTGAGGCCCTACACCCCTCTCACTACTACAGGACCTAGCTGGGCTACTCTGAGCCACCTCCACCACACTGGGTTTGAAGATACCTGGACCACTCATCGTGGGATCACTCCCCAATGCCTTTCCAGACCCTCTGGACTCCCCCAAAAGGTCTGCCTCCCATGTGAGCTCCCTGCGGTCAGAGAACTCACTCTCCCACAGGTGTTGGCATAGCTCTGGAAAACAGGGACTTACAATATGCTCTGCCACAATTGGATCACACAGCCCCCTAGCAGGGTTAACCAAACAATCCTTCACCTCGCGATCCAGTGCCTCACACACGTACTCCACACCACTCTCCTGAGACTGGCACGACAGTTTCTGACTGTCCCTGTCACACAACCCACACTCTTCTGGGCGGTCTTCACACTCACATACGAGGACTTCAATTTTGGGGGAACCCCTCTCCCTGCACCTCTCATCTAGAGTCAGTAGAGTGTCCCTCCCGCCACTAGGACCATGACCCCCTGCGCCAGTTATCCTATTCCCTTCAGGGATACTGCGCACTACTGGAGCTACCTCATGCCCTTGAACCTCCTGGTGTATGTTAACCCCCTCCTTCAAGTCAGGCGCCACATCTCTGGGTGTGCGTACTACTCTCTCAGCACTAGAAAATTCAATATGGCTGCCACCATCTGAGCTGGATTCCTCCTCCCACTCAGAAAAGCTCAATCTCTGAGCTACGCACCTTTCTTGCTGCTGGGCTGAGACACCCATGGCCTCAAGCCTCTCGAGCTCCATATCAAGTTTCTTCATTCTCAAGTCATGATCCATTTGCATTTTCTTTTCTTCCAGAGCCAGCTTCTTGCTTTCTAGCTCCAATTGACTTTCTAATTCCAGCTTTGCCAATGTTATCTCATGATCCCTGGCGGCCTGTCTGTCTGCCAGCTCCTCTGGCGGCAGGCCTCTGCCAAAACTGCGAACGCTTTCCGCTGGTTTCAATGGTGTAACTTCCTTAGTTGCACCCCTTGATTCAATCCAGGCTTTGAGCGCCTTGTAGAGATCAGAGGCTTCAGACGCGGTTTTCTCTATGCTGTTTGAGCCATGCATGACTCCAAACACAAGGGATCTTCTTTACTTGGCAAGCAAAATTATAATAAAAAGTTCTGTGGCTCAAGCTACTGGACTGTCCTCACTGTGCAATGGCTAGTAATTACTGCGCAGACATCAAGAACGCAAATCCGTAAATCCCCACCGCTGCCACCAATGTTAGAATCTGGGGTCTCTGGTTGGCGCAGGTAGGCACTTGCGACAAGCAGGGACCCTTTCCTCAAAGTCAGGGCGAAGGATTACTCTTAGAAAATAACCCCTGCTCACCCTCTAGGTAACGTGGCGCGAGCAGTCAGGCTAGATTCCAGAGGGCATTAGGTTAAGTGTTCAAGATATCTCACACAATAATCTCCACCCCACCACACAAAGACACAAGGCTTTATTTATATCAAAATAAAGTTCTTTATATAAAAGATTTCTTCAAGCAGGATGTCAAAATACAGTTCTTTCACTTAAATAAGGTTCCAGTTACTTTAAATGCTTTTAGGCAGTCCACAGTTCTTAAAATGGCACTTTTCTACTTAAAATAGGCTTCTTTGGGGTTCTGTGCGCTTCGTAGCGTCTTCGGTACGCTTCGTACTAAGTTTTGGACGTCTCTTGCCGTTTCTCACGCTTCTCGCGTGAGCACGCGTACTCGGGACGTGAACCGTACGGACCGTACCCTTGTAGGTACGTGTCGTACACGTTCGGTACGCCTCTTCCCAAACCTCACGCTTCTCGCGTGAGCAACGTACTATATTTTCAATGGGGGACAGTTCGTACCTTTCTGGATCGCTTCGTACAGTCGCTCTGAAGGTTGCTAAAGCACACGCTTTACGCGTGAGCAGCGTAGCGGGTCTCAAGCGTCAGTACGGCCGAACCAAGCAACGGACGGGTCGTACCAACGCGCGCTGCACACAGTACCTTCAAATTCTTTTTGGGCAAAGGTCCTGGCGGCTGCAGAAGTCGGTGAGGGGTGTCCCACGTCGCGGTGCTGTCCCTGGAGGTCTGAGGATGGCGATGCTTCGTGGGGCACGTCTAGGCTTCCGGACACGCACCGGAGGGTAGAAGCAGGATGGGCAGCTCGGGGGCAATTTCTTCAGCGCATCGCGCTGCCGGCTTCACAGAGGGGACACACAGGGCTTCGTAGGTCCTTACAGGGGCTTCCACGGCCAGGGGGGTCGCAGAGGCTCGGTGCTGGGAGCCTAGTCAGTTTCTTCTTTGCGTTGCGAGCTACGGCTCGGGGGGCAGATGATTTCGGTGCTTGGACCAGGTAGACAGGTCTTTGCGGTGCTCGCAGTAGCCCCGGTGGCAGATGTCACGGTGCTCAGATGAGGGGCACACAGGTCCTCAGGGGTCAGCGTCACAGGATCGCCTCCAGCAGCTTCTCCTCTTCTTGGGGAAAGGTAGCGCCCACTGTTCCTGGGGCGCAGTTCAGGGGGCAAGTTCACCAGCAAGCCCTTGGAGATTGTTCAAAGCACAAGTTGATTCAAAAGTCTTTTCCTTTAGTCTTTTCCTCTCCTTCCAGCAGTCAGGCACCCACCGCAGGCCAGTCTCTCAGGCATAGAGACAGTACTCCTCCATGCAGCTTTTCCAGGTCCTTCTCCTTCAGGCAGAGTTTCTTCTTGGCGCTAACAGGATCTGATTTCTTAGGAGCAGGGCTCCTTCTTTTATAGCACAATTCTTTTGTTATTTGTCGCCAGGGGGCCTGGGCCTGGCTCAGTCCAGTTTTGGAGCACTTTGTTGTGGTGACTGCTCTTTCCTTTCAGCAGCAGGGCAGAGACATCAGCCGCTCCACAGGGGGCGGAGCCGGCAGTGTGGTGGCCGAGCACAGGTCTATTCAGAGTCAAAGGTGTACTCCTCCCACCCATCCTGGTGTAATCTCTCTACCCACCACCTGGCAGCCAGCCTGTCTCCTGGAATTCCCCAGCCCTGCTCCTCATTGTTACTAGGCAGAACACACACACAGCAGAGGCGGACTGAAATAGCCAGGTCAGTAAATACTAACTTTCTAAAAGTAGTATTTACAAACGCAGGATATTAAATTAAACTTTACTAAAAGAAGTATTTTATTATTCTGAGTTCAGGCATACTAAACTTGACTTTCTACCATGCTCTATGAGTCCACTGGGATTACAGCGTGTAGTAATTCCAGCAGCCCATTCTGGCCTATGGAGAGCAGGTAGCCTTCAATAGTGAAAAACGAAAATGGCTGTAATTCACTATTAGGACATGCCACACACACCAGGGCATGTCCTACCTTATGCCTACAATGCACCCTGCCCTTGGGCCTACCAGAGGGGTGACTAATATGTAGTTAAGTGAAGGTTTGGGGACTGGCAAGTAGGTGCACTTGCGCAATCAGCGCGACAGTACCAGACCGCGCGCAGGTTCTGCAGTGGCAGACCTTAGACACATTATACTAGGCCGCTTCTGTGGGTGGCACAACCAGTGCTGCAAGCCCACCAGCAGCATTTGTATTTACAAGCTCTGGCACTCCTGGTGCACTTTACTAGGGGCTGATAGTAAACCAAATAAGCCAAACCTGGACACCAATCAATGTATACATTTTACCATAGGGAGAGCATATGCACCTTAGCACTGATCAGCAGTGGTAAGGTGCCCAGAGTCATAAAACAGCCAACAACAGGTCAGGAAAAATACAGGAGGAAGGCAAAAAGTTTAGGGATGACCCTGCAAAAAGGGCCAAGTCCAACAAACCGGATTTAGGCCAATTCATGCGTAAGCCATATATATCCACAAAGTCATCTAATAGACGCATGAGGCCAGCTAGAGCGGTCCCAGCATTCTGTAAGTAGACCAGGACATCGTCTGCATATAGCAAAATTATGTGGTGTATGCCCTGCTCTGGGATGCTACTGTCCAGTGCCCGTTGGCAGAGATGACAAGCCAGTGGGTCCATGACCAGGGCAAAACTGAGGGGGGATATTGGGCACCCCTCTCTGGTGCCCCTTCGAATAATTAAGCTGTTGAGAGATCAATTGACTAGTTTTCACCTGTGCTGATGGAATAGGGTGCGAACCTGTACCAACCCCTATGTTGATGAGTTAAAAGAAGGAAAGGCCCAGCTCAGGGTGTCAAATGCCTTCTCAATATCCAGTGACACCACCACCTGAGCAAAGGTGTCAGCTGGGGTGCCATACAGCAGGCGGAGTAGCTGACTGATTTTAATAAATGTGCTGCGTCCTGGTAGGAATCAAGATTGATCGGTGTGGACAAGCAAGCAAGTGGATTATAGCGAGCAGGCGGTTCGCCAGCACTCTACCCAATATCTTGCAATGCAGGTTTAGCAAGGAGAGGAGACGGTAGGAGGGAACGTCAATTGGATCCTTGCCTGGTTTAGGAGGACCACAATCAAGCCCTCACAAAGTGAGTCCAGGAGACATCCCCGCATCCTGGCCTCACTGAATATATTCAGCAAATGTTGGGTGGCCTTACTCAACTGGCAGCACATCAGTGCCCCAGGTCTTATTGCAGGCAATCTGAGCAATAGCTGCCTAAATTTCCGCTAGCTGCAGGGACTCGTCCAACTCAGTCTGCTGCAGCAGGTTCAGTCGTACCAGCGTTAAACTGTGGAAGAACTCATGTGCGCACTCCAGGGCCGGCGGGTCGGGTGCAGCATATAACTCCTGGTAATATTCTGGGAAGGCCAGATTAATGGCTAACAGCAAGGTAATCAGCTCGCCTATCAGGTACAGGGGGGCCGCTCAGCTGGTCATCATTTACGAGCGACGCTAGCAGCCTACCTGAGCGGTCTCCTCAGTGTGCTGAAGGGCTGTCCGTCGCCTAGTCATGTTTACCCAAAAGCACCTCAGCCCGCTGCTTACACAGCTCCTGAAATTGTTCATTCAGAGCAGCCTGACTGGCGCTTCTTATCTGTTAGTGCGCCCCCTGATAGCAGCCCTCTGGAGGCAGAAAAGGGTGTCCCAAGGACCCCCCCAGACATCCCTTTTGCAGGCAGAGGCAGTCACTCACTGCACCCACCTGTAAGGGGATCTCTAATCCCCTTTAAAAATGCAGTTGGGTTGCCGCTCGCAGAGTGAAATACTGAGCGCCTGCCTCAAAGCCGCTCCGTTTTCCACTTGAATGCGCTGCCCCCAGGGCAGGAGGAGTTCGCCACTGCCCTGGGGGCAGCACATTCTATGCAATAGGGTGCACTTTTTAGGTCTCGCCTGGCTATCGCGTAAGCGATTGCACAGCGAGACTTATGTAGGGGCTTCCGAAAATGCTCCCAAAGGCTTCCCAGGCGGATCGGGTGGCGGTTACGCGCACAACCACGCGCATTCCATTTGCCACCAGCTACTTCCTGCGCGTGCGCCGCCTCACGCATTCAGAGAGATTTAGTAAGGGGCACAAGACCTTAGGAATGCGGTTTATGGCCAGTGCATGTGAGGCATTCAAGCGCACAGCTGGCATCTGGCATCAGACTTGAAAGCAGCAGACTGCTTTCGCAAGCGCGCGCTCGGCCTCACTTCCTGCATCCCCTCTTACAACAATTAACTTTCGATATAACTCACACCCCATATGCTCGTTCCCTCCCACCCTTTGATGTCCGCTTTTCTTGTTGTTTACAAACCACGCCACACACTGCTGCACGCCGCACACTGCGGCACACTACCGCACTCCACACACTGCTGCGCACACTGCATTACACACTGCTGCATGACACACTGCTGCACGCCTCACACTGCTACACGAAACACTGCTGCACGCCACACACTGCTGCACGCCACACACTGCTGCACGCCGCACACTGCTGCACGCCGCACACTGCTGCACACCGCACACTGCTGCACACCGCACAATGCTACACGAAACACTGCTGCATGCCACACACTGCTGCACGGCACACACTGCTGCACGCCGCACACTGCTGCACGCCGCTGCACGCCACACAGTGCTGCATGCCTCACACTGCTGCATGCCTCACACTGCTGCATGCCGCACACTGCTGCATGCCGCACACTGCTGCACGCCGCACACTACCGCATACCACACACTGCTGCGCTCACTGCTGCATTACACACTGCTGCACGCCGCACACTGCTGCACGCCTCACACTGCTAAACGAAACACTGCTACACGAAACACTGCTGCATGCCACACACAGCTGCACGCCACACACATCTGCACGCCACACACATCTGCACGCCACACACAGCTGCACGCCGCACACTGCTGCACGCCGCACACTGCTGCACACTGCTGCACGCCGCACACTGCTGCACACTGCTGCATGCCGCACACTGCTGCATGCCACACACTGCTGCATGCCGCACACTGCTGCATGCCGCACACTGCTGCACGCCGCACACTGCTGCACACTGCCGCACACTGCTGCACACTGCCGCACACTGCTGCACGCCGCACACTGCTGCACACTGCTGCACGCCACACACTGCTGCACGCCACACACTGCTGCACGCCACACACTGCTGCACACCGCACAATGCTACACGAAACACTGCTGCATGCCACACGCTGCTGCATGCTGCACGACACTGCTGCATGACACTGCTGCACACCGCTGCACGCCACACAGTGCTGCATGCCTCACACTGCTACACGAAACACTGCTGCATGCCGCACACTGCTGCACGCCGCACACTGCTGCACGCCGCACACTACCGCATACCACACACTGCTGCGCTCGCTGCTGCATTACACACTGCTGCACGGCGCACACTGCTGCACGGCGCACACTGCTGCACGCCTCACACTGCTACACGAAACACTGCTGCATGCCTCACACTGCTGCACGCCACACACTGCTGCACGCCACACACTGCTGCACGCCGCACACCTACATGAAACACTGCTGCACACCTCACACTGCTGCACGCCACACACTGCTGCACGCCTCACACTGCTGCACGCCTCACACTGCTGCACGCCTCACACTGCTGCATGCCTCACACTGCTGCACGCCGCTGCACGCCACACACCACACACTGCTGCACGCCACGCACTGCTGCACGCCACACACTGCATGCCGCACACTGCTACACGAAACACTGCAGCATGGCACACACTGCTGCACACTGCTGCATTACTCACTGCTGCATGCTGCACGACACTGCTGCACACAGCACACTGCTGCACGCAGCACACTGCTGCACGCCGCTGCACGCCACAGTGCTGCATGCCTCACACTGCTACACAAAACACTGCTGCATGCCGCACACTGCTGCATGCCACACACTTCTGCATGCCGCACACTACCACATGCCGCACACTGCTGCATTACACACTGCGGCATTATACACTGCTGCATTACACACTGCTGCACGCCGCACACTGCTGCACTCCACACAGTGCTGCACGAAACACTGCTGCACGCCTCACACTGCTGCACGCCTCACACTGCTGCACGCCACACACTGCTGCACGCCGCACACTGCTGCACGCCGGTGCACGCCACACACTGCTGCACGCCACACACTGCTGCGCGCCGCACACTGCTGCGCGCCGCACACTGCTGCACACTGCTGCACGCCACACACTGCTTGTTGGACTTGGCCCTTTTTGCAAGGTCATCCCTAAACTTTTTGCCTTCCTCCTGTATTTTGTCTGACCTGTTGTTGGCTGTTTTATGACTCTGGGCACCTTACCACTGCTGATCAGTGCTAAGGTGCATATGCTCTCCCTATGGTAAAATGTTGACATTGATTGGTGTCCATGTTTGGCTTATTTGGTTTACTATCAGCCCCTAGTAAAGTGCACCAGGAGTGCCAGGGCTTGTAAATACAAATGCTGCTGGTGGGCTTGCAGCACTGGTTGTGCCACCCACAGAAGCGGCCTAGTAAAATGTGTCTAAGGTCTGCCATTGCAGAACCTGCGTGCAGTCTGGTACTGTCATGCTGACTGCGCAAGTGCACCTACTTGCCAGTCCCTAAACCTTCCCTTAACTACGTATTAGTCACCCCTCTGGTAGGCCCAAGGGCAGGGTGCATTGTAGGAATAAGGTAGGACATGCCCTGATGTGTGTGGCATGTCCTAATAGTGAATTAAAGCCATTTTCGTTTTTCACTATTGAAAGGCTACCTGCTCTCCATAGGCCAGAATGGGCCGCTGGAATTACTACACTCTATAATCCCAGCGGACTCAGAGAGCATGGTAGAAAGTCAAGTTTAGTATGCCTGAACTCAGAATAATAAAATACTTCTTTTAGTAAAGTTTATTTTAATATCCTGTGTTTGTAAATACTACTTTTAGAAAGATAGTATTTGTTAGAAATGGGATTTCTGGTTGGCTAGGGCTTGCGCCAAAGCCAGGCAGAAACCACCACTCTAAGTCAGGGCTGGGGAGTTACACGCCAAAGATAACCCCTGCTCACCCCCTTGGTAGCTTGGCACGAGCTGTGAGAAGTTGGCCTGGTATATGATGTTCACTAGTTAAAGTGACCACCTTGTACCATGCCAAGCAACCCTTATGGTGTGGTTGTAAGTCATCCTTTTCGGACTAGCTGCCCTAGTGGTAGCGTAGGCTAAGCAGTCTTTGAGGCTAAACTCGTTAAAGCGTGTTAAGCAGGCTGTTTTACCATGTGTAACCCCCCTTTATACCAATGAAAGGACACCACACAGATATATATTCAAAATATATATGTATTTATTACTCAAAGTATCCCCTAGACTCTTTATGAGCACAGAAGCACAAATCGTTAAACAAGAAAGTATTGCAATATACAGAAGTTGCACTTTATATGGATGGGCCCTGGTGGCCACTCAAACCATATACTAAAATAGTGGTATAAGTACCACAAATAGGAAAGGGAAAAGGCCTAGGGCCTCTAGAATCGCTGGGCCTACAAGGAGCTAACTTCAGTTAGTGACCAGGAGGTCCACGGGTCGCGTGTGCAGTGAGGAAAGTTACACGCGAGCTCCCATAGGTTTTCAATGGGTGCGTAAAAGTTCAAAAGTTACTGCTAGAAGGGTCTTCTGGATGGACTACGAACTTAAGACTTAAAACACAGACACTAGAGATGTTTCTCTACACTTGGGCACCGGAGTACCAGCTTTACCTCACCCACAGGAAGCGGGTGCATAGGTCTCGAAGTGCGTCGGGTTTCGTCTATCGATTCAATGGAGCCTGGTGACAAAGATGCTGCAGGCGGTCGGTCCAGAAGAGATGCGGTGGATCCAAGAGTGGATCGGAGTTGTAGAAGACCTGAAAGCAGAGGGGACAGTGTTCACAGTCACTAGCCAGTGACCGGCGTGGCACCAGGTAGGTACCAGGCGATGTCGGGTGCAAACAGGTGATTAGGTGTAGCTTGTCTCCACAGCCACGTGGTCCCTGAAGGTCGACAACGTCCAGGAGTCGAGTCACGAGCTGTCCCATGTAGGCTCTCGCTGTCGGCGGTGTTGGCGACTCGAAAGAAGCAAACAAGCCTTGGCAAAGGCAGGAGTCGTGGAAAGTCAAGAAAGCGGATTGTTCTGACCAGCAAGGTCAGAGGGGCTGCTCCTTTGGAGGGCAGCAGGGGCTAGTCTGGAGCAACCAGACCAGCATCGTTGATTCCAAGATAGGTCGCCAAAATGGCCACTAGCCAACGGGCCAGGGACCGGGCAGGCGCGTCGAGATGCAAAGTGCAGAGGGGCCCCACGCAGATCGTGGAGATGCTGGAGGGCTCACCTTTGGTGCAGATGCTGCTCGGATGTTGGGCTTCTCAGGACCCAAAGCACAACTTGGAGGGAGCCTCTGTTGTCGCGCTTGCAGCTTGTCGTCGGTCTTTCAAGATGGCTGGCTCCACGTGTCTCGGTGCTTCCACGGGTTCCTTCTTTTCAGGGACTGTGGATCGGGCGGTGAGAGGTCTGGAGGTCCAGGTCTTGTCGGGCTCTGGGCTCGGGCTCCGGCGGGAGGCGGCGGCAAAGCAGACGTCGAATAGCTGGTTGGTGCTTGCGTTAGCAAGATGGTCACTCCCTGACCATAGGGGAGATTTCCTTCAGTCCTCTGTGCAGCAGAGCGTCGAAGTTCCCGTCTTCTTCTTGTGGTTAAGTTGATTCCAGGATGTCTGAAGTCTTAGGACACAGCTCCTACCTTTAAGCGGATTCTAGGGGCCGGACTACCTGCTAGGTCCCTCCCTAAGGGTGGGACCAGGAAGGGGGGTGGTTACACCCCCAATCCTTTGTCCAGCTCGCCCCAGGTCCAGGGCTGGTGTGCCCCAGGACCGGTTTGAACTGGCATATGCACTGAGGCTCCTTGTGAGCCTCAGGCATGTCTGATTCCATTCAAGCCCTGCCTGACCAATACACAAAATCCTGTCTGGGGTGGTGCTCGCACCTCCCCTGGCAGGAAACCCTTTGTCCACGTCTCCCAAGCTGGAAGGACTCCCAGCAGCAGGAGGGCAGACTTGTGTCTGTGGTGGCAGCATCCATTTTGTGGAGCTGAGGCTATGTCTGATTTTACCCGGGTTTCAGGTACTGTACATGTCGTGTCCCTCTGGAAGGGTGGAATGCTAACCCCGTCGCCAGAATTGGCGAGGGGTTAGTATTCCAATTCGTATGACACCTTACGCGACATGTTTTGATAAAGCCAAACCAAAGATAGCATTTAACTGCGAGGTTCATAATGCACTTAAGAGTATATGGTATGACGATATCTGGAAACGGTAGAAGGAAGTTGTTCCGACCACTGCAGACAGGCTCAGCTCATGCCAGAGCACCATCTCACATGGAACCAAGCACTCTGCCTTCAGGATTGTTAAGGCCTGCCATAGGAGTGACTTATAGGTTACCAGGTGTCCCATTTAAGGTTAGGTATAGGTATACTACACCTCAGTAAGAGGTGGTTAAACCAACTTACCCCAGCTGAGGGATCAGCCAGTTGTGTCAAATTTGTTAGGCCAGGCCTGGGGTGGCATAATACATGCTTCAGCCCCTGGTGGCCTTAGATACACCAATGCCCTGGGTACCTAGTGTACACTGGTACAGGGGCTCACAGGGTGATCCAATTCCAATTGGTTATGCACCTAGGGTGCATAGTGTCAATTTAGTTCGAGAGAACAGCAGGCTGGGGGTCTGATTAGCAGGCCCACAGCCTCAATATGTCAAAAACCAGTGAAGCAAAAAGCAAAAATTTGGGGTGACCATAGGATAGCAGACCCTACTCTCCTACACAACCCCCCCCCCCAAACGCAGGGACATTAAACTAGCCTTGACCAGTCTCGTCTTCATGTCCTAAGTGGAAGTACCTGGAGAGACCATCTGCATTCCCATGGTCTGTACCTGGCCGGTGCTCCACTATAAAGTCCATCCCCTGTAGGGAAATGGACCACCTAAGCAGTTTGGGGTTTTCACCCTTCATCTGATTTAGCCACAAGAGGGGCTTATGGTCGGTCTGAATCTTGAAGTGAGTGCCAAACAAGTATGGCCTCAGCTTCTTCAGGGCCCACACCACAGCAAAGGCCTCCCTCTCAATAGCTGACCAATTCTTCTCTCTGGGGGTCAACCTTCTGCTAATAAAAGCAATGGGTTGGTCTTGACCATCTACATTCAGTTGTGACAGCACAGCTCCCACACCCAACTCAGAAGCATCTGTTTGGACAATAAACTCTTTGGAGTAGTCAGGACTTTTCAGGATAGGTGCAGAGCACATGGCCTTCTTCAGGTCATCAAATGCCTTTTGACAGCTTACTGTCCACTGAACCTTTTTGGGCATCTTCTTGGATGTCAGATCATTAAGAGGAGTCACAATGGACCCATAGTTCTTAACAAACTTCCTGTAGTACCCAGTCAAGCCCAAGAAAGCTCGAACTTGAGTCTGGGTGGTTGGAGGAGACCAGTCCTTGATGGATTGTATCTTACTCTCCAGTGGTTGAACTTGGCCTCCACCTACAAGGTGGCCCAAATACACAACCTTACTCTGTCCTATCTGGCACTTAGTAGCCTTGATAGTGAGGCCTGCCTTTCGCAGAGCCTCAAGTACCTTCTTCAGGTGGATCAGGTGATCCTCCCAGGTGGAGCTAAAGACAGCAATGTCATCAAGATATGCTGCACAAAAGTCATCCAACCCAGTAAGGACTTGATTCACCAACCTTTGGAAGGTGGCAGGTGCATTCTTCAGACCAAAGGGCATCACCAAAAATTGATAATGCCCACCTGGGGTTGAGAATGCTGTTTTGGCCTTAGACTCCTCAGCTAATCTGATTTGCCAATAGCCAGCTGTCAAATCAAATGTGTTCAAAAACTTAGCAGAAGCTAGTTTATCTATGAGCTCATCTGCCCTTGGAATAGGATGTGCATCTGTCCTAGTGACAGCATTGAGTCCTCTGTAATCCACACAGAACCTCATCTCTCTCTTGCCATCTTTGGGGTGAGGTTTGGGGACCAGAACCACTGGGCTAGCCCAGGGGCTCTCTGAGGGTTCAATGACACCCAATTCCAGCATTTTGTGTACCTCAGCCTTTATACAGTCCCTGACGTGGTCAGGTTGTCTGTAAAGTTTGTTCTTTACAGGCAGACTGTCACCAGTGTCCACCACATGGGTACACCAGTCAGTTTGACTAGGTATCAATGAAAACATGTGTTGAAATGATTGTAGAACCTGTCTACATTCAATCTGCTGATGCTCAGTGAGGTTGCCTCCAAGGGTCACTCCTTCAACTGAACCATCTTCAGGGTTCTGAGATAACAAGTCTGGGAGAGGGTCACTCTCTTCCTCCTGTCCCTCATCTGTAGCCATGAGCAAGCCCATGTCTGCCCTGTCAACATATGCTTTTAACCTGTTAACATGGAGTACCCTGTGGGGACTCCTGGGAGTTCCTAGGTCCACCAAGTAGGTAACCTCTCCCTTCTTTTCCAGGATTGTATGGGGTCCAGACCATTTGTCTTGGAGTGCTGCTGGGGCCACTGGCTCCCACACCCATACCTTCTGTCCTGGCTGAAACTCAACCAAGACAGCCTTTTGGTCATGCCAAGCTTTCTGTAAGGCCTGGCTTGCCTCAAGGTTTTTGGATGCCTTCTCCATATACTCAGCCATCCTGGAGCGGAGACCAAGTACATAGTCCACTATGTCTTGTTTAGGCTTTTTGAGAGGTAACTCCCATCCTTCCTTCACCAAACACAGTGGGCCTCTTACAGGGTGCCCAAACAACAATTCAAAGGGGCTGTAGCCAACTCCTTTTTGTGGGACCTCTCTGTAAGCAAACAGAAGGCAGGGTAGAAGGATGTCCCATCTTCGCCTGAGCTTTTCAGGTAATCCTTTGATCATACCCTTTAGGGTCTTGTTGAATCTCTCAACAAGTCCATTGCATTGTGGGTGATAAGGAGTGGTGAACTTGTAGTTGACACCACATTCCTTCCATATAGCTGTCAAGTATCCTGACATGAAGTTGGTACCTCTGTCAGAAACCACCTCCTTAGGAAACCCCACTCTGGAGAATACTCCCAGCAGGGCCCTGGCCACAACAGGAGCTGTAGTGGTCCTAAGGGGAATTGCCTCTGGATACCTGGTGGCATGATCCACTACCACCAGTATAAATCTGTGCCCAGATGCAGTGGGAGGATCCATGGGACCCACTATATCTATTCCCACTCTTTCAAAGGGAACCCCCACCACAGGTAGTGGTATTAGGGGGGCCTTTGTTGTGCCACCTGAATTGCCACTGGCTTGGCAGGTTACACAGGAGCAACAAAACTCCTTGGTATCTTCATTCATGTGAGGCCAGTGAAAATGAGGGACAAGCCTGTCCCAGGTCTTGTTCTGGCCTAAGTGTCCTGCTAGAGGAATATCATGGGGCAAGGTAAGAAGGAAGCCCCTAAATTGCAGAGGTATAACCAATCTCCTGGTTGCACCAGGTTTTGGGTCTCTAGCCTCTGAATAAAGGAGCCCATCATCCCAATACACTTTATGGGTACCTTGAGCGTTCCCAGCAGCCAGCAGTCTAAGGGGTTCAAGAGATGGACAGGTTAACTGAGCCTGCCCCAAGTCAGCCCTGGAAGGTCCCCTGTCCCCAGAAACTCAACCTGATCAGGTTCAAGCTCTTCAGGGACAGTTCCTTCAGGGTTCTCAAGATCATCTTCCTGGGAAGGCTGATCATCACTTGTAGGCAGGGGGGAAGGCACAGCCTTAACCCTCCTGTTCTTCTTCTTGGTAGGTGCTTGGTCCATTGTTCCAGGATCCAAGACCTGTGGTTCAGTAAGGCACTTTTTGGCCTGTGACCTGGTCACAGCAAGGACATGTGGTGATATACCTAACATCTCTGCATGTGTCCTGTGCTCCACTTCTGACCATAGAGAACTCTCTAGGTCATTGCCCAACAAACATTCTACTGGGAGGTCTGCACTAACCACAACCCTTTTGAGGCCAGTTACCCCTCCCCATGAGAAGTTAACAACTGCCACACTATGTGAAGTAGTGGCATTGCTGGCATTGGTCACCAGGTAATTCTCACCTGGTATGTACTGTCCAGGGTCCACAAAGCCTGGTGTCACCATAGTGACACTGGCACATGTGTCCCTGTAGGCTTGAGCCACTTTTTCATTTATTAAAGGAGTCTGTCTGTACTTGCCCAGGTTACTGGGGCTCACAGTCAGGGACAAATCCATGTCCCCATCACAGATCAAGACTGCCTGTGTAAGGGTTCTGTCTAAGTCAAAATCTCCTTCAGTTCCCATAGTGATTCCCACTACACCCTTTGTCTGGGGACC
Source organism: Triturus cristatus (assembly GCF_964204655.1). Lineage (NCBI taxonomy): Eukaryota > Metazoa > Chordata > Amphibia > Caudata > Salamandridae > Triturus > Triturus cristatus. Next base: position 324,493,992 of record NC_140592.1, read on the forward strand.
AGCACTGCTAACAGTAGTACTGGGAGCAGGTGCCTTAGGGGCAACAGTGTTGGGGGCTCCACCCTTCTTACAATCACTAGTCCAGTGAGTTGTATTCTTGCAAGATTTGCACCAGAGTTTCTTTAGACCTTCTTTCTTCTTCCCTTTAGGCTGGGACCCACCCTCGTTAGTACTAGTTTGGGGCCCTGTTGAAGACTTCTGGTCTTTAGATTTCTGATCTCCACCCTTTTGGTCTGTTTTCTTCTGATCACCCCCTTGGCCCTGGTTCTGGTTCTTTTGCTTAACCCTGGTTCTGACCCATTTGTCTGCCTTCTTTCCCAATTCTTGGGGAGAGGTCAGATCTGAGTCAACCAAGTGTTGATGCAGTTGCTGGTTCTGACAGTTATTTAAAATCTGTTCTCTCATCATCAAATTGTACAATCCTGTATAATCAGATACCTTACTTCCCAGCAACCAACCCTCCAAAGCCTTAGTGGCACATTCAATGTATTTAGACCAGTCCTGAGTCTGTGTCTTCTGGGTGTCTCTGAACATTAACCTGTACTGTTCAGTGGTTAAGCCTAACCCATCAACTAGGACACTCTTCAGGGCTCTGTAGTTTCTGACATCCTCCTCCCTAACAGTGAGGAGTCTATCTCTGCCTCTTCCTTCAAAGGAGAGCCATAAGATTGCTGCCCACTGGTCTTCAGGAACCTGCTGCACTTTGCAGGCTCTCTCAAGAGCAGTCATCCACTTGTGGATATCATCCCCACCTATGTAGGGGGGCACAACCTTGGACAGGTTCCTATTGTCAAAGACCCTATCTTTGTCCTTAGGGACAATGCTGCCACCAGTGGGTACAGACCCACTCTATCTAGGTTGCCTAGCTTTACTCAGTTTCTCTTCCATCAGAGCTACTTCTAACTCCTGTCTCCTGATTCTCAGCTGAGCTTCCTTCATTCTGGCCTCATGCTCCCTCCTCTGAGGGCTGGTCATCCCCCTTCTGGGTCGACCTTGAGAGCCTCTAGAGGCATGAGAAGCATTAGACTCACCTGAGTGATTCCTCTGCCTCCCAAACCCCTGGTTAAGTCCACTAGGGAGATCCAATGGGATGATCCCATTGTCAGTCCCCAGTAGCCTTAAGTTAGCTGGGCCACGTATAACACTTGGCACTGGGCTAGTTCTCCCTTCATCCCCACTACCTTCTGTATCAGTACCCTTATCACTTTCATCCTCTGTAGTATGATTCTCATCTAAGCGGTGACTATTGGAAAGGGGTACCTCAGTAGCATCTTCAGAAGGGGGGCCTCCTGTTACAGTCCCTCAGGGGCCTAACTGGGAGGCTTTCTTGAGAGCTCTCTGATCTTCATCAGCCTGTAAGAGTTCTCCGAGTTCAGCAGAGGTAGGGTTCTTGGGCTGTTTAAGGCCCCTGATATTTGCCAACTGCCTGAGCTCATTTTGATTTAGGGTGGCAAAGAGAGTTGGTGCCCTCTGGGGGTCACTCTCGACAGAGATGGGTACCTTGGACCCCTCTGCCCCCTCCATTGCTCTTAAGTGTGGGTGGATGTGTTGCAATCTACCTACACTTGGGTTTTCCCACTAAACCTATCTAGTAGTTGTAGTCAGGGTGTGCTACTCACTTTGCTCTACAACAACTAAGTTCAGTAGAACTTAAGTATATCTAATCTTGTTTTATATGTACCTAAAGGTACCTATGTGATCTTTCAATTGGTAACCAAGCGATTACAATGGTAAAATACAGCAAGCTCAAATCCAACCGCTGCTCACCAATGTGAGAAGTTGGCCTGGTATATGATGTTCACTAGTTAAAGTGACCACCTTGTATCATGCCAAGCAACCCTTATGGTGTGGTTGTAAGTCAACCTTTTCGGACTAGCTGCCCTAGTGGTAGCGTAGGCTAAGCAGTCTTTGAGGCTAAACTCGTTAAAGCGTGTTAAGCAGGCTGTTTTACCATGTGTAACCCCCCTTTATACCAATGAAAGGACACCACACAGATATATATTCAAAATATATATGTATTTATTACTCAAAGTATCCCCTAGACTCTTTATGGAGCACAGGAGCACAAATCGTTAAACAAGAAAGTATTACAATATACAGAAGTTGCACTTTATATGGATGGGCCCTGGTGGCCACTCAAACCATATACTAAAATAGTGGTATAAGTACCACAAATAGGAAAGGGAAAAGGCCTAGGGCCTCTAGAATCGCTGGGCCTACAAGGAGCTAACTTCAGTTAGTGACCAGGAGGTCCACGGGTCGCGTGTGCAGTGAGGAAAGTTACACGCGGGCTCCCATAGGTTTTCAATGGGTGCGTAAAAGTTCAAAAGTTACTGCTAGAAGGGTCTTCTGGATGGACTACGAACTTAAGACTTAAAACACAGACACTAGAGATGTTTCTCTACACTTGGGCACCGGAGTGCCAGCTTTACCTCACCCACAGGAAGCGGGTGCATGGGTCTCGAAGTGCGTCGGGTTTCGTCTATCGATTCAATGGAGCCTGGTGACAAAGATGCTGCAGGCGGTCGGTCCAGAAGAGATGCGGTGGATCCAAGAGTGGATCGGAGTTGTAGAAGACCTGAAAGCAGAGGGGACAGTGTTCACAGTCACTAGCCAGTGACCGGCGTGGCACCAGGTAGGTACCAGGCGATGTCGGGTGCAAACAGGTGATTAGGTGTAGCTTGTCTCCGCAGCCACGTGGTCCCTGAAGGTCGACAACGTCCAGGAGTCGAGTCACGAGCTGTCCACGCAGGCTCTCGCTGTCGGCGGTGTCGGCGACTCGAAAGAAGCAAACAAGCCTTGGAAAAGGCAGGAGTCGTGGAAAGTCAAGAAAGCGGATTGTTCTGACCAGCAAGGTCAGAGGGGCTGCTCCTTTGGAGGGCAGCAGGGGCCAGTCTGGAGCAACCAGACCAGCATCGTTGATTTCAAGTTAGGTCGCCAAAATGGCCACTAGCCAACGGGCCAGGGACCGGGCAGGCGCGTCGAGATGCAAAGTGCGGAGGGGCCCCACGCAGATCGTGGAGATGCTGGAGGGCTCCCCTTTGGTGCAGATGCTGCTCGGATGTTGGGCTTCTCAGGACCCAAAGCACAACTTGGAGGGAGCCTCTGTTGTCGCGCTTGCAGCTTGTCGTCGGTCTTTCAATATGGCTGGCTCCACGTGTCTCGGTGCCTCCACGGGTTCCTTCTTTTCAGGGACTGTGGATCGGGTGGTGAGAGGTCTGGAGGTCCAGGTCTTGTCGGGCTCTGGGCTCGGGCTCCGGCGGGAGGCGGCGGCAAAGCAGACGTCGAATAGCTGGTTGGTGCTTGCGTTAGCAAGATGGTCACTCCCTGACCATAGGGGAGATTTCCTTCAGTCCTCTGTGCAGCAGAGCGTCGAAGTTCCCGTCTTCTTCTTGTGGTTAAGTTGATTCCAGGATGTCTGAAGTCTTAGGACACAGCTCCTACCTTTAAGCGGATTCTAGGGGCCGGACTACCTGCTAGGTCCCTCCCTAAGGGTGGGACCAGGAAGGGGGGTGGTTACACCCCCAATCCTTTGTCCAGCTCACCCCAGGTCCGGGGCTGGTGTGCCCCAGGACCGGTTTGAACTGGCATATGCACCGAGGCTCCTTGTGAGCCTCAGGCATGTCTGATTCCATTCAAGCCCTACCTGACCAATACACAAAATCCTGTCTGGGGTGGTGCACGCACCTCCCCTGGCAGGAAACCCTTTGTCCACGTCTCCCAAGCTGGAAGGACTCCCAGCAGCAGGAGGGCAGACTTGTGTCTGCGATGGCAGCATCCATTTTGTGGAGCTGAGGCTATGTCTGATTTTACCCGGGTTTCAGGTACTGTACATGTCGTGTCCCTCTAGAAGGGTGGAATGCTAGCCCCGTCGCCAGAATTGGCGAGGGGTTAGTATTCCAATTCGTATGACACCTTACTCGACATGTTTTGATAAAGCCAAACCAAAGATAGCATTTAACCGCGAGGTTCATAATGCACTTAAGAGTATATGGTATGACGATATCTGGAAACGGTAGAAGGAAGTTGTTCCGACCACTGCAGACAGGCTCAGCTCATGCCAGAGCACCATCTCACATGGAACCAAGCACTCTGCCTTCAGGATTGTTAAGGCCTGCCATAGGAGTGACTTATAGGTTACCAGGTGTCCCATTTAAGGTTAGGTATAGGTATACTACACCTAAGTAAGAGGTGGTTACACCAACTTACCCCAGCTGAGTGATCAGCCAGTTGTGTCAAATTTGTTAGGCCAGGCCTGGGGTGGCATAATACATGCTTTAGCCCCTGGTGGCCTTAGATACACCAATGCCCTGGGTACCTAGTGTACACTGGTACAGGGGCTCACAGGATGATCCAATTCCAATTGGTTATGCACCTAGGGTGCATAGTGTCAATTTAGTTAGAGAGAACAGCAGGCTGGGGGTCTGATTAGCAGGCCCACAGCCTGAATATGTCAAAAACCCTACTCTCCTACACGAGCAGTCAGGCTTATCCCGGAGGCAATGTGTAAAGCGTTTGCGCGCGCACCCAGCAACAACACCCAAGGCCCACCACAAAAGAAACTCCACACAAGGTTATATATAAAAATAGCCTTTGTATTATAATAAACACATTAGATAATATTCACACAATTTACACTGTGCCACTGGGCGGAATTTACAGGGGACTATTTACACAAGACAGGGCCACATGGATCACTGTCAGAATTAGTACAAATCACCAATTGTAAATGTAGACATGTAGAACAAATAATAAATGTAGCGCACAACCACTAACCACTGGTAAAAGGTAAATACACCCTAAGCAATCCTAAACACCTTAGGCATATATCACGCAGGGAACCTTGAACTCATTAGCATAATTTCTACTAGAAAAACAATCTCCTATGCATAGACACAGTTAGGAATAAAAAATAGCATAAAGGCAATGCACATTAAATGTAGAACAAATCAGAAATGTAGCGCACCACCAGTAATTGTAGCACAAATAATAAATGTAGAGCATGACCAGTCACTACTGGTAAAATAATGACCTAAGCATTAGACACCATCCTAACATATCCTGGCCTGATATTTGGCATACAACACATTAGACCTATAAACCATTAGTATAATCACATTACGCACTAACCTCATAAACATCACTAGAGGCATGGATCAGGGCATACAGGCATTGTACATAAAATCAGCAATGCAAACCTTTGGGGAAAAAGCATTAGGCATAATCATGATCAGCAGTGCGCACATTAGCATCATAGAGACAGCCCCCCCTCTCCCTATGGCATATACATAACGCAACAACCAGTAACTACTGGTCAAGGATAGCCTTCAGGCGCGCTAATGGAGCCAGTTATGCAGAACATTATTTGCAGTGGCCGTTATCAGCCTCACCTGGGGCCTAAACCTAATCGGCAGCCGGGACCCCGTAGTACACCTACCACAGGGTTACAGTCCCCCCCAGTCAGTGTTCTCTACGCGGGGGCCCTGTCCTGGGCTCACCCCGTAATGCCACCTCGATCCAAGTGCCCCCGATAGTGCGCCGACACCCGTGATCATGCGGGTGGCTGAACTTGGCGGGACGAATGAGGGAAGATCCTCGATGCTCCTTCTGCACCCAAATGAGGTAGGCCAGTGTTTGAAGGGGCGACCTCAGGTGAGTTACGGAACACGTTCCTGACCACCCCGTGACCCACCTCTCCCAGAATCAGACCGAGCACCGGCGGGGAGGCCCTTCCAGGAAGGGGACTCGTACTTTAGGATCGCACTTGCTGAGCTGGCACTACTTGACAAAGGGACACCACACAGTAGGGTTCGGTAAACGGAGATCTTTATCTAAGATTCTTTGGATCTTTATGATCCGCAAGGTAGTCTTTGGTCAATACAACAAGCTTGGTAATTCCTTGACAATGGGGATTGGGGTAGCGGGACAGTTCTAGGTTCAGAGTCAATGCCGAGTATCCTTCGCACAGCTCTCAATCCTCGAGCCGGGGGACATGGTAAAGGCTTGGGCCCAGCCGGACCAGGGTATTCGAGCCGCGACCACGTCTGCAGGGCTCCGGTAGGAAGGAACTGTCAATCGGGAGATCTTCGGGGAGCCGCGATTCACTCGGCAGGCTCAGCTGGTCTTAGAGTTGGCGGGAGCCGCGAGTCTCTCAGCGGGCTCCGATGGTCTTCGAGTCAGGGGGAGCCGCGAGTCTCTCAGCAGGCCCCGACGGACTTAGGGTCAGGGGGTGCCGCGAGTCTCTCAGCAGGCCCCGGGGTTCGTAGTGTTCTCGGGAGCCGCGACGACGTCAGCAGGGCTCAGATGGTTTCCAAGGATCAGGTAGTCCTTCGTTGCAGGTTCTTCGAGCCGCGACCAGGTCCGCAGGGCTCTCTTAGTTCCAGGTCTTCTCTTCCCCTCAACACCCCCTGTTATGCGCCTCATTCTCTTTGAAGTCCGGCATCCACACAGAGAGGGGTCTTGGCTTCTGGGGGCGGTGTTGGGATTTCCTGCCGCTCGGCTCTTTGATCCTTTCAGGTTGGCCTGGGAGGGACTCCAGACACCCAGCATGCAGGGAGCCAGCTCCCTGGGGGTCCGGAGGGCGATCGAAACCCTCTGTTGAGAGGAGGTCAGAGGTGTGACAGAGACTACTCCTCCCTGTCTTGCTTGGGGGGGGGTTCCCTCTCCCTTGGCCGGGCATGGCGAGTTCAGGTCTAGGTTTCGCTGGGGCCCCTGGCCGGCCATCGGGACATGGTGGCCAGGGGTCTTCGGTGGCTACGGGGTGGGAAGGATGGGCGGCTATAACCCGGGACCAGGGGTGGTGTATGGGTTGGGTCTGGGGCTAGTGGTCAAGGAAGCCCACGCCACGAGGCTGGGCCCCACAGCCAGTAGCCCTTCAGGGCAGAGATAGCGATTACGCGGCTCGGAGTAGGAAGTGCCTGGGTTACCCCCCCCCCCGGCACTCAAACCGCACCAACAAGCACCATTCCAGCCCCACTCACCGGGGCTTCTCAGGCTGCTCCTGTTGCGGCGGGCGGCTGACACGGAGCATACAACGCTCCGACCTCTCTGGGGAAGCGGGGCTCTCTCAGCTCACGAGAGCCCGGGCAGACTTGCCGGCTTCTTTCCTTGGCGGGCCTCGGGGTGTCTGCGGGGCTCCCTTACACGCCAGGAGCTCCGCTGGTGATCGACGCACCTCTCTGGGTCCCTCAGCTTCCGGCTCAGGGGAAGCAGGCCACGCCCCCAACCAGGCACGGCCGTCGGACTTCCTCCGGGTCGGTCTCGGCAATGTGGCGGCTTGTCCTCGCCGAAGTGAGGGGTGGGCTCCCGCCTTCGTGTAAATTAAATATATTGGCGGGGTGAGCACCCGCCCAACGTCGCAACAATGCGGGGTAGGCACCCGCCGCCAATTCAGATCTAATGCGGGGTGGGCAACCGCTTGCACTACAACTTCCGGGGCAGCATAAACAGCGGGGTGGGCACCCTCTGTTTTAAATATGCCAAAAAGCGGTACAGATGCGGGGTGGGCTCTGTCTCTATGATGCTAATGTGCGCACTGCTGATCATGATTATGCCTGATGCTTTTTCCCCAAAGGTTTGCATTGCTGATTTTATGTACAATACCTGTATGCCCTGATCCATGCCTCTAGTGATGTTTATGAGGTTAGTGCGTAATGTGATTATACTAATGGTTTATAGGTCTAATGTGTTGTATGCCTAATATCAGGCCAGGGTATGTTAGGATGGTGTCTAATGCTTAGGTCATTATTTTACCAGTAGTGACTGGTCATGCTCTACATTTATTATTTGTGCTACAATTACTGGTGGTGCGCTACATTTCTGATTTGTTCTACATTTAATGTGCGTTGCCTTTATGCTATTTTTTATTCCTAACTTTGTCTATTCATAGGAGATTGTTTTTCTAGTAGAAATTATGCTAGTGAGTTCAAGGTTGCCTGCGTGTTATATGCCTAAGGTGTTTAGGATTGCGTAGGGTGTACTTACCTTTTACCAGTGGTTACTGGTTGTGCGCTACATTTATTATTTGTTCTACATGTCTACATTTACAATTGGTGATTTGTGCTAATTCTGACAGTGGTCCATGTGGCCCTGTCTTGTGTAAATAGTCCCCTGTAAATTCCGCCCAGTGCCAGTGGCACAGTATAAATTGTGTGAATATTATCTAATGTGTTTATTATAATACAAAGGCTATTTTTATATATAACCTTGTGTGGAGTTTCTTTTGTGGTGGGCCTTGGGTGTTGTTGCTGGGTGCGCGCGCAAACGCTTTACACATTGCCTCCGGGATAAGCCTGACTGCTCGTGCCAAGCTACCAAGGGGGTGAGCAGGGGTTATCTTTGCTGTGTAACTCCCCAGCCCTGACTTAGAGTGGTGGTTTCTGCCTGGCTTTGGTGCAAGCCCTAGCCAACCAGAAATCCCATTTCTAACATTGGTGATCAGCGGTGGGATAGGACTTGCGTTTGCGCTGTACCGCAGCAGCAACTGGCTGCACTACAAAACTCTGCATTTTAGATAATCACGTATTTGGGGTTTATTGTTTTGAGTTCCATTATTTCTTCTCCTAAAGGTGTCCTTTGTGAATTGTGTACTCCTGTTTTAGCTCAGACACCTAGGTTCCTTGTGTTGAACTTTTCTCGAGAACGTCCGCCAAAATGGAGCCTGCTTTTAATTTCTGTGGTCTGTTTAGATACAGTATGTTAGAGTTGGTCAGATTCTGTGAAGAGAGACATAGAGGTGGGTGAGTCAGACACCCAGTCCAAACTGAGGGACAACCTGATCCTATGGCAAAAGGATGAATGGGAACGTGAGCGCAGTGAGGAGGAGAGGGCCCGGGCCACACGCCAAGAGGGTGGTGGGTCTGAGGGGAGCCCTGAGGAGTCGGAAGTGGAGGAAGAAAGTGACAGGACAGGGACGCCAGTAGATAGTGAAGACTCCATAGATAGGGAGTCCCTTGCTGGGTCCAGTGTCAGGAGCCGCACCCCCTCCCTTTTCCTGTACCCAGAGGAGTGGGTAGATAGGAGGGAAGAGAGGGAGCATCAGCTGGCCATGGAAAAGTTCAGGATAGAGCATGCCAAGCTGGAGACCGAGAGGGTCCTAGCGCAGAAGCAGATGGCGGAGGCTGGGAGGGCCTTCGCCAAGGAGACATTAGCTCTGGAGGGTAGATTGTCCCCTGAGCACAGTGGTAGTTGTCTGGATTCCCCAGGGAGGGTAGAGTCCAGTGGTGGCAGCGATATAGACTTCAGTGCAGGAAGTCCCATTTCCAGTTCCCAAAGTATGGTACCTTGTTCCCGAGAGGAGGAGTACAGGTTGAAGTTCAGGGACAGTAAGAAGCGGCTGTCTCAACAGTCTTGGGAGAAGTTTGTGGATGAATGTGATGATACACTGACCGATTGGGTGAGGGTTAACCCGGAACGCGGTTAATCCGCACTATTTGGTCTGGTTCTCAAAGAGCAGATGCTCAGTAGTTGTTATCCCGGGTTGCGCCAAACACCTGTTGTCCTTTTGTCCTTGGGTCCTTGCAATAGAAGCAGACCGTTGGGAAAGTGCCCAAGGTTCTGATGAGGTATGGGAGAGTACTTCCAACAGTAGTGGCTCGGGTATCTTCCCGTCCTGTATTGGGAAAGAGGTTCAGAGTAGCCCAGCTAGATCCCAGAGTAGAGAGAGGGGTGTAGGGGCTCACGACCTATCTCAGTGGAGTAGGAGTGAGTGTGTGACTTAGAGTCCCCAGATGCCCGAAACCCAGTCTCAGAGCCTGGAGGGTTTATTCAGGGAACATCAGGTTGGGGGCCTAGGCTGTCCTGTTAGTCCATTTGAGGAAGATCACCTAGTGTATGGAAAACCTGGAGCATCTGTAAGTAGAGCTCCAGTGGTTCTGGTGTCTGGTAGTGCCGCTCCAGTAGGGAGGGTACAGAAGTCCAGCGAGAGGGGTGGCATGGGGCTGTGTTCCCCAGTGGAGGAGCCAGTGGGTCAGGGACCAGCCGGGAGGGCTGAGTCTCCCAGAAGTGACCATGTGACCACACGTCTGTCCTGGGGATCTTCACGCCCTGTCAGGTGGACAGGGGACGGGGGACGGGAGATCTGCGCCAGGCAGACTGTCACGCAACATACGAGGCATATGTTACCCTCAGGGGGATGGTGTGTAAGTCCCCAGAAGTCCTGGAGTGCCAGGCAAGTACTCAGCCACAGGGTTTAGACCCCTGGTTGGGAGGCCAGGTTCAGCCTGACCTGGAGGGAAGGACGACTGTAAGCAGTGTCCTGACCGATGTAGCTGCTAGGGGCACCACTCCAGTTGGGAGGGTGCCGGACTCTGGAAGGGGGTGCAGAGGGAGGGAGTCCTCGCCTCTGACCCCGGTGCAACCTGAGGGGTTAAACCCTAGGTTGGGAGACCAGTTCTCAGGGAGAGGTCCTGAGCTGGTGGGTGAATTGTGTTACAAGGTCGCCTCTAGGAGGAAGAGAGGGCGGAACCCTAGAAGAAGAGGTAAGGGGAGGAGAGCCTCGCCCGTGACTGTTGGTCAGCTCGAGGGTACAGACCCTGGGCTGGAGGATCAGTGGCAGTTTAGAACTGCCCTGATGAGGGGTAGAGTGGAGAATGGCTGCTATGTGCCAGGGGTTACTACCCCCCACTCTGTGGTTAGGCAAGGACCAGTGGCACCTGGATGGCCTAGGGCCTGGTCCTGGCCGCGGACAGCTGAGGAGTACCAGTGGGGTAGCCCAGTTGGTCCGCAGAACCTGCCAGAAGCTCTGCTGTGTGTGTGTGCTGCCTAGTTTCAGTGAGGGGCAGGGCTGGGGAATTCCAGGAGACAGGCTGGCTGCCAGGTGATGGGTAGAGAGATTACATCAGGATGGGTGAGAGGAGTACACCTTGACTCTGAATAGACATGTGCTCTGCCACCACAATGCTGGCTCCGCCCCCTGTGGAGCGGCTGATGTCTCTGCCCTGTGCACTGAAAGGAAAGAGCAGAGTAACCACAACAAAGTGCTCCAAAACCAGACTGAGCCAGGCACAGGCCCCCTGGCCACAAAGAACAAAAGAATTGTGCTATAAAAGAAGGAGCCCTGCTCCTAAGAAATCAGATCCTGTTTACGCCAAGAAGAAACTCTGCCTGAAGAGGAGGACCTGGGAAAGCTACATGGAGGACTACTGTCTCTAAGCCTGAGAGACTGGCCTGTGGTGGGTGCCTTGCTGCAAGCAGGAGAGGAGAAGACTGAGAAAGACTTTGAAATCAACTTGTGCTTTGTGAACAATCACCAAGGGCTTGCATGTGAACTTGCCCCCTGAACTGCGCCCCAGGAACAGTGGGCGCTACCCCTCCCAAGAGGAAAAGGAAGCTGCTGTTGGTGAATTTCCCTCCTGACTCCAGAGAACCTATGTGCCCCATCCTGCCGAGCACCGCGACCCCCTGCACGACAGTGCTGCTGTGAGCACCGGGACGGCCTGCCCCGCCTGGCCTGAACAAAGTAAGCTGCTGCCCCCTCGAGCTGGAGCTCGCACCGTAAAGAAGGACTGTCTGGCTCTGAGCACCGAGCCTCTGTGGCCCCCGAGCCGTAGAGCCCACCACAAAGACTGACGCCACCTAGGTTCGCCGATCTGCACGACGTTGCAGCGCCACGCTGAATTCCCCCCCCGAGTCGGCCCTCCTTCCTCCCACCTCGAGGTGAGCCGTGAAGTCCCGAGGCGCCCCACCAAGCACCGTTGTCCTCTGCCAAGCGGGACTGCAACGCGCCGTGGGACGCCCCTCCTGTGACTGCCGAGGCCGCCCCGAACTCTCCACAAAGATCTGAGGTACTGTGCGCCCCGAATAACACTGTACGAAGTGTACCCCCAACTGTACAGCCCGTACAGCTCTGTACGTCATCGTCCCCGTAAGCTTGCTCACGCCGGAAGCGTGAGCTATCGAAGGGAACGTCCGGAAGAGCGTCCGTCCCGGTACGAAGCATACCTCCGACTGTACGGCCCGTACGGCTTGAGTCCCCGTACGCTTGCTCACGCGGGAAGCGTGAAGAGTAGTAGGAAACGTACCAGCACCGTATGAAGCGTACCTCCGACGGTACGGCCTGTACGGCTTGAGTCCCCGTACGCTTGCTCACGCGGGAAGCGTGAGGAATAGCACGACGCGTACCAACGCCTGTACGACGCGTACCAACGCCGGTACGACACGTACGGAAGGCGCTTCGAAGCGCACAGACCCCCAAAAGGTGCAGATTGCACCCAAATTGTGCATTTTCAAGAACTGTGGCACTCCCAAGACATTGCAACCAAGTAACTGGAATCCCATGTGAAAGTGAAGATTGTATTTAAAGCCTGCTTGAGAAATTTACATAAAGGAGCTTTATTTTTATAAATACAGTCTGGTGTCTGTGTGGTGGGTAGGTGATTGTTGTGGGACATCCTAAATGCTTAACCTTATGCCCTCTGGAATTTAGCCTGACTGCTCGCGCCACGTTACCTAGAGGGTGAGCAGGGGTTATTTTTCAAGAGTGATCCCTTGCCCTGACTTAGAGGAAAGGGTCCCTGCTTGTCGCAAGTGCATACCTGCGCCAACCAGAGACCCCGGAGTCTAACACTGCTGCACGCCGCACACTGCTACACGAAACACTGCTGCACGCCACACACTGCTGCACGCCACACACTGCTGCACGCCACACACTGCTGCACGCCACACACTGCTGCATGCTGCACGACACTGCTGCACGCCGCACGACACTGCTGCACGCCGCACACTGCTGCACGCCGCACACTGCTACACAAAACAATGCTGCACGCCGCACACTGCTGCACGCCGCACACTGCTGCACGCCGCACACTGCTTTTATGCGAGTTTATGCTACTGACATTGTAAATGACAATGCCTTTTATATGTTTTAAAACCAAAACATAAATAAAAGGCATTGTAATTTTACAATGCCAATAGCTCAAACTCTTATAAATGGGAGATCTAGTGCATTGCAAATGCTTGTTCTGTTTGCACCTGGCGCAACTGTTTTAAGGTGCACAAGGGCACAAACATGGAAAGTGTGCCTTATACATAATAGGGCTCCAGGTGTTCAGTTTCTTATATTCCATTTGATCAGGGTTGGTGGTAGAGTCCCCTGGATGTCCAAATTATGTACAACAAACTATGGCCGAAATCCAGTTTTTCTATCATTTTGGCAAGCACAGAAGGTAAGCTTGCCTCTGTCAAGGTGCAGCCCTTTTTCAAAATTCAAGCACTTCAATTCATTTTGGAGAAATGAATTTTACCTTGATCTTAGCCAGTTTAGAAGACTCCAGTGTCAGGCAAGTTCAAACTGTCAGGATGTAATTGTGAATTGTCTGCAGATGAAATACCATTGCTAAGCAGCAGCCAGGAACCCATGTTGACGAGGGGGCATTTCGCCAGAATAAGGGACCTATACACTATCCAAAACACTGGGATGGAAAGCCTCTCCCATCCAATATGTGCAACTTGTTTCACACTGTTGTAGCCACCATGGACAAAGTCCAGCCTGCAAGGAGGCCACCATCTTGTGCACACCGTGTATCAAATAGACACAAACATTTTGTGTTCCTTGTGAAACAAGGATGCTTTAGGCATATCCTATCCAAACGCCTGTGGTGAGTGAACTGGAGTGTGGGGCCCGGCCTCGTGGCGTGGGCCTCCTTGACCACTAGCCACAGACCCAACCCATACACCACCCATGGACCCGGGTTATAGCCGCCCGTCCTTCCCACCCCGTAGCCATCGAAGACCCCTGGCCACCATGTCCCGATGTCTCGATGGCCGGCCCGGGGCCCCAGCGAAACCTAGACCTGAACGCGCCATGCCCGGCCAAGGAAGAGGGAACGCCCCCCAAGCAAGACAGGGAGGAGTAGTCTCTGTCACACCTCTGACCTCCTCTCAACAGAGGGTTTCGATCGCCCTCCGGACCCCCAGGGAGCTGGCTCCCCGCATGCTGGGTGTCTGGAGTCCCTCCCAGGCCAACCTGAAAGGATCAAAGAACCGAGCGGCAGGAAATCCCAACACCGCCCCCAGAAGCCAAGACCCCTCTCTGTGTGGACGCCGGACTTCAAAGAGACTGAGGCGTATAACAGGGGGTGCTGAGGGGACTGGGGCAGTGAAGACCTGGAACTAAGAGCCCTGCGGACCTGGTCGCGGCTCGACGAACCTGCAACGAAGGACTACCTGATCCTTGGAAACCATCTGAGCCCTGCTGACGTCGTCGCGGCTCCCGAGAACACTACGAACCCCGGGGCCTGCTGAGAGACTCGCGGCTCCCCCTGACCCTAAGTCCATCGGGGCCTGCTGAGAGACTCGCGGCTCCCCCTGACTCGAAGACCATCGGAGCCCGCTGAGAGACTCGCGGCTCCCCCCAACTCTAAGACCAGCTGAGCCTGCAGAGTGAATCGCGGCTCCCCGAAGATCTCCCGATTGACAGTTCCTTCCTACCGGAGCCCTGCGGACGTGGTCGCGGCTCGAGAATACCCTGGTCCGGCTGGGCCCACGCCTGTACCGTGTCCCCCGGCTCGAGGATTGAGAGCTGTGCGAAGGATACTCGGCATTGACTCTGAACCTAGAACTGTCCCGCTACCCCAATCCCCATTGTCAAGGAATTACCAAGCTTGTTATATTGACCAAAGACTACCTTGCGGATCATAAAGTTCCAAAGAATCTTAGATAAAGCTCTCCGTTTACCGAACCCTACTGTGTGGTGTCCCTTTGTCAAGTAGTGCCAGTCAGCGAGTGCGATCCTAAAGTACGAGTCCCCTTCCTGGAAGGGCCTCCCCGCCGGTGCTCGGCCTGATTCTGGGAGAGGTGGGTCACGGGGTGGTCAGGAACGTGTTCCGTAACCCCCCTGAGATCGCCCCTTCCAACATGTAGCTACCAAACTTGGGGGATTTGGTTCACTTCAGGTGACTACCGCCTCCCCCGTCAGTGGAACTATGCGCTTTGCTTATGAACAGTACAGCCAAAATGTTGAGCACCTCAAGTGTACACCCAGGCCATCAAGTTTACTAGAAGATAAATTGAGCAGGGTCGCGCAGGTTTCCAGAGCAGTTCTTGTGAGCAGCAGTCTAATGACTAGACTCTTAAGAGGAGAGCAATAACTTTTGGCGTTCCCTCATTTGCATTGGGCACACCCCATTGCAAATGAGGGATCGCCCTCTTGAGAAAGCGCTGGTGCTGTATGTGCGCCAGCACTTTCAGTATTACAGAAGGGGCCGCACAAGCGTCTGCGGCCCCTTCTGTAATACCAAAGTGCACTGGGGGTACTTTGTGTAATACGGCCCCTGCTTGGTTGAAGGTTTCCTACACAAGGGGAGGCCTGGACTTTGGGATTTAAAGTTGTTGTGGATACCGAAAGGAACCAAGACCCCCCCCGAGTCAGGAGACCAACCTGCACAGGTATGGCCAAGCTAACTTAGATAAGAGAAGGTAAAGATAGGCACTGTCCAGGTCATGGAGTTGCAGACACACTTTACAATGCTGAGCCTAAGCATATGCAAGCCACACTGTAACTTTAGGGTGCGTATATCGGTTCACTCGACTCTGAGGGTACCTTCAAAGCATTTATGTGGGGTGGAGGTGGTGGCCATGTCGTCTGGAATAAGTTGCCCTGATTCCAGACCTCTTAGAACCATTACTGTAAATGTTACACTCTTGCAAGTCGCTGTAGCTCTTGTCTATAGCCCTACAGTTCAGTTCCCAGTAGAAAATTGTGAAGCATTGGGGCCCAGTAAATGCCCTTAGTCTTCCGTCTCTGTCACCAGAAATTTGTGACATCGATCGGTTGTTTCTGAGTAATAAGTCCCTATAATAAAAGTAACCCTGCAGTCTTAATAGCAGTTATTGATTCTATTCCATCTACCTACTTGCTAAAAACAAAAGCTTAGTAGGCTTTAACTGGCAAGCAGATCCCAGATCTCCACTGACTTGGACACAGAGGCACTGACAACCCCAAACTGCAACATTAAATACAGTTAGTGGGAGCCCGTGTGATGTTTCATGATAATGAAGCATGGTCTCTTTAAAAATCTATCGAGACCTGGTTCGGAGTGCTCAATTAAAAGAGGAGGGAGGGTGTACTGGTGAATCCACGGATTGCCGCCCCGCACCCACCACAACGAAGGGGGGGGGGGGGGTTAGTGCTGGCGATTGCTGCCCCGAAACGACAGTAAGAGTTGGGGGAGGCCGCCGCCCTCAAAACTCGTGCCAACCGGGGTGTACCGCCACCCCACCCCCACTTGCTACGCCAGTGGCTCAGTATGTTCCATGTGAAGGAATTTGAATGTTTGTTTATGATGTCCGGCAGTTGGGAAGTCTGTACGATTTCCACAATAGATTACTGTTGAAGCTCTCTTTAAAGACATGTCTAAATTAGTAAAAGCAGCTCAGTGTTCAAGCCCTGACACCTTTCTGTTGGAGCAGTAGGATTTTTGGGAGAGGGGCTGTGAGAAGTTACCCTACTCTCCTACAGGGGCTATTTGATATTTATGTGACTGGAAACTCAGCGGCAGGCGCCTCATCCCCAGCGAGTAATCAGAGCCATTGAAGCAGAGGTTCAAACATGTCTGTCCCACCAAGTCGAGCAACCAAAGCTGTTTGGAAACATGGTCATAAAAAAGTAATCGAAGGGGCCCATAAAGTCTATTCCAGATTAGACTACGTCTTCCTTCCGAAAGGAGAGGTGGGGGAGATTAGTAAAGCAGAATATCTCGCTAGGGGACTGTCCGATCATTCTCCACTACACGTACAAGTAGGAGGTAGAAACCGGGATACACACCCACAGTGGAGACTCAATGCATGGGACCTACATAAGGGGACCTTATTAAGAGGCATAAGGGCAGACATGAAAGTCTTCTTCGCAGAAAATATAGGTACAGTACAAACTGGAGTCACAATATGGGAAGCATACAAAACAGTTCTAAGAGACAGACCCCAAAATCGCATAGTGTGGAAAAAAAAGGAAGGAGCAGGAAGACCTAGCAAAACAAGAGAAACAGATCCTAACTTTAGAAGAACAAAATGTCACAAAGAAGAACCCCTTAGTACTTAAGCAACTGGTCGCCCTGCACCAAGAATATAACGATACAGCTTGGGAAGCTACCAAAGCACAGGCCCTAACTACTTTCCACAGATTGTATGACTTGGGAGACAAGGCAGGGACGCATTTAGCCTGGCTTAGTAGAAAAGTGGAAATCAGGTGGATAGACTGCATCAGAGAGACACACGGAGTGACACACGCTAATGATGACCAGATAGTGAAGACCTTTGCTATATATAATAGGGACTTCTATGAAACCCGCCCCCTAAGTAACTTGTCCGAAATTGAAGACTACCTGGCAAAGGTGAACACCTTGACGTTAGACCCTACAGACAGATCTGGGTAGGAGGGGGATATCTCCATAATGGAAGTGAAAGCAGCCATAGCTAAACTGCACCCTGGGAAGACCACAGGGCCCAATGGTCTACCTGCTGAGTTTTACAAGAGATGTACCGACATACTCAGGTCCCGTCTAGTGACAGTTTTTAAAGACGCATATGACGAGGGCATATTTCCGTTAGATCTCCGCATGGGCACAATTGTGCTGATACATAAACAAGGGAAACCAAAAGATAGATGTGAATCCTATCGGCCAATCTCCCAACTTAATATGGAAGTGAAAATACTGGTGACCATCCTATCCACAAGATTAAGCCAGGTCATAACGACTCTAGTACATCGGGACTTATGCATGGTCGGGCTACCAGGTGGAAATTTCGTAGAACTCACAACTGGATGATGGCTGTAAAAAACCGCGACAGCCTTACCTGCTATTGTCATTGGTCGCAGAGAAGGCATTCAACCCTGTTCATTGGCCCTTTTTAGAGGCCGTCCTGACCAAATTTGGTCTGGGACCGAAATTTTCTAAATGGGGGGGGGGGGATTGCTATACAATGCTCCTAAGGGCGACAGTCCTTGTGACTGGGCGAACTCCTCTTGACTTTCATATAGGGTGTGAGATGAGGCAGGATGCCCCTGTCTCCCCTACTCTTCGCCTTGACGGTGGAGACCCTAGCCTATATGATTCCTCAACACCCAGAGATACATGGTTTCCAAATAAATCCAGGGGACAACATGGAGGAGAAGATCTCCTTATATGCAAACAACATTCTTTTATTTGTTACACAACCTGACACCATGATCCCCATCCTCTTCCACACAATAAATGCCTAAGGACAAAAGTCAGTGTTAGACCCGGCCTCGTGGCATGGCCATCCCTGTCCCCGCACCACACACCCTGACCCACGCACCTCATGCAGCCCCCGGGCACACAATGCTCCTAAGGGCGACAGTCCTTGTGACTGGGCGAACTCCTCTTGACTTTCATATAGGGTGTGAGATGAGGCAGGATGCCCCTGTCTCCCCTACTCTTCGCCTTGACGGTGGAGACCCTAGCCTATATGATTCCTCAACACCCAGAGATACATGGTTTCCAAATAAATCCAGGGGACAACATGGAGGAGAAGATCTCCTTATATGCAAACAACATTCTTTTATTTGTTACACAACCTGACACCATGATCCCCATCCTCTTCCACACAATAAATGCCTAAGGACAAAAGTCAGTGTTAGACCCGGCCTCGTGGCATGGCCATCCCTGTCCCCGCACCACACACCCTGACCCACGCACCTCATGCAGCCCCCGGGCACACGGCCTAGCCGATCCTTCCCACCAGGACACACACACCCGACCCGGACTTCCCCGTCCGTGGCCGTCCTCCATTCGGCCACGCCGGGCCCGCGTGCCCACTTCATGCACCATGATGGCCGCCCGGCCCCAGCGCGACCCTGGCCTAGAGGCGCCACTCCGGCTGGAAGACATCGCGCTCCCATTGGGATGAGAGAGGGAGGAGCAGTTTCCATCGCACCTCTGAGCTCCCCTGGGAAGGTCGGTTTCGATCGGCCCTCCGGCCTCCCCGAGGGCTGGCTCCACGCCTGCTGGGTGTCTGGGACTCCTCCCGACCCGGCCCTGAAAGGATCAAAAGACAATGGCAGGAAACCCCGACAAGCGACCCCCAGGTGACAAGACCCCTGCCTGCACAGACTCCGGACATCAAAGGGGAGTCGACCTATAACAAGGGGTGCTCTGGGACAATCCGGCAGTTTTCGCCTTTGGAAACACCTGAGCCCTGCTGAGTGACTCGCGTCTCCCTGAAGATCGTAAGACCTCCGAACTTGTGCTTGAGCCCTGCTGAGTGACTCGCGGCTCCCACAGACTCTCCTGGTCCCGCCGGACCCCGACGACGACAAGCGTATCCCCCAGCTCGAGGATTGTGAGCTGTGCGCTGGGTACGCCCCTGCATTTGATCCATAACCCCAAAGACTGTCCCGCTACCTCCTACCCCTCCCCGAGACTCTGTGAGCCCGTGCTCTACTTGTATATACTTGCCGTGCTGATCATAACGATCCTACAACTCCGATTTGATAAAGATTTGTTCTTAAGAACTCACGGTGTGGCGTCTCTTTGTCGTGTGGTGCCGAGTGTGCGATCCTAGATACGAGATTCCTCCCTTGAGGAGTCTCCCGCCAGTGCCCGGCTACGATACCTCGAGGGTTGGTCTCAGGATAGTCAGGGCCCCCTCCGGGCTCCTCTGAGGTCGCCTTCTAACATTGGTGGCAAGCGACGGGATTCGGGCCCATAATCTAGAGATCGTACCGTGAACGGCTGACGCACTACCGGCAAAGATGGCAGAAGGAAACGCCATGAGTCTCACAGAAAACGACACCAGTACCGTGGTCCAGGCGGAACAACTGGAGGAATACACGCACAGAGAACTGAAGCAATTCTGCAAAGAACTAAAAATCGCTACCACTGGTCTCAACACCAAAGAAGATATGCAGAAGGCACTGAAAGCTTGGGTGGATTCTGGAGCCCCCCGCCCAGAAGGAGCGGTGGAACTCCACGACGACGCTGGACACTCCCAAGGAGAACGCGGCAGCAACCAGGTGCGAAGTTTCGTACCAGACGGGGGCCTATCCCCGGAGGAACTCGCAGACAGAGAGAGAAGTCGCCATCACAAACACGAATTGGCCAAACTTAAAATCGAGGGCGAGTTGAAATTAGCAGAGAAAAAGATAGCAGTGGAACAGATGCGAGTACAAGGAGAACTAGAAGAGAAGAAACTCCAACGGGAACACGAAGGAAGGAGACTCCAACTGGAGCACGAACGCAGCTTGAAGGAAATCGAGCTAAAAGCAAAAAAGCGAAGAAGCGCGGCCCCCGGGGAACCGAGAGGCGGCCTCCCCAGCGGAGCAGAAGGTCCACATTCCCAAGGATGTGGTCAAAGAATATTACAAAAACGATGACATCCAACAGTGGTTCAGGGCATACGAGGTCGCCATGACCTCCCATCGGGTCCCGCAGAAGGATTGGGGGGCCGGGTTGTGGGGACGATTCCTGAGCGAAGGGAGAGACACCCTGCTCGACCTACCGACCTCCATGCAGACCTCCTACAACCACATGAAAGAGGCCCTCCTAGATACGAGATTCCTCCCTTGAGGAGTCTCCCGCCAGTGCCCGGCTACGATACCTCGAGGGTTGGTCTCCGGGCTCCTCTGAGGTCGCCTTCTAACAGTCAGGCTATAAAATTAACTGGCACAAATCAGTGATCTATAGCCCAGGTCAGGTGACGGAATTGCCACTTCTTCCACGTGATTTACAGGTAGCAGCCAACGGATTCACATACCTAGGAATATTCCTTACTACAGACAGTGATCTATGCCACCAACATAACATTAAACGGATACTGATGAAATTTAGAGATGATGCACAAAGATGGAAAACATTGCCCCTCACCATAATGGGACGGGCGGCTATGTTCAAAATGATAACCTTTCCGCAATTCCTCTATGCATTAAAAAACACATACCACCCCCTCCCAATAACGATATTCCGTGAAATAGAGACTGGACTACGCTCGCTCTTGTGGCTAGGGAAACAACCAAGAATTGCACTACACACATTGTGACTGAACCAATATAATAGGGGGATATCATTGCCCGATGTGGAAGCATATTATTGGGCTGAACACTTAACACCAAAAAATGATTAGATACACACAGCGGGAAACCACCTGACATACAGATTAGAGAGAGAGACTATGCAACATCAAACATTCCTCCCATTATCTATATGGCAGTAAGGGCGCCAGAGAACTGCTCCTAGCCACACAAACCACTATAGAGGCTTGGGGTAGGGCAACCAAAACAACACGATGGGATGGGATCACAAAATTACCAGGGAAACACGATTGTGGAAAGGAAATGAAAAAAGGTAGGCATCTCTAAGATAGGAGATATTATAGACAAAGGCACTTTGAAAAGCTTCACTGCCCTAACGACTGAATTCTCACTCCAACTATCCCAGTTTCTTAAATATGCCCAGCTAAGACACACTTGGCAAGCAGAGAACATAGAGGGGGGCCCACCTTGCCTGAAGTGCACCACTAGAAGGAAGATTACTGCAGGAACATCTTATGAGTAAGGCAGTATCAGTTAATTATACAACCTTAAATAACAACGCGCCAGATAGTATAGGCTAACTAAGGAGCGCCAGTTAAAGAGACCTGGGCACACAGGAAGATGTGGACTGGGAGGCAGCCCTGATGCACCCTAGAGAGGTTGCAATCAAGTTACGACTGCGTCTTATTCTATATAAAATTCTTCACAGGGCTTATTACGACCGGGCCAGATTACATAAGATTGGGCGAGACATAGATCCAACATGCCATAGATGTGGACAGGAGGCAGGGAATTTCTACCACGCAATTTGGGTTTTCACAAATATACAGACTTACTGTAAGACTGTCATAGGACAACTCAATAAAGTAATGAAGACGGATATACCCCCAAACCCGAAATTTCTACTACTAGGAATCCCGCATTACATAGATATAGACAGACCACAACTGTTACTCAGCACATTGGGCCTAGTGGTGGTGAAATGGGATATAGCGAGGCGCTAGGGAGACACAACCATGCCGATGCCCCACAAATGGAGAATGGGAATGGACATGTACATGGCCGCAGAGAGGGTCACACATAAGACCAGAAGCTGCCCGAAAACATTTCATAAGGTATGGGACTGCTGGAGGAAACACCATGGACTGGACATGATGGACGATACGAACTAGACGTGTCACAACAGAAATATAACAGCCACCAATATAAAAAACACACAAAGGGGGAACAGTGAGTTGAACAAATGGCAAACCAATTTGGCATTGTGGGGTGGGGGAAATCCTATTGCAATGTTCTAAATGCCTTTAACCAAACTGTATATGGCATTATGAATGTATTACGGACAAAATGAACTCCTTCCAGGCGGCTCAGTATGATACTGTGCGACTGCAGTTGAGGTTTTGTTATTGTTTAAAGAAAAAAACAAAGATTTTTTTTTAAAAGCCAATGAAGCCCTCAAAGTTAACCAGTGCACTTCTGCATAGTATTTCATAGGCCATAGCCCCACCATGTGAGAAAACCTCATGTGGTATCTCTGTCCCACAAGTTGTTAGCACCATCTAGTTATTGTTGGCTGTTATATTGAAACTTCTTTTTTTACTTACCTATTATTAAAACCGATCCTGCTTTGAAGGTGTACCGCTACCTAAACGTGAAGTATGTTTAATATGTTATTTACTACGCCATCCTAATTCTGAATTTTCCAAGCTTAGGACCCCATAGAATAAGCCTAGAATGAAAGACTTTGCTACCTCCAGGAAGTCAAGTGCCTAACTGGAGTAATGTGGTTATCTATGAAGAGAACAATAAGGCTGTTGACCCTGGAACATCACTGGCCAATGACATACCCCACCAGATACCATAGATAAATCCAGACAGAAGATCTCAAGAAAAGGCCTCAATGGTGCTGCAAATGAACCACTTAGTTTTTTCAATGTATTATAAGATTAGCAAGTGAATCAATTTGGTTTTTTTTGTGTGTGTTTTTTAGGTATGGCCTATGGACAGCTCTGACTCTCTTGCCAGCCTCATATAATCAAACAAATTAATAAATGATACATACACATGAATATTTAGAGCAGCGGACCTAGTACATTAGAAAAAAGTATTGGAACTGTGATGCTGTGCGCAATGGAGGTAAGGTGAATTAGGGTGTGGAGTCAAAGGCGTAGCTAAAAAAATAAATATTCTGTAAAAAAATGTTGGTCTTTCACCTTCAGGGAGCTACATATAAGATAACATACAGCTTAAATGAAAAATGAATGCATTTAAGTTAATCAGTCGGAACTGCATTATCGTACTTTATGCAACATCTATTAGTTAATGCATTGCAGAAGTCTGTTTGTAAACAGAGAGCCACAGAATTGAATCCTGGTTGGAGCAGTTGAGAATAGTGATTTGTGTATGTTTAGTGCTAAGAGGTCTCAGTCTGTGACAAAGTACTGTCTACTTAATTCATCATTCTAAACTTGCATTACACACAATATAAAATAGGGTGCTACAAAATGCGCAATAAGGATTAAGATGAAAAAAAAGTTTGCAAAATATAGGTTTTAGTAATACCCAGGCTGTATACTGTGCAATTTTTTTTATAACTGCTCTTTAAAATCACACACTTTACAGCCTTGCAATACCAGTTAAACAGAATACATCTGTGTCATCAGGAAGCTTCAAGTCATTCCATCAATTAAAGCCAAAAAGGGCTTCTGAACAGCTTTTATATATGCAGCTTGACCAGTTGCACACATTTACGTTTCTTTCAAGCAAGCAGACACCCTGGCAAGAAGGCGTGTTTAGTTGTCTGACCCTCCATCAGTTTCAGAGCAGAGGAGACTCCCTGCCTTACATTGCAGCTTAAGCATTTCAACTCCGGGAATTAACCGTCCCGGGACGGTTGTCTTTTCACAATAAGTAGGGGAAATGCTTTTCATAAATTAAAAAAAGGAATGGGCAGTCATGCCCCTCCGATCCCGCCCACTTCGACCACTGATTTAAAGGGGCTTTGGGCTAGCCCTCCACATCCATCCGTCTGTTCAATCATCTTTCATATTTGGCTCTGGTGAGTAGAGCATACACCAGGGGGGAGACGGATCAGCCAATCTCAGCATTTTCCTCTCTTTTGCACGGTGAGTGAAAGCCTCTTACCAAATGTGCACATCCACTTAGAAAGAAGTACACTTAAGTGCTAGTATTGGAGCCAATCACTCTTTCCTTCCATGAGTTATCCGTTATTAGTTATCTTTGTTTAAACTAGGTCTTTAAATTACAGTACTTAAAAGCCAACAATGTCTTTTCTTTGCACCAGTAAGAATCTGAATTTCCGCTGACATGCAATATTACTGAAAATGGTATGTATGCCTGTGCTTATATCACCTGCCTGCTATGAAGCACTCGTACTCTTATATTAATTCAAACAATTGAAAATATCTTGAAAAAAATGGTTTGAGGATTACAGTGTAAATTGGCAAGGCTGTTTCACAGCAGGCCAAGTCTATGTGAGCAATCGCACTTACAAGGTTACGCTGCTTAATGGCAAATTGACTTTGCCTGGTCTCCCTGCCTAGAGTAAAGCTGTAACGGCAGCACTCTTGGTGAACATGCCTCTGGGAACATTTGTAAAGTGACAACTTGGAGGATCAATTAATATCCCATAAATATTATCCCAGGTAGGTCAGGTCTTCCAGTGCCACAAGGCACCTTCTGCCTAACTTTATGGTGATACTAAGTATTCTATTCAGACGTTTAGGAATGCAACGGGTATCCCATGATTGGGAAGGGGGGAAAAAATCAATTACCCTTAAAGATGGGTCTTTTTCATAGGCATCTTGGACATCTTCCTCAAGACCCACCCCTCTCCAGTCAATATAAGAGAAGGGTGTATAGTGAAAAATAAATTCTAGCACAACCAAACAGTACTTCTGAGAACATCACTCAGCTTTCTGTAAAATGCACTTCTATTAAGGTTTTCTGCATGTTAAAAACATTTTTTACTTTTTTTCCATGAGTTCTGGTTATCGACAGAAGGACGATACCCACAATGGAGAACTACCATTACAGGTAAGTAACTTGCTTTGTCCTGGAAGCAGAATTTAAAGATCACGCTTCACCACAGCCTGAATGAAGGTTTACTCTGTATTACACTAGAAGGTTTCAGGAGTATGGCTAAATAGATTAGTGCGGTTTACTTGCACCTGGGTGGAATTCAAAGTTGGTTTATAATGTAGTCTTTTGCCATCCATATGGTACTGTCCGGAGATATATATGATCTCTCCACTCCAAGTGATAACACTATTTACTTAGAACAGGGGGACTCATATTGGCACATGAGAGATTTTCATACACACAACCATCTTACTTTAATTGAACGAGAATGTATCATCTGGGGATGAACATAAAGCTTCAAAATAATGACACTCCTAGGACGCTGCATTTACAATAGCATTTATTAGATTACAATCCACATCAAAACTATACATACAATCCTTCTGACTCGCACTTAGAAGCAAACGAGGAAACAGACACTGTCTATAAGGCAGTTCCAAAGGCACATGTTCAAATGAGAGATCCACGCTGAGTAGTAAAGCAGCCTGTTGATGGGGGGCCACCATGTTTTCTAGCAGGTTCTACAAAATAATTAATTGAAGTGGAGCGACAAATTGGGAACGATTTTCATTCTAAGCGGCTACCAGCAACTATGTGGTAACAGAGTGGGGCAAAGTGAAATCTGAGCTCCCTTCTGAACGGTCACTCTTTTGGATTGGGTGAAACAGACAAACTCAGTAAATGTTCACCCTCATGTTGTGGGAAGTAGGGGTCATATAAGGAGTGAAGACTTTAGAACAATGTGTAGTTATCCTCAAGCCTGTGCTTTACTCATACATTCTGGAGTTAGGGGCGGGGATTAAAGTCCCATGCACTGTGCACTATAGCAGCTATGCAAAACACTAAGTGCATGGAGATTTGCACAAGAATTCAATTTAAAATACAGATTTTACTACTCAAAAACTTTGGAAAAGTTAGCCAGAGCAAGCTCTGTTTATTTAAAGGTACAGAGCTCATGTGGCTGTTGAGGGAGTGTACAGTGGGAAATGGGATGGTAAGTAATGCAAAATTTGTATAAGATAATCTTTTTTGATTACTTTTACACTAAAGAGTAAATGGATTCTTTTTCAGGATCTTACCAAATGCTCAAACTACTATACGCTCTTACAAATGTGAAATAATGAAATTCGATGTACATAGTCTATTAACTATTTTCTTCAATAACCCTTGTCAAGTGTAACATTTGATTGGAATCCTGAAATGGCGCTTACTATTATCCACCTACTCTGGTAAGCACAAACCTGTAGGGTCTCAAAATTAGCTACACGGACGGAATGAAGAGTAAACAAATTTAAACATTTAATGCAGGAATCTTGCATACAATGGAGGTGCAAAGAGGGTTTTTGGGCCCACCGCCCAAAGGCAGATTTGCTGGGCGTCAGCATTACTTGCTCTGATGGATCTATTCACAACACAGCAATGAGGGCTGGTTATCAAGCTGGCTGGGCGGGTCTCAGGGGAACAGGCAATGCATTTCAGGAAACTGCATCTCTGCTAGAGTGTCTGTGGACATTGTAAAATTCATTAATTAAGTCTAGTAAAAAGCTGCAAAAAATTTAGATGAGTAAGTGAACTAAAGGAAATTATTTTCAAAATATGGGGACTAGACTTTTTATGTTATTTTTTTGGTTTTTTTTTTAAATCAAGCAGCCCGTTTTTTGATTCAATCAGCAGGACCGAGTCCAACTTTAGTGTCGCTAGGCAACTGTAAACCTCTATCATTCACACAAAATCTAACGTAGTAAATGAAGTGATTTTAATGCACTGCAGAATGTGCTCCAACTATGCTGGACTTCAGAACAGGATAATTGTGTAATCTCCATGGCCAGCCTGAAGAGATTCCAAATTCTTCTTCAGATGAGTTTCTTGGAGCATGTCGGTCTCCATTGAGGCATCACCCGTCTTCTTCTGGTTCCTACATCCAGCCCTACTTTGAAGCGGCAACTAAAGAGGGTGACAGGATACTGCGCTCTAAGCATGCACAAAATACCGAATCTGAGGCTCCATGCCTATTTCGTCTGTCCAACCACACAAAAAACAATCTCTGAACATAAACCAGGCCGGTCGCATGTCCTCTGCAGTGCTCATGTCTCAGCCTCATGTCATGGGTTGTAGAGGCGATGAAGATGGTGAAGAGACCACTTTCCATTGTAGTGTAGCCCAAAAGGAGGCGTCCGACCACCAGTGGCTCATTCTCGATGGCGTTTTGAAGAATCAGTGCTTGAAGTTTCCCTGTTGAAACAGAAAAACAAGTCAGCAGCTGGTCTCGTTTTCAATCAACGATCTTGAAAAGGAGACTGCAAAGATCTACCGGTCCCACTACAAACCAGAAGACTGAATGAAATGCCGGGTAAGAGTGACATTCGGAAGGAGAGTTCTAGGGTGGAGACTACCAAGCGCATATACATGAATACACAATGCTGTACCTGGAAACAACTAGAGACTAATTTAAGTTCATTAAGTTGAAAATACTTATTGCACTAAACACTACATATCAGAGATAGTTTACAGGCAGAGTAAACAGAGAAATACAATACACACAATATATTTAAACAGTGGACAATAAATATTATAGAAAGACTATTTCAAAAGAATGTTGAAATATATAGGAGCCAAAAGGGTATATCTAAATGGGAGAAGCAGCTGCCCGACTATACGCAAGTATCCAGAATGTGGGAAATTCTGCCAGGCCTAGAATATGCCTAAAACGAGATTCGTCAGCTCTCATCTGCAAATAACTCCAGATTGTGGGCTGGTGGCATTGACTCAGGAGAGGAACTGCATTAAGGTGCAGCTTTTACCCCTGGGTGCAGATTTTACCTATTTACAGTAACCTTTGACAGAAAAGAGAACATGGGGCAATCAGAGACTTTTGCTTTAACCAACAATGGGGGAGGAGGAGGAGGAAGGGCACAGTACGGGCATCTTTTACATTGTGGACACAATCCCGAACATAAGGGCATCCTTGGAATGATGGTACCCAAGACTGACATGCTTTAGGCACGGTTGAGATATTCGTGGCCAGAATGCATGAAGTGGATGTCCCTGGTATGTAACTGCAATGTAATACACGGACTCCTGCTAACCCAGTATAACAAAGGGTCTCATTAAAGTTGAGCTGTGATGTCTCTGGGTACCTGTAAAAAGACATTATTGGAGTTGAGTTGCAACATTATAGTGCCTGCTACTACAGCCACCAGCCAAAGTGAAAGGCTGGCCACAGAGCATCGTTCTGTTTTTTTTAAATGAACACTGATGAGTAAAAAAGCGAGATTTATGCCAACTTGTCCATTTTTGAAAATAGTTTATTAAAGGAAAGAGAATTCCTCCGCATGTTATTGCTCATTCTGGGCGAGATGTTTGATCTGATTTACATTAAACTAATTTAGATTTTGTGCTACAAATTTATTTTTGGTATGTTAAATTTCGCCCTTGCGACTCCACTTTTATTCTTCAAATCTGCAAGCATACTATCTTTTCCATGTGAAGCAGCAAGACTCCAAGAATATGAGATTTGCGCGAGGTCTGAAGGTGTGGCCATGCGTAAGAAGTAATACAAAATTCCCTCTACCTTACATTAAATGTTACTACGAGTGACCTTGGCTTCAGCTTGAATCACGTGTGGGGATGGAAGGGGAACAACCTTTACAACGCAACTTTTACAACGCACTACACTTACAACGCATTTTTTACAACGCACAATCCATTACAACGCATGACATTACAACGCATGACACTACAACGCATTTTTAAAAACTACCTTTACAACGCATTCCATTACAACGCATACTACCATTACAACTCATACCATTACAACGCATAATATTACACTACACTATCCAACACTTACCCTACTGTTGCACCCCCTGGAGTTAGAATAGTAATTTTTACCCCTATACTATCCAACACTTACCCTACTGTTGCACCCCCTGGAGTTAGAATAGTAATTTTTACCCCTATACTATCCAACACTTACCCTACTGTTGCACCCCCTGGAGTTAGAAAAGTAATTTTTACCCCTATACTATCTAATACTTACCTTAAATGCAATTTAATATTATGCGTTGTAATGGTATGCGTTGTAATGGTAGTATGCGTTGTAATGGAATGCGTTGTAAAGGTAGTTTTTTAAAAATGCGTTGTAGTGTCATGCGTTGTAATGTCATGCGTTGTAATGGATTGTGCGTTGTAAAAAATGCGTTGTAAGTGCATGCGTTGTAAAAGTGTGCGTTGTAACGTCATACATCCGGATGGAATCATGAAAGACAAAATCCATCAATGTTTGGCGTTAGTACATCCGAGCTTAAAATAAAAATTATAAGCGATGTCTGTGGAACATTTGAGTATTTACTAAACATTAGTAGTTAGTATTTCAAAATCAATATTGTGTTTCTAAATAAAAATGAATGCCTTTTTGGGGGGTGAATTATATGTATTGAACCGAAATTAAGAGCTTTTGCTTCATAAAGTATCACTTTTCAGAACGTGACAAGCTGGTGTTTTGATGAAAGCAACTTCAATTCCAAAGTATACTTAACTCTGATAGGCGAGTGATATTTTATGCTGAGGCCACTTGTTGCTGATGTTGTTTCCTTGGTGCCAGATTATAGAGTCTTCCATTGCTTCATATCTGACTTGTGTGGAGATATTTTATGATTAGCTAATGAGTCGCGTATTGATCAGTCCACATTCACCAGCCTTAAAGGAATGTACAGGTTAGCTCCTGCAAATACCAGTTTCAATTCAGCTATTTCCAGGGGTGCTGCAGGTTAAAGGTCTGCTGTGGGTGAGAATGCGCCTCTGTATAATGCTTTCAAGACAGTCAAGTGTGCCGCCTTTTATAGTTGAGTATTTGAGCACTATAGAAACACTGTGAGAAATAGCAGAGCACATCTGTCTATAAAATGAGGTGTGAGATTATCATGACTGAGTTGCAGATAAACTTGCATGAGCAATTCAATTAATTTTTATCCAAAGGGGCTCCTCCAGCTAGTGTGGGACGGACGGGGAGAGGTCCGGTGCAGCCAGGGTGGGCATCCCTTGATGTGCCATATTTTACAGGATGCCCGTTTTCTCTCTGCTGTGGTGAAAAAGAATTCAGATTCCAGATGTAGCAGTTTGCTGGTCATTGGCTAGAAGATACAGTTTGCTGAAGGGTTTTTTGTACCTCCGTTGACAAGATGCAAGCTGTACTAAAGCCAAAGGTATACCGTTCCAGGATATACAAGCAAAGTAAAATCACAAA
Organism: Triturus cristatus; assembly: GCF_964204655.1. NCBI lineage: Eukaryota > Metazoa > Chordata > Amphibia > Caudata > Salamandridae > Triturus > Triturus cristatus. The sequence goes on from NC_140592.1 coordinate 324,524,321, forward strand.
CCACTCATATGCCCACACCGTCCAGCTGTACTTCACCTGATCAAGAATCCCTGCCATTTTTATTATTCCAGCATAATGTGCAGAAAAAGAATGAGGCGGCAATGGAGAGCAAGGCCTGCAATTCCTGTTGTTCTGATCATTACTGGCGAGTAATGAACCAAATCTGAGCCTGTTCCAAAGAGCTGCAGTCTGAGCGTGTAATCAAGATTTCTGATTGATGGTGCAAATCAGGCCATAAACTCCTGACTTCTGAACAATGGTGCAAATCTGGGTTTTTGAGTATTAGGGAAGGTGAATACAAAAACACGCACCAAACATTACAAGGTAATGGGGCAAATAGATTTGCAGTACCCTGGATTGTACTTAGTACATGCTAAGCATGCATTTAGGATGAGTGATGGTGCAAATCTCAACATGCACAAAGGAATACAGAGCTTCCGGAGCAAATGTGAACGCGGACTAAATTATTGATTGATGGGCAATTTAAGCACATACTTAAAATTAGTGAGTAATGGGACCCATCGAGTTACGCAATGAATACTATTTCAAATGGGTCAGCATCTTCCACCCTTCAATTCCAAGCAGGCAATATCAACCTGGCAGGCCTAAGAGCGCTACCATTGTGACGATAAGCACCTCTGGACCACGACTGGCGGGTAGGCAGATCAGTCTGGTTCTAAACACCCACTGACGACTCCTTCGCATCCACACATCCAAAGACGTGCCAATCAACAAAGATCTTCATGCAGGGCCGGCCTATAGTGTGGGCGAGCAGGGCCCGGGCCGCCAATTCTCTGGAGGTGCATGGAGCTGTGTGCATTAAGGTTATGCCAACAGCAGCTTCCTTCTCCTCTTACGCCAGCCTTGTGCTCGTCCCTGCCTGTTCGTTTCTGTCCGATTTGCCAGTCTAAAGTGGCTTCAGTCCTTCATTATCATACTGCAGCAATGTTTTTAACAACCCTTTAGCCCCTTTTCTTGCCCTCCCTTCACCCTCTGACCCCTGCTGGCACACTACAAAACCATCATCTACGTGAGGCAGCGGAGCTATCGGAGATGTAGGTGAGCAGGGGAGGGCACGGGGAGGTTTGTGTTCAAGGGCCAGATCCCTGCTCATCCAGGTACTGACCTGTGAACACAAAAGGGACCAAACCCCTGCTGCCTCATTTAATTCATAACCATCAGCAACGGCGCTAAATGATCTCCGCCCACACCCAGGGCGCTATCTGAGCAAGGGTCGGCTCTGCCTTCATGTATATATTAAAAAATAAGTCAGACGTAACAGCTTTATGGACGCTTGTATTGAGTAGTGTTCCATAAATGTGAAGTTCATGCTGCACGTAAACTCATCCCAGGCTTACTCCTGCAGGTTTTGAAGCAAGAGGATGTTAAATGGAACAAGAGGGGAGATAATACGTGCAGGAAACAACTGGAAGTCGGCCCAAAGGAGCAGATCGGATAAAACCGAACACCGTGCATCCTGATTGTGAACACATACACTGCGCAATTCAAGGATCTGAACAGCAACACAAGAGAATCGCCAATAACAACATGGAAAACCAGCACGATGGCCCAAATGATCATGGCAGAGAAGGCTCAATTCCCAAAAGGGGATTAAAGCACATGAACCGGAAGAGGAAAAAACCCACACATACTAACGAGCAGATACAGCAACAGGAAAACACAGCCACAGCGAAAGTCCATTCTAAGAGGCACTACCGAAGTCGCCTATCCTACATCATTCTCCAACCTGAGAATACATTTCTCATCTACCTTTGCTGCAACAGGATGTAAAATCACTGAAGGTGGTAAAGCAGAGTTGTACAATTACAGGACGGAACAGCAACAACCCTGCCAGGTCAGCGATCAAACTGCTCCTAGCTCAAAGAGATTCAACGGGCCTGCAAGTGGAACAAACAAGATCATAAAAATAATCTCATGGAACGTGTTCGGGCTGAAAACCACTCTACTGAACAGGGGCGCCATTGAATTTTTACAGAATGGGGACCTGCTGTGTCTCCAGGAAACCTGGCTACTTGCCCCCCTGGTCATACCAGGATTCGAGGAATTCCAACACCCAGCAAAAAAGCACAATGCATTTGGAAGGCCATCAGGGGGCCTATCTATATATGTAAACTTGGGTATCTCCATAACATCAGTCAAATCCCCATTAAGTACAGACATGGTCCAAGCACTACACTTGCAAGGCCTGAAACTGAACGGGTACCCCATAACGATCCTACTCTTGAACATTTATTTTAACTGCAAAGATAGCCCGGGATAAAGCAAGATGAGGGAACTGGTCGACACACTGGAAGTATTGCTCAACACTTACCCAAACTGCGGGATAATAATGGTCGGCAACTACCACACTCACAACTTGGGATCAGAAAGAGATGACTCCCGACCTAGGAACCACGCTGGCTACTTGCACCTATAGTCTAAGGTCCGCACAAGAGGTACAAGTCGCAAATCATGTAATGGCTAGAGATTGCCAGGGGAAACCCAAATCAACTATAGATCATATTTTTATGAGCCTCTGCCTCCAAGAACAGGTGGTGGAATTTCAAGAGCCAGTACAGCAAACCAGCGACCACCTCCCATTGTTCACAGCTATTTCTCTGCAAACGGTTACTCTTAAGCACACTACCCCCCTGGGTGCACCTAAGGGGGAGGAAATACGTACGCTCCCAAGATGACTGAAATGGAATAAAATCAACCCATCTGGCCTGACAGCCTGGAAAAACAATTGGCCTGCACTCAACGGCGACTACGCTGAAGGGAATACACCTGCGAAATGGTCAAAACTGGTCCCAGAGCTGTACTGCCCATTGCTAGACTCAAAACCTAATGATCAGCCAGAATCCAAAGAAAGGGTGTGCTGCCAACCCAAGCCACAGTGTAAAATTATCTAATTAAGCAAGAAGGCACTGAGACAAGCAAACCGCAACCACAAGCGGGCGAGAGATGAAATAGGATGCTAAAACACGCACAGGAGAAACATATGAAACTTCAAAAGGCAACAAAAAGACTCCCAATGGCTGCATATCAATAGTCTTTTAATCCCAAGCAGACAAGCAGAATTTGGGCTATACATCAACAGGCGAAATGGAGTTCCAAGTCACACATTGATTAACCATGTGAAAACACTATAGTGCAACACTTCTCACAACAACCCTCTAGACCACTCACGAGCACTAGCCCGCAAAATGTCACTGGTAACAAAAACCTGATAAATCAAATTACCACTGAAGAAACACGCGAACCTCTTGATGTGTACAACCGTGTGCTAATAATACTAAAGAACATCTGAAGCAACATAGCCCCGGGGCCCAACGGCCTCCCTGGACAACTTTTCAAAGAGGACTTCGCATTCTGGGCAACAATACTCACCCAGTTATACAAGTTTTGTATGACTAACTCAACAGTCCCTGCAGCCTACTACAATCAATCCATACAAAAGGTGACAACAGAGGTCCAACCAACTACAGGATGATAACCCTTGAGGCAAAAGGCACATGCAAGCTTGCTCCTACAAGACCTACAAAACTGGGCTAATGAGGATGGAATACTACCAGTCTACCATCCGGCTTTAGGACAGGAGCATCAACATTGCGTGTGCTTTGGCAGAAGAGGACTCTGAGGGCAGAGGGCCTCACGTGGAGGGCTTGGACAGAGGATTCTTGTAATGAGATCACCTGGCTAACCTTTTAACAGCTCTTACATGCTACATGGGTTTCATTTAAAAAAAACTGTACTGTCGAGAAGGTTTACTTAGCACTGTACAGATAAAAGACAATGTCCTTCGAGATAATTTGTATGATGTTTGACATCTTAACTGAACAGGTTTCATATCCCTACGCCAAGTTCTGGGAACAAATATACTTTCTAAGCACCTGCCTCTTGTACAAGAAATCGTTTGTTATTCCACAGGTGTTTAAAGCTGTAACTTGACAACCTCTTGGTTCAAGATTGCTACTGTTAAGAGGTTGGCTGAATTTCTCAAACTGACTGGTGAACACAAGTTTCACAAGAAGTCACTAGGCCTGTTTAACACAAGCCCATTCAAAAAGTTTAAAAATAGGTCCCAACTCACAGCAGACCAGATTATAGAATGTAAAATACGCCTTGTGACTGGGGTAAAAAACATATTTTGAGAACAGTATTCAGTTCTTAATTCAGATGGCAGTGCGGGTGACGCACAGCCACACTCATTTTTGAGGAAGGGTACTTTTCTTCATCAGACTTTGACACAGAAGAAAAAGAGAAAAAAACAGGAGGAAGAGAAAGAAAAATAGTGACAATAGGAGAAAGGAGGGATGAAAAAGAATATAAGAGAAAAATAAAAGGGTCAAGGGTGTATGGCGGTGTAATAAAGAAGTGTGAGCTAGAATCAAGACTACGCAGCTTTGGGATTAGACAATCCCGACAATTCGACAATCGTCGGAAAATGCAGCAGACGTTTCTCGGCCTTAGGTAGCAGAGAGAGGGACTTCTCCGAGTTGACCGGGAAAACTAGAAGATGCCGCTCCAAAAGAAGCTTGTATAGAGGAGATTTTTCTAAAGAAGTATTGCGCTATACTCACTGTTCATTCTTCTGAAGGAGTAAAAGGATTCTTTGTTGCGCAAGGGGCCGTAAAATCTTTAACAATTTTAAAAAGTTCTTTACTTTTATTGCCTGTCTTCTCAACTTTTCCGTTAAGAAAGTTCTTTTTTTCCAGGCGAACTGGAGTGTAATATGCTTTTAGTGTCGTCTTATACGTTTGTTTAGCCAGAGAGTTAAAATCCTTCCACCAGATTCTCTCTAAGCGTTTGCAAAGGCTCTTGCTCTTCCTAAGAGCCTCCGTGAACCTGTGTGCAGATGCTCTGCCTCCATTTGCCACCCGGAGTTTAATGGGGGCAAGCTCATTTACACAGGATTCCAACCAGCTCTCTAAAGTGAGAGCATCATGCGTAAGGCTATCCTTAAGGCAAAGCGGGTGTGCCTCAAGAAAAACTCCTAGGGCCGCCGGGGTCATAAGATTAAAAGATCTAAAACTACTAGTACGCTCCATATACTGCTTAGGAGACTGGACAAGTGTTTTCTTTATTTTAAAGGTAAGTAAATAATGGTCAAACCAAAGGATGGGGCGGAGCCATTTCAATCATGTCAGAGGAAAAGAGTGTATCCTGTTAAGGGACACAGGGGCCCTCATGCACAGTTGTTTGTGTTGCAGACACTCCCAATGGACTTGGCAGACGTACAGGCACACAGGCCCTCAAGCAGAGTCAAGCTAACTCGTAGTTGCTCTCAGGGTCTGGATGAGTGCAAAGGACGACAGACCCTCACGCTTATTGGTGTTGTTCGTAGAGGCTCTTCTGGGTGACACAAATCGAACTGAGCATAGATGACAGCCTTTCTGCATTTGGTAGTGACAAGTCATCTTCTCGCACTACCTGCTTGCTCTAACTTGGGGCAGCACCCACTTCAAGGTAATTAGTCTAAAACAGTGGCCATCTTGAAAGTTATAACACAGCATTTCCCTCATTGCCTAATTAAGGACAATGCTAGATTTTTAAACAGAATTCTACATCTTCACTGCTAGGCCATGAGTAATTCGCGATTGATACACTTGACAATCACCACTGTTGTCCAGCAGCATAATTTATAAGCTTTCATCACTTTTACGCCATACTTCTACAAATATCCCAGATTATTAGGTTCATATTTACTACCTTGAATACACCCTCTGGAACTCTATTGCAGCAGTAAACCCTAAATGTTTAAAATACCAACACCATGACCTGTAAGATGCATTTCTGTAGTTTTGTTGGATTCCAACACTAATTTCCCAGCATCACTTCAGAGCTTAGGAAGAGGCAAGCTAGTTTGCTGAAGATTGAGCACCCGATTATGATCCTGGTGGTGCGGTGCCGGGTCCGCCCTGCCGCCGCACCGCCCGAACTATGGTCGGGCCGCCCGCCAGATTAGGAGTTTCCCCATGTCTGGAGGGCTTTTTTTGGCGTTCCCACGGCGGTGCCTCCAGAAACGGGCACCGCAATGTGAAAGTCAGAAACAGTTCCTACACAGCAAGGACTGAAAAATCCATGTCGTGCAGGAACTAGTGTGCATGCACACAGGGAGGTTACATGTTGTGAATCCTGTGTGAATACCGAGGGAGCGGAGGCACCAGGGTTTCCTGTAGGGCCCCCTTTGTTTCCTCTCTGCCAGGGTTTTCATGGAGGAGGAACTGCCATGAAAACCCTAGCGAAGAGAAAACTCCTAATTTGCTTTGCAGGACCGCGGCAGTCTCGTCAAGCATATAGATCCCTCTCCACTGCCAGGAAACAGCGGTTCCCTGGAGGCTGCAGCGGGCTGTGGCGATCAGACCGCCCGCCCTCTAATCGGGTGGTTGGGAAACCGCCCCACCCCCGTGAGTCTCGTAATCAGCCCCTTATGTCACCAGTTTGCTGATCTTTCACTTCATAAGTCACCCTCAGATGAGCCATCATAACCTTCACTTGTTTAGGGCTAGCATGAGAACGGGCTCTACAGGATCAATTGCCTCTACGTTCTCCAAGCAATGTTGCAACTATCCTATAAGTGATCCTGTTCCTGCAAAGCTTAGACTATCAAAATTCATAAATGGAACAGTTTTTATATGGCCACTAGATCCTCAGCTGCCTATAGTGAAGCTTGGCTTTGGTGCTCACTGACTAGTGCTCTCCACTGGTTTGTCCATTATTATCGCTTCCTTGGCATCACCTGCTGTACCTCCTCATATCTATGGTCTATATCGGGAACAGATTTCCTCTAACCTATGCTTCCTCATGCACAGATATTGTTACTTCTTTATCACAAAGAAATGCCTCCAATGATTTCATCTTTCCCAACAAATGTACACAACACAAACGGGCTAATCTTAATAATCTCATCTAACTCTATTGTGCACTTATTCAACACACCTGCAATTACCACCCAACACCAACCGCCTCTAGGACCTATTCAGATCTAGGTCTGCCAGAAAGCACCATCCTGATAGTGTTGCTATGATCCTGACCCATAAACAGGGCCTCTTGTGCATTACAGAATATTGGCTTGGGTAGATAGATCACCTCTAATATACTCATGCACACTACATATATTTGCATCTATCAGGGCCTCTGATAGGATACACAACATGAATTTACATAGGAAAGTGAGGGATGCGTCTACAAAGTTGTGTACTGTATGACTATTAATGAGCTGCTAAAAGCCACTGGTTAGGTCATGGCCTTGTAACAGGGATGGTGGTCAGTAATGCTAAAAGGAGCAACCACCTATGGTGTCCCACTACAACCCAACAGAGTATGAGGATGATGAGGTGGCTGTCACTGATGTATGAACATGGAAGCATATGCGTGTACATACACATGTGTGTACGTGTCTGTGTGTGTTCCCGTAAAGCTAGTACAATGGCTTTTTGTAGGGGAATCTGGATTGCACAGATCTTTCACATTCAATGTACTATGCCCCCATGAGAACATACTACCAAGGTCTTCAAGGACAGGAAATATTTTTTCACCTGTGCCATTATTCTACTAGATGAATGCCTACCATAGGGTATGAGGAAGCAGACCTAAAAGGAGAGATTCTCATTATGGATTCCTTCAAAAATATACATATGCCCGTGGCCACAGCAGAATAGATGGTGCACAAAAGGGAGTTGTACTTTTAGGACTGAAAAAAAAAAGTAAAAAGACTGGAATAGTTAATCATGAATTTGGAGGCTCCTCAAAGGCAAATATGTATGGATGAGCAACCTCAATATTTGGCATTCAGTGATGGCATTTCCCTGGTCATGATATGTCACAAGAGTAGCTCGAATACAAATGCTGGTATTTACCCCAGATTCCCGAGGTAGGGCACATTGCATTTTGTTTACTATATGACATAGATGTTTCTCGTAATTTCCAAAGCAATTAAGTTAAAATAGCCACAAATGTCTAGTGAGAGAGGATCCTCAAGACTATCATCACAGAACTGCAGAGCCCTTACCAGAGGGAGACACAATCCCATGCTTCTGCAGAGCAAAGTAAGCTTTTGCTTAATGACAGTATCATTTGAATATCCTCAGATCAGAGTCACATGACACGGAGATGAGGACAGAAGAACATTGAATAAGTTATCATACACATGTCCTTTGCAGTTTCCTTGTGGTACCCAGCCAAACAAAGTGGTAGAGGGTGGCACAATTAATCTATTCACTAAGGTTCAATCACCCTGGTCTTTCTGGAACCCAGATGAAGACAACATGATGACCTAGATGCAGTATCTTCTGCTACTTGAATGTCCTACTCACATGTGTTCTATCTGACCCACACAAGTGCTTCTACCAACCATATGGTGCTGAGGAATGTAGAGAGGCAATCTTGTGATTTTGTTTTTTCTTTCCTACGGTGATGCCCAATCTCTTTTGCAAGGAGATGGGATAGTGTGAATACTTCTAATGCTGTGGCACGCTTTGGAGAAGTGGTGCTTCGAAATTAAGCATTGCTGTTATGATAGCCTTGTGTTATGTTATGATGTGGGTGCCATAAAACAGATTTAAACAATTAAAACACAACGTTTGTGTTTATTATAACACTGGCAATCCTTAATTCATAGGAGTAAATATTTTTCTATCAAGCCATCTAATTTTCCTTTTTAGATTTCGCCTAGGCAACGCTTGCGCTGTCTCGTTGAGACATGCAGTATACACTATATTGTGGAAGCTTTGTGGAAGCTCCGCCCACTGTCTGCCCATCATCTTCATTGGCTTGTGTCTTAAATGCTGCCTTCCGATTGGTTTGAGGCTTGTTAGTCCCTCCCCATGACAGCACTGTCGTCATTTGTGTCCTTCCATTGGCTACTGGCCCCTTTACTGCACAGACTACTTTCTTCCCGTCCCTCCCTCCCGCTCCCTCCCTCCCTCAGTCCGTGACTTCTTGGGGCCCCCTCACCCCCCTCCCGGTCGTGCTCGTGCCTTCTCGCGCCCGCCTGCACTCCCGTTTCCAATGCAACAGGTCTCTCGTAAATGCGAGTCCTATTGCATTGCACAAGCTTGTTTTTTATCTTAAGTCCTCGCATGGTGAGCGCTTTGGATGCCTCTTGAGCGCACCCTACTCAGCGTAGATTAGCCCTGTGTTGCTGGGGCAATGCCAAGGAGAAGCCCGTGGTAGCCCCACCCCTTCCCTGGAGCGCGAGGGCTCCGATCCAAAGTCACCGATGCGGTCCTGGCAGAGACAGCACCTGTTCTGTTTTGCGGGCCATCCGTGGCCCTGACGATCCAGGAAACTGCAAAGGAACAAGTGCCTCTCTGGTGGGCGGGGCTCAGTGAGTGGAGCAGTGCCATCTGTCCACCGTTTACCTCGGCTAAGGCCATATGGCCTAGTTCAGGGGCTTTGTTTAAACAGGAGACTTTGCTCCGTGCTGCACCCGAACACGCCTGAGACCAGAAGAGGTCTCCAATGCAGGGACTGCTTGTCCCTTTCCTGTGTGTAGCGATCGTGCTGCTGCGGGAGCCGTGTGGAGCCTGACAGAGGCCCCAACACATTACCCCCGCAACCATAGAGAGAAAGCTGCCACGAGATGGGAATGCCGCAGCCAATGCAGGACACCACGGAGAGCCGTGAGGTAGCGGAGACGCGCTATAGTGGGAGGAATTGTCCCGCTTCTCCTCACCATGCTGGCAGGTACTGTCCCTCTGCCGCCTCCTGTTCTTCTCTGGTAACTCCTCCGGTCAGAGTCCCGCGCATATCACTGGCACCGTTTGGCCCATGTTGCTTGCTCACAACGGAGGGCCCTGCCAGTCATAGTCACCCTGGTGGTTATGGCCAAACGAATGCAGCGTACTTTGTGTTGGAGGGTATTACGCATTTTGGGGACCAGTGCCTTGTAACACAAGTGGGGTCTTAGCAGAGTGGACGGGAGGGTAAGCTCACTACTTCTACCGGTAGATCGAGACGTTTAAGTGTTACAGGTTGTAATTTAGTACTAGCAGTGCCATAGTTGGAGCGACAAGACAGGCCATGAGTTCTTATGAGGGTGGTCCCAAAGTGAGCGCGAAAGTAAAGTCTGAGCTTGTGCAGAGTGTAGTGAGGCCTCCAGCAGTTTGTGATCCAAAGGCTCGGATTAGATTAGGGAGCGTAGGTTGCGAGAGTCTTACACTGGGGTCAGGTAGGAAGGGGCAGGCTATCAGTCTTTTCCGTGGAGGAGACCTGCATCTCCCACAATCTGATGAGTGGAACTCCCTTGGCTTTCCGGAATGAGGGTGACCGATCACGAGGGGGTTAGTAGAGACTTGATTAGAGGCTAAAGATTGCAGGGTAGAAACGTCTGTGTTCAGTGTTTCAGAGTTGTCCAGGGAGCCCTCTTTGCATCACATTTTTAGGTTTTGCAGTTTTATATAGCGGGAACTCCACCTGGAGGTATTGGAGCGCCTTACACAAGCACCAGTTAGTTACATTACAGAAGGACACATTCTTTTTTTCTAGGCATGGGGTGATTAAGTAATTTACCCAGAATCACAGGATGTTGAGCCGATGCGGAGACTCGAACCGGATTCCCCAGGTCCAAAGTTGGCAGCTCTGGCCATAATGCCAAATCCTCCACAAGTAATAGTCCACCTTTGTGACAATGCCTTCTTCAGCGATGCTGTGTTCTCCACGTTTTTGTTTCGAATTATAACTTTGTGTGTACACCGTAGCTTCCAGCCCCGGGTCATTAAATTCCCCGGAGACTGCTCATCTCACTGCTATCTAAATACTTAAGCTTTGCCCGATAATGAGCGGAGCGCGATGTTTGTAAGCTCAGAAACACTGTGTAATAGATCTGGACTGCAGAGCTAAGGCATGCATGCTCTCAGTGAGGCTTTTAATATTTTTTTTAAGAATCTTGTTTCAGTTAAAAAACAAGTTACAGTGTAGCTGTGAGGCTAATCGCTGTGTTCAGTTTCAAAGCTGTGTGTGGATTTCCCAATGTAATTGCCTTTAGCTTTATGGAGATTCGTTGCCTCGTCACATCACGAAGTTTATTGCATTTACTAGTGATGATGAAGGTGTGTCAATGTTTTCACTATCCAGTTATTTTTGCCAGTTACATCCAAAACGGACCACAGACAGCAATTCCTGCTGCACGTTAGCTCTAGATGACCGTGTTTCCGTTTGTGAGCTTTTACTAGCTGACCCTTGTCAGGAATAAAAATAAACGCCAAGAAAGCAATACAGTTTGACAATGACCCCCATCCCCCCCCCCCCCCCCCCCCCCCCCCCCCAAGTCACTTTGGTTTCGGAGTGTTCCATTACAATATAATGCATACCCGGAAGATGAACACCCCTGTTCATGATAAAAAGGACCATAGACAGACAGCAAGATAAAGGCGTGGAGAGTTCACTGAAGACTGCAGTACAATAGCAGAAGAATTACAAATGGAGAACTCTGTGAGAAGACTCCGTGGCCTGGTCTGTTCATTTAGTGCAGGGTATGTTTGTCTGGTGAAGAACTGCACTCGCTGTACCGTCCACACTCATGCTAAGGTAGAAGTGAGGACTGGACTTCAGGGCAGAAACAAGCATTTACAATGCAATGGTCTCGGCATTGTTAAAGTTAGAGCTATTGGCATTGCTCATGACATTACTTTTGTTTATGTTGTTGTTTTTAAAAGATTTAAAGAAACGGCATTGTTATTTACAATGTCAATAGCTTAATCACTCTCAAATGCTCCTGCAAGGGAAACGCTTTGTGTGCTCTTGCACTCCCCCCCACCCCTCCCACTTGTAGCGCGAGGCACGCGCTTGTTTAACCCTTTCGCTGCGGCGGGAATTCCGCCGCAGCGCTGGGGGGTGCGGGGGGGGCAGCGCGGTGGCGCTGTGCTCATGACGGAGCCGCTCCGTCATGACCCACGGTTGAGCTGTGCTCATGACGGAACGGTTCCGTCATGACTCCGCCCATTTGCGTTGTCCCCCCGCACAGGCGGGGAAACAGCGCCGCATAGGCGGAGCGGCCGCCAACGGCCGTGACATGACGGAACCGTTCCGTCATGAGCACACGGCAACCGTGGCTCATGACGGAGCGGCTCCGTCATGCGCAGGGAAGGGGTTAAACTAACGATGTGTATATTCACAAAGCGCTTACAGGCTGTGAAGTCAAAGAGATATGAACACCCACCTCTGCGGCCCCTTTCTCTTCCTAAATCCATTGTTTATTTTTTTGCAGGTTGATATAGCGCAACCTCTACCCGAAGGTATTGGAGCGCTTTAAATGACCACCAGTTACCTTACACAAGACACATTCATTTTTTATAAACACGGGAAGATTAAGATATCACAGGATGCTGAACCAAGGCCGACACTCGAACCCTGTGCGTCAGCTCCAAAGTCGGCTGCTCTAGCTCTAAGTCTACGTCCTCTGTTTGAATTATAGGACCCACTGACCTGCCTCTTGACCTCGACCACTTAGGAGACTTTGAAGGCGAATTTGTTTAAGTTCTTGTGTGCCCAGATGCATGCGCGAGCAGCTCGCCGAGTTCATGTTTTTCGCTGTGCCTTCTAAGACTTGTAGCCCTACTTTTAACTCATTCTTACAGGAGAATTATAAATCCGAACCTGTAACAAAAATACAATCTGGGTAGGATTAACTACCCTCGCAAGGACCAAGGAAACTACACGACCCATCTGCATCTGAGCTCACACTCATCATGTAAGCAGAACGCGTTGCCCCGAACAGTCAGAGGTTGTTAACTTTAATCTCCCCCCTCACAAGTACTCCCAAACGTTTCCTTCCCACCACAGCTGCACCACAATCACTATGTCTGCCAACTTCAGTGCTGAAAGGAGGTGCAGTAAAGGGGTAAGCTCAAAGATGCTAGATCTGCCGGAGAGAAAAGAACCAATGTATAGTGTATGCTAACATTGTGAATACAATCCTCGAGACAAATAAAAGCTAAGATAATACAATTATAGAGCATTTATTTCCCCCCTCCCCCGCCCCTTTCATGGTATCATCTAGATTGCTGTTGAACAGTGGAGGGAGTGAGTAGAATGTCCTTCACATTAGCAGCCTCAGAAGGATTAAAGGCTGTGTCACCTGCAGGACTATTTTTATCGACCTCGGAAAGATGACATGCCTAATTTGAATTATGATATTTATTATCTCCTAGGCCACTCGAATGACGCAGAAAGGGAGGACCAAACTAGGAGGCAAAAAAGGCAACTATGCAGTATAATGAGGCACTTTTTTATAGTATTGCTTCATTATTTTGTGGTTTTTTATACTTGCTAACACTTTCTGGCCAAAGATTTGACCTCATTGGTACCAGTTTAACAACCAAATACGGTCATAAACAACTGAAGGATGGATAACCAGTCAACCTTTGCGGGTGGCATTCTATTGTGCGGAAACAGGGGTCACCACATATTTAGTAACGTTTGATGCGATTCAGCTAGACGCATTGTTTGGTTAAAATCTGCAGATACAGCAGTGGATGGATCAAGTGGCAAATGGGGCAAATCTATAATTATGTGGAAAACGCTGCGGCTGCAGAATCGCATAATTCAAGTGGCCCTGATTATATAGATCTCCGAAGGATAACAGGTTGAGTTTCACATATGGCTGTAAATATATCGACCTCATAAGGATTGCGGCCTATATCTGCCCAATCATGACAGCCTGGGTTTAACGGTACTCTTTGCAGTAGGGTCCCAACACACTGAGCTGCCTTTAGAGGGGTGACTTATAGCGCCTTGCCCATCACACGAGGGCACTGTGGGAGGTGCCAAGACTTGAAGGTTCTCCACCGCAGCGCCTCATGAATAAGGCACATCCTCCCGGCCTGGCAGAGTCTGGTGGCTCTTAAATTGCATCAGAAGCTTGTTAGCAAACAATTGAGCGCAAAAGGGGCCGGGAGGGGCCGCGGGGGGTGGAAATGGCGCTGTAATTGGATAGGGCGGATGCACTGTACTTAAAGGTAGTGGGGAGGATCCGTGTCAAGCACCGGTACTGTGCCATAGCTGAGAGCTCCGCAAGGCTAACTGCAGGGGAAGAAGAGTGCACCTGTGGCACCCCACACACTCACCTCGCACTCCCAGCTGGACCCGTGCGGACCCGGGGGTGCCAGGGCACCGCGCCCACTTCAGCGGATCCTTCGTTGTCCACCCGCTGCAGCTGAGGGTGCAGTGCACAGAGGAGCCAAGGGCGCATAAGGAGTGGCGCGACAGGGACGGACCCTTGGACCTCCTTTCTACAGCTTTGCCAGCACCGAGGACATCCTGGGGTACGGGGGACCCCAACAGTGCGGCTCCAGTGCAGGAGGATGCAGTCTTCCAAGATAAGGTTTAATATTGGAGCTTAGACCGTTCCCGGGGAATCCGGAACTTTGGACCGGGAGTTAAAGTGGTTTGCGCAAGATCACACGGTTGGTGTCAAGTGGAGAAACCAGGATTTAAACGTGTTCTGGTTTGTGACCTGAGTTGGAAACGTAAACATCAGAGCACACCTCACCACAAGCTCCAGGTTGTGAGGATAGGACAGCGAGAGCCATGAACACCGCCGCCTTTCTCCGAGGCGAAGCAGAAATGCCTCGGAGAAACGCAGCGGCGGTTTCGGATTCGGGGGCGTGTTTTTCTTTTCTCTCCTCTTGCCATTGGCTGGAGGAGAGAAAAACACGCCCAGCGAAAAGTAGCGTAAAAAACACGCCCCCGAATCCGAAAAGAACGGGGCTTGTTTTGCGAGACAAAGATTCTTTTCCAATGGCTGGCCAGCATTTAAGAGGCCAGCCAATGGAGAAGAGGAGAGAAGAGGGGCGGGTTCAAGCCCCTCTTCTCCAAAACATTAAATCTCGGAGCGAGACTGCGCAAGCGCAGCCTTCGAGCTGAGACCTAAAAAGGGCGTGGCTAAAAAGTGGAAAGAAGAGCACGGAACAGGCCCCCGAATCTGATAAAGACGGAGCCTATTTGGAGGGACGGCTCTCTCCTCCAATGGCTGACCTCCGTTTAGGAAGCCAGCCAATGGAGGAGAGCCAAAAAGAGAGGCGGGCTAAATAGCCACTCTAAGCATCATAAGATCTCCGGACTTCCGGTTCTGCCTTCGGCAGACCGGACGGTCCCTCGACCTAAAAAGCAGAGTGCAGGCTGGCTGTAGAGAAATGGGAATGGGAATGGAAAAAAGCCGAGCACCTTCATAAAAACGGCTGCGGATGACAACTTTCGGTGCTTTTAAGAAAATCAGTCCATGTTGGCCACTGGTTGCGGCTGAAAGAGCTGGTCACAAGCACACTGTCTTTGCAGTTTGTGCTTGCATGTCAACTTCCACCTCTTCTTGTAGATGGAATAGTTTCTTGTTTTTTGGTTCTAAATGGGTACAAGGCATATATTTTTTCAGATAAAAATTGTCTGCAGCAAACAATGAACCTGGATTAGGGTGGAAAATTCAATTGTTTCTAAATAGGGTTACAAGCATGTATTCTAAAGTTTTTTTTTTTGCCATCAATTATTTCAATCAGATGTAATGAATGACTGATCGAAACACTGGATTCACACACTTGGCACTTTAGTAGTCACACCGTAGAGTGAAACTTCCATGTATTAACTTTGTGGATTTATACAAGTATCAATTTATAGGATTTACTCCAGGCTTTTTATATTGTATGGCTTATATATTTGTAGCCTGAAACAATAAACTTTACTACTTACAACTACAACTCCCTAGTAAATCAGTCTTCTAGCATGCATAGGACGCTTGAGTAACAAGCATTTGCAATGCATCGGTCTCGCCTTTGCGAACTTATATGTATTTAGCAATGCAGTATATTAGCCTGGGTGCTGAAACATCTACTGTTCTTTAATATGGAGGGTCAAAGATTACTCCTTTCAAGGATAAGGATACATTTTGTGAATGGGACCTAGAGGAAAATACCTCCCAAATGAGTGCTGCTATAAAGTGGATTTACCATAGTGAAAATATTGCACTCATGCAAGACATTTCCCCATGATTAAAAGTATAAAGTTGATTGGACACTCTCCTTATCTATCCCACGCATTTGCCCACAAAACTTCTTCTATTATGGTCACCTGTAACAACGTTTTTTGATACTTGTGCTAAACGATCTTCATTATCTCCTGCCCAACAAGAAGTGCTTAAACCCCCATGAGTCCTCCAGACATTCACATCTTTTCTACTTTATCTGTTGTTTATTCCATTTTGCTCCTTTTTAAAGTTATTGTTTTATTATATAACACTTTCTCATGTATTACTTATTGATTGAGTATATGATGTATTGATTGTTGAACACATATGTATTGTATATTGACACCCATGTTTTCAATAACATTTTTCTTTTTTTCTTTTGAACTTAAAAAGTATAAAGTATACTGTAGAGTTTATTGTAGTTACTAAAAATGATCACAATATGGTTACTACTGAAGCTCTGAGTGAAACAGACCTTTGACCGAAATTGAATACCATGGGGCCAGTCTAACCTTCACTGGTCCTACATTTTGCCTCACAGTAACAGGATTTACGTAGTGAAGTAACACCCTGTCCTTACCATCAAAACAGTTAGGCTTGACAATGTCAAGCTCACATTTGTCTCAGAGTGTTGCTATGAAGTTTAGTCCCTCGTTGACAAGAGGAGCAAGATGGAAAAGCAAATAGCTGGTAGCTTCATTATCTCAGAAGGGTGCGGGTAATGAATGAAGACGATGAACTTTGTCCTGTGAACCACCAGAATATATGCCTACATGGGTTTTGTTTAAAGCAGGAGTAAGAATATCAAGATCACCACTTTCTTGACAAAGAGCAAATAAGTTTGGAGATTGATCAGGAAGCAACTTATTTTCAACAGAGCATATTTGCTTTTTTTTTTTGTCTACAGCTACCACTGCTCCCCGTTTAAAGCGAGTTACAGGTATTTTATGCCAAGGTTCCATAGCAGGAATACGCTACAGTACAGTGTGCCAACAATCTGCCAGCTGATGATCAGAGGGTAGTCTGACAAAATAATGATTACAACTGGGGTCTCCAACAACCTTTTCTGTAGTGAGAGCCACTTGTGATCAGTGAAAATGATTGTGAGCTACTGAAACAACTTGTGCATGGTTACCAGACACCCTGATGCCAAGCTTCCTTGACTTTGAGCCTAATGTTTATAGAGCCAGATACTATAGTTTGAACAGAATACTTTGACCAAGGGCACTATGACAGGGCTGCCATGTGTGTCAGCGAGAGCGCCATCTTTGTGGATGTATGAACACGAGTGCGTATGAATGGAATATATCTGTATGGGTAACAAAGCCTGTGTTGTATGTACTTGTAGCACAGCACGTACCTTTTGCCATGTATAACACAAACATACTTTTTTTTTTTTAATGGGAGAAATTTAAAGTGCAGAAAAATGTTCAGCAAAAATATTCATAATTTGGAAAACAAATCTGCACTTTAAATTTCTTTCATATTGAAAAATGGCAGTATTTTTCAGTTATACTTATGACAGTGTCTACTGGCCATTGGGAGTAAGGGGCTTGCTCTTTGTAAATGCGGCACTTTTAAATGGGAGAAAATTAAAATGAAGAGTTAACTTAATCATTAAGGTCACTTTCCATTTTTATTTTCTTTCATTTTAAAGCATTGGGAAACATTTTGTTCAAAGCTCAAATACTGAGCCGAAAATTACTTATATTTAAGTGTTAAATACCTCCGTGCTTCAGTTGTTTAACTCTGTGACCCGGCCTGGGTCATAAATCTGACTGAGCACTGCTCATTATCAGGCCCAGCTATACACAGGCTGATGATAATGTAAAATAAACATAGCGGGGTGTGGTCTCGCCAGGCAATGGAGTGAGACGTGCGCCGCTTCAGCTCCGGGCCGCCGCTGGGATCATCTGCATTTTTACAGCGGTTCTACGGCAGCGATTGGGCCCGGATTGACGCCCGAGTGGGGCTGAAGGCGATGGGCAACCGACGAGGGGCTCAGAGGAGATCCGGGACGGCGGAGGGCTCGGGACTCTGCGGCGGCGAAGACCCGGAGATCGCTGTCCCGCCCGCCATTTTGCCTGCTGCCCGCTCACGGCAACTAGCGCCTGACATCTGTGGTGGGGGCGAGGTTGGAGGCCCGGTGGGCCGGGCGGATTACGTCGGAGCTGCCCTCCCGTTGCCTCGGAGCTGCCCTGTGGTGCCACAGGCCCCGGACCGCCTGGGATACCGGTCTTGGGGTCCCTGCGGGCGGAGTTGCGGAGTGGTGGCCGCCATCTTCCCCCGGCCTGGCCTTCCCACCTGACGGACTGCTGAGGGCGCGGATCGGAGAGGCGGCAAGCAGTGGCGCGGCAGCTGGGCCCGCGGCGACGGGGACTGCAGAGGTGAGGCGGGGCTCGAGGCCCGTGAGGAGATCCGGGCTGCGGGACTCGGACGGCGCTGCTTAGCCCGAACAGCTGGGCGTTGTGGAGGAGGGCCTGACCGCCATTTGCTGCGACAGTTGCGGCTGAGGTTGGGCGGCGAGGTCGGCCCCTGAAGAGAACCCGGTGGAGTGGCGGCCCCGGATCGCCGGGGGCCCCCTGCCGGACTACTGGTGACTATTGAGGCCTCTGGGGCCTTGCCTAGAGATCGGCTGCCTTGCCTGCATTGCCTCCGGAGATTGGCGGTTCGGGGCAGGACTGGGTGGCGGGCCGGGAGAGGTGCCGCGCCCCTGACCCCTTGAGGCAGCTTGGATCCGGCGGTGTGGCGGCCCTGGGAGCCCTCCCGGGGTGTGAGTAGTGGCCCCGAGATTGGCGGCTGGAGCCTGGGGGCTGGCTGAGAGCCTACGTCGGGCCCCGAGTTGGTGGGGAGCCGTGCCTTGGAGCTCCGGCCTGCGTCTTCTGCGGCTGAACACAGGGCTGCCCCCGTGATCACTGGAGGCCTGCTACGCTCTTGTTGGGACCGTTGGTCGGCGCTGGGGATCTGAGGAACGACCTGCGGCTGACTGCTCCACCACGCTGAACCTCGGGAGCAGTTCGACTGGGGCAGGAGCCCGTGGAGACCCAGCGACGGAGCCCCGCAGAGACGCCAGCTTGTGCGCAGTGAGTTGTTCTCGGGGGTGGTTTACGGGCCTCTGGACTGTTGTTCATCTTGCTTGAGCTGAGGGGTTCTGCGCAGGGGCATCGCGCCCACGGATGAGAGGACTGGAGACCGTGGGACACTGTGGGGCCCTGGTCTAGACTGGACTGGGAGCCGGGGCCCCAGAGCAGCCTATGGGGTCTTGTGGCTGATCGGACGCAAGGCGCTGTGGAGACCCCGCCGACTCAGGAGCGCGCGGTGGGGACTCGTGGAGGGGCCCCTGAGGGCGAGAGGTTGCCGGGCCGGTGTGTCTAGACCCCTGTTCGTCTCGCCGCGCTCAGCGGCCATAGCCTGGGAGCGGCCTGCCTGCCGGGGGACCTGGCCTTCTCGGAAAAGATTGGCACGGGCAGATTTGCAGCATGACTCGCACGAAGTCCGGGAAGGAGCCCCCGGCGACCTCCAAGGATACCTCAGTCGTCGACCTATGGGGAAAGTCGGGCGCGGCCTCATCGGGAGGGGGTGCCGCCACGGAGCCGGTCACCCAGTCCTTCATGGCGCTCTTCATGCAGGAACTCAAGACGGAGATTGGGTCCCTTCGCACTGAAGTCCAGGCTTGCGTCAAGGACCTCCGGAAGGAGGTGGGAGACCTGGGAGATCACGTGGATGACATGGAGAAAACCCTGGACGCCCGCACGGAGGACCAGGAACACCTCTGGCAGCGATTGGCGACCCTGGAGGAACAGCACGTTGAGCTTCAGATCAAACAGGAGGATTTGGAAAATAGAGGGCACCGTAACAACATTCGCATCAGGGGTGTTCCGATTGGGGCTGAAGGGGAAGATATAATGACATTTGTGGCGGACCTGCTCCAGGAGATTCGCGGGGATGAGGATGCTTCGCCGCCAGCCTTGGATCGGGCGCACAGGGTCTCGGGGCCGCCTGGGAGACCTGGACTCATCCCTGACATCCTGATGAGGGTCCACTTCTTTGTGGAGAAGGAAGCGATCCTCAAAGCTGCCAGAGACAAACCTGAAATCCTATATAAAGGCACGCCTGTTCAGCTGTTCCAAGACCTGGCCTCCACGACCCTCCGGCGCCGCAGGGACTTTCGGCCCCTTACGGACAAACTGCGGGAGCTCCACATCCGCTATCAGTGGGGCCATCCCTTCGCTCTCATATTCCAGTGGGGATCCAAGCGCCGAGTGCTCCGCTCCTATGGCGAGGCGGCCCAGCTGCTCCAGATCCCGGACTTCCCATCAGCCAGCCCGACGCGGCGCCCTGCGACTGCTCGTAGGGTCCCTCCGAAGCCGCAGTGGTCCACAGTGCGCCGTTCCCAGCACCCTTCTTCTCCGGATGGCAGCAGATCGTCACGGGATAAGCAAGACATTATCAAACACATCAAATCTCTAGAGGGCGGCTCGCGGCTGATGGGCTCGCAGGTCTCGCCCCCCAAATGAGACCCCCTGGGATGGTCAACTCCCCGGGCTGTTGGCATTTCCTCTGTGAGTGCTCCCGGTCTTCTGGGCCGGTGGCCGCTTTGGGGACTCCACTTTTCCTGTTTCTGGCGCCCCGCCGATGCGATTGGGCCTGCCTCTCGCTATGACTCGCGTACCTACCGGAGCGGGCTCTTGGTGCTGTGATTTCTTGGCCGGGCGATGACAAACCCCCACGCCTATCCATGGGAGAGTGACATCTCTGGGATAGCTTGTGCCGCGTGGCCTGGCTACTCCTTAGACTGGAATAGGACATGTTGGCCATGTTGGCCGGTTCAGAACTTGTGTGGTTTTCCTTCGTTTTTCCCTTTCCTTCTCTTTCCCCATCTTTGGTGCCCTTCTTGCGGGGGGGGGGGGGGGGGGTGCTGGCGTATGGAGGTATGAGCCGTGCTGGAAGGTCCTTTCCCTTAATGTGAAGGGGCTCAACTCGCCCAACAAGCGTCGCCAAGTGTGGCGGTACCTCCTGCTTCAGAACCCTGACATAATTCTCCTCCAGGAGACTCACCTCCTTAAGGCTGATGTGGCCCGTATGGCGCACCCTCGTTATCCTAGGCAGTTCTGGTTCTCGGCGACCACTAAAACGGCAGGGGTGGCTATTCTCTGCCGGGCGGGAATCGAACCAGGGGCGTCTAAGGTGCTTCGGGACAGCGAGGGTAGGTTCTTGAAGGTTGAGGTCAGGAGGGGACATCGCATACTCACCATATGTAACCTCTACGCTCCCAATCAGGGTCAGGATCTTTTTCTACGCAGGCTGATCAGGGACCACTTAGACCAGGTTACTACGGACCTCATAGTTGGGGGCGACTTCAACTTGGTGTGGTATGCGGAGCTGGATCGCTGTGGGGGGGCCTTCCACGGGGTGGGGGCCATGTCTGCGGCAGTGAAGAGCTCCCTCAGTGCCCTCAACTTAGTAGACGTTTGGCGCTACCACTCCACAGGTTTGCGCGACTACACGTACTATTCACATGCGCACCGCTCTTACTCCCGCATAGACCTGCTACTTGTCTCTCATTCCCTGCTCAAGGATACTATTTCGGCGACGCACTCCAACATCTCCATCTCGGATCACGCCCACGTGGAGCTGAGTTTCCACAAGCGCAGCACTGGCCCCCCGCATTCGTGTCGCTGGAGGTTCCCGGAACACGTCCTCAGGGACCCGGTGGACAAGGAGGAAATCCAGGCAGCTATTTTAGCCTACTTTGCGTCAAATGATCTTCCGGGGACTCCCCTCCCCCTCTTGTGGGACGCCTTCAAGGCTACTATCCAGGGTACCCTCACCGCTATCGCGGCCGCGAGAGCACGGGGGGGCCCGACTGTTGAGCAAAAACTCGAACGGGAGGTCAAACTGCTCGAGAGAATGGACCACGAACGTCCATTGATGGCACACAAACGCCGGTTGGCTATCCTTAGAGGTCAGCTCCGAGCCCACAGAACGAACAAGGCGGAGCGGGCCTTACTGGCGCTTAAGCAGAGGTACTATACAGGGGGCGACAAGGTGGGTGCCGTGCTTGCACGACGCCTGCGCACGCGGGCGGCCAAGGCCCACATCGCGAAGCTGCAACGGGCGGACGGATCCTGGGCCACCTCAGAGTCGACTAAGCTCCAATTGTTCCACGACTTCTACGCAACTCTCTATGCCGCTGACCCCCCCGCGCCGGAATTGATAGCCTCTACCATGGAGGCCTGTGCCTGGGAACCGTTAAGTGAGCGCCAGTCGGGACTTCTTGAGGTTCCCATCACATCGGAGGAAATAGCGGGCGCTCTGCGTGATCTTCCGTTGGGTAAAGCGCCTGGCACGGACGGGCTGCCGGTATCCTTTTACCGCACCTTCTGGCCACAACTGCAACCATATATTCTGCGTCTCTTTAACTCGTTCGACGAGTTGACTGGCCCGTCGACTGATATGGCAATGGCGGAAATAGCTCTCATCCCGAAATCCGGGAAGGATCATACCCTTTGCTCCTCTTATCGGCCCATCACGTTGCTAAACATAGATCTTAAGTTGTATACTAAACTCTTGGCTAAACGGCTTAGTGTCCACATGCCCAATCTTATCGAGCCGGACCAGGTAGGGTTCATCCAGCACCGTCAAGGGGCAGATAATGTACGCCGAATAGCGCACATCATCAGGACAGCCAAACATTGGGGGATACCGGCATGCCTGCTCTCACTTGACGCAGAGAAAGCGTTCGACCGGGTGGACTGGCTGTTCCTCCGCGCGGTGCTACAGAGGGTGGGTCTGGGCCCGAAGATGGTGGCGCGCATTATGGCCCCCTATCTTTCGCCGGTAGCTAGGGTGCGCGTAAACGGTCAGCTCACGCAGGCCTTCTCCATCTGTAGAGGTACCCGACAGGGCTGCCCCCTGTCCCCCCTACTGTTCGCTCTTGTGGTGGAGCCCCTCGCCATCATGATATGCCGGTCCCCCGACGTACGGGGTATCTCCCTCCGGGGGGTGGAGCATAAGATCGCCCTCTTCGCGGACGACCTCCTTCTTACCCTGTCGGACCCGCTGTGCTCTCTGCCGGCGATCCACTTGCTGCTCCAGGACTTTGAACAGGCGTCCGGGCTCAAAATCAACCATGCGAAACCATGGGCCCTCAACATCACGATCCCGGATGGGGATCTGCTGGCGCTTCGGACCTGCACCCCCTATCAGTGGGCGACTCACTCGGTGCGCTACCTCGGCCTCAACCTGACTCCGGTCCTGGCCACCTGGACGCAGGCCAATTGGCAAGAGTATAAGTGTTCAGTTCAGACGGACCTGCGTGCGTGGAGAGCCTTGCCACTCTCTTGGCTTGGCAGACTCAACACGGTGAAAATGTCTATCTTGCCAAAGATCCTGTACCTCTTCCAAACGCTGCCGACCCCTATTCCGGAACACCAGATCCAGGGGCTCCAACGGGAGTTAGTGGCGTTTATATGGGGTGGGGAGAAACCGCGCTTTTCCAACACAATCCTGATGCTCCCCCGGGACAGGGGTGGCCTAGCGTGCCCGAATCTGCTTGATTACTATTGGGCGTCACATCTCCGATATGTCTTGGAATGGGGGGCATGGGAGAGTGAAAAGGTGTGGTTCCACATGGATCGGGCTGTCACCTGCCGCCCTTTGTGGGACCATGCCTGGCTGCCTCGAGGGGCGCGTCATCGCAGCGCATATATGGCTGTCCCCACCAGAACAGTCCTGGAGATCTGGGACAAGGTGGCGGTTCGTAGGGGACTCACTTCTTTTCCATCCCCCCACACCCCCATCGCGCGCAATCCGAAGTTTCCACCAGCCTGCCGTCCACCCTTTTTTGCCAATTGGACGGAGACTGGCTGCAGAACGATAGGGAACCTCTTCACGGGGGGTAGTTTTAAATCCTTTGCGCAATGCAAGCATGAATTTGGGATATCGGAGAATGACAAATTCCAATACATCCAGCTTAGCCACTGGATCCAGGGCTCCTCCCTGACACAGGCAGCCGTACGTCCTTTCACACCGTTCGAACAGCTAGCGCGCACATTCGGCACATACAAGGGACTGATCTCACGTATCTACCGGGTATTGCAACACGCGCAGCGGCCAGCTCCTCACTTATACCAATCGAAGTGGCAGTCCGTCTCTGGCTCGGGTGTCACCCCTTCTCAATGGGCGAGGCTGTGGAGAGACATCCCTAAAATTCTGCGCAGCATTCCGCAGCAGGAGTCAGCTTATAAGGTGATGACTCAATGGTATTACACCCCGGTTCGGCTTCAGAAGATGTTCCCTAAGACGTCTTCCCTTTGCTGGCGCTGTACTCAGGCGCCGGGAGATTTTATTCACATCTGGTGGACCTGCCCCCTTATAGCTACTTTCTGGGAAGAGATCCTCAGCCATATCAAACGGGTCTTGGGGTACCCTCTACCTGCGGATCCGCTGGTTGCGGTCCTGTGCCTCCGGCCAGCGACTGCGAGAGCCATGACGGGGCGTGACCGGCATCTTAGCCTCCACATGCTGTGCGCCGCCAAACAGACGAAGGCACTATATTGGAAAAAGGCGGAGACGCCCTCCATAAACGTATGGTTTACTCGCTTGTGGCATGTGATGGCGATGGAGTTGCTCACGGCCCGTCTTCAATTCCGAGATACTCACTTTAGGAGACTCTGGACGCCCCTGGTGGATCATCTAGGGCGGTTGGAACATGCTCGAATGCAGCCGCCACGGCTAAGGGCCCTGTGGTTCTTTGACGATGTTGTATGCCCGGCGGATCCAGGAGGTCATTGGGGGTTGTCGGGTGGTGGGCAGGGAGAGCCGGCCACTGCCCCTCATCCCACTGGCGAGGAGACCCTGTCTCTGCAGCGCCAGGACGCCGCGGTGCTCACCGTCTAGTGGTAATGTAGCGGACGCTTCCAGCTTTCCCCCCGCCTAGGAAACCCCCCCCCCCCTCCCCCTGGTATCCTTCCTATTTCCCCATTTTGTCTCAGTTTTCCCCCCGGTTAGTTGACTGTATTGTGGGCACTCTTGGTCTCAGGGATGGCCCCGGGGGCCTCGCTCACCACCCTATCGCTGTCAAATCTGAAATGCCATATTGCCGGCTTCATACAGGCGCGCCTCGCCTAATAGCGGTTAAGCCACCCCTTGCCTTATAGGCCCCTGGTGAACGACGCTGTGCTCCCATCGACCTAGGCCCCCGCCACTGCATGCTGGATGTGTGACCATGAGCGGCTGGAAGTGAGGTGGGAAGGGTGGGGCTCCCGCCCGGAGATGGCTTGTTTGGGCGCTGCTTCTCTTCAGGGGGCGGGGTGGCGGCGCAACTACAGTAACTATACGTCAGGCATAGGAGGCACAAAGGGGTTTCAGATACCGATATCCTGCAACGAGCAGGTCCTACAGCAGGGGATGTAGCCGTCCTTTGAGCCTGTTGCTGGCCTACGGCAACCCTGTGATTGTCTGTCTCCGCTGGTATACCCTGGGGATGTCACTGGGTGGGGAGCTTCGGGGCCAAGGGACCTTGTGCATGGTAGACCTACAATTACAGCTATACCTGGGTCGTGGCATATACTCTTGATCGGTTGGGCCTTCGCCCTTTGTTAACTGAATGTGGTAGCTGCCGGCCCCTGAGGTTGTAGGCGAACAAGCTGTGTACTGCTACAGGAGTGATCCTTTAAACTCAATAAAAAGTTGTTTATAAAAAAAAAATAAACATAGCCTTCCCTTAACTCTACAAAGAAAATCTGACCATTTGCTTATTTAAGAATGAACTGAAGCCTGTGAACTACTCTGAATATGTCTAGCAGCTACCGTTGGCTCGCCATGACTGGTTGAAGACACCTGGTTTAAATTTTTTTGGGGAGACACAAATAATGTGATGTAAAGAATTTCGTGGGACAGAATACATAAAGTAAAAACATTGTGCTTTTAGGTGTTTAAATATTTTTTTTTTTTAATAAAGTATAGAATATTGTTTTTTAAAATATAGTTGTTTAAAACATTGTTTTCAATTCATTTGATAAATATCAGTATTAGAAGTTATTGGTATTGTAATAATATTCATGTTTAATTTGTTTTTGTATATTTTATACATTTATATATGAAATGTAATTCTTTATTAATTTAATTAGACCTTGTTAATTTAGCAGCTGGCTGTTGGGTTTGTACAGGATAAAGCTGGGTCATTTTTTAATATGTAAATTATTATTTTGAATTTATAAATAATTTTTAATGAACTTATTCTAACTGGCAATCATGCTAATTAATAGCAATTGTAGTTATTTGTTAATTTTTAATTGGCCAATCAATTAATTAATTTTGTAATTGTATTATATAATTTTTATTTATTAACTGTACTAATGTTAATTGTTGTATTTTATTTTAATGTTTACATTTCTTTATTGATTTTGTCACAATCAAACAATAACCAAAATACAATGCGATCTGCAAGTATGGCTGTGAGCCTCGTCAATTGGGATGGCTTAAATGTGAGAAAAATATGGTAAGAAAACAAACAAACCCAATCCCCCTCCCTCTATAATATAGCACTACATGATCTGCATTTTCAAACCTACTCCCGGCTAGCAACCTCTGGCCTTTTGTGACCTAAAACCTCTAGTGTGACTCCCCTTCCTGTGGTGGTGGTGTTGTGTGCCAGTTTTGTTAGATGCAACAACCTCAAGTACCTTGGGCAAGTGAGTTCTTTAAATTCTGAGGCTTAGAGGGGAGGGAGAGAGAGAGAGGGGGGGGGGGGGGAAAAGAGGGAGAGGGCGAGGGCGAGACTCTCTCCATGCCCACGTAATACTTGCCAAAACATATGAAGCCAACCCAGCTATGTGGGTGGAGTGGCAGTCCCCCAGCATGATAAGAGGTTTTGAAGGGCCGCTCCTAGTGCTAGTGCAGTGTGCCGACCCCTTCGTGATCGGAGTGCGAAGTTGAGGGGGTTCGGGAGCCCCAGCTAAATTTAAGCTGGGAAAGGAGGGAGCTGGTTGTCGAAATGTGTATCGCTTTCATCTAACACTTGCGACTAGTAATTTGATATCGGAGGGCATTCCCATAGTAAATGAGTCAAGGTACCCAAGGAGCCGCATACTCTCCAACATTGAGGAGATTGAATCGGATTACCTCTATGAAGGCATGGTGGAGTGAGGTACCAGTAGGTTGCTATTTTCGTTTCTGTCTCTATACTCGCTACACTACGTGCCGTGTGTCGGCCCCTATAATATATGTCTGACCATTCTTTCTGTGAAAGCGTCCTTCCCAACTCCCTCTCCCACCTAGGCTGCCCAGGTGATTTATCTGCCCCGGGGGTACATCTGAGGAAACCGTAGAGTTCTGTGGTCAGATGTGAATCAGTATTTTTCATCACTAGCCACTTCTCAAAAGATGTAAGAGCCCTTTGTGCCTTTTCCCGAATTTCAGACTGCATGACCCAGTGCCGAATTTGCTGGTAGTGAAAACGTTGTGCCTCTGGGAGGTTCTTTTGTGTGCGAAAATCTGTGAACGATAAAGGTCCTTCTACATCAAAGAAATGCCCTATGGACCATTGGCCTTTTTTAGTCCATTGATCAAATGCAATTGTATCGAGACCAGGGGTGAACGCGGGTTTGTGTACGATAGGTGTGATAGGGAGGGGAATGTCGAAAGTTCACAAGTTATAGCCACTCTATCCCATGCCGATAGTGTTGAGTGTGTAATCTTTGATAGGTATAGGTTAAATCGGTCGCTCCGATTTAAAAAGAAAGGGGACTCCCATAGAGGCTGTCTAGCTAGAGATCTGCCCATCAACAGCCAGTGTTTTTCCGACTCCGACCTAGACCATTCCACTAGGGGCCTCAGTAGTACTGCCCAGTAGTAGGCCTGCAAATTTGGGATCCCCAGACCTCCCTCGTACGGGGGTTTGTAACAGAGTTCCCTATGTAACCTGGGTCGTTGGTCTCGAAAAATGTAGCGTTCTAGGTCACGTTGCATGGAGTGTAATACCCCCGATGGAGGGGCCAATGGAAGGGTCTGGAATAAAAATATTATTTTGGGTAAGATTTTCATCTTACTGCTGCTATGCGGCCCAACCAGAATAGTGAGTGTGGTCTCTGTATGTGTCGTAATAGCATTGTGTAATTCAAGGAGGTGGTACATTGTATGCTGGATGTGAGTTGAATACCCAAGCAGAGAATGGCCTCTTGAGCCCATTGAAGAGGGTGAGTGCGCTTGAGTAACTCTGATGTGTCTGGAGTGAGGGACAGGTCAAGGGCCTGGGATTTATGGATATTGAGTTTGAATCCAGAGGCCTTTTTAAAGTTGCCTAGTTCCGTCATAAGGGTGGGTAAAGAGTCTCTGGGGTTTTCTAAAGTGGCGACCACGTCATCTGCGTACAGGTTAATCTTATGTTCCTTGCCTCCAAACATTACCCCAGATATCTCTCGGTTGTCTCAGACGTTTTGAGCCAAAGGTTCTGTGTAGAAGGCAAATAAAAGTGGTGAAAGAAGACAGCCTTGTCTCGTTCCTTGTTGAATAGGGAAAGGTTTTGAAGTAAGGCCGTTTACGCGAACAGAGGCAGTGGGGTCAGTATAACTGATGAGGACCCAGCTATAAATCTTTCTGACAGACCGAAGTGCCGCATTGTCACTGTGAAGTAAGGCCAATGTACTCTGTCAAACGCTTTTTCAGCGTCTATTGAAAGGATCATGCGCTCTGTCTCGAACCTCTCAGCTTTATCTATGATGTGCAAAAGACATTTAGTGTTATCGGAGCACTGACGCCCCGGTATTAAGCCTGACTGATCTGGGTCTATCAGCCGCGAGAGACAGGGGGAAGGTCGCTGCGCCAGAATCCCAGTGAACAGTTTTAGGTATAAGTTAAGAAGAGAGATTGGGCGGTAGGACGCACATTGTTGTTTGTCGTTACCCGGCTTTGGTATGACTGTAACCAATGCCTCCAGCATCGTGGGTGGC
The DNA here is from genome assembly GCF_964204655.1 of Triturus cristatus. Classification (NCBI taxonomy): domain Eukaryota; kingdom Metazoa; phylum Chordata; class Amphibia; order Caudata; family Salamandridae; genus Triturus; species Triturus cristatus. The sequence continues at coordinate 324,553,232 of NC_140592.1, forward strand.
ATAGGTGAGGAGGTCCCAATTCCGTGCATATATCGGAGCTAGTATGTTGCAAAAAAGTTTTATAAAAAAAGGGAAGAGAAACCATCGGGCATGGGGATTTAAGTGATTTTAATTTAGAGATAGCCGAGATAACCTCTTCTAGCTTAATCGGTGAGTCTAGGTCCTCCGCCTGTGTGGGCGAGAGTTTGGCTGTCTTGACTCCACACACATATTGGACCGGGCGGTCATCTGGAAGTTTTTGTGCCTCGTATAAGGCTGCATAATATTGCCTGAATGCTTCTGCAATGTCCTGGTCAGTCCTCTGCTCTTGTCCTGTGCTGTCCAAAATGGTAGATATATTCAAAGGTCTGTTTCTGTTCCCTTCGTCTGTTAGCCAGCAGTCTCCCTCCTCTATCCCCCCTGTTTAAAAGGAGTGCCTAAGGCGCAACACAGCATATTCTGCCCTGTCCATGTCCAATTCTGCCAATTGGGTTTGTGCCACTTTAAGCTGCCTCCAGACTCTTGGGGCACCTGTCCTCTAATGAATACGTTCTAACTCCTTTACCTCTGTAGTTAGTTGCTCCGCTTTTCCAGTCTGATTGTATTGCCGAATGAGGTGATAGCTATAAATTCTCCTCTGATCACCGCCTTCAAGGCATGCCATAGTGCTGCGACTGGGGTATCATTGATAGCAAGGTAGTCACCTATTGCTTTCATGATCCGCTGTACAACCCCCAGGCGTTGGAGTATGGTCTCCTTGAGCCTCCAGATGCGGCGTGTAGTCTGGGGGCCAACAAAAGACACTGACATACTAACTGCTGAGTGATCAGATATTGTGCAGGGGATTATTTCTTCCTGGTGTGTCTGCTGAGGTATCAAGTTAGAGGTTAGGAGGTAGTCAATTCTGCCGCAAGTCTTGTGGGGATGTGAGTAAAAAGTGCATTCCCAGTCTGTTGGATGGTGAGCTCTCCATATATCTGTCAGCCCTGCTTCTGCTAAGTATTTCTGTTCCTCTGTAGAGAGGGAACCAGTCTGCCTAAATCGCTGGCCTGACCTGTCCACCTCTTTTTCAAAAGCTAAATTAAAGTCTCCCCCTATAACTAGAGATCAGGTGACTTTGATCAGTCTAGCGCTACTTCTCGTAGGAATCTCTTGAGCTTCATTTGGACCATAAACTGTACCTACAGTGAAAGAGTGGGAGCCTAGCGTGAATGTGTGGGCCAACAATCTGCCTTTAATCTCGGCTTGTTTGGGACAAACTTTACCCTGGAACTTTGAGGAGACGTGAATGGCCACCCTCTCTGTCTTAGTGGAATGAGACGAGAAAAACTGCTGAGGGAACACCCTATTTTTTAGTCTGGGGACGTCTTTCTACATGAGGTGCGTCTCTTGGAGCAGACAAATGTGTGCATTCGAGTTCTCCAGGTATGAAAGAAGAGCCTGTCTTTTTACTGGGTTAAGGCCCTTCACGTTCAGCGTAATAATTTTAAGAGTAGTGGTCATGTGGATGGATTGATCCCTTCGCTATGGTCAGTTTTGCATTTTAAAAAGAACCTTAGGTTTAAACGGCCTGTGGATATATTAATATTTGTGCATTGACGCTCCAATTCCTGAGTAGTGTTTGTATGCATTAAGGAGAAGAATTGAGGGAGGAGGAGGAATGTGAAACCCTCAAACATTTCAAGTAAAAATAAACATAATGAAAGAACAGCACAATAGTCCTGGGTGGAAGACCCAATGGTTGGGGCGTGAGATGTCAGCAAGACCCATGTCACCACCCCGCCCCACCCAGGGCCTAGCATCTTAAAGGGCAGGAGCATCCACTATTTAAGATTCTTAAAAAAACCAGTTCCTTGGAGGCTTAGTCACGCAGTTATCAGTCTGCATGGAGTGTCCTCCCCAAGGGTGGCGATGACCACCTTCAGCTCTTTAGCAATAGTCTCAGGGTCTGACCGAAGGTGCAAGAGGGTCCGACCCACTCTCTGCCACCTCCCTGCTCTCTGATTTTTGTTGCTAGAGTCTGTTCGGGAAGCGGATCCCAGGTCTTCCTCAGTTAAATTCAACAGTTGCTGAGCCTCCCATAGTGATCTGATATGGTGCGTTTTCCCTTCCCATTTGAAGATCAGTCAGAACGGGTGTCCCCAGGAATATGTGACATTGTTAGATTGCAGGTGAGCAGTTACTGGCCTTTACCCCCTTCTCTTCTGCAGTGTAGAGGCAGCCGAATCCTGATATAAGAGGGGGTGTGCTGCCCAGAACTCCATAGGTTACTTGTCTTGTGCTTCGTTCCTTAAGCTAGAAGTCGTGGACACAAGTGAGGATGTCCGGGAGTGGAGCTGGTGCCGTTCTCGCTGGTCCTACCCTATGTGTACGATCTAATTTGATTCGTTGATGCCCAAGATGAAGCGGAAGAGATCCACTGCGTATGCTTCGATGTTCGACCTCTCCTTGAGGGACTGCCCGAATTCAAATGTTATTTTGGCGGGAGCGGTTTTCCAGGTCCTCGGCGAGTGCGTGGAGATCTAGGTGCTGATCTTGTAAGTGGAGGACTTCCTGCGGGAGTTGAAGTATTTCTTCGTCTCGAGTGGATGCCTGTGTTTCCACTGTGTCCACCCTGTCCCCTACTGACTCCAGGTCCTTCGTATCTCCTGAGCCAATTCCTTCTTTACAGAGTGCAGGTCTTGTTTTAGAGAGGCGAACAGTGTCTCGAGAAAAGCACGTGTCACAGGCGCTTCTGCTCCCCCCCTGGGTCAGCAGCGCCCCCAGATGGAGGCGGCGTCGTGTCCATGTTGCCAGTGCCAGACTTAAGTAGATCTTTAACAGAGCGCTCCTTCTTGTTTTTGCCTGTAGCCATTTCGAATATGGGCTATGCAATTGCACGGATGGATGGGATGTTGTGTCACTGCCAACAGGGTTCCACTCGCTTCTCGTGGGTCATTTTGGTTCAGGACCTCCTGCTCCCACATCCTTAAGTGAACTCATCCCCCCCAAGATGGAGTACAATTATAGTTGCCTTTCTCACCCGCACGGGTCGCAGGTCCTTAACTTTATGCGGTCACTGATCTCCCCTCTGGGTCAACTAAGGCTTAGGGAAGCTCTGCATGCGTGCCCCTCCCCCCTTATCTAGCCTATAAAGGTCAGGCAGCTCTGCTGTTCATAAAACGTAAAATCAATTATGGCCTCCAAAGGGAGGTTCAGTTTGGCCTTGTTGCTTGGGTCTTGGCCTGCGTATGGGACTCTGTGTGTTCTCCTAGTGTATAACTTTAACAACAGGGAAATTAATTGGAGCCACTCTTAGTCCCCCGGGGCTAGTATAAGTAAACAAAAGAAGAGTGTATCCATCAAGTCTGAATTAGTGAAAAAAGTGTAAAGCAAAGTGAATCACTGTGTTTTAAAAGAACCCTCACTCACCAACCTAGTTGGTGACATGCTTCATCATTGGGTTCCCACCGGAGAGACCGAATGTCTCCCCGGTGTGCTACGACGCCTGATTTACAGCGGAGCTGGTTTTGTTGTGTGGAGACAGTGCAATCTGTGAAGGTGCTGGTTTAAAAAGTGTCACAATTTTAACCAAGAGGTAGCTTTAATGGTGGTAAACTGGACACTGTTAAAAGGAGTGAGGTGGACGTGTGAACTCTGGTGATAATTGGACCAGCTACGTCCTAATTAAGGTGCAAAAATGGTCAACATGTTTCTGCTTCCAACGGTATTAAATGAAGCATTCTTCAGGACCTAATTGTGGACAACCACGGCGGTATACGCTCGCTAAGGCGCACCCTAACCAGTGGTGTCTGGAACCGCTAGCACTTACGGTTACCAAAATGGGGCCTTCAGGATTGCTGAAAGCTTTCAATTCTGTTGAAGCAAAAAAAGGGATGAGGAGACAAAACAAAACAAACAGTGATTCACAACATACATGTATAATAAGAGAAAACGAGGCAAGGAAAAAACTTGTGTATGAACACACATTATGTGCACAACAAAGTGAATTGCCTTTATACCTGGACAGGTGGGAATAAATGCTCATATCAACCCATGCCGGTATAGTGAATTATCGTGGCACAATTTGTGGTGGTGCTGGTAAAACTAACAAAGAAGCTACTGAGCAAAGAGAGCTACACCCCATTTATCAGTGATTATTGCAGCGGTGAAAATTTTTCACGTGGCGTGCGCTCTATGTAGGTTGGCCCTCAGACTAAGAATATACTTCCTTTCGAAATCGTAGACAAAGACCTGCCACACTAGGGGCAAAGGTACTCCCCATCGAAGTACCGGTGGATTGAAGGAACAGGGTCCCTTTGTATTCAAAGAAGTTCTTTTCCAAAGCCAGGGTGGCACAGTCTACGATGAATTGTTTTGATGTCTGGAACTCCCAGGGGGTAGCTTCCAAAGTATCATGGATTACCCTGATAGTGTCTTCCTGGGGTATGCTGGTATACAGACTTTCAATATCTAGAGAGACCAAGAAAGTTGGGTCATCTGCCAGGGTGATGTCTTGTAAAAGTACCAACAGACTTTTAGTGTCTTTAAGGTCACACCAACTTACCTTAAAGACACTAAAAGTCTGTTGGTACTTTTACAAGACATCACCCTGGTCCTTCAATCCACCGGTACTTCGATGGGGAGTACCTTTGCCCCTAGTGTGGCAGGTCTTTATGTCTACGATTTCGAAAGGAAGTATATCCTGACCGCCAACAACCCTTTCTCGTCCTATATATCTTTTTGGAAAAGATATATAGACGATATCATTGTGATCTGGCAAGGACCCGAGAACCAACTTCTGAATTTTTTCAACTGGATCAATACATGTGATCCCACCCTGAAATTCACTAATTCCTATGACCAGAAGGAGATAATATTTCTGGATCTGGTCATTACCAAATCGGAAGGGAAATTGCTGACAAAAACTCATTACAAACCAACTTCGAAAAATAACCTTTTGGCTTTTTCTAGCTTTCACCCACGTCCCTTGAGAGAAAATCTCCCATTTGGGCAATTTTTGCGTATCAGACGCAACTGCAGCCGCATGGAAGACTATCGCACTCAGTCCATCAGTCTATCAAAAAAACTGAAAAACAGAGGGTACCCTGATAACATCCTCAAACGGAGCTGCAAGAGGGCTAAGAACCAACACAGACAAGCCCTCCTTGAGGAATCAGGAAGAACAGTAGAAGAAGTCCCACTGACGTGCGTGACCACTTACAGCACTGCATCTAATGCTGTGACCAAGTCCATCCGCAAACATTGGGGCATCCTTGTAAGCAATAACTTGAAGTGGGAGAAACCCCTTTTTTCATTCAAGAAAGCAAGAAGCATCAAGGATGCCCTTGTGCACACTAGACCAAGGCCTGCTTTTAATGACAATACCCCCTCTGTACTCCAGACCTGGGGGCTCCCAAAAGTGTCGGGCCATTATCCATGCGGTCAGTGTACTGTATGTCATCTAACTAAAGCCAGTAAAACTCTAGTTCTTGAACAAAACAAAGTTTGGACTCAACGTGCGCATACAAATTGCAATTCATCCAACGTAATTTACCTGTTGACATGCCCGTGCGGTACCAGATATGTTGGCATGACCACACGCAAACTTAAACAGCGTATTGTTGAACACAGGAGCAACATCCGATGTGGGAAAAATATCACCAAAATGACTGAGCACTATGCCCGCATCAAACATACCCCAGATGATTTAAACTGGACAGTAATTGAGCAAATCAGACCAGGAAATAGGTCAGCGAACCTCTTGTTCGAAAAAGAACAAAGATGGATTTACCGCCTTTCTACTCACACTATGGGATTTAACGATAACATCCCTTGGGGCACAGTGTTTAAACGCTGAACATCGCATTACCCTCAATTGTTTAGGCACCAGCATGCCCGAATCTGATCATTTGCAATTGGTTAACTGATTTATCATACTTGGATCTTACTAAGTGATCAACAACACAATGGGTTGATCTGACTTACACTTGCAGAAAGTAGTCAGCTCAAATCACATTGACGCTTTATTGATCTTGTATGAAGCACTACTTTGTTTTCTGCCTTCCTTTATCAGGGTCGTCACCTTTCTGCCCTTTCTTGACCATGGGTGCAAACCTTTCTTTTACATGTGCCCCTTCAGAATTAGCTCATAACAACTGCAGTTCCTGTTGGCGCTTTACTAACAGCTCTCACAAGAAAAAAAGAAAAAAAGACACCTTTCTCTTTTTCCATGTTCTACAGCCAAAGCTTTATTGGTCCGGACAATGTACACTCTAACTATGAGACTATCTCCATTAGTCATCATTCGTTAGATATAACATTTGACCAATGCGATACCGTTATGCTTACACTGAAGCGCCCTCGTATAAAGTCTACACACAGACACACCTATAGACCTCTTGGTGTATTTTCCGTTTTCACTAATAATTTTTTAGTCCACTTTAATGAGATTACATCACACGGTTTTTAATTGCTCCTGCAGTTACGGTAGCTAAGCTCCGATCACGAGACCGCCCCCAATGGCCACCTTAGCGGTCTAGTTTTCGATCTCACACCACGTGACTAATGTGATGACGCTACACGTCCCCGGAGCTAAGCACCTCCTTTATTAACATCGCTCACGGGGCGACTGACAACATTCGAGTCCGAAGGAGGGACAAGTAGGTTTCCTGCGGGTTGGAGGCTTTGGCGTAGTAAGTAAAGACTTCGGTTTCCTTTACCTTGCTGCTTCGCCATTACCACGTAATTTGTGTCCAACCTGACTACTCCCTTTTCTCTACCTAGAGTTTGACTATAAGTCTCGCCCCCCACCCGGACTCATGCTGTGACGTTTAATCGAACATCACGTAAGCGCCAATCACCAAACTCATTGCTCCGTTTTGGTGTTTGCGGATCAGTGTGATAATCCTTTTTCTCCATTTCTATAGCCAAGCGTTTTCACTTTGCCTCCTACAGTCAGCCAAAGTTTGTCGCTGATTCTTAGTCTGAGGGCCAACCTACATAGAGCGCACGCCACGTGAAAAATGTTCACCGCTGCAATAATCACTGATAAATAGGGTGTAGCTCTCTTTGCTCAGTAGCTTCTTTGTTAGTTTTACCAGCACCACCACAAATTGTGCCACGATAATTCACTATACCGGCATGGGTTGATACGAGCATTTATTCCCACCTGTCCAGGTATAAACGCAATTCACTTTGTTGTGCACATAATGTGTGTTCATACACAAAAGCTTTTTCCTTGCCTTGTTTTCTGTTATTATACATGTATGTTGTGAATCACTGTTTGTTTTGTTTTGTCTCCTCATCCCTTTTTTTGCTTCAACAGAATTGAAAGCTTTCAGCAATCCTGAAGGCCCCATTTTGGTAACCGTAAGTGCTAGCGGTTCTAGACACCACTGGTTAGGGTGCGCCTTAGCGAGCGTATACCGCCGTGGTTGTCCACAATTAGGTCCTGAAGAATGCTTCATGTAATACCGTTAGAAGCAGAAACATGTTGACCATTTTTGCACCTTAATTAGGACGTAGCTGGTCCAATTATCACCAGAGTTCACACGTCCACCTCACTCCTTTTAACAGTGTCCAGTTTACCACCATTAAAGCTACCTCTTGGTTAAAATTGTGGCACTTTTTAAACCAGCACCTTCACAGATTGCACTGTCTCCACACAACAAAACCAGCTCCGCTGTAAATCAGGCGTCGTAGCACACCGGGGAGACATTCGGTCTCTCCGGTGGGAACCCAATGATGAAGCATGTCACCAACTAGGTTGGTGAGTGAGGGTTCTTTTAAAACACAGTGATTCACTTTGCTTTACACTTTTTTCACTAATTCAGACTTGTTCTCCTAGTGTCCCTGCAATGTCCCAGTTCCTACCGGGGTTTAAGCGGCATCCACGATGAGCCAGGTCTCGCCACCCCTCTCCGTCAAAGCTGGAATCACTTGCCTTGGGCTGATGAAGATGCTTTCTCCTGGTCTCCCCCTGGACCCCCGCTCTCAGTTCGAAATCTGCCTATGCGGCCATTAGTTTGCTAGCCGGGCAGCCCAGGGGGTTGCAGGGCTTCTGGGCTTGGCCGGGTTTGCAGTAAGAGGGAAGAGCTTTAGCCAGGAACATTCGTGTAGGCCTATCGATCTGCGAGGCCTAGCCTAAAGTTCGGGCTTTCCGGAATAGACGTGCTTTGGGGCCCCAACGGTGCTGCTGGGCCGGGTGTCCGGCTGCTTCTACAGTATCGGAAGACAGGAGCCACCCGTACCTTTCTTTGCCTGTTGCCTTGTGTGTTGGCGATTTCAGGGCCCCCCCCGTAGCAGATGCGTGTAGATGTGCCTTTAGTGGGAGGGATCACCACTCACTCCATGTTGTCTGGATTGCGGTCAGGTCTCTCAGTGGGCGTCATGGCGTATGTATTCTTCCCTTGGCAGCACCGAGGATTCCAGTGCTTGTCCCTCGATTCAAGGGCCAGGCGCGTCTCACCCCACGAGGGCCTCTTCTCACTCCTGTCGTGGCGGTATCTCAGGTGGTGCAGAGCTCAGCGCTTGCTCCCCGATCCAAGAGCTGATCGTGCCTATCACCGTTGGGATCCCCTCTCCCCGCAGCCTCCCGGCTCCTCCACACGACAAAGCCTCAATATGACTAGGCTTCAAAAGGGGGGGGGGGGGGCGATGACTCTGGTCCTACCTGGGCGGGTGCCCATACTTATAATATCAGGTTGAGGAATCTACACTCACCTCCCCCATGATATCTGGATCCTCGCTTAGGCTCTCTACGGGTTTAAGGGTCCTGGGCGCCTCATTCTGCAGGGCACTCAAATCCCGATACTCGTCCCCTGGGTCGGTCACGCCTCTGATAGCTAGGCCTCTTCCTTTCTTCGCCCCGACGCTGTCTCCAAGAGCCCTCTCAGTGCCCTTCGGGCACCACTATGTCTCCGACGCTTCCCTTCTCTCTCTGGGAGGTCGGAGCCAGACTCACTCGCCCTCGCTGCCTGGACGCAGCTCCGCCTCTTCCCTTGCTTCAAGCCTGTCTCCTCTCGGTTCCGCCGCGCCGTTCAAGCGGGTGCCACTTTCAGGGCTTCCCGATGTCCTGCATGGTCAATGAGGATTCCAGTCGCTCGCCGAGGTTGTGTGGGGTAAAATATCAGACTTTGGCACCCCTCCTAGCCTGCTTCTCAAGGCTATTTCAGCTGGGCCCAGATGGTGGGACGGAGCAGCAAGCAGGCACGTCCTATTCATCCACCATTTTGGCCACGCCCCTGTATTTTTTTTTTTTTTTTTTTTTAAATTTTCTTTATTGATTTTATATCATCAAAAAGCCAGGACACAAACATTATATAGCATATAGACTAATTAGTAATATCATCAAATAAATCACAACATAAGAAATACAAAAACGTAAAATTCCATTCATAGCCAATTGAGAACTGGAGACCATAATTTTAACCCAAGTGCCCTTCTACTCTTACCCTTTGTTTTATAAACAGCAGTTTCCAGATGATAAACAAACAATAATTTGGCTTGCCAATAACTAAAAACAGGTGGTTCAACATCTAGCCAATGTGTAGTAATACAACAACGAAAAATAGACATGCATATAAATAAGAATCTATCCTCCAAATCAGTTCTTGAGCAAACACTGCTAGTTTGTACACCTAAGATAACCAGTTCTGCTGAAATTTGCGTTTGGACACCTAAATAAGTTGACAAAAAATCCTCTATATCACGAATGAAATGACTTAGCTTTGGACACAAAAAAAACATATGTATCGTATCTGCTGCATTTAAATCACAGCGGTTACATTTGTTCACTTTGCCTGGTGCCCATCTCGCCAATTTAGCAGGCGTATAGTATAAATCATATATAGACATAAAATGTTGGCTCATTAATGATCCATTATATAATGTTTTAACAGAAATATCTATAACTCTATGCATGTCTAAACTTGGCACGTTAAGTTTCTTTGTCCATTTGTCTTCTAACATCAAAATATCATCTGGATAATGCTCCATCAGCAATTGGTAAATATGGCCGATTCTTGGTCGTTTCCGAAGTGCTTCAATGATTTTAACCTTCTGAAGCACATTTTGGCTTTCAAAACAATTTCTATCTAGAAAACTCCGAATTTGTAAAAACTTAAAAAATTCAGATCGTAAAAGACCATATTTTTGTTGTAAAAACGAAAAAGACCCTATATATTGGCCCTCCATCAAATCACCCACTTGGGTTATCCCAGCCCGATGCCATCTATACATAATAGGGTCTTTAAAAATGTCAGGTAACAAAGGGCAATTACTTAGAGGTGTATAATAGTTTAAATTAGTAGTAAATCCAATTTTCTTTTTAATTTTCTTCCAGATCTCAAAGACGGTTAAAACAATTTTAAATTTCGTTTTCTTGTAATAACTTGGCTCAATGATGCGAACTAAACATTGACGAGCTTCCTGTCCCAGTAGCATCTCATAGATTGAAGGTCTTATAGCCTCATCCAGATAAGCTTCTTTAAACAATAAGACACCCATATTCTGTAAAAAAATAGACCAATAGTATAACTGGAAATTAGGAATTGCCCAGCCCCCTCTGTCTCTAGATAAAGTACATTTTTTTAGAGCTCTTCTAGATCTATGATAGCTCCAGAGAAACCTGGAGCACGTTCTTTCAATCCGATTGAATATGGACATAGGGAATAGCAGTGGAATAGTTCTAAATAAATACAAAAACTTAGGAAAAATAAGCATTTTCAAGACGTTGCTACGACCATATAATGATAAATGTAAATTATCCAATTTCTCCAAAATTTTATTAGTAGAAACTATTACAGTATCAGTATTTATTTGGACAATTTTATCAATATCCGCGGTTATTTTGATCCCAAGATACATAGATTCCACCTCAAAATGCATGTCTTGTGGACGTCCGAACTCTGAATGAAGCAATTGGGTCTTAGCAACGTTAAGCTTATATCCAGAGTGCTTGCCGAAATTCTCCGAAGCTTGTATTAGCTTGGGAAGGGCGGACTTAATATCTGAAGTAACAATAGCTATATCGTCTGCGTATGCAAAAACTTTATAAGCTATGTCATGTATGCAGACTGGTTTTATTCCAGCATTATTATCCAAGCTACTTAAGAAGGGCTCGATATACAGCGCAAATAGCAGAGGCGATGTAGGACAGCCTTGCCTTGTCCCCCTAGTGATTATTATATTGCCAGAATAATGGCCTGCTATCCGAAGCGTTGCTTTTGGGTTTTTATATAAAGCCTGAATAGCCTCGATAAATTCCATCGGAAAGCCCTTCCAAACTAGCGTTGACCACAAAAAATTCCAGCATACCCGATCAAACGCTTTTTCAGCATCCAATAAAGCGACTGCAAGAGAAGAGCTCGTAGCCTGTGCCCAATCTAATAAGGAGATAATCCTCTTAATATGATCTGTCGTATCCCGACCTGAGATAAACCCATGTTGTCTCTTAGATACCAAAGAAGACATAAAACTATTTAATCTGTTTGCAATAACTTTGGAATAAATTTTGCTATCCACATTAAGTAGGGATATAGGTCTATAAGATCCCATGTCCGTATCTAGCTTGCCTTTCTTCAAGAAAATTACTATAGTGGCCATTGACCAAGAAGCCGGGGGATTGCCTAGAAAAGCTTGTTGGCATACTAACAATAAGTCATTTTTTAGCATGTTCCTGAACGTACGATAAAACTCCAAGGGGATTTGATCTGGACCCATAGCTTTACCCAAAGCTAAAGCTAATATCGCTCTTTCAACTTCCTCCCATGTTATTGGAGCCTTTAAGCTTATTCCCTGTGCCTCGGTAAGTCCTGTGGTAGGGACTCCCAACAGATAATCCTTCCCATGATCTAAAATCTCTGATGCCGGAGGTTTGTAAAGAGATTGGTAAAAGCTTTGAAAAGCCCCCAGAACCCCTTCTCTCGTTTCTTGCAAAACCCCATTTACATCTCTAATTTTAGATATATCATTATATACAGCTTTTTGCCTTATTCTTTTAGCCAAAATTTTTCCAGTTTTTTCGCCAAATTCATATGCCAACTCCTTGTGTTGCTTATATTTTAAGGCTATTTTATCTGCCAGATTAGAATACACCCTCGCCCTATTCACAGCAAGTTCTTTCTGGGCCCCTTCCAGATCCCTACCCAGCCTAATTGTCTCAGCCAATTTCTGTTCGGATAGCATAACCGACCTAAAATCTTCTTTATATTTGCTTAACAATAGTTTACGTCGTGATAGAGAGAAGCTAAGGGTTTCCCCTCGGACTACTGCTTTAAAAGCATCCCATATAGTTTGTATAGAAGCTGTACCTTTATTGAGCAAGAAAAACTCCTGTATCACTTTGATCATAAATTGACGATATTCCTTATCCCCAATCAAGCTCCGTTCAAAAGACCATGAATGCTGTCTATTCTCTGTTTGTGGATCAAGTGACAATCCCAGAACTAGTGGGTTATGATCAGATATAAGTTTAGGTAAGATCTCTAACTCAATTTTACCTTGATATTCTAAAGAAACAAAAAAATAATCTAGTCTAACAAATTTTCTGTGTGGAGCAGAGTAAAAAGTATATCCCAAATCATTCATATGAATTGCATTCCAGGTATCAAACAGGCCGTGATCTATAATGACCTCTCTTAGTGCTGTAAACAAACCGGGCTTCCTACCCTTATATAATGAGGATGTCCTGATATTAAAATTGGCATCGAGGTGAATATTCAAGTCCCCACATAACACCAGGGGCTGTGGCCATTGAGCAAGCTCAAGATTGAGAAAATGCATAAGTTCCGTATCGTCCAGATTAGGGCCATAAAGATTACAGACTGTAAATCTACATTGCCCAATCTGGCATAAGCTAATCACCCAACGCCCCCATTTATCCTCTGCTGATTTAACACAAATATTGAGTGAACAAATTTTTATCTTCTTAGCCATGAGACCAATTTGAAAAGCCAAAAAAGGACCAACCTCTTCACATAATACTTGGCGATAGTGATTAAGATGATATACTGTTTATTCCTTTTTTTCCTTACTATCCTTAACATGAGAATTAAGGTTTCCTAGCTCAAAGAATTCGTGTGACCAGGCAATTGATGATTTTTCACCCCCTGTGCCCACTACACTCAACACCCCCCCCCAACTCAAAAAATCCACACTTCCCCTCCGCCCCCCACATACCACCCCTCCCACCCATCCCACCCAAACCACCCAAACCACCACATGAAGCATAGGGATGAGCAACCCTAATAAGATGGTCTACCGCTTTCCCTCTCCCAGCTACAAGGGGAAACTTAATAGGAATCAAATCCCTCACACATATTAGATCGTATGTTTACAAGGAATGTAAAAATTCACTGGCCATAACCTCTGAGAAAAAAAACCTAGTTTGGCCTTTATGTATGACTTTAAGCTTAGCAGGGTTTTGCAGAAAAACGACAGCACCTTTCTCCTGAAACCCAGATATCAACTGTCGTAAATGCCAGCGTCTTGTCACAGTTTCTCTGCAAAAATCCGGTCTGACAAAAAAATAACAGTCTTTTGCCAGTCTTTTCTTATCCGGTCTAGCCAAGCCAAAGACAGCCTCTCTAGCCAAAAAATTATTAAACCGGACCAGGATAGCACGGGGTTTCTCTGCCTCTCCCGGCCTCACTTTCCTCACATTAAACGGAACCCTATGTGCCCTCTGGATCTCTATAGGCCAGTCCCATGAGGTGAGTTCCGGAAAGGCTTCAGAAAATAAGTCACAAACAAATTTTCGGACATCAGCTCCTTCTTCTTTTTTCTCTGGAATGCCCAAAATACGGAGATTCTTTCTCCTGGCCTGATTTTCTAATTCTGCCAGTTTTGATACTACATCATCCTTATGACCAGATATAGTACTGATTTCAGTTTTCTGTGCCGCTACTATGTCTTCTAGGGCCGATATTCTTGACTCTGTTTCAGTCACTCTTAACGCTGTGTCCGAACAAATCTTAATTACACGTCGCACAGAGTTTTGCACTTTCCTGCAAGTTGCTTGCATACGAACATTCTCTGCTTTAATCTCGGCCCTATGATCCAGCATGGTGTTATAAATTGTTGACAGTGTTATCCCATGATCAGGTATTTGCTCAGATGATTGTATGGCACTTTCTTCCAAAATTGGGCCAGTTTTTGTAGATCCTATAGACATACTGCCATTTGCAGGGCTTTCCTTCCCCTTTTTAGTTTTTTTAACCGTAGTAATCGGAGAAATCTTGCTTAAATCAGCTTCTTTATCCGTGCTATATTCTGCCTCATCCTCAGACCATTCCTTGCTGCTTTCGTCTGATGATAAATCAGATAAGGAGTAAAAATTCTCAGTTAATTCTTGCGAGCCAGTATTAGCCTGTGATAATTCCTCCTTGTTCTGCTCTGCTGCAGGTGTTTCAGCTATTCTAGTGACAGAGCCGTCAGTTGAGCCTTTAGAAGGAGGGATATCAGATCCTACAACTCCCAGAACCCCCCTGCCAAGTTCTGATAATGTCTGGTTTTCGGCTGTGGATTGTTCGACCACTAACGCTGTTTTCTCCAGGATAGATAAAGATGAAACAGCCGATTCAACCAACAATGAGGTATTATCGGACACAATGTTGCCAGAATCAAAAGAAGACAAATGTGTCTCACCTGCCTGTTCGTTCGATTCGGTCTGCAACAAAGTATCCCCTTTGGCCATCTGTTTACCGAACAGCTCCGGCAGTGTCAATCCTCCGTGCTTTCCTGCTCGGGCTTTCTCCTTTCCTGCACCTCGTTCTCCTTTCCTCTGAGGTGGATTGCTGGGGCGCTGGGTGCCCGCCACACCATCCGTAAGCTCTCCTGACAGAGAGTTCTCCATGGCTCCTACCTGAGCCTTCGCACTCCGAGTTGATTTTGGCGGCATCCTGAACCGGGTGCTACTGTCACGTTCACCAGCAGAGGTCCAGCGAAGACGCCACACACGAACCGTAGGGAGACAAACGTATAGTTCTCTCCAGCATCGACCGGTAGGCGCCCCCCAACCTTTGCAGATTTTGGCGGCAAAGGAGGGTTTAAAAACGCCGAGAAACGTTCAAATGCTGATTTTTTAGATAGAAGGTTTATTTAAATGTGGAATCCCATACGGAAATCCCTCCAGTCCTTTTTTCGGTAGTTGAACGCCGTTCGGAGGTTTCCGAGGTTTTCTCCAAGAGTGAGGAGAGGGAGCTGGGCTGTGCACAGCCTACACCACGGCGGCCATCTTGCTTCTGTATTTTATTTTTAATGTAATAATTTATAATTTTATTTTTTATATTGATGGTCAGTTAGTTTTTTATGGTAGTGACGTGCGAAGGGTTTTAATTGAAAATATTTTAAATTTAAGTATAATTTTAATTTTATTTGTAATAATTTTATTAAATGTGTTTTATAGTTATTGAATGTTTATTATTTTAAAGATATTTTATAATGTCAACCCTTGAAGTGCAACTTTATCTGAAATTTTTGTTTTGATTAGTTTTACTAAATATATTTGTTTTAGTTTTAAAAGTTACTTTAGTATAATGTTTGTATTCATAATTTTGCTGTCATATCTTTAAATCAATACATTTTTATTATTCATGTTTAAATATTTGTAAATGTTATTTTAATTATAATTGTGAAGACTTTAAAGAATAGAATATATTTTTTTCTAAGGTATAACCTTTTAATATATTTTTCTATTATATATTTTCTTAAATTACCTGCATTTTTGTTGATGATTTTTCGGTATACAACCGGTCAGAGCAGTCGCCCTTTTGTTTTTGTTTATCTTTTTGTGATTCTTAAAGAAAAGTTTTCCAGGAAATGTCCATTATAAGAGAAACAATGGGTTGACGAAGCATTGCTTTTCTGAACAATTTCTACAATATATTCAAAAGACGTTGTTAGAGCGTTCAGCTCATTACAGCACTGATTCGGAGCAGTCTGAACCAACGCAAGTGCTTGAGTTTTAATATGTCTCTATGAAATGCCTCTGTACTCACGTTAGGTGAGATATTGGTGTGCTTTGGTGACTTGGAGGCATGTACAATAGCAATGTGTTCTTTGCTGTCTTGTGGAGCTCAAATCTAACGTTGTCCACCACCATTTGGAGTTTGAATAGAGGTGTATTTGCCCTACATCATTTCTTACTTCGCCCTATGCCCAAATAATTAATGAATATAGCTTCTGTAGCCTAGATTTAATCATAATCATGTAGCTGGCCAAGGTTTGTAACAAGTATACATGGAATTCAATCTTCTAGGTTTGAAAGGACATTGCATTCTGAATGCCACTATAGGTGGTCCAAACACTCTTGGGCTGAGAAGATGGGCACAGTCTTTGAAAGCACATAACATTTAGAAAACTATCTGAGGAGGCATTAAGTATTGATGAATGTCTAGGAAAGATGCACTCAATCTTGATATCGAGCACTTAGCACGAGTTTTGCGAAACATCTTTTTCTACAATGCAAGTGATTTGAGATGTAGCTTAAACAAATTGAGATCAGCCGACTACACGACTAGAGCAAATTCTGTTGTATATAGGCAGAAAACTGTCAATTACCATATTCTGGAATAAGGCCAAAACTGTGGTACAAAATAAATAAATAAATGGAATAAGTGGGGCTTAAGTAGGAGTGTTTTGATGCTTCCAGTAAGAGGTTTGGTACATCCGGTCTCATTTCTACACTATGAACAATAGGATTTACACAATTGTAAGAACCTTCTAGGCAACACTGCCTTTATGTAATAGCCTTATTCGAAAGAAGCAAAAAAGTTTAAAGATTACACGAAACAGTAATGATTTTATTATGAATAAACATTAGAATGTAAAAAAACATGTCAGTCATCACACAATTCCGCCACATAGGTAGCCAATGTGAAATGCATGCAGTGCTGCTCACCATATGGGAAAATTTGTCGTATAGTCAGGGGTCCCTCCATTCTGTCCCCCCATACCTGGAAATATAAAGGAAGGAAGAAAGGTTAGCACAAATCCACTGGTGCTGACTGGAAGATGTTGCTGAAATGGAATGGCTGCCATGGCTAAGGATAGTTGCAAACTCATGCCAAACTCAGATCACATTTTAAAGGGAAGTTTCTCCAGCCATTCAGAACACACACATCTAACTATGAACCTTTCAGCTCAACCTTTTTTCTTAAATCAATTTTTCATTAACAATTAATCCCCTAGCTTAAGAACGAACAAAACTAATTAGGTAAGAGACTGTTCATCCTAAAATCACCTCCATAAAGCAAACTTACCTGCACTACACAATTACCAATTCAACCAATATTTCCGCAATTTGGTTTTCAAACACGTGTAATGGACCATTTAGAAGTTGTCAATTCCTGGTCACTTGTGATGATATTCTAGAGCTAATATACCAGAAAAACAATGATGTATTATATTTCCTGACAATTTCATTCCATTTCATCAAACAGTATTAACCAGACAAATGATGGGAGTTCAACGTTCATAATGAAAGCAAACATCATCTTGGAAGTAAACTGCGTGCTGTACAACTCCCAGACCAGATGCATGCTTGGATAATTTTTGCCAAATTTAGAATATGTTTTGTTAACTAGAAATAACAAATTCAGTATTCGAGGGTTTGAACACTGTCCCTGCCTAGTTCTCCATATTACAACGAGAAATCAAACTAAGACAACTTTAAGATTTTCGTCTTGAAGACAGTTGTGTGGCATCACACATTTTCATGTGTCTTTTTGTAGAGTACATTTCTTTTCATTATGAAATAAAACAAACCTCATTTATTTTGTAGAGTGCACAAAGAGCTCACATTATTTTCAATTGTGAATTAAACTGTCTATGCTTCTTTTCATTACTGAATAAACATGGCACAAACATTTTATTACGTACTGAATATTGTAAGTTAGAAAACAATACAGTTCCACAATGCTGCATTAGGATTGCTTCTAGTATTCCATATCTACAAGGGCAATTGTGCTAACCAGGCCACAGAATATTGCAGCACTGGGAGACGTGCAGCTGGCTAAGAACTTCAGAATCCCTCACTTCCCTGAACTTGGTAGAATATAGAATAAAACAGCTTTTTTTTTTTTTAAGTAAAGAATGGGTTCTTTCTCCTAGCATCATTTAGTCTGATATTTTTAAAGTGCTAACAGTATTAGAAAAGTGTTTAAACTGTGTAATCTATCAAATTGTATAATTTTTTTTAACATTGTTGGCTCTTTCAGATACGTTCAGTACTGTACAATAAAGCATAGCCAGAACCACATCATGGAATGAACTCCAATCTGTAGTGTAACAAAGTGTACTACAGCAGGTACAGTATATGGAAGAAATAGAAAAGAAAACAACAGTGGGCCTCAATACCATTGGCTTACTACAAGCAGTATTATTTTCAATGAGTGCTGGAGCGCGATTTTTCTATGATCTAAATATCCCTATTTGATAAAGCCTGTTAATTATTTCAAAGTAGTTGTATAACTTTGAACATAGTAATTTATAATGGGATATTTACAAACACTTGCTTAGAGATACATTTTAAATGTAATAATACACATTGGCATACGTTTTAAATTAAATAAAAATGACTGAAACCAACGCACTTTAATGCAAGCTGGTGCATAAAAAAAAAAAACTAAAAAAAATGAATAAGGAAACTGTAGACATAAAGATAATGGAATTCCTACATGTGGTTTATTTTTTTGGTCCATATGTATATTTTGCCACAAAATGTACATGTTATACATCGGGGTCATTCTTAATGCTGTTTCCTACACCTCTAAACTATCCACTCTAAAATAAATGTGAAAAGGTCCTTTCCTTTTTTGTGTAACAAAATGATCCAATATTCAAAATCTAACAGTTAAGAGGCAAGGTGCAATGCGATTAGAATGAAAAAATTTAGAAATGTGAATTTGGGAATAGGTGGGGTACACTCAAACAATTGTTATCCTACTAAAAGACATAAATCACTAAATGTACAAACTTCCCATCACATTTTTTAATAGCCAGTTCAAACCTGCATCAGAAATAAACGGTAGAATTATATGTCATACTTGGCTAAATTAAGGCAGTCTGCAAATAGCAAGTGCAGTGTATTCCATAGTTTAAGGTTTATTAATATTGAGTGCAAGTGTGCCTCCCCTCTGCCATGAAATTAGAATGTTAGCATTCTAGTTCTTCATTGGAACTGTGTGGTGAAGCTACAATGGTAAAGTATATACTTCGCTCAACATACGAGATGCTTTGTTTGAGATAGATAAGAAAGATTTTTTAAGAATATACAGAACGTGTAACTTCATTTCAGCTTTCTGGACCAAAATCTATAACTTCCATTTAAAAAAAAAAAACGCAAGTGAAAATAGTTTTTTCTCTCCAAGATGGAGGCAAATCGACATTTTTGACTAAAGCTACAAAGCAAATGTAAAAAGCAGGAAAGCAAATATAAAAAGCAGGGAAGCAAAGGACAGTGATGCTTGGTTAGAGTAGCTCATCACCATTTCATTTACCACCACAGATTAGTGTGGTGAATCATTGTACATCATAAGCATTGCCCTCAACCATGCAAACAGGTGCTGCCTTTCCACCAGCAAACAATTTCTCTGAGTTCAGTACCTTAACGAGTTGCTGCCCATTTACTCTTGGCAGATTGAAGAGCCCTCAGACACTTTCTCATATCAAATGATTTTGGGAGGATCAGTAATGCACTGTGTTTGTTCATGATTTAAGAAAAACAGCTTGTTAAACCTATGAACCAAAGTGTAGCCAGTGTCTTTTCATTTCCTGGTTTGAGAGCATGACTAGGAGTATGTGAAATCAACTGGACCCCTTTAATAGCCATTAAAAGCAAGCTTTAAGCTGTGTGGATACTTTTGGTTAGGGTTTAAAAATATATCTAATTAGACCTTCACCAATGCCAGGTCAAGCAGAGGCTCTCACATCAGTGAATGTGCCAGCAGGAAACAGAAGGAGGAGTGTGCTGGCCGG
Source organism: Triturus cristatus (assembly GCF_964204655.1). Lineage (NCBI taxonomy): Eukaryota > Metazoa > Chordata > Amphibia > Caudata > Salamandridae > Triturus > Triturus cristatus. The sequence goes on from NC_140592.1 coordinate 324,573,170, forward strand.
GGTAAATTAGCCAAAAATTGCTCTCTGCTTGGGAGTGTAGTGGAGTCCGGGAGAGGTCTTGTGAGGCTTTGTCGCCATTGCTTTTATGTGGTAGCTATCGCACTCTTGAACTAAATCTGGCTACATCTCACTCACAATTAGTAATTGTTGGCTATTTCTTGCAAAGTTTCTAGCCACTGTAGAGTCAGCGCAATCAAGTATCCAAGTACCTAAATGAAGTCCCAGTGCTCTAAAATGAGTTCTGCTGCCGTGCAGCAGATACCAACTGCTCAAATTAAGCACTATACAAAGGTCGCTGCCGGCAGCAACTCCTTGTCTGCACATAAACCAGGAGAAATGGAGGCTAAGGGGAAATGGCTACTTTACTCTCTTCCAACACTGCAGGTCAGTCAAGGGCTGCAGTCTTGGTCAGACGAGGCAACTGCCACAGGCCTTTGGTCTTGGCAATCCCTGAAACACCAAGCTCCTCAAAGCAGCACACTCAACAGCGGAGCTCAAGCTCTGGGCTAATTAAGACAAGTTATCTACATTGCAGGCAGTCTATTCTCTTCTTTGGGAAGCCTAAGCAGCAAAGTCTTATCCCAAATCAATAAGCATGTTCCCTGTTACTTCTAGGGTGACCGACAAAATTTCCTGCCTCTGGTCTCAGCCTGTTTCTGGACATGTTTAAAGAGCTCTTCCAAGTTTAAAAGTTAAATCTTAATACTTCAAAGGCAAATTAACTCTAGCTAGCAGAGCACTCAGATGTAAAGATAGTCCCAAGCTTTTTGCAGGAATCAATCACTCAAATGTAGATTTCCTTCAAATGAAATACAGCTCCACAGGAGACAGCTGTCACAGTGAACGGTCACTGATTTGTTTTTGACTGACTTCAGACCAACTTTTTCCGTCAAATAGGGAGCTGTACCTGGTCTTTGCTTCTTCAGCAGAGTAAGACAGAGGTGATGGTGGAGAGGAGTAGGCAGGTAATCCATCTATTTATTCAGGTGTGCAGCTTTGGCAAGAGTGCCTTATTCATGGGTTGCATTGTGCTGGTATTTATATATCACTTTTCATACCCTTTGTGAGGCCTAAATTGTACATTTCAAGACACAAGCTTTTCTGCTGGACTTGCTTTGGTTCAAGAAAGGATGAACACAGGGGTCCAGAGCTTGTGCCCAATTTGCTGCTGGTCCCTGGCCTAGATGAATCATTTAACAGATTCACTCAAATAGCTGGTCTTCCCCAAAAATGTTCACCTACACCAGCGCTTATTTTGAGCCAATGGTTGCAGGTGGGGCCCCCCGGCACTCATTTTTGGGGACTGGCACTTTTTTCTTCTCATCAGACTTTGACCCATAGAAACAGAGCGAAAAACATAGAAGGGGGAATGGAATAAGAGAAAGAGGTAAAACTGTGACAAGGAGAGAAGGCAGGAGCCCACAAGAGTACAATAAAAGGGCAGGTAGTATCTGGTGGCGGATTAAAGAGGCATGTGGTGGAATCTAGACTACACAGCATTGGTGTTGGGCCCACCATCAAATCAATAGCACCAACTGCAAACTTCTGATTAGAACTTTGGGCCCCAGCCTTATTCTTTTGCAAATTAAGCCCGGAGTCCTACACCCGTTGTTTCAGTAATCAAATGCACCAGTTGCAGCTGTTGTAAAACCAAGCCAATGTATAGCATGTTTATTGACAAAGCCTACAGTTATTTCCGTCTCCAGATTTTTGCATGTTCATACTGTGTGTATTCTACAAGTTCTATCAATCAAAATGGTCGGATGTAGAGCTTGCTGTGCACCAGCATGCCATCCTCCTGCCACATTAGACTTTCAGCCTTTTCAATTTAAGTTTACTGGTTGTTCTAGTGAATGAAAAACTACTACACCGAGCACTTTGTTTTTAGACTTGGCTGGAATTGCAATTCTGCACTTCCATTTAAACACTCCAGTGTGTTAAGAGTACGGGGCGCATCGGAATGTTCTATCCACCCACCGTTGTTGACTGATCAAGAACTATCTGTGCCCATCAGCCTATAAAAAGCAAGCCACAAGCTGATGCACACAGTCAGCAACACGCCATTGTGTTAAGCTAACCGCTATCGTGCTAACTGGATGGGGAACCAGGGCCATGAACTCGGCATGTCCAGGTAACGGCTGTCAATTCCAACTGTGACATGAAACACGTCTGTGATAACGAGAGTGTTAAGGTATTGGGTCATTGCTTGTAATATTTCACCCAACCAAAATGTAATTAATTCCATCAAATGTATTGTTTCTCAACACTGTATAATGTGGGGTCCAATTTAAAAACAAATTACAATGTTTCATTACTTTTCTTCTATGGGTAGAAGAGGTAGCTCACGAAGTGATACAGTTTCTGTCTTATTGCAGTTGCGGAAATGCTCTCCTCCTAGTAAAATCCTAAATTTAAAACTGTTCTGAGGAAGGACCCATGTATTACTTTCTCAAAAGCCAAGAATTGATCCATATGGCTTGTTAAACCCAGAATCACATATGGGTTAGCAACCAGGTGGGGAGGCGAGGAATTAAATATTTCACTCACACTTAGCTTTCAATTCAAACCTAATATTCATTAAGTATACCTCACACCCTTTAGGCCTACTTTTATCTACTTTCATACAGAAGGGTGATATTCCTGAGCCTGAGATAACTGACCAGCTAATCTCTTCAATTATGTCTTCTATACAGTGAACCTTGGCCTCAACAGTAAAGTTGCTCAAGATAAATGAATATAAACTTACATCAATGTTATATTTGTAAGGAAATACTAATAGCACAAAACAAGTTAAAGTGTAACAGAACTAAAAAGGGGGCTACGGTGTCAGCAGATAATCTAAGCTGTTCAAAGTCTTGTACAGCAATCAATTAAGGACTTAAGACGGCACTACAGTGCTCTCATTAGGAAAGGTGAATTTATGGATTGCGTTTCATCACCTCAGGCGATTCTGTGCAAATCAATTACTCTGCCCATGAATAACACATAAAGCTGCCCTGTCACATGACATTTTAAGTCAAATAAGCAAGAGGAGCAGGTTTTGCTAGCTTACTTTTCAAAGTCTTTGGGTGTTTAAAAAAAACAAACAATCAAGGCCATTTTGGGAAATGAATTTCCCCGATTGAATTACATTCTTTTGTCATTTATGGAACTGAATGTTGAAAAGGTATACTATCCAAACATAGCTTGACTAAAAGATGACCACTGGCAGTAAACAGTTTAAATGTGGTCCATCATGAACGTGACTTCGTCATGGAAAGAGAGGAGAGCAGAAGCATATGGATTTTAGGCCCGTCTCCCACTGACAACAGCTTTACTGCAAGCCCCCTGGTCTCTGGCACCCATGTAGTTATTTTAATTGCTGTAGTAGGGAGGGCAAAACGGACAACAGAGGATCTATATACAAGATACAACCAATTGTTTTAAACAGTTGGCACAACTATCAGTCAAAGAACCTAATTCTTGGTGGTTATGTACCATTGATGTCACAGCAATTTATACCTTGATACCACATGAAGAGGGAATAGAGGCTGTAGAATGGGATTTACTACAGCAAGATGATATTAGCACCAATAAGATTTTCATTTTGGAATTACTCCACATCGGTTTGTATCATAAGTATTTTTCTTGAAACTGTACTTTTTATTCACAGACGAATGGCACTTCTATGAGCTTTTCAGGAGCCCGAAGCTATGCCATTATTTTTATGGCTACTTTTGAGGATCAAAACGTCTACTCCTCTAAAATATGGCATGAGAATTAAGTAATCCATCGCAGGTATATTGACGATATCTTCTTGATTTGGAAGGGTCCTATAGTTATGCTGGAGCAGAACATCAAAGAACTTAACCAGAAGAATCCCAGGATACAATTTACGTACACAATCAGCAACCATAGCATCACATATTTGGATGTTTAACTAGATTTATCATCATTGGGTCTGTCAACAAGAGTACACAGGACATCTACGGAGCCGAACAATTCTTTACTTTTTAGTAGTTTTCATCCTCCATCATTAAAACAACATTTACATTTTTCACAATTCCTATGTATTAAGAGAATTACTACAGATCAAGAGGTCTGTATCCAATCCAAAAATCATGATATTAACCGGGTGGTGGAATAGTGCTTGGCAACACATGCATCAATAGGGACAGAGAGTGCGCGGTGAAAAGTACTGAGTGATCCAAAGAATACAGTGCCATCCCTGTGCTGGAAAAGTTGCTAAGAAGTGCAGCTTTAAGCGCGATGGTGTGAAGAAACATAAATAATCAATACAAAATAAAATTCGTGGTTTGGTAAAATCAATATTGAACTGCTTGAAGGATGCCAATGGATACCAGGTAAATCCAAATTCATCGATAGGTGGTACACCATCTTAAGTAAATGCTCATTAGACCTGATCCTCCTCATAGTTGAGGAGTTATGGAAGCTACTGGATGAACTAGACAGTGAAGTCAATCAGTTAAAGAGAGCACTAACCAGCAAAATGGAAAGCGAAGAGTTGACAAAAACACTCCCTGACATCAACATTCAATTGGAGCACTACACAAGAGAAATCAATAAACAAAAAAAATAAGGAAATTGAAGAGGGACACCAAAGAATACAAGTTAGGAAAGGTCTACAATTGGGCAGTAATCTATGCCAAACAACGACAAAACAAACCCCCCCACCAGACCTTCTGAAATCAAAACACCCTCATTGGACAGCGAACGAGGACAACGCAGTCAGAGAATTGAGGAACGAACCTTCCCCTCCTCCAAGTCTCCTTCAAACTCATCTACACAAGAAAACCACACAGCCAAACATCAGAGGGTTTCATTTTTTTTTTTAGAAATGGGCCCAATTGCGAAAGACGAAACAGGAGGGGACACGGTCCCAACAGAAAAAGAAACAACTTCGAAGAGAGTAACCAGGAGTCAGAAGGACTAACTAAAATATGCTTAGTCATCAACGTATCCAAACGCCCACAAAATATTCAAATTGGTAAGTTGCAAAATGGGACCTCTTCTGTCCCTACGTATCCTTCTAAAGATTTGGAACAGGAGGTTAATTTCTTCAAACTTATGAGAACCCTCAGACTTCGAAATTTCTTTGAAAACATTGTACGGGACCGACCTCCCAAGAATGAAGGCACCTTGATGGGATTGAAACCCGAGAGTTCTTTTATGCCACCCACAAGATATTGGATTAATTTGTGGTTATCATCAAAAAAGAAAATCACTAACATATTCAAGACCAAGAGAACTAAACTCTTAAATATGACCAACAAAGAAAGGGGAATTATCAATCAAATTGCCACAAACCCTGAAATCATGTGCTGTAAAGCTGACAAGGGGGCTGCGTTAGTGATCACGGACACCTCACTCTATACTCAGAAAATCGCTAACCATGTTCTTGACCCCTCCATTAATATGAAACTTGAGCTCAACAACAGTGGTGTATTTAGTAAGTTTTAGAAGAGCATCCCCGACTCAGCCACAAACAGGGGAACCATCACAGAGGAGGACGAATGGCACTGTATGCAAGACCACCCAAAAGTCCAAGCATCCACATGCTACCTGAAATTCATAAGGACCTAAGATCGCCTTCTTTTAGACCTATAATTTCGACCAGAGGATCCAAAGACGAACCTTTAGGGAAATACCTTAACCGTCATTTGCAACCATCAGTCCAAAAAATGAAAACTTATATAAAAGACAACGGATTTCTTGAACAAAATCATGGACCTTAGACTTAAGGGAAATAGCAATCTGATACTCTACCATTGACATAAGATCACTATATACCTTGATCCCCCATGACCTTGGTATTGAAGCGGTGGAATATTTTCTTATGGAAACAAACCTTGATGAAGAACTTAAAGTTTTTTTACTGGTGCTCCTATATTTCACACTATACCACAGTTACTTTTCCTGGAACAATGAATATTGTCTGCAATGTACTGGCACTACGCAAATCTCTTCATGGATAAATTTGAATTAAACAACATTATTACCAGAGAAGCATGGCAGAACAATCTCATGATATATCTGAGGTACAATGACGACATTTTCATTTTATGGAAAGGGTCGAAAACTGAATTTACAAGGTTCATTGAAGAACTGAATAAGATAAAACAACAGAATTGGCATTACCTACAACATGAGTGAAGACAGCATTACATTTCTGGATGTACTGGTTACTAGGAAAAATAACTCACTGGAGACTAACATATACAGGAAGAGTACAGACTAACAATTTGTTACATTTTAACAGCTTCATTCAGAATTCACTCAAGGCTCATCAACCATATTCACAATTACTGAGAGTGAAAAGGATAATATCTAAGCAGGACAATTTAAAGTAAAGGTTTAAACTCTGTGGTTACCCAGATGCTATCCTCAACAAAGTCATCAAGAGAGCCAGCATCAAAACCCAATCACAACTATTGATACTCAAATACATTCAGAATGAAACCAAGAGTATGCCATATGTTTCAACATTTTCAACCAGAAGTGCAAAACACAAAAGAGTTATCTTGAAATACTGTCCCAAACAGAGAATGACTTCAGGGGAATTTTCTCAGAGCCTCTGTTTTTTTCAAAGGAACAGGGGAAAAATCTCAAAGAGCTACTAGAAGCCAAAGATAATTCCAAAGACAAGTTTGAATACAAAGGAACGACCCCTTGCTTAAACTGCAATTACATCATATGAGGAAACTTTGTTAATCACTCATTGAAAGGTACAAAAATCAAGCTACACACTTCCGCCAGATGCGAATCAAAGAATGTTGTATACTTACTGAAGTGCCCGCGTGGCCTCGTGTACATTGGGAAAACAGAGCGCAAAATCAAAATCCGAGTCAATGAACACAAAAGTAGCATCGCAATAAAAACACCAAATCTACTGTGGCTTCATAATTTATGACACATGGTCACAACATCTGACAACTGCAGTTTATGGTACTATAAGTGGTACCATCTTGAGATGAAGTGCACAACAGGAAATACTCCAAAGAGAAACATATTGGATTTAGAGACTAGAAACATTAATCCCGAATGGTCTAAATAATTGTAATGAATTCTGCTGTTTCTTGTAAACACCGCACACACGACACAGCCCTCAATTGGACAGATATACTCCATAAACCCATCGTTTAATGATGTTTCATACACCGCACACATAATAGCAAATCATACTGAGAGGTTACTGACACACCGTGCAACTAGCTTAACATGAATCACTAAGAAAAACACTTCAGCATTCACATTCATTCTCACACTAACATGCCTTACATTCAGACACTTGATTACATCTGTATATGTTTTTATGTCAGGTGACCTCTCCATTACTCATGAGGATATATCATTCTGACACTTCATCATATTCACTGCTACAGGAACTTAGTCCATCAATAGTGACATGAATACAATGGATCTGCAAGTACTTGCATGCCGGATGATACCTTATTGACCTACCTCCCTTGTAATGCATTTACAAGTACTTGAATGTTGAACAACACTGGATTGATCCTTTCCATTGTTTGCACCACCATCCTGTTACTTGATTCTTTCAAATTTTGGATGACACCATTCCATCACATTTTATTAATTTACACGATTCAAAGTACCACCATGTTGCTAAATTACCCTTTCTAAAGTATTTTGAAAAACCTGAATGTTGGGCGACACTCCATTGATTCCTGTCATTCGATTCTTAGGAATGTCACATACGTGCTACAATCACAATATAAGATGACACCATTCTATCAAGGCGGCAACCATTTTGCTAATTTATTGTTAGTCCTTCATTAGTGTCATTGACTTATAAATCACATATTCACTGTACAAGGCACCCAGGCTCACTTGTTTAACATGACGAACGACCAGAACGCTTGACAAGGTTTCACACTCTGCGCATACAACGTACATGGTAAGAGGCATGTCATTTTGGGAGTCTTGTTAGATATTGTTAGCAACATTTTGTCTGGCACTTTGGAAAGTTTAATCGGAAACTCATTTATATCACTTGCAGCACGATCACGTATCCGGACGCGAATGAGTATTCAATACTTTAGATACACCTGGTATCCACAGGCGTCCTTTAGGCACTTCAATATCATGTGCACCCAACCACAAATTTTATTTTGTATTTATTATTTCTGTTTCTTTACTCTGTCGCGCTTACAGCTGCACTTCTTAACAACTTTGAAGGCATAGGAACAGCACTGTATTCTTAGGATCACTCATTTATTTCAGTACTTTTCACCGCATACTATCTGTCCCTATTGATGCACGTGTTCCCAAGCAATATTCTACCATCCGGTTAATATCATGACACGATGCAGGTTATGTTCACTACACCGAACTGATTATAAAAGCCCCTGGACCCACTTGAGGCTTAGTTTTCAATACCCCCTTTTTATTACCTTACATACAGCTATATCCCCTGAAGAAGGGCATACAGCTCGAAATGCATTGGGATTTTCAAAAGACTGAAAATGTAAATATTGATTTACATGTAAACAGAATCAGTTGGATTGCATTTAATTTCATCGTTGTTGAAATGAATTTAAAAAAAGTATATTTGAGAAACTATTGAAATAATTTTCACGGAATCATTGATGAACTTATCTAAATCCCTTGTTTGGGATAGAAGTGTTGCGATTAGGAGACGCTTTCCCCGGTGTGGGAAGCGCACTGCTATATATTTTCATTACACCTACGATACCTTATTGCACGCAATCAAAACGGATAAAACAGATCAGACCATCCATTAACACTGGAGTGCCCCTGCCTTTCTGTTTGCTATTATTTAATATCCCAGATTGATTGATGAGAACACTGCTGGCCATGGCTCTTGTCTAACCACTGAGAACAGTTTCGGCACTCACATGCATACAGAACGTTTGTATCACATTGTCACTCGCGTTTCAGGTATTCCATTACTGTACATCGCGCACTGGTTGAGCACATAGATTTGTAGCTCATGTACACTTACCAATTGCTGTTTCTAAATCACGATCAATTAATTTTAGGTCAAGTTTTTCAACACTCGCAACAGCACCTGTTTATTCCTGAAGGATTTTTAAACCCAGCATCTAATATAAAGACATTTGTTTGACGCATTGATCGTGAGTGTATTCACATTTCTACAACTGGCTCACAGTGATGAATGCTGGTTTCAGTAGTTTTTTAGGCTATCGAGAGCCTGTTTGAGCACATAGCATTTATTTACATTTGTATTCATCACTTATGTTTTATTTTTGATGGGTATCACGGTGAACGTAAGTGGGATAATGACAGTTTCACAGATTTTGGGTTCTTTCTGGACACTTCTCAATTTGCGTTCATAGAGTCAGCCACTCACATTGTTCCTGTTCTGATAATATGGCTTGCATGCAAGGTACACAATTCAATTCAATCAGTATTTTTATAGCTCAGCACTGTAACTCCTAGGGACTCAGAGACCAGTGGACAAATCGTAAAGGGTTAGACTCTGTAAGTACAGGATCATTTAGTGACTTTTGTGGTTCAACCGGACAAAGATTGTGATTATTACCAGCACTCCAACTCCTACTGCAATTTCTTACAATGATTTTCGGGAGGTACAGATGAACAAATGTCCTCAAATAAGAAAACATGCTTTCATTTAGGAACTTAATTTAAGACTGACTTATTATATTTTTTGTTTCTTTTGAGTCTAATTTGAGCCATTTCAATTAAAATTAGCTTCCGTAATTGTTATTACTTTAGGAAATGAATCTTGATAAAATGTTTACTGTGCTTGTATTCCATCCTAGGTACTCTCATATGGTTTAGTTGGGTATTTAAACATACTGGCCAGGATGCATGACCATGCACAGCCCGGAGGGGTAGCATTCTCAAGACCAGTTGCTGCTACAGGCCGGGTCTTTACAGTTCAACTGTTGGGAATGTAGAGGATACATTTGTGTGCCATGAATCAGGTGTGTATCTTGGGATGAGCAGAGAACACAAGCGTTGGAAGAGGCCCCCTCCCTTTGTATGCCAAGGATCAAGATGACAACCATACTGGACAACAGAAATCTGGGCTGACCCTGTGAGAGCAGATTGAACACAGGGAACTAGGGAGGGGTAAGCCCTTTACAACTTCCTATACAGATGCCCTACTATTTTAACAGTGTTCCGCTAAAGTGGTGCGGGTGACACTGGACTTCCAACAGGGTCCTGCGGATGGGTCAGTTTTACTTTGCATGAAGGCAATGAAAGAAAGCTCAAAGAAGTGGAGCATGGGGGCGAGTGGGAACTTGACAAAACAACTTAAGGAATCCCTCCCACATCCTCCAGAACTAATTTTTAGAAGAAGGACATCAGAACATGATGAAGTAACCGTGGACTACTGGGTGGGGCCAAAGATGAACAAGTGGGGCACAAATGAAAGTAGGCAGAGCTGAGACTGAACCCTCGTAAAAAAGGTGGTGAAATTATTGATGACCCTGCAGCACATGATGGAGGATACTTCTCGGTCACAGAGTTACAGAACTGTGCACTGCCCACTCCGTTGGACCTTGAAAAAACAAATAGAATGCTTCGGAAATTCCTGCCGCTCACATAATCTGAGAATCTTGGGTTAGTCAGTTAAGGAGGACTTCCAAACCTTACGGCATACACTTGAATGTTGTTTGAGATGACCAGGGTCTGTGTGCTTGGAAAAGGCAGTGAGGCCCATCACTGGGAAATGCATGGAGGAGGCAAAGACCACACAATACTTGCCAATACTACGAGAGGAAGACCTGCAGGAAATTATTTGAAGGGCTACATCTCGGGAAAAAATAAAAAAGGTGTTCTCCCAATGAAACCAATTTTAAATATCCTCCGATTTATGTCCACGATCTTTTGTCAAGAGACAGAAACTAGAAGCGGTGCATATACACTTGATGAAACTACATATGGAGGAATCCATCCTATCCCCAGCATGCTTATGGGTGGTGAATGATGTGAAAGTGTTTCTATGTTGCCAAGGTGGAAGCGGCAGATTGTTACTTGAACGGTCTACAGAGAGATGGGTGAGGAGATGGCTGCGGGCCTCTGTTTGGCAGCCCTCTGTACAGCCTATTTCTGGAACCGAAGTTGGAGTACTCTTTTTGGAGAAGGCATGATTTGGTGATGCATTACTTTGTTGCCAGTAAGCCACTACTTTCATCCCAGAAAAAGTAATGTACAAGAGGTAGGTTCTGCTACAAGTATTTAAGAAGCTTTTGGCCTTCATGTTATAATTATATTTCCTATATTGTGACACAATGAGTGGGACTGACAGTATTGTCTGCTGGCCTTGTCGTATGTGTAAGTTGCACATTTCAATAAATATATTTGGTACATAAACATACTGACTAATTGACGTTTCCATCCATTTGTAGCACAACTTCATCTGACAATGTGCATATGTTTACAGCCGATTTATACTTAGTTATCCCTTTGAAACTATCCGATTTGGCAATGAATTTCAAAGTTGAGAGCTGAGTAGCAAAAAGGAAGACAGTGTGCAAGCAAACCCATAAAGTAGGTAGTTTTCTGCATAAGGGAATGTTATCAACTGGTCGGCCACACACTGCTACTACTTCAACAAAAAACTCACTTGTTGAAAAAGTTCGCTACCATAACAGACTTATTTGGAGTCTTGTGTGATCACTATTTACTGCCATCACTAAACATATATGCATGCCTTTATACACATTAACGCTTCAAAAAGGAATAAAAGAGCGCTCGTGTGGTTTCCTTTGATGATGATGAACGAATCAAGTTATACCGAGATTCTTAAATTTCTTAAATCAGCTATCCATCACTGGATACTATCTAAACAAGTTTGCAACTCCAACTGTAGAATTATTCTTAAATATTTACTGTCGGAAACAAGTATATCTAATTCTTTATTGCACTTTGACCTCTCTATTGAAAAGCATTTTTCACTTAAACCATATAAAAGTGACTTTTCTTCGCAAATGGATTTGAATCTATGTGTGGATGTATAGAATATATTATTGCAGTTACTTGTATTCATTTGTTAGCGCCCCAACATGGCAACTTGCAGCCATTTCTCAAATGGAGAACTGTGCTAAATTTCACCTTGCATCCAGAGCAGGTTCCATTGATCATGCGGATTTGATCAACTCACCCTATAAATTCATATTTTAGTTTATAGGGATCCCTTCGTTCCCCATCTTCTTTCAGAAGAGGTAAAAAGATCCTGACGGAGTTCTCTCTTATCTATCTATGTCTTGCGTAGGCGTCACAAATGCTGTTGAGCGTTGCAGCCATCACCTCCCTTTACTGTAGGCAACCTAGGTCCAGAAGACAATGACTCCTCAACCTCCGCCCCAAAAAATGTACCAGAGGACGATACTTGCATCATATCTTCTCCAGAAAAGATACCACATCAGGCACTGTATGCCTTATGGGACCATACCACTGTCTCATGTTCCCACAGGATCTCGGTTTCCATGGACCATGGTTTCCTGGGAAGAGAGTCAGAGAGTCAGTCTCTCTCTCTCAGTCTCTCTCTCTCTCATCGTGGTTTTGCTAGAGATTTTGATTGTTAGTGTTAGTGGTTCAGCCTTATGATATCATCCCTTTAATTTTCAAGCATGATAAAGCAAATGATGCGAAATGCTGGTCAGTACAACAATCAACAAGGTGCTACATTTGTGTTGCCTTATTATGTGCTGTATCAGTTGAATCTTGAAGACAGTGTCGATAATGTACATCCTGGAATTACCGTGTGTCTGGCCATTTTATGCTTTTTATTGTAATGCTCACAAGAGCATCATGAATATTTTGCTATCTACCAAACTCAAAGTTTATTTGAAAAAAAACAAAAAATACAAGGTGCTATATCTGTCCATCAATGAGATGCAACCCAATCCACAGGGGATTGATTGCACGTTGCCAGGGAAGGTAACTTATCACTACTAGTCTGTCAGTACCAGCAGTTTAGCAGTGAGCACCCACAGTTCAGTAATTTACTTTGGATGCAGAAAGGAGTGGTATTTGCTTGTGAAAAGCCAGGCTATCTAGATCAGGGAATAAACAATGCTCGGAAGTGAGGGTCTGTGATGGGAATTGGCTGGTGTAGTGGTAAAAGCAGCCATTCCTGAATGCTGGAATCCTTGGTACAGAGATGGTAACTACAATCACACGAAAATCCACTGCTTCTTCACAGATTGTTTCCTGGGAACAGAGCCTGCACACAATGCAGATTAGGTTTAGTATTGAAGCTTTGGGTTGCATTACATTCAATCTGATTGGATGTTACATGTTCAATTATTCTGAAGAACGTTTTAATTGGGCTATATAAGCAGACCTTCTAGTCTGTCCTACATCGTATTAGCTAAGTAAGAGGGGATTCTTATCAGCAGACCCCCAGAAATTAAGATTGCGACAGCTATTATAACGGAAATGTTTTAAAGCGCTTCCCCTGGCAGCCACATTTAAACTCAGAATCTGTGCAGACAGTAGATTAACTTGCCTTCTCCTAACTATGTAGGAGCATGTTTGTACAATAATTGTCACCACCAAAACTTAAGGATTGATAAATCTTCACAGAAGATATATCCTCATCTTCCCAAACAAAATGCTTCAACAAACTAAAGGAGGAAATATCTTGAATATCATAAAGCGCATGTATATGGTCTATCAGAGACTGTTAAGTAAGGGCACCCAGGTAAATCGGTGCTCACCTTACATTTCTCTCAGACTTGTGTGAGGTTAAAGACGAGTGAGAGTGTGTGTGTGTGTGTATGTATATATATATATATATATATATATATATATATATATATATAATCATTGGACCCTCACTCACACACATAAGGTGTGCGAGTGGACGCATCGCTTTTGTAAGCGGAGTTCTGTGATAACTATGAGTGAAGGCAGGGGACCTTGGCGAGTTTAAAATAACCTCTGAAACCTAAAAAGTTAGGTAATGCCATAGGTTTAGGGGCTAAATTAAAAGTATTAAAAGTGACACTATATTAGGATATAATGGTCCAAAATGTCTAATCCGCCGCGTTTCAGCCATAAACTGTCCCGAAAGGTCAATTGGCTTTCTTCAGGACCTGTGTTTTCCCTGCTAGTTATAATAAACAGCCAATTGGCATGTACAAATCACATCGTTTTTTAAAAAAAGCAAACACATTTACATACAGACCATACACGGAGGACCTTTTCCTTGTATGGTCAACTGCTGAAATGAGATAAATTTATAATCAAATTTTGGCGTCCTTAAATGTTTAGTGTGCACCCTTAATTTTATGCCTAATAAGTGCTAAATGGTTGTTGTGTGGTATCCAATGACATTTCTTAGTATTAACACACATGACCAACACATCATTTAAAAACATGTGAAATACAGGAGTAGGGTAAAGAGCTACAGCTATTTCTACGATAAACCTTTAAAAAAGATTCAGTTCACAAAATTGCAGTTCATGGACTGCTAGAATAAAACTACAGAACAAGTATCGTCTTCAGGTTCTGAATTCGGCCAGAAAACGTGCAGATAAGATGGATCTGGTGTTTTTTCCTGACATAAATTTCCATTTGTCAAAGTAAAGAATAAAGGAAGTTGATGCATGCCCTCAGCTCAATGACCTATTATACTATGCTCACTTTTACCGCTTTTTTAGCATTTCTGTATGTTTGAAGTAGCCTAAAGTGCTATTGGGCAGACAAAATGCATTACTTTACAAAAGTAAGAAAAGCCACACCACTATGCGCGGAGCTGTACTCTTCTGTCATTTATCTATTTTTCTCCCCGATCTACCAACTTTTTTGAAACATGTAGCTTCAACTCTCTCCGACCCACGGGCCACAGGTAGATTATCTCTTCCATGGCTCACCAGCTACAGTTATAGACCCTGGTTTGCATGGGTGGACCCCCAGAGTACAGAACATTCATAAAGTAGTCCTGTAAAATAGCTTCTGGCATCACTGTGTGTCCTTTTTAAATCTGAAGCATGCCCCTGCCTTGTCCGATTTGGAGCTGGAGCCCTGTTCGACAGCCTAAAACTTTAAACTAATACTTTGAGACATTCAGACAGTACTTTAAACAGCTCTCGTCTCAAGAAGGATACTCTGCAGAATACATGCCTCAGAGGAGTGTTGCTGTGGAAAGCTGTAATTTCCCAGCCCTGGGTACTGCCCCTGCTCACCTTGACGGTAGTACATGTTGTTGACGGTGGAGCCGTACACCCTCCAAGCCAGGTGAATGGCCAGCAGGCTGAGCAGTAGCCAGCCCAGCAACAACTTGAAGATGGCAACCCTCATATCATTCTGGTCCCAGTCTTGTAGGAACTCCGTGCCCAGTGAGGACAGGTACTCCAGCATCCTTGATCCTAGCTCAAAATCCCAAGGCTCCTCCATTGCCAGCAGCACCGGCTGTCAAGCCAGTACTTCCATCCACCAGCTGCTACGGTGGAACACCCATCTGTGCAACCGTGCCTCGTCCTAGACACAAAGAGAGGACTAGCGTGGCAATGGCAAATACATTGAGAGAGGAGTGAAAGAAACTGCTAATTCACCTGTGGAATTACTGCCATAGAAAGAAAGAGTAGCACTGACACAACCACAATATTTATCTAGACACCTACACAAACATACATATAGATAACTACATTATGCAGGCTTGTTTCTCAGTGTCTGCGGATAAGTACAATATTTTGCTGATTTTTGTTTTTGTTTGTACAAATGTAAAGGTACTATGAACACTTGGTAAACATTTTTGAAAATGTAACTATCAAAACAGATGTAATCATGACTAAGGCGCTCTGATCGAGCTACGTTTGCATTTTACAAAGAGTGTCCTATTCCAAGATGTCTGCCTTGCTTGCACCATCATACCATGACGGACTGAAAAATATGAATGTAACTACTTCTTCTATTTAGACATTGGTAAATTGCATTTGTGTTGCTTTGTCCGGGAAGGAAATTCCACCTTCCCGTACACTTTGAAAAAATATCCGTTTCGGAAAATATCTTTGTGCTTTGGGGATAACTCAAAACATTTGAAAACACCCGCCAGATTTCCTTATTTTCAGGAGGCTTTGTTTGGTTTGGTCCTTTTTCTATTTCGCGAAAAGGTTTAGCCTTACTGCTCCTGTAATCGACCACAATAGGCCATTGTAGGGAAAACCTCTCTAGGCGGATGGGCGAAACTTGGGTTGTAATGTACGTGTGCGCAAAAATTCGAAATTCGGCCCTTGCAGGAACAACATTTTGCATATGTTTTCGACATTAATGAACGATATCTATATATTTCTGCCCGCTTACCACCTTGCACTTTTTTTTAACCCTAGGCAGATTTTTATATGCTACGTATTTGATTATTTTGCGTTGGCACAATTAGCATCATGGACCATGAGCCGGGACAACCAGCGATTATAACGTGTATTATTATTTTTTCAAATACATTTTTAGTGTTATGTTCCATCCAATATATGCTAGTGTCTCATCTCTCGGGATAGTCTCATAGGAAATGTCTTCCTTAATCATATTTACTATACCCTTAACTAGAGCACTATTCTTAGCATTATCTTTCACAGAACGTAGGGGGTGGACCTCATGAGCGTATATGAACATCGTTCTATATGCCCACACAGAACCATTATGGCTGAAAGGCAGGATCAGATAAGGGATACCTTTATCAGTAGTATGAGGCATAAGACCACACACCCAACAGTTAGTTGTGTTCACTACTAATTGGTGTTGGTGTAGAAGCTGAATAAATGAATTATTGACAAATTCTAATCTTCTAGCGGACTCGTGTTCAGGCAGAGGGTGAAAAGAATGCGAGGAAACAGTAGAAGGAGGTATGGGCTGTGTAGTGGGTGCAAATGTTACTTGAAAAGAGAATAAAACATATCCTATTAAAAACGTTATTCCACTAAGCAACATGAAAATACATAATATCAAAAATCGTTTCTTTGTCATCATTATACACATTCTGGCTTTAAAGTTCATCTGTTTGGCAGGTCTCTCATTCTCGAAAAACTCCATCCTCTCTAATTGCTGCTCGTGGTGGTAGGGTGTTCTATGCTAAGGAATGCGTCTGTCAGTCCAGGGCAACTCCCTTAGACCGACCAGAACTGTCGACCTAACGTCTTCAGCTGCACTCCAAAGACTTGGGCAACCACGACCCTACAGCTGAACCCGGATGGCGGTTCGAAAAATAAAAATAAAAAAGTTTCTCAGATGAGAGAGCTGCACTTTCAAAAATAGTGAAGAAAAAGAATTTTTTTTTATTTGTCCATAGTTCTCGGCCTAAAATTATAACGGCTTATTCCAGGTACTGTCTGGTCCTGGAACAAAAGTTCAGGCTCTGTAGTGTTCAATCGAATTGACGATGGCACAGCTTCTTGCAAAATATTGTCACTTTCTTGCTCAGAAATTGTTCCTTTTACACGTGCATCGCTAAAAGGCAGAAAACGAGGCACAGTCTCAGTCTCAAAGTCGGCGATCCCCTCCTGGACCCACCGGTCATACGGTAGAGGCAAAGGGACCCTCTTGCAGTGTACGCCGTGGATCCAGTTCTTTTTCCCTTCCACTTGAACAGCTGATCTTGTTGAGAGAAGGACGAGATGGGGGCCGGTCCAACGGGGCTGGTCATTCCTTGTCCGCTGGAAGTTTTTGACCAGCACCCATGATCCAGGATCGATAAGATGTCCTGGAGTTTCAGAGACCTGAGGCAGAGTATCATGAACCTGTTGGTGTAAAACACGCAATTTAGCCGTCAATTCATACAAATAATCAAGCAGTACAGGGTGTTCGATCTCACTGAATTTTGTCGGCCTTGGCACTCCCCATATGTTGGCCGGTCGGCCGAACACAATTTCATAAGGACTAAGTCCCACTCGCGAATGCACAGTCATTCTTGTTGATAGGAGTGCTAGAGGCAGAGCGTCAGGCCATTTAAGACCAGAGCTCGCTTGAATCTTTGCCAATTTCGGTTTTAACGTGCCATTATAGCACTCTACTAGTCCAGCTGATTGGGGGTGATTTGCTGCGTGGAATTTTTGCTGGATTCCTAGCCCATCACATACTTTCTTCATCACTCGACCCACAAATTCACTCCCATTATCACTCCAGACCATTCTCGGCATTCCAAACCTAGGGAAGAATTCTTTGGCAAGGGCTTTAGCTGTGGATAAGGCAGTGTTGTCTTTTAAGGGATATGCTTCTACCCATCTTGAAAAGGCACAAACAACAACGAGTACGTATTTCAAATTGTTGCACCTTTCCATGTGGATGAAATCTAGCTGCAAAACCTTGAACGGATACGTTGGAGGTGCAAAATGACCAGCTGGAGTTGGGGTTCCCCTACCAGGATTGTATTTCAGACACACCATGCAATTCTTGACCACATTCTCTGCACATTTAGGAATTCCAGCATTTTGCCATACTGGAGCCAACAACTTACAAATCCCTTTCACGCTGATATGGGCCATTCCATGAGCCATTGTTACCACTGCAAGGACATACGCATCGGGTAACAACCATCGCTGATGTTCTGACAAGTCAACCCAACCACCATTTTCATCCAATTTACCCGTACTTTCTCTCCACACACTCAACTCTTTCTCTGAAGCTTCAGCTTGAAGAGACTTCACACTCTCTATCGTATCTTCGCACATTCCAACATCACCAACCCATCTTGCAGGGCCTGCAACATACATTCGATTCATCACATCTTTAGCTGTTTCTCTTGCGATTTCGTCAGCGAATGCATTGCCACGACCAACATCATCAGTAACCTTCTTGTGTGCACTGCATTTCACAATCGCGACTTGTAGCGGCAAGGTCAGTGACTCAAGAAGCTCATTCACCAACTGACCATGCTGAATCTTAGCTCCATGCGAAGTCAGGAACCCACGTTCTTTCCACAATCGTCCAAAACTATGAGCCACACCAAACGCATACTGGCTGTCGGTATATATGGTCACTTTCATTCCTTTCAATAACACACACGCTCTCGTAAGTGCAATTAACTCTGCTGCTTGAGCTGAATTATGTGGTATACGTGCAGCTTCAACAATCGTATGCAAGGTCGTGACAGCATATGCTGCAGTCGTATCACCATTCGGAAGCTTGAAGCATGAACCATCCACCCATAAGGTACCATCACACTTTACAAGAGGAGTATCTTTAAGATCTATTCTCCCTTTCGTTTCTTCTTCTGTTCTGAGAAAACAATCATGCTGTTCTACATCATCTGTCTCTACTGAAATCGGCAATAACGTGGCTGGATTCAACGTATTGCACCTCTTTATGTGCACATGACTCGCTAACAGTGTCAACTCATAACCTGACAATCGAGCACTAGTTAAGTGCTGTGTCTTGGTCCTGTTTAACAACGTGTCCACTGCATGTGGAACCATCACAATCAACATATTATTCATCACTAACCCAGCAGACTGTCGAATAGAAACAGCTGCTGCCGCTGTGGCTCTCAAGCAACTCGGCAATGCTTTAGCTACCGGATCCAAAGTCGACGAAAAATACGCACATGGACGCTGCTTGTCTCCAAAAGACTGTGTCAGCACTGATAATGCACAACCCTCTTTCTCATGGAAAGACCCACATCATTAGGACCAGTAGCCCAAAGAGTATCAGGAAGAAACGACAATTCGGTCGGGAGTTTATCCTTCGACAAATACATTGAAGAGATCACTTTCCTACCCAGTGTAAGTTGTACTCCCGAAGGAGAACAATATAATGTCGCATACAATCTTTTCAACAAATCCAATCCTAACAAGTTTTCAGCACAACCTGTCGTCAGAATAAGGGGTGCTTCCAATTCACAAAGTCCAACAGAAAGGGACATAGGACTAGAAATCGGGTTCCTAACCGGGGCGCCAGAAAAACCTACTGAAACATTCATCTTGCCAGACAAAGGTGCGCCAGGGAGTTTTAAGTGCATAATAGAACTCTTTGTAGCACCAGTATCTAACAGAAAAGGGTCTGACACACCTGATGTAATCACCTTAACATAAGGTCCACTCTGATCTACTGGAACTGAAACAACTCCCTCTCTTTGTCTATGGCTGTCCTAGCAACTATTACCTTCCGTATTCTCATCTTCTGCATAGTAGTCGTCAGCATAGTACTGAGCCGTCCTACCAGACGTGTTATTTTGTTGGTCAAAACTATTCATTGAATTTTGAGACGGAAAGGAACGTGCGTTCTGGGGGAGACTTCCACGTCCTCTACCTCTAGGAGCTTGTTGAACACCTCGACCTCTTGCTCCAGAAACACCATTTGTACGCTGTAACAAAATAGGACAACTATACTTGAAATGACCCTCTTCTTTACAATATGAACACTGATTGGGACCTACAGGAACACGTGGTTGAGAAAACTCGAACCTTTGCGAGTTTCTCTGAAACTGTTGAGGTTGCTGATAGTTACTCTGACCACCACGTGGCGGATACGCTTGTTGTAAAAGAACCTTCGTCTTTAATTCTTTAGTTTTCTTGTCTGCTCTATCCTTCTCATCTTTATCCCTATTTTCGTAGTACTGTGCAGTAGCCAATATTTGTGCTGAAGAGGAAACGGCCCAAGAACTCTCGGAATCTTTCAATTTCTTACACAGCTCGGGAAGCAAATTGTGCACAAATTTGTCAACGAACAACCGTTGACCACCTTCTGTACTCATATCTTAACCACTGTGGTCGATAAACGTTTCCTCAAACCTGGCGAAGAAATCAGACACTGTTTCATCTTTCTTCTGCTTACACGCAGACAATTTATCCCAATTCACACGCATCGCAGGCATTAAAGTCTTCATGTAAGTGATGATCCTAGCAGGAAGTTCTGCTACCAAAGGCTCAGGCTTGGCACCACCAACTTGTCTATCATTTGCAGCACTAATATTAGCCCATGAGTCACCTAACTCTTGCGCATGATCTGTATGGCGAATCAATCCCCACAAAGGCTGTGGAACAACATTCCCAAATAACATGTCTATGTCGGCTAAATTCATGATGCATGAGTCTGCAGTCTGTGATAATTCCTTATAATACCCTGCAGGGTTTTTACGGGGGTCAGGCAAAGTCTGCTTAAGGGCTAAAACTTCAGCTCGCTTCCAAGGAACATGTACCCAAACACGCTGAAAATGAGCTGGAATAGCAGCAATTTGATTAGCGGCATCAGCCGCAACGGCGTCCTTCCATACCGGAGGGACTTCTCTCATTGGGAACTGTCGCACATTTTTTTTAACAGAGGAGTCATGTTCAAGCAGTGACTGAGAAGGATCCTCATTTCTAAAGGACAACAACGTCGCAACTGCTTTCTCAACATCGGAACCCACAATCGTGCCCTTCGAAAACTCAAACCGTACACGGCACAAATCCTGTGGATTTGTTTCCAAATCATTATCCTCTAATTCCTCACAAAGGAAAGCACACATTTTTTAAAAAACGTATCTTTGTTTCGGTGCTTCCCATTGGCGGAAGACATCCATAACAGACTCCACATCATATCTTGAAGGGTAAGTAACCCATTTACGTGCCATACGGTCAAACATTTCTCTCTCTCGAGAATTAGGCAGTTGACTACGCGACTGCTTACGCTCCGAATCAGGAGACACACCAGATGACCCGAAGAGAGGAAATATAAGGCTAGCAACAGTATCAGTCATTCTCTGTCAGATAGAAGGAGAAGTTGACAAAAGAAAAGGAGGAAAAACAAAGGGAGGCAAGAAAGATGCAGATGCAGAGGCAGTATCTGAAAGAACAGCAGAAGAGGCAGTCGATGTAGTAGACAAAGTCGTAGGAAGTACAGATGGAGCAGGTAGCAAAATCGGCGGCCCTTGAGGGGGCTGCACCATAGGAGTAGGGGCCAACTGAAGAGGAGCTGGCGGCTGTGGAAGAACCTGAGGCAAAATAACCGGAGGCTGCACAACTAAAGGTTGCAGAGGTGCTGTAGCACTCTGTGCATAAGGGGGTGGCAAACTCAACAAGTGTGACATTAAAGGATCTTTCTCAATTTATTTTGCTGCATCTTGCTGAAGAAGCGGCAAAACTGGATAACATTTATCGATCACCATGTTACGCTGCCTGTGCAACTGCTCACTCATCTGTTCCTCTTCGTTATCTTTAAACTGCATAGCAGCTTGCATTATCGTGATACCCTTTTCTCTCTTATTTCTCTTTGCTAATTTAATTTCCTTCTGTTTGGCTTCCTTACGCCATAGGCGGAAAGAGTCAAACATTGCCGGCCGGGCTTTCTTCTTAAAAAGTTTAACCTCCAGATTATCCAGAATCTCTGTATCAAAACTACCATATTGGGGCCATTTTAAAACACCATCTTTCCTGGTGTACCGGATCCATACTTCATTATATGCGAGGGGGCCTATGCCATGTTTCACACATAGTTCATAAGTTGGAGTTCCAATCGGAGGAACCGGACACGAGTCCTCCAATCGGGAATCCCTATTACAACCAAGACAAAACAAATTTCCAAGTCTGCTAAGACCAGGCATCTTCGCTCTCTAGTCTAGCTTCAAACTTCAAAGGATTATCGAATACGATAGTCTCGTGAATACACGAGTCCCTCGGCTTTGGTACTTGCAAGTTCCAAATCAAAGATCCCAAGGGGATACCAAACTAAGAACCAAACTAAGGACTGGGAGACGCTCCACTTATACTTAACTGAGGTATCGATGACGTCACCAGAAGACTCGTCTATCGTTTCGCTCTACCAATCATCAAGGGTCCAAAACAGGGCGATAGTCAGGGCAGCAGTCCTTCGTAGCCGTCGGGAAGCGGGGAACCTCGCAGCAAAGACTTTCGGACCACGTCGACATACAGGGGTCGATGAAGTGGCGGCCTTCCTCCAGAATTTTCACACGAAGCTCCTCACGAACCTCTGGCTTGGACCGGTACCGCTGAAATCGCCTAACGTTGGGCGCCAACTGAAGTACTGGGTTTTTCAGAACCCAGCGGTGCCAGGGAACACACCCAAAGTCTTCGAGTACTTCCTGTTTCAGACTACAGAAACACAGAGTCTTCTTGGTGAAGTCAAAGATCGTATTTATTGGCTGCAGCCAGTAACAGGTATCCTAGAAGTACAACATGGTGTATATTCTCAGGAGACTGCTCAACCTTACAAAGCCAGCCTTCTCTTTTTATACAAAATATTATGCTTTAGGCAAACATTCCTTATTTTACAGTTGACCACTCACATATTTTCACTACAAAGAAAAAGCAGAGTCATGATGACAAGCCCATATTTCAGTTTGTCCAGCCCTCAATCAATTACCCGGCGAGGCTTAGTACTTTCATCAGATATCGATGGACCCCCAATAAAAACGGGCACCTCCTCCTCGTAAAGCAAGTCATAAAGAAAGGAACAGGGACAGGTGTGTGTAAGATTAGGCATGCTTTGTGTGTGATGAAAGGTTTTATGATACGTTGTGCCTTGATACTAATCTCATTCGGCCACTGGGAAAGGAACTGGCCGAACAGGTTTGGCTTCAGGCAGTGGAGTCAGCTTGCCCAGGTCACAGAGGAGTCAGCAAAGGTGTACGTGTCCTTAAGACTCGTGTTTGGCTTTAGTCACATTGGCCTATGTGAGGGCAATCACAAAATGGCTGCCGTCCAAATGGAACCCGAGGGTTCAGGACGGAAACTATGATTTTCGGGTGATTTCGTCACCTGAATATGACGAAAATGCTTGTGCATGGTATTCTAATCATTCCCGGTCTGCTGATACCAAAATCGTCATGATACGACGATGTTTATAGCATGGGTCCAGAATTTACAGTACCACAGGGGAATGGCTTATGTCTGTCATGCAGAGCATGATGTGGTTCATATGTGCAATCCTCACTTGCATTGTGCTTACTGCGACATTCACTGCATGCTGCATGGCACATTCAGCATAGCTTATCCTCTTGGCCCTTCTTGTTCTATAGTCCTAAGGGGATTCAGTGTTCCCCCCGTGTGACAGGTTACTGTACCCACAGATGTGTGTGAGTTGAGTTGAGCTGTGGTGAGAGTGTCCAAATGATCTGGACATTGATGTGTGTGAATGTTCCTTGTCATGTGGGTGAGTGTCTATGTGGAGTGTTGCACCACAGCTGCATGGAGGCAACAGTTCGACCCATCTGATGTGAGAAGTAAGCCGTGCTGTGTGTCTGACTTGCTTGGCTAGCCACACGCCTGTAACACCCCCCAGGCAAGTGGCACATGTGCAGAGTGATGTTTGTATCGGCTGTTGCCACTGGCAGGTGAATGATCTGTGCCTGTGTGTGTCTGTGTAGTCTGCTGTTGTTGGGTCAGTGGCCTGGGGCATGTGACTGCTTGGAGGTGCCGGCCATCAGCTTTGTGTTGCTTGTGATGTCCAGTGTGTGCCATGATCAGGGAGTGTGTCGCACCCCTCATGCCACCTGTGTACTTTCAATGCCATGTAGTGCATTGGGGCTTCCACTGAGCCTAATGTCCCTATGACAAAGGTGCTATTCGTTGGCAGCATACTATGCCCTGTTCAACATATCAAAGATGTTCAAATGTGTGTCTCTGTGACATGGAGCAGGTGTAGTGATGTTGTCTCACTCTGTCATCCTCACAGGTAACCGCCTACGAGAAGGGGGAGATATGGAAGCGGGCCGTCAGAGCCGTGAGATCTGTGGAGGGTCGCAGTCGGCGCCTGGCACAGGTGAGGAAACGCTGGCAGGACATCCGGTGCTGGACCAGGAGGATCGCCCGGTTCATGCTGGGGGACTCACCAGAAGGCAAGAACCGCGGGCGCCGGCGCCTGATCCACCAAATGAAGCGTGTCCTGGCGGTGGTCTTCCCTGACATGGATAGGCGGTTACAGGCGATGCAGCAGCAGCAAGGGGGTAGGTACATATGTGTTTGTTGTGTGTCACCAGCTTTGGGAAGTGCCCAGTCGCATCGATACACTGGCAGGGTTAATATGTGCATTGCATTTCCTGTTTCCCAAAGTCATCCGCTGCTGTTCTTCCTCCTTTCCCCTCCTTGACATGTGTTCCCTGGTCTGTGTGTAATCACTATTGCACATGCTCATCTAGGCTGGCGGTTGATCCAAGTGCACATTGCTGTCTGCATCATGTGGGGGTGGGGTCGGAGACATGTGTTGTTACCTTGCCTGTGCCCTGTCCTGTTCAGTCATTTGGGGGTCCATATCAGTTGGCACTGATGCTGAGTCTCAACATAGGAGTGTGAGTGTTCAAATGAACAGACTTGCAGCATGCATGACCGATGTTGTTGCCTCAGACATGATGTGCATGAGTGGGAGATATGCATAGTGCCGGGACGGTAGCT
This sequence comes from Triturus cristatus, assembly GCF_964204655.1. NCBI lineage: Eukaryota > Metazoa > Chordata > Amphibia > Caudata > Salamandridae > Triturus > Triturus cristatus. Next base: position 324,598,468 of record NC_140592.1, read on the forward strand.
CATGTTACAGTCAGATAATTCCAAGCCCATGGAGCAGTGTGCCCACTTCAGTACCCTAAGACACCCTTGCCTCGGTATCATGTGTGTCATCCAACACTGTGCCCATTCTCAATGTGTTCAGCATAGTTTTGCCTCTGTGGCATTGTTCCCTGGCCTCATTTGTATTTATCTAAAGTGTGCTACATGTGCCCATTGTACAGGCTGACCCCATTTTGCTTCTGCATCCTCACACTGGCCAGTGCCTGTGTGTCTATGTCCAACAATCTGTTGAGGTTTTGTGTCACAAATATGTGTTGGCAGCCTCACAAGGTGATTTGGAGTACATTTAGGATTTCCTGATGCACTTTTTAGAAAACCCAGATTGAGAGGTGTCACTTTTTGAGCTGTCTCAATCACATTGTCTCAGGTATGGGTTGTTTTTGCGGGCAAGGACTACATGTCCATACCTTATGTCTCCTTGCCAGGTCTGACCAGTGTGTGATGATTGTCTGGACAGGCACTCAACGTGCAGTGACCCAGGCATGTTGTGCAGGGTGTCATGTTTGTGCTTTGCAGCATGTGTCACAAGTTAAAAAACAAGTTTCCTGCTCATCCATTATTGGCACGGGTGTGTGCTCCAGATGCTATGTGGTTTGGTCTGTGTGTGCTGACATCTGTGTGGACATTCTTCGTTCACATCAGGGTGTCTCCTCAGTGCAGGTGCTCCTTATTCCAACACAATTTCAGGGCCATTTGCTAATGCATTGTCCTGTGTCTGGACATGTGTGCCACTCCACATGACAGATAGTGTGTCAGATGTGTTGCCAACTGTGTCATCATTGTACGGATGGCCATGTGACAGGTGGCATGTTTTTTTTTTTTTTTAACAACAAATTTTATTGTTTTGTACAGTGCAATGGTCAATCAAGAAAGGCGACTTCGTAATAGAGTGGAACACATAAGCCCCTTTTCTGCAATTTCCTCCCACTTCCCCGGTATGCAAACATCAGACCCCCAACCCAACCCACCCCCTCCCCTCCCAACTCATGCCCACACCTGCTGCTTCCTCATTACACAACATGACAATTACCACAGTACTGTAGGGTTTAGACACCTCCTGGATCGAGTTGTGCTACGTGGTTCTCAGCAATCTTTCTATGGGGTCTCCCCAGTCGGGCTGTTCCAACAACGCCAGGTCTATACCTCTATATGTAGCCCATCTGGACCAAATTTTCCCGTGTTTCGCTGGGCACCCCCGGGCCTGAAAGACCGCGATTTCCGCAATCATACAGCGGTCCAACGCCTTCTTCCAAGGAGACAGTCTAGGGGGAGAATCATCCTTCCAGTGCTGGGGACAGGTGGCATGTTTTAAGTTGTTATTCAAGACGGCATGTGCACTGGCACTCACTACACTTGTCAACATGTCCCAATAGTTTATATGCTTCACTTTGATTTTTGTGAAGGACAATGATGTGCATGCATGACAGAGGTCTCCCAAGGGAGTGCACAAGTACCACTTTTACACTTTTGTGGTACACGCTGGCACAATTTGAACATGGGCACATTTCAGGCCAAAAGTTGTTTAGGATTTATACATATCCATGTTCCCACAGTGTGTTAGCATTTGGGTTAGTCCTTGGTTGTTGCTGAAGGCAACTTACCGGTGTCAAGTCATCCCGACCACCGTGGTGCCATGTATGTGTACTTCCTGATACCACATTTCTTCTTAACATTGGCTTCTTGCCATTATGCGGGCAGCTCATACTATGACTGTGTAAATGTAGTTTTGTGTGCACCTCCTTGTGTGACTTCTGATATTCATGCACATGTGTGTTCTGTTCCACAGGTGGGACATTCACACATTCCAAATATGTCAATTGTGTAAAGTTTTGTGCTTCCCAATGGATCAGATAGTATTACATTTGCTTTTCTACAGTACTCACAGGTCTATGAGTGTGGGGACCCCTTTAGCATTGGCGTCTGTTATTTGGCATTGGGTGCACCAATACTATTTCGTTCACAGTGACCAGGAGGTGGCATGCCGTCATGGTCTGCCTGTGCTCCACTGTTCACAGACACTAGCTTCTCTGTATAATTGGATTTCCAGTTATTTGCTGTGGTGTCCTGATTTTCATTATTTCAGGGGGCATGTTGGGTGAACCAACTGGGGAGTGCAGGGCTTACATATGTGCTGGGTATTCTAGATGTTCCTCATGATGCTTTTCATGATATGCACTGTGACCTATTTAGTTTGGACTCATGTGTCAGATGTACACAGGTGACTGATTATTTCCTGTCTCTTCACCTTGCCCACAGCATCATCGGGGGACACCGAGGGAGACACCTGCACGGACGTGGAGGTGGGATCCAGCACCAGTGCCACTTCACCTGGCGAGTCGGCAGCATCAAGTGGCACGGAGGGCGAGGGGAGTGCGGCGGAGGACCTGGATAGTACCACCACCGACTACGACGCAGACGGGTCCGAGGCTGAACTCCCTGAGGGGGCGGAGGCTGCTCCAACAGCTGGCAGCAGCACTGCAACTGTCACCGCCCCCTCCATTCCCATCACCGCCCTCCCACTTGCTCGGGTCCCTTCCGTCCATGTAGGGCAACAACGTGTCTCCTTCGTGCCAGGCACCGCACCTCCTGCACCTGTCTCCCCTGCTGCCCTCACTGCCGAGTCTGTGGACATTCAGCGGCAGTTGCAGGTTGGGCAGACATCGATCCTGACTGTCCTCCATGGCCACACCAGACTGCTGACACAGATGGTGTCGTACATGGAGGGCATGTCATCAGCGATGTCTGACCAACGGATGTTGCTGAGGTCCATGGACTCGTCACTGACGGCAGCAGTGAGTCTCCTGCAGCGCTCCGTCCCCCCACCTACCCCTGCGCCATCCGCACTTCCCACTCCCATTCCTGTCCCAAGCACACACACACCTTCCCAGGCAGGCACCACACCAGACACAGGCAGCACACCAACAGGGAAGGGCAAGCGCACACCTCCTGTCACGCACACTCAGGGGGAAGAAGGCACACCCACTGGGTCTAGGGCACACAGGCGGACACGCAGCCAAAGTAGGAGTCCGCATGCCTCACTCCCCAGTCCCTCCAATGTCACTCCCCTCGGCTCCCCTGCCCCACAGTCTGAGAAGGAAACCTACTTGGCTGTGCTGGGCCTCAGCCCCACTGTTTCACCTGCGCACAAACGGGCAAGGCACTCCACGGATAGGGGAGTAGAGTCCCCCCCCCTGTCCACCACCTCCCCCAGTAGCACTGCAACCCATCCCTCCGACCTCCCCCCCCCCCCTCCTTGAGGCCTGTGGTTCCTTCGGGTGCAGGGGAGACGCTGCAAGATCTTGCGGACGTGTGCAGCGCAGTACTGACCTCCACCTTTGGCGCTGCCCCACCCCCTGTGGTGGAGTCGTCCGTCCCTGCACCCCCAACACCTGCCCTACCCCCTCCTGTCCCTGCGGTGCCTGGTCCTTCCCCACATGATGCCCCCACCCCAGTCGATCAACCAGAGGTATCTGATGTGCAGGCAAGCTAGGGGAGACGCATGGCCATGTGTCCCCCCAGGACTTCGTGTCTGGACTGGCCTATGGCCTTTGTAAATAGTGTCCTTTTCTACTTTTTGTTTTCGTGCTGAATAAAGCATTTTGTTTTACTTTGCACACAATTGCTTTTCAGGTATTGATGTTGGTGCTGATGCTCCATGAGTTGGGGTGGTGATCATGTGTTGGGTATCTGGGAAATGTAGTAGTCTGCTGCTCATGGGGTGGACCCTGGTATCTGCATGGCATCACAAAGTCTCTGCAATGAATCTTTGGTCGTGTATGCTCTTTGTGTTTTGAGACATTGTCCCAAGGAGTGTTCCTTCCTCTGTGGCACCTGACATCTTCCCTGCAGGGAGTTGCACCATTGTTGTGCTGACCTGTGTCTACATTCCCTTGGTGGCTGATGGATCCCTTCAACTATGTCCATGCCAGCTCAGCAATGTGTCCGGCTGCATCGTCTGTGCCATCCTTGGTAGTCACTGTACTTGTGTATAGAGTATGTTGCCATGCCTCCATGGGGATATGGTCCCTTTTCCACACTATGCATGTGTGTACTCCCAGCCTAGCAGACATATTGTACTTGTTCTGCAGGGTATTTGGTCACCTGACTGACAATTGTGGGCATTGTATCTGTGGGTGGTCCACCCTATTCCTTCCATGGGAGACAACAACTTGGTGGCTGTGCCAGCACCTGTACATTCCTATCAGTCCTGGAATGTGCGTGACAGTGTGTGTTCCCTTTGGCTCTCTTAGTTTAGTGGGTTTCACATGACTATACAGTCTTGTGACATGATCTCAGTGTGTGTATTGTGCAGTCTCCGCAAGGGGTGGGTATGCATGTGTCATTTGTCATCGCACCCACATGTGGTGTGTCATGCAGTGGGGGAATGACATCCATCCTCATGGGAGTGGGACACTGCTGTCAGTGATGTGTTGATATGGCACTCTCAACATAGTCACACATTGGGGATGCGTTCATGGACCCATGGAGTTGTGGTCATCTGAGGATGATGCACCCACTCCTCATATGTCTGGGCACTGCTGGGAGTGATATGCACCCACCCCTCATATGTCTGGGCACTGCTGGGAGTCCTCTGCACCCACCCCTCATATGTCTGGGCACTGCTGGGAGTCCTCTGCACCCACCCCTCATATGTCTGGGCACTGCTGGGAGGCCTCTGCACCCACCCCTCATATGTCTGGGCACTGCTGGGAGTCCTCTGCACCCACCCCTCATATGTCTGGGCACTGCTGGGAGTGATATGCACCCACCCCTCATATGTCTGGGCACTGCTGGGAGTCCTCGGCACCCACCCCTCATATGTCTAAGCACTGCTGGGAGGCCTCTGCACCCACCCCTCATATGTCTGGGCACTGCTGGGAGGCCTCTGCACCCACCCCTCATATGTCTGGGCACTGCTGGGAGTGATATGCACCCACCCCTCATATGTCTGGGCACTGCTGGGAGTCCTCTGCACCCACCCCTCATATGTCTGGGCACTGCTGGGAGTGATATGCACCCACCACTCATATGTCTGGGCACTGCTGGGATGCCTCTGCACCCACCCCTCATATGTCTGGGCACTCCTGGGAGTGATATGCACCCTCCCCCATGTCTCTGTCCACTGCTGGGAGTCCTCTGCAGCCAGCCACCCACCCACCCGCCCCCTTGGTACAGTACACTGCTGTCCTGTGCATACACACACACCAATATACTGCTTATATGCTACAACAGGCCCTATGCCAACATTCGTGGCGTGTGTACACCTTGTATCCATTCTGTACTGGTGCCGTAGGGGTACAGGTGGGACGGACCCTAACCCCGCATTCATGGAGTGGAATGGTGGAATGGTGATGGAGGGTGTACGCGCCGTACCCACGCTGTGGGGGCGTGGGTATGGGCCATACCACCATTGGGGTGGTGATGGAGGTGTACGTGCCGTACCCACGCTGTGGGGGCGTGGGTACGGGCCGTACCACCAGTGGAATGGTGATGGAGGGGTACGCGCCGTACTCACGCTGTGAGGGTGTGGGTACGGCGCATACCCCTCCATCACCACTACAATGGTGGTACGGCCCGTACCCACGCCCCCACAGCATGGGTACGGCGCGTACACCTCCATCACCACTACAATGGTGGTACCGGCCGTACCCACGCTCTGGGGGGCGTGGGTACGGGCTGTACCACCATTGGGGTGGTGATGGAGGTGTACGCGCCGTACCCACGCTGTGGGGGCATGGGTAAGGGCCGTACCCCCATTGGGGTGGTGATGGAGGTGTACGCGCCGTACCCACGCTGTGGGGGTGTGGGTACGGGTCGTACCACCAGTGGAGTGGTGATGGAGGGGTACGTGCCATACCCACGCCCTCAAAGCGTGGGTACGGCGCGTACCCCTCCATCACCACTCCACTGGTGGTATGGCCCGTACCCACACCCCCACAGCGTGGGTACGGCGCGTACACCTCCATCACCACTACAATGGTGGTACGGCGCGTACCCACACCCCCCAGAGCGTGGGTACGGGCCGTACCACCATTGTAGTGGTGACTGGTACGCTTCCACATGCACTTCCGTTGTGGCGGTACGTGGGATTGGTGGACACGCCCCCCGAAGTGACCAGACCATGGGGGTAAGTTATGTGCAGGATATATATGTTTTAACTTGGGGGGGGTTATATTTCCTGCCCCTCGCCCCCCACCCCTTAGCCCCTGGGTGTTTTTCTGACCTTCTGCGGCGTCTGCGTCGGTTTTGGTGCACCAGGCCGTAGGCTAGGAGGGCCGGGATGACACGTAGGATTGGGTCCATGGCTGTCCGTCGCGTACCGGTGCTCCTTGTTCGCGTCGTCCTCAATTTCACGTCAGTTTTTGGCTCCCGTAAAAAATGCTGCCTGCGGAGTAACGTAGGCATGAATTGTACTTGCTGGTCCGTAAAACGCTGCCTGACTCCGTCCGGACGTCATGTATGCGATGTCCCAGATCGGAATTGTGGGTATTTTTTAGCCGGTCGGTGTTTTGTACGACTCGTACGGAAATGGCATTTCTGTACGAATCGTACTTGCGGGTTTGTAAGGTGGTTTTCCCGGGTACGAGTCGCACGGAGAATACGCTCTGTACGACCATTCGTACCTGGGTTTTACAGGATCGGAATCGGCACCTTAGTGTAATTGATTTGAAAAATGCTTTTTTTTCAATACCTATTCAGCCTGATAGCCGTTATTTGTTCGGCTTCACTTTGAGTAATAGATCATACAGATTCTGTAGAGCTCCACAAAGGTATACAGAGAGTCCTAGCATTTATAGTCAAGCATTAAAAAGGCAGCTTGATTCTTTTCCTGTGCCGAAAGGGGTGGCTCTTATTCAATATGTCGATGACATCATGTTGGCTGCCGATACCCCTGAACAGTCTAAAGCGGGAACACTGTCATTATGATTAGGGCTCCCGGTTTTCCATTTAAACTGATTTTTACATATAAATACAGACGGAAAACAAGTTTTCCTTTGTCTGTATTTATATGTAAAAACTGGAAAATACTAGCACATTTTGCCGTGCTACTGCGCTCCAGCAGAGTTGCCTCGCCACGCCCTCTTGCTGATTCTTGGGCTGTGGCTGCCTTCAGGAACGCGAAACACCAGCTTCAGTTTTGCTGGAAATTTGAGAGTGAAAACCCAACACTGATCGGCCAGCTGAAACAACACAAGCACAGTAATTTATGCAGCACCACCCCCTTCTCTATGTAGCAATAGGTAGCGCATAGAGCGGAGCCCGAGGCACATAGATTCGATTTTAATCACAGGGACCACTTCTAAATAATTCACTCTAGCGCTGCTGTTTGTCCTGTTCAGCTCGTCGGATTGTGTTGTGTGTAGCCCCCCTCCCTCTGTCTCACCCTCACAATGCCTGCTACTCCTGTTCATTGTTTTCGCGCCCAGTAAGTGCCTGCACAATGGGGGGGTCGTGGCAGGGGGCGCGGTGCCCTGAGCTCCCGGACGATCTGCGGCTGCCAGCGCCAGGAGGCCTGCATTGTTCTCAGCACCCCACCTCCGCAAGGTGAATCACTCTCTCAGCCGCCCTCCCTTCCCTTGGCTCGGGCTGCGCTCTCACTCTCTCGCAGACACGCCTGTGGTGGACAGGGGGGAGTGGGCAGCGGCGTGAAGAAACCCAATCATTGTATTTTCAGCCTGGGCTGCACTGGAAGGCAGGGCTCAGTCAGACACACACAGTGAAGAGGGTGTAAGTGAGACTCAGAAACATTTATTTGCAGAGTTTGTAACCGGACTGCATAGCCCATAACCATTATTGTCTTTTCCTTCTTGCCCGGTCAAGACCAGGACAGTGTCCAATTCTGCTGCCCCCCCTCTTTCTTCCTCTTCCTCCCTCTCTTTGTCGTGCTCCTCCTCACTTGCAGAAAACCATGACTGTTCTTTCCTCTCCTTTCTGTCATTTGTTCCCCAGTGAAATGGATCCAAATAAAGCGGACACTTGTCTTACAAAAGTCGTTTTCTGACATTTTTCTATTCCAAAAACACATCCTCAGGAGGAGAGAAAAAAGGTTTTAAAATACGAACAATAAACACATAACTAAATAAAACAAGACAGAGTAGTTGCAAAGTGCCCAGATTGGTTTTATTCACACCCAAACACAATAGCGCCACCTTACAGAGTTTGCCAGTCAAGCGCTACTTTTCTTTTCATGTCCTTAGCTTTCTGAATAATGAGTGTAAAAGCTTTCAGTTGTATTCCCTATGAGTGTTTAATTTTGCCAGAATGTTGTTACTTTTTTCAGGCAGCAAATTACTCTTCTCTAGTGCATAGTTTGAATTGAGTTGCTTCAAGGTGTTTATAGCGGGAAACAATTGGGTTGTAGCTGAAGGGAGTGTGAGTTTCTCTCAGTGGGGCAGGTTGGTGTTCAGTGGGGAAGAGGATGTAGCACTCTGTGCCGATGACAGAAACTGCAAGGCTCTGTGACAAATGGATTGTGATAGCACTTTTAAGCGTACTTGGGACATTCTGCGAATGGCAAAGTTTTCCGATGAATGTATTGTGTTGACCAATAACAACTGAATGCATGTGTGCATTGTCAATTTAAATAAATGTGGTAAAAGTTAGCTGCAGCGTTGCCTTCTGCTTGTGGCAAAAATAAATGTGGATAAATACAGATAAAATGCCCAAAAAATAAATATGGATAAATACAGACGGAAATGGCAAAACAATAAATACCATAAAACCGGGAGCCCTAATTATGATCATTTCTTGCTTCTCATCATCACAAAGTCTCTCGGAAGAAATTGCAATTTTGTAGACATCAGGTTACCTATTTTGGTCACTTCCTGTCTAAGGAGGGACGTGCACTCACACCAGATCACATTCTGACCATTTTAGACACACCTGTGCCCCGTACTCAGAAGGACGTCCATGCATTGATTGGCCTTACTTCTTTCTGTAGGCAGTGGATCCCTAGTTTTTCGTACATTATTAAACCCTTGTTGGCCCTTTTGACTAAAGACACTTCGATGCCCCTCCCATGGACTAGTGAGTGCCAGAGCGCCTTCCAACAGTTACGCCAAGCTCTTTGTTTTGCACCAGTATTAGGTACCGCAGACATGTTGATGAGTGACTATTTGTCCCAGTTAACTGACAGCTTGTCTTCTATTTATCAGCAGGTACAGGAAGCTCTTCCTTCGTCAGCCCTGCTGTGCTGACAGGCCATTGCGACATTTTGGTCATCGAGAGAGGACAAGCTGGGTCACCTTAAAGACCTGAGGAAGTGTTCCCGGACCACACGATCCCTGGGACATCTAGATATCTGCTTTGATCCAGGAAGAAAGACATTTCATCGCAGAAAGAGACTGTTTGAGCCACTGTCCTTGGTGGTTAAAGACTGACTACAAAGGGGGGTAGTCTTTTAGTGACTATTCGTCTCAACGTTAGTGAAGAAGCCAACGCCTGCCCAGGACCTTAGGGCACCATCTGTTTTGTTGTTTGCCGATGAAAATGACCTCGCCTAAGAAGAAGGAGATCGCTGTGACAACGTGCAACGGCTGTAGAATCTACATCCTTGGTCTGACTTTCTCTACTGCCATCATCGCTACTGTAATGTGGGTAGTGGAGGAAGTAATGCCTGGAGCATCCTTACCTAACATTATTGTTACATCATATGCTGCAAAAAGCACATCATTTTGATTTGCCGCAACATGAAAAGGGATACCGGCAAAATCTGAGAAACAGTGCATTTCTTCAAATGTTGCATCAGACACACCAGCTAAGCAATGCTACTAACTGTTGGGTTTGTGACAAGATTCCTCCTCATCAGAACATAAAAGGAATACCATTGTCACGGCTGCCATTCTCTCACAATGATTCATGCCCAGCTTGGTTCAAACTTCTATATGCCTCTAATGAACAAAGTCTGTGACCCCAATGAAGATGGGGACCCACAAGCCAAAGAAACTGTATGGGAAATGGAGAAGTATCGTCGAGGAAATTCCTCCACACACTATGTTTTCCCCAACATTCGAACCATCAAGGGAAATGGGCCTCCTGTTACTACTATTATTATTACTGTTATTGTTATTACTGTTATTACTGTTGTTACTAGAGCTCGAGCGGATTCCTGTGTGAGCAGTATTGGCAATATTCCTGTGGGAAAACGTGACTGTACTTTGTTGTTAAATATTACTGGAATGAGCAATAGCAGTTTTTTGTCCTCACACAACACCTATTTCATTTGCGGAAGTAAAGGTTATTATCATCTACCTATTGGTTGGTCCGGCATCTGCTACGTGTCCCTTTTGCTTTCACCTGTGTTTTTGGCACCTGCATCCTGCTATAAAGACTATAAACTGTATAATGACATTTCTAAGAGTCGATTCAAGAGGACAAGAAACAAAGATGAGGTGGATCAAACTGATACTGCACTACAGCAGTATATTGACTTTAATTTCGGACTATTCTTCTTTGTTGGTGCGGCCTTAAACAGCAGAAAGATCCGACGCTTGACACGTGTTGTAGAGGCTGTAACCAATCATACAGCAATGGCGCTTGGAAATATCACAGAAGAACTACAAATTGCGAGAATTGTGACACTCCAAAATAGGATGGTCCTTGATGTCATCCTGGCTGACCGTGGTGGAGCATGTTGCATCATCGAAAGTAGCTGCTGCGTTTATATACCTGACCACGCTCCTTCTGGTGTTGATGCAATTTCCAAGATGCACAAAATAGCCACTGAAATCCACCAGGATTTAGGGACATGGACTTTGACTGGGTGGCTATGGAACATGTTTACTGTATGGGGCTGGAAATTATTGTCAGCCCTATGTATAATTTTTGCTATTCTTTTCACTTGTTGCCTATGTATTCAATGGGGCCCAATGCTCTGTTCCCTATGTATTTCTACTTGTACCTCATGTATACCGACTAAATTAAATGTCACAAATGTAAATGCTCGCTAGGCAATGGACCAAGAAATTACTGAATTAATGCAGATAGATGTGCACAATGGCTTCCGTACTCCCTCAAAAGCATAGGAAGATGTCTTCAGCATATGCTAAAAAGGTCGTCTGTGGAAATCTGGAATAATTTCTGTTAGCATAAGCTGATGCCATCTTGGTTGTGGCATCCATTTTGTTGGCTTTGTAATTCTCCCATCCTCTGCTGCTCATCTTTTTCCCTGCCTGTGCTATCTATTTTAATTCACTTCCTGACTCTTACTGCTGCCATAAGCACTCCTGCTCCCCCTCCCACTTTGCTGACTAAGTGATCTCCCATCTGCTCATGTTTGTCGGTAACTATTCCTGTGTAGGCCTGTACCTTCTATTTGTATCCACATGCTTACCAGTGCAGAAAAAGCTGTTTATAAGGCCTGTGTTGTGTGACTTCAATGTACTACCTCAGGCAGCACTTGAGAGTGCTGTGTGGACGTAGTCCAACTCATGAGTGATTAATAAACTGGTTATTTGAATTCCAGCTTCAGTGCCAATCTCTATTTTGTTGGTTTAAGGACCCGTGGACAGAGAAGGGTGACCCCTGCACCGGTGTGCTCATTAAAAAGCACATTTCCACAGAGGGTCAGTGAAGTGATTAGATGGGTTCTGTGATGACAGAATGTTGTAGATGTCACTCTCATTGATTGATGAGAAAGTGTGCCAAGTTTTTTGAGAGGTGCCTGGATGGATCACTCCCTTCAATATACTGGATGGTGTGTGAAAAACTGAGTGAGGCAGCCGGTAGTAGTTCCTTCGCTAATTGTAGTTCATTGTCAATCTTTGTGGCTTTTTCTATGAAGAAGGAAGCCAGTTCTTCACAGTTTGGGAGAGTGCTGGGTCTGATTTGATATGTTGCGTTACTGCTGCTTGACTATTTTGAATAGTTTTTTGGGCCTATTGCTTGGTCAAACTGTGATCTGAAGAAATTGGCTTTTGCTTGTCTTATTCTTCTGTATGTGTTCCTCATTGATCTTAAGCATTTTAGAAGTTCCAAGGAGGGAGAGGATTACCATGCTCTTTCTGCTGATCTTAGATTGCGTCTTACAGAGTTCAAGTTGTCATTGAACCAGGTTTGAGAGTCTTTATTGGGTATATTTGTTTTCTAAAGAGGAGCGACTGAGTCCATGACTTCCAATATGGATGTATTGTAGAAGTCTGTCAGGTCATTGACATCATCCATGTTGGTCTGTGGAGTCAAGGTGTTGTTGCAGAGAGTGGCTAGTTTGTTGTGGTTTATATTACGAAGATGCCTACCATTGTTGTGTTTTCTTCGTTTGCACTCTCTTCGGGATCACTATTAAGTTGACGAGGAAGGTGATGCAGTAATGGTCTGTCCAGTCACAGGGGCTAATGAACTCCAAGTTGATTTTGTCCGTCTTTGAAATTATAAGGTCCAAAGTCTCAACCTTGTTATGAGTTGGACTGTCACAGATTTGGGTCAACTCATGCTTTGATAGGAAGGCCTTTAGGCCGTTCACTGACTGGTCGTTCAGGTCATTCCAGTGGAGGTTAAAATCTCCAAGGAAGATCTGGGGCTCTTGAGGGTTATCGTTAGTTGTGATGACTTCCATGATCTGTTCGATGAATGGTGAGTTATCGCCAGAAGGGTGATAGCAGGCGTGTAGTTTACAACTGGGTTTATTGTTTCAAGAGATATTGATGCAGAGATATTCACATGTAGTTAGTGTGATTGTTTCAGACTGGAATACTGAGAGGGTGTTGGGGTAGATGCATGCTATTCTCCCACCAGATTTCTTAGGTCTATCTAGTCGAATGATTCTGTGACTAGGGGACTTGTAGGTCTGTAATGGGATGAGAGGAGCTGTTTAACCACATTTCCGTGAGGATAACTATATCAAACTTATGTGAGAGGATGAGGTCGTAAATATCAGACGCATGTTTATTTGCCGATCTGCAAATGAGGAGCAGGCACTTTAGATGATTATTAGTACCATGAGAGGCTGTCCGGGATATATTAACGCGCTTCAGGTTGTCATTATTACATCTCTGTGATTGTAGCCTGGTTCTTTGAATGGGTTAGCCTGGATGGTTTGGATTTGATTCGGACCAGTCTTGTTAGTATTTTTCTCGGTCTGGTAAGAGAGGAGGTGTTTGTAGATGTCCGATAGATCTTCACTCGCTCTCCTCGGGCAAGAGGAGGCATTGGGGAATGGTGGAGTTTTCACTCCGAGATTGGATATGTGTGGGACATGGAATGGAAGCGTATCTGCGTGGAAAGCGGTTCTAGTCATCATGGTGCTATTTGGTCTATGAGTGAGCCATAGTTCTGATGTGATGGATATGAGTCTCTGGAGATCATCCTTAAGATGGCATAGTAGGCTACGATCGATCTTGTTGAATCACATTTCCCAATAATCATGTTTACAGGTAGTTATGGTTTGGGGGGGAGGTCCAGGAGAGGGGAGAATCAATAAGAGACGTCATGCTGAGAGGAGAGGTCGTTAATGGGGGCCTGGCATGCTTGTGAGTCTGAAAGATCTTGTTGAGGGTATGCGTGAGGATAACTGGATGTGGGGGGAGGAGGGTTGGAGAGGAGTATTGTGGGGTGGACAGTGGATCTGGGTGACCTAAGGTTAGTTTGGTGTGGAGATATAGGTTTGTATAAGTGGGTGTTCCATGCATAGTGGAGCGCTGTGGGAGTGCCTGGGGGGACCTCGCTGGGGAGCCACGGGGAAGCAAGAAGGAATATATGTGGGGGGAAAAGTTCAGTGATGGAGGAATCTATGCTTGCTCTAGTAGTGGGGGAGGAGCCGATGCGATGGATGGGCTGGTCCTAGAGTGATTCTCCAGCCATGTCTGACATGCTGCCTCTGGAGTGGGAGTGGTGGTAGAGAGGGTTGGGAAGTAATCACTTGTGACAGGATGTAGGCTGATTGAAATGGGAGTAGCCATGGGCATTAAAGAGGTTGAGAGTGCTTCATCAAGATTGTTAGGGCGATTTTGGGAGGGAAGATAGATCGTATTGTACACCCCAGTTTTAAGGGTAGGGAAGATCTTGTAGAGTAAAATCAGATTTTCATTCGAGACTGTATAAGAATGTTCCCATTATTGTATATAGATATGGTAACGTTCACCCTGCAGAATGGAGAGGGAGAGATGGATAGTCTAAGTCGATGGGATATTTTCCTGATGCCGGTGATGTGCAACATGGAGAATAAGACATTTCTCCATTGGGCTCTCCTTTTAGTATAAAAGATGAGGTCATTATTTAGAGTTCCCTTGCTGGCGCAGAAGTAGGGGTTTTAGATAAGAGTTTCTTGATGGGTTTTGAGTAATTGGTGTTTGGGGGGTATTTAATAGTGAAGGCATTATGGCCAGAGGGTTCCAGTTTTGTGTCAATTGTTTATTGCAGGAAGGTACCTCCACAGGTGTGTAGAGTCGTGGATGGTGCTTCTGACCAATCTTAAAAAATTGTATGGTAGAAAAAGGTATGCAAATTGTAGAAGCATGATTATTTGTGATTATCAGTTGTTCATGGTAAGGTTGATTGTGGAGAATAGAGCATTCTTCTCACCGGGGACCCCTTAAGTGGTGCCTTTATAAGTTCTGGAGGATTCAAGAAATGAGGCATACCGATATCTATGGGCATTTAAAGATGGCTACCAGTTTTGCAGGGTTTTTTGTAGCATGTTTAAGAAACCTAATAACCAATATTAAACATGTGCATGGAGCATGTTTGAAACTCTTCTTGTTTATAATTGACCACGCGCATGGAGCGCGTTTGAAACCTTCCTTGTTTGTAATTGATCACGCGCATGGAGCGCGTTTGAAACACTGCTTGTTTATCATTGATCACGCGCATGGAGCACGTTTGAGTCACAACTTGGTTATTAATCACGCGCATGGAGTGGTTTACAAGACTTCCTTGCTGTTTGGAAACACACGCTTGGGGGGCGATTTCTGTACATTTCCAAATGCTATTAAATGCAGCACTAGGAATGCTGTTCAGTTTGTTTACTATCCCTAAAACGCACAGGAAGTGTGCTTCGTAAAGACAGACACACATCAATGCATACACAATTGATGTGATTGGTTGTAGCTCAATTCTAGCACACTCTTGCACTACTTCTCTTCACTTACCCTTAGCAATGAACTACAAGCACACACATTTGGGTGCCTTTGGAAGAACAGCACTCAGTGAAGCCTTAACTGAGTCTCAACTTTGGGTTTCTGAACTAACAAGAAATACTATCATACCAAGGTCATTATCCTTCGGTACGTCCCCAGTGGTCTGAATGTATGTGAATGGAAGACCAAGTGCCTATCAATCAAACAATCATAGCATTTATAATGTGCACTACATACCCATGAAGGTCTCAAGGCGCTTGGGGGGGGGGGGGGGGGACGCTGCTACTGTTCGAAGAGCCAGGTCTTGAGAAGTTTTCTGAAGGTCAGAAGGTCTTCGGTCTGCCGTAGGCGGATTGGGAGGGTGTTCCATGTCTTGGCGGTGAGGTGGGAGAATGATCTGCCGCCGGCGGTCACTCTTCGGATGTGGGAGACGGTGGCGAGGGCGCGGTCTGCGGATCGGAGCTGGTGGGTGGGGGTGTAGAGGCTAAGTCGGCTGTTGAGATACGCTGGTCCGGTGTCGTGGAGTGCCTTGTGTACGTGGGTGAAGAGCTTGAAGGTTAACCTCTTGTTGATGGGGAGCCAGTGCTGGTCTCTCAAGTGGGGTGTGATGTGGCTGCGGCAAGGGATGTCGAGGATCAGGCGTGCGGAGGCGTTCTGAATGCATTGGAGCCGTTTCAGGAGTTTGGCCGGGGCTCCTGCGTAGAGTGCGTTGCCGTAGTCCAGTCTACTGCTGACGAGGGCTTGGGTGACCATCCTTCTGGTTTCGGTGGGGATCCACTGGAAGATCCTGCGAAGCATGCGGAGGGTGTTGAAGCAGGAGGAAGAGACGGCGTTGACCTGCTTCGTCATGGAGAGCATGGAGTTGAGGATGACCCCTAGGTTGCGTGCGTGGTCGGTGGGTGTAGGGGGTGCTCCTAGTGCGGTCGGCCACCAGAAGTCGTCCTAGGCCGAGGGGGTGGGTCCGAGGATGAGGATCTCCATCTTGTCGGAGTTCAGCTTCAGTCGGCTGTTTCTCGTCCAGTCGGTGACGGCTTTCATTCCTTCGTGGAGGTTGTTTTGGCGATGTGGGATCTTTGGTGAGGGAGAGGATCAGCTGGGTGTTGTCGACGTATGAGATGAGGTTGAGGTCGTGCCGTCGTGCGACGTGGGCGAGAAGTGCCATGTAGACGTTGAACATCGTTGGGCTGAGGGATGAGCCTTGGGGTATGCCGCAGATGATCTTGGTGGCTTTGGAGCGGAAGGGGGAGAGGCGGACGCTCTGAGTTCTGCCGGAGAGGAAGGAGGTGGTCCAGTCCAAGGTCTTCTCTTGGATTCCGGCATCGTGGAGGCGTGTTCTTAGTGTGCGGTGGCAGACCGTGTCGAAGGCGGCTGACAGGTCCAGGAGGATGAGGGCCGTGGTTTCTTCATTGTCAAGCAGGGTCCTGATGTCTTCGGTGGTGGCGATGAGGGCAGTTTCTGTGCTGTGGTTGCTGCGGAACCCGGACTGGGACGGGTCCAGGATGTTGTTCTCTTCGAGGAAGCTGGTCAGTTGTTTGTTGACGGCCTTTTCGATGACCTTTGCCGGGAACGGGAGCAGGGAGTTGGGTCGGAAGTTCTTGAGGTCCTTGGGGTCTGCCTTGGGTTTCTTGAGTAAGGCATTGATCTCTGCGTGCTTCCAGCTCTCCGGGAAGGTCGCTGTCTCGAAGGAGATGTTGATGGTTTTCCGGAGATGGGGTGCGATGGTGCTGCTGGCTTTGTTGAAGATGTGGTGTGGGCAGGGGTCTTCCGGGTATCCGTAGTGGATGGTGTTCATGAACTTGATGGTGTTGTCGTCGTTGATGTTGGTCCAGGTGAGCAGGCGGTTGGTGTGGGTGGTGGTCATCGAGGGAGCAGGAGTCTTGGTGGTTGCCGGGGGGGTGACGGCATCGAAGCTGTCGTGGATGTCTGTGATCTTGCGATGGAAGAAGGTGGCCAGCGAGTCACACAGGTCTTGTGACGGTGGGATGTCATTGGTGTTGGAGCTGGGGTTGGAGAGTTCCTTCATGATGCTGAAGAGCTCTTTGCTGTTGTGTGCGTTGTTGTCTAGGCGGTCTTTGAAGGAGGTCCTTTTGGCGGATCTGATGAGGTGGTGGTGTCTGCGGGTGGCGTTCTTGTGGGCTGTGTAGCTTTCTGGTGTTCGTTCACGGATCCAGTTTTTTCCGAGTTTTCGGCAGGTTCGCTTGGAGGCCTGGAGGTCTTCGTGAACCAGCTGGCTCTCTTGCTGGTATGGGTGTTGGGGGATTTCTTGAGCGGTGGTGTGTGGTGGGTTTCCGGAAGGTGAAGTAGATGCAGCGGTGGCCGGACCAGTGCAGTTTGGTGGTGCGGTTGAAGAAGTCGTGGGAGCTTGCTGAGAAGATGGGGTCCAGTGTGTGGCCGGCAGAGTGGGTGAGTGTTGTATCGAGTTGTCTGAGTCCGAGGTTGGCGAGGTTGGCGATCAAGGTGGAGGAGTTGGAGTCGTTGTTGTTCTCGAGATGGACGTTCAGGTCCCCGAGGAGCATGTAGTCCATGGAGGCGAGGGCGTGTATGCTGATGAAGTCGGCAATGGAGTCGCTGAACTGCGGTCAGGGTCCGGGGGGTCTCTAGATGAGGGTGCCTCTGAGGGTGGTGTTGGGGTCGGTGTGGATCTGGAAGTGCAGGTGTTCAGCGGTGCTGAGGGTGTCGTCGGTGTCAGTCAAGATTTTGAGAGTGTTTCTGTGGCCGATGGCAATTCCTCCTCCTACTCTGTTGGTGCAGTCCTTGCGGGTGATCTTGTAGCCTTCCGGGATGGCTATGGCGATGTCGGGTTCCGAGGAGGGGTTCAGCCAGGTCTCCATCAGGAAGGCGACGTCTGGGGCGTTGGTGTCGAGTAGGTCCCAGAGTTCGACGGCGTGTTTGCGGGCGGAGCGGGTGTTGAGCAGGATGCATCTGAGGAAGTTAGCTTCTTTGGTGGGTGGGTTGGCGGTTCGGATGCTGGTGAAGCTGCAGTCCCAGCAGGAGAAGGGTCCTTGGATGCGCTTCAGGCGGCCAGGCAGCAGGTGCATGATCGTCCGGGGTTGAGTGCGTGGAGGGTGCTGGAGCCATAGCGGAGGCGGGCGTCGTGGGGTTCGCGGGGGCCAGGGGTCCAGTCCAAGGTCTTCTCTTGGATTCCGGCATCGTGGAGGCGTGTTCTTAGTGTGCGGTGGCAGACCGTGTCGAAGGCGGCTGACAGGTCCAGGAGGATGAGGGCCGTGGTTTCTTCATTGTCAAGCAGGGTCCTGATGTCGTCGGTGGTGGCGATGAGGGCAGTTTCGGTGCTGTGGTTGTTGCGGAACCCGGACTGGGATGGGTCCAGGATGTTGTTCTCTTCGAGGAAGCTGGTCAGTTGTTTGTTGACGGCCTTTTCGATGACCTTTGCCGGGAACGGGAGCAGGGAGATGGGTCGGAAGTTCTTGAGGTCCTTGGGGTCCGCCTTGGGTTTCTTGAGTAAGGCATTGATCTCTGCGTGCTTCCAGCTCTCCGGGAAGGTCGCTGTCTCGAAGGAGATGTTGATGGTTTTCCGGAGATGGGGTGCGATGGTGCTGCTGGCTTTGTTGAAGATGTGGTGTGGGCAGCGGTCTTTCGGGGATCCGGAGTGGATGGTGTTCATGAACTTGATGGTGTTGTCGTCGTTGATGTTGGTCCAGGTGAGCAGGCGGTTGGTGTGGGTGGTGGTCGTTGTGGGAGCAGGAGTCTTGTTGGTTGCCGGGCAGTGGCGTAACGAAACTTGAGGGGGCCCCCCTGCAAAGTACATGGAGGGGGCCCCCCATTCTCCTCGCCAGTCAAGAGCCCTCAGGCCAGCGACCCGCCATACTGCAGGGGCTCACCCCAGCCATAAAAAAAGGATTCTGGTTCCTCTATTGGTCACATCCGCCCTCTCATCGAGCGATTTACATACATCAGTAAATGCTGCTGCGCCCTCCAGCAAAGTTACATAACACTGCCTCCAGCCGGCCCAGCAAACACATCCTCCTACTTGATGAGCCACCTTCAAGCAAAGCCTGCTCAGTTAACCACCTCCAAACTCAGATCACTTCCATCGTGCCTGCTACTAACGCATCCATTACACTCTACTCTCACCCCTATGAAACCCGCAATTATGCTTTTCTGCCCGCCTTTAAAATCACCCCTCGGATGTCACTGCAAACCTGTGACCGCCGCCTACTGCTCCCCTGTCCATCACCCACAAAAAGACTGATGACCGGTCACCATCTAACCACTGCCTACCAGTAAAGACAGAGCCTTTCAGCTGCTGGCCTCCCCAATGCCACTATGGAAGTTTTAAAAATGTTGAACAATCTCTGCAACTGACCACCTCAAAACATTTCTTCCTGCTAGCCTATACGGCATCAAAGCCGTTCCTGCTACTTTTCATCCTCTGCATGATGCACACAATAATATCAAATGTACAAAGGGTCAGATTTTTGTTTCCTCACGCCAACATTAATTTACACTATGTACCCCACTAAACCATACCTGCTGTCAAAGGCAAACCAGATCCCATATGTAGCACCAGTCAACAAGAACCCCAAGGACAAACACCAGAGAGAATGAGTGATTCATGAATTAAACCTACAATGACAACGTAGCATTTCCCCACCAACTGTCAGCCCAGTGAAGTCTGCAACCGCACAGTAGCCATCAACACCAGCAACGTCTAAAGCGCATTTCCACTTCCTTTCTTTGGCAGCTCCTGATACATATACTTATGCCTTCTGGGCGCCATCTACCACAGACCACAGCATTCTTTGTGTCCCTAAGACTAACGGAATGCTGTCGGTGAACGCTTCTCTTCCCCCTTCCTTACTAATAACTAATGGAGGATAACGGAAAAAAAATATAGTATTTTCTTATGCAAATAGCGTATCAAGCACTTGCTGCCCGCAGTCCTCGCCAGATCCACCCAAATCAATATTCTGCTATCGCACCATCCTGTCACCCCTATTATTATCTGAAGATATTTTTTTATCCGTTCCTTGAACTGGGAAAAGCAATACTTTGCACAAAAACAAGTCCCTTTAAAACCTTTGCTACTTACAGACTCGCAAAGCACTTCCTTGTTTTACTAACTGTTGCAAAGCAAACGGATAACTCATTCTAGGATTGGGATTATTGTTTAGAGGTGTGGAAGTTAATACTGAGACATAGGATGATTTTTTGCATACACTCGTTCTTCCCTGCATGCGCACACAAAGCAACATTACAATTTAGCTAAACAAATTGTTCAGAAATGTACCGGAAAGTAAAGAAACAGCCCAAATTATTTTTACAAAGAAAAATAGACAATCGTCAACTTTAGACCCCATGACATAAAAGCCTTAGCGTGCACAGCTTGCTCAAATCCACGCTACCTAATTCTACCAAACTCAGCACATTTGAACATCTCATAATTCCATGCCACACAATTCAACTATAAATAATTTAACCCTACATTCCATGCCACATAATTACAATCCTAAAAATGAAAAAACATATTTCTACTTCACTCCATACCACATAAGTCCACATCACATAATAACATTCCACACAACTTAATAGCACTCCAAACCACATAATTACACTCCACACAACAAAATTTAAGTATACATAATTCCACTTCAACCTATATAATTATACGTCACACAACATATTTACACTCAACTTAAAAACACAGAATTACCCTCCACAAAATACAACTCTGCAACATGCTACATAATTCCACTCCGCACAATTATACACCACACCATGCCACATAATTCCACATGTCTCACAATTCCACAATTCATCCCCACACAATTCATCACACATAATTACTCCACATAATACCACTCAGCACCACATAATTAACCTCCACATAATTATGCTCTCATCCATATTGCATAAATACACTCCACATAAATCTAGTCTATGCCACGTAGCAACATTCCACATACACTTGTTCTTTCCTGCATACGCACACAAAGCAACATTACAATTTAGCTAAACAAATTGTTCAGAAATGTACCGGAAGGTAAAGAAACAGCCCAAATTATTTTTACAAAGAAAAATAGACAATCGTCAACTTTAGACCCCATGACATAAAAGCCTTAGCGTGCACAGCTTGCTCAAATCCACGCTACCTAATTCTACCAAACTCAGCACATTTGAACCTCTCATAATTCCATGCCACACTATTCAACTATAAATAAGTTAACCCTACATTCCATACCACATAATTACAATCCTAAATATGAAAAAACATATATTTCTACTTCACTCCATACCTCATAATTCCACATCACATAATAACATTCCACACAACTTAATAGCACTCCAAACCACATAATTACACTCCACACTACACAATTCAAGTACATATAATTCCACTTCAACCTATATAATTATACGTCACACAACATATTTACACGCAACTCCAAAACACAGAATTACCCTCCACAAAATACAACTCTGCAAAATGCTACATAATTCCACTCCGCATAATTATACACCACACCATGCCACATAATTCCACACGTCACAATTCCACAATTCATCCCCACACAATTCATCACACATAATTACTCCACATAATACCACTCAGCACCACATAATTAACCTCCACATAATTATGCTCTCATCCATATTGCATAAATACACTCCACATAAATCCAGTCTGTCACGTAGCAACATTCCACATAACTACACTTCACACCATGCCTCATAATACCACTCAACATAATTTTCACCCAGCAGCGAACACTTCCACGTCACACATTTCAACTCTACACATTTCCATTCCACACCACATAATTCAACAACAAACTACATAATTCAAACCAACAACAGAATTACATAACACACCACATACATCCAATCTACACCACAAAATTCCACATCATGCTATAATATTTAACAGCACACCACATAAGTAAACTCCACTACATACTACTCCACAACGCAAAATACCATTCCAGATAATCTCATTCCAAGACACACAATCCCACTCCATGACACACAATCCCACTCCACATAATTCCAGTACACTCAATACCACACAATTACTATCCACATAATTACATTATTTCGCTACACAGATCCAATCCACACAATACAATTCCACAACTAACAATTCCAATCCAAACCACATATGTCCACTTGACACCACACACATTCACTCCACTCCAAGCAGAAAACACATAGGTAAAATACACTGTCCTTTACAATGTCAATAGCTCTAACTCTCACAAATGCAAGACCAATTGCATTGCAAATGCTTGTTTACCTTCCAATGCGACCGAGCAGATCCTGTTCATTTTTTTTATTTTTATTTATTTTATGGAGTTTTATATAGCTCGAACTTGACCCGTATCGGGTATCATAGCGCTTTACATGAGCACCAGTTGCGTTACATGAGGACACATTCATATTTGTTAGGCACAGGTAGATTAAGTGATTTACCCAGAATCACAGGATGTTCAGCGTCATTGTTGAAACTCGAACCCAGTTCCCCAGATTCGAGGTCGACCGCCCTAGCCGTTAGGCCAACTCCTCTCCCAAGTATGAGTAAGAATAGGCATTCGAAGGGCTAAGCAGAAGAGCTGAAGTATTTAGATGTAAAAGTAGTGGAAGGTAGGTTCAAGTAGGAGTATCCAGGAGTAAGAGTGCAAGTAGGAGTAGGTAGGACTAAGTTAATGGTAATAAGGGCATTGGTAAATACAGTAGCAAAAGTAAGAATAGCAGTTAGAAGACGTAATAGGAGTAAGAGGAGAAATGAGTAAGAGCAGGAGGAAATAGGCGTAATAAATTGTAAGTGGAAGCAAGAGTATGTTGGAATAATAAAACGTAAGAGTGGGAACAAATATGAGGTGTAAGAGAAAGGTAAAATTAAGAGGTTACGTAGCACAGTAAGAGGAAGTATGCAACATATGAGTAGAAACAAAAATCAGCAGTAGGCATAAGTAGGAAAAGTTAGTAAATTAAGTGCAAGATTAATGAAAGTAAGATTGGAAGAGACCAAGATGAGAAAAGAAAGACGAAGACAGCAAATCCTTCCATATTCTTCTACGACTCCAGTGCTAACAAAGCGTGACATGCTTTTCATTTTATGCACACATCAGATGAAGAGCAAGGACCTTCCATTAAGCGCTATTGTAACACGCTTCAGTTGGTAACTTGCGTGCAGCTGAAATAGGTACAATTTATGTGTTTTATAGCACTCACAAACAGCATAAGCGTGTTTCTTGGCACTATTTCAACAAAAGTTAACACTATGCCACTGGCAGAGGTACAATTTGTTTTATTAATGGGTTGCACACAGACCGGTCTCTGTGACGTGCTGTTCGACGAAAAAGTGCAAGAAAAGACTTCTTAATACCATGTGAGCAGCACTTCAGAACTGTTTGGATAAAGCTTAGCCGATGCCCGGGAGCCGAATAGTGATTTTTGTGTGTCTCTGGCGCCCAGTAGCAGTGCGTTTACCCTGAGGGCCACATTTGGCATGTTCTGATTTGAACTCACCATTATAGAGAGAATGTAATACTAGGTCATTTATTGTCACATGCAACAAGGGTTGTCAATCCCGGCCCCCTTTCTCTGTAGTCCCCGGACCTGTTTAGAGGTGGACAGGAAGGAGCCCTCTCTCCTTCCAGCATAGCAAGCAATACCACAGAACAGCGCCAAGACCAACACAAACGGCTCCCGGTAGCTCAGCTCATGTGCCCCGGTATATGTGAGGCTGTGAGCTGACGAGTAAGAGGTTTAAGAGCAGGGTGAGGAGCTGGCAGCCTACACCAGGGTGGAGCAACAGCACCGAGGCGTCTACAGCAACAGGGGACGGGTCTCCTCAGCTCCGAAGTGTGAGGCCAGCACGTGGGAGCCATGCAGCGGCAGCCAATGCTTGTGAAGCAAGTAATCAAGCATTGGCAAAGGTAAAATAAAACCAAGCTAGTGCCAACTAACACGAAGGGTGGGACGGGGAATGGTAAAATTGGGGGCAGGAGGTAGGCCCGGCTCCAGGAATTTTTATTTGGGTGGGCCAAGGGTACATTCGGGTGGGCCACTGCTGGCCCGATTTATCGCTTATATATCTAGCCAGGCCTGCTTCTGGGCCCTCCTTTATCTCTCCTTACTCTTACAAGGCCCAGTAAAACGCACTCTTTTCAAAGTCTCTTTCTAAATGTTATCACTCTCAAAAACTGCTTTTCTTCCATGCAATGTCCCTTTGATGGGAAGAGGAAGTTTCTAAGGTGGGAGTATCAAGCAAGTGACACTACCCGGGCTTCCTCTGTGCGAGCCTTCAGGGAGAAACCCTCTTCATTACTACCTCCACCTGACCTCTGACTCTGCAGCTCACTCTCTTACAGGCTTGATTATCTACTTTTCTACCACCCTTCTCCATCACACCTTATCTCACACCTGACCTTGGGCCCTAGCCCCATATCAGCCACCATTCAGTTCCACTTTCACTATTCCCAGTAAAAAACAATAGTAACATCACCTTCAAACTTGAAATATTGAATATAGCAGTAAAAATAATTATCATGCATGATAAAGTATGCTCCACAGTTGTCCTAATCACCTGACTGTTAATTAAATAAAATGAAAACAGAAAGGCCATGACAGGGCCGGCTTTATTGCTGGTGCAAACGTCTTTTTGACCTCTTTTTTGACCTCTTTCTCTGTAGATAGCTTAACTACCACCCTCCAACAGTACCCTTCATCTCGCCATAGCCACTCCCCCTCATGGCCTCCTCCTCAGACTCCCTAACTACCACCCTCCACCAGTGTCCCCCATCTTTCTGTAGCTCCCCCACACCCCATGACCTCCTCCTCAGATTCCCTCACTGCCACCCTCCACCAGCGCCCCTCATAGCTTCGTATTTCCCCCCACTCCATGACCTCCTCCTCGGATTCCCTGCCACCCTCCACCAGTGCCCCTCATCTCTCTGTAGTTCCCCCCCCATGACCCCCTCATCAGATTCCTTCACTGCCACCCTCCACTAGTGCCCCTCATCTCTCTATAGTTCCCCCACCCCATGACCTCCTCCTTGGCTTCCCTCACTGCCATCCTTCACTAGTGCCTCTCATTTCTCTGTAGCCCCCCCACCCCATGACCTCCTCCTCAGATTCCCTCACTGCTCCCTCAACCAGCGCCCCTCATCTCTCTGTAATTCCCCCCGAGCCCCATGACCTCCTCCTCGGATTACCTCACTGCCACCCTCCACCAGTACCCCATATCTCTCTGCAGTTCCCCCCCACCCCTGACCTCCTCCTCAGATTCCCTCACTGCCACCCTCCACCAGTGCCCCTCATTTCTCCATAATTCCCCCCACCCCCATAACATCCTCCTCAGATTCCTTCACTGCCACCCTCCACCAGCACCCCTCATCTCTCCGTAGATCCCCCCACCCGTGACCTCTTTGGATTCCCTCACTGCCACCCCCCACTAGTGCCCCTCAGCTCTCTGTAGTTCCCCCATCTCATGACCTCCTCCTCCGCTTCCCTCACTGCCAACCTCCACTAGTGCCCCTCATTTCTACATAGCCCCCCCACCCCATGACCTCCTCCTCAGATTCCCTCACTGCTCCCTCCACCAGCGCCCCTCATCTCTCTGTAGTTCCCCCCCACCCCATGACCTCCTCCTCAGATTTCTTCACTGCCGCCCTCCACCAGTACCCCTCATCTCTCTGTAGTTCCCCTCCACCCTGTGACCTCCTCCTCGGATTCCCTCACTGCCACCCTCCACTAGTGCCCCTCATCTCTCTGCTGTTCCCCCCACCCCGTGACCACCTCCTCTGACTCCCTCACTGCCACCCTCAACCAGTGCTCCTCATCTCACTGTAGCTCCCCACCCCATTCATTACCTCTTCCTCGTTTTCCCTCAATGCCACCCTCCACTAGTGCCCCTCATCTTTCCGCAGCTCCACCCCCACTCCAGGACCTCCTCCTCGGCTTCCCTCACTGCCACTCTCCACTAGTGCCCCTCATCTCTCTGTAGTTCCACCCACCCCGTTGACCTCCTCCTCTGACTCCCTCACTGCCACCCTCCACCAGCGCCCCTCATCTCTCCGTAGCTCCCCACCCCATGACCTCTTCCTCGGATTCCCTCACTGCCACCCTCCACTTGTGCCCCTCATCTCTCCGTTGCCCCTCTCTCATATCCATTCCATTTGTTGTACAGCGCTACTCATAGCGTCACAGTACTTTACATAACAGCACGCATTATACAGAGACAATAAATCAGTCTATGGGGAATGTCACATAAGCCAATGAGGATTACAACACCCTCTAGAACCGGGCCTGGCAGGAGGTAACATATCCTGCACTTGTAGTGGTGTGAGACAAAGAAAAGGGTCAGCGACAGGAGGATATTTACAGCTGGGACTAATTAAAGTCCCAGATAACCTATCTGTAGAAATGTAAATGCTGCACTTTAAAACATATCAGGCATTTGTTATCAACCCACAACATAGCATGTTTTTTGAAGGAGCTCACAATGAAAACTCACAATTAAAACTGCTAGACTTACCGACAACGCTGCAGAATGTTATCTGTCCTGCTCTTTACAAGTCTAACCTCTCTCCCTGAAATCCCCGGTGTTTCTGAAGAGTGCGGGCCCCATCCTTTTTCCGGCCGGCTCTGACTGAAGAGAAACAATGTAACTTGTTACTTTGTTTCTCTTCAGTCCTGCCCTGGGTCAGCGAGATGGAGCTCTGAGCAGGCTGCAGACTGCACCTGCTTTCTAGAGGAAGCATTTCACTCACAGCTCTTTACTGAAGAGCTGAGGGGGCCCCCTTCACCTACCGAAGACTGGGGGCCCCCCCGCACCGCGGGGGCTGCGGGGGCGTTTGTTACGCCCCTGTTGCCGGGGGGTGACGGCATCAAAGCTGTCGTGGATGTCTGCGATCTTGCGATGGAAGAAGGTGGCCAGCGAGTCACACAGGTCTTGTGACGGTGGGATGTCATTGGTGTTGGAGCTGGGGTTGGAGAGTTCCTTCATGATGCTGAAGAGCTCTTTGCTGTTGTGTGCTTTGTTGTCTAGGCGGTCTTTGAAGGAGGTCCTATTGGCGGATCTGATGAGGTGGTGGTGTCTGCGGGTGGCGTTCTTGTGGGCTGTGTAGCTTGCCGGTGTTCGTTCACGGATCCAGTTTTTTCCGAGTTTTCGGCAGGTTCGCTTGGAGGCCTGGAGGTCTTCGGTGAACCAGCTGGCTCTCTTGCTGGTATGGGTGTTGGGGGGTTTCTTGAGCGGGCGAGGGTATTGGCGCAGTCGTCAATCCATTGTCTGAGGTTGCGGGCTGTGGCGTCGGGGTCGGTCGGGTCTGCGGGTGGGCTCTGGGCGAGGGCGGTGGTTAGCTGGTCCTCGGTGACCTTGCTCCAGCTGCAGCGAGACATCTGCTGGGTATGGTGGTGTGTGGTGGGTTTCCGGAAGGTGAAGTAAATGCAGCGGCGGTCGGTCCAGTGGAGTTCGGTGATGCGGTTGAAGAAGACGTGGGAGCTTGCTGAGAAGATGGGGTCCAGTGTGTGGCCGGCGGAGTGGGTGAGTGTTGTGAAAAAAAAAAAAAAAAAAAGAAAATCCGATTGGCTGCACTCTGCTAGTCCTACCAGCGTGTTACCCCAAAGAATTGTGGTCCATGAAGTAGCGTCGGCGGGTACGCCTATGCCAAAAGTTTAAAATGAAAATAAGTGCCGCGTTAGCCATCCCTGGACACGTGTTTCGAGGTAGTTGCCTCTCGTCAGCAGGGAGTAGGTATGTGTGTAGGGTTGCTGCGTAGGCTGGCAAAAAATATTCTCCGGTAAAGTACCACTCAAGGCGCGCAGGTGCGTAGCCATGGGCTCGTCAGCCCCACCGGCTCAAGGAAGCCTGAATGTAAACAAAAATCCGATTGGCCGCACTCTGCTAGTCCTACCAGCGTGTTACCCCAAAGAATTGTGGTCCATGAAGTAGCGTCGGCGGGTACGCCTATGCCAAAAGTTTAAAATGAAAATAAGTGTCGCGTTAGCCATCCCTGGACACGTGTTTCGAGGTAGTTGCCTCTCGTCAGCAGGGAGTAGGTATGTGTGTAGGGTTGCTGCGTAGGCTGCCATAAAATATTCTCAGGTAAAGTACCACTCAAGGCGCGCAGGTGCGTAGCCATGGGCTCGTCAGCCCCACCGGCTCAAGGAAGCCTGAATGTAAACAAAAATCCGATTGGCCGCACTCTGCTAGTCCTACCAGCGTGTTACCCCAAAGAATTGTGGTCCATGAAGTAGTGTCGGCGGGTACGCCTATGCCAAAAGTTTAAAATGAAAATAAGTTGTCGCGTTAGCCATCCCTGGACACGTGTTTCGAGGTAGTTGCCTCTCGTCAGCAGGGAGTAGGTATGTGTGTAGGGTTGCTGCGTAGGCTGCCAAAAAATATTCTCAGGTAAAGTAACACTCAAGGCTCGCAGGTGCGTAGCCATGGGCTCGTCAGCCCCACCGGCTCAAGGAAGCCTGAATGTAAACAAAAATCCGATTGGCCGCACGCTGCTAGTCCTACCAGCGTGTTACCCCAAAGAATTGTGGTCCATGAAGTAGCGTCGGCGGGTACGCCTATGCCAAAAGTTTAAAATGAAAATAAGTGTCGCGTTAGCCATCCCTGGACACGTGTTTCGAGGTAGTTGCCTCTCGTCAGCAGGGAGTAGGTATGTGTGTAGGGTTGCTGCGTAGGCTGCCAAAAAATATTCTCAAGTAAAGTACCACTCTGGGTGAGTGTTGTGACGAGTTGTCTGAGTTGTCTGAGTCCGAGGTTGGCGAGGTTGTCGATCAAGGTGGACGAGTTGGAGTCGTTGTTCTCGAGATGGAAGTTCAGGTCCCCGAGGAGGATGTAGTCCGTGGAGGCGAGGGCGTGTATGCTGATGAAGTCGGCAATGGAGTCGCTGAACTGCGGTCAGGGTCCGGGGGGTCTGTGTGAGAAGTTGGCCTGATGTATGATGTCACTAGTTCTAGTGTACACCTTATATCAGTCCAAACAACCCTTATGGTGATTGGTTGTAAAGTCAACCTTATAGACCAGCTATCCTAGTGGTAGCATGGACAAGAGCAGTCTTAGGCTAAACTCTGAATGGCATGTGAAGCCAGCTGTGATACCATATATAATCCCTTGAATACCAAATGAAAGGACACCACAACAGATATATATATAAAATAAAGTGTATTTATTCTAGTCAACCCTCAGCACTCTTTATGAGATTAGAGGTAAGTACAACACAGTCTTATTTAAGCATACATTAAGTCACACAGGTAAGTAATACAGTTAGGCCCTAGGGGCCACGCAAACCATATACTAAAGAAGTGGTATAAGGGCCACTGTCACGGAAATAGGATAGGCCTAGGCCTAGGGAAACGCTGGGGCTACACTACACTAGCAACAGTTAGGAAGTGGGAGGCCCACGGGATTCAGGTGCAGAGTGGAAACACTCACGCGTAATGCGTAAAAGTCGATACAATTAGAAATGAACAGTTTAAGGACACTTCTGAAGCAGCTAGAGAGTCGAGACTCGGAAACTAGACCCTAGGATAGTCACTACCCTTGTGAGCACCGAAGTACCCAAGTTACCTAGCCCACGGACTGCGGGTGCATAGGTGTGAACTTGCGTCGGGTTTCGTCGTGGACTTCTATGGATGCCTGAAGGAAAGTTGCTGACAGGCAGTCAGTGAAGAGTGTCCGGTGGATCCCAAGGCTGGGATCAAGAAGAGAGGATACCTGCAAGAAGAAGGGACAGAGTCAAGGTCACTAGCCAGTGACCACATGGAACCAGGAAGGAACCAGGCGATGTCGTGAAGATTGCAGGTGAAGGTGAAGCTTGTCGCTGCAGCCACGGGGACCAGGAAACGTCGAGGACGACCAGGACCAGGAGGCGAGCTGTCCCACGAAGGCTCTTGCTGTCGGCGGTGTCGAAGTTGAACTAGGACTCACCAAGCCTTGGCAAGCGGAGCCCACGAGGAACGGAGGACTTGCTTCTGGTGCAGACCAGGAAGGTCTGGGGTGCTTCTCCTTTGCAAGGAAGCGGGAGCCAGTCTGGAGGAGCCAAACCAGCAGTGAAGATTTCAGGATGCGTCGTCACAGAGGCCACTAGCCAACGGGCAAGCAACCGGACAGACGCGGCAAGCAGGAAAATGCAGAAGGGCCCCACGCAGGACTCGTGGAGTGTGGGGGGCTGATCTTCAGTGCAGATGGTGCTTGGGGTTGGGGCTTCTCAATCCCCGGTGCACAACTTCGAGGGTGCCTCAGAAGCTGCGCTGGAAGATACTAGCCACTTTTCCCAGGTAGCCGGTCCCACGTCTCTCGTCGCCTCCACGGATCTCAGCTCGGCTGTGGATGTGGATCAGGGTCGGAGAAGTCTGGAAGTCAAGGCTCTGGTCGGGCTCTGCAGTCGGTCCCTCTTAGAACTTCAGCAAAGCAAAGGGTAGTCTCTTGATGGTGCCTGTTTGCACAGGGTAGCCACTCCTTGGCCACAAGGGAGATTCTTCAGTCTTCTTCTTTCGTCGAATGTCGAAGGTCCAGAGTTTCTGTTCAAGTTGCAGGTTCAGGATAATCTAATCTCCTGTGGCCCAGCTACCACTCTTATACTAATCTGGGGGGCTGGGTTGCCTGCTAGGTCACGCCTTATGGGTGGGACCTGGGAGGCGGGTGGTTACACCCCCTTCCCTTTGTCCAGTTTCGCGCCAGGACTGGGGCTGCAGTGCCCCAGCACCGGTTTGAACTGGACTATGCATGGGACACCTTGTGTGCCCCAGGCATGTCTCATTCCTTTCAGCCCTCCCTGCCCCAATACACTAAAGTCTGTCAGGGGAGGTGCTAGCACCTCCCCAAGCAGGAAACCTATTGTCCAAGCCTCCCTTGCCGGGATCACTCCCAGCAGCAGGAGGTCAGACTTGTGTCTGTGGCAGCAGCATCCATTTTGTGATGCTGAGGCTTTGGTTAGAGTTACACAGCAAAGTAGGATTTTAACATGTCTCTCCCTCTAGAAGGGGGGAATAATATCCTCATCACCAGAAATGGTATGGGGGTATTATTCCAAAGTGTTAGACACCTTACACGACATGTTTTGATAAAGCCAAGCCATAGTTACCATAACCGTTTAAGATTATAAGGCACTTTAAGAGTATATGGTAGGCTATATCATAGAACAGCTATAAGGACATGGTTCCGAAAGCTGCAGACAGGCTCAGCTCATGCTAGAGCACCATCTTACATGTTACCAAGCACTCTGCCTCCGGGATTGTTAAGGCCTGCCATAGGAGTGACTGATAGGTACACATGTGTCTATATTAAGGGTAGATATAGGTATACTATATCTAAGCAAGGGGTGATTACACGACCTTGCCCCAGCTGAGTGATCAGCCAGTTGTGTCTGATTGGAAGGCCAGACCAGGGGTGGCATAATACATGCTGCAGCCCCTGGGAGGCCTAGGGTACACCTATGCCCTGGGTATCTAGGGTACACTGTACAGGGTCCAATAAGGTGATCCTTACCAATTGGGAATGTACCTAGGGTACATGGAGTCCATTTTAAAGAGAGAGCAGACAGCCTGAGACCCTGAATGGCAGGATCTCAGGCCAACTAAGTCGAAAAACCAGCTAGACACTAGGCAAAAAGTTGGGGGTAACCATAGTCAGATATCCACCTTCCTACAGTCTGTAGATGAGGGTGCCTCTGAGGATGGTGTTGGGGTCGGTGTGGATCTGGAAGTGCAGGTGTTCAGCGGTGCTGACGGTGTCGTCAGTGTCAGTCATGATTTTGAGAGTGTTTCTGTGGCCGATGGCAATTCCTCCTCCTACTCCGTTGGTGCGGTCCTTGCGGGTGATCTTGTAGCCTTCCGGGATGGCTATGGCGATGTCGGGTGCCGAGGAGGGGTTCAGCCAGGTCTCCGTCAGGAAAGCGACGTCTGGGGCGTTGGTGTCGAGTAGGTCGCAGAGTTCAACCGCGTGTTTGCGGGCGGAGCGGGTGTTGAGCAGGATGCATCTGAGGAAGTTAGGTTCTTTGGTGGGTGGGTTGACGGGTCGGATGCTGGTGAAGCTGCAGTCCCGGCAGGAGAAGGGGCCTTGGATGCGCTTCGGGGTGGCCAGGCAGCAGGTGCGTGATCTTCCGGGGTTGAGTGCGTGGAGGGTGCTGGAGCCGTAGCGGAGGCGGGTGTTGTGGGGTTCGCGGGGGCCAGGGGTCCTGGCGCTGGGCGCGGTCCAGGCTCGGACAGGCGCAGACGGGCTTGCCTTAGGCGCGCCAGCGGCACGCCCGCTGCGTGGCCTCCATATAGGGGTGTTGGAGGGAAGAGCAGCTGGGAGGCGGAAGCAGGGTGGCGAATGGGAATGCAAGTGGGCGGGCCGCAGGGGACGCAGTGGTGGGAAACATGGAGGGGGGAGTAGGTGAAAATGGGGCACAGAGGAGACACAAAGCAAAATGGGGGCAAGGCAGCAGAAGCAAAGAGATATACAAAAGCTGGCACAATTCAATTACGGGACACAAACCTAATTGCTATCGGCAGCAGCAGCGGGCACACAGGGGGGCTGTGTGGCGGTGAGGGGAGCGACCAGCCTGGTGGCAGGGTCAAGGGTCGCTCTCTCTACCGCTTCGCGGCCTCCATATGAGGGGTGTGGGAGGGAGGAGCAGCTGGGAGGCGGGAGCGGGGTGGCGAATGGGAATGCAGGTGGGCGGGGCCGCAGGGGACGCAGCGGCGGGAAACACGGAGGGGGGAGCGGGTGGGGGTCACAGAAGGCAATGAGGACACAGTCAAAACGGGGGACAGGTGAAAATAGGGCACAGAGGAGACACAAAGCAAAATGGGGGCAAGGCAGCAGAAGCAAAGAGATATACAAAAGCAGGCACAATTCAATTACGGGACACAAACCTAATTGCTATCGGCAGCAGCAGCGGGCACACAGGGGGGCTGTGTGGCGCTGAGGGGAGCGACCAGCCTGGTGGCAGGGTCAAGGGTCGCTCTCTCTACCGCTTCACGGCCTCCATATGAGGGGTGTGGGAGGGAGGAGCAGCTGGGAGGCGGGAGCGGGGTGGCGAATGGGAATGCAGGTGGGCGGGGCCGCAGGGGACGCAGCGGCGGGAAACACGGAGGGGGGAGCGGGTGGGGGTCACAGAAGGCAATGAGGACACAGTCAAAACGGGGGACAGGTGAAAATAGGGCACAGAGGAGACACAAAGCAAAATGGGGGCAAGGCAGCAGAAGCAAAGAGATATACAAAAGCAGGCACAATTCAGTTAAGGGGCACAAACGTAATTGCTATCGGCAGCAGCAGCGGGCACACAGGGGGGCTGTGTGGCAGTGAGGGGAGCGACCTGCCTGGTGGCAGGGTCAAGGTTCGCTCTCTCTATCGCTGCGCGGCCTCCATATGAGGGGTGTGGGAGGGAGGAGCAGCTGGGAAGCGGGAGCAGGGTGGCGAATGGGAATGCAGGTGGGTGGGGCCGCAGGGGACGCAGTGGTGGGAAACACGGAGGGGGGAGTGGGTGGGGGTCACAGAAGGCAATGGGGACACAGGCAAAACGGGGGACAGGTGAAAATGGGGCACAGAGGAGACACAAAGCAAAATGGGGACAAGGCAGCAGAAGCAAAGAGATATACAAAAGCAGGCACAATTCAATTACGGGGCACAAACCTAATTGCTATCGGCAGCAGCAGTGGGCACACAGGGGGGCTGTGTGGCAGTGAGGGGAGCGACCTGCCTGGTGGCAGGGTCAAGGTTCGCTCTCTCTATCGCTGCGCGGCCTCCATATGAGGGGTGTGGGAGGGGGGAGCAGCTGGGAAGCGGGAGCAGGGTGGCGAATGGGAATGCAGGTGGGCGGGGCCGCAGGGGACGCAGTGGTGGGAAACACGGAGGGGGGAGTGGGTGGGGGTCACAGAAGGCAATGGGGACACAGGCAAAACGGGGGACAGGTGAAAATGGGGCACAGAGGAGACACAAAGCAAAATGGGGGCAAGGCAGCAGAAGCAAAGAGATATACAAAAGCAGGCACAATTCAATTACGGGGCACAAACCTAATTGCTATCGGCAGCAGCAGTGGGCACACAGGGGGGCTGTGTGGCGGTGAGGGGAGCGACATTCCTGGTGGCAGGGTCAAGGGTCGCCTAATGCTATCATAATGTATTTTGGTTTTATAGAATCTTTCCTCCTGGGTGGTTTCACAGCCCTGCTACTTCCGGTACTTCATCCTACACCTAACAGGTGAATTTACACTCGTCCCTCTTGTCTTTCAGGTAAATACAAGGATCTAGGGATGGGTGGGAGTACTCTGGGGGACAGATATATGTTTATGGGTGCTGACCTTGCTCCTCCTTATTCAAGGTGCAGCAGCACTTACATAAAGAGAATACCACTCCTGAATATCCAGGACGTCCACCCCTGTGCCCAAGCCTTTTTAGGTCTCGCCTATTCTATCCCGCAGGGATGGATAGGCGAAATTATAGTAAGCAGTCCGAAAAGTCTACCTAGCTGCGGATCGCTTACAGTTCATGTGAACACAATCACGCGCATTGTCAACAACTGCCACAACCACGCGCATTCTTTACAGCTTCCATTTTCTACCAGACACTTTGTGCGCGCGCGCCGTGCTCTCCCTCTGTTGCCACACGCATTCAGCTCACCAGGCTGCACACCCCCTCACTCTCCATATGGTCGCACGCCTTTTCTTTGATCTCCGCCGCACGTTCTCACAGGCTCCTCTCTGCCCACGCGTCTCTTCCCTTCCGTGTAGTTCCGCCCCACCTTCTCTTTCTCGCATTTTTTTTTGGGGGGGCTTTGTGTGACTGACTACTTGACCTCGTGCCTATGAGTTTTGCATGCGTCTATTATATTTATTTACTTTGAATGTTTTTTTTGTTTTAACCACCCACGCATTTCTCCTCTTCCATGTAGTTCCCCTCCGCCTGGGGGAACATGGCGGCCACGTAAGCACGTAGGTCATAGCTCCAGAAGCTCCCGGTCGAGCCGAGCCATGCATTGTGCCTAAAAAAAAAAAACGTACTTAATTACCGCATATTCGTATACCCTTCCGCTCCTATGCGCCTCGAACGGGGGTTTTACCTGAGTCCCTTGAGCCCTGTTTCGCCCGGTATCCTCCGGAATACGGACAGCGGTCCGCGTTGTTTTTCAGCCGCCCTGGAGCTCAGGAAGAGCCGCAGGGCAGCAGCGCGAGGCTATCCCGGGACCAGCAGTGGCAGCGTCAGCACATACCCAGCAGTTACACATCTGAATCGCTTGGGAGTTGGAGCTTCCTCGAGGCAGTTATCGGCCATCTCCTGCACCAAGGTGGAAAAATTACAGAATGCGGAAGGTAGGCGACCTAATGAGGAGAGATTGTTTTGCAACAATGCTAAAAAGGGCCCCTTAGCAGAGGGAGGAGAGGAGGATCAAAGTAGTCAAAGTGAGTGTACTGAGAAAAAAGGTGGGCAGATCTTAGAATGTGATTCAGCCTCCTCGAGCCTCACTACTGCGACTACTGCGACTTCTGAATACCCTCAGAAGGGGCTACCCAAGGGTAGTGCAAAGCAAGACACTAAAAAAAAGGGCAAAAAACAAAAGAAGAGAGGGGATTATATAGAGCCTAAAATTAAGATCACACCATCTTTACGCTCTTTTTTTAAAGTCCAGCCTTCAGTACTTGCCCTAAAAAGACCTTCACAACCTACATTAGTAGATTTAAAATTAAGGTCTAGTACAACCGCAGCGACTAGAGTTAACATGGCTACTAATTCTACTCCCGTTGTTATGAAGAGTGGTGTGGAGAACAGTATTAATTCAGGACAGGGGAGCCCCAAGGAGGATGTTGTAAATAAGGACCTCACAAATGCTGAAATACCTGAACCCCCTCATGAGGTGATTAACGCTACTGACAGCCCGAATATAAGCTATGGGGGTCATGTTAATGTTAATGTTGAAAACGGGCAAGATACTAACATTCTGTACATTACAAGCTCAGACATCGATTCAGCAATCAATATAGCTCCTAGCAGTAGAGATCTGGATATTCAGCCATGCATGCCTCTGGTTAACCCGCTAGAGACAATGATGGGGAGTTTATCGGTGGAAATAAGGAGCGGATTTGCAAAGTCAGAGGCAAACCAGCGTGAGATTCGCGGGTTTTGTGAATCTCTGGAGAAAAAACTAGATACATTAGCAGACAGGACCGAGATCCTGGAGGGCACAGTAGAAGAGTTAAAAAAAAAGGACCTCGTCAACAATAAAATGGAACTCCAAGCATTGCGCAAAGAGGAACAGGGGCTTTTGGAGAAGGTTGAACAGTTGGAGAATAACTCAAGAAAAAACAATCTGAGGTTACTTAACGTTCCAGAAGGAAAAGAGAGGGAGGACCTAAAAACTTATGTAGTCGCTCTCATAAAAGCAGCAGTTGAGGTGGAGGAGAGCGAGATGGAGATTGCCAAAGACATTCAAAGAATACATAGGGACCCCTTTAAAAGAGCCCCGGGGAGAACAAAGGCAAGGAAGATCTTGATAAACTTCCATACGTATGCTCTTAAAGAAAAAATATTGATAGCCGCGCTAAAACTCAAAACCCTAAGGGGTCCCGATTTTTCTTTTGAAATACGATCGGATTTAGCACGAGCCACATTAGATAGACAGTGGGAACTTGGGAGGCGCATGGACGACTTTAAAAAAGTGGGGGCAACTGTACAGCTCAAATTCCCAGCCTCTCTACGAGTTATGTTTAATAACAAAATGTATATGGTTAGGAGCATAAGAGAGGATGAGGACTTGCTAGGAAGTATTAAGGGGGGGAATGGAGACGGAGGGAGTAGGGGAGGAAACTGAGAAGTGAGGAGAAGGGAGGAGGAAAGAAGAGTTGGGTTTTTTAGGCATTTATATTGAATATACACTATAGGTACACATATAGGAGGCGATTCCCTCTCTTCTTTTTTTTTTTTGTTCCTTTTTCTTTCTTTCTTTCTTTCTCTTTGCTAAAATTTAGGCATTTTCATACACTTAATGAGACTTGGCGAGACTGGGGGGCCAATGGAGCAAAAATCTAACTTGGACTAACATCATGTCCAAGAGGAAGAAGCAGGGGTGGGTTCTCCAGGGGAGGGTGGGGGAGGGTATGGGGTCACAGGGTGGGGAGCATATGGGTAAAAATATAAAAATAAAATCCTCAGACACCTCAGTATTAGTGCTTATATTTAGCATTAAATTATCAAAGTTATGTCCATACAGATATTATCCTGGAATATAAATGGGTTACGGGTGAAAGGTCGAAGGGCTAAGCTACTCCAATATCTAAAAGACTCCCCCGCACAAATATTGATCCTACAAGAAACGCATCTATTGAAAAAGGAGTGTTTAGACATCTTTGGAAAATTAAGATGGGTACAACAAGTGTTTTGCACGGACCAAAGCGGGAATACCAGGGGGTGGCCATAATAGTAAAAAAACAGACAAAAGTCTGGGTAACACGTACAAAAACAGATAAAGGGGGTAGATGGATTATTGCAGAAGCTAAAATCGACGACAGATCATTGACGCTAGTAGGCTATTATGGACCGAATTATGATGATTGTGAACCTTTGACGAACCTATTCTCTAACCTCTTAGATTTCACTGGTCCGATAATTATGGGAGGGGATTTCAATGTTGTGCTAGATTTAAAATTGGATAAATCAAGTAAAACTAGAACCATTCCAACCCCAAACTCACGTACATTATTAAAAAACTTGATGACTCAACACACAATATGTGATCTTTGGAGAGAAAGAGCAGGGTTTCAACAGGGAATATCATTCCATAATAAAAAATATGGCAGTAGGTCAAGGATTGACTACTTTCTTGTGGACTGGGGTCTTAGAGAAGATATTTTAGACATCAATTATAAGGCGGCTCATTTATCAGACCACTCGGCAGTACTTTTAACTCTAAAAAATAGTAGTGAGCGTGAAGAGATTAGGTGGACATTGGATAGAACTATATTAATGGATACCGAAGTAATGGAAAAGCTTAAAACTGACGTTAGAGAATTCATAGAGATTAATATAGGCTCGGCATCAAATGGAATAGTGTGGGACAGTCTAAAGGCCTTTTTAAGGGGTAAAATCTCCAGTATAATGATCCATACAAATAAAAAATACAGAAGTGAAATATCGCAACTAGAGGAAGAGATGGAAAACATAGAGCTACACATAAGTGGATCTGAATCAGAAGAACAAGAGGAGCTTGGGAAGCAGCTACTATCTAAGAAAAATCAATTATTAGAGATTCTCCAGTTAAGAGTTAAAAAAAAGGTGGGAGACCAGTAAGTTGGCACACTTTGAGTATGGTGAGGGGGCGGGAAAACTTTTAGCTTGGAAAGTCAAGTCAGATCGGAGCAGGAATAGGATTAAGGAGATCAAAGAAGAACGATCTGGAGCCATACTTAACAGGGAAACGGAGATAAGAGAGACTTTTAAAGACTTCTTTAGTGATCTATACACAGAAGAAAAAGAGGATATTGTAGGAACTGAGGTAGCGGATTGGCTCAATGAATCTACTAGTCCTATAGATATTAGTCAACAGAAAATTTTAAATCAAGCAGTTAGTAAGGAAGAAGTAACTAAAGTAATTCATTCCAGTAAAGGAGGCAAGGCGGCAGGGCCAGATGGCATTCCAACAGAGATGTATAAGATCTTAGTCGACGAGATATCCCCACTCCTAACATTAGTGATAAATGAGATATTAGATCAAGGAATACAATTACCAAAATCATAGAATGAGGCGACAATTACCCTTATTTTGAAACCGGGTAAAAATCCTGTATCTTGTGAGTCTTATAGGCCTATATCACTCTTAAATTCAGATTATAAACTTTTTACTAAAATGTTAGCTGACAGACTAGCCAAAATTGCGGGATATATCATCCATGAAGACCAGAGAGGTTTTGTGAAAGGAAGATATCTACATGAGCTTTCTTATGAGCTTGTTGGGGCTATCGATTTTGCAACTTGCCTTAATACACCGTTAGCTATAACAACTTTGGATGCCTCTAAGGCATTCGATAAGGTTCGATGGTCTTACCTGTTCTCTGTATTAAAAAGTTATAATCTGGGTGATAATTTCTGTCAGGCTATAAAACACATATACAAAGATCCAGTGGCAAGAGTATTAGTTAACGGTAGATTATCTTCCGCCTTCAAGATCTTCAGAGGCACAAGACAGGGATGCCCCCTCTCT
The DNA here is from genome assembly GCF_964204655.1 of Triturus cristatus. Taxonomy (NCBI): domain Eukaryota; kingdom Metazoa; phylum Chordata; class Amphibia; order Caudata; family Salamandridae; genus Triturus; species Triturus cristatus. The sequence continues at coordinate 324,637,729 of NC_140592.1, forward strand.
CCTCTTCTATTTAATTTATATATGGAACCCTTGGCCTTTAGAATTAGACATTCAGCTGACATTCCACCATTTTGTCAGGGTAACTGAGTTAAAAAAGTCGCCCTATATGCTGATGACCTCATGCCATACTCATCTAATTTCGATGCTGCTCTGCCTATTATTATGCGTATAGCGACAGACTTTGGAAGAATATCGGGGTACTCTGTAAACGAACTTAAGACCGAAGCTATGATATGGAACCAGGTTAGCTCTAATCCATTAGTTAAAAAGGAGATACGGTATCTTGGTCTTAGAATTGTCCAGGATATTAATCAAATTGCTGAAACAAACTTAAGAAGAGTGTCCAAAGAGATTGCACAATTAATGAAAAACTGGATATATCTCCCATTAACTATTTTAGGGAGAGTCAGCCTGGTAAAAATGTGTATCCTGCCAAAAATCACTTTCATATTTAATTCATTACCGTTACATTTTAACAATGCTACTATACACAGTATCCAGCAAGCAATTAATTCTTTTATTTGGGCTAATAAAGGGATTAGGATTTCTTGGAAGAAGCTACGCAGAAGAAGGGAGAAGGGGGGTTTAACTTTACCCGACATTCAACTGTATGCGTGGGCCTTCCAATTAAAAAACTCCAGAGTGCTTCTGAAGACCCCCGATAGATCTGTAATAGGTTCAATGTTTACAGCTATGCTAAAAGAGCAAAAATTTAAACCTGATGGCTTTCTTTTTAAATTTGGAGATCCTAAATTCTTCAAAAAAGTTAAATTGAAGGTACTGCACTCGATGGCATCAATGTGGTATCATATACGACGCTCGTTGAAAATGGATTATTATTCTTATTTTGCCCCGATCTGGGATTCCCCAGGGACCCCTGAGTGTCTTAATGATAAATTGGCACTATCAATCAGAGAAGCCAAATTAAACATCTGGGGGGACCTGTTTAGAGATGGACATTTGTTATCTTGGTATGACTTAAATGGATTGATGATGGGCTCCCTCTCAAAATTTAAGTATCTACAATTAAAAAGTTGGGCGCAAAGCAAGACATCGACATTGGGTACTAATAACATCCTGGAAGATCAACTAATAAGTAAGCCACCGGGAAGCAAAGAAATATCTCTCTGGTATTGGTACCTTCAAGACAGCATGGATGGAGAATTCACTTTGGCGGAGAAGCTGTGGGGAAAATACTTGCCTGGCGACCAGTTACAGAATAGTTGGCAAGTATCTATGCGCACTCTTTATAACACAGTTAAACCCGCCTTTTTAAGAAGAAACCACCTTTTTTCACTTCATAGGGCTTACATATCACCAGAGAAACTTTCCAAGATGGGGAAAGGAATCCAATCCAGTTGTGCGAAATGTGGGTTGGAAAAGGCAGCCGATGTCCATATGTTCTTTTTATGTCCAGAAATCAGAGAGTTCTGGAGCAAAGTAGAAACAACCATGACAGGCATTTTGGGTCGGCTAATAAAGGTAAGCCTCTCTCTGGTTATTTTTGGAGTGGATGATGAGATAACAGGTACTTCTAGAGATGTGTTGTTGTATGCTGTATTATTGGCCAGAAGGGAAATCTGTCGTAAATGGGTAAGCAACATAAACCCACAGCATTCGGATTGGTTGGAATCCCTAACATATATGTCTCGAATGGATCTCTCTGGGAAAATGTCAAAAAAGAAGGCTTTCTGGAATCTATTAACTGTTTGGCTGGAAGGTGAATGAAGAAATGGTTGGGGCTATATTTTACGATATTAGTATGATTTCACGTCCAATGATTACACCGGCTAACACTCCTGTACTGCTTCAGGGCCTGTAACTTTTGTTTTCTTGCAGTACCGGTATAATACCGGGTATGAGACACAGCCGCAGAAAGGTTGGTGTTTATTGGAGTATGCCCGTTAAGAGGTTGGTAACCCAAATAAACGATAAGGGCAGAAAAAATGGACATCTTTCTCTTTTTCTGAGGTGAATGAGGACAAAAAAAAACAAAAACAACTGCCACAACCACGCGCATTCTTTACAGCTTCCATTTTCTACCAGACACTTTGTGCGCGCGCGCCGTGCTCTCCCTCTGTTGCCACACGCATTCAGCTCACCAGGCTGCACACCCCCTCACTCTCCATATGGTCGCACGCCTTTTCTTTGATCTCCGCCGCATGTTCTCACAGGCTCCTCTCTGCCCACGCGTCTCTTCCCTTCCGTGTAGTTCCGCCCCACCTTCTCTTTCTCGCATTTTTTTTTGGGGGGATTTGTGTGACTGACTACTTGACCTCGTGCCTATGAGTTTTGCATGCGTCTATTATATTTATTTACTTTGAATGTTTTTTTTGTTTTAACCACCCACGCATTTCTCCTCTTCCATGTAGTTCCCCTCCGCCTTTTCTTTCTCGCATCTTTTTCTGATTTTCGGCTTTGTGCGACTGACTTCTTGACCTTGTGCCTATGAGTTGTGCATGCGTCTATTATATTTATTTACTTTGAATGTTTTTTTTTAATTTAACTTTACGCACCCAAACACGTATGCTTTTGTCTGAGTTTCCTGCTTACATTATCATGCAAAACAAACAAAAAGTCACTCTCTCTACAAACAGCACTTTTATCCTTTTTTTCTGTTTTGCCTCACACAATGCCCTACACACATTAGACCACACAAAATGCCACCTCACACACTGCCCTACACACATTAGACCCCCCAAACTGCCACCTCACACACTACCCTATACACATTAGACCCCACAAAATGCCAACTCACACACTGCCCTACACACATTAGCCCCCTCACACTCTGCACCCCCTCACCCTCAAAGAAATAATAATACAGTTTACTTCCAAGGCACTGCAGTCATTTACGTGAGCCACTGTCAGATTGTGTTTTCAATACTAAAACAGCCTTTAAAGAAAATAGAAATACAGTTTACTGACAAGTCACTAACCAACACTGCCCCCTTCTCACACAGACCACACACAATGCCCCCTCACACAGACCACACACACTGCCACCCTCTCACACAGACCACAAACACTGCCCCCTCACACATACCACTCACACTTACCCCTCCACACAGACCACTCACACTTACACCTCCACACAGACCACACACACTGCCCCCTCACACAGACCACACACACTGCCCCCTCACACAGACCACACACACTGCCCCCTCAAACAGACCACACACACTGCCCCCTCACACAGACTACACACACTGCCCCCCTCTCACACAGACTACACACACTGCCCCCCTCTCACACAAACCACACACACTGACCCCTCCTCACACACTGACCCCTTGACACACTGCCCCCACATACACTGCTCTCACACATTACCCACTCACAGAACTTTAGGTCACACACACTGCACCCTTACACCCTTACACACTCACACTGTGCCCTCATACAATTCCCCCTCACACACTGCCCTCTTACAAACTGCCCCCTAGTTCGTACGATGTCAGTAGGTGCCTTTTCTAAATTTTAACAAAAACGTTACAGGATCAAAGCGTTTCTAAACCGCATCAGTAGATTTTTGGTTTTTTTCGTCGGTTAATGTATATTGGTGCTAGGTGTTTTGTGCTTCAATTAGAATTATTGTTTAACTTTATTTAACAAATGAACAAAGTTCCCACTCACACACTGCCCTCTTACACACTGCCCCCTACTTTGTACGATATCAATAGGTGCCTTTTCTAAATTTTAACAAAAACACAAACGTTACAGGATCAAAGCATTTCTAAAACGCATCAGTAGATTTTTGGGTTTTTTCGTCGGTTAATGTCTATTGCTGCTAGGTATTTTGTGCTTAAATTAGAATTATTGTTTAACTTTATTTAACAAATGAACAAACTTCACACTGCCCCCGCTCACACAGACCACAAACACTGCCCCCCTCACACATACCACACACACTTACCCCTCCACACAGACCACTCACACTTACCCCTCCACACAGACCACACACACTGCCCCCCCACACAGACTACACACACTGCCCCCTCACACAGACCACACACACTGCCCCCCTCACACAGACCACACACACTGCCCCCTCACACAGATTACACACACTGCCCCCCTCTCACACAAACCACACACACTGACCCCTCCTCACACACTGACCCCTTGACACACTGCCCCCACATACACTGCTCTCACACATTACCCACTCACAGTACTTTAGGTCACACACACTGCACCCTTACACCCCGCACACACACACACAGCCCGCACCCTTACACACTCGCACTGTGCCCTCATACAATTCCCCCTCACACACTGCCCTCTTACAAACTGCCCCCTAGTTCGTACGATGTCAGTAGGTGCCTTATCTAAATTTTAACAAAAACGTTACAGGATCAAAGCGTTTCTAAACCGCATCAGTAGATTTTTGGGTTTTTTCGTCGGTTAATGTCTATTGGTGCTAGGTGTTTTGTGCTTCAATTAGAATTATTGTTTAACTTTATTTAACAAATGAACAAAGTTCACGTGGACGTTGCGGTCTGAAAATGTTGTGGCGTGCGCGCCGCACTCTCCCTCTGTTGCCACACGCATTCAGCTCACCAGGCTGAACACCCCCTCACTCTCCATATGGTTGCAAACCTTTTCTTTGATCTCCGCAGAGCGTTCTCACAGGCTCCTCTCCGCCCACGTGTCTCTCCCCTTCCGTGTAGTTCCGCCCCGCCTTCTCTTTCTCCCAACTTTTCCGGAATCTCGGCTCTGTGTGACTTACTACTTGACCTTCTGCCTCTGTGCTTTGCATTCATCTCTTATATTTATTTACTTTTGAATGTGTGTTTCATTATTTTACTTTAGGCACCCAAACACGTATGCTTTTGTATGACTTTCATTCTTTGCTTTCCTGCTTACATTCTGATGAAGATTACTCTCTCCACTAACAGCACTTTTATTCTGTTGCGCCTCTCTGTGTCTTGAGGTCTGCCCTCGCAAGTCGCCTGCAACTGGTCCTTCACATACACTGACCCCTCGCACACAGACCACACACACTTTCTAAAACGCATCAATAGATTTTTGTTTTTTTTAGTCGGTTAATGTCAATTGGTGCTAGGTGTTTTGTGCTTAAATTAGAATTATTGTATAACTTTAGTTAACAAATGAACAAAGTTCACACTGCCCCCCTCTCACACATACCACACACACTTACCCCTCCACACAGACCACTCACACTTACCCCTCCACACAGACCACACACACTGCCCCCCCACACAGACTACACACACTGCCCCCTCACACAGACCACACACACTGCCCCCCTCACACAGACCACACACACTGCCCCCTCACACAGATTACACACACTGCCCCCCTCTCACACAAACCACACACACTGACCCCTCCTCACACACTGACCCCTTGACACACTGCCCCCACATACACTGCTCTCACACATTACCCACTCACAGTACTTTAGGTCACACACACTGCACCCTTACACCCCGCACACACACACACAGCCCGCACCCTTACACACTCGCACTGTGCCCTCATACAATTCCCCCTCACACACTGCCCTCTTACAAACTGCCCCCTAGTTCGTACGATGTCAGTAGGTGCCTTATCTAAATTTTAACAAAAACGTTACAGGATCAAAGCGTTTCTAAACCGCATCAGTAGATTTTTGGGTTTTTTCGTCGGTTAATGTCTATTGGTGCTAGGTGTTTTGTGCTTCAATTAGAATTATTGTTTAACTTTATTTAACAAATGAACAAAGTTCACGTGGACGTTGCGGTCTGAAAATGTTGTGGCGTGCGCGCCGCACTCTCCCTCTGTTGCCACACGCATTCAGCTCACCAGGCTGAACACCCCCTCACTCTCCATATGGTTGCAAACCTTTTCTTTGATCTCCGCAGAGCGTTCTCACAGGCTCCTCTCCGCCCACGTGTCTCTCCCCTTCCGTGTAGTTCCGCCCCGCCTTCTCTTTCTCCCAACTTTTCCGGAATCTCGGCTCTGTGTGACTTACTACTTGACCTTCTGCCTCTGTGCTTTGCATTCATCTCTTATATTTATTTACTTTTGAATGTGTGTTTCATTATTTTACTTTAGGCACCCAAACACGTATGCTTTTGTATGACTTTCATTCTTTGCTTTCCTGCTTACATTCTGATGAAGATTACTCTCTCCACTAACAGCACTTTTATTCTGTTGCGCCTCTCTGTGTCTTGAGGTCTGCCCTCGCAAGTCGCCTGCAACTGGTCCTTCACATACACTGACCCCTCGCACACAGACCACACACACTTTCTAAAACGCATCAATAGATTTTTGTTTTTTTTAGTCGGTTAATGTCAATTGGTGCTAGGTGTTTTGTGCTTAAATTAGAATTATTGTATAACTTTAGTTAACAAATGAACAAAGTTCACACTGCCCCCCTCTCACACAGACCACAAACACTGCCCCCCTCTCACACAGACCACACATCTATCTATCTATTTATCTAGCTATCTAACTATCTATCTCTCGCCCACACTCTATCTATCTATCTATCGCCAACGCTCTATCTATCTATCGCCCTCTAGCTATCTATCTATCGCACTCTATCTATCTATCGATCGCCCTCTAGCTATCTTATCTATCACCATCACTCTAAATATTTATCTATCACACAAAATCTATCTATCTATCTATCTATCTATCTATCTATCTATCTATCGCCCTCACACTATCTATCTATCGCACTCACTCGATCTATCTATCTATTGCCCTCACTCTATCTATCTATCTATCGCCCTCACTCTCTATCCATCTATCACTCTATCTATCTATCTATCTAGCTATCGGACTCGCTCTATCTATCTATCTATCTATCTATCTATCTATCGCACTCACTCTATCTAGATATCAACCTCACTCTATCTATCTATCTATCTATCTATCTATCTATCTATCTATCTATCGCCCTCTAGCTATCTATCACCTTCTATCTATTGCCCTCTCTCACTCTATCTATCTATCGCCCTCCCTCACTCTATCTATCGCCCTCCCTCACTCTATCTATCGCCCTCCCTCACTCTATCTATTGCCCTCCCTCTATCTATCTATCGCCCTCCCTCACTCTATCTATCTCCCTCCCTCCCTCTATCTATCGCCCTCCCTCCCTCTATCTATCACCCTCCCTCTATCTATCTATCGCTCTCCCTCTATCGCCCTCCCTCTATCTATCTATCTATCGCCCTCCCTCTATCTATCTATCGCCCTCCCTCTATCTATCGCACTCACTCTATCGCATCACCACAGCATCACTCAGCACCACCACAGCATCACTCAGGGGCACAACAACATCACTATGCGCTACCACAGCATCACTGAACGCCACAGCATCGCTCGTCGCCACCACAACATCACTCAGCGCCACCACAGCATCAATCTGTGCAACCATTCAACAACAACTGGTTCAAATATGTTCTCTCAATGTTTCAAGCTTTATTACAAATGTCACAAAAAGATGTTAATATTTCACTTCTGTTCTTGGATTTTCGTCACAAGAAAATACACTAAACATAATCTTCACAAAAGTTATTTACAAAAGTTTCAGCTATTGCCATTATAAATTACAATAACTTTTATTTAAGTATTAATTATTTAAAAAAATTAAAAGCCATTGTTATTTGTAATATCAATACATCTAACTCACGTAAATACAACACATATTGCCTTACAAATGCTATAGGCGTCACATTTGCGAAAGTTACAACTATTGGAATTGTAAATGACAAAGCTATTAATTTACCTATTTTCAAAACCAACACATAAATACAAAATTTGGCATTTACAATACCAATAACTCAAACTTTCCTAATGCGAGACCTATTGCATTGCAAATGCTTGTTCTTTATCCTGTTAACATACATCCACAAGTAAGAGGAAAGGGTCTGTGGTGTTGGTTTACATTGTCTCTGCGAGGCCACATAGCTGGCTCAAGGTAAGGTTTGCGGTGGTTTGGCACCATCAGAGCCTTTAGAAAACCTGGGGCCAAGTCTAATAAGGATTTTGATTTGATGGATCAGACTGCTGAAAAGTTTTACTATGTGTAGGCCTTTTCTCTGGACCTACAGTTCCTCCGTTGCTCCATGGGATCTTCCACTAGTTTTGAAGGCACTTCAAGGAATGCCCTTCAAATCATTAATTGCAGCTAATTTAAAGTTCCTTTCTTTAAAGATATCAATTTTAATAGCAGTTACTTCCTCAGAAGGATTGGTGAAAATGCAGCCTTATTATGCAGACCCTCCTTTTGAAGTTTTTGATGATGGGACCCTAATCAAACATAATCAAGCTTTTCTTCCAAAAGTGGTTTCTTAACTGCATAGGAAGCAAGAGATTTTGTTACCTGTGTTTTCTCTCTCTCTTTCCTCTTGGGAAGTCGAATTTTTTCATTTGTTGGATGTCAAAAGACATTTTTTTATATACCTACAGCTTACTGAGGGATATGGGACATCTAAACAATTCTTTGTAGCATTTGATTGTGTTTACCAAGGTCAAAAGGTATCCCATATTACTCTGAGTCATTGGATCAGAGTGACTATTGGCTTGGCATATTCCTTGTCTAATACTCCTCTACCTGAGCATATACTGGGCAGATCCACTACAGAGGTGGCTGCTTTTTGGGCTAAGGCTCAGGGTGTTCTATCGAACCTCAACTTCGTCCACAGCTCACACTTTTTTAAGCACTGTCCAATTGAGTGTATGGGACCAAAGGAACAACCTTTTGGGAAAATGTATTTGTAGTGATCAAGTCCACTCAGTTGAGATGTTTCAAAGAGATTTATTTCTAGTTGGTAAAAGATCACAGGCAGATTATAAGTAGATCAAATTAAGGCCAAGTCTAGATCAGATAAAGACCCCACCAGGAGCAGCCAGCAGGCAGCTCAGCCCAGTCAACTGTCCCTTCTCTGACAGACTCCCCAACATTCCGAAAGCATCATCACCTTAACATTCCACTTGTGATTGAATAACATTGGATTGACATTAGTAGGATATAACATATCTCCCTTTCTTATACGGGAAACAAAAAAAACTAGAAATATCAGAAAACCCTGATAAAGTGAAAACAGAATGATTATACAAAGAAAAGGAACAACAATAAAAGAACATCAATCAAAAGAAGGGCAATGTGAGAACAACCGTAGAAAGGAGATCAACCAAGAAACAGAAAAGAAATGAAACATAGAAACCATCCTCCCTTCTCACACAACAGCGAAGAAAAACAACAACGTTAGAGGATATAAGAAAGTACAAAAGACTTCCCCAAAACGCACCCACTGGCCAGAACAGGAATGAAATGGGGCTGAAAACGGAAGACCAACAAGGTAAACTGCCAATTTCGGAGTGTGGTTGGCAGAAACAAAAGGAGGTGAAGAGTCATGTGCCTCAGCCAAACACAAGATGGCGGCACATTTTGCAGGTAGTGTCGGGTGGATCACGACACGTTTATACATCCAAACATCAAGCAGGAGCCGGCGGTCGCGAAGACCTCCCCACATAGAAGACTCTAAAAGAATGACGTCACAAGGGATGCACGGGGTTTCGCTGGAACAGGTAAGACTCAAGGTGCAGAGGCTTTAGCGATGCATCTTTTTGAAACAAGGAACGCACAGGGAGAATGCTCAACAGGTGACTCGTGAAGAGTTTTCAAACAGGCAGTTGAGCTCCCAAAATGTCGAGAGTACGGCCCTGCCCCCCCCCCCAAAAAAAAATAGGCTTACCCGAATGCCGTATTGAGACATTCGTAATGTTGTGCGAAGTCACTTCATGTTAAACCGAAACACTGGAAAACCCGGCTCCGGTGTTGTGCATGCCGGTCCGACACTGCACATGAACAGCTGTCCACACTTGTTCGAGGCAAAACAGGACATGTCGCAAAGTGTGACACTGGTCACACTTCGAACCATAAAGTTCCCATCAAACATTTGACGCCGTGCAAAGCGGTTGATATCTTATGGAAACACAGTTTGTGGATTGCCAGAAAATATTGAGTGAAACAAAAAAAAATCCTAGGCAACACTTCCCCAGTTGTTTTGATGCATAGTAAAACACAGTCCCACCACATACAGCAAAGCTGACAGATTTGTTGATTCTAGAGAAGCACTTTGAGTCAGGCTACCCTCTGGAAGGTGGTAGAAAAGTTGTCTACGATTCCCTTGATGTTGAATATTTTGGGAACACACAACGGTTAGGGGCGACCAATATGGTGTTTACAAAAACAAAATATTGCCATTTCTTCAGACCGTTTGAACTTGCAAAATGGTGAGGGGATGACTGGGGCCACAATTGAGTAAAAATAAGTTCATAACTGGATAACTGCTTGATTAGAAGTATCAACGTTGTAAATGTGCACAGCTCTGTTACATGCGATGTTTTCCTCGTAGAATATGTTCACAGTTGACAGTATTTTGACAGGTCCGTTTTATTGCAGGACCCTATGTAGAGATTTCTGCTCCTACTGTAGATGCAAGGAGCACTTGAAAACATCATGTACACACCCCTTTGTAGCACCCACATCTAGACGTCGTGGCAGCAGGAACTAGCAACCCTTGATTCTTGAAGCAGTTTAACATCGTAGTAAAAGTGAACTTGACTGTGTGCAGACAAAGCTTGTCCAAAAGGTATTGATCACAAACACAGCCAGAGTTATTACCTTGCTTGTGGAGGTAGAAGTTGAGGTACTGTGAGCGCAGCAGGAGGGTGGCAGGAAATGGCAAGGAACAGGAACTGGCAGGTTGAGCAGAAGTCCATTAGTGTCGTGTCGAGACACTGGAGAAATGCCGCTCTGTTGTTGAACACAACTCTTGCTCACACCACTCCAGCACTGCACATAAACAATTTACCACACTTGCTTGGTTGAAGTTGATATGCGCAGAACTTGAACACCTTACTGCGCACGGGAGACACACTCAGGCAACCACCAGTTACCTTCCTTGTTGAGGTGGTGCTGTTGTAATGTTGAGGTTATACTACTGGAAATACTACTGGAATGCATGCAACTCGATAAGTGAACTTAGGTACCCATTTCCTACTAAGGAATACATGTACATTGAAATAATTGAGTAATTGAACACATGCAAGTACATTGATAATTGCATAATTGAAATATTGAGAGCTTGAAACTAGGGTCGTATATACCCCTTTAAACTAAATAGAAAGACATAACATGCCATATAGCGAATGTTTGAGGACAAGGTCATGTAATGGTTAACCTTAAACTGCCCTTTTAAAAGAAAAACTGCACTGGACAAACAATGCCCAAGCAGAAAAAAATATAGCTTTGAAATTGAGCATATTGAACTAAATGAAAGAGAACACAGCGAAGCTTGGTCTTTGACATAGTGCTAGAAACATGAGAAACGCGAGAAAAACTTCCCTTTGAAAAGCACATGAGGAGAGTTTGTGCTCAGGTAAACACCTGTGATCACTAGCTTGAATAAGCACAAGAAAGACATTGAGCTAGAACAGCACGCTCCTTGAAAACCTAGATGACACAGCGCTAGAGCTGTCTTAACACAAAAACACATGAGGAGACCCTGAACAGTTCCAACGATTGCGTAGCGTTCAAAATGGAAAAGTACCTTCACCGCATAGAAATATTGAAGTAATGAAGTATTGAAATTGGTCGACATGTGTCATGACTGGAGCGCGTCCAAACCAAAGAAAGAGACATGGGGTCCACAAGTATTGACACGTTGTCTGCAGTGATGTAACCATTGCCATCCTTGTCAAATGCTCTAAGAGCCTCACGCATTTCTTCTTTATTGTCTGTGTCTTCATTTTCATTGCCATAAGTCACCGCGATCAGCGAGACAGGCGTCCAGGAACCAAGAGCACTTTGTTGTAAAGAGTAGAATCCACCTACCTAAAATCACTTGGAATAGAAGAGTTCACTCATAGACCAATGCAGGAGGGACAGAACGTTTACCAAAATGAAAACAAAGTACCTGCAGTGAAACACGAAGATTTTCTGCACCGATCTAAAGTCATTGAAAGTAATGATAACTTTATTGAAACACCAAGATACGAAGGTGGTTGGCAGAGAACTCTTTAAAACCCATGAAACAGTGTGGCTCCAGGGAATTGGTGGTACCTCCAAACCCAAGATGGTGCCACGTTTGTGACGCTGAGCCGGGTGGCTCACAGCACGTCTTGGCATGTAGACGTCCATAAGCAGCAATGGACATGGAAGAAGAAGAAGAAGGTGCGGGAAACCAATGCTGAGCCGGGTGGCTCACAGCACGTCCTGGCATGTAGACGTCCAGAAGCAGCAATGGACATCGAAGAAGAAGAAGAAGGTGCGGGAAACCATGGAGACATCAGAGAACTCTACGAAGAAGGTAAGGCTGCGCGCGCTCTGCTTGTAAGCTCGAGGCAAATTTGAAAATCCAGGCAGCGGTTCAACTGCGATTGAAAAGTTAGAGGCAGAGTCGCAAATGTAAAAAACGGGAAAGTACTGAGGGAAAAAATCCATGACACAGGCATGAGTCCTCCCCATATTGAATAAAAGAACCAGATCCCCAGGTGGGTTGATTGTGATCCCGTCGAAAGTGGCAACTGGGGAACCCAAAATCAATAAAAATAAACCTACCCCAGAAAACCACAAATACACTTGTAGAAGGTGTAATGATGTTAATTGAGACAATGTCTTTGATGCCGCTGGGACATTGATAACCGCACTTTCCAAAAGTTAGCAGGTTGTAGTAAGTTCACTTGCCTCTACACTGTGAAAACAGGAAAACAGCTTGTGTGCCCTTCAGGATCCCTGGGTTGAAGCAGACCAATTACATTGAAGGGACAGCAAAAACAGACCTTTTAAGAGTTGAGTGGACACTGTTGCTCACTGCATACCCCACTGCTAGCTTATTCCAAAAGTAGAAGTATGTCCACTAGCCTCTGGCACTGTGAAAATAGTCAAAACAGCTTGTGTACGAGTGCACTTCGAATTACACTGCGTAGTGTGAGGCACAGGCAGCAGCTGATTACCTTGCTTGTAGAGGCTCTGTAGACACAGAAGCTTGAATATTGAATGGCGCTTGAAAGTTAGTGGATGGCTTGGTTCTTGAGGTGTTTCCGTTGTAGTGCTGAGGTTGAGGAGTAAATGCTTGGAAGAACTCAGCTCTGCTTGATGTTGAAGATGTTGAGCACAAACTTGAATTGAAGAAAATAGAAAATAGATTTGGCATGGTGCCAGAGTTTGTATTTGAAGTTGGATGCGGTGCCAGAGTCTTTGAAGTTGGATGCGGTGCCAGAGTCTTTGAAGTTCGAGGATAGATGAAGCTTTTGAATATCTTCACGTCTTGAAGACTGAACTTGAGTTGAGCACGTAGAGGGTAAGATCAAATCATCGCACCCTGTGTTATATAGAGTGGAACTGGCACTTTGATTAGAAGACACTCTGTGCTGTGCAGACTGGAACAGGCACTTTGATTTGAAGACACTCTGCGCTGTGCAGACAGAAACTGGTACATTGAGTTGAAAGCACTCTGTGCTGTGTAGACTGGAACAGGCACTTTGATTTGAAGGCAGTCTGTGTTGTGCAGACAGGAACTGGTACATTGAGTTGAAGTCACTCTGTGCTGTGTAGACTGGAACAGGCACTTTAATTTGAAGGCACTCTGCGCGGTGCAGACAGAAACTGGTACATTGAGTTGAAAGCACTCTGTGCTGTGTAGACTGGAACAGGCACTTTGATTTGAAGGCAGTCTGTGTTGTGCAGACAGTAACTGGTACATTGAGTTGAAGGCAGTCTGTGCTGAGTAGACTGGAACAGGCACTTTGATTGAAGATTGATAATAGACTTGAACTGGCACTTAGCATAGAGGGCGGCCGATGGGGGGTCACTGGTGGGGTCTAGAATGAGAGAAGAGAGCGGTGCCAGCTTGAGTTGATTGAAGATTGATGAGGTTGAAGTAGCAGGTTCTTTAAGTTCAAATCGTCGCTAAAATTCTGTAGTGATCAAGTCCACTCAGTTGAGATGTTTCTTTTTTTTTTTTTTTTTTTTTTTAATGTCCTCATCTCACCAGTAAACACTTGTGGGTCTTATGAAGCCGCTTAAACGATCTAAGGAGGAGGAGGCCCACGGCTTACCACATATGTTTCCGTTGGTTAACCAGTACCTTGTTTTGTATGGGTAACTGGTGTAATCATTGGACAAAGGTATTTAGTCGTAGATTATGACCCCAGTTCATAAAGGGATGCCAAAGGTTAGTAGCCGCGTCACCTACCCCATCGTATTCCAGATGAGCCATGGCGAAGGAAACCTTAAGCCAGTCTTCTCTGTTGGGTGGTTGATGATCCTTCCATCTCTTACATATTTCCCTTCGTGCAAGCAGAACCAAGTATAACAATAAACCTCGTTGCTGTTGTGACGCCTTAATACTGAATAGGCCATCGTCAGCAAAAAAAATTAGTGACATGTTAACCTCAATGATAGAATTAAACACATCTTTGAGAGTGTCTCTGATTTCCTTCCAGAAGGTCTTAATTTCTGAGCACTCAAAAAAATATATGTAGGTCATTTGCTAGAGGGAGTTTGCACCTATAGCATTTCGGAGTTGGTGCTGGAGCAAATTTCGTGATTCTAGCTGGTGTGTAGTAAAGTCTATTGATAACAAAAAAGTGGTTCTTTTTTAGAGCTGCAGGTTTGATAAATTTATACAGCAGCTTCAGTGATGGCTCAAACAGCGCTTCTATTGTTGGCTCAAAGGGGGACTGCTCCCATATTTTAATCGATGAGGGTGTTTCCGGGTCTACGGCTTCGAGGGCTAAGTTGTACCAGACTGATACCTCTTTTTTTAATACCTGGGCAGAGTGGCACAACCTTTCTACCTCCCAGTTTCCTTTTACTTGCTCTTTCTCTGCCTCATACCACGAGGCAAGCTGTTGGTATTTAAACCTGGAGAAACCTGTGCCAATCCTGGCCCTCCAAACCTCCCATGGAAGAACCCCCTCAGTGTCTACCAATTCCGACCAGATTGTAATTCCAGCCCTCTTTATAGGTAAGGCCAGCCCGTCCTTTAGACAATGAGGTGTCCCCGGGGAATCCCAAATGGGGTTATAGTGTGAATAATACCCTATCCCCCATGTAGTTCTTACTTTAAGCCAAAGAACTAGAGCTGCCCTTAAAACCTTCAAGCGTACTTTTTTGAAGTACTTTGTAGCACCAAACTTATGCAGAAATGCCTCTACTCCTCCTCCCTCTTCTGCCGTTCTTGTCATTTCATACAGCAGTTTCCCCCACGCCGAGTCTTCAGGTCTCATCAGTAGCGAACGGATAGCTTTAAACTGGAAGGCCACTGCATACTAGCTTATATCCGGGAGTGCCAAACCCCCCTTAGCGAGTCTACGCCTAAGTTTTTTCCAAGATAATCTGGTACCCTTATCTCCCCAGATAAAACTCCCAATCTTACTCTGAACTTTGCTTATTAAGTTTTGGGGAAAGGAGAGAGGAATAGCAGAGAAGACATAGGAGAGCTTGGGGAGAATGATCATCTTCACCAGATTAACTTTCCCGTATATGGTCAAAGGGAGATTCCTCCCTCTAGAGAAGAGACGATCGATTTCCTTAGTTACTCTGGACAGATTTACAGAGGGGACTCTAGCTAGATCTTTGACTATGTAAATACCCAAATATTTTAGTTCTAATGAGTCAACTCCTCCCCATTGTTCGACATTCCAGCCCATCACCTCCGTCTTGGATTTGTTTACCAGGTAACCTGACAAAGCCCCAAATTCCTCCGTAATGGACTCTAAACGGGAAAGAGCGACACCAGGGTTATTCGTGAATACAGTCAGGTCATCAGCGTACAGTGCTAATTTGCAACTGTAGGATTGAGATTTGAAGGGATGAATGTCATTATCTAGCCTGATGGCTTGCGCTAGTGGTTCAATATAAAAATTGAACAAAAGTGGAGAAATCGGGCAACCCTGCTATGTCCCTCTCTGAATGCTAAAACCTGGTGTAAGTATCCCGTTCAGTAGGATACGAGCAGATGAGCCTTGATAGCAATTTCTCAGAGTTTGGATGAAAATAGGACCAAACCCTAATGTTGCTAATACCTCCCATAAGTAGACCCAGCAAACTCTATCGAATGCTTTGGCCGCATCCAAGGCTATTATAGCCAAGGGGTCAGATCTTGTAGTGGCCAGATCGATGTTACCTATCATTAACTGAGTTTGCTCTTGGATCTGCCTGCCTTCTACGAACCCCTTTTGGTCTGGATGGACCAGCTTGGGGACCAGCTTCGCCAATCTCCCTGCCAATACGCCCATAAAGATCTTATAATCGGCGTTAAGCAGGGAGATAGGACGATAAGAGTCAGCGCTTAATGGGTTTTTACCTGGTTTAAGAATCAAGACTATAGTTGCCTCTTTCCAAGACTCTGGGACCCTACCGGCAGGACTATAAACCGCATTAAAAAGGGAGCACAAGGCGGGGGTCAGTTCTTCCGCCAGAAGTTTGTAGATTTCATTTGGGAGTGAGTCTGTACCGGCAGCTTTTTTATACTTGCTTTTATTGATTTGCCCACTTATCTCTTCCATCCTAATGGGGGCCTCTAGTTCCTTTCTACATTCCTCTGTTATGGAGGGAAGAGATTTAGTGCTTAACCATGCTTGAATTGAGCATGGGGAGGGCTCCAAATCCTCTTTATACAGATCTGAAAAGAGGGAAAGTAAGCAGGATTGGAGGTCTTCAAATCTGCTTGAAGTCTCCCCCGCGCTGTTTATTGTAAGTCTATTGATGTTATTTTTTACTCTATCTGTTCTAGCCTTCCAAGCGAGTAGAGCCCCTGCTTTTTCGCCATACTCAAAGTTCTGCATGTTCCTTGCGTGCCATTGTGCCCTGCACTTTGAATCTAACTTCCCTCTGTATTCCCGTCTTACATCTTCCAGATCTTTTAAGACTTGCGGTAGTTGCTCCAAATCTCCCGGGGGAAGTCTGTTCCTATCCCTCTACAACTGACTTATTTTTGCCTCAGCCGATTTTAGGGCACTAGCTTCAATTCTGTTTTTAAAACAGATGAGGCTATGAAGGTGACCTCTCAAGTTAGCCTTGTATGCGTCCCAGATAAAATCCCATGACGTTGATTCCCCATTTAACTCAAAGAAGTCAATAGAGGAAAGCTTAACAGCCTTAATAATCTCTTGAACGGACAGCATCGCTCTATTTAGTGTCCATCTTGGCTGTAATGCCGTCCCCTTAGCTCTACAGACAATCTGAATTGGCGCATGATCAGAAAGGTGACTAGGTTTAACTAATATATCCTCGATGTCATTGAGGGATGGTGAATCTACCAGGACATAATCTATTCGGGAGGAATGACCGTACTTTTTGCTATAGAACGTAAATTCTTGTAAATCACCTTTCTTTGCCCTCCAGACGTCTGCCAAGTCTAAGTCCTTTAATAAGTTAATAAAGGCTCGACAGGATTTTCGGGCACCGATGTAATAGCTCAGATTGGATCTATCCCTAACTGGGTCGAGGAGAAGGTTAAAGTCACCACCGATAACAAAGGGAGGTGTTGCCAAAGTTAAAATTGACTGAAGTTTACCGATGTAGGAGGGGTCGTCAGTATTTGGTCTGTAGTATGACACACAGGTTAAATTAGTATCGTCAACGGACATATTGGCCACAAGCCACCTCCCGGATATATCAGTCTGGCAATTTGATATGGAGCAGTGTAGGCCCTTTTTGACCAAAATTGCCACCCCTCTATTGTGGGCTGACTGCTGAGAGGTACAAAAACAATCTATCCAGGAAGCCCTGGAGAAAAGGAGGGAACTTTCCATTTGACTCAGATGAGTCTCCTGTAAGATGCAGACCTTGGCCGAAGAAAGCTCAAGATGTTTTAAAATCAACCTTTGCCTACGGGGACACCTTAACCCATTGACATTCCAGGAAGTGAAAATGAGCCTTCTCCCCGTATTACGATTACAGGCCATTACTTTGGATCGAACCTACAGACCAACCGTCCCCAAAACCAATATTTGATGTGAGATGAGATTCATTTTTTTTATTTTTTACCCACTGCTCCCCACCCGTGTTCACCGTCCCACCCTTTGCCCAACCCCCCCTGTGCCTCCCTCCACCTTGAGGAACCCTCCCTTCAAATAAGCAAGCCTATTCGACCCCCCCCCCGACTAAGAAGAAAGAAGTGTATCAAATAGCTTATATCTGCTTAATAGAACTAACTTGGACCACATTAAGCCACATTGAGGATTTATTATTTTAACCCTCATATTTTACTTCTACCTAAGTTACATACCGAAGACCTATTTCCCTATGCTACTTTTGATCCTGTCTATTAAAGCATCCGCTTCTTCTCCAGTTTTAATTTGGTGCATCTGGTTATTCCACATTACACAGAGAAGAGCGGGAAACTTCAGTTGAACCTTAGCTCCAATGCCTTTCAGCTCCTCCATTCTTTTCCCCAGCTCCCACTGCCTTGAAGCCGTCGCATGAGATATATCAGATCTTATTTGGAAGGAAAAAGAGGTAGACCCCCTAAAGTTAATGGAACATACTTTAAGAGGGGAGGACAGAATCAATTCCTTTACTGAGTAGGTCAAAACATTAATCAGTATTTTCCTCGGCTTTGACTTAGCTGGGTTCCTCCTAAAGGGATCTCTGTGTATTCTCTGAATGTCATGAACGAGATCAATCTCTGGTGCACCTATCAGGACAGTCTCTTTTAGAAGAGAAATGATAAACCCCTTTAAGTCAGCGCCCTCCAGGGCTTCTGGGACATTCAGGATTCTTAAATTGTTCCGGCGGGAATAATTTTCCAAGCGTTCTAAGTCCTCCCTAAGGTCCTTATTCTGAGCTAATACTTTAGCCAGCTCCCCAGCTGTTGAATTAATAGAGTCCTTTATTTTCGGGATCTCCAGCTCTATTGCGTCAGTTCGTAGTGAGACCTCATCCAATCTGTTGGAGAGGACCTCGCAAGAAGCTTGAATGGCTGCCTGATTAGTCTCAGAAGTATTAAATCTTTTGGATAACTCTGCTTGGTTCATCTCGGACACCTTGAACCTATTCGACATTTCCTCTTTGATACCGAATAGAATGTCAGCAAGGGAGTGCGGTTCTGTTCCTGTGATAGCTAAGCATGAAGCTGACTCTGCATTTACTGATACAGGACCCAAGGCCGAAGTTGTACCCATCCTATCAAGGCCATCCGGTAGAGTCTTTCGATCTGACGGGGGAGAGACAGCAGAGCTAGGGTCCCCATCCTGAGAGGTCTCTTCCCCTCCTGTCTGGGCTCCTTGCAAGGGGGAGTATCTATTAGTGAGAGGTATGCCGGAGAACACCTCTGCTGCAATCGACTCGTGCGTAAGAGCACCCCATCCTTTCCACAGGAGACCCAGCGACCGAAACCAAACCAGGCTCAATCGTTTTCAGGCGAGTGCTAACTAAGACAGTAGGAGTAGAGGGGACAGAGGCAGAGGCGCTGGTACTCGAACTTGAAGACATAACCTTGTAGTATGTTTTAAGGGAGGGGGTTACTCTGACCCTTGAAGGAAAGCGTTTTTTTGCTTTCGCGCCTCTCCTACAGTAGTCTGACCCTTTGCCTTTGTTCTCCGCACCCCCCCTACCGCCTCCTTCTCCGTTTTGCCCCGCTGTTTTACTTCAGAAATTACTGGGGGAGGGTGAAAAGAATAACCAGGCTTATCGGTACTCGAGGCGCAGATCACTCTTGTCCGGAGGGTATACCTGTTTACCTTGTGTATATCGCCCTTTCTTCCCTCCTGCTTCCTTAACCCGCCCAGGCCGACCCCCGACTCCGAGCCTACATCCATGCCATCCTCAAACAGGTGTGGAGTTGCTTTTAAAAATACTGATCCACATGAGTTGCAGTCAAGAAAATCAGACTCCACTTTATCAAGGAATCCCCCAAGCTTGGCACAGACCTTACCTCGGAGAGTAAAGAATGAAAGGCGCCGACTTTCCACCTGCGGGAAGCTTCTCAAATTATCGTGACCCCCACCAGCCTGAAAATCGGAGGAAGCTCGCTGGAGAATAGGGACGGAGATGCCGCCAATCTGAATGTAGCTGGTTCTGTCACTGCCTCCAGCAGCCCGGAACTGATCCCTTCGCCGATACGATGCAGCCGCCTCCTCCCAGCGCCAACTCCGCGATGCTCGAACGTTCGCCGAATCCAGCGCTCGTGTCTGTGCCTGCACCGGTGGGGGGTCCAGGCGCGCACCAAGCGCAAGCAAGCAACAAGGACCCCCTGCACTTCCAAGTCGAGCAAAAACCGGGGGCATTACTCTGAAGGTATAGTAAAATTTTAAGGGAAAGAACTAAACAGGCATAATTACAGCAAATGCAGACATTCTACGCTGCCCAGGGGGGAGAGAGGAGCCGCGGCCGTTTACCTTGCGGCCGCCATGTTCCTCCTCCAGTCCCCTATCGAACCTCAACTTCGTCCACAGCTCACACTTTTTTAAGAACTGTCCAATTGAGTGTATGGGACCAAAGGAACAAACTTTTGGGAAAATGTATTTGTAGTGATCAAGTCCACTCAGTTGAGATGTTTCAAAGAGATTTATTTCAAGTTGGTAAAAGATCACAGGTAGATTATAAGTAGATCAAATTAAGGCCAAGTCTAGATCAGATAAAGACCCCACCAGGAGCAGCCAGCAGGCAGCTCAGCCCAGTCAACTGTCCCTTCTCTGACAGGCTCCCCAACATTCCGAAAGCATCATCACCTTAACATTCCACTTGTGATTGAATAACATTGAATTGACATTAGCAGGATATAACATAATTAAATGCAGTATTTTCTTCATAAATTAATTTTGTTCTTTGTGCACTAATTGAGTATGAGTAAGCATAATTAGTGTTATGTTTTTCTATGTTGTTCAAGATAGCCTGGTCTTAAAGGCTAGCTTACCTTGGATAAACCTCATAAGTAATGACTGGGGTGAGGAAAAGGGATAGAGGGATAATGCCCTAATACTTACTGGTAAATTGTATTATCCTTAGTCCCGATTATTCTTGCCACAGAACTACAATCCACCCACCGTCTCTAATTTTTGGCTTTAGAGGCTTGGTAGTTTCTGGAAGTACTCCAGGTAAGCTAGTCCTTATAGCACCCAAGGGGTGAGTGGAGTTATGTCTTGAATTCCTGTTTCTTTTTTCCTGTCTGAGTTGAGTCCACCTCAGAATTATTTACTGTGATGAGAACAATCGGGACTAATATAAATTATAAAGCACACGCCTGTAATCATTTAGTTTTATCGTGAATTATGCTGATATGCTCTCTGTTTTAAGTTCTCTTGCTTTTAATCAACAGGGCAAACTTTGAGGCAAATTGAGGGTAAAGTTACTCCCCATGTACATTGTTCACAATACAATGTAAGAACAGATGCTAAGCAAATGTGCATGCACTCTTTAACCTGACAACATTATGGTGCCGATTACGATCCTGTAAAAACAGGGTACGAACCGTCGGACGGAGCATATTCTCCGTCCGACGTGTCCCCGGTCGTAACAATATACAAACATGGAATTACGATTCGCACGGAAACTCAATATCCGTACGAATCGTACAAAACCCCGACCGACGAAAATAAACATACAAATGCGATCCGGGAAAGCGCCGACGTGACGTCGGGACGCACGCAGCCTGCCATTCACGAACCAGGAATTACGATTCGCACCGACGTCATCCCGCACGGACAATATTTTCCGGCTGCCAAAAACTGCCGGTAAATCAGTACGACGCGAACAAGGAGTACCTGCGCGCGACGGACAGACATGGACCCGAACCTACGTGTCATCCCGGCCCTCATAGCAGTCGACCTCCTCTACAGGTTCGGACGTAGACGCCGCAGAAGGTCAGAACAACTAAGGGAGGGAGGAAAGGGGGGGGGGCAGGACCAGGGGCAGGCCACAAAACCCCCACCAAAGTCACACAGCACACATGCCCTGGACATACCTGACCCCCAGGCCCTGGTCACTACGAGGGGGTGGGGGCGTGTCCAGGAAAAGCCAGCGTCCGCCACAACGGAAGTGCCTGACGACGCGAACCGGCAACACAACAATACAGGTTCGTCCCGTACCCCCGCCTTAAGAGCGTGGGTACGAGTCATACCACGCCCACACCTACGTCACCCCAACAATGGCGGGACGGCTGTACCCACGTGGCAAAGGCCTGGGTATGGCCCGCACAAGCATTCCACAGCGTGGGTACGGATATGTACGGACCGTACCCCCACCCGCGTATGCATGGAGCATGCCCACCACCCCAACCGTGTATGTACGACCCGTACCCTCACCCGTGTAAGTATGGAGCGTACCCCCACCCCAACAGTGTAAGTACAACCCGTACCCCACCCGCGTACGTATGGAGCGTACCCCCACCCCAACCGTGTATGTACGACCCGTACCCCCACCCCAACCGTGTATGTACGACCCGTACCCTCACCCGCGTATGTATGGAGCGTACCCCCCACCCCAACAGTGTAAGTATGACCCGTACCCTCACCCGCAGACGTATGGAGCGTACCCCTACCCCAACAGTGTAAGTACGACCCGTACCCCCACCCGCGTATGCATGGAGCGTACCCCCACCCCAACCGTGTATGTACGACCCGTACCCCCACCCCAACCGTGTATGTACGACCCGTACCCTCACCCGCGGACGCATGGAGCGTACCCCCCACCCCAACAGTGTAAGTACGACCCGTACCCTCACCCGCGGACGTATGGAGCGTACCCCCACCCCAACCGTGTATGTACGACACGTATCCCACCCGCGTACGTATGGAGCGTACTCCCACCCCAACAGTGTAAGTACGACCCGTACCCCACCCGCGTACGTATGGAGCGTACCCCCACCCCAACCGTGTATGTACGATCCGTACCCCCACCCCAACCGTGTATGTACAACCCGTACCCTCACCCGCGTATGTATGGAGCGTACCCCCCACCCCAACAGTGTAAGTACGACCCGTACCCTCACCCGCGGACGTATGGAGCGTACCCCCACCCCAACAGTGTAAGTACGACCCGTACCCCCACCCGCGTATGCATGGAGCGTACCCCCACCCCAACAGTGTAAGTACGACCCGTACCCCCACCCGCGTATGCATGGAGCGTACCCCCACCCCAACCGTGTATGTACGACCCGTACCCCCACCCGCGTATGCATGGAGCGTACCCCAACCCCAACAGGGTAAGTACGACCCGTACCCCACCCGCGTACGTATGGAGCGTACTCCTACCCCAACAGTGTAAGTACGACCCGTACCCCACCCGCGTACGAATGGAGCGTACTCCCACTCCAACAGTGTAAGTACGACCCGTACCCCACCCGCGTACGTATGGAGCGTACTCCCACCCCAACAGTGTAAGTACGACCCGTACCCCCATGGAGCGAACCCACACACGTGTATGTTCTAAGCGTACATATTGTTAAATAGGAGGGGTGTGTGCAGAGTCCTCCCAGCAGTGCCCAGACGCAGGAGGGGTGTGTGCCTAACACTCCCAGCAGTGCCCAGGCGCAGGAGGGGTGGGTGCAGAGTCCTCCCAGCAGTGCCCAGAGACAGGAGGGGAGGGTGCAGAGTCCTCCCAGCAGTGCCCAGACGCAGGAGGGGTGTGTGCCTAACACTCCCAGCAGTGCCCAGACGCAGGAGGGGTGGGTGCAGAGTCCTCCCAGCAGTGCCCAGAGACAGGAGGGGTGGGTGCAGAGTCCTCCCAGCAGTGCCCAGACGCAGGAGGGGTGGGTGCAGAGTCCTCCCAGCAGTGCCCAGACACAGGAGGGGTGTGGGCAGAGTCCTCCCAGCAGTGCCCAGAGACAGGAGGGGTGGGTGCAGAGTCCTCCCAGCAGTGCCCAGGCGCAGGAGGGGTGTGTGCCTAACACTCCCAGCAGTGCCCAGAGACAGGAGGGGTGGATGCAGAGTCCTCCCAGCAGTGCCCAGACACAGGAGGGGTGGGTGCAGAGTCCTCCCAGCAGTGCCCAGACACAGGAGGGGTGGGTGCAGAGTCCTCCCAGCAGTGCCCAGTCGCAGGAGGGGTGGGTGCAGAGTCCTCCCAGCAGTGCCCAGACGCAGGAGGGGTGGGTGCAGAGTCCTCCCAGCAGTGCCCAGACGCAGGAGGGGTGTGTGCCTAACACTCCCAGCAGTGCCCAGACGCAGGAGGGGTGGGTGCAGAGTCCTCCCAGCAGTGCCCAGAGACAGGAGGGGTGGGTGCAGAGTCCTCCCAGCAGTGCCCAGACGCAGGAGGGGTGGGTGCAGAGTCCTCCCAGCAGTGCCCAGACACAGGAGGGGTGGGTGCAGAGTCCTCCCAGCAGTGCCCAGACACAGGAGGGGTGGGTGCAGAGTCCTCCCAGCAGTGCCCAGTCGCAGGAGGGGTGTGGGCAGAGTCCTCCCAGCAGTGCCCAGAGACAGGAGGGGTAGGTGCAGAGTCCTCCCAGCAGTGCCCAGACGCAAGAGGGGTGTGTGCCTAACACTCCCAGCAGTGCCCAGAGACAGGAGGGGTGGGTGCAGAGTCCTCCCAGCAGTGCCCAGACGCAGGAGGGGTGGGTGCAGAGTCCTCCCAGCAGTGCCCAGACGCAGGAGGGGTGGGTGCAGAGTCCTCCCAGCAGTGCCCAGACGCAGGAGGGGTGGGTGCAGAGTCCTCCCAGCAGTGCCCAGACACAGGAGGGGTGTGGGCAGAGTCCTCCCAGCAGTGCCCCGACATAGGAGGGGTGGGTGCAGAGTCCTCCCAGCAGTGCCCAGACGCAGGTGGGGTGTGTGCAGAGTCCTCCCAGCAGTGCCCAGTCACAAGAGTGGTGTGTGCAGAGTCCTCCCAGCAGTGCCCAGACACAGGAGGGGTGTGTGCCTATCACTCCCAGCAGTGCCCAGACACAGGAGGGGTGGGTGCAGAGTCCTCCCAGCAGTGCCCAGACACAGGAGGGGTGTGTGCAGAGTCCTCCCAGCAGTGCCCAGACACAGGAGGGGTGGGTGCAGAGTCCTCCCAGCAGTGCCCAGACGCAGGAGGGGTGGGTGCAGAGTCCTCCCAGCAGTGCCCAGAGACAGGAGGGGTGGGTGTAGAGTCCTCCCAGCAGTGCCCAGACGCAGGAGGAGTGGGTGCAGAGTCCTCCCAGCAGTACCCAGACGCAGGAGGGGTGGGTGCAGAGTCCTCCCAGCAGTGCCCAGACACAGGAGGGGTGTGGGCAGAGTCCTCCCAGCAGTGCCCATGGAACGCAAAGGGTGGAGTAGCCACAGATACCATGCCCACAAATTTCAGTCAGGTGCACAAAGACCCTGCAGTACATGTACCACATGTGTGCGAGGCTGGGAGTATACGCATGCATAGCGCAGAAAAGAAAACATGTCCACATGAAGTCATGTCAATAGTCCACATACACAAGTACAATGACTACCAAGGATGCCACGAATGATGCAGGTGGAGACATTGCTCAGCATGCATGTGCAAAGTTGAAGGAGTCCGTCACACACCCAGCTAATGTACACACAGCTCAGCGCTAAATATTGGGAACACCCTGCAGGGAAGATGTCAGGGTACACAGAGGAAGGAATACACCTTTGGACAATTTCACCATGCAGCAACTGCTTACATGAACAGAGAAACCTAGATAACACCGTGTGATGGCACACATGTCCCAGGGTCCCCCCTATGACCAGCACACTACAAAATTTCCCACACACCCAACACATGAACACCACCCAAAACCATGTAGCAGCCCCACCAACAGCAATACCAGCAAAGCAGTAGTGTTCCAAGGGGAAAAAAAATAGTTGCTTTATTCAGCATGAACCAAAAAATCTTGTTTGTAGGAAGTTCAATATTTACAAAGCCCATAGGGCAGTCCAGAAGTCACAGCTGGATGGGGGACACAGTGGGATGCGTGTCCCCTAGCTTGCCTGCACAGTTAGATTCCGTCGTCTTCCACAGGGGTGAGGGCATCATGTGGGGGGGAAGAACCAGGCACCGCAGGGACAGGATGGCGAAGGGTAGGCGTCGTGGGTGCAGGGATGGAGGACTCCACCACAGGGGGTGGGGCAGGGCCAAAGGCGGAGGCCAGGATCTCGCTGCACACCTTAGCAAGGTCCTCCAGGGAATCCCCTGCACCCGAAGGAACCACAGGCCCCAAGGAGGGGGGGGGTCAGAGGGATGGGTCGCAGCGCCACTGGGGGAGGGTGTAGACAGGGGGGAGGAGAATCAACCACCCTGACCGGGGACTCCCTTGACCGCTTGTGGGGTGGTGTCACAGTGGGGCTCAGGGACAGAGCGGCCATGAAGGAGTCCTTGCCCGATATGTGGCCAGGAGAGCTGAGGGGAGGGGATTTGGAGGGAGTGGATTTGGTGGAATGCAGACTCCCACTCTGGCTGCGTGTCTTACGTTTGCCCCCCGACCCAGTGGGTGTGCCTACTTCACCCTGTGTGTGCGTGCCAGGTGGTGTGCGGGTGACCTTCCCTGCTGGTGTGGTGCCTGTGTCCGTCGTGGTGGGTGCATGCTGACGTCTGGGTGTACGTGGGACAGGCATGGGAGTGGGAGGTGTGGATGGGGCAGGGGTAGGGGGTTGGACGTAGCGCTGCAGGAGACCCACTGCTGCAGTCAGTGTCGAGTCTATCGACCTCAGCAAGCTGCGTTGGTCAGCCTGCGATGAGTGAATGCCCTCCAAGTATGCCTCCATGTTGTTGAGGACCTGGCTGTGGCCATGGAGGACATTAAGGATTGCAGCCTGACCAATCTGCAACTGCCGCTGGATGTCCACAGACTCGGCATTGGCGGCAGCAGTGGAGACAGGGGCAGGGGGTGCGGTGCCTGGCAGGAAGGAGACATGTGGTGACCGGGCACATTGGGAAGGGACACGAGCAAGTAGGAGGCGGCTGATGGCAATGGAGGGGGCGGGGTGCGATGTTGTGCCGCTGTCAGCTGGTGGTGCAGCCTCCGCCCACTCGGAGAGATCATCCTCGGACCCGTCGGCTTCATATTCGGTGGTGCCAGTGGACAGGTCCTCGGCCTCACTCTCCTCCGCCTCTGTACCACTCAATGTGCCAGCCACGATGTCAACGCTGGCACCGGTGCTCGGTCCCTCCGCTCCGTCTGTGCTCATGTCTCCCTCAGTGTCCCCCGACGATGCTGTGGGCAAGGTGAAGAGACAGCAATTAATCACACACCTGTATACATATGTCACATGAATCCAATCTACATAGGTTACAGTGCATAGCCTGAAAAGAAAGATCAGTAACATCTACAAAACAAGGTACAGATGTAGGGCATGCAACACACAGTTGGTTGACCCACCATGCCAATGAAAATCCATGGAGAGCATGACACAATAGCAAATGACATGAAATGGAGTTTGACATAGGAGCCAGGCCCTGGGGACAATCCAGCACTGCATCTGCACCACACAGCGTTGCCGACAATAGGGATGAGGAGGGACCAAATCCATGAGCTTGAGGCACATGCTGCATAGGTAATACTCAAAACATGCCCAACATGACTGGCTCACTGCACCTTCAGTGTATGTCCAGACAAACATCACACACTGGCCAGAACTAGCAAGGAGATTTCAGGTTTTGACATGTAGGCTTGCCCCGCACCAACCACTCGCTACATGAGACAATTTGTTGAGACACAGGTGGCACTTACATCTCTTAGTCTGGGTGAAATACACAGGGGATGCATAAATGCAAGATTGGACGCCAAATACCCGAGGTGCGCCTGTCCAAATAATCATATACAAATGGCCAGCATCAGATGATTGTAACAAGACACACAGGCACTGGCCACTGTGACTATGAACAAGGAAAATCAGGTCAGGCTGTACAGTGGACACTTGTACTACATTTCACGTCAATATACATGGTGCCAGGGGACAATGGCACAGAGCACAACCTATGCTGTAGACACTGAGAGTGTCCACGTTTTGTGATGACACACATGACACCTAGGAAAATATGACCCAGGGAACAGTAGTGGCAACACAGCTCCATGGTCCTGAATGGGAATGACTGCAACACACGCCACCATCCCTGCACTATGCGTATCGCACACTCATGCACATCATGTCACAGGCCACAACATAGGACATGCGCACTGTAAGGCATGACACTTGTGAGACTAACTCCCATGTCTGGACTCTGCATCAGTGCCAACTGACATGGAACCCACATGTACTGAACTGGACAGGGCACAGCCAAGGTCCCAAAACCTGTTACACACCACCCCCACACATGATGCTACAGGCATAGTTCACGTGGAGAAAGTGCCAGCCTAGATAACCTTGTGACTACACACAGACCAGGGAACACATTGCAAGGAGGGGAAGGGAGGCAGGAGAGCACAGCTATACAGTGGGTAACTGGATCTGCACAGCACCTTTAAACCATGGCAGTGTATCCATGCAACTGTGCACTTACAAATGCTGGTGAAACACAACAAGCACACATGTACCTACCCCCTTCCTGCTGCTGCATCTCCTGTAAGCGCCTCTCCAAGTCTGGAAAGACCACCGGCAGCACACGCTTGTGGATGTGGCTCAGTAGGCGGCGCCCGCGGTTCTTATGGCTCTCAGGTGAGTCCCCCAGCAGGACCCGTGCGATCCTCCGCGTCCAGCACCGGATATCCTGCCAGCGTTTCCTCACCTGGGACAGGCGCCGCTTCCGACCATCCGCACTCCTCACGGCGCTGACGGCGGTCAGCCATATCTGCTCCTTGGCAGAGGCGCCTACCTGTGAGGATGAACAAGTGACACTACATCAATACACCTGGCACATGTCACAGAGACACATATTCGAACACATTTGCTGTTTACAACAAGGCATAGTATGCATCCAACGCATTGCACCTTTGTCATAGGGACATGATCCTCTGGGGAAGGGCAAAAGCAGTACGTGCCATTGAAAGGACACAGGTGGAATGAGGGCAACTACACAATCAATGATCCTGGCTCACACTGTGCATCACAAGCTACACCAGGATAATGTGCAGCACCTCTAAGCAGTCACATGCCACAGGCCACTGACGCTACCGCAGCAGAGTACACAGACACACACAGGCACAGAACATTCACCTGCCATTGCCAAATGCAGCGACAAACCTCACTCTGCACATGTGCCACTAGACGGGGCGGGCTCACAGGTGTGGGGCTGGCTCTGCACGTCAGACACACAGCACTGCTCCCTGCTCACATCACATGGCCAGGGTATATCCATCCCTCATGCAGCTGGGGTGCTACACTCCACATATGCACCCACCCACATGACAGGGGACTTACACACACACCCATGTCCAGGGTACGAACACATCATGTGGACACTCAGCACAGGTACACAGAACTAACACACATCTGTGGGTACAGTCACCTGTCACACTGGGCTGACCACATAATCACATGAGGACTGTAGAGGCAACATTCCCTGGAGGACAAGACAGGTAGGATGTGGCATGCACCATGCAGTGATTGTCACAGTAAACACGATGCAAGTGAGGACGGCAGACATGCACCACTGCATGCTCTGGCTGGGAGACATCAGGCATTCCCCCCCCTGGGACCCACCCTACAGTTCATAGCATGTGTGAGACACCTGGACACAATGCCAGAAGTCACAGTCACAAAAAAGGGACACAGTCTGTGCTAGTGGACTCTGCACTCACCTGATACCTTGATCGCCCATACAGCATGGGGTACTGTGGGAGGATCACATCCAGCAAAGCCATGTTCTCCTCCAGGGTGAAGGGCTGTGACCTCTCCACAGACCTTGACATGGTTCCAGGGAATCAGTAGCAGCAGCTGGGTCGTGGAATCCAGAGATGTGCAGGCAAGTGCTCCCTCATGGGACCTGGCTGCCTTATATCTGCCTTGCTGGCCTGTTTCATGCACAGGAGTACAGAGTGATTGGTCACTCACATTTGCATCCTATGTTTCCTCCAATCCCTTCAAACCTAGCACAGTCAGTGGGTTCTTATTGTGTTTTTTTCTTCAGCATGGTGTCAACCCCACAAACACATTGCAACAAAGTAGATTCATTCCAACTGACTTCTGCTGTGCACCTTCCAGAACAAATTCAAACTTTAAACTTGGTCTCCATGACAACCAGCATGCATGTAGGCCTTAATACTTGTCCCTCATGTGTCCCCTATGTAATTTTGAGCTTCACACACAGGTACGGTGCGTTCCGGGGCCCTAGGGCACCCCAAATGCATAGCAACGGCCCGTACAGGCGTGTGTACGGGCCGTACCACTATGAGTACGCATACGCAAGAACACCCATAGTGGTACGGCCCGTATACGCGTGCGTACGTTCACTATCACTATGGGTGTCCTCGCGTATGCGTACTCGTAGTGGTACGGCCCGTACACACGCCTGTACGTTCACTATCACTATGGGTGTCCTCGCGTATGCGTACTCGTAGTGGTACGGCCCGTACACACGCCTGTACGCTCACTATCACTATGGGTGTTCTCGCGTATGCGTACTCGTAGTGATAGTGAGCGTACAGGCGTATGTACGGGCCGTACCACTACGAGTACGCATACGCGAGGACACCCATAGTGATAGTGAACGTACGCACGCGTGTACGGTCCGTACCACTATGGGTGTGCTCGCGTATGCGTACTCATGGTGGTACAGCCCGTACACACGCCTGTACATTCACTATCACTACGAGTACGCATACGCGAGAACACCCATAGTGATAGTGAGCGTACAGGCGTGTGTACGGGCCGTACCACTACGAGTACGCATACGCGAGGACACCCATAGTGATAGTGAACGTACAGGCGTGTGTACGGGCCGTACCACTACGAGTACGCATACGCGAGGACAACCATAGTGATAGTGAACATACAGGCGTGTGTACGGGCCGTACCACTACGAGTACGCATACGCGAGGACACCCATAGTGATAGTGAACGTACGCACGCGTGTACGGTCCGTACCACTATGGGTGTGCTCGCGTATGCGTACTCATGGTGGTACGGACCGTACACACGCCTGTACGCTCACTATCACTATGGGTACACATACGGCAGCACTTCCATAGTGATAGGGAACGTACACAGGCCCTCTGAGCGAATGTACGGTGCCTTTCACACATCACAGTGGTGACAGGCAGCACACAGGAAGGAATAGGGCTGACATACTTGTCCATGGATGGACATCAAGGCATTGTCTGGGCAGTACTACATGTGTGGGGCACAGGTGTGAAAGGCTGTGATGTGGCACATTACTCCAGAGTCGAGAAGGCACCAGATGTATGATGAGATGTGTACACATGTAATGTGTGATGGTGCAATGTGTGCCAGGCATGCCCTTGACTCCTTTGACATGTGTGCATGTCGTACTGCACACTTGGGATGAGCGTCACTGGCATGGCACGGACAACAACACACGGAAGTGTCCCCTGAGGCCCGGTACAGGGGTTACCACACCTGACATGTCACTACCCACGGTGCACGATGTGAC
This sequence comes from Triturus cristatus, assembly GCF_964204655.1. Taxonomy (NCBI): domain Eukaryota; kingdom Metazoa; phylum Chordata; class Amphibia; order Caudata; family Salamandridae; genus Triturus; species Triturus cristatus. The sequence goes on from NC_140592.1 coordinate 324,669,158, forward strand.
TATGTCATGTATGTGTGGGGGATTTCCATTAGCTTGATGTTGGAGCTCCCTCAAAAGCTGCAGCTGTTGCAGCAACCAACATGTGTCTGTGTGTAGATGGACATGGCACACTGTTCCGCACACCATGCCACATGTGGTATCGGATGTGAGGTGCGTATGTATGCATGGGACACGGAGTAGTGTAACAAGGACATGTCTGCATCCTCTCTATGTATGTGTGGTGAGTCATGTCATGTACACCTTAATGGCAAGGTGTGTGGGCTGTCCTAGTGTAATGTCATGTGACCTGTGGCTCTAGTGTTCCGCTGCCAGTCTCTGCAATCGACATCCTACTTCTGCTGATGTGTGGATGTATGTCACTCCTGTGTTGCGTCTGGCTGTTCACTTACACTGGGACACAGCTAATCCCATGCCATGGCATGTGGAGGTTCACAATCTCCGTGTGTAGCTGGGTCTTGGTAGGAGTGTCACCTGGCAGCCATACGTATCCAGGGCATGTGGCACATACCTGACTCCGTATGTAGCATGTGTGTATAGACAGATTAACATGTGCTCAGTACAAATAAATTGTTGTTGTGGTGCACTCACTCTTCCTTGTCACTTCCAAATTACTGCAGAGCGCCGCCTCGTCCCCGACCAATTCCGGACTTGGCTGCCATGCGGGAGAATGACTGTATCCGGTGCTACCGCTTCCCCCAACGGTTGATTCTGGAGTTGACGGCGAGACTGGCACCACACCTGCAACCGCTGCACAGGTATCCTACGGCACTGACACCCAAGCTGAAGGTAATGGCAGCCCTACATTTTCTAGCCACGGGTACCTTTCAAAATACCATAGCTCATGTTGGTGGCATTTCCCAGAGCATGTTCTGCCATGTGCTGCATGATTTCTTAGAGGCCATGTTGATTCACCTGGATGACTTCATCCTTTTCCCAACCCCTGAAATGTTGACTGGGGTCAAGCGTGGATTCTATGCCCTGGGAGGGATGCCCCATGTCATTGGGTCCATAGATGGGACACATGTGGCTTTGGTACCACCACAGGCACAGGAGGTAGCGTACAGGAATCGCAAGCACTACCCCTCCATCAATGCCCTTGTGGTGTGTCTGTCCAACATGGCGATTTCACATGTCTGTGCTCGTTTTCCAGGATCAGCACACGATGCCTACATCATGAGGCGTAGCAGGGTGCCTGAAATGATGACGCAGCTGCGCAATGAACGAGCATGTGTTGTTGGTGGGTACAGTCTGTCTGTCCTGTATTTTGCGTAGACTTCCAGCACGACCGCTTCTCCTGTCCTACTTATGTCCATGTGCTTTCCATGTAGGGGACGCTGGCTATCCCAACATGCCATGGCTGATCACACCTCTCCACAACCCCATCACGCCGGCCCAGCTCCGCTACAACACCGCCCATGGCCGGACAAGGCGAGTGATAGAGAGGACGTTTGGCCTCCTGAAGAGTCGATTCCGATGCCTCCACAAGACCGGCGGCGCCCTCCCATATGCCCCGGCGAAGGTCTGCAAAATCTTCATGGTCTGCTGCATGCTGCACAACATGGCAGTTGAGAAAGCTGTGCCACTCATCCTGGATCAAGATGACCAGGACCATCCACCCGTGGAGGACGAAGGGCTTGGCAATGGGGCTAGTGATGTGGAGGATGTGGAGCCGCAAGAGGACATCCGGACTCGGCTCATACGCGACTTCTTTGCTTAGTGGTGAGTACCAGTGTCTGAGTGTGCACGAATTGGTCCCCGTGTGGCATGTGTTGTGATGTGTGTCTCCATCTGCATGTATGGCACGTGAGTCAGAGGTGTGTGTGGATGTGTCACTGGAGTGATGGTGCCAGTGATGAGTGTATTTCCCCAGTCATAATTGTGACCTAGCATGTTGTCATCCATACATGTGTCGAGTACATGCACATGCAAGTGGCTGTGCTTTTTGTGGCTGACTTCTTGTGTGTCTCTCTTCCCCAGGTACTTGCGCATGCCGTCTGCTGCTTGCATTGTTGTGGCACTGCTATTCCTCATGGACACGTCATCGTGTGCTGACTCAGCGTTACACACACGGACAAGTTTGGAAGTCTCCTTAGGGTAAGGGATGCATCAGGGGTGTATTGGGTGTGGCAGTAGTTCACGATGTATGCACACTGCCCCTGTCGATGTTTGGTTCCTCTGCAGACATGTTGCATCACCATGGTACACATGACATGCAGATGGGTACACCTGAATAGATGGTCAGACTTGTTGACAGTCATCAGTGATTGGATTGTGGAATGTGATGATGGCATCAATGTGTGTAACACTGCCCTCGGACACATACGGTTTGCATTGGCTTGACATGGTGTGGGACTTCCACATCAGCGGATCAATGGTGTATGGCAGGCTCTCCGTGAGCAGCAGGGGGTGTTTAGCTGTTAGCCGACACTTGTGTGCCAGTTCCATGGATATCACGCATTTGTGGTGCAGAAGGGGGGTGCCAGTGTTGGACCCACATGTTAGTCCACATGACCCGTTCATGTGTACTCCGACTTGCCTCTGCAATCCCAAATACATGACTAATAAAGGTGTCCCTATGCCTCCAAGGTGCCTCTTCTCTGTCAATGCTGGTGTGTTGCCACGGTGCATCCGGCATGTCTGGCATGGTTTTCCGTGATAGTGGCTACGTGTCTATGTGTAGAGTAGCAAGATGCAAGCTGTTTGTGTGGGATTAGACCGTGTATTGTGCATGATGTCCATGACTGTGTGGGTATTGTGACATGTGCCATCCCCATGCATCCAACGTTGGCCAGGCCACCATTCTCTGCATCCACCTGACTCAAGCTTGCAGGACATGGTTCTGCCACCTGTCTACACATACCTGGGTGCCCCCCAGGACACTCGACATGATCCCTGACCTCTGCGCATGACTGTTGCTGTACTCAATATGTCTGTCAGCACGGTTGTGCGGCCACCCCCTCAGCTGGTTGGGCCCATCACGGGTGTGTATGGTGCTCCATGTCTGTCTTGCCTAATACACTGTGACCCGTGTGTCCTGTGCCAGACTCAGGCCCCAGGGTGTGGATGGTTGAAGTCAAATGAGAACTCAGGCATGTTTAGACTTTACAAGACACATGTAAGGTAATAATGCAACCAGCAGGCATCTTCTCTTCATGGTGTGACTTTTTATTTTAGTGGGCCGGGGGGGGGGGGGGGGGGTGTTTGACATGAGGGGCTTTCCGGGTGTGTGGAATCCAAAGTTCACTAGGGGAGTTGGTGTTCTTGCCATTAGAAGTCCTCAGAGTCCATGCCACAGTCTTTGTCAACATTGGTCAGACAGTGACCAGCAAGGCCATGTGGCAGAGAATGTCTTTTGATGCTGTGCTGCTGTTGCTCCATTGGGCCAGGTGCCAGGCCAGGTGTCCTGGGAGATGGTGCTGTAGCGCCGACCCTCACGGTCTTTTACGTGGACGACCCGCCCTCCTGCGGGGACCCTCAAAAGCAGGCCGTGACGATGTTTGGGATGCTCCATCGGATGTTTCCTCCTCCTCCTCCTGATCCCTCCCTGTGGGCGGTGATGTTCTACGCCTTCTGGCACAGGGAGGGTTGCCCATGTTGTCGGCCATCCGACGGAGTGTACTGTGAATTCCCGTGAACACCGTCACGAGCTCAGCCTGTCTGTCCTCCATCCTCCGTTGGTGTTGCAGTAGACAGGCATGTTGCTCCGCATGTTGCTGGGCCTGCTGGGTCTTGATCCCCTCGAGGATGGACACAACCTGGGCCATGCCCGTGGTGTCCTGCCGGTATGTGTCCAGGATGTTTCGGACATGGGAATATACCGGTTCCCCAGCCAACTGGTCAGGCTGGCGCCTCCGCCGTCCTCCACTCCCACCACCCCTGCCCACTTGCACCTGGCCTGCCCTTGTGGGCACATCGGGTCTCCGGGACCCCTGAGGGTTGGCATTGGCGTTGTCGCCTGCCTCCTCCTGGGTGCCCGGGACACCGTGTCCCTCCTGGCCAGCCTGGCTGCTTTGTGGTGGTGGGGCAGGGATCCTGGGTGTCTCCTCGGATGTGGCAGGAGTGGGGGTGGTGGTTGGCCCCGTTGTACCTGACGCAGGTGCTGCAGGTCGTTGGACACCAGAGGGGCCAGGTTGGTCGGGGTCGGGTTCGTCCACAGAGTGGTGAGAGTCGTCGCTGCCGGTGGCTCCTTCATCCCGCCGAGCCGGGTCCTGTGAGTCTTCCCCCCCAGTGTTGGGGGGTGATCCACGACGTTGACCTGTGTGTGAGAGAGACAATGTTAATTTTGTTCCATGCAACATCCATGTTTCATTAGTTTCAAAGTTGGAACTTTTCCTCTGGGAATTTGGATATGTCTTGCATTCCACTCACAGTGCACTTGTGCATGGGTATGTCCCTTGGGCACAGCTTTGGCGACTTTACCTATGTGTGGCACAGTCTTACTTGCTGCGTCAAGTGTGACTGCAGTCAGCAGTGGAGTGGGCAGGTGTGGCGAGCCGTGCATTGGCGCCTTCCGTGTACCACTGTACGTGGGCACATGAAGTTGTTCCACACACATATATGATGCAGGTAGCTGTCGTTGTGCTAGTGCACAGGTTGTGACATGGCCCTGTGTTTTGCCATGGAGGAGAGGGGGGGTGCTGGCACTGACCACCCTTGTCTACATGCACGCAGTCCACCTGCTGACGAGCAGACATTCCCACACACCACAAGGCTGATTTGCTCTCCCTGTGTCTCCCTCCCTCTCTGTCCCCCTCTCCCTCCCTCTGTGTGTCGGCCTCCTCCCTCTGTCCGTCTTCCTGTGTCTCCCTCCCTCTCTGTCCCCCTCTCCCTCCCTCCCTGTGTCAGCCTACTCCCTGTGTCTCCCTCCCTCTCTCTCCCCCTCTCCCTCCCTCTGTGTGTCACCCTCTGTCACCTCAGCCCAGCTTCCTAGGCACACACTGTTTGCAGATCTTTGAATGGCCCTTGGCTTGTTGATGTGAGTTTGTTTCTGATCTCCAGGCACCCATTGGGTGTAGTGTCTGTGTCTGCACTGCTGCTGTGGTGGTGTGTGCTGCCACTCTTTCACAGTGTTGGCTGTTCATTAGCTGCTGTCATGTGCAAAAACGTGCCTTCACCCCCATGTCTTAATGCAAGGCGTCCGCCATTTGCTGGCAAGTCTTTCCTGTGTGGGGACACACTGTTTGTCTGGCTGTGACCTAGGCCATATGGGCAGAGGGCATTGTTGTCTGCTTCTGAGTTGCACTATGTGATTTTTGGGGCCCACCCTCCCGCCATCCGGCTTACCGTGTCATGTGTTGGTGTCTTCTGTGGCCTGTGACTTGACATTGTCCAGCTGGGTGCATGGGGCATGGTGGCGCCAGTGGCATGTGCGTGTTCATGGAGTGTGGTTGAGTCATGCGATAGCTTGGGGTGGTTGCGTGCCTGTTTGTGAGTTTGGTTGTGGATGACGTTCCCCCCATGTGAGGTGCGTTGTTTGTGTACTCACCCGGGTCTCGGAGTCCTCCTAATCCGTCCACTGCCTCCACCGGCAGTATGGCCATCACCCTCTCCTCCCAGGGATGGTAGTGTACGGGTCTGCGGGACGGCCCTCCTCCAGTGACGTTGGCCTGGTTGTGTTCATCCGTCATCTTGGCTCGGACCCTCCTCCGCAGATCGTACCACCTGGCTTGGCATTCCTGCTTGTTCCTTCTGGTGTCCGCAACAGCATTCACAGCATCGACGATGGTCTGCCACATGGCTGTTTTTGCTGAAGGGCTGGTCTGTCTCACCAATGTTCCAAAGAGGTGTGGCTCGACTCTGAGGATTTCATCGACAAGGACCTCCAACTCTCGGCTAGTGAACTTTGGATTCTTGTTAGTGGGCATGGTGAGGGGTGTGGATGGTGGGGGGGGGGTGTGTGGAGGTTGTGGGTGTGTGGGTGTGGTTGTGCAGGTGTGTGTGTGAATGTGATGAGGGGGTGTTTGTGAAGGTGTGTGTGTGAAGGTGTGCAAGTGTAAGGTGTGGTAAAGCTTCTAGTATGGTGCTGTAGGTTGTCTGTGGTGTCTGGCAGCAGTGAGTCTGTTGCAAAGGCTCATGGTTTGTGTGTGTGGGCCCTTTTTATTGGTCTATTGGTGGGTGTGGCTGTGTTTGAACTTTGGGTGGGTGTGTTATAAGGAGTGGTTGTGTTTTGGGCCTCTGTTTGGGATTTTGGCAGTTGCAGGTCAGTGAATGTGTTGTTTTTGTGCTTGTTGGACATGTTTTGTGGCTTTGTGCCATTCGAATGGTGTATTCTTGTGTCGTTTTGGTTTGTCCTGGTTGTGTACGTGCGTTTTTTGCATGTGTACGGTGTGTACATGGGCCATTTTGTTGTACAGTGCTGTCCTTGTGTGTGGCTTGGTACGACTCGTACATGCGGTTGTGATGGTGGGGCCTGGGGTACGCTCCGTACTTAGAATGTTGTGGTGGGGGTACGCTCCATGCATAGGCGGGTGGGGGTACGACTCTAACGTACACGGGTGTAGATACACGTGGGTACGACACGAACGTAGAAGGGGGTAGGACACGTACACGGGTGTACATACACGGGGGGGTACGACACGTACACGGGTGTACATACACGGGGGGTACGACACGGGTGTACATACATGGGGGTACGACATGTACACGGGTGTACATGCATGGGGGGTACGACATGTACACGGGTGTACATACACGGGGGGTACGACACGTACACGGGTGTACATACATGGGGGGGTACGACAAGTACACGGGTGTACATACACGGGGGTACGACACGTACACGGGTGTACATGCACGGGGGTACGACACGTACACGGGTGTACATACACGGGGGTACGACACGTACACGGGTGTACATACACGGGGGTACGACACGTACACGGGTGTACATGCACGGGGGGTACGACACGTACACGGGTGTACATACACGGGGGGTATGACACGTACACGGGTGTACATACACGGGGGTATGACACGTACACGGGTGTACATGCACGGGGGTACGACACGTACACGGGTGTACATGCACGGGGGTATGACACGTACACGGGTGTAGATACACGGGGGTACGACACGAACGTAGAGGGGGGGTAGGACACGTACACGGGTGTACATACACGGTGGTACGACACGTACACGGGTGTACATACATGGGGGGGTACGACACGTACACGGGTGTACATGCACGGGGGTACGACACGTACACAGGTGTACATACACGGGGGTACGACACGTACACGGGTGTACATACACGGGGGGTACGACACGTACACGGGTGTACATACACGGGGGTACGACACGTACATGGGTGTACATGCACGGGGTACGACACGTACATGGGTGTACATACACGGGGGGTACAACACGTACATGGGTGTACATACACGGGGGGTACGACACGTACACGGGTGTACATGCACGGGGGGTACGTCACATACACGGGTGTACATACACGGGGGTACGACACGTACACGGGTGTACATACACAGGGGGTACGAAACGTACACGGGTGTACATACACGGGGGTACGACACGTACACGGGTGTACATACACGGGGGTACGACACGAACGTACACGGGTGTAAATACGGGGGGGTACGACATGAACGTACACGGGGGGTACGACACGTACACGGGTGTACATGCATGGGGGTACGACACGTACACGGGTGTACATGCACGGGGGTACGACACGTACACGGGTGTAGATACACGGGGTACGACACGAACGTAGAGGGGGGTAGGACACGTACACGGGTGTACATACACGGGGGGGTACGACACGTACACGGGTGTACATGCACGGGGGTACGACACGTACACGGGTGTACATACACGGGGGGTACGACACGTACACGGGTGTACATACAGGGGGGGGTACGACACGTACACGGGTGTACATACACGGGTGGGGGTGTACATACACGGGGGGTACAACTCGAACGTACGGGGGCTGGGGGGAGTGTTGGGCGCGTATGCGGGCACATGTCTCCATGGTTGCTATGGGAGTTCGGTGCGGACGGTGTTTTTTCCATACAGTTGTAACATCGGACGCACTGGACGGATCGTGATTCCGCGGTCGGACTTCACTTTTCACATTTGTACGGTAAATCGTCCGAGGACGTGTCAGACACATTTTCCGACCCGAGGACGTGTGGGGAACTATTCTGAATGCGATTCGTATGGTCTTTTTCCCATGCGAATCGTAATTGGCAGTTTGTACGGCACTTGTACGATTCGTACGGTAAAAAGACCGGATACGAGTCGTACGGGGAAAATTTTTACCGGATCGTGATCGGCACCTATATCAGTGAATGAAAAGGTTTACATTTATGACTTTCCCAATATCGCTCATTTTTGGTAAGGTGAAAAAGCAGTGATTTCAACATAGGTAGCTTGTTACTAACCTGATCATTTATAATCAGGGCTACCGGTTTCATGGTATTTTTTAATATTTTCGTCTGTATTTATCCATATTTAATTTTGGGACATTTTATCTGTATTTATGCATATTTATTTTGTGTTATGTGGATAAATGATGTTGTAAAGCTGTACATTTCCATATTTAGTTAACTGATAGACACACACTCATACTTTGATGTCTGTCATGATTTAGCTATTTAAGCTGCCAAATATTACGCAACAATAAATCCACTAAATATTAGCATTATACCACAAATGTATGTTGACATATGCCCTTATTTAAAGAAATTTCATCCTTTTTTTAAATTTCCCATGCTATCCATCTGCTCAGCTGTTGGGCTACAATTCATGAAAGACAGCACAGGGAGTCACTTAAAATAAGCACAATTTTCTGTATTTATCCACTCTTAAAAATAGACGCAGACAGAAAACACATTGTTTTCTGTCTGTATTTATCTGTAAAAATCCGTAAAAACGGAAAACAGGGAGCCTTATTTATAATCAATGTTGTAAATGAGAAGAGTTTCAGCAGTAGAACACATGAGCTAAGCTTTTGGTGGGGATGAGACAGTGCCTTCGCTCGTAAGTCTAAACATAGCAGCCCTCTCAACAAGAGTCAATATTCCACAAAGTGTGAAGCGTGCATCCAGGGCTGAAGCTGCTGGCCACAGCAGGAAGCAGCAGCATTTGTACCGTAAAAATGATAAGTTTAACAAAAGATTACAGTAGAGAACAAAGTGTACAAAATTACCCATATAAAATACATGTACAGCATCAGGAGAGGTTCAGAAAATGAAATTTCTGTGACAAAGTTTTTACAAAATAATATTTGTCAGTTCATGGGGTCTATCCGTCCCCCTGCTTGCCTCTAAAAGACACCCAGACCCTCCTCAACCTCCTCAAGGCACAACATTCAAATTTCTAATTCTTCTAAGAAGCAGTGAGTGAAAATATGCTGTACTGCACCAAAATCTGTGTAGTGTATTAGGATTACACAGTAGAGGCAGGGTTTTCATAGTAGATAAGAAAAACAAGAAAATATTTCCTTTTTATGTAACAAAGACCTTCTCCTGTGCTGGAAAATGTTTTTTCACTATAATCTTAAATGTGTATGCGTATATAGATCATAATTAAATCATTCATACAGGTGGTACTGCATTTAGCACTGAAACAAAAACCTATCAGATAAAATTACCCAACTCACAGGTATATTTATCATCACCTTGAAAGAATGTAGACTGAATAATTCCTACCTTCCTTTTAAGCTGATGCCCATAGATTGCACACTGAGTCATGCAGAAGCTTTGTTAATCCACTGAGACATTTTACTGGAACAGGGCCTCTGACCTAAGATGAACCTGATCTCACACAGCTGTGTGATCATTGCATTACATATTGGTTTCTGCTGCGGCTGGTGTGTTAACCTGTAGAGCAACCATACTGTGAAAGGAACTTGTGTGGTACACTAAGATCCCAGCAGCCAATGCATTAACTCTATGAGAGATATTATTGTAATTGGATGTGTAAAAGATTACACAGAGGTTACTGCAACCAGTGGTGCATTAACTCACAGAGTTACCTTCCTGGGATAGGGCTTGTACCTTCCTGAATACACAACCATCTCTGCAGTTGGTATGCTAACCTACTATAATCTTAGGATGGGCCTGCAATATCAGGCTATACACAGTTTTCTGAAGCAGGAGAATTAACCTACTGACGTATTTGATTGATCCAGCACACCATTCTTCCTCTGCTCTCATAATTTCTTTAATTATGTTCAAATAACTCAGGCTATCCCCTGGTGTTTGCAATGGCGGCTCTCCCCATTGATCATTGCTTCACAATCTTACCCTTGAGAACGTAGGCTTTGTTTCTGGCAAGGGTCATTCCATTTCTTTGTGGATCTTTTTCTAGTGGGCACAGTTAAGTTTGCATTGTATCCTTAATATTTGTGCTCCATGGAAGCCTTCCCAGTTTTTCCTGATAGATAAGAGAGTTCAAACAAAGGAGAGAAGTTGTTTTGCATACGCCATGCATCATTCGAATGAGGGTATCTGGGATTAAAACACAAGTTTATTGTTAGGGAGGGTGTTTTCTCAGGTAAATATATTGATTTTTTTCTCAGTGTTGCATGTGTATTCCTTAATATGTTCTTTGGTTAAGGAACACAATTGGCATCAATAAAGAAATCATTTAAGGTAACTGTGACATTGCATGCTACACACACACCTAAAATATCAAGTTCCATGCCTAATTCATGTTATTATTCCTCATTTTATGAACTCAAGAAGGATGAAAGACCAAGTTGAACCTGCAAGGACTTCATGCTGGTACTTTCAATTTCTTTAAAAACAAATCTTTTCAGGAGTGGTGCAACTCACTAAGCTAAAAGACCTGTTAGCATATTCTGCAGGTGCCCCTCTAAAGTACATCGAAAGGGGAGGGTGTGTGGTATGTCTCCGCACTAATTGTAACAATCCATTTTTTCCCTGTACCTGTCTATGATGCATTTTCTAGATCATTCTCTAGAATGCAGTTCAGAATTCAGTTCTCTAGATCCCTTGGCCCAAAGGACGCTGTCAACCCGAGACAGAAATCCAGTTGGGTTGCGATCGCCTCCAACCCACTGAGCAGTATTTGAGTGAAATGTGTTTCAGGTGACAATCACTCCTATGAGAAATCACAGGGATAGTTGTTGGAATCCAAACCCTTTTTCATTAAGGAATAACTCACTCAAGAACACTAGGAAACAATGGATATATTTAAACAAGCATTGGCATAGCCAATAGGTCTCGCCTTTGGGACCTTATAAGTGTTTAGCCATGCAACAGTTGCATAACTAAACACTTATAAGGTCCCAAAAGCGAGACCTATTGGCTATGCCAGTGCTTGTTTTAACTGCTGCAATCTATTGAAGCCTCACGGAGAACATCAAAGCGCCCGTACGGCTCTGAAAGTGATCGCAATCGCGGTAAAACGCGACGCGCGCGCCCGCGCACATGCACTGTAGCTCTAGGCTGGCCTGGTAGCACTTTTTGGAGCCCTCACAAAATGTCTCGCCAGACCAGCGCATGCGCTGGGTCAGGCGAGACCTAAAAATGTATTTAAAAATCATTTTCCAATCCTAGTGTAAACAATATGAATTGTAACTACAATAAAAAATAAAAAGAATGGTAGATGCAACATTTACAAAAAGCGTAAATAACCAAAAATATTCCAACATATTTGCTGTATAGTTTTATAGCAATCCCATCCTCATTCTACTATTAACTAAGCTAATTTTAGCACAAAAAGGAAAGCCTAATTTAAAGTTTCAGAGATGGTTCACATTGCGACTCCGGGGATGCACAATTCAACAGCAGCTTCAAAATCAACGCTCTCAGGAGCTGTGTCCAGAGGCCGCAACTCTGAGTGAAGACAAGGGAAATTCTCAGAATGGTGCTTCTGGCTTGGAGTAGCTGCTGTGTAGTACAGAGGCGCACCACTCACTGGCAACTCTAAAGATTCCTGTCTGCTGCCGCCAAAGCCTGCAATGCTCTGTGATACAATGTGACTGACACTTCCAACAAGCTATGACAGAATGGGGCTGACCCAAAGCAACCAATGGCTGAAGGAACTGACCCAAAGCCCCTTTCCCTGTACTTTTTATTCCTAAACTATGGTGGTCTGCTAATCAGAACTGTGATTAAGGATGCACTTTTTTGCCTCTAATTTGTGTACAGTTACTGCCACCATCATCCATTTTGTGTTTTAGAGTTGGGGTTCATGTCGGGGTTATGCCATATTTCACAAAAGTACTTTGAATTGTCTCTGGGGATCTGCTCTCACACCAAGGGGAATAAAATGACAGCCCTGCAGCAAGAGGATGGGTTCTCGTTAAACTCTTTTCTATACTTACTGTAAGAGGTATTTGGTGAAACCTTACGCTGCCCTGAGATCTCCTCACCCTCCTTTCAGTAATGTTTCCACACTGTCCATCAGCAGTCCCATGGTTATTTGTCGAACATAAAGCAGGAGAGAGAGAAATTAAGAGAGGAAGAGAAACAGAGGACAAACGAGATTGGTTGATTGATATTGTGTGTAGTGAACCACCCGGCCACTACGATACATTGTGTAGCGCATGCATCCCGACAGCCGGGCGGAGCCTGAGGGTTTAAATAAAGGTGCTTTAGCCGCTTGTGGCTATTGCACACCAACACTCCAGCTAGCATGTCTGTGTATCTGTGCCCTGTGTGGATAGGCCCAGGTGAGGTCTGGGGGTGAGCCTGTGCCCCGATCCGACATTGGCGATGAGGCGGGCCCCACCCGATGTGTGCTGCCGAGATCAGAGAGTGCTCCTTGAACTCCGATCCAAATACCGTGAGGCATCCACCACAAAGTGCCATCGGATCGCAGCTTGCTGAAGCACGCCGCAGAGTCTCCAAAGACATGGCTGAGTCCTATCCAGCTGCCTGTTTTTGAAGAAGCGCGGCCTATCAGCACGTAAGAACTGCTCTGTCCACCAGCACGTTTTAAGGTATGAGCCCAGCAGTGTAGGGGCCTGAAGGTGCGGCGCTCAACGGCCTGACAGACGAGTAGCAGGTGCCCTCGTCTGAAGGCGGCTGCATGTAAGTTCTGGTTACCTGTTGGTGTGTGCACGTGGCCCAGAAGACAGGACAGTGAGGCAAAGAGGCCAATACTACAGGGAAGGCAGTCCAGAGATCACAAAAAAACAAAGAGGGATAAAAGGAGTCAAAACAACAAACACAGAAAAACATAAAAGGAGGTGCCATGTCAGCATCACCACAACACGCTGCGCCTCCAGTGCAACAACTAGGCGCACAGGCCCCAGTGGTAGCATTACCGCCATTTAGTCAATTGGCTGATGCAGCAACAGGTCACCGAAATGTTGCCAGTGGATTGGGAGGTTGCAGCATTACTTTTGTGCCAAGGCATGAAACGGATGGATTTGGTAAGTGTTCTATGATGCTACACATGGGTGGTGATGAACTGTACGATTTATTTGAGAACTTATCCAACATGGGGCAGATGATGATTTTGATGCGGCCATTGCTACCCTGAACAGGTATTTCAATCCTCGGTTGAACCCATATTATGAGAAATTCAAACTTCGACAAGCACTTCAAGCGGAAAGAGAGTCGGTAGACACATTCTTTACAAGACTATGCAAGTTGGCGAGCACATGCGCAGGGATAGACCAGCAAGACAAGATCAGGACACAACTGATTCAAGGATGCGGATCATCCAACCTATGGAAGCTGATCCAGCGGCAGCCCGGCATCATGCTGGATGACGTCCTGATTTTGCACCCCATGTCACATGAATTTGCCAACAGTCAGGCTAGAGAAATCGAGTCTGCACTTGCCTGCAGTTCAGCAGTTTCAGTGACAACTAGTGTGGTGAAAGTCAGAGAGAAACAAGTGGAGGCAATACAATGGTGCCCAGTGAGATCACGGGGGGCACCATTGCCAGACCAAACGAAAAGGCGAGTGGAAGCTGCTGGGTGGCCCGATACCAACCTAGAGGATGCCCTGCACAAGGAAAACCATGCCTAAAGTGTGGTCCTCAGAACCAACTGCGAAAGTCTGTTGTAGACAACGCTGGATCTGGTCCGAACACGAATGGGAAGAGGACCATGAACATTCACCTGTTGTCACTGGAAGATGGGGGGGGAGGAGGACACTGACGAATGAGGCAACACAGGACCAACCTGAAGAAGATGATGAGGATGTGTTCACCATATCTTTCACTGGACGGGACAACCAGCAGCGAAAACCTCCCCCCATGTGCCAAATAGAGGTGGAAGGAGTGAAGATCACCGCTCTTATCGATATAGGGGCCTTAGTAAATGTCATTGACTCGGCACAGTTTCTTGAGCTGAACCCAAAGTCAGAGTTCCTTCCGACAAAGGCCAAAATTTACACTTATGGAGGAACCGTCCCCATTTTGATAAAAAGGGTCATCGAAGTAGAAGTAGCCAGTGGAGACACAAAGGCATGAGCCAAGTTTCATGTGACAAAGGACAGTGCCAGAATTCTACTAGACTGCCACACGGATGAGGACTAAGGCTTGATCTTTTTTGCAAAACAGATTCCTCAGTCCCACCCTGACAACATTTTGAATGCCTTCCTGGAACTCTTCAAGGGGTTGGGGTGTTTGAAAGGCATCCAAATGAAACTCCACATTGATGACACCATGCAAACAAGTAGCCTTACGCCACAGAATGGTGCTTTTCCATCTTCACCCACTGGTTGAAAAAGAGTTACAGCAAGCTGGTGTCATAGACAAAGTGAGAGGCCTAATGCCTTGGGTCTCGCCACTGGTCATCACACCAAAACCAAAGCAGCCTGGTGCAATACGGCTATGTGTCCATATGAGACTGCCTAAAAAGGTCATTTGCCGGGAGAGGCACAACACCTCTACCATAGATGAAATAGTGGCTGATTTAAATGGTGCAAAATGATTTTAAAAACTCGACTTGAACTCTGGATATCTTCAATTGAAACTGGAGGACTCCAGTAGATATATAACAGCTTTCTCTATGCATTGGGGTGTTGTCAGCGGCGGAGGTCTTTCAAGACCCAGTACGTGAAGCACTATCCGGCCTGGTCGGAGTACTCAATTTGAGTGATGAAATTTGCAATGCTATGTTGCAATGACTGGTGGAGTGCGGCCTGACCCTTCATCATCAAAAATGCCTGTTTTATACCAGTACGATAGAGTTCTTTTGGTACTGCAGGTGGACCCAAAAAAAGTTGAGGCTATCAGGACGGCAGCCATTCCTAGAAGTCCTTCCGTCAGTCAGTCAGTCAGTCAATTTAACTTTATTTAGTTTGTTACAACCATAAAAGTATATACATTACATCTTATTCCATCTGTTAAAATACATGTATAAAATATGATGCATATTCAACACGCCTAAATTATTTCATATCCTTTTTTTTAAAAATTACAAAATAATCTAAAATTAATAAAACCGGGTAATTCCTACGTTTATACCTTTACATCCAATATTTTCGATAGATCAAATACAGTACTGTTATCTCTTAGTTGCGCCATCTCTTAACCATGTTACCATACACATACAAAGGTTACTCTGTGCCCTTAAGAATCACTTTGACCTTACACATAAATTTCCCTATGGCGCAAGCTCCATTAAAAGTTCAACAGCTTGCGTCCTACTCATTATTCTGTATTTTATAAATATTGGGCGTAGAATCTCCTTACGTATATCTAAAAATTTCATACAATCAAATAAAATATGTACAATATCACAGGGGGTCCCCATAGTGCAAGTGCATTTCCCGCTATAATCTATCATGAGATTTTTCACCCCATTATTCATATAACAGGGATTTATCCCCATTCGCACTTTTAGCACCTCACATCGTAAATAGTGACTTGGTAACCTATCTATATACGGGTAATGTTTATCCTTTTCCCAAGCCAAAGTCATATGGGATACTGAAGTTATTCGCGAAAGATACTCCCGGTCATGTATACAGGACATGTCAAAACCCAATGACCTGAGTTCTTTCTTATCTATTCGGGGATAGCCTAGCTGCGGGTCAAGCCTTAAACCTAATACTCCATACGCTTCATTTATTACAGTTTTTGCCTCTTTTGCCCAGGACAGCTCACTCGTGGCAATTTCCGCTTTACACCACTGGGATACTTTATGAGACTCCTCTGTCCCTAAGCGCTGCCAGAAGCGTATTAGTGCCATACAAGCTGTTATGGCCCAAGAGGTAATTCCCAGCTCTTGCTGCTTGTACCATAGATGATTTTGGCAGTGAGAACAAGCTTTTTAGGATATTTCCCTCTTCTTTGTCCCAGCTGGATTTTCCGCTTAAATAAAGTACTTCTATCCCGTATAGGAATTGTGGCGGGACCATTGCTAGATAGGCCTTTATAACCGGCCTATCAGACATCTCTCCATATACGCTGTTAAATCTTTTTAGGCCCTTCACAGAGGCCTCTGCCCTCATTTTTAGCACTTCCAGATGAGTATTCCATTTTAAATTACTCGTAAACCACATTCCTAGGTACCTATACTCCATTACTCTCTCTAGGCGTTCTATACCAAGATTCCATAAAAACTTTGTTTTATTCCTCCCGAAGCATAAATTTTGTTTTTGTCTGCTCCATATTCACTACTAATTTTTTATTCACACAGTAGTCTTTAAACCTATTTAATTTTCTCTGGAGACCTATCTCCGTCTGGTCCATAATCACCAGGTCATCTGCATATAGTAAACAGGGTACGTGGTTCCCTCCTAGTTTCGGGCTAGCTCCTCTAACCTCTCTTAATTTTTTAGGTAAATCTGCTATGAACAGGGAAAAAAGTAAGGGGGCAAGTACACACCCCTGCCTCAATCCATTTCCAATTTGGATCCTCCCTGACAATCCTCCCTCCTTATCCAAAATTATCTGGGCCCATTTTTCAGTATGTAAGGCCTGGATCAAGGCCAAAAGATCATCCTGTATTTTATACCCTATCAGGGTTGTCCACAACTGCTCTCTGCCCACAAGATCGAAAGCCGCGCGGAAGTCCACAAAGCAGCAGAATAAATTACCCCTCTGTTCTATTGGCCCAGAGAGCAAAACAGTGGTCCACCGTCGAATGTCCTTCTCTAAATCCTCCCTGTTCTGGGGGTACTATCTGGTTATCATATGCCCAATCCTTTAGCATACCTAGGATTACTTTAGAGAATACTTTTTCACCTATATCCAGGAGGTTTATCAAGCGATAATTTTTTGTATCATTTACATCGCCTTTTTTGTGTATTGGCCTAATAATCGCCCCTTTCCAGCTATCTGGCAGAATTCCTGTAATTAGAATCCTCTGAAACATCTTCGAAAAGAACACGGCCCACCACTCTGGATTCGTTTTTATAACAACTGCTGGTAGATTGTCAGGACCTGCTGCTCGTGTTAATTTAAAATTTGATATAATACTCTTAATCTGATCTGTGGCCAATTTTCCCTGACCCCTGGCCAATTATTTGATACTATTTCATCCTTCCTTGGCCATTTGCCATAGATTTCTTCCAGGTGACTTTCCCACTTATCTTCCAGAACCGAACACTGCAAGATCCCTACAACTTTCCCCATACATTCTTGTATCATTTTCCAGAAGCCTTTGACATTTTTATCTTCAATTGCCTCCAGTAAGTTCATCCAGCATCTATCTTTATAGGATCTTTTTTTTTCTCTGATGGTTGCCTTATATTTCATCCTTAATTTCTTAAGTTCATGCAATAATGCATCATTATAAATATCTCTTAGGCATCTTTCTTTCCGCCTAATAGCGGCTTTTACTTTTCGGCAATCGACATCAAACCATGGTTTATTATTTGAAGGTACTTTTGGTCCGTTTTGTGGCCCATAGTTACCCCGTTTAATATTAATCCTGAGGCAATCTACTAGTTGCCTTATCATATCCTCATACCAGGATAAATCCTCTCCTGCTGGTCGATTTTCTATTTCCACTGTTACTTGAAGTGCACTCAATTTCCTTATATGGTCGTCACTAATCCTAGTTGTCAAACGCTTCGGGTATTCCACGTCTACTTGTAACACTTTTTGCCTCTGCGGACCCCTGTTTACTTGTAATTCTATCATCAGTGGGTAGTGGTCACTACCATCTGCCCTACCTACTTCAAAGTGTTTGATTAAATGAAAACTCCATGCCTGAATAAATGCATAATCTATGGGGGACTTTTGCTGCCCTATTTTAAAAGTGCGCTTTGCAGGCCGATCCGATTCCTTTCTTCCATTTACGCTGAACAGGCCCATAGCCCCCAGCAGTTTACCTAGCTTCACGTCTTGGTTTGAGCTACCGCACCTAGGGAACTTCGCAAATTCCATGTTATATACTCTTAGCAACTCCCTCTGCCAAGAGTCAGTTTTTTGGGGGTCTAGTCTGTGATTAAAGTCACCCAGTAACAATAACACATCTCTTGGATATGTATCTTGTAACATCTCCAAGTCCTTTTTTAATCGTTCCAGATCTGCTTTATACTCTTTTGGTCTGCATTTACATATATACACATTTACAATGCATAAACCTTCCCCATCTACATTATTATTCAATATCAACACTCTGCTGCCTAAAGCCCAGTTACACTTAAGTTCAAGTGATTCTATACTTGTCGCTATCCTTGTTGAAACCAATGTTATCTGGCCCCCTGATGGTCTCCCAAATCTATTCTTTCTTCCAAGCTTTACATGATATGTAAAGCCTTCCATAGCAAGGGTTTCGTCGCACAGCCAAGTCTCCTGTAAACAGACAATATCGGTCTTCCTTAGAATATCTTCGAAGTTTTCATGATCACATATTCTTTTATATCCATTTACATTCCAAGACAGTATGGCTAGGCTGTGCAACGACCCTTGTTCCTAATCAACCTTACTCAAATCCCCATCTTCTTCTTCATCGTCCATAGATGTAATTTCTCCAAGTCTATTCCCTACCCGGGCATCTACCTCATCCCACCCTAAGTTTTTAGGGGTTATCGTAATTTCAAGGGCTTCTTTCATATCCCGTCCTGAACTGATCATTTTTATTTGCCTTTCTCCCAACCCTGCATGATTCCTAAGAAAAGGTTTCTCTTGTTTATCTCTCAGCACATCCTCTCTGTTTAATATCCTAATTCCTTCCCTTTGCATCTCGGCTTCTGCTTTTTCCAGCGGTACTTTTATTAATGCTGAGTGGAGTAAAACCTTTGTTATTTCTTGTCCTTTAGTGTTCATCAGGAACCCAACTTCTTTTAGGTCTTCTGTACTTACGTATCTTAAACTAGGACATTTTGCGAATGAGGAGAGGAGTTGGGCACGATTTAGGGGGTTTAATTTCTTCTTTCTTCTCTAGAAGTCCTTCCGAAGTTCGCAGTTTTCTGGGGATGGCAAATTACTGTGGCCGTTTCATCCCCAAATTAGCCATACTTTCGGACCCGCTGCGAGCACTGACCAGGAAGGATGTCCCCTGGGAATGGAACAGTAAAGCAGCGCAGACATTCAAGTACATAAAGAAAGCGCTTTTACATGACGCCACTATGGCATACTTCAATCCTACGCGTCAAACAGAACTCATTGTGAATACCAGCCCCGTAGGACTCGGTGCTGTGCTGCTGCAGATGAAAGGTGAAGGAAAGTGGGTCCATATCGCGTATGCGGACAGAGCACTTACGGCCATTGAGACTTGATATGTGCAGATAGGAAGAGAGCCATTGGCAATCCAATAGGATTTTAAGTTGTGACTGATCACAAACTCCTTGTGCCATTTTTTGCAGGCACTGCTTGTAATGGCCTGCCGAGGTTTGAGAGGTGGGCTGTTCAGCTCCGGCAATATTCCTTCAAAGTGGTTTGCCAGCCAGGGGTAAACAATCCTGCTGATTATCTGTTGCGCCATCCCCTGACAGGTGACCTGAATATATGAGCGGATGATACCGGAATGGAGGGATTTGTGAGAATGATCACAATGATGGTGTGCCCCAGAACGCTGTCCCTACAAGGAATTGCGGAAGCCACAATGGCAGATGCCCTTCTTAGGCAAGGGACAGAAATGCTATGAGGACATCGCTGGAGAAACTTTGTGGATGGGGCAGCGATTTAACAGCGGATGAGCAGGAAGTGTGGACACAGCTGTGGCGATGCTGGGACAAACTCAGTGAGAGCGAGGAAGGGCTCATCCGTTTTCGTCATCATATTGTCATCCCCCATGGTTTGTGGGCCTGAGCGGTAGAGTTAGCCCACAAAGGACACCAAGGCATTGCCAATACAAAGGCACGCTTAAGGAGCAATGTATGATTTCCAGGAATGGATCATTTGGTTCAGGAGAGAGTGAAAAACTGCCAATCCTGCATCATCACAGGAGGCAAACCACCTGTGGCTCCCGTCATCACTGAAGCCGCCAGCACCAACTCTTGGTCATCCGTGAGCATGGACTTTGACAGTTTTCTGGACAACAGGCTAACTAACGTTCATCATCATGGATAGCCATACTAATTTTTTGGCAATTGAGCTGGTATGTTCCACAGCGTTTGAGTGTGTGAGGCACGTACTAGAAAAGAAATTTGCCTTGTTAGGACTGCCTTACAAATTTGAAACTGATAATTGCTAACCATTTCAAGGTCAGGAGAATATCTACACCACTTGAACATTCGGCACCACTGATTAACTCCCAAGTGGACTTAGGTGATTGGGGAAGTGAAAGATTTATGAGGGCAAGCAACAGAGTGCTCTGAATAGCTGTAGAGACGGAAGAACACCCAGAGTGCTGTTTGTATCAATACTTAAGGGCATACAGGCAAACTCCCCACAGCCTCACGGCGTGTACCCCGAGCGATCTCTTGATGAGAAGGTCTACTTGAGATTTGCTACCAGCCCGCCTAACTGACAGCCAGAAATCCTGGATGCACATGCAGCTCAGGAGAAAAGGAGGATCAACAATGACAAAGCGAGCTGAGGCAGGAGAGCTGTGGAACCAAACCTGCGAGAAAGCAACCAGGTGGTCATCAAGGATCGCCATCTTGGGTGGAAGTTTTGCACCCCTTTATAGAAAGAAGCATGGGTTCAGAAAGATTCCATACAGGAGACCGTATGTCGCTGAAGATGATCCAACATACGAGCAGGACACAAACGCGACTGACCGTGCTCAGGTGAACGCAGGAGCTAGTACGTCTGAAGATTGTCGCTGGAGTGATCACAGCTCGTCACAAATGGTTCCAACGGAGCAGAATAACCAGCTAATGCCAAGCGCTAAAAATGGTACCCGCGGCCACCCTTACCAACTAAGAACCAATCCCCGGCCTAGTCAGAGACTCAGGGCCTTTGTTTGCTGCGCACTACATTAAGAGACGGTGTGAATAATGGCCTAAGTGTATGAAGTCTTTGAGGACACGGACATTGTTTTGTTCTATTGTGTTTTATTTGTTTGTTTGTTTCTTTTCTATTTGAAAGGTTATAAGGGGTGTAGTGAGCCACCCGGCCACTACGACACACTGTGTAGCGCAGGCATCCCGACGGCCGGGCGCGGCCCGAGGGTATAAATGAAGGTGCTTTAGCCACTTATGGCTATTGCACCACACCAGCTAGTGTTTCTGTGTATCTGTGCCCTGTGTGGAGAGGTCCAGGCGAGGTGTTCACTGTGAATATTGGTTGGCCTGTCAGAGGCTATTCGGAGTGCGGGGTCACAAAACTGCTTGTGGGGCCTCTCTCTGTGTGTCCACTTATTTCATAATAGTATCCATGCCCTTGGATATATTCGCACCATATTCCGGGATATGACACAATCTAGTGACGACTGACATTAACCATTTTATCGTGAGTTAAAAATACACTAAAGCTACTGTTATATTTAAATCCATTTCGCAGCTGCGGAGCAGGCCTGAGAGTGCTTAGCTTGGGCCAAACAACCCCGACTGTTCCCCATGTGACAGGCCTTGATATTGGAACCCATGGCCTTCTAGGCATACGGTTGAGAGTTACTATCTCTGGAATGCGGAAATATGTCGTTGTTAAAAAGATACCTGCGTCACCAGTCTTCGATTCTGTTCACCTATTTTTGTAATCGTTATGAGGGCAGAGTCTTTAAGGTGGGGAGTGCTGTACGGACATCAAAAGAGGAATCCGAAGAAATGTAAAATGTACGGTCAGAGGAACAACAATAATGATAATTTGGTGTTGGGGCAAAGATAAGAAAAGCTTTTTATTATTGATCTGTCAAACTGCCATCCTGACTAAAGAATATGATTCCTTAACAAGCAAAGGAATGCCATTTCTTTCAACTTATCTCTCTAATTTCTGCTGCCCGCAAAAAGATGAAAATTATAGGTTATTCTAAACTCGAACTGGTTTTTTTCCAAAACAAAGACCATATGCTGTTAGACATATGTCAGGCACAGTTTAAGAAAGAGTTATTTTTAGGCTTGTGTCTGGAAAAGTAGTCAGTGTTAGTGACTGGAGCTTGTTTTGTCTGTACTGGGAAGCAGACGCCATCTTTGAAATGTCAGGGTGCAGCAGCGCCTGGCCGCTGCTGCCGAATGCTTAAATGAATCTGCAGCCGGCAGGGGAGGAGAGCACGGCGCTGGCTAGCTTTGCAGAAAGTGTTTCTAAGCACATATTTGCAAAATGAGCTTCTCATTGCAGATATTTCAAATGTAAACTACTCACAAAGGCAGAGAGGTCCCTAGAACCCCGAGGCAGCATTTCAGCACAATCTAGCACTGGGAAACAAGCGAACATTATCAATTGTATTATATTGTAATTGCAGTTATATAGTGCTTACTACCCCTGACGAGGCGTTGAAGCGCGTTACTCCGGGAAGCGCTCTGCTTCTGAACTCAAGGTTAGTGGCTATTAGTCTAGTGTTATTGGTATTGCTGGTTATTGTGCCAATGCTTTGGCTTTTGTACACTGAACAGGGTTTACAGGGATTCATCAAGACACAGCACAGGCACAGGATAGGCCGGTGCTGGGCAGGAAGCAACAGCACACGCATAGGCATCCGCAGAAATATTTCCAGGGGGGGGGCAAAATTTTAACTTCATCACTATCCTACGACATGATGTGTGCCAGGTGGGGCACAAGAAACACTGGGGCGCAGAAGGAGCCATGGGGGACAGGAAGCAGGCTGCATATGATCTCATACATCATAGGGTTGTTGTGCCACAGCCATCTCTTTCTTTTGTGGACTTTGGAAGATATCATTCACATCTTCTAGCAGTTGGCAAAGAAAAAAGCATAGCTCAGCTGCCGACAGGAGCGGCTCTTGGCCAAAAGTGAAAAAGCACAGGCATGCAAAGGATTTAGAAACCTGATGCAAAATATTAATGGAAGGATCAAGCTGCTATTGTCTGGTTAGCAATTTCTAATCTGTTTTTATGTCACCGCTATTGAATATACCACATTATTCATACACACATGATCAAGGCAGCGAAGGCACTATAACTGCATTATAAAAAAAACATGAAAAGTCAGTCTGCATTTGGTGTTAATATTAACAAACAAATGAGAATTAAAATATGTGACAAGTGTATTTATTGTGAAAATGTATTAATTTAAATATATTAAAATACATAAAATCAAATTTATTACCCATAAATAACAGCTGTTCTCTTCCAAATTGGAAAATAAAACATATAAACTTAACCTGGATAACTGTTGCAGGAACTGCAAACATGTAGAGTCTTGCTGCTCATCACCAGGCTGGCTGTATTGAATAAAGTGAGTTGTAGATGGCCCCTGGCCCCTTAAAACTCATACATTCCCTAAACCCTAAAATGACCCCCTGGCACCCCAAAACTCATTACCACCATGAACCCTAAAATTACCCCCTGGCACCCCAAAACTCATTACCACTCTGAACCTTAAAATTACCCCTGGCACACCAAAACTCATCACCACGCTGAACCCTAAAATTACCCCTGGCACCCCAAAACCCATTCTCGCCCTGAACCCTAAAATTACCCCTGGCACACCAAAACTCATCACCACGCTGAACCCTAATATAGCACTAATTCGGAAGATAAGCATATCTGACGATTTTTTTTATAAGAAATGTATGTTCAGCCTGCCATTACTTCCTGCTGAGCAGTCAGGTTCTGGGTAGATGCACTCCAACAGCTGCCTGGGGGTGCTAAAACGTTCTAAAAGTGCTGTTTGCGGAATTCTGATTATGTTTGCCAAAAGTAAAACACCTGACAATGACTAGAAAGCGCTCACTATGGAGGCATACACTTTCAAACAAGAGAGAGCTGGTATGTTATGTGCTGATTTTTTTTTTCTTTATTTCATAAGTATTGTTTAAGATGTATTTGCTTTGGAAAATATAAAAACTTGTAAATTATTCCTCTTGTTGCGCACTTACAGTGATGTCTATTGATTGACAGCTTCTTTGTCAACCCAAAGCCATCTCAATGGAGTCCTCTGAAATGTTACATAAGCCAAAAGACAAAGGGGCATATGTATCAACATCTCCATTTGCGATTCTCAAATAGCGATTTTTAAAGAATCGCTATTTGAGAATTGCAAAACGGGATGTATTTAAAAAAATCGCAAAACTTTTGCGATTTCTTAAAATTCCTTAATTGCGATTAGCAAATTGCGAAATCGCAATTAAGGAATACCTTCCCATTCATTTCTATGGGCCAGGAGGCCCATAGGAATGAATGGGAAGTAATTCTCAAATTGCGATTTGCAATTTGCTAATCGCAATTTGAGAATAATTTCAAAGGTGCAAGGGTGTCATGACGACACCCTGATGCACCCCTGAAATGAGCATGTGTGTGCATATGGCGCACATACATGCCCCAAGGGCATGTATGTGCGCCACGTGGCACTTTGTAAAATTCCAAAAGTGCATTTTTGACAGAAATCGCAAATTACCACCAACTAGAAGTCGGTGGTAATTTGCGATTTCTTAAGGATAATTCGCAATGCTTTGGTGCGTGTTACATATCATTTTAGAAATCGCTATTTGCGATTTCTTAAATGCTTACGCAAAATTAAGAAATCGCTAAATTAGCGATTCCTTAAATTTGCGATGAGAATTTGCCTCATACATCCCATTTTGCGAATTTTTAATCGCAAACGCTGTTTTTTGCGAATCGCAGCGTTTGCGATTTAAAATTCGGTTGATACATATGCCCCTAAAAGTGTAGGAGTCACATGTCATCCATACTGGTAGGCAGTATAGTTTAAGAGTGCTTGGTGTGGAGAAGCCCAAACTCAGAGTCGAAAAAGAAACTGCATAGTTGGGAGTTCTCTTTAATAATAAGAATCGATTTCTAGCCAAATTAATCCTTTTTGCAACATTAATCAATTTTCTAATAATGTATTATTTGCAATGTGTATGCAGTTCTGGGATGAAAGTTAATAGCTCACTATTCTATATTAGGACTTTGTTATAAATTGCAAGTAACAAAAGGAGGTTTCTTTTGAAAGCAGTAACCTGCTGATCTGTACATACGCAAACGCACTCTGTAATCACTTGGTACACGTTCTTTGCAGAAGGCATATTAACCCTCTACACTAACTTCACATAAGTCAAAACCACAACTATGCAAAATGCTGATCTCTCTCGGACGATAATTAATCACAGGAGTTATTGTGACATTTATGTGAGCCTGGTAATTGCCGGGGGAAAGAAACGCTGCAGCAGGTGCTTCAAAAGCGTAATAAACGTTCAAGCACGGCGCCCCCAGGAAGTTGGCACGGTGGCACCGGTCGCACCGCCCTAAAGCCGGCCCTGGCGCTCCATGCTTCTTTAAGTTATAAATTGCAAGTAACAACGGGAGGTTTCTTTTGAAAGCAGTAACCTGCTGATCTGTACATACACTCTGTAATCACTTGGTACACGTTCTTTGCAGAAGGCATATTAACCCTCTGCACTAACTTCACATAAGTCAAAACCTCAACTATGCAAAAAAATGCTGATCTCTCTCGGACGATAATTAATCACAGGAGTTATTGTGACATTTATGTGAGCCTGGTAATTGCCGGGGGAAAGAAACGCTGCAGGCAGCAGGTGCTTCAAAAGCGTAATAAACGTTCAAGCACGGCGCCCCCAGGAAGGTGGCACCGGTCGCACCGCCCTAAAGCCGGCCCGGCGCTCCATGCTTCTAACAGGTAAGAAAAACACGTGCATTTGCGTTTTAAATGTCCGATCCTGCAGCAACACACTTCCAAGGCCCATACATGACAGTAACCCGATTCAAGGCCCCATTCTCCCGATTTGTTTTACAGAATCTCCCACTTTGCTCTCCTGAAATGGTGGCATGTATGGGTAAGTAAGTACACCGTGACCCGGCCTCAATAAACACGGCGTCCGAATTCCCCTGGCCTTGCCCTTGCCCACTAGCTGTAAATTTAATTAAAAAACAAACACTCACGTGCTCCGACCTCGGGTGGTCCGAGATGCCGGAATGCTAGTGTTCTTAGCCGAAAGCGGAGACAGGGCGTTGGGCGGCAAAATGCTCCTGGGCTGGCCGCAAACGCGAGGGAAGACGCACTGCCGTGCGAACGTGCGCGAGCGTGCGCGCCTATAAAATAATAAGCCAATCACCCTTCAGCTTCCACCCCAAAGCTGAAATGGTGATTGGCCCGATTTTTTTTGGTCCTGCCGCCCTGGCCTGCGCTGTCATTCAGTGCTTGTAGCCGTAGTAGCGCATGGGTGCTTCAATATAATACGATCCAGTTCGCGGACCCCCTGGGAATGTGTCACGGACCCCTGGGGATCCGCGGCCCACAGGGCCCAAAGAGGGGCGCTCTAGGGGGGGGGGGCAAGTGCCCCTCCTTGCCCCCCCTGCGAATGGCCATGAGCACACGCATCCCCCCAACACACAGAATTGATACACAATGTGTTATATACTCTCCCCCCCGCTCTCTCTCTATCCCTTGTCCTATCTCACCCTTCTTTCTGCGTCTCTGGTGCAGTGGCGAGATAGCGGTGCAAGGTCGCCATTTAGGGGTCGCTGCGACCCCTGGCATGACATTTGTGACCCCTGGCACTGCCTTTGCGACCCCTAGCGTCAGCAGTGGCATAATCAGTGTCAGGAACAGAAGAAGCTCATCCTTATGGACGTCAGTGGAGGCTTCACTCGCCTTTGTCAGTTTTTTAT
Source organism: Triturus cristatus (assembly GCF_964204655.1). Taxonomy (NCBI): domain Eukaryota; kingdom Metazoa; phylum Chordata; class Amphibia; order Caudata; family Salamandridae; genus Triturus; species Triturus cristatus. The sequence goes on from NC_140592.1 coordinate 324,696,202, forward strand.
TATACTAATAGTGAATAAATATTACATTATTCGCTACTGGTTTAATACAAAATTTAGTATGAATAGATGGAATATGACTTTTCCTAGCAGCCGAGGTAAGTTAAAAAAATGCTTTAAAATGTTTGAAATTAGTATAATGTGTGCGTGCTTGTGGTTTTGAGTGTTTTTGTAAGAGAGTGTGTGAATGTGTGTGTATGTGTAGGCAGTGTGTGTGTGTGCATATGTGTGAATACGTGTGTATTTGTAAGTTTGTATGTGTAAGCATGTGTATGTGTAAGTGAAGGTCAAAGGGAATGTGAAGTCACTTCCGCTACCCCAGGCATTTTGGTGAATTGACTGCAATGTAGCTAGTTCTGAGGGGCCAAACTTAAAGGGGTGCTAATGGCAGCAAGTGACCGGTTGTGGGGGTGGAGACACACTGGGAAGGAGTAGAGTGTTGGGTGGTCTACCACCTTTGGTTCACAGGTTAGTTACCAGCGGGCCAAGCCAATGATTCATTATTCTGAGGTCGACAAGATAATTGCCAAATATTTAAGTAATCGTAACAACTCACATTTTCAGTGCCATGACAACTCAGGATGATGGCGATGGTGGCACCAAGCACTACACAAATAACAGGTTGTTAGTTATTTGCCAAATACGTCTATCTCTTCCACTCAGGAAAAGTATCGTCAGACATGGAGGGGCTAGATATAAGGAAAACATACACTTTATCTGGCAATCTCTCGCTAGCTTTTTACTTTTCTTTCTCTCTTTCAAGCTTTTTTCTCACTGTCTATTTAACTCATTGTTTCTCTCATGCTCTTTCGTCTGCATTTCTTTCTCTTAGACTATTTTTCTCTTTTGGAACTTACCTTTCTTTTGATCTCACTCACTACCTCTCACTCTTTCTCCCACTCTCTTTCCCACTCTGTCTCCACTTCTACCCATTTCTTCCTCTCAAATAACTCACACCTTTTTCTCTCACTGTTTCCTGCCCCTTCTCACTATACCACACCATTCTTCTCTCTCTCTCTCTCTCGTTCTATCATTCCACCCCTCTTTCTGTCTCATTCTCACTCTGTAGCTCTGCTCTACTTCTGTGAACCAGTACAATGAATAACTGTTTATGGTGATGAGGCCCCAATCTAGGTCTTTCCTTTTGATGCCTCCAAGGCACTTCAACAACCTGGTTCCCAAGAGCAGAGTTATTTATAACTGTGCATTGATCTCCTCCTGAGGTCTCTCTGGATGCTGGGTCTGGTGGCTTAGTGGACAAATGCGTCCACTGTAAGGGAATGTGTTTTACCTCATGGACACAGGTTCACATCCCTGTGGGTACTCTCAGCCATTCATCCTTCTGGGGCTGATAAAATAAGTACCATTGAGTTGGCTAACAATAAACATCTGTTATTCAGTGCCAAGAAACCTTTTGTGGTGTACGTGCCCTTTACAAATACACTTTATGTTATGGTGTTGTTAAGCAGCGATGCCTTCTAGACCTATTCTCCTTGACACAGTTGTAGGTTCCATTTCACTATCATCTTAAATTAAAGTAACATGTACTCATGTAAATGATCATCAAAACTACACAACCCAAGACAGAAATACAAAAGCAAGACTAACATATCAATGTCTGACCTTTGGTGACATACTTCATGTGTTTGGTAGCTCCTACTTAAGTACAGTGTCCATCCTCGCAGCGGAATGTTTTTACAGAATAAAATATGGCATGATATAAACAGCTACCCAGTTATATTTCCTTACTATGTGAATGAGGTAGGTTTTTCAAATAACACCTAACAATAGCAATAAGATCCTCCACCGGGTTTACATGACGGGGCCAAGGCTTCTGCGTATGGGCTATGCCGAGGATGGGCTGTGTAAGCGTGGGTGTGGTGCTTTGGCGACTTTTTTGCATATTCTGTGGGAATGCCCGAAGGTGGAGCGATTCTGGCGTGGTGTGCATGAGGTCCTGCGAGTGGTTACGCGTGTCGCGCTGTTGCCTGAAGCGAGGAGATGCTTGCTGAATGTGTGGGAACCAACTGACTACTCGGTTCCGCAGACACGATGGGTGACTCTGGGATATATGATAGCTAAGCGTGACATCGCGCAGCTGTGGGGATCCCAGAGGCCCCCGGCGGTGTCGGCCTGGAAAGAACACATGGATTGGTGCATGTTCCGAGAAAAGGTGGTGTATGTGGCGAGAGGTAAGCCTGGGGCGTGGGTGAAAGTTTGGGGCCCCTGGAACGCATACCGCGGGGGTATTTGTGAGCCACCACTACTGCCGGCTGCCTCACCAGCTCCGTCCCCCTAGTTGACCCCCTCCCCCGGCCCCGGGCACAGGGTTCCCCAGTCCCTGATCTGTTCCCATTCCCCTCTTTAGATTCTTGTGGATGGTTGGGGTCCCCCACTTAAGGAGCACGTACTGTTACTTCGGATTGCGGGTTGCCTTGCGGGTGTGGTTCTTTGTGTTGTTGTGTTCTTATAAAATGAAACCGTATTGTGGGCTCGGAGTCATGTGGCCCACGTCATTGATACCTCCTGATTCACCTCTCTGCAACGCCAAGAGCCTTTTTGTATGTATGTCATATGCTCCTGTCACTCTAGCGGCCGGCCGGAAGGTTGTAGGCCCATACCTGTATATAGTTGAGATTGCAATAAACGGTTTCAAACAAAAAAAAAAAAAAAAAAAAAAAAAACAATAGCAATAAGAAAAAAAGTACATATGGTACCACCTGTCAGCACAGAAGAGCTGTTGTGAAATGTTCAGATCCAGTCTGGCACCTGGGGGCATTCATGAGGTGAGGAATCTGCAGGTAGCTAGACTATCCACCAGAAGGACCACTTCATAAAGTAACTAACTTTTTCTTTTGGGGTCCCAGATCAATCCCTAGTTAATGGCTAGTGACCTGCATGGGTACTCCCATTTACAACTGGTGTCCCAAGGCCACAATACTGGTGCATTGCAAGTGGATAACCAAGTTATTCATTTTGGGCACTTGACTCTCTCATTTTTTTTTTTTTTTTTTTTGGGAAAACCTTTATTGTTCACAGTAGCATCATCATGTGGTGTACATTCACTATCCATGGCGCCGCAGCAGTTAGGCAACATGCAGATGTTTCCAGACAATATGACACAGCCATTCAGCCTTGGGCACTTGACTCTCTCATGGTAGCAAGGATGAGTTGTCAAGGCTTACTCTAGAGTGAGGACTGGCATTGAAACTCAGGTTCAGTGTGACATACTAACTGTGCAATACTGTAAAAATACAAAAAACTACTTTGTTAACACTTAAGGAAAATATAACACTTAAAACTGATAGATTTATGTGTTTCATAGAACCCTGAACACCATCCTTTGGTAACTTCGAAGAACTCAGATACTCAGAATGAACAGGAGAAGAGATCATAGACACACAATCAAAGTATGCCGAGGTAGTTACCTTCCAGCCAGGTACTGAAGAAGATCCAATCTAACATTCTTTGATCTCAGACAACAGACATGGTAATCAGGTGAAAGAAAGTCTGAACAACTTGAGTTTGAGGAGTTTCCTGAATAGGAAGTGGCATGTTTAAGCTCTGAGGTAGGAGTCTAGATTGTTGCAGAGTTTAGGCCCTAATACCCCAAGTACTCTCCAAGTTTCAGTTATTTGAGGGGACGTTAGGTTTAAGTACATAATGAGGGTGGGGCGGTACTAAGGGTTTTTATTCCAGGGCCCCATGGATTAGGCAGAAGGTTTTGAATTTGATTATCTCCTTTGCAGGTAGCCAATAGAGTGACTTGAATGCTTTTAATGACACTCTGACATGGTGATTCATCCGTAGGTCCAAGCTGTGTAGGTAGGTTGAATTACAATATGTTACAGTAGTCTAAATGTCCCGTGACAAGCCCAGAGACGTGCAAAACTAAGATCTACAATGAAAAACAAAATGTGCTAGCACGTTCTAGCGACGACATATGACCTCAAACTTCTTTATAGCTCCTCGATGCTAATTTCTGTTAACATTGGCCCTAGGACGAATATTATCCTTTCGGGCTTGGCTTGTGTCAGCACTAGGGTCTTCAGAAACTTTCAGGGGAGTAGTTGTTAGCAGAGGCTCAATTCAATCTTAAGCGTTTGAAAAGTGAAAGTTCAAGAAGGTGCAATGGTCCCTTGTTCGATGTCTAACAACTATGCACTTGCAGAGAGCTTTCCGCGACCACTATAGTATATCATTCAGCTTTGTGTTCGGTCAAATTTGTTTCCCCTCTCTCAGGTTCCAACCTTTAGTCTTTCGTTTTTTAAGGTGCAGTTGTTTGGTATTGTGCCTGTCTTTTCCTTCAGACGTCACAAGGCCATCTGCCCTGGTATTCTACCTGGATGTGAGAATTGGTTCTTGGTCTTCCTCATTGATCCTAAATGAATCCATTGTGGGAGTGCCCGTAAGCAAAATCATCTTGCAATTCCTATTACAGTACCACTGTTTCACTCTTCAGCTAAGGGCACCAAATTATTGAATGTATGTTGGTTTAGTGTTAGGGGTTTTCATTCCGCAGTAATCCACTGCCATCTTGGCCCTGAAGGCCCCTCTCAGCATTTTCCATTCACTGTCCAGGGTGTATGACTGTACTATTAGTGTCACTCAGGATGGTGAAGGGTGAAGTAGTTTATATCAGATTTAACCTCACTCAGATCCTGACTATTTGCCGGGCCTAAACTCATAAGTTCAGGCACATATCCATAACAATCTATGGCAGAAACCCTTTCCAAGATCCAGGAGGAACTTGAAATGGTTCAACAAGACAAAACCTGTTACATAAAATTAACAAATTGGCAGTACCAGTGAATAGTACTCTAAATAGCAGCCCTGCTAGTACAAGTCACCAGAGTGGGACTAATAGCACACAAAGTGCAACATCCTCCAGTAGGGACCGTTCTCTAATGGTGCATCATTAGCTCCTCCAGACAAATTTGGAAGTGACCATTCACATTCCAGGCCTTCTTAGTCCACTATAATTGTAATTTAATCACTCACTCACAACATTTTCAGAGAAATAAAGCAAAAGTGGTGATTGTTTCTTTTAACTATAAGGTTGCAATGTTGTGGGCTACTCTGTTGATACCGAACAAGACTTAGTGCAATATATAGCACATTTCCAACAACTTACTGCAGAATACACTTGGATTGACAAAGCTGCAGCCATGGTCTTCTACAAAAGTTTGCTACAGGCTTAAAAGATGCCCTTTCTTTGGTGTTAAATTGATCTTGGATAATCTACTCTTGCACATAGATGCTCAGCAGAGGAACAGACATGGAGAATGTCAAAGACCGATAATGAGATATGTGGCTTCACCTATGGGTGGACTTCGTCAGCTGTTGATCCTAAAGAAGAGTGAACGCTATTCAGGACTGTGCAGAAATTGCTTGTGTGAGAGGTGTAATGTTGTAGAACCACATACAGGGACACTAGGACCTGCGCATAAACGGAAAGTTGGAAGGTGAAAGGGAATCGGAAAAGGAGGAGCTAGGGGAGAGGCATGTACAATAAAGCTCCCATAAAGTTACTTACTTTGAGTCCGTGTTGTCTGTCCTGTTGAAATGGCATGACAACTAGCAACGAAGGTGGTTGTTGGACCCTGCTGCACACATTCGTGCTGACGGTGGAGCGAAGTCGGGTGCCCCCGCTGCTTCGGAGCTGCCTCTGCTGAGACACGACACGAGCGCTCATCCCAGTCGCGTGCTACTGCTGCTTTGTGCATTCGTTTCTGGCCTGAATTCTCGCGTAGAGTGAGTCCGGCCCGGCGGCCATCTTGAGGTCAGGCGCCTCTTTCAATCCACTGCCAAGCTCCCAGGGCGGCCATTTCTAAGTCAGACACCTGAAAGAAACACACACAAGAGAAACTAAATAAAAATAAAAAGAGTGGCAGACACATGTTTATTCATTGTATTCAGGAAGACTATCACTACTATTGGCAATTGTGCTTCCAATGCTATTTAATATGCCTGTTGCATTTCCTGGGTTCTGCCATATTCTACATTGCTGTGGTTGTGCCAGGTGACAGACACTGTGGGTCTTCCTGTGATCAGATAAATACCTGCCACCTCTGTGCATAATCTTTCACCATGTCTGGATCTCCAACGTCGAGGCAGCGCCATGATTCCCAGAGTAACAGAGCCTGGCTGGAGTCCCCTACATCATCGTCGCTGGCAGAAGGTCACAGAATTGCCATGTTGGGAGTCCCTTTTCTACGCCCGCCGGAACCCCTGGCCCTCACATCTGGTGGAGGTATGGGCCTTCGCTGGCAGGAATGGCTAGAAGACCTTGAGGACTTCACGAAAGGCTCGCATGTGTCTGATGAGGAGCAACAACTCATTGCACTATGCAATCTAATTGGAAAAGATGTTAGTCAGATTATAAAGGAACTTCCGGCTGATGTCACATCCTCCTATTCGGATGTGGGAGAAGCATTGAACAGAACATTTCTTCATAAAAGAAACATTGATTATGAACACTACACCTTCAATCTGGCATCCCAAGAAAAAGATGAGTCCATGGGAGAATTCATTACGCGCCTCAAACGATTAGCCCGTTACTGTGCGTTCGACTCCTTCACAACTGAAGATGCTCTTCGTTTGCGAATTATCGAAGGATGTCAATCAGAGTCCTTACGTATACGCCTTCTAAAGAAAAGTTACTCCCACGATGAAATAGAAGAAATGACGAGAGTCAATGATCAGGCAGAGGAACATGCAAAAAAAAAATGGAAGCTGGAAGAGGTGAAAAACGAGAACAAGCATACAAGCATTCCGGCTCCAATCTTGCTACACGGACAAACACTCCTCTGCAAGTCAAAGATCATCGAGGTCCAAAGTTAATTCTCACCGTCCAAGCCATCGTCGCAGTCCCAGTCCGACAGATAAGAGACAGGAGCGCCAACTTAAATGTTATCACTGTGGACAGGACTTTCCTCACACTGAGCCGTGTCCCGCATTAGGTCAAAGATGTAGGAAGTTTGGCAGAGACAATCACTTTGAGAAAGTATATAGAGCGTCTCGCGAAGACACTCACAGACAGTCAAGACAACCTAACACTCAATATCATGTCAAAGCAGTATGGGACCGCAGGGACACTTCTACCAGCTCATCACGATTAAGTCTCCGCTCTCACATCACCTACAAGTGGCGACGCTCAGAATCTCGAGAGTCGAGGTCACTCTCACCCGTATTGCAAGACAGTGAAGAATATGTCTGCATGGTCGCGGATCCAGACAGGCTGAAGAAATACCCGCAACTCTAACTTCAAATGCGCAAACACATGGCCAAGTTTGTACTGGACAGTGGGGCATCCCTCAACTACATTTTGGTCGTGGAATACAACAAAATTAATGCACAACCTCACCTGCACAAAGCTGCCGTGTGAGTGTACACATGGATGTCGAAAGAACCTCTTCCTCGTCTAGGACAATTTCAGACTGATCTCACATACAAAGATAGAACCATTCCGGCTTGCGTTCATGTTATTGAACGGCCTGAAGCAGACTGTCTCTTTAGTTTGCCCACAGCGGAATGTCTTCAACTAGTGGAAATATTATATTGAGTTGATGATGAACCTGATATAGTTCACAAGTTCCCAAAATTATTCACCGGGCTCCGGAAGATGGCTAATTATCAAGTTTGCCTGCACATAAATGAACGGGTGACACCCATAGCACAACATCTCAGGAAAATTCCGTTCCATCTTCAACAGTCTGTGGAGGAGGAACTGCAAGATCTCCTCCGGGTCGACATCATTGAGAGAATGTCCGGACCTATTCCTTGGGTATCTCCCGTGGTCATAGTACCAATGAAAGGAGTACATGATAAAGTACGCCTCGGTGTTGATATGAGAGCAGCCAATACCGCCATCGAAAGGGAGAGGCACCTCGGACCTCATATCAGTGATATGATCACATCATTAAATGGGGCACAAATATTTTCCAAACTAGACTTTAGTAAGGGCTATCACCAGCTTGAACTTCATGAAAAATCAAGATATATTATCACATTCTCGACTCACCAAGGCCTGTTCTGATACAAACGGCTCAGCTTTGGGGTTTCTTCTGCGCCTGAGATCTTTCAGGAAGCGATCAGAAGGGTCATTCACCACATTCCCAACACTCTCAACTACAGTGATGACATTCTCGTGTATGGAGCGAAGGTACAAGAACATGACAAGGCACTGGACCGGGTATGTCATGCCCTCTTGGAAGCCAACCTAACACTAAACAAAGATAAATGTGAATTCCACAAATCAACATTGAAGTTCTTTGGACACATCTTCTCAGGGACAGGAATGAGACCAGATCCTGAAAAGATCGCAGCGTTGAATGATACCCCTCGACCCCGAGATGTTGGGGATATGCGTTCTTTTCTAGGCATGGCAAGCTACTGTGCACACTATATCAAGGATTATGCCACTCTCAGCTACCCCTTGCGACAACTGACCAAACAAGGCCACTCAATCCAATGGACAACTAGATGTGATCAAGCATTTCACTTGATCAAAGCATCTGTTGAGTTGGCCAATAATCTAGCTTATTTCAATCCTCGTCAGAAAACTGAAATCACCAAGGATGCCAGCCCTGTGGGACTTGGACCTATACTGGCTCAGTATGACAAGGAAGGTGATCAACGTTACATTGTAGCATACGTCAGTCGTAGCCTGACAGACACAGAGAGAGCCTACTTTCAGCCCGAAAAGGAAAGTTTGGCGTTAGTCTGGGCCTGTGAGCATTTTCACATTTTCATTCATGGGAAACACTTTACGGTCATCACAGACCATCAGACCCTGATAACCATTTTCGGAAACCCCTGGGCCAAAATGCCACCCAGAATAGAGCGCTGGGGTGTCCGTCTTCAAGAGTACATGTACACAATTGTCCACAAACCTGGAAAAGCAGCAAATCCAGCTGGCTACATGTCGCAATATTCTAAGTCATCCTCAAAATCAAACCCGTCATTAGCGGAGGAGTACATACACTTTGTCGTGGCTCAAGCAAGACCACCCGCAGTCCCCCTGGAGGCCATTATTGAAGCCACCAATGAGGATGCCACCCTACAAAATGTGAAACACCGCATTCAGACAAATAGCTGGAGACATCCGGAAGAGTCCGTACATAATAAACAGGTTGACAGCCATGAACTGACCTCTTTCAAACACGTAAAGGATGAATTGTCCATTACCTCAGCTGGTCTCCTCCTTAGAGACAAAAGGATTATCATTCCAGAACAGTTGCGCCAAGGAGTTGTCAACTTAGCACATGAAGGGCACAGAGGTATTGTAGCCACGAAGAGAGCACTGCGTGAACGGGTTTGGTTCTCCTCTTTTGATCAGATGGTTGAATATACACTGAAAGACTGCCCTCAGTGTCAGTTAGTTAGTCGAGAAGAGCCCCCTGCACCTCTACAAATGTCAGACGTGCCGGAGGGCGTCTGGCAACATGTTGCAGTAGACTTCTTTGGCCCAATACAATCCGGCAAATACATTCTGGTCGTAATGGATGAATACTCCCGCTTTCCAATTGCGCACCCCATTTCATCAACCAAACCTGCCACCACTATACCTGTGTTGGATGAAGTCTTCACAGCATGAGGCATACCGAAGGTGGTAAAAACAGACAATGGCCCGCCATTCAATGGACAAGAGTTTGCTGCATTCGCTAATCACCTCAACTTTAGACATCGGAAGATCACTCCCCTGTGGCCGTAGGCCAATGGGATGGTAGATAGATTTATGGCCATTCTGAAAAAGACCATACAACAAGCTGAACTATCAAGGCGTGATGTTCAAGCGGAGTTAAATGAGGTGTTGCGAGCATAACGAACCACAACACACAATACCACAGACAGATGTCCAGCAACTTTGATGTCGGGTCGCACAGTGCGCACAAGAATACCGGCCTGGAAAGAAGCAGCTCGTTGTACTCGTCAAGACTCAGATCATGAAGAATTAGCAGTGAGAGACGGATTTAAGAAAGCTAAGATGAAGGAATATGTGGACAGTTGGTGTAGAGCTAAACCATCCTCCATTCAGGAAGGAGACTGGGTACTGGTATGGCAAGAACAACAAAGAAAATCTGACAGTCGATATCATGCTCACCCACTGTTAGTGACAAGACAAAAAGGGACTATGATCACGGCCGCCTCAGACGACAAGAGAATCACAAGGAATGTGGCGCATTTTCATATGTGCGCACCAACCGCAAGAGAAACATTGGCTGCGCTCGAAAGTGCATTGAAGGAGGACACGCACGTGATGGTAAGTGAGCACCAGCCTCCCATCTCTCATGGTGAGAGGGAACACTCGACTCAAGAAGTAGCTCACAGGCCACAGCGCCTCCATCGTAGGTCTATTCACCTCATTGAAGAACTGTAACTATGTTTGTTTTTTTATTTTGTATCCTGTGGTAAATATACCAGGTGATTTAAGTTGTTCAAGAAGGGGGAGATGTAATGTTGTAGAACCACATACAGGGACACTAGGACCTGCGCACAAAAGGAAAGGTGGGAGATGAAAGGGAACCTGGAAAAGGAGGAGCTAGGGGAGAGGCAGTTAAGGATAGGAAGGAGATGGAAGCAGACGCATGTACAATAAAGCTCCCATAAAGTAACTTACTTTGAGTCTGTGTCGTCTGTCCTGTTGAAACGACACAACAAGAGGGAACATAGAAAACAAGATGGTCTCTTTCTGTATTGTGGTAACTCAATAAAGTTTGCAAGAAATTGTCCTACCTTTGAGTGAAATGGGTCAGCTCGGTCCAGACAGACTGACAAGAACTGAGTTTTTCTCCCCCCAAACGTTCTGCCTCTGAAAAATCACACTTCTGTTTTCAGTTGTTTTTGTCACTCGACATGGCCTTCTACCATTATTGGCCTTTGTGCATTCTGATGCATCAGAATACTTATGTGCAATCACTTTCCAACAACATTTGTGGGGGTAGGTGGAACAAATCTGGCTTCAGGAGATGTGATATTGTAAACTGAACCATTGATTATGGTAACTGCATCAGGACAGCTTGAGTGTTTGAAGTGTGATTTCATTGATCCTTTAGCACTGGCTCAGATTCCAGAACAACTTGGTTACTGTGGCTTGACCCGAAGATTAAATAGCCAGTGAAATCATCCTGGATTCTACTTTCTACAGACAGCCATATTATATTTGTTAGGCCTTAGTAACCACAACATCCCTTGATTTGTTTATCCTTGTAGAAAGGTGACATTATGAGACTCCATGAGGCACAAAAAGAGTTTATTCTTTAGTCAATAGGGGGCTGAGACTCGTCCCTCTATCTTAAATAGGATTGTTTGGTAGCTATAGTTTCAGATACCATAGGCTGCATTTACCTTCGCGCTGTCAAGGAGGACGAGATTCTGAGGGCCTATTTGAAAGAGAACCTAGACAAAGGCTTTATTCGACACTCCACCTCCACTGAAGAAGCACCCATTTTCTTTGTCCCCAAGTCTGGAAGGGAATATCAACTACAGAGAACTGAACACAATAAGAATAGGCTATATATATCTCTTAGCCCTGTTCTCCATTTTGTTAGATCAAATTGAAGCCTCAACAATCAACACAAAATCGGATCTTTGAGGCACCTACATCTTAGTACGGATAAAGGAAGGGAATGAGTGAAAGATCGCCTTAACACCAGGTATGTGGATTTGAGTATTTAGTCATGCATTTTGGCTTATGCATGCCCGGTGGTGTTGCACCACCTGTATAATGACAAATTTCATGATATACTAGATTTATATACCGTCATTTACCAAAATGAGTTTGTGGTATTCACAGAAGACAAAGGACAGCTTCAACACAGCTCCATGGAGTGCTGTGATTATTGGGAGAGATAATCGTGCAGTGTACCTGGGCTGGTACAGTGTCCCTCATCACACGGGGGACACTGCACCAGCCCTGGTACAGTGCACAATTGGCAAGTTGAGAGGACACTCCGGATCAGTGAGTGATACCTCATCGGCACCCAACCAGTTTACCTATAATTTACTTTTGAGTAATAGGGGAGTGCACGGATTCAATCAATTGGTACATATTATCATTGAGAAAGTACCATTTATACACCAAACCTGAGAAATGCATCTTTGATTCCACTGAGATCACCTTCTTAGGGGGTTAGCATTTCCAGCAGACCTATAAGTAGGGATACTGCAAAAGTGAAAATGGCCTCAACCAAAGACTGTGAAAGAGCAACAGAGATGGTAGTAATTTATTTGTTAATTAATTAAAATCATTACAAACATGTGCACACACACAGAAAAATAAAAAATAAAAACACCTTTGAAAAGAACCACTACTTGTAAATTAATAATTAACAATTTTTCAACCTAACATTCAAACCTTTACATAAAACAGTAATTGAAAAGCATTATAATCAATAAAGTGCATTATACTTCCAATAAATTCCATTTAAAATGCAACAAAATAAAACAACATATATTAGCAGCGGTTATTGTAATTTGCAATTATTTCACTATTATCATTTCATGTTTGATGATAAAACAGCATTATGCTTACAAAAATACCTTTTACTGACCGCAAAAAATATTTTAGCAACATCTTTCTAAAGAGACATATATTAGCAGCAGATATTACAGTTGAGATCCTTTTACTACTATCCATTCATAAACTACTATAAAGTGCATTATGCTTACTAAGGCGCTTTATGTTAGCAGCAAATATTGTTTTAACTACATCTAATTAAAGTACCATGTTTTAACGTCAGATATTTTAACAGCAACACAGTTAATATAATATGACCTGTGAGCTACAATAACTTCTAATAGTAACACATTTCATAATTTCAATAATTAGACATTAAGAGATCATACCAACTAAAAAAAGAATGTTTTCTCTAATAATTGTCTACAAACTCCTAAATTATATTAAGTTGCTGGTACTCTATAGTCGTGTAATATTATTCTTCAAGCAGCTATTTTTTGTAATTTCTTTTCCACAATAGTGATGAACTTAATAAAGAGATGAACAAATTTAATATCATCACCACTTAAACAGGCAATAATTGCATTCCTACATGTTCTAACTCCCGATTCATTAAAAATCGGTTTAAGGATAGACTTTCAAGCATCTGTTAGCCCTGGGCATATTGTTACAATATGCATTAAGGTTTCTTCACTTAACCCACAGAGCCTGCAGACATTAGATGACCATTTACTTTCCCATTTTGGTATTCCATCTTTTGTTGGATATCTTCCCAACCTTAAATGAATAAATTTGTTCTTAATCAAAGGTCTCAAATGGTATGACAAATAAAGTTGGGGGGACAACCTACCAAAAGAGTTAGCTATTGTCCAAAAATGAGTTTTTTTTCTTAGGTCATCCTTGTCCACTATAGTGCTAAGCAATGCAGCCCTTTGATTCATTTCTTTCTTAAATACAGTTTTACTCCTCATTTCGTCTTCTAATTTTAAACATTTATAATTGTTTAAACATTCATTTAAATATGACTGCCAACTTCTCGAGTATTCACCTTCTGAAATTTCGAGCCAACACAACTTCGCTAAAGATCCTTCCTCTGATCGGACTAATGATAATAAAGACTTTAAAAATACAGATTGGCGTGCCAATAATTGGTTCTTCAAACCAAATTCTAATCTTATATTGGCATGACTAATATATTTAGGTATCTTAAAAACAGATTTGTATGTCCTAATTTCTATATCATCAAGCAATTTTGCGTCTTTGCCCCTAAAGATGATGGAACAATAATCTAAGGATGGAATCAATTTTGCTCTCATCACCCTCATTAAATGTTCATAATTAGGACAGACCAATTTGTCTCTCAATTTTCTAAAAGCAAAAGCAAGGGATAAACCCCTAGCTTCAAGTTTATTAAAATGCTGCCTAAATATCAGTCCGTCATCAAAAATAATACCCAAGTATTTATATGTTTTAACATTTTCAATCACCAGGCCATTAATATTCCATTCTTTTATTCTCGATTTACCCTTTCCCATAGTCATTATTTTTGTCTTTTTTATATTAATAGTTAGTCCATTTTGTATGACATAGGAGTTAAAGGAATCAATTAACCTTTTTAGGCCTACAGCGGTTTGGCTCATTAAGATGGTATCATCAGCATATTGCAAATATTTGATTTCATTACCGTATATCGAGGGTGAATGCGAATTAATAGTATTAAAATGGGCTGGGAGATCGGCCATAAAAAGATTAAAAAGGCAAGGAGCCAAAACACAACCTTGTTTTAGTCCTACGTTAGTAGTCAAACGATGAGTTGTATGTTTACCATCACCAATCTTAATCTGAACCCAGGTGCCAGAATAAAGTAGTATAATCATTTTTAATAAAGTTTCCGATATTCCCCAGTTCCTTAACTTCGACCAAAGAATGTTTCGCGGGACAGAATCAAACGCAGCTTTTAAGTCAATGAAGCACACATACAGTGTTTGCTTCCTCATTTTAGCTTTTTCACCTAATAATGTTAATAAAATCAAATTTGTATGAGTTGATTCACCCTTTCTAAAACCAGTTTGAGAGTTGGGAATCAACTTCTCCTTTAAAGCCCATACCTCTAAATCATCCAACAGACAACTAGCGAAAATTTTGGCATCTACATCTGTAAGTGTAATTAAGCGATAATTAGCCGGATTATCCTGGGGGCCACATTTATATATTGGTTGTATGATACTTCTGTGCCATGATAACGGAATAAAGCCTGATTTAAGTACATCATTAAACAGGAGCATTAATAGCTCCGGCCAATTCCTTAATTTAGCTTTAAATATGGCATTCGGAATACCATTTGGTCCTGGTGCTCCATTGGATTTAATCTTATTTATCGCTTTTTTTACTTTATCAAGCGACCAAGGTTCAATTTCTACACTATACTGATGATGAAAGGGACTCTCTTGTCTAATTCCATTTTTTATTTTAGACCTACAGATAGGACTGTTACTAATACACTTATCATGCAATTGGCCTTGAGTATCCACTTTCGAATTAAAAAAATTCACCCAATTTATTTCATCTACATTAGCACTACTGCTTCTATTATTTCCATTTTCAAGGTTATTGATTATGCTCCAGAATAACCGCAGATCTTTTGATTTACAAGCATAATGCATCTTAGCCCATATTGATTCATAATGCACTTGCTTTGCTCTCCAAATTTCCTTCTTGTAGCCCTGTTTTAATTCTCTAATTTTAAGGGATATCTCAAAAAACGATACATTGCTTTTATTTCTGTACAGCAATCTAATTGCTTTATTGAGTCTTCTTTTTTGTTGTAATAGGTGGAACGAATACCACCCTGGTTTCTTAGGGTTCAATAATATACCCCTAGATGGCTCATCCCTAGCAAATTTAGCCAGGAGTTTGTTGCATAAATGTGACCACAATTCAACCATGGGTTTCGCTTCACCATAAGCAGACTGCACATCTTGTATTAAACAGGTAAGAACTCCCAAAATACTTTCCTCATTTTTTTCATTCCATATTAATCTTTTAAGGTTAAAAGCTATGGGAGCTGTTTTCAGAATTTTAGTTTCAGGCAGGCAATCAAAAACTAAATCAAATTTAGCCACTTGAGGGTTGTGGTCACTCTCAATCCTCGGGACTATCTGATAGCTACTTACTAAGTTATATAATTTTTTTGACATTATTGTATAGTCTATTACAGATAGGCCACCAGCTTTATTAAACGTTGGGATATTATCTGAGTCATGCATAATTTTTAAATTGTACTTTTTAAACTCACAGTCTGTCCATTGAGCTAAACAGTTTAAACCAACTGTCTGTTTTTTTGAGGCAACTAAATGCATGTTAAAATCACCTGTGATAATAAATGCTGAATCTAGGTGATCAAAATATAAAGTTTTTACCAATCCCCATAACTGAATAATTTGTGTGGATCTAACCTTCTTTTTACAACTTAAATAAACATTTAAAAAAATAATTGATTGACCAGCTATTAATTTAATACACTGCAACCATTTTACTTGAAGGTCTATTTCAAAATGTTCTACTCTAAGACTTAAAGAAACATATATAGAGAGCCCACCACAAGGACGACCTGAATGAGCTTCACGTGTTGCAACATTGCAATATTCAAAATAACCAATAAATGGTTCGCTACACATATTCCAAGTTTCTTGGAGAATTATTATATTAAAAGCCTTTAAAAAATCTATTGCATTTGGATCCTCAATTAGGGATTTTAAGCCATTAGTATTCCATGAACAGAGTTTCAGAGTATTTAAAACTTCATCAAAAAGAGGTTCACATCAATCCTTCTTTCCATGATTTGGATTTGTTAATATTCCTGGAAGCCAGCTCCAATCATCTACAAGTTCTGGGGATTTTTTCAGTGCCTCACATGTTCGTAAACCAGACGGGCTACTTCTAACCTTGATCCCATAAGATAAATTTAACTCCGTCGATGGGCCTGATGCCCCTTTTAATATTCTTATCTGTGATACCTCAACTAATTTTTTCTCCTCCTTTTTCTTTTTTTTTTGAGTCAATAACTCAGGTGAATTAATTGGAATTAAAAGCGTTGGATATCGTGGACCTTGCGGTCTCCAAACTCTAATGCCCCACTTTTCAAATATTGTGCCATTGGCCAATATTCTATCAACAATTTCAGTATTTCGCCAAGTTGTAATTGTTGCTTCCCTGTCCGTATTGTCATCTTCCTGCCTAAACTCTACTGCTTCCAGATCCTCCATTACCACATCTTTAAGATCTATAATTGCATATAACAATTTCAAGATATTACCTCGATTTAAGATATCATGAGCACCTCTTGTTGTATAATAAGGACAAAAGGCTACTTTCCTCTTATCAATCAACAAGTTTGATGCCTCTATATCCTCCTCATCTACAAAGATAGTTGACAACCTGTTCTCGGTTGGAGACACCCGAACAATATCTGCTAGGCAGTTCAATTCATTAGCCTTCATTAATTTTCCGTATTGCACATCCAATTGGGCCACCTGATCATTCATATTGCCATTTTGCCGATGGATAACCTTCTGGACTCCCTGTTCAACCATTACATCATTAATAGATTTCAGACATATGGTATGCCCCTGTTCATTTTTAATACTACTTAAATGATCGGTGTGGCCTACCAATTTCTGTTTATAACCTAGTGGCTCATCTATAGCGTCCACTCTTTCCATTATAAGTTGTTTCAATCCATCTTCCCTCAATATTTTCGAAGGCTCTAGTATAGGGCCTGGACTAAACTTGCATTCATCCTGTTCAACCTTATCACTGTCACAATCCTTCAAATGATTTCTCTTAACATTTAATCCCGAATTTTTATTATTACCAAAAATCGGAAAATATAATTTCATTTCGGTTTTAGTTTCTTTAGAATTTTTTGGGGGATTATCACAGCTATTTGTTTTTTTTTTTTTGTTTTTTTTTAAAAACATTTTTATTGGCATTTTTGGTTTTCTTCCAAACACAAAATGAAACAACCTAACAAACAGGTCAGCACTGATCAACACACCCCCCTGCCCGCCCTCCACCCCCCCCATCTCTCATTACATAAGAAGTCTGTTCCGTACGTATTCTGCGGTTGGCACCATTGTCGTCAATATACACCGCCGCCCGTGCCCCAAGGCTGTACACACGGTCCGTGAACCGTGCTGGTCGTCACCTCTCCGCCTCCCCTCTAGAGACCCCCCTCCAGGCCATGATATTTCCGCCACCGGGACCAGACCCTGCTGAATTTTTTGGGGCAGCCCCGTGCTTTGTATGCGACCCTCTCGGCCGCCATGTATACGTCTAGGCCCCTCCTCCATTCCTCCTGTCGGGGTGGCGAGGGCGCCACCACCAGGGCCAGTACCAGGAAAGTCAGCTGCGGGCGGGGGAGGTCCACATCATGTGTCATACCCAGTAGCACTAACTTGGGGTCCTCCGGTAGTGGCACCTCCAGCACCTTACTCAGTTCCCCTAGGATCCCCCGCCAATACCCCTGAATCTGCGGGCAAAGCCAAAGTACGTGATAGAAGTTCCCTCCTGTCCTTCCGCACCTCAGACACGACGTGTCCCCTATCCGCCCCATTTTGTACAGGCGCAGCCTATCAAAATATGTTCTATGCAGAATATTGAATTGGATCAGCCGCAACCTGGACTTAATCGCCACCTCTCGCGGATGCATGAGAACTGTATCCCAGTCCACTTCGTCCATCTCACCCACGTCTGCCTCCCATGTTGCCCGCAGCGCCCCCAGAGAATCGGGCATATTGTTCATGAGGGTCCGATATGTGAGGGACACTGCCCTTTCCACCACATGTTCCTGCAGCAGTCTCCCCTCCAACGGTGCGTATTCGGGAAGGGAGACAGTCTGTAACCCCTCTGCCTGCCAGGCATGTTTCAGCTGCGCGTACTTATAGTACTGCGTGGGGAGCAGCCCAAACTCCTTGCGTAACATCGAAAAGGACTTCAGTTCCCCCCTCACTAGTATATCTCCCAGTGTCGACACCCCGATGTCATCCCAGTGCGCGAACCCCCTCAACTTGTTTAGTTCTGGAAGCCACGTGCAGCGCCATAGGGGCGTCTGTCTACTGAGTTTCCTGTCCCAGCCAGTCTCCCGGGTCACCCTTTTCCACATCGCCAAGGTGATTTTTGTGGCTGACAGTAACCGTCCCGAGCCCTTGCCCCCATATAAGTAATAATGATACGAGTGGGCGCTCATGACATACCTCTCTAGAGCATACGTAGGGTGCATCGCTGGGGCATGGAGCCAGTCATTAATGTACACCAGGTGTTCCGCCCAGAAGTAGGCCTCGATGTTGGGAAGCGAGATCCCCCCACTATATTGGTGTCGCTGCAAGGTCTTTAACGCCACCCTGGGTTGTCTACCCAACCAGAGAAAGCCACGTATTTCCGAGTCAATCTCTTGAAAGACCCGCCTAAGCACCGGGTAGTATTCATTCTGGAACGCATACAAGAACCTGGGCAGCGTTATCATTTTAAACATGGCTGCACGCCCCAGTATTGTAAGCGGCAGCCGACGCCATCGGTGTGCGTCCTCCATGAAATCGGTCAGAACCCTCCCGACGTTCCTGTCGTAGGAGACAGTCCGGTCCAGTGTTATGAACACTCCAAGATATTGAAACCCATCCGTCGTTGTCTGGAGCCTGTCTGGGAGACACGGCCAGTCCTCCGGCCCCTCCGGGGCATATAACACCGACTTATGCCAGTTCACCCTATAGCCCGAGTGGGCACCATACCGTTCTAGCTCCGAGAAAATTATCGGGATCGTCGTGTCGGGGTGGGTAACATAAAGAAGGACATCATCTGCGTAGAGGGATATATTTTCCTCCAGTTCGTCCAGCGGACCCGTCCGAAAAACCCGAATCCCCGAATGTTGTCAGACCCGCGCCGCCAACACTTCTATCGTCAGCGTGAAGAGCAGGGGGGACAGCGGGCATCCCTGCCGCGTACCCCTGCAGATAGGGAACTCCCCCGATGTGACCCCATTTACCCTCACCCGTGCCCTCGGGTCCGTATACAGTAATCGCACCCACTGGCGAAAGACAGGTCCGAAACCCATGCGCCCCAGAATGCCCTCCATGAAGGGCCAATGCACCGCATCGAACGCCTTTTCCGCGTCCAAGGAGAGAAACCAGTGGGGGTCTCGTCGGCCACTCACCGCTTGCAGCCAGTTGTGCGACCTCCGCAGATTCAGTCTCGTCGCCCTGCTGGGGAGGAAGCCCGTCTGATCCAGATGTACCAAATCTGGGATCACTCTCCGCAGCCGTAGGGCCAGCACCGTCGCCAGTAATTTCACCTCGGTGTTAAGCAGTGAGATCGGGCGATATGACGTGCACTCCTCCGGCGGCTTTCCCTCCTTGAAAATCGGGACGATCGTGGCCAGTCTGAGATCCGGGGGAGGCGCCCCTCTCCTTGTGCCCCCTCGAATAATGCCAACAGGTGACGAGCCAAAAGATCCGTTGTTTTTTTAAAGAATTCCGCTGGGAACCCGCTCGGGCCCGACGCTTTCCCCACCCGCAGCTTGGCCAACGCCTTGTTAACCTCGTCCAACGTTAGGGGGGCCTCCAGCTCTTTGATGTCCCCATCTGCGAGCGTCGGTAAGTCTAGATCCGCCATGTACCGTAGCGCGTCATCTTGCAAGCCTAGGTCCCGGGCAGCATAGAAAGTCCGAAAGTGCCCTGCAAAGGCTTCCGAGATCTGCGCATCAGAACTTACCAGATTCCCCCGTTCATCTCGCACCTGTTCTACCCATCTCGCATCCCTCTCTTTTCTACTGAGCCACGCCAGTAACTTGCCTGATTTATCCCCGACGTCATACAACCGGTGGAGTGTCGCCAGCGCCTGTTGTTTGGCTTCTCCCGTAGCCAGATCTCTATACTGCCGTTGAACGTCGAGTAACCGGCGCAGTGTCTCCTGTGCCTGGTCTGCGAGATATTCCCTGTCCAACTGAAGTACCTGACGCTCCAGCGCCTGTAACTCCCTTTGCCGTTCCCTTTTTTCCTCCGCAATCCTGTCCTGGACCCTACCCCTCATGATTGCCTTCATGGATTCCCCTAGGGTCACCGGCGACGAAACCGAGCCTACATTTTCGGCTAAGCAGACCCTGACATCTGCCCGGATGCCCTTCAGCACCTTCGAGTTCTGGAGGTACCAGGCTGATACTCGCCACTGCCCCCGCCCCGGTACCCGTGGGGCCATTGTCACCAAAAGGGGAGAATGATCCGACAAGCCCCGTGCTTTATATTCAGCCAGAACTCCCCTAGTATGTGTCTCGCCATGAAGATATAATCCAGTCTGGAATACACCTTGTGGGCCCCCGAGAAAAAGGAGTACTCCCGCCTTGTCGGGTGCAACCAACGCCATACGTCTGTCAGACCTAGCGTCTCCATCATGGTGGCGAGGGCCGTCAGAGGCCGGTCCCTCCCCCTATCTCCCGTCCTGTCCAGCTCCGGGGCCATGACATCGTTGAAATCCCCCCCAAGCACTTGCATCGTGTCGGACGTGGCAAGCAGTATTTCCGCCACACCTTTTAATGTGGACGCCTGGAGCTTAGGTGGAGCATAGACCGACACTAGTGTGTATTCCTTCCGCCGCCACACTCCCCTGACCCCCACGTAAGTCCCCAGAGAGTCCGTCCAAGTCTGTAGCACTCTAAACGGGTGCGTTTTCCGTACCAATATTGCCACCCCTCTCGAACCTTTGGTAAAGCCCGCATGCGCTAGGACCGTGTATTGACCTCGGGCTAAGAATCCACATTTAGTCCCCATAAGGTGCGTTTCCTGCAACATCGCTACGTCTGGGCCTGCCGTCTTAAGGTATGCGTTTACCAGGCCTCTCTTAATTTTACTACCGAGCCCATTGACGTTCCACGTTAGGATCGAGAAGCCTTCCCCGGCTACTCCCTGTGTTACCTGCGTGTCTGACATTGCACCCCCATCTGTGTGGACTGCTGTGGGGGCCCTTCGCTGGCGGTCAAGCCCCGTGGTGTGTCGTGCGTGCCTGAAGTGACCTGTCCCCACCCCCTCCCCACCCAACCCTCCCCAACTGCCCCGTCCCCTCCCTCTCCCATCCCCCAACATCCCCAAACTGGAAACCCCCAACACTCCCCCGCTCCCACCCCCTCCCCACCTCCCCCTCCCATCAGTCCCAGTCTCCACAAACACAGGACTGCTGGCGGAGTAGGCCTGTCGCCCTCCCTCGCTTTCCCTCCCGTCGTTAACCTCTCACGTGCCCTCTACGGGAACAACACTAGAACAATCCCAGTCTGCCCGAGAGCACACTACATTAACAACCAGATGAGAAGACTAACAAATAATATAAAACTAAAGGGAAAAGAAACAAGTGGGGGGGTTGTGTAACCACTTGCGTGCTCCATCAGGCAGAAGCTGCCTGCAAGATTGTCCAGTCCAGTCTCGCTCAGGTGTGGGAGTCTTGGGTATCGGGCCTCTGCTCCTCCGTAGGATCGGGTGCATCCCTCTCCAGATCCCGGATCGCTACTTCCAGCGGGTGCATGGAGCTCTGCGCCGTCTTTCCCCGACCCGACCCGTGGTCAGTCCCCCCATCATCCTCCTCAGAACTGCCACTACCCGCCAGGCAGCTAAAGCGAGATCCCGGCACTCCAGTCCCTCCGGATGAAGGGGAGTTCCTCTTGCGGCGTCGCGGCGAGCCACCCCCTGAGCAGGGCGGCCTACTCAGCCTCTTTCCAGTTCTCCGCCCCGACTGTCCCCGCGTCTGCCTGGGTGCCGTCTCCTTGGGTCGTGCGCCACTTCCATGTGGCCGCTCCCAACCGTCCTCCCGATCGGCGGCCCGTCGGCCCGCCGGCGGTCGTGCCTCTATCCATTGCCAGGCCTCCTCCGGATGGGTGAAGAAATGCGTACCGCCATCATATATCACCTTCAGTTTCGCCGGGAAGAGCAGCATGTAGGTAAGACAGAGATCCCCGAGTTTCGCTTTGACCGCGTCAAAGGCTCTTCTCTGTTTTTGCACTTCTTGGCTATAGTCCGGGAAGATCATAATGTTCGTATTTTCTAGGCGGAGCGCCCCCTTCTTCCGGGCCTCCCGCAGGATCAGATCCCTGTCCGCATAATTAAGGAACCGGGCAATGACGGGACGCGGCCGTGCGCCCACCGGCGGCTTCACCAGGAGCGCCCTATGTGCCCTTTCAATCACAAAGCAGTTCGAGAATGGGGCCTGTGGGAACGTGTTTGTCAGCCAGGTTCGGAGAAACAGCGCCATGTCCGATCCCTCGATGCCTTCCCTAAAGCCCACAAATCGGAGGTTGTTGCGTCGCGCCCTGTTTTCCGCATCGTCCACCTTCCAGAGTAGTTGTCGGTGCGATGCCTGCAGTTCCGCCACATCTCTGCGAAGATGAGTGATGGTGTCCTCGGCCTTACTGATCCTGGTTTCGGCCGTCTGCACCCTCTCCGACAGGTTGCAGAAGTCTTGCCGCAGTAGCGTGACTTTGGATCCCACCTCTCCAATTTTAACCTCCAGTGCCGCCCTCGACTTGTGTATGTCCGTCCTGGAGGCTTGTATGGCCTCCATCAGCAGCTCCGTGTCAGAACGTGCAGCAGGGGGGAGAGGCGGCGCCCCTGTCTGCGTCCGGGTGCGGGCATATTCGTCCATAGTCCCCTGTCGGACAGGTTTCTCCATCGGGGCCTTCTTCCCCATGTCCGGCCTCGAGATCAGGCCCCCGACCCCCGCACGGGCCCCCGGCTAGCACTCCGGCCCCCGGTCCCTAGGGGGGCCGCGCCGTTGGTTCTCGCCCCTGTAGGATCCCGCCTCAGTATCCACTCCGCCCGGCGGGGCCGTGCTCCACGAGCCCAATGGTGGCAGGCCAGTCGACGCAGGGCCCCCCGAGATGGTGGTCTGCACCGGGGGCGGGGGAGGAAGGGCCCAGTCCCGATATATATCACCCCCGGCAAGGAAGAGATGTGCCCAAGGCCTAGCAAGGCCGGCTCCTCCGCTTCGCGGCCCCTCCGCCGCCCGCAGCCTCTGATGTCCGTATGGCCGGATTTCCCTCCGGGAGGCCCCACAATGCAGCTCCGAGGGCGTCGCACCTGTGGTATCCGTCGTGTAGCGCCTTGCGGATAAAGTGCCCCGCACCTCCCTGGCCGGCCGCGTCTGCCCGCAGCAGTACGTCGGTGCGGGCGCAGTCCGGGTCCCGCCGGAGCACCCAGGGGAGGCGACACACGTCCCAGCCCCCCTGCTGCAGCCCGTCTTCGCCTACCGAGGATAGGCGCGCCCCCGTCAGTCCATTCGGGGCATCCAGGCGGTCTCGCACTGATCGGCGCCGCACTCCGTCTGGCCGCAGAGTCGTCCCCTAGGTTGCAGGGGCCGCCGCCATCTTGCCTTGTGTTCCGATCAACGTCCCGGGCCCAGAGCATGATCCATCGATGCCTCACACCCTCCGCTCATAGTATATGCCTTTGAGGCAGGATAATTGGTCAGATGGATTGCCGGATGCCTAGGGGAACCTACGCCGCTCCCGGAGCTCTTCTAAGCCGCGGCCATCGTGGTTGGCTGCAGGGCACGCCCCTCCGATACATCACTGTATGAAAGCCTCTGCGCATCCAAAAGTCCATTAAGTCCAATGTTGGATTGCCCCATGAAGAACCTCTGCTAGTTTGTGAGGTGTTGTATTGTTACGTTTATGTTAGGTGCATTCATGAGGGTCTCTAATACTCAACTGGGGACATAAAGGCGAAGGTTTACAAAGCTGTTACTGGAGAAGGTCAGGATGGTGATCTGCACCGAGGGCGGGGGAGGAAGGGCCCAGTCCTGATATATATCACCCCCGGCAAGGAAGAGATGTGCCCAAGGCCTAGCAAGGCCGGCTCCTCCGCTTCGCGGCCCCTCCGCCGCCCGCAGCCTCTGATGTCCGTATGGCCGGATGTCCCTCCGTGAGGCCCCACCGTGCAGCTCCGGGGGCGTCGCACCTGTGTTATCCGTCGTGTAGCGCCTTGCGGATAAAGTGCCCTGCACCTCCCTGGCCGGCCGCGTCTGCCCGCAGCAGTACGCCAGTGCGGGCGCAGTCCGGGTCCCGCCGGAGCACCCAGGGGAGGCGACACGTCCCAGCCCCCCGCTGCAGCCCGTCTTCACCTACCGAGGATAGGCGCGCCCCCGTCAGTCCATTCGGGGCATCCAGGCGGTCTCGCACTGATCGGCGCCGCACTCCTTCTGGCCGCAGAGTCATCCCCTAGGTTGCAGGGGCCGCCGCCATCTTGCCGCCACCTGGCCTTGTTCGTCCCTCGGGCAGCACCGCGCGGGATCCGGCGTCGTAGCGCTCCGCTGGTCGTCCCCTCGTCTCCGTGCACGCCTCCGGTCCCGGGGCATGTCAGTCCCGTTTCCAGCGGGCTGTCGGACTCATAGAAATCGCCGGATTCAGAGCAGCTCTGCCAGAGCTAGCGCGAAGCACGTCTCACCCGGCCATGTCGCTGGCCACGCCCCCCTATCACAGCTATTCTTAATGGGTGATTGTAAATTGTACATAATCTTATTACGTGTCTTCCTTAACCTTTTTTTATCCCTTTTTGAACGGATCACTGGTTTTAAAGGGACACTTGTTTCCTGGGTCTGATTTGGGCCTGACTTTTTCACACTACTATGTTTTTTGGTTAACACAGGATATTCAATAATTAAATTTCCTGTTGCCAAACAATCTTTATTTAAATCACCCTTCATATTAATAAAGGGTTCTTCTATTGCGTTTATTTTGCTTTCATCTTTTACAAGGTGTTCCTTATTATTATTATCAGAGCTACTTGTACTATTTCCATTGAATACATCCTTTTGGTGAAGAGTCAAGTTATCTAATGTCAATAACCCCTGTCTAGCCGTACAACCTGAGATATTCTTTTTTTCTAATGAATCAGTTGTTTCTTCAGTACCTTGCACTCTTACACCCGACAACATTTTTACTTCGTGCACCATTGAGCTTACTATAGATGGTAAATCGGAAATTTTATCAATCAATTGAGCACAGGTACATGTTATATACAGGTTCTCTTTGTCCGCTTGAACCTTTGTTATGAGGTTAGTTAATTGCAGGAGTTTTGTATCAATACCCACAACATGGGATGCTAATCTATTTAAGATATCTACTTGGACGTCCAATTTATCAGAATGGAAATTAAGCGCATTGGTGATAGAGTCCATGGTATATAAAAGACAATCCCATACGCCCCTCTCAGGACTAACCACTCTTTCTTTTGAATCACCTAGGTTTGATTTTTCTGACTCCTCCAGTTTCATTGGTAAAGATATATCTGCTAGTTTAAAATGGCCATTTAATTCTATGCTAGATTGATCATTTATGTTAATAATATTATCAGTACTACCAACACCTGGATCTACCAATAATTTATTAGTGGTAATTCTCCATACTTATACTTGACTGTTCCAGATTAAATAAACTGACATTACCACTTTTGTCTGAACAGCTATTTGGACTAAAAAGTAAGTCCTCTATAACTTCTGGGACCAATATCGGTTCAATAAATTTTTCTTCTCGGCCCAAATTTACAATTCCACACTCGACTCCCGAATCGAACACAATAACATCTTCGACATTTTTTTTATCATTCAATGTCTTACAAGAAGACATATCACACCTTACTTCCAATCCTTTTCTACATCCATCTGGTGATCTATTACACTTCGCCTGACTGATAATATGAAGGTCATCATCTGTTTGAATTTCTACCTGGTCAGCGTTAGGGACGCACACGTGAATCTGTGCCTGAACCTGCGCCCTTTGCTGGCCAGCTAAAGATGATGTCGGCTGGGACAAAGATAACGGCACCTTTCCCACTCCTACTCCTGCCCCTTCATCAGTTATATTCCTATCCTGACTACGTTGACTATCAATTATAGTATTCAGGTTTTCAGGCATCTTTAAACAGATCAAATCACAACTCTTTTCCCCCTTTTTACACGATGATAACGGTGAGATTGAGGACACCTTACAATCACTAGTATCCCCACTAAACTCACCCTTTTCCTTTTCGTTGATATTACTTGTGTATTTGTCAGACTGGTTTTGATGGTACTTAAAAAAATAGCTCTTTATAGATGATTGAGCCACATATGGAGATTTCATACAGATCCTACTGTCCATACTGTCCATGACCTTATTAACGGACGCTGATAAAACCTTTTCTTCAGCTGACTGGCACAAACTCCCCTCTATGACTGCACTGCTATTTTCCTGCTTTTCCAAATTTTCCCCATTTTGCTTATATTTCTCCAGTTGGGGTGGAACCACTAAAGATTCTTTAGCTGTCTGACTTTGTGTAGGCTTTGTTATAGCCACACGCTGGCGACCTGACCTCATCCTGATTCACTCTGTATTCACACTGTTTTTAACTGTTTTTAGCCAAATCAAGCTTTCTTTTCTTAATCAATTCCCTCCACCCACCAAACAAAAATTTAACACAGCCACGTTCCACAGGCCACAAACCCTATATCAGACTCATGCACAATTAAAAATCTACTACTAATTAGTTTCCGTCGATTTCCGTTGATTCCGGTAATTCAGCAAATTCTGCTATTTACAAGATTTTTTTTGTTTTTTTTGTTTTTTGTTTGTCAGTTCAGTTCACTTTCCTCTCCCAAAAAATCTTCTCTCTGGTACGCCCCTTCTCCGTTTGTAAGAAAAGAAGAAGAACTGCACTGACCTAGCCCACCAGCCAAGCAAGGCAAGCAAGGCAAGGCAAGAGGGAAGCCACCGGTACAGGTGAACTCGAGCAGGCTCGGACAGGCTCGGTCAGGCTCTGTCAGCTTAGCAGCATGAGAGCTCAACCAGCTGAACAGGCGACGACAGCAGCAGCAGCAAATTCGCTCAAGCTTTCCCACCTGTCCACTTGCCACGTACACTGCTCACACCTCTCCTATAGCTTACCGCTCTCCGCTCTCTCACCAAAAGTCTTTACCTCTGCTATCAAACAGCAGCTGGCTGGTGTGCTTCTGCTACAGCTTCTACTTCTCCCCAATAAATGGGGGCTCCTAGCTCATTACTGGGCACTTTTCCCAAACTGTCACAATTACCGGCCTCAGAGCCTCTGCTTCTGCAGGATCTGCATCGGAATAGCGGGAAACCTGGAACTGAGTCCCAATGCTTGGTGCCGGGCGCTGGGTACGAGCCTCGGACACTGGGTGGGCAAAATGTGGCAGGCCACACTAACACGGGCACAGATTGAGGAGACACGGAGGCAGGAAGCAGGGCGGCAATCTAACGCCGCCGAAAATGAGGTTAAACAGGCGGGGCAGGGTAGGGCAGGTCAGGTCAGGAGCACCTTCCACCTTTCACCGTATGCCTCCCGCACGTCCTACGCCTACCACCAACAGCCTTCCGCTGCTCAGCTGCTCAGCTCTGCCACTGCTCTCAGCACTTAGCTGCCACGGCCACCGCTGCAGCTCGCTGCTCCTCTCGCTGCTCCTCTCGGCACAGCTGCCGTCGGATGCTGAACACGCTCTGGACTCAGAGGACTGCTCTGCTCCAAACTCCGCACCTGACTCCACTCGCGCCAGTTGATTGTGAAGTGAGTCTCGCGTGATTCTGTGAAGTGAGTGTGTAATCAGCAAAGAGCAACAGAGGTTCACTGGTATAAACATTTTCACCATCATTTCATTCCAAATGTATCTGATATCATTAAACCAATATTTAAAATCACGCAGAAAACAAATCCTTTCATTTATTTATTTATTGAGTTTTATATAGTGCAAACATGACTCTTTCGGGTATGAGAGCGCTGCAGTGCTTCGGACAGTGAGCATGATGCTGCTTTCTGTTTTTTAAAGAATGCCTTTACTTGCACACTTATCCTACAACACCCAGATACAAGCCTCCAGTTCATACTCGATACTGATGCATGCACTGTGGGTATTGGTGCAGTAGTATCACAAACACATAACACTGAAGCAGTACACTCAGTTGCCATTTCTGGCTGAACCTTCACTGCTGCTGAAACAAAGTATAGAATTTATGATTGTGAGCTCCTAGAGCCTTAGGAAGCATTTACACCCTAGAGCTCTACCTGTGAGGAATAGTGCATCCCGTTTCGGTCTCGACTGATCACTAGTAACTCCAGTTGCTCAAGTCTCTGAAATGGGCAAATCCCCATCAAACTCAATAGTCTTTATTCTTCACTCTATTCCAGCATGTCATCTCAATCGCTCCGGAAATTGACAAGGAAATACAGGTTGAGGTCTTGGAAATTGTGGTATACTGGAACATTGCAATCGGCCCAACGAATTAGCATACTAGTGTTTTCCAATAAAACTGTGTTCACTTCCTGGTTTACTCACTCTCCTTCTGAGTCGAGTTGGATTTGGAAGTACAAGAAGATGTAATGGTCACTTTTGCGGCATTTGACCATTGGGTGCTTGCAGCGGCTTTCCGCTAAAGTAGGTCACCTGGCCTATGCATTCCCTCCTGTTTGTTTTGTTTTCCCTCTGCCAGGTTCCCTTTTCATTCTTACCTTTAGCTGCAAGTTTGTTGAGGGCTTAAGTTTCTTACCTTTAGCCTTTAGTTTGTGTAGGAGTATTTATTTGATGCTGTGCCTCTTTCTTCCTTTGCAGGTCGCGGATCCTTATTTCTCTCGGCTCCTACCTGGTGCAGGAAATGATTCCTGGCCTTCCTTGGTGATCATTACGTTGTCCTTGGTGGGAGGAGTGCTAAGCAAAATCATCTTTTGGTTCCTAGAACAGCACTGTTTGACTCTTCTCCTACGAGCACCTATGTTTTAAAAGTATGCAGTTTTAGGAGAAAGGATTTCCATTCAAAATGTTAACCAACCTGACAAACATGAGTTTCCCATCAGGTTTATAACCTTCACAACCACTGCAATATGGGACCCAAAGAACCTCCACAATAGCTGTGTTATTTTCTCTCCTCCCATTCCCCATTTTCCTTTCACCATCCACAGTGTATAACAGGATGGTAGGAATCCCTCACAATGGTGTAAGGGAGGGTTGTGTTTACATCAGATTCCACCCACACTATAACCATGACAAGGGGCTATAGATATGTGGAGCTAAGCATGTTTTATGGGTAATACATGAAAAGGCTAAACTAGAACCTGCAATCCATAAAAACAGTGGCCAGAATAAAAGGTGGCGCACAAACAACCACCAACAAAACCTCCAGAATCTCACCGCCAATGTGTTTATCCAAAGTGTTAGTGCACCCATTGAACCTATGTCCATCACTGGCACATAGATTGGAGGCAAAGTCAAGTCAGCTGGAGTCCAAGACACATGCGGGATCCCTGCGTTTCATGAGTCAGATTCAAATAGTAGATGCCTTTAGAGTTGGTTGCCTATACCGTGAGATCTACCAGTTATAGTAAACAATGTCCAGTGTGAGGGCACCTACTGTGGTCAATGGTGACATCAGATCCCAATAGAAACTAGTTGGTTTAGGGTTAGGCTTGGCTGCAGATTCAGCGGTGATATCTCCACAACAGTAAGGAAGGGTTCAGACAGTTAAAGAATCGTTGCAACCCCCTCTAGCCAGCGAAATGAAACAGTATACCAGGGGTGTGAAGACTGACTATCTACTGGGGTCTCTGGAGCGAATGAAAGAGCCTTTATTTACCACATAGTCATTGGATGTTTGTAGATCACGCCGGCTCAATTTCTAAATGTGAAAAGGTGATGGACCAGCTGCCCAGTGTTGACTACATGGCTCCGCCAGCTGTCCTCACTCAGGTCCTTCCGGTCAACTGGGCCTCCTTGTACAGGTCTCTCCTTCTAGCAGGCACAGCCCTGCTCTTTCACATGGAGGTATATCTTCCTTCTTTCTTCACACCAGGAAGGTGACTTTGTAGGCTTTCCCAAACTGAGACATAGTTTAGAGGAAGAATTTCAACCATGCGGAGGTTCCACTACTGGTCGTTTTGTCCTCTTCACCTACACTTAAGTGCAAGCCTCCTCGGGGTCAACATTACAATAACGTACCCAGTCTGGACTGAGGAGGTCCAGTATTTATACTTTTCCGTGGTTAAGTCAGAAATGACAGAGCAAAAAACAGGGTATACAAAAGCTTATCTGCTCTTCCATTACTCAAGGAGCATCCTCTCCTTGATCCTGACCAGACTGTGAGGGCTTGTGAGCTCATGGACCACTTTGTATATATCAAAGTGTGATTTGTAATTACTTCAGACTCCTAGCCTGAATCCTGAATCCATTCCTTATGTCATGGGAGATAGTAACACCAGAGGTAATGGGTGATGGGAATGTTGTACCCGGGGTAGCAAAACCTACTTTGGAACTTAAACAAACAAAGTGCAATGGATCCCACATCATCAATCAGATATACAAGTTTTAGGGAAGGGGGCAGGATCTTTGTATGTACTGGCGGGAGGCCCTAGATGGACACCACCATTCTACAGAAAGGAAACTGCTACCATGTTGTAAAATACATACACACACAAACACACACATATGCACACGGGATCCAAATGGATCCCACCAATCACCAGATCATGTGTTAAACACACATTCCCATTCAAAAGACACCTGTTATACCTGTTGCAGGAATGATGAAGGAAAAGGCCTGAAGTTTAGGGACTGAACGGATCTTTTACTGGAAAGAAATGGTGGATAGCCTCCAGACATAGCAGATATTAAGGGGCCTCTAACCCTGCACTAGACTCGCATTGCTACCACTGTCTGTCACCGCATAGCTTGGGTGACAGAGTAGTAACCACTCGCACACAGAATGGGAGTTAATTTTCAGTGTCCTTAGATATTAGGTGTCGAAACATTAAAATTTACATTAAACAATAACATTTCAAGTGGGCTTTCTTGAATCGCGCTCACTATAGACAATGAGTTGTTGAGAAAAATGTACAAGGGTAGAACTAAAGACCTTCCCAAAGCTAGACAACGTACTTTCATGCCACTACATCTTCTCAGTGGTTGTGGGCTCCAGGACTCCTTTCTCATGGCCAAATGCATCTGGTTGATAATCGCAATGGGGTAACCCAGTGTCGTGCAGACCCTGGGGATAGGTACAGTATAGGAACAGTAGTTCTGCCACCTAAAAACTTAAACTTTTATACCCCCTTTCCAGATAGGATTTACATCATATGTATAAGTAGCACACAACTGAAAAAATGACAAATTAAATTCAACAACTCTTGAAAAATTCGTAGGTTTAGACACAATAATCAAATGACATTATGCAACATACTCAACAAAGTACACGTGAATATATACAATAGTGACATGAAATGGTGACAGATTGTGACAATACACCCCACAATACTCCACAAATATTTACAAAGAAACCAAACATCAACATGAAACCTACACCCTAGCAAGACCGCTTCAATTATCTTGATCTTGTTGGGCTGAAAAAATGCTAGTTCTGGAACGTCGACGTTTTGACCCCTACTTACATGTGTGTTACATGTGTGTTTCAAAAACATCACATACAAATACAAAAACAGTTGTTGAATTGATTTGTCATTTTTTCAGTTGTGTGCTACAAATGCATCTGGTAGTATGTCACTCCCACAGGAGCAATGTCTCACTGCTGTAGGACGCCAGCATTGACAGCTTTATCAAGCAGTGAATCCCCAGTACTTTTGGATTCCTCAATGGTGTCAGCTTGCCCCAGTAGATCCTTCTCAGCGGGAGAGCTCTTCAGTAAAGGTTTGTCAGTGCTAAAGGAGTGCCGCAGAAATGGCCTCTTACAGAAGTGCATTCCTAGGTTTATAGGATTCCAAGGGCGCGACTTTCTCCAGTAACACATTCTCATCTCTTTAGGATGTCAGATAGCATTGGTCTCATTGGACATTGACATCTGAGTGGTACAGAGCTTGAGCAGTGACTTCTATGATAGAGGACACAAGTAGTGTGAGCTTCTTCCACTAAATCTTTCCAGTGCTTTAGGGTCACTGGTACCCTCAGCTTGCCATAGCAGCGCACTCTCATATCTGTAAGACATCAGCACTGTGACCTTCCTTCACTGTTGAGTTCATTTGCGCTTGTCATTGCTGCAGTTCATTTTGGGATTTTCTTTTTGAAAATAAATAAATCAAACTGTTTGGTGCAGGTCTGGGTCATGTTGGCACGGACCGCCGTCATGGCAGTTCCTGCCAATGAATTTCAAATGACCGCCTGCTTGGTGGGCATTTATAAATTCAGCTGGTGGTTCCTCCACCAGGGGACTGGAGTAATCTACTCTGTCCCCTTGTCGAAACCGCTGACCTTCCACTGAAATATAAATCGAGCCCCGAATTGCTAAAACAAGGTGCATAGTACAGAAAGTGCCTTGGCGATAGGGTGGAGGACAAAGGGTGTTTGTGCCTGCATTTGTGCCCCCAGAATACTTTGGGATTACAGAAGGGATTGCGGTCTGTAAAATGGACTGCACAGGTGCACATTGTACCATCCTAGGGAGCTGTGTTCTCATTTGCATGTGAGTATGGCCTCATTAAATAGGGAAACACCTTTGCCCCTACACCCTGCTTCGTGACATGCGTGAGCGCAGGAACAAACACACTGCTGTGAAATGCACAGATGATGTTCCACATAGGAAGTGGGTGCACCACCAAGGGTGCCCACTGGGAAGAACACATGGTCTGCGAGACTCCTGTGGCTTCGCACCATAAGTGGCTTGAGTAATGCCCCGATTACTTACCGGTAATCTTCATTACTCCGAGTATAGTCTTCCTCGCCACATGACTAACAAAGTGAGATTCAGCTCCACACCAGAACCCTCCAAAGCAAAAAAGTCAGCCTCCCATGCCTCCCATCCCTTCCCAATATGGCCGACCCAGTACACCCATGACCTCTATAAGAGGCGGGCCGGCCCAACCCATCAGCCTGAAACTACCAAGCATAAACATGAAGCCGATAGCCAGACAGGGAGGGAGGGATGGGAACTCATGTGGCGAGGAAGACTATACTCGGAGTACTGAAGATTACCGGTAAGTAATCAGGGCATTACCTCCTCGTTAGTCTTCCTCGCCACATGACTAACAAAGTGAGCACATACCAAAGCCAAGCGGCTTCATGGAAACTCACAAGAAACCAATGGACCAGAAGGGAAACCCACGAGAGAGGGCAAACCCAACAGACCAAACGAGCGGAGAAAACCACCCAAGAGAGAGGCAACCACGGGCAGGAAGAACCAGCCCGGGACAGAAAAACACCGGAAGGGCCGAAAACCCCGGATCCCCCCAGACAAGAAGTGCCGCCAGAAAATCCGCCCAACCAAGGCCGAAGGAGGACAGAGAAGGCACGGCACCAGACCACACGGATCCAAAAGGCAACCGAAAACAGGCCCTCAAACAGAAAGCAGCAAGCCGGTCCAAAACGCCAAGACCGCCCAACGGGCAGCCCAAAGCGAGAGGAGACTCAAACAGCCCATGAGCCACCGGAGCCCCACAGCGATCGTAGAAACAGAGGGCAGCCACACCACGGAGACCCAACAAAAAAGGCCACAGCAGCAAGAGACCCAGGCCGACCAAAGCCCAGCCACACGCATGGTGGACCCCCAACAGCGAGAGAGACGAACCACCCCCAAACCAAGGACCGGCGGGGAGAAGAAAACAAAAGCCACCAGATCCGGCGGCAATCAGGGTCAGAAGCAAAAGGAACCAGAGGGAACCCAGACCGGCAGGAGCCGCAAGAACGGATAGAGGCACCGAAAAGAAAACCAGCACCCCACCCGAACAACAAAACGAAGGGCACCCAAGCCCCACCAGCAAGGAGAGGCAGGAGGGACATGGACCACAGCCGCCCAAAGGATCCCCGGACGGGAGCGCGACAGCAACGAGAGAGCCCAGGCAGGTGCAAGGCAAAACAGACCCCGGGGGCCACAGGAAACCACAGCAAAGCGCCCCCGTCATCAAGGCCACCGAAGAGGACCAAGGCCAAGCCCCACTCCCGTCCAGCAGTGCCACACAGCGCGAACCGGAAAACAGAGGGCAGCCATCCGAAGGCAACAAGCGCAGCACACCAGCCCAGGGCGAAGCAGCGAAATACCCTGAACCACATGAGGACGAGCGCCACTACACAAAGACCAAAAAGGCAACCGGAAACCAAGGAGGGAAAGGAGGAACCAACACAGAACACTCATCAGAGGAAGTGTTCCCGCCGTCCAACGCAGGGCCACAACGACCCGAATAACAACGTAACCGTGGGGCCCCCGCACACCACCACAGCAGCCGCAAAGGAGGCAGCCCGGCAGCCGGACCCGCCGCACCATGAAAACAGCCTGAAGCATAGCGCACTGAGGCTGAAGCCGGGGCAGCTAGGACCCGCCCCGTGGAGGCGGACCAGAAAACGCCCGCCGGAAACCAGGAGGAGAAGGCAGCAGCCCGGACCCAACCAACAGAGTCGCAGACTCCCGCGAAACCCCCGAGCAGACCCCGGAGCGCCGAGGAATGCACCAGCCCCGGCACCCGAAGGTAAGGCCAGCCCGGGACAGCAGCCCCGGTCAAACAAACACGTGACTCATAATGGGGGAGACCGGGACACGGGGGCGCGTCCGCAAGAACGGACGGAGGCCCACAGGTGGAGAGGACCCAGGTCCATGGGATTGAAGGGGATCCCCCTAGCGTTAGGCCAACTCCTCCCCCCAATGAGTTTCGATCGCATACAGCGAAAAGCAAAGTGAGGGAAAGCGCAGGGCATCCAAGCCCGACAGCAGGCAGCAACCCTCCCCCCCCGCCGCATCCAACTGAGACGGGTCGGGGTAGAGCACGCCGGGGAAAGAAAACCCGACAGGCAGGCCGGCCAAGGTGACACACATGCTTCGAAGCCGGTCGTAGGTTATCAGGAAGCCCCGCGAGGCATGAGAGGCAGGGAGGCCCTCAAGCGAGGATCCCCGGCAGCCGTACACATAACCATGAGAGTAAGAGTTACAGGCCCTAACCATTAGGCCACAGCGACTCCGTGACAGCCGGGCCCAAAACAAAGCCCGCTAAAGCAGGGCACAAAGCAAGGAATGGAGAGGGCGCAGGGCAAAAACTCCCAAGAGCCCGCAAACAACAGAAGCCCGCTAGAGCAGAGCGGCGAACCCAAAGGGACAGTGCGAGGGCTAGAAGGTAGGGGAACCAGAGAGCGAGCCCGCTGGAGCAGGGCCTCCCCCCCAGGGCACTGGGACCTGCTGGAGCAGGACCTCAGCCCGACTTACCTGATCAGACGCTCTGGAGAATCTGCAGCGCAGAACTAAAAAAACAGGCTGATGGGTTGGGCCGGCCCGCCTCTTATAGAGGTCATGGGTGTACTGGGTCGGCCATATTGGGAAGGGATGGGAGGCATGGGAGGCTGACTTTTTTGCTTTGGAGGGTTCTGGTGTGGAGCTGAAGCTCACTTTGTTAGTCATGTGGCGAGGAAGACTAACGAGGAGGTAATGCTTTGAACTTGCCTGCATAGGAATCCCTCGCCCTTCTCAAAGTGCTGCTGGTCCTTCTGCAGTGAAAAAGTCCTGGGTTTTCAAACCACAGGCCCGCCAGTCAGTGATGCGCTGACCTAAGTGCAGATGAGAGTTGGCACCCGTACTGGGCAACATTACAATTTTTATGTAATATGTCAAACTGTCTCTTTTGGTGCCGGCTGCACCCAACTGAATGTGTGTCCAGTTCAGAAAGGTTCTGTGGGGTATTTTAAGCACTATGACCACCAAAAGTCTATACTCCTGAGTTCTAATCCTGGCCTTAGCCCTTAGCCAAACCACTGTGTGTAAACGAGTAAATGTTTTCAAATGCTTTTACTTTAAATTATATATTTCTTTAACATAAAGGTGTGTTGAAAGAAGCTGAAATGTCTCCCACTCATATCCTACTTTCTACAATTCTGGACTCAAATGGACCCCTCACACCATACGTTTCCATGGACAGCGCCTTACTTTCAAGATGCTCCTGCTAAAATTAACAAGCCTTCTGTAAGGGTGGTCTACTGCTCCTCTGACCTTGGTCTGCACTGTATCAAATTCATAAGTACAATATGAGTTTGGCCATTTGTCACAAAACTCGTGGTCGGAAAGGACTGTATTTCGAGCGTACAGGGCTCAAAGTCATCCAGCGTCATTTTTGGCACACTCTTACACATCTTTGTTGTGAATGCACCCATTTTGTGCAACTGGATTTGTGCAACCATTACCAGATAAGCCAGCAGTTAATACACACTTACAAATATGCTAAGCAACGTTTAAGCCACTTAACCCAGATGATATGTGAACATATTGGCAAGATCCACAGTCAAGCACAAGAAAGCTACAACACATCGAAATATTAACAAGAAAACTGCAAATAAATTCACAGTGATGCTTACAAATTTACATCTCCCAAAGAAAACTAGATTCTGATCTGTGAATCAGACCTCAACACCAAAGTGAGAAAAGACCGTGCCTCATTGGCAGAACGAGGCCATACTAAAGACAGACCATGTGAGATATAAAATATATATAAAATCGCAAACCAATGTAACTCAACTTCGATAATAAAAAAAAAGTGATGGCTGGGGAGGCTTCAAACAAATTTAAATCACTGGAATTTTTTCTGGATACATTCCTTCCCATTGATGCTTAGCCTAAAGGTGTAACTACATATATGGGCCAACCATGTGCAAATCTGTTTTGGCCCATGGATATTGGAGCCATAACTTCTAGACCACATCTTAATCTAAGTAGTGCACAGGCAATCCTGGATGAAGTGTACTTTAATGGTAGATGTGATCCAGAACACTGGAAGGTCGAACATTTTCCAATGAGCTCGAGCGAGGTGATTGCCTGGAACGACCTCCCCTTACGGCAAGCTCCAACATTGCCCCAGTTCAGGAAGGATCTCAAGACCTGGCTCTTCGGATGCCCCCAGCACTCAACGGAACCGCCCCCTACCAGCGCCTTGAGATCCTCACGGGTGAGTAGTTGCGCTTTACCAACCCTGATTGATTGACTGCAGCATTGCACCCTGAGAGGACTGAGGTGGTATTTTTTTTATTGAAAGTGGCAAGTGGTTAACTGCATGGGCAGAGCGAGTGACCCAGGTACTGATTCATGGAAGTAGGATGTTTGCCAAGAAAAAGGCCCCCAACTTGAGAAAATGAAGAACTCCATCACTTAAAGTCCCCACCTATAAGATGCATACATTACCTGCCATTGAACTAGACGTGGATTTGTGAGGAGATATAGCCTATAGGCCAAAATTGCCGGCTTTGAAACTGGGGGAACCTGGTTCAAGGCGGCTCAACATTATGTGATCTGTTCAAAATCACTTAACCTCTCCATTCCGAAAAAGTGTGTACTGTAATCCGGGTCTCATTTAAAATGCTATAATGCCATAGGGCCAAGTTTGCATTATATAAAATTGCTAAAAAAACATTTTAGCTACAAACTTATCTTTTAAGTAGAGCTTCTGCATGGAATAGATGCACAGAATTTGTTGTTGAACTAGACATTGAATCATGAATGAACTGCAGTTCTTCTGTAGCGTAAGGTGCTACTTCCAACAACACTCTCCAAAGAGTCGGTACACGTGCAACTGTGGAGAGATGTGGTGCAGTGGCCAGGGCAGCTGACTTCAGAGCACAGGTCTCACGGTTCCATCCCCGGCTACGGTGGCAGCTCAGCTCAGCACCATGTGACTCTGGGCAATAGCTCACCTAATTTCCACAACGGCCCCCAGCACCTTGAGACACGTAAGGGTGAGTAGTTCGGGCTTTACAAATACAGATTTACATTTTTTTATTTATACATATCCAAGTTTGGGTTTTCCAATTACATGTAGAGGAGACACACATCCTGGGCCTGCAGTGGGAATTGTATGTGAGGGACATGAACTATTTCCTAACGTTGTCATATATAAATAATGCCTCTACTGTACTAGAGACGAGATTTACAAGTCTCACTTAGGTTCACTAATACCTCAGACTCATGAGGCTAAGTGCCTTGCACTCAAGTTCATTTATACTTTACTGTACCAGTTGCAGTCTTCCTTTCTCACCAACCTCTTTGTCATCACATCCAGAAGGGTCCTGCTTCTATGTTGCAGAGGCAGTCTGCAGTGAGACTGCATGGGAACCTGTGTGAGTTTCATCCCTACTGAGTCCCAAAGGGGTCTATCTGGATGCAACATCTGATATTACCCTGGTTCAATTCCAGGAAACTGGAGCATCTCTAGGAAGTGTGCTGGGGTCCTCCCCTGTGCCCTAAACTCACTCACAGGGTTGGCACCCCTAAAAAGGAGACCCACAGGATATCACTAAATTGCTGCTTAACCAGGAATCCCAAGATTTGGATTCCGCCGGCTGCTCTCCACTCGCACCCAGTGACGAAAGGCTGCTTAGCATCCCAGTGAAATCTACCCAATCAGGATCTCAGAAATGACCTAGCATCCATCCTTTGAGGGCCTGAGCGTTCATCCATTCCAGCGGAGTAGCAAGTGTGCCGCTGCCCGCGTCCCACGCAGTGGGACATCAGCAGGGCAGCATTCTAGTGGCCGCCCGTCGGAGCCTTCCCCCCCCTTGCTGCCTCGCGCGCGAGGCCTACACCCACTTGGGAAAAACCCCTATCGCGTGGAGCTGGGGGCGGGGCGGGGGGCGCGGCTTACTCCCTACTTAGTGGGCTCTCTCGCCCAGTTCCTCCTCTGTCTCCGGCGCGCCGCACCCTGCCTGGACACGCGTTCTTCCCGCGCAAGATTGAGCGTAGCTAATGAGGCTCCTGACGCCGTCTCGCCGGACACGCTGCGGTCGCTGCCCCTCGGTTGTCTCGCGTCCACCAGCGGTTGCGGTTTCTCCCCCCCCCCGCTTGATCTGCGGTGGTTGCAGCGCACTCCTTCGGGCTGCATGTTCCCGGGCCAGGGGGTCGTCGGCATGCGCGGTGAGTTTTGGTGGGAAGGGAAGTCTTTTGGGTCTTGTTGCGCCGAGAGAAGGCATGGCGTTAAAGTTTGGATTGCGGGCAGGCGGGCTGTGGTGCACCTACGTGGATGCACGGCCGCCGCCACATTGTTTAAGTGGATTCGGCTCAGTGGTAATGTTTCCGATTGGTCTGACGCCTGGTTTAGAGCTTTGACTAACTCGCTATGCTCGTGACCGTTCTGTTTTTCCCTCATTCGGTCACTTTGTAATTTGGTGCAGCATTTCCGCTTACCTAATTTGTTATGCCCATCGCTATTCATAACGCGCATCGCAAGTTGTTTAAAAATGGAGGTAATTTCTTCGCTCCCTAGTTTGCCCGTCTGGTTGAGTCGGGCCACGTTCTGTGGACATCGAGGGCACAGGGCTTTCGAGTGAACGTACACCCCGCCCTCTCCGTTATTGTCAGCTTGTGGTTGTCCTGGTTGGTCGGTTTGGGATGAGGGGTGAGTGCGGAGCCACATGTGATCGTACAGAAAGAATTGGGTACTGTTGTTGGGCAGCCAAGTATTTGCCGTGGTCGAGTCGGCCGGAGGCGGGCTCACTGACGTCGCTGCTTTGGGCGCTGAGCGCGATGCAGGGAAGCAGGCGTGGTCATTTCTCGCGGTATGGTGAGGGAGGCTGCCCGGGCAACAGCGGCAGCAGCAGCGAGCAGAGTCCTCACTCCCACGCAGTCAGCCATCAAGTGGGCATGTGGACTACCTAGCCTTCTTTTAATTACAACAGCATGCTAGGGTGGTGATTCATGGTTTTGGCAGGGTCGGGCTCCGAGGGATTAACTACGGTGCTGTAGCGGTAAATCATTATGATCAAAGCTTGCTCGACCGACGACCACTCCCCCGACTACTCCCCCCTCCCCTCTGCGATCCATGCCTTGCGGGGCCGGTGTATGTTACACTACCAAAAAGCGAAGCCAATTAACGAAATGCAGTATGTTAACTTTACCTCTGTTGCACTAACTTGCCCAACTATAATTCACTGATCTGTTTATTGTTGTTGGCGCTTCCATAGACATTGCGGAGACTGATTGTGAGGGCATTTGAAAGATGCCGTTAGGTGCTTTGATGTCTTGGATTTGGCGCGGTTTTTCTGGAGTTATTTACCACCTCCTCTGGCATGCAGGCGGACTACAGTATTCCTTTTTCGCGCATGGGTCTACATTTTATCGTCTGCGAACAGCAAAATTACATGACTAGGCAATCGCGCATCTCAAATTAGTCAGTCAAAATTGGGCCACAGAGTGTACAAGGGATGCTATTTGGGACAGGAAAGTGGCCTGGCAACCTAAGCCGCAGGGTTAGGGCTTCAGTTTCTTTAACGGCAGGGGTCTGGATCCCACTACTGCAATTATTTTTCATGTCGTAACAACTATTCAGGCAGCCATCTTTTACTTAATTGCCACTCCGGATTGATCCCATACATAACACTGGCCTTTCGGCGGCTGTATTGTAAGACCAACTCCCTGCCATCGTAGCCGGGACAGGTTATGCCACATTCTGGTAGGTGATGTTTACCGGTCCCCCCAGCTCTCACAGTGCATGGAGGTTTACCCCGGAGTCTTCCAATTAGAACGGGGGGGGGGAGACACCGCTCATCAGGCCCCACGGCCGTGTATACCGGCCCCCATAGACGGATTCGGCCCTCGCGGCCAGCACACGCTGCCGAGATCCGGCGGCAGACTGGCTCGGGGGTGAGATTCATTCCGATTGTAGAGGAGGCTGGACGTTGCTATGTACGGAGGCCTTTCACTTGAATTGACGAGTGCTTGTTTTCTGACAGGTACGAAATCGTAGCGGGGATACAGGGTAAGGGGGATTCAACCAGGAAACATTTCACTGCAGTGACCTACCCACCTATTTACATCAGGCGCACTCGGTAGTCTGTGGGACGCGTCCGCGCAGGTTTTACTTGAGTTATGCTGTCCTGCACTGGTGAAATGTGCTGGAATTTTGCCAAAGCAACGACGGGCTGCTTGGAAAGTTGATGCATGGCGGACACCAGGGATAACGAGCGGCAAAGGGTATGTTGTAGACGGTTTCCCCGCATTGCGGATTTGAACAGCCGTCTGGGCCAGGTAATGAGCACGGCATCCTGGAGGTATCGGATGGCCATCGCTTGCGAGCAGTCTTATCTGGTGGCGGGAACAGCGATACTCACTTGGGTCCAGTTCGGGTCAGGCATTCAACGGAGTAGAGCGGGCCATTCGCGCCTAGGGTTACGTCCGTCGCTGGCAACTTGGGTGTGGTGCAGTTTGCTCGGGGCAACGGACAGCGGACAAGCCCCCCGCAGCTGTGATCATGGTTTCGCGCATGAGGTTTCAGATAGATCCCCCGTCTTCTTCTTTTTCTTTCAGCGTGGGCACAGCAGGCTTGGTGCGCATTAGTCCGTGTTTCGCTGCGGTGGGGGAAGCAGCCTCCTCTGTTGCACTGCAGGCCCTCTGCTTGCGGTGTTTCGCGCTACCGTGTCCTGGTAAATTATACGTTCGGTCGCCGTGGAAGCTAGCAGGGTAGGGGCTGGTGTCGTTGCTATGAGTTAGGCCCCTCTCAGGCGGGCAAATGAATGTTTTATAGCAGGCAGTTCCTACCCACAGAAAAATCAAGTCTAACACAGGGCAATCTCCTCCTGCTCTACATCCAGGGGAACGTACAAGGGGGTAGCTAAATCACAGAATTTACATATGTAATTCTAGCCGACTTCCAAATGCACAAGGAATGCCATGATAAATTCTAAACAGATAGCGGAGGAATTGCATACAAGTGGGGCAAACTGGGACTTTAACACATTAAATTGTGGTATACAATATTGTTTTATATAATGCTGTACTGCAATACACAATCACTGTACACCAGTGGGTATAGTACCTTTAAATCTCAATGACGGCAACGTTTCAGCCATGACAGACCTGGGCAAGCACAATCTATCCTCTATCGTGCTTCGACCCCCTTAATGTACACCTACAATGTTAGTACCTCCATCGTACATTTGATTGATTAGATCCATTTCCACAACAACCTGACCCTGGCACTTTCGGCAAACGTTTATTAAGCTTTTAAGCACCTGCTGCAGCGTTCCTTTCACCCGGCAATTGTCAGGCCTCACATAATGTCAAGATAACTCCGGCGGTGAATTATCATTCTGGAAAGAGATCAGCAATTTTGATAGCTGAGGTTTTGACTTAGGTGAAGTCAGTGCAGAGGGTTGATATGCCTGCTGCAAGGAACGTGTGCCAAGTACATTCAGAGGGCATAGGATGCAAACAGATCAGCCGGTTGCTGCTTTCAAAAGGGACATCCTTTGGTTACTTGCTATGTATAACTTAAAGTCCTAATATAGGATAGTGAGCTGTCAACTTTCATCCTAGAACTGCATACGCAATGCTAAGTATACATTAATAGAACACCGATCAGTGTTGCAGAACATCCTAGGACACACCTACTATATCACTTTGTTGCATTATCTTCCAGGATGATTCACATGCCTGTAGTTGCTCTAATGTTTTTAAAAGGGAGAAGATACGGCCTATCGGATTGAGCTACGCTGCGCAGAAGGGGACACTATTTACATAGGAAGGAGTCGCAATAGCATAGCTTGGAGCAGGAAGGAGTCTCAGTAACATACCTTGGTATAAACTACGCTCATCCTCGCCGGGCGAAGACTTCGCATCGGAATGTTGTCAGTTTTTGGCCCCAGGGCAAGAATGCTAGGCATGGTAATAAAGACACTTGTCTCTCTGCTCCGGACGTATCCTTGTTGTATTGCAGTCGGTTTTCTCATTGGGGAATGGCATTCCATAATTAGATTCAATTTCGTTACAGTATCACATGTCCGTTTGATAGTTGATTGGCTCATCGAGACTCCGATTCACCCTGCTAAAAAAAAAAAAAAAAAAACCCTTGATACAGAGTAGTGTTTAATCTTCAGCTAGTGACTGCAAGTGGGGCATACCAGAATACCCTTCTGGAGACATGACTAGAAAGAAAGCAGGAACAATGTAGGTGCCGCTGCCAAATCAGTCCTGTGCGGCTTTCCGGCCAGGCTGCTTTCACCGTAGGCTAGTCCAGCAGTAAGGGTACCCAGATATCAAAAGGGCAAGAACCAGGGGCGGTCAATGAACATATTGGCCTTGAGCGTATAGTATGAGCAATCAACCCGTATTTATTCATAAATTCCTTCCGTGTGAACCCCTCAACATATGTTTTCTCGTGTTTGGAAATGGGGGACATATTTACTTACTAAATCCCAGACTGCCACAACTCCTACAACTCTACCGCATCGCCTGGCAAAGCAAGGGGTACGTTTGCAATATCCAAGACATGCATGTTCAACATGCAGACAGGAATCGGAGGAAAGCTGGGGGGGGCGATGGTGCAAATAGTGAAGGGGCATCTGGTTCACGGCTTTCAGGAATGAAAACGGCCGCCACGGTAAACTTTAAAATGTATGGTAATGCTGCACGAGCAGCAAGGTATCGAGTGTTTGCGCGCTTTACCTGCACACCAACTAACGCCACCCCAGGGACACGCACTTTTCTTATTGGGCACAGGGAGATTAAGTGATTTTCCAGAATCACTGCATATTGATAAGGCGCTGACACTTCTCTCTTCCTATGGGCACGTCTTGCCAGGTGTGATTGGCAAAGGTTTTGCCTCCAGCCAGCCCAGGTTAACACCCATCCCTACAAGCCAATTGTTCATGGTGGTATCGGGCCGCATTTACACAGCGCAGTATTTGGCCCCTGGGGCTGTCAGTGTCGCAAATTACTAAAATTCCCTGAACTGTAGGTGTGGCCGGGTTTTACACGAGCAGAAGTTTGGGGAGTGCAAGCCTCCACATAGGGGGTGGTTGGCTGAAGCTGATGAACTACTTCAAACGGTTCACAGCACTGCACGTGGGAGAGTGGCAATGCCCTGTGCACCCTTCAACCAGACACCGGGAATGGTATGCCCTCACCGACATGTGCGTAGCACCTTCTGAAATAAGCAGGACCAGAGATGTGCTGCTCTCCACTGGCATTTGACAGGTTAATGGACAAGGCTAGCGGAAAAGCCAGATGTATTGTCATGAGTTAAGGTGGTCGTGACCGAGGCACTGGCAGGATAGAGACACTGCCAATTATGGGTTAGGAACGAAATTATAACGGGGGCTCACAACAAATTATTTGATAGCAATGGGACGTTTCCTTTCAAGCCATGATGTCGGTGCCACGACTTACCTACAGCACTGCAACACCGGTGTAACAAGGACTGTAGGCAAAGATATTAACTCCTTTCAGCAGCAATAGAGTCCAAAGCTAGCTGCTATTCAACAAGCAAGGAATTGGATACGCTGTCCCAGTGGAGAGTAAGGAAAGAGTGGGATAACAGCGGGACTAGTATAAGACTCTAGCGTCCAATTTAAGGTATCTTAATTTGCAAGTAGAGAGGCCAAACCGGGAGATGTTGCTAAGATATTGGCCGGTTGTAGTAAACAATAGACTAATACGATGTGAAAGGGAGCAAAGTCAGATAACAGTGATGTCAGCTGTGTTTATATACGTAGGTGAAGGGGTTAACTCAAACGTTACCTTCACCCTGCTTATGG
This sequence comes from Triturus cristatus, assembly GCF_964204655.1. Classification (NCBI taxonomy): domain Eukaryota; kingdom Metazoa; phylum Chordata; class Amphibia; order Caudata; family Salamandridae; genus Triturus; species Triturus cristatus. The sequence continues at coordinate 324,741,161 of NC_140592.1, forward strand.
TGCTGTAGCTGTTGGGAACACAATTACGTGCCAGTTGGCACCCAAATTGGCCAATTGGAAAGTATCAAGGGGATGGCAGGTCCTTAAGCGCCTATTTCACCAATGCCCTGTTACCGATGCCATATTTCCAGCCTGAAAATCAGATTTAGGTGTTACTCTTCTCGCCCAGCATTTCCTTGGAGCCAGGGAGGGGGAAAACGTTCACAAATTTGGGTCCTCGAGCTGAGCGATGTACCTTCGGCAGCTCAGTCAGCCATACCGGCTTTATCCGGAGTCATGAAAGAAGCAGACGTCCATTTAGCAGTTAAAATCCTCTGTCCTGCTAAAAGAAATCATGCAATTGCCCACCTTAGTGCTAGGTTATGAAGGGAAGCGATGGATTGACGAATTCAGCTATGGCTTAGTTCTGACTACAGTTGTAGGTGCTAGACCTTCCCATAATTACGATAGGAAGATCTGCAGTGGCATCGCTTATAAGGCTAGTAACTCCAGGCACGCCTCAGCTGAGCGGCATTGGGGCCTAGAGTCATTCGTGGTTAGTCTGCCCTGGGCTTCTGAGTAATGTTGCTACTTAATGCCGTATATTTACGGTTACAGAACAGGACCCATTATTTAGCCCACTAAAGCTGGCTCGCAGGGGCGGCCACCTATAAACAGCGAAAGGAGGAAGGGGGGCTCTGGCAGCGACGGTAGCCTCCCCAGAGCTGTGGCGGAGTTACAGGGCGATCTGGATGCAGACTGGTACAGTAAGGGTACCTCTGCGACAGGCGGTACAGTAAGGGTACCCCTGTCCGGCACAGTAAGGGTGCCCGAGCCAAGGTCCAGGAGCCGAAGGGGGTTCTGGGAAGACCGCGACGGCGCCCCGTTAGTCCTTCGGGCGGTTGGGGGGCCTGACCAACCGGGGGTGGCCACAACACGCTCCGCCCCTGTCGGAAGGGGCGGGAGTAGGAGGCAGATCACGTGACCCAGTGGATGATCTGCAGATATTTATGTGCCACACTGCCGGGCATCGACCCACCGTGTGTGCTGGCTCACCAGGCGGGCGGGCAGCAAGGGGCTGCCTGCCCTGGATCGCCCGTAAGATAACCCAATTTTATTCATACTGTGTTGTATGAAATAAACCTGCAGCAGTTCTTCACCCACAAATAAAGTGTCAGTGTAATCTTTGGGTGATGTCTGTGTATGCGTGTTGACTGAAGCGGATGACGGTGTGGTCACTATGCCGCTGCCCGCGTCCCACGCAGTGGGACATCAGCAGGGCAGCATTCTAGTGGCCGCCCGTCGGAGCCTTCCCCCCCCTTGCTGCCTCGCGCGCGAGGCCTACACCCACTTGGGAAAAACCCCTATCGCGTGGAGCTGGGGGCGGGGCGGGGGGCGCGGCTTACTCCCTACTTAGTGGGCTCTCTCGCCCAGTTCCTCCTCTGTCTCCGGCGCGCCGCACCCTGCCTGGACACGCGTTCTCCCACCCTTTCCTCTTACCCCGCGTGTCAGGATCAGCGCGTTATTGGAATGTTTAATTTTTCTTTTTTGCGTTGCAGGCGGAGTTACAGGGCGATCTGGATGCAGACTGGTACAGTAAGGGTACCTCTGCGACAGGCGGTACAGTAAGGGTACCCCTGTCCGGCACAGTAAGGGTGCCCGAGCCAAGGTCCAGGAGCCGAAGGGGGTTCTGGGAAGACCGCGACGGCGCCCCGTTAGTCCTTCGGGCGGTTGGGGGGCCTGACCAACCGGGGGTGGCCACAACACGCTCCGCCCCTGTCGGAAGGGGCGGGAGTAGGAGGCAGATCACGTGACCCAGTGGATGATCTGCAGATATTTATGTGCCACACTGCCGGGCATCGACCCACCGTGTGTGCTGGCTCACCAGGCGGGCGGGCAGCAAGGGGCTGCCTGCCCTGGATCGCCCGTAAGATAACCCAATTTTATTCATACTGTGTTGTATGAAATAAACCTGCAGCAGTTCTTCACCCACAAATAAAGTGTCAGTGTAATCTTTGGGTGATGTCTGTGTATGCGTGTTGACTGAAGCGGATGACGGTGTGGTCACTATGTCACAAGCCCTAGTGCAGGCAAACAAATGAGCTCGCTGGCTGCTGTTTGGACAATAAAACACAGACATAATCGAGGTTCAGTGGCCTCTGGGCTCCGGTGCCACGGTTCCTGCGGCACGACTGTTAGCATCCTCGAGGAAGGTCTTCTGCGGATGTCAGGGTACTTCCAAAGTGAAATGTGCTCGGCCCCTGCTCCACCGAGGCGGCAGCTCACTTATGAGCTCGTTGCTGTTCTCTGTCAGCCCGCAGACTGCCTCCAACTGGTCAGCTGAATTCTCTAAAATCTCCCACATTACAAGGCTACCCTTCCCCCGAAGGAGCACACCCAATCGTCTCACTACAGACACTCTCAACCACGCCACACAAGCATCCCTGATTAGAGGACCCTTCTAACCTGAGTGGAGAAACCATGCTCCCTGCTGGTGGCTGGCAGAGGCCTGCAAATCTAGTGCACTTGCAGCGACCACCCCCTGCTCCCATGTCACACTTGTGAGGGGGCGGGGATAGGGCACCACCAAACCCTGACACGGGCTAGTCAGGCCCTGAGTACTGCTGCAGACCACCGTGGCAAATAACACACTCGCACAAATCACATTGCTCACAGCCAGGACAGTGGTGGGTTGTGGACACCGAGGCTGTAGCCTCATTACTACATATTCATTTAGAATTTGCCGTTTTGTTTCCTTATTGATAGGTGATGTTGGTTCACATGGTCAGCGCTGTGATGGGTGATTCATCCCTATTTATTTATTGCGTGTTAATGTAATTTCTCCTACAGGAGCCCGGTGGCTCAGTACAACACTCAGGGCACTTGACATCTCCACAACTAAAATCACCGACCCTGTCCACATAGAAAAGGTCAATCATGGTCACGGCCGGACTGGGATAAAGGCAATTGGCTTCCTCAACCAGAAAAGATCAAAACATTGTAGTTTGTGATGATGTTTACATCATGGTAGATGGAGACACAGCCAATGAAAATATAGTAAACCTTGTTTTCCATATGTGCCTTAGTAACCCTCCTTTTGAGGTCGCTTTTTTGAGACACCTGTTTGGAAGCTCCATTTTCCCTCTAGCTGCCCTGCATCTCACTTGTAATTACACTTAGGGTAGCATACTGATTATGACTTTCATCAGATGATACATTAATTTGTACCACAATATGTTTAGTTCTCATTCCATTACAATCAAGGATATTGGCCTGAGGCAAACGAAAGGGAGCATAAGCCTTTGATTTGAATGCATTCCGCAGGGGCTTTTTGCCATCTATTAACAGTGAGACGTTGCACCATAGAGGTGCTTGAGAGTGAAGTGTAGGGTGGACTTTCAGAAGCACGTGGCCCCTTTTCCAGGCATAGATAATAGTGACTAGGACTGGGTGAGAGGAGAGGCAGCAGTTCGGGTCGCCAGTGTATAATATCCTGGGGACTGCAAGGCGGTCAGCCAGCTCCACCTCCATGTGGATTCACCATGGAGTGTCTAGGGAGGTATGAGTACATACCTAAGGGGTGTGAGTTGCAAGGCCAAAGTGTAGTCTGCGATGCTACCCATCCCACCACTAGTGACAGGTGTGCAGTTTAGCAAACCTCCGTCGGGGCTTGCATCCACCCAATGAAAGGTTTTAAGGTTTTTTAAAATTACCTGCATTATTTTAGTGGGAATCTGGAGAGGGATCATCAGAAAGTGGTAGTTGAGTCTGGGTAAAACATTCATTTTGAGTAACTGGGTCTTATCCCATAAGGATAGGTTAAGCTGAGTCCACCTCTGAAAGTCTGCTTTGATGCGGGAGTGTAATGGGCCAAAGATTGTTTTCAGCCATGTTAGTCAGCCCTAGTGATATCATAATACTCAGGTACTTCAATTAATCGGGTGTCCACGAAACTTTGCATTTGTCCCAGTTCATCTTGTAGCTAGAGAGGCCTGAGAATCTTGATATCAGTGAAGTCATGGCATCAAGCGATGACGTCAGGTTTGAGAGGGTAACCAGGATGTCTTCCGCATACAATGATACTTCGTGTATCCCACCCTGCGTCATTATGCCATGAAAGTAGCGGGAATTACGGATAGCAGTTGCCAAGGGTTCTAAAGCTATGATAAACAGCAATGGGAAGAGGAGGCACCCTTGTCATGTGCCCCTATGGACAGTGAAGGGTGGAGATACGTGACCATTACACGTCACTCTCACTGTCGACTGAGTATAGAGCTTCCGCACCCATGCTAGAAAAGTGGGCCCTATGCCTGCTATTGTAATACCTTGTTGTATGGCTTCCCCCTTATAACTTCCCTGACCTTGTCCTCAGTCATGGGGAGATCGAGTTGTGAACGTTGCATCGGGGAAAGATTAGGTAGAACATGTTATGTCAAAAAGTGTTCGATGACAGTAGTAGGACTAACGGTTTGCGAGGTGTAGAGGCCTGCATAGTAAGAGCGGAAGGCCTCCAAGATGTCCAGTGGGTGCGTTCAGGGTGTTCTGTCTGTGTGGAGGTGTTCTGCTTGGGTTGTCGGATCAGATAGAACCCGCTCAACAGAGCCTCTCTAACCCAAATCAGAACGTTACCCTCTCCCTAGGGCCTATTCACAAGAACACACCTATATATATATATATATGTACCACCCAAGGACAGGGAATTCCTATTACATGGATATATATATATATACACACATACACATATATACATATATATATATATATACATATACAGCAGCCTCGCGGTCTTGGACAGACCCAGGACTTCCTGCCCAGACGGCAGCCTCACCCTCGCGGTCTCAAACAGACCCAGGATTTCCTACCCAGACGGCAGTCTCAGCCTCGCGGTCTTAGACAGACCCAGGACTTCCTACCTAGACGGCAGCCTCAGCCTCGCGGTCTCAGACAGACCCAGGACTTCCTACCCAGACGGCAGCCTCAGCCTCGCGGTCTCAGACAGACCCAGGACTTCCTACCCAGACGGCAGTCTCAGCCTCGCGGTCTCAGACAGACCCAGGACTTCCTACCCAGACGGCAGTCTCAGCCTCGCGGTCTTAGACAGACCCAGGACTTCCTACCCAGACGGCAGCCTCAGCCTCGCGGTCTGAGACAGACCCAGGACTTCCTACCCAGACGGCAGCCTTAGCCTCGCGGTCTCAGACAGACCCAGGACTTCCTACCCAGACGGCAGTCTCAGCCTCGCGGTCTCAGACAGACCCAGGACTTCCTACCCAGACGGCAGCCTCAGCCTCGCGGTCTCAGGCAGACCCAGGACTCCCTACCCAGACGGCAGCCTTCACGAGTTCATCCTATGATCACTATAACATACGACAAGGGAATCAGTGTATCAGATCACACAAGAACTGCCAGTTTGAGCACAACCTGTTCTCTGGTTCGAGGGGCTCCTTCCTCCCCTATTCAGTTACCACTTACCGGATCAGGGTTAACATCTGTCCATGTTGAGTTGCAGCTGACTAAAAGAATAGGCTACCCTCTTATACAAGAACACGCAGCACATGTTGACTACAAACTGACTTTATTATATATATATATATATCATATACGCAAGCACATAATGTAATGTAACACATAACCTGTAAAGAAAAGTGAAAGATTAGGTTGTACACTCTAATAAGAAAGGGGTCGACATCACCTTAGTCGTGTGTAGCCTGCACTCAATGGTCATCTAGGTCCCCTTCTCGTCTGTGCCTCGGCTCGCCTGGAGATCACACCTACGTAGCTCCCTTCTCCGAGTCACTGGGACCTCTTCCTCATCGGCTACTCTCTCCTCTCTGGCAATTCTGCTAGAAGAGTAACTGTCTCTTGGTCTTTCTCCGTCCTCAAGTTTGTCATCTGTCTTCCCTGGAATAAGTAGTAGCTTTTCTGCTAACGGCTAGGTGCCGCCTATGGATTGAAAGAATAAGTGTCCGTATCTGCCTCAGGCTTTCACTAATATAGAGGTGCATTTTCTCATGGAAAATGCCAGCCCGTAACCTGCCGCCCACCAAATTCTTGTACCTCCCCGTACCAAGGACACTTTCCCAGCCGGCCGGCCTGATGTAGCGTCTTCGGCATGAAGAAAAATACAATCCTTCGATAAGGGCCGGTCTGAACCGGTTCTCTCCAAGCGAATAACACCTCATAACTAAAACATCCCCTGTAACTTGGAAACATCTCAAGCTGCTGGAGCAGAAAGAAAGATGGAGTCTCCCCCGTTTGAGGCCTACCAGGCCTGAATTCAACACAGCTCCATGAAATACCCTCACTACAGGGCAGGTTATCCCTAAGACTAACAAATCTATCCCCTAGGATATGTGTGCAAGCCCTAATCTATGGGGAAGAACACAGGATCATGTCGAAGTGCCTAGTAAATAGACTTCATTCACTACTCTAACCCTTAGGCTTGAATGGTAATAGACTGAAGTCACCCTAATCACCCATCAACACAATAGGGCCGGGAAAATCGAGCAGTACATTTCACCCTTGACTTCAGTCTATTGTACATTCATTAAACCGAACTAACATCCGTAGAGGAATAATATGAAACAAAACTAACTGACCTATGTCTAGCACCAAGTGTGCAGAATTGAAGTAGTGAAGGGATACACTGAATAAAACAACAACTAGAAATCAAAACAGCGATGGCAAGTAGAATACCTCCTAATATTCGACGTAATAGATACAGGTCGGGTAACCAATTAAAGAGCCAGTCAAACCAGCCTTGGTCAATGTGTTTTCTCAATTCCTTCGTCAAATCATGTAACCTGTCAATGTGGGCGCGAATAGATTGTGTATGATCAGACAAGTTAAAACAACAAAGACCCTCAAAGTCAGAGCAGTCATGTCCATGTTTAAGCAAAAGATAATCAATGGCCGCTCTATTTTGCAAGATGGCTCTGCGTTCACCCTGGGCGTCTAACAGCATGTCAGACAGGACTGTAGAAGTATGATTAATAGATTTTACCATCCAGCAGGCCATTTTCTCAATAGATTTAGCATTATAAACCGCCAAAGCAGGAACACCAATAATTGAAATAGCCAAGCTAAGGTATTCAGACTTGGAATACAAATGCAAAGATGAGTCACAATCCTCCTGTAACATCACTGTATCTCGAATCACACGAGAATTGGCATTCGGATGTGACGAGAACATTAGTAAACTGAGTCTTGTAATAGCACAGGGGCCACCAGAAATATTCGCGGGGACATATGGCCAAGAAGTATTACCACATGAGAAAAGCCATCCGGCAGGTAGCAACATCGTGCGATAATGACTGGGGGTAACTACCAAACTCTTGCAAGTCATATTGTTCATGACCGAAGCACATGTTTTCGGTGTCCTTTGAAAGCACAAAGTTCGCTCATGAAAGGTGAAGGAAGTAGCACCTTTCAATTTCAGCTGTAGACATTCAGAGATTGCACTAGGATTACATGTAAGGAAAAAGCATATATCACCTTGTGTGATATTATAGGTAACTATTTGGGTTTGGATGGGGGGTATCCTGTCCGGAAGTTCCGTACATAAGGGGCAATACGTGTGGGTAGCAAAATCGCCCAGAAGAACATTGGGGCGAGCCTTCGAAATGTTGAAAATATTAGTTAGGGTTTCCATTGAAGCAGGGACAGCAACCAGACAGGTCGCTAGGATATCATGTACAGATCTCATCGGCGTCAAACAAAAGTGAGGGGCATCGGTCACCCTTTTCGCCAATAGTGTCCAAAAGTTCGATGACGAATCCCACGTAGCAAAGGAACGCGACACTCGGGCGCGTAGCTCATCCGGGGTTGACGGGAGTCCTCCTCCCTCGTCGAACCAACCCGAAAATAGTCCTGCGACGACACATCCTGCAGCAACAGTCCAAAGAATGATCTGAAAGAGAATCAAATACAGGCATTAATCATTCTCGTAAGTAACACTTGTCAGCCGGGACTGCTTCCCAGCTATCTTTCCCTGGTCTCATAACTAAAATGGTATTATCATGACCGGTGGCGATGACCTCTGCCTGTTCAGGGGGAGTCTTAGGCGACTGCACCCAAACCCTGGCCCCAGGGTTATCTGTGGAGCCAAAACCTTTCTGGCCTCGTACAGTTAGCAAAGTTGGGGCAGTGCCTTTTACCATCCCACCACTGAAGACAGGCATTATCAGTAATTGAGCCACTCGGTCAGTTCGATGGATCAGCAAATCAGCCTCACTGCTATTTAGCAGGAGCACCTTAATCTCTCCCTGATAATCGCTGTCAATGACCCCTCCAAGTACCTGAATGCCTTTTACGGCCAGCCCCGATCTAGGGGCGATTAATCCAAAATTCCCGGGTGGTATATGAACACCAACACCGGTCGCGATGATGACCCGATCCTTACCTTTTAGAACGGTGTCATCCATGGCATGCAAGTCTAAACCTGCTGACCCTGGGGTCGCTCTACATGGAGCCAAAGCTCCGGGAGTAATCTCCCAGTACATCACGGTCTCTCTGATTTCATTTGGTTGAACATTAACATTCGGAGGGAACAAACGCATAAGTGGAGATTCAGCATTTAGAAAAGGACGATTATTCAAAATTAATAGTGCTTGAGATAAAAAGTCTCGCCAATTCTTATATTTGTCATCAGTTAGTTTACGCAACTGCCCCTTCAGCAGACCATTCATTCTCTCCACAAGACCTGAGGCCTGTGGATAATACGGGACATGAAACACCCAGTCAATATTGTTTTCCACACAGAATTCCTGTACCAATCTTCCACGAAAATGGGATGCATTATCAGATTGAATTTGGAATGGCACACCATAATACATGATAACCAATTCCAACGTTTTAATGGTATTCAATTGAGTAGCTTGCTTACAGGGAAGGGCTACCAACAAGCCACTGTATGTATCAACAATTGTGCAAACATATTGACAATTCCTGCTCATGGGAAGTGGACCAATGTAATCAATTTGCCAAATTTGAGCGGGCAGTTTCCCGCGATGTAAATGACCTTTAACAATTTGGGGCACTTTGCGCTGTCTGATATGCTGACAAATGGGACAATGTAAAATAACATTCTTGATCAAATCTAAGGGAATATGAATTCCTCGATCAGCAGCCCACCTGCTAGTGGCTTTCTCTCCAAAATGTCCTGCCTTCTGGTGGGCCCATTTCGCCAATCCCGCCATATCAGAATCTTGCCTGTCCACCACTGCCTCAGCAATTTTAGATTTCTCATCTGCAATGTTATGAAAAAATTTGTCAAGAGAATCTATAGGGGTGTGAGCATCCACATGGAAGATTGTAACAGTACTCTGTGGGAGCATCTCCCAAATCTCTTGCCATAACTCTCTGCCCCACAACTGTTTAGAATGCAATTCCCAATTATGGGAATGCCAAGTCGGTAACCAAACTGCCAGTCCATTGGCAGTAGACCAAGAGTCAGTGAAAATATGACATGTGCCGGGTAATTCTTGTTTCAGGACTTGGTAAACAGCATACAATTCAGCGAATTGGCTGCTCTTACCTTCACCAGTTGTGCTCAGCAGTTTCTGCGTGACCGGATTATAGGACACCGCTTTCCAGTGCCGTTTCGGCCCTATGAACCTCGCTGAACCATCCGTAAACCAGACATGGTTCCTGTCCTCTACGGACAAATCATCAAAGGGTCTACCCCACTTGACAGGAGACTCCTGTACTAAAGGTACGGAACATACACTCTCAGTCTCAGTCGATGGCGCTCGCGCCACCTGCTCATGTAAAGATGCAACTCCTTTCTGTCCCACACGTGCCCTGTCTTGTATATACCATTTCCATTTAATCACACTCGCCTCCTGGGCGTGTCCAATGCGGTGAGTTTTTGGCGAGCTCATAACCCACTGCATAATAGGAATCTCAGGTCGCAAAACTATATCATGTCCCAAAGTCAGTTGCTCGGTATCCACCAGAGCCCAATAACATGCAAGTAACTGTTTCTCAAAGGGTGTATAACGCTCACTAGCATCAGGTAACTTTTTGGTCCAGAAACCCAACGGCACTCTACTTCTGCCTTGCTTCTGCCACAAGCTCCAATTCGCATAAAGGCCCTGTACAGACACATTTAAATCTACCTCCCCATCACGTACGGGCCATAAATCCAAAGCATGTTGAATTGCCTCTTTTGCTAGGTCGAACGCATCTTGCTGTGGTGTACCCCAATCAAACGCATTCTTTTTATGGGTGACACGGTACAAGGGGGCCAATATTTGACTCAAATGAGGAATATGCTGACGCCAAAAACCAAATAAACCAATGAAGCTTTGGGCTTCCTTCCTATTCCTTGGAACTGCAAAATCAAGAATCTTCTGTTTAACCTGAGGGATCACTTCACGGTGCCCTTCATGCCAATTAATACCCAAAAATTTCACAGCCTGGGACGGGCCTTGTAGTTTATCCGGATTGATTTCCCAACCTTTCTCACGCAGGCACTCAATGACTCTGTCCAATTGGGTCTGAACTTCCTCTTGTGTTTCGCCTTGGATCAAAACATCATCAATATAATGACACATCTGAACCCGTGGATGAACTGGCACCTCAGCCAAATGCTCTGCCACCACCCGGTGACATATAGTAGGACTATGCACATAGCCCTGAGGAAGACTCCTAAACGTCATTTGACGCCCATTCCACGTAAAACTGAATTGTTCCTGACACTCAGGGGCAATCGGAATTGAAAAGAAAGCATTAGCAATATCAATTGACGCATACCATGTACCCGGATGTGTTTGGATTCTTTCAATTAGAGTAATAACATCCGGTACTGCAACAGTCAAAGAGGGTGTGTGTTTGTTCAATTCTCGATAATCAACAGTCATACGCCAAGAATTATCACTCTTACGTACAGGCCAAACAGGATTATTCCAAGCAGAAGTAACTGGGGTTATAACACCTGCATCCACCAACTCCTGAATAGTGGTACTAATCTCCTCGTGACCACCCGGAATACGATACTGCTTCTGACAAACCACTTTTGTCGCCTGAGGAATTGTTATGGGGGGCATTCGTAAACGACCAACCCGTATAGGCCTGGACGATATATAATGCGTAGTACCAAATTGGTAACATCCATCATCTAAATGCAAAGTCATTCCTTTCAAAATATCTATTCCAATTATGAATTCCAAGAGAGGCACCACTAGTACAGAGTATTCTTTTTTAGGGATTCTACCTATTCTCATTTCAAGTAATGTTTGAATTGCGGGAGTTTCCTTTCCACCTAATCCGGTAATTGTAAAAAACTGACCTTTAAACTTCTTTGATTTACCATGAATAAGAGTGGCCTCCGCTCCTGTATCTACCAATGCTCGGGCCCTTTGGATATTACGATGTCTCCAATAAATTTCAATATCTACATAGGGTCTATTATCTCTGTGAGCCCATCTGTGTACTGGAGCTTGACCTATTCCCTAGTCATGTTTCCCGCATTCTGTGTACCAGGATAAATCAGGATAAAGACTCTCACGTTTCTTAGGTATAGGAGCCTCCTGTTCATATCCATTCCCAGTACGAAATGGATTCGTGTCATCAGCAGTACAGCGCTGGTTTCGATCGGCCAGATTATGACGATCCTCTCTCCTCCTCAACCCAGGGGATTGATCCCTATCATCTCTACGTCTGTTGTAAATATAATCATTTTTTCCCCTCTCTCTTTCCTCTTCTCTCTCTCTGTCTCTCTCTCGACGAGGGGACATATCACGTACATAACGTCGGTCATCACGACGAACAGAGCGCCCACGGCGGTCGTCATCACCGCTACCGTCAGAACCACCGCGATCACACTCAGACATCCGAACACGCCGGGCACCCTCCTTCCGATCCAAGCCACGTTTGCGAAACAACTCCCACAAACGAGCAGTTGTCTCACCGTCAATGTCCTCCCTCCGCACACCATCGGCCAGAAGACCAGAAAAGATATCACGTCTAGTAAGCTTATTGTCACCAGGAGTACGAGTGTCAGGCCGGGACTGACGTTCAGGTTTAAACCACTCGCCTAACTCACCGAGTTGGCGTACCGATTCCAGTACTGTAGATAATACGTTACCAGTTTGATTAATCAATAAAGTCATCATGACCTGCTTATAAGCAACAGGGGAAGAACGAATAATACGATTCCGCACAGAAGATGTCAATGAACCATCAAGCAATCTGTCAGCAGTACCTAGAAAAATCGCCGTTTTCATCACCTCTTCTTTGAGACGTTGTGCAGCGTCGCGCAAAGTATACCACTGTTTGTCATTCACAGGCCAATCAGACTCAGTAGGGTACTTTATATTACAACCCTCAGTCGCCAATTGAAGTAAAGAAATTTGACCACCACCATTATAGTTACGAAAATGATCCTGTACAGTAGAATCCGAGCTCAAGGAACAAAACTTCAAACAATCACCATTATCCAACATAATGCCAGCAGCGCCCAGTTCATAAAGGCGCACCATCCATGTGAGTAATGTCTCACCAGCTCGCTGCCGAAATCGCTGCAAAATATCACTAATTTCCTGTTGGGTAAAGTCCTCTAAGGAGTCTAAAGAAATACCCTGCGGAGCAGCAGGAGACTGCTGCAATTTCCGACGAAAAACTGGATGCACCGAGACCGCGGGGTGAGCATCACAAGGAGCTCGACCAGTACACGTAGAGGAACAATCAGCGGAAGAAGCATCAACCCTGCTCGAAGGAGGAGCGCAATCACGGGGTGCACCATCAGGGGTGCGAGAAGCAGGCTTACAATCATGGCGGGAGCGGGAGGACTCACATTTGACAGATTCCTCACTCGAGGAACCAGAGTCGCTCGAGTTCCAGATATTACCATCCCATTCATCAGGATTCCAATCCAGTCCGGCATTCGCCACGACCAGGCGCACCTTTCGCGTCGAAACCCGGCCGCGCCGATGTTTGTATTTATAACGGGCAATTCGCACAGCCGCCCTCTCGGCAATAGTCTGATAAGTCTCAAGTTTGTCAGTAAGCAACTTATTTTGACACCGCAACAAAGTATGAGAATTCTGAATCTCAACAAAGTGCGCTTCCACATCCTTAAGAGAGATCTGTAGCTTCAACAATCTCTCATGCAGAATTCTGTACGCAGACAGAACAATCCAACCTCTGCGCCCTAAAATGGGAATCTCCTCACCCTTCGAGATGGGTGCCTTCTGTAAACAAGTAATCACATTGGCCGGCTCCGCCAGCTCCAAAGAAGAATTCCAATTCTCACTCAAACCAGTAGAATCAGCCCACTCCCGGGCTAAGGCTTCATAAGGCGTTGAATCCCATCCGGGAATATCAATGGGCAACTTGAGAGTAGATTTTGACTTTCTAGAAAACATTGCGAAAAAGAAAGAAGAAAAGAAAGAAAAAGAAAAGAAAGAAGAAGAAAAACTATACACACAATTATACCACAAATAATACACAAACAAAACCACGCACACGCCGAAAGCAAACACGAGACAACACGACGCACACAGGTTTCGAAAACGGTTCGTGACGCCAAATGTTCTGCTTGGGTTGTCGGATCAGATAGAACCCGCTCAACAGAGCCTCTCTAACCCAAATCAGAACGTTACCCTCTCCCTAGGGCCTATTCACAAGAACACACCTATATATATATATATATGTACCACCCAAGGACAGGGAATTCCTATTACATGGATATATATATATATACACACATACACATATATACATATATATATATATATACATATACAGCAGCCTCGCGGTCTTGGACAGACCCAGGACTTCCTGCCCAGACGGCAGCCTCACCCTCGCGGTCTCAAACAGACCCAGGATTTCCTACCCAGACGGCAGTCTCAGCCTCGCGGTCTTAGACAGACCCAGGACTTCCTACCTAGACGGCAGCCTCAGCCTCGCGGTCTCAGACAGACCCAGGACTTCCTACCCAGACGGCAGCCTCAGCCTCGCGGTCTCAGACAGACCCAGGACTTCCTACCCAGACGGCAGTCTCAGCCTCGCGGTCTCAGACAGACCCAGGACTTCCTACCCAGACGGCAGTCTCAGCCTCGCGGTCTTAGACAGACCCAGGACTTCCTACCCAGACGGCAGCCTCAGCCTCGCGGTCTGAGACAGACCCAGGACTTCCTACCCAGACGGCAGCCTTAGCCTCGCGGTCTCAGACAGACCCAGGACTTCCTACCCAGACGGCAGTCTCAGCCTCGCGGTCTCAGACAGACCCAGGACTTCCTACCCAGACGGCAGCCTCAGCCTCGCGGTCTCAGGCAGACCCAGGACTCCCTACCCAGACGGCAGCCTTCACGAGTTCATCCTATGATCACTATAACATACGACAAGGGAATCAGTGTATCAGATCACACAAGAACTGCCAGTTTGAGCACAACCTGTTCTCTGGTTCGAGGGGCTCCTTCCTCCCCTATTCAGTTACCACTTACCGGATCAGGGTTAACATCTGTCCATGTTGAGTTGCAGCTGACTAAAAGAATAGGCTACCCTCTTATACAAGAACACGCAGCACATGTTGACTACAAACTGACTTTATTATATATATATATATATCATATACGCAAGCACATAATGTAATGTAACACATAACCTGTAAAGAAAAGTGAAAGATTAGGTTGTACACTCTAATAAGAAAGGGGTCGACATCACCTTAGTCGTGTGTAGCCTGCACTCAATGGTCATCTAGGTCCCCTTCTCGTCTGTGCCTCGGCTCGCCTGGAGATCACACCTACGTAGCTCCCTTCTCCGAGTCACTGGGACCTCTTCCTCATCGGCTACTCTCTCCTCTCTGGCAATTCTGCTAGAAGAGTAACTGTCTCTTGGTCTTTCTCCGTCCTCAAGTTTGTCATCTGTCTTCCCTGGAATAAGTAGTAGCTTTTCTGCTAACGGCTAGGTGCCGCCTATGGATTGAAAGAATAAGTGTCCGTATCTGCCTCAGGCTTTCACTAATATAGAGGTGCATTTTCTCATGGAAAATTCCAGCCCGTAACCTGCCGCCCACCAAATTCTTGTACCTCCCCGTACCAAGGACACTTTCCCAGCCGGCCGGCCTGATGTAGCGTCTTCGGCATGAAGAAAAATACAATCCTTCGATAAGGGCCGGTCTGAACCGGTTCTCTCCAAGCGAATAACACCTCATAACTAAAACATCCCCTGTAACTTGGAAACATCTCAAGCTGCTGGAGCAGAAAGAAAGATGGAGTCTCCCCCGTTTGAGGCCTACCAGGCCTGAATTCAACACAGCTCCATGAAATACCCTCACTACAGGGCAGGTTATCCCTAAGACTAACAAATCTATCCCCTAGGATATGTGTGCAAGCCCTAATCTATGGGGAAGAACACAGGATCATGTCGAAGTGCCTAGTAAATAGACTTCATTCACTACTCTAACCCTTAGGCTTGAATGGTAATAGACTGAAGTCACCCTAATCACCCATCAACACAATAGGGCCGGGAAAATCGAGCAGTACAGGAGGATAGCCAGTATACCACAGGATACTTCCTGTTGGTGAGCCTGCAAGGCCAGAAGGCGTCCAGCTTTCTTCCACCACTCATAATAGCATTGTTTAGGGTGTAAAAGTGTTTTTTTCTGCTCTGGTGGTGTACAGAGTGGGTGTAGAGTGTGACCTATGTGGGAGTTGTTTTGGTGTTGTGCTTGATGTCTAGCGGGTGGTTTTACTTCTGTGGTCTTGTAGCAGCAGTTAAGTATGGAGTGGTGTAAAGAGGAGGAAGGGATAAATTTACTTATGCGTTTAGCTACCATTTTAGTGCTGGTGGGCCTTCATCAACTGAAACTTGACCTTCGAGGTTTGCTCTATGCTTTCTTATGCAGTGGAGTGGAGAGTGGCGTCGTAACTTAAACACTGCCAATCCACCCCTGCTGCTCGCCGTCATTTTTCTCCAGATCCCCCCCCCCCCTCCCTGCCGCTACCTGCCATGGGCGGCAATCTGGGGGATAGCACCGGGCACCAGAAGCTCTAGCTACGCCACTGCTGCATACTCTTTGTTTAATAGTCATTATGGTGTCCAGCCTTGGCACAGTGGTGCCTCTGATAAAATGGTGAGCATCACTGTCATATTGTAGGCATCCTTGGTGTTATGGTGAGCATCCTTGGCAGCTGATCATTAAAGCTGGATATTCGAAGGAGATTCTGCCTATGTGAAACATAAGCACATGTGAGTAAAGTATGAAAATGACAAACTGATGTTTGGGGACTGCATATTTAGTAAAAATGAAAACTGACACAGAAAATATGTTTCTTTTAGAAAATACATTTGGATAATTGAGCTTGTTTGCCCTAATTGAAAGAAGTATTTGATTAAAAAAGTGTTTTTATCTGAAACTGATATTCAAATTCTGACTATATGGTTGCATTTCCAAAACGTATTTAAAGCTTATAATTGAATGGTAACATATGCAGATTTGGGGAGACTCAATGCTGTGTATATGAACTATGTGCGTCAGGGTACATGCGACTTTGGCTGTTTTTTCATTAGTCGTGAGGAGACATTTGCATTGATTACGCTTTTCCTGTAACTTTTGCCTGAAATGTTTGGGTGGTCACTAGTTCTATTGTTTTTTTTTTTTTTTTTTTTTTTTTAAAACCTTTATTTCGGTAAATGCACAATACACAGCGTCTGCCTACAACCCCTCGGGGCCGGCCGCTATGACATTGTAGAACATAGAACAATAATGTCAGGATAAGAAAAGGTTTAATTTTATGATTTTGTCGAGTACAATGTAGTGAACTACGAAAGGAGTCGAAGCTAACATTGACCAGGAGAGACATAACCGTTCACGGAGCTCCCAGAAGGAGGCGTTATATAGGAAAGCGTTTGCAAGGAAACAGGTGGCCACCATCCGGGAAGTAAGAGCAAACACGATACCACAGAATGATAGAACACGTATAAACTCCCAACTAACACTGAACCCCGACGAAACAAAGAAACATAAAAGAAAAAGAAACCGAAGAAGAAGAGAGAAAGAAAGAGAAAGAGGGCCATAGAGACAAAGAAAAGACATAGAACACATCCCATCCCCCCACCCTGCGTACCAGCGGAAGGCCACGGCCCACCCCCCCCCAATAGGCATGCCTGTCGCCCCAAATGAACCCCAAGTAGGAAGAGAGTCCGGAGAGTGGGAAAGAACCTCCCAGTCTCCGACTCCCAGAGAAGGCAGGAGGAGGAAATTTTACATACTCCCGGTCACCACAGCCCCATAAGCATCCCCCACCCTGAATATCATCAGCACAACTGAAGTAGCAAGCAAAGCAGCAGGTGGGGAGACTCCATTCCAAATGTGCAAATAAATCAGATAATTAGCAGTCCCGTCCTAGTACCCGCCCGCCAATACGTACAGCAAACTAAAGGGAATCGCCCAGCCCTGGCCCGATCCTAAGTGGCCCCACAGATCCACCCCCGCGATCAACAATAGCAAATTACACACATGCGGCACAGCAAATACATGGACAAATATTCTAGTCCGGGTCATGCCAGGCGGTCAGGCAGGATCATCAAGGGAGACAACATCAGCCCTGGCCAGAACGCGGAGACCCCACCAAGCATGGCCACCGCTGGGAGTGTACCTCAGGCAGAACAAAGGAGCAAGATGGCCGCTCCCGGCATAGAAGACGCAGAGGGAGAGGAAGCGAGAGTTCCCAATCATAAACCATCACCACAGCGATAGCAACCAACACAGTTTTCCCCACAGAACGGCACACACTCCGGCGTTGTTGAGGAAGCCGTGGCAACACTTGCAGAGGCAGAGTCTCAGCTTGTAAAGTGGAAGGGAGCTTTGTATCTGCAACTTTGTCATTAAGAGAACACTCGACACTGTAGCCAGGGAGAGGACGTTCCACAGTATCCCCCTGTCGCCACATTGTATCCACCTCGAAGGGAATGAGAGGCATTGGGGGGTCAGACAACCGCAGTAGTTCCCTGGATGGCATAGCAGCATCGATCTTCCGCTCCAGTTCTCGAGTGTGTTGGCACCATGTCGCCCT
This sequence comes from Triturus cristatus, assembly GCF_964204655.1. NCBI lineage: Eukaryota > Metazoa > Chordata > Amphibia > Caudata > Salamandridae > Triturus > Triturus cristatus. The sequence continues at coordinate 324,759,160 of NC_140592.1, forward strand.
CAAGTCTTCCAGGGCTAGAAGGATATCACCATAGGTCAGGTCTGCTCCTTGCTTCCGCATGTCGGCAGTATGTAAAGGCGCCACCAGGACACCCTCCAGCTCGACAGTAGGCAGGGAAGCGCGCGTCAGGGGTATGGAGGCTTCCGTCTTTCCGGCGAGGTAGACCGGCACCGCCACCATTTTGGCAGTTAGCCCACAGCGGAGGGGTGAGGGCGACTCCATAGGGCGGAGGAATAGTAGTTAAGGCAAGAAAAGTTACCGCTCGCTATACGGGGCTCACTCGATGGGAGAGCCCTCGGCTGTATTGCAATGCGGGTGGTGGGCGCTCTAAAACGGATACCGCTCTGACCGCTGGTAGCAGGACAAAGGAAGGTTCGCCAGCCCGGGCCCTATCCTACAGGAATTCTCTCCGTCGCGAAGAAGGCTCCGCCAAGCCGCCCACTCCACATCCGGTCACATTTCCCCAGGCGCCGGTCCAGCCCCAGGTCGTCTCACCGTACGTGATAAGCGGTGTCCGGTGACGGTGGTCGGGCCAGGGTGCGTGGGCAAGGTCCGAAGTCGGCAAACTCTATGAATCCTCGACCAAAAAAGCCGGCGGGGACATCGGAGGAATGCGGAAAGTATCAGCGCATTCGTGGTTACATTTGCTCGCACCGTAGGCAGGATTAAAGATCAGGATGTCATATAACCAGCAGACGGGCTGCGGAGCCGGGAGCTCAGACGTCCTATCCGTCCGCCATCTTGGCTCCTCCCACTAGTTCTATTGTTAATGGATGTAGTCACTTTTGTACAGTGCTAAAAATTGGTAGTAGCTCGCTGTGAATTTCTTTGAGCAGAAATAGCTCTCAATATGGAAAAGGTTTAAGACCCCTGCTTTACACATTGATTCTAAGAGAAGCCTGGCTGCTTGTGTTCTAAGCTTCCAGAGGGTTAATCACAGATTAATTTAGTGACTTTGATGGTTCATCCTGACCAGGATCGGGGTTTTTGCTTAACAAGGGTTAATACCCCCTTCAACCAATAACCCAATTTCTCACACCCAATATTTGCACACCAAGGTAAGTAGTGCTAAAGCAGATGATCAATGAATTGACTTCAGTTTGAATTTTCCTGTCTCATTTTAATCTGCCACTTTGTTTCAGTTTACTGCTCCTTGCAAGGTGACAGTCTAAAGCAGTGGGTCTAAAGCTGAGGTTCGCTGGCTTGAGGGGGCTCCTGATGCCTACCCATGGGATATGCAGTTGTTTGGAAAATTAAATATTAGTAGATCAAAAAAAGTACATATACTTAAAAATGCAAAACTGAAAATTGAAAGTTTTAAAATGCTCCGTAAACGCAAAGGAATTTGAATTTGGGTGCTAAAAATGGCCTTTTCTAATGCATTAAAGTATTTTTATTTGCAATTTAGGTAATCACAATTTTTAGCGATTCCCTAAATTGCTAATAAATAGGAAATAGCAATTTGCGATTCGCTAATGCACATGCAAGAAGCCTTTCCTAAATGCGAATTGTGCACCTAGGAAACGCTAATTACCATCAACTTCAAGTTGATGGTAACCATGTGCATACTTTGAAAAATTTACTGAACTGCATTTTCCAAAGTGCCATGTGGCGCACACATGCCCCAAGGGTATGTGTGTGGCTTACAAGTGCATTTTCTTTTGTTAGGGGGGCCTTAGGCCCCCGGGCACCCTTGCCTTTGCATTACCTAATTTGCGATTACTTATTAGGTAAACACAATTTAGGTAATGCAGGATCATTCTCACCTATGGACCTTGAGGCCCATAGGAAAGAATGGAGTCGTAATTGCAAATAGCGATTCCCTAATTGAGTTTGCGATTCTTAAGGAATCGCAATTAGAGAATCGCTATTTGCTGTCTGTTTTGTTGCAGTGCATTGCATTTTGTGATTACCAAACAGAGATATCTAAAAAATCGCTAATTGGTAATCGCAAAATGAAACTTTCATGCATATGCCCCTTAGTAAGTTAAATAAAATATTTCAGAATTTGTGTTTTTGTTTGGTGTATACTTGTTTCTATATTTTTGTATATTGTTTTGAAGATCACATTTTAGAAATTGCATAGGCAGAGTACTCTACTTTCAGTAGTGATTCATTAGGCGTCCACAGAAGTAAAGAGGTAGGTAAAGAACCACTGGTCTATAGCGACTGGATTAATCAGCCAGGATGATTTAATTCCGCAGTTATTGCATCTCTAACTCTGTAGGTTCTTGCATTTTTTGTTTCCAAAGAGATGGTTATTTAAAGTTCAAGGTTTATTATTAGAGGATCAAATTCACTTTAATTTCAGCTAAGTACCCTTCAAAGACAGATAACGTTCCCTTACTTGACTGGCCGCATAATGTCATGTTCACTCAGCTCCAGGGTTATTCTAGGGAAATAAATTGCCATTTGTTCATATTCAGTTTCTACCTTGGCATGTTTCATGGATTTAATTAGCGAGATGTACAAAGTTACTGAAAAACTAATTTTCCTGCCGCTAGATGCTATACTGTTTCTCCATTGAGTTGAAGGTCGCAAAGGGCTGGTAGAAATGTCATAATTCTTTGGTATCCCACGCAGGAGACCCAAACCCAATGAAAACCAGGGTTGGCTCGGATCTGACTCCACCCCCCACCCCTTTTTTTTTTTTTTTTTTGACATGCGTCACTGAAGGTATTTTCAGAACAACTTAACAAGAGTGTGTATCTTCCGAGGCCATACGACTAATGGTAACCTAATTTATTTACCCATTATAAGCACAGACACGACCAGGAGAGGGGATGGGAGGGTTAGGGAGGGGGGGATAGTTTGGGGAGTGGATCGATATTGATGTTCTTTGTCATACAAATTAATGTACTAAATGCTCAATTCCGATAATGTAACAATAATTGCGTAGGTTATATTTGTATTCTGATTCATGCGGAAATAGGTTATGCCTGTTCCAGGAAAGTAAGCGTCATAATACCTGTATGCTGTTTCGGTCTATTTGCTTAAAGTTAAAAATGACTAGGCTTAATAGATTTATGTTATGTACAATTCAAAGAAGTCATCAATAAAGTGTGTTAAAAAAAATAATTCTTTGGTATCCCCTGGGACCTCCACCAAGGAACAGCTTGAGGTGTTGCAGCCTAATTAAAGCTGTCTTGTTTCTGACACAGAGACATCTAGTAACTACATAAAGTACTGCAACCTGGTGAATTGAAGGATTGTGTCTGACTCCAGGGACATCTACTAACGACCTAAGGTACTCCAGCCTGCTACAGGAAAAAAACAAATCTGACACCTGCAAGATTGCTGGCCATGCGTGTGCATGCATCTTGAAACATGCATTCACATGTGAGTGGAAAAAGCAATGGCAAAGTCAAGAGCTACTGGCTTTGCCAATGCTTTGTTTTTTGTTTTTTAACAGCTTTAGCCTAGCTATAACTTTGCCCTCCGCCATTAACTTGCCTTTTGTTTAATCCTAGTATGAAGGTTTACTCTTCTAACTTTACTCCTAATCATTTTGAATGTATTCAGTGCGTGTGCAATATACCTAATCAATGCTTACCAACTGTTTTATAATGTTTTTGTTATAATAATCCCACTGTTATGACTATTGTTTGTAACTGCAGTTTGGGTAACAGACACACCCAGATCACCACTGTCATGGATCTTTGACTTGTATATCGCAATACGATTGCTACACTTAGTGCAAGATTTAGAAAGGCATTTTCCATTTGCAAAGGTACCAATTCGCAAAATTGGACAGTTTGCGACAGCACAATGGCCCTTTGGTATGTACCAAACCAAAGTTGCGATTCTGTAGTATATTACCAAACCACAATTTAGGTTTGCGAGTACATATGAAGCGGTATTTGAAAGGGGCGTGTTTAGGACCTCCCTTCCATATAGTAATTCAGAATGGGATGTATTAATGTTTATTTGGTCTCAAAACAATAATATATTACTGGCTCCGCAAAGGTAGGGTTAATCCAGTCGCAAACAGGAAGGGGTCACCAAGGGAACCCATCCCCTTTGTGAATGTTGGCAAAACCTGTTTAGGTCTCACCTGACCCAGCGCATGCGCTGATCTGGCGAGACTTATTGAGAGGGCTCCAAAAAGTGCTACCAGGCCAGCCTGGAGCTACAGTGCAGGTGCGTGGGCGCGCGCGCCGCGCTTTACCGCGATTACCTTCACTTTCGCGGCCGCACGGCCGCTTTGATGTTTGATCGCGATTGCGATCACTTTCGCAGCCGCACTGCCGCTTGGCATAGCCAATAGGTCTTGCTTTTGAGACCTTATAAGTATTTAGGTATGCAACTGTTGCATGGCTAAACACTTATAAGGTCCCAAAGACGAGACCTATTGGCTATGCCAATGCTTGTTTTAAGAGTAGGCAGTGCTCCCCTGAACACCTAGACTGAACATACTATCAGTGTAATCTTATAGATTTTTGGGGCTCTGAGCATGATATATTATGGGTGCCCTTCTTCAGAACAAGTTTGAATGTTATTACCCATTTCCCAATAGTTTTAGCTCACATGATATCCATCAGTACTGAATTACATATTCACCTTTGAGAAACTGGTCACACAAAAGCAACTGAAATAAACTTTGCCTAGCGAGCCAAATATCCGTAAGATAACACTGTGTGGATAGATTGATTTAGTATCAGAGGTGAAGGTAGCAAGAGAGGGTGAGAGAGATTTAAATAGACAAGTAGAATAGATTAAGCTGAAATTGAAAGTTTGCTTTCTCTGTTGCGCCGCGGGCCGAGCCATGACCAGTGACGCTGCACATTTCCTCTTCACTGGCAACAGTGCAGCCCGCGACGCGTCTCTCTCCTTCTCAAGCGCATCGCAGAGCAACACAGCGGCCCACTATTGCCATTTTGGCGTCGTGGGTGCACCCCGCAACACCTGCTGCCTCTCTGAATCAGGCACACCGCTGACTTGCGTGGCGGCCTGTAAGACGTTTCACATAACATCTTAGGAATACTGCAGTTCCCAGGTGGAGACTGCTGCTTCCTATGCCTTTTGGAGGACACTTGCACTTACCTTTTGTATGGTATTATCCTGTAGATCATCTCCTTTGGGCCATCTTGTTGCCTGTTCTCCTTCTCTCCTTCACAGTCGTGCTCCCAGAGGGCCTTGGGGAAAGGTTGTTCTACCTCTATAACATGGCAGCCTTCCTATTCTGCTTTTCACTCCTATCCAAGATGGACTTCTTACTGTTTTGTCACTTCCTGCTCCTGGCTTGTCACTTCCTGTTTCTGTCTTGTTGCTTCCTGCTCCTGTTTTTTACTTCCTGTTCTTGGGTATAAAAGGGGCAGAATATTTTCCTTCTTGCGTTGCAACACTCATTGTTCCTGTTGGTGTGTCCTCGCTCCTGTTGGTTCCCTGCTCCAGTTTTTGGTGGTCCTTTCCTTCCGTTGACGCTCTCCTTCCCTTGGCTGCTCCTGAGTTCCTGTTTATGGCCTCTGTCCCCTCAATGGGACAGAGGCCATAAACCAGTTGAGTGACAGTGAGCAGTCAGATTAATCGCTAATGATGTTGACATCAGGAGGTTTGGAATGACCTCTATTCAATGTCAAGTCAATTGTTTACCCATACCACATATACCAATACCAAGTAAAGAATGCAAAAGGAGGTTTTCTTTCATGAAGCATGGATCCATGTGGTTCAAAGAAACTCAGAAGGGTGGGAGAAAGAGACAGAGGGAAAAGATTAAACATATTTACAGCATCTTTTGGTGGATAAGTAACTCAGAAAGGAGTAAGGAGTGTACAACCCAAAGCAGACAATACTTGTCTGATAAGAAAGAGATTAGCCAACCTACTTGCTGTCATAGCTGAGACATGGGTTGGTGAAAAGGGTATTTTAGAAGGAGTGAATCCTCCCAGCTCTAATCCAAATGGGAATGCACTCTTTCAGCGGTATGGTCAGAAGCGTGATGAGAACGTTCACACAATTGTTGGTGCTCTAAGCCTGAGGAGAACCACAGAGAGAATGGGTCAAAGGGACAGAGACACAAAGGAAACAGAGGGGAGACATTTTCTTTTTAATCCTAGAAAACTGGAGCTGTCAAGTATGGGAAAGAGGACCACATTAGGCGTGTTACTGCTAGGTGAAGGACTCCATACTTGCTGCTCCTTAAACAGTCTCCTTTCTATTACTGAGGGCACTAAGGTCGCCAAGAATATTTGGGAACCTGAACTAGGAGGCCCTGAAATGTGAGCATTCTAATTTATTCTGTTTTATTCAGGTGACCCATTTTGACTGTCAGGAGTTTCCTGACAATGCAGGAAGCTGCTGCCTATGGGGCAGGGGTAGGGAAAGCCTAAATGTATCTTTCCCAATTGCAGAGGCCTAACTATTGTGATTAGAGGAGATAACATGGAACTCCTCTTCACCAGAATAGAGGTGGAAGCCAATGGCAGGGCTGTCATTGTGGACACCATGGTAAGGAAAAAGCAGGAAACTAATCTTCTTACTTCATTGCAGTTGCCTATCGTCTTCACTGGAAAACGGCCTGCCAAGCAACCACCCCTTCAAATAGGAACCGCCTGAAGTGGCAATCGAAAAAGAGTAGGAATCATGATCGACCCAACATAGGCTTCAAGATACTACATTAGATCCTTCAGCTCCTGCTCTAGACAGAAGGTAGGATGGATTTTGATGGGTGTTCTGAGGCAGGCAGTGTTTTATAGAATGGATTACCTTCACTATTAACTGCTGAAGACTCATCCACAGATGAGGTTTGTCTTGTCCAAACCAAGTGTCCCACTCTGGTCGGCCTTGGAAATCTGGTTGAGGGTCAGTTCACTGGAGTAGTAGCAGACACATTCAGTGTTGCTTGTCATGATAACCTGTAAAGTGAGTCATCCAACCTTGAACCAGGCACTAGCCAAAGGCATGTAGTTCCTCATCCTGAAATTAATTTCTGGATGCATTGACCGTTGAGGTACTTCTTAATTGGATAGCTGGGCATAGTCAAATGAAAGAAAGCGGTAGTCAGCTCTTTGCTACTGGCCTAATATGGGACATGGTGAAGCAAGGTTCTGCACTACGTGAAGAACTTGTCAAGTGGATGACAAGTCAGGTGTTCGAACAGAGCCACAGAGGTAAACTTACCAGTGGCAGGAGTACCGTTTGAAAGAGTTGGGTTCAACAGTGTAGGACACTTGTAATCTCCAAGCACTTCAGATTATGAGAAAACACTGTGCCTCGGCACTCCAAAAGTACTTATTTTAGTCTTGGCAAGTAGGAAAAAGAAAAAGCAATACTCAAAACAGTTTCTCAGATCTGCTCACAACCACAAATCAATCTTGATGAATCATGCAAGAAATTTCTTGGATCTATACTGAAGAGTTTTAATTGTCTGATAACAATGCTCCACATCACAATAATAACATATCAGTCCAGTGTAGAAACACAAACAATATTTGAACAGATTGAATTCATGTTCCTGGTGTTTTCCTTGGTGTCAAAAGAGATGATGGCGGCCAACACGTGTTTTGTTACTCACTGCAACTTCTTCAAGGCTGCAGGCAATTTCAAAATATTTATAAATGTTACAACTAATATATATCATGTCTTCTGGAAATCCCCAGAGACAAGAAAAAAACCTCTTTGTGCAAAGAAAAACAGAAGAAGGAAAGTGAAGCATTAAAAGGTCACCACACACCAGTGTGCACAGGAGAAAAGGAAGGCCAGAGATACAAATGACACCCCCTTATATAAGCAAAGAAGGCGATGAGCGCCAACCAACCAATAGATTGATTTAAAAATAGATGCACCCATTCCGTGAAGATATACAAAAGAATAAAGATGTCTACCTTTGATTCTTAATTCTCACTCTATTTTAGGTGAGGAACAGCATGTAATCTAAAATGTTAAGAAATTCCGAAGTATCCTAGAAAAGGAATACATATCAAGATGATGATAATTTTCTAAAATGTTATCTAACAACTATGTTACTTAAACTAGAGCCATTGCAATAATAGCCACCTTATATGAAAGGCATCAAGGTTACAAGACGTCATATATGCGATCCACTTGAGAATTCAATAGTTCTCTAAGAGGGTCCTAGAAGAGTAAGACCAGGTCACAGGTTCCAGTCCTGTAGCACGCCAAAGGCAATGTATTTCAAAGAAATGTAAATAAAACCATATTGTTAAGATGATCATTTTCTAAAAAGTTGTTTCAGAACAATGTTACTTTTAATAAAGTCAAAGCAATAGTAACTACCTTATATACAAGGTATTAAGATTCCAAGAAGTCATGTATCCGATCCACATGAGAATTTAATAGTTCTCTGGAAGGGTCCTAGAAGAATATATCCAGATCCCAGGTTCCAGTTCTATAACATGCCACTGGCAATGTGTTCCAAAACAATATAATTAGAACTAGGTTTGTGATCACTGAATACATTACTGTTAAGAGACAAGATAGTCTGATTATGTGCTCCTCACTATATAATGACTAGGCAAGTTACCTGCTGTAAAGAAGTTGTCACACTTATTGCGGTGCAGTGTCCTTGTTCAGAAAAATGAATTTTGAGGACGATATATAGAAAACCTCAGAAAGAGAAAAAGTGTATTAATCCTAAAACCAGGGGGGGTCAGACTCCTAAATCTAGTTCTTAACCCAGCGTGAATATAGTCTATGGCAGGCTAGAGATAGAATATTGAAACAAAATTCGGCAACCTGTGGGCTATGATATGTATAGATCTTATATTCACTATGAGAAATATCTCCATATTATTTCAGATTTCATAAGACAAACTGTCATAAGTTGAGATTAATAAAAACATCGAGTTCAAGCCTAAACTTGTTACCATTAAAAATATTTGATACATTTAGCGCGTTGGTGAAACGTAAAAGCTGCGCATCTACTTACTTGTGCTGTGTAAACGAAGAAAATTCGAGGGCTATGATATGCCCCTAAAAATACAGAAGATAGGAAAAACACAGAGAATAATACTCTTTAGCGATCACTAAAGTTGTTCAGTTAAGTCACAAATCAAGCAACAGAAAATCTAAGGTTGTAGGCACATAGCACGCTTGCAAAGAAATATAAGTATGCACACTCACTTACTTTTAATATGTAAAGATGTGGTACACAAGGGCTGTGATATGCCCCTAAAACCCCAAAAAGGAAGGAAACACAGAAAACGAGATTTAAAAAACTATCATCCATGATAAAGTGCTCCTGACAAGTGGCTGCCTGAACACTGGCTGCCTAATGAAATGCCAAAGTCTCAACCTTCAAAAACTGACCTAGTCTTCGGCGAGCCCGCCGATCGAAACTTCGTCCAGTCCGGTCCCGCAGCACAGTGGTATCGACCGAACACTCCGCCGTGTGTCTTGTTTTCGCCTGTCAGATTCCATCTGACAGTGGTGAGTTTTTGGATACCGAGGTGATAGCCTCATTACTCCACATTCATTTTGAGTTTTTTAGTCGCTGTTTCGGTTGTCTTATTGATGTGTGACGCTTTGTTGGATCACAAGGTCAGAGCTGTGAAAGGCCGCGGGTTGCGGTCAATTTGGTTTGCGGAAGTGTCAGCAAGTTTTATCGCAGAGTCTTGTATTCGTCTGCCAAATGTCTTCTGGTGGTGATGAGCTTTTGATGGCTGCCGCGGCGGTTGCCTTCTGACAGTGATGAGTTTTGGGTACCTGCCGGGGCGATTTGCCCTCAGGCAGTGATTAGTTTTTGGATGCTGTGTTGCTGTTTCAGTTTCACAAAGTTAGCGCTTCGATGGGCCTCGGGTAGCGGTCAAATGGGTTTGTAGAAATGTCTGCAAGTTTCCTGATCAGTGGGTTATCTTTTTGATCCAATCCTTTGTAGAATGTCCTGTTGAGTTTGCGGAGATGGTCGTCCAACATCTCAACGCCTAGGTCTCTGTGGAGGTCTGCTGTTCTTGTGAAGTTTGGAGAACCTGCTGCAATCCGTAAGGCCCTGCTCTGTAGTATCTGCAGGTCTTTCCGATGCTGCAGGCGGCAGCCACTCCAAACTGGTGAAGCGTATTGTAGTAAGGTTTAGCCACTCCCTATTTACAACACTAAGTTAGCATAACCGAGACAACTGTTAGAAAGCCAGCTTGCCGTTTCTGCTGCTTTGCACGCGACACTGTTGTTATATGTTATTCATTTTAGAAATGCTTACTCGACTTTGCCTTACAGGATAACAGGTTATTGTTTAACATTCTTAACAGTGTGCTGCGACCTTCGTCTGTACAGCATGTAAAGAACAAGTCTAGGGCACTAGACGGTGCAGAGTGTTGTGTTCAGATTGATCGTACCACTTTTTAGACATATCATACATGCAGCTGCCAACATCTGAAGGACAAGTGCCTTTAATATTACAGTACAGAATGTTTTAGAATTCATTCGAACAGAAGAGCTGATGCATGAGAGAGCTAGCTGATCCTTTGATGTGATTCCACTAAGCTGATCTATACGGTATGGGGTCCCCCCTGATAGCCTAAGAGACCTTCTATTAGCTATTAGTCTAATAATAATTTATTAGTTGCTAGAGAAAGGAGTCTGGCTGCATACCACTGTCATTATTATTATGATTGCTCCTTTTATTCTGTATGGTATTGTAACAATGCTGATGGTTTTGATCTTAACCATTTGTCTGCTAGTGTTAGCCAAATTACTGCATCTTAGGACGCGAGGTTTATAAAATAAACTCTTTAAACTTTACCGTGTCTGTATTATTCTGTTGTGGACTGTTAAATAAGTACAAACCGGTATTTCGGATGCACACCACTCCTGAGAAATATCGAAGTCGCGTGTTCTGGGTTGTCTATACATTGGGACCGCCTAGCTAGATCTAGGCTAACGAATGGGACACTAAGCTAGTCGGATATGGGGTTCTTGGTTCTGAGGGGAGTTTCTGGTACACCACAATTCTCTGAGGTCCTGGTTTCCTGCGCATAATTCTGTGCATACGCAGAATCCCTGCAACATGGCGCCCAACGTAGTTAAGTTCTGATACGCCTTAGTGGTACTTTTATTAGTCCACGACGCCCTGGCTCTGGTTTCCGGATAACGGGAGTGACGGCTTAATCTACCTGAGTTTCGACTAAAGGTTCGTTCAAGCTTCACAATTAAAAAGATTAGTTTTTACTGAACCCAAGTGCTACTGTAGAACTTGTCGTTATTCTTTAGTGTGTCCTAATGGCGGTCAATATAGCCGCACATAGTCGGACTCCTCTACGTCAGCATTTGCGGACGTATGGGGTGCCTGATGACGGGCTGGCTGTGGTCTTTGTGGTAGCTGCTGACGCAGCACACCCTTATGAGTTGTTTTACTCTTGGGTGACTTTTCCAGAGGTGGATGAAGATGATACGTTCCACGAATATACTGCCACACAAGTACCTGCAGCTTATGCTCCGTATAGGACACTAGAAATACCTATTTCTGCCTGGCAGCATACTATTTGGTTTAATGGCGCCCTTCCCCATATGGTAGCACCGCCGAGACTTGGCCCTTTGTCAATTGCAGGGGCTGATTGGCCGGTGCTAGCCGGTTTTACACCCCATCCAAACTACTTGACGGTTGGGGTGGCAGACTTACGAGTACTGCACACTGCCCTGATTACGGTCCATAGGGCTTTAGTGCAGTACATGTCTCGCAACGTTCAGGTGGGGGCACCTGTAGTTGCGGGTCACACGACTGACCACCGAGCTGTGGTCATTAGTCCCGTGATGGTAAATGCGGTTGTAGGCAAGCGCCCCCAAAATAAGGATGAATTTCCTTACTGGCTTGCTGAAAAGTTTGATCAACTGGAAGCCATGTTTCCAAACACTTATCCTGTGGATAAACACAGGATACTCACCATTACTTTGCCGAAGGATCTGGTACCTGATATTGTCGATTGTAACAATTGGGGCACGGTCTTTGCTGCGACCTATTCGAAGTGCTATGGCACTCCGTCTATGTCTGTACTACCCTCTGTCATCAAGAAAGTTCAGGAAAATCATGGTGCAGAGGCGGCCATTGAATTGGGAATGAGGCTTGTCGACAGCTTCGATGTGGTTTCTTCCATGGTGATGGGGAACCTAAAAGGAGATGCTCTGCAGTTCCAAGTAGGTAATATGCTGGAACTTGTGGCTCCTGCTGACAGGCCCAGGGAATTTGCAAAAATTATTGCAAAAGCCTACAGAATGGTGGAACGTAGCGCCCTAGGCGTGAAACTCACCGTTAAAATTCCTGATGTAGTACAGCAGACTAAGGTGAGTTCGTCTACGAAAGACGAGAAGCCCAAGTTTCCAAAGGAAAGTTGGCGAGCCAAAAAACAGGGAAAGCAGCAACAGAAGCGTAGGTCGCGTTCTGCCTCGCCAGTTCAGTCGTCTACTGAACGCAAATATGATTTGCGCGATCGTTCAAGTATAAAGTCACCTGATAGATTTCAGGTTTCTGAACGCTCTCCTCGTTCTTCACAGGAAACATCGGCTTCACAATCCGGTGGCGGAGACCGTGGGAGAGGAAGGGGTGCGCAAGGTCGTGAGCAGCCCCGCCAGACTGACATAAAAGGCAAGCAGGACGAGTCTGCACGACAAAGACCTCCGTTTCAGAAAAAGAAAGTTGCTGCACTTACAGCGAGCTATGCCTCAGATGGTACGGACACTGCTTCAGAACCGGACATGGGCTCTAACGGTGTTAGACAGCGCGGCGGAAGTTACAGTAGTGCGGCAAGCACTGCGTCTGTATCTGGAGGTGACAGCAACTGATACATATGTGAGTGTTGAAACTGCTGATACTCGCGAAAAACCCCTGAACAAATGTTTGATATAATCCTTAAAATAGAGGGTGACATACATCGAAGAATTAGAGTAGTTTTTTGGGATAATTTGTCCTCCACTTATGACATTTTGTTAGCGGAGGAGGATTGGCCTCCGGCTTTCATTTTAGATGATCCTAGAGGGGAGGTGGTAATCCTCCCCTCCTTTGGGCACACAGTGCCGATGGAACATTCTAACAGGTTGGCCGGGGAGTGGGCACAGGTGCAAGCGCCTGCGTTGTATCGCAATCAAGTGGGCTGGGATAAACTTTCTCCCGACCATACGATTCCGTTGCAGTCCGATCCCCAGCCTCAACCCCAATATCCCATGCGTCGCGAGGCTAGAGCTCACGTGGCGACTATCCTTGAACAATTGGAATATCAGGGAGTAATTGAAACTTGTGTGTCACCTATGAATAACCCTTTATTCACTGTGACGAAGCCTGACGGGTCGTACCGCCTAGTTTTGGATTACCGGCACTTAAACTCGCACTGCGGGACGTGCGCGGTACAGAATACTCACAGTTCGGCTCTCGTCGATAGTCTTGTGAGAAAACGGTTTAAAACCACACTTGACATTTCCAATGGCTTTTACAGCCATAACCTGTCCCCTCAGAGTAGTGAGTGGACGGCATTTACCTCGGGCGGTAAACAAAGAAAGTTTAAAAGACTACCTATGGGCTATAAGAACAGCCCTGGGGTCTTTGCTGCTCGAGTGGTCTCGCTCCTAGAGTATATGGACCCGGATGCATACTCGTATGTAGATGATATTTATCTAACGGACGACGAGTTGCTCCCACACCTTGCTCGCGTGTATGGCATAATTACTACATTTGCTGACTTTGGATACAAATTCAATTTTGCGAAGTGCCACATTGCCGAGTTCACAGTGTTGTTCTTGGGGTACGAACTCATTAGTGAGGGTCGCGGCTTGGCTCCGCACTTCCTTGAGAAGTGCGCACGCCTTTGTACTCCTACAACGCTGAAAAAATTGCAATCATTGCTGGGTTTTCTGAATTTCGGTCGTACCTACATTCCTGATTATGCCCAGCGTATCAAGACGCTTTATGCCTTGGTACAACCTACTTTTACCAAATCATGCTGGCTGCCAGAGCATACAGCTGCATTACAAACTTTGCAGTCTGATCTTCTTGCTTCTAAATACTTACAAACTCGTGATAACCATACTAACCTGGTCATTAGAATTGTACCAGGCGCGGTGGGTTTCACGTACTTAACGTTCAATGAGGGCGACACCGTTCCCATTGCTTACAAATCTCATCTGTACACATCAGCTGAGCTGCGCTTTTCCGCTGTCGAAAAAGTACTGACAGCAGTTCAGATGGCGATCCTTAAAGAACGAGCACTTTCACAGGGAAAGCACATGCTGGTGGTAACACCGTACCCTGCCCTCGAGGCAGTCACTAAAGCTAGTGTACTAAATTCTAAGGCTTTGCATCCAAGGTGGATACAATGGGCAACTTCCTTGGCTTTGCAAGACGTCACATATATCTTTAACGCGGCGTTGCAGTCGCAGGAGTTCTTGGATTATGAATTCGTTCATCCGACTCCTTCGACATTGCGCCCACTTGAGGAGTACCGTTGTGTCATTTACACTGATGGGTCTGCGCAACCCGCTACTTGATCGAAGCACGTCTATTCAGCTGCCTGCGCAATTGTTGTGGGTACCTTCGTGAATGGAGAGTTCCAATCTGAAGCTGTGCATACACAGACATTGGGTGATTGTACCGCGCAGTTGGCTGAAGTTTGTGCTCTGGTGCTTGCGCTGGAGTACGCTGATCTTCGAATCCCCACTCTAGTGGTGTGTGATTCGTTCTATCGTGTTCAATCTTACAATGACAATCTACATTTTTGGATTCAGAATGATTTTCATGATTCCAAAGGTAGCACAATAAAGCATAAAACGCTTTGGGTTCGAGTGGCAGCACTTAAAGAACTGCTACCACTCGTGAATGTAATTCACACTCTTGGTCACCAACGAGTTGGTGTCCATGCTGTCGGTAACAGTTTGGCTGACGAGGCAGCAAAAACAGCAGTGGCAATATATCTAGTAGCAGTAGTTACAAGATCCAAAAGTAAGATCGATGATGACATCTTGGCAGCTATTGCTGCCTCCGAGACAGGGACGACTTTTCCGAAAGGTTTCCCTTCTCGATACCATTATCGCTTAAGTCCTGATAACGTCCCGTTAGTGAGGATTAACGACGTTGGTGACAGGGTGATTCCCAACGCGGACCGTAGATACTCTTTGATATCAGCTGCTCATGAGGGTGTTGCGTCTGCGCATGCCGGAGTGTCGGCTACTGTATCTCTGTTGCAACAACGTTACTGGTGGTACAGTTTGTACAAACAAGCGCGGGCATTTGTTCTTACTTGTGAAATTTGGCAGCAGATTAAGCCTTCTACTGCAGCGCGTCCACCACAAATACAGTTGCATATATCTAATCAACCACTCGCGTGCGTTTATTTAGATCACTGCGGTCCTTTTACCTCTGATACTGCGTACAAATACATCTTGGTTGCAGTTGATTCGTGCACACGTTTCCTGTGGGTATGGCCACAAAGGAGTGCTGATGCCAGAACTGTCATCAAGGATTTGCGTGTCTTTGTAGGGAGTTTTGCATGTGGTACCCTTCATTCTGATCAGGGTCCTGCGTTCGTCTCACGGGCGTACAAGGAGGCCATGAGAGATTTGGGGGTCCAAGTAAAATTTTCGTCTCCATACCGGCCTGAGGGCAACAGTGTTGTGGAGCGGATGAACCGTGACCTAAAGCAATCTTTGACAGCGAGCGTATTAGGTACAGGCCGGAACTGGCTCTCCCACTTGTATGACGTACAACGTGACAAGTGGCTGCCTGAACACTGGCTGCCTAATGAAATGCCAAAGTCTCAACCTTCAAAAACTGACCTAGTCTTCGGCGAGCCCGCCGATCGAAACTTCGTCCAGTCCGGTCCCGCAGCACAGTGGTATCGACCGAACGCTCCGCCGTGTGTCTTGTTTTCGCCTGTCAGATTCCATCTGACAGTGGTGAGTTTTTGGATACCGAGGTGATAGCCTCATTACTCCACATTCATTTTGAGTTTTTTAGTCGCTGTTTCGGTTGTCTTATTGATGTGTGACGCTTTGTTGGATCACAAGGTCAGAGCTGTGAAAGGCCGCGGGTTGCGGTCAATTTGGTTTGCGGAAGTGTCAGCAAGTTTTATCGCAGAGTCTTGTATTCGTCTGCCAAATGTCTTCTGGTGGTGATGAGCTTTTGATGGCTGCCGCGGCGGTTGCCTTCTGACAGTGATGAGTTTTGGGTACCTGCCGGGGCGATTTGCCCTCAGGCAGTGATTCGTTTTTGGATGCTGTGTTGCTGTTTCAGTTTCACAAAGTTAGCGCTTCGATGGGCCTCGGGTAGCGGTCAAATGGGTTTGTAGAAATGTCTGCAAGTTTCCTGATCAGTGGGTTATCTTTTTGATCCAATCCTTTGTAGAATGTCTTGTTGAGTTTGCGGAGATGGTCGTCCAACATCTCAACGCCTAGGTCTCTGTGGAGGTCTGCTGTTCTTGTGAAGTTTGGAGAACCTGCTGCAATCCGTAAGGCCCTGCTCTGTAGTATCTGCAGGTCTTTCCGATGCTGCAGGCGGCAGCCACTCCAAACTGGTGAAGCGTATTGTAGTAAGGTTTAGCCACTCCCTATTTACAACACTAAGTTAGCATAACCGAGACAACTGTTAGAAAGCCAGCTTGCCGTTTCTGCTGCTTTGCACGCGACACTGTTGTTATATGTTATTCATTTTAGAAATGCTTACTCGACTTTGCCTTACAGGATAACAGTTTATTGTTTAACATTCTTAACAGTGTGCTGCGACCTTCGTCTGTACAGCATGTAAAGAACAAGTCTAGGGCACTAGACGGTGCAGAGTGTTGTGTTCAGATTGATCGTACCACTTTTTAGACATATCATACATGCAGCTGCCAACATCTGAAGGACAAGTGCCTTTAATATTACAGTACAGAATGTTTTAGAATTCATTCGAACAGAAGAGCTGATGCATGAGAGAGCTAGCTGATCCTTTGATGTGATTCCACTAAGCTGATCTATACGGTATGGGGTCCCCCCTGATAGCCTAAGAGACCTTCTATTAGTCTAATAATAATTTATTAGTTGCTAGAGAAAGGAGTCTGGCTGCATACCACTGTCATTATTATTATGATTGCTCCTTTTATTCTGTATGGTATTGTAACAATGCTGATGGTTTTGATCTTAACCATTTGTCTGCTAGTGTTAGCCAAATTACTGCATCTTAGGACGCGAGGTTTATAAAATAAACTCTTTAAACTTTACCGTGTCTGTATTATTCTGTTGTGGACTGTTAAATAAGTACAAACCGGTATTTCGGATGCACACCACTCCTGAGAAATATCTAAGTCGCGTGTTCTGGGTTGTCTATACATTGGGACCGCCTAGCTAGATCTAGGCTAACGAATGGGACACTAAGCTAGTCGGATATGGGGTTCTTGGTTCTGAGGGGAGTTTCTGGTACACCACAATTCTCTGAGGTCCTGGTTTCCTGCGCATAGTTCTGTGCATACGCAGAATCCCTGCAACATGGCGCCCAACGTAGTTAAGTTCTGATACGCCTTAGTGGTACTTTTATTAGTCCACGACGCCCTGGCTCTGGTTTCCGGATAACGGGAGTGACGGCTTAATCTACCTGAGTTTCGACTAAAGGTTCGTTCAAGCTTGACAATTAAAAAGATTAGTTTTTACTGAACCCAAGTGCTACTGTAGAACTTGTCGTTATTCTTTAGTGTGTCCTAATGACGGTCAATATAGCCGCACATAGTCGGACTCCTCTACGTCAGCATTTGCGGACGTATGGGGTGCCTGATGACGGGCTGGCTGTGGTCTTTGTGGTAGCTGCTGACGCAGCACACCCTTATGAGTTGTTTTACTCTTGGGTGACTTTTCCAGAGGTGGATGAAGATGATACGTTCCACGAATATACTGCCACACAAGTACCTGCAGCTTATGCTCCGTATAGGACACTAGAAATACCTATTTCTGCCTGGCAGCATACTATTTGGTTTAATGGCGCCCTTCCCCATACGGTAGCACCGCCGAGACTTGGCCCTTTGTCAATTGCAGGGGCTGATTGGCCGGTGCTAGCCGGTTTTACACCCCATCCAAACTACTTGACGGTTGGGGTGGCAGACTTACGAGTACTGCACACTGCCCTGATTACGGTCCATAGGGCTTTAGTGCAGTACATGTCTCGCAACGTTCAGGTGGGGGCACCTGTAGTTGCGGGTCACACGACTGACCACCGAGCTGTGGTCATTAGTCCCGTGATGGTAAATGCGGTTGTAGGCAAGCGTCCCCAAAATAAGGATGAATTTCCTTACTGGCTTGCTGAAAAGTTTGATCAACTGGAAGCCATGTTTCCAAACACTTATCCTGTGGATAAACACAGGATACTCACCATTACTTTGCAGAAGGATCTGGTACCTGATATTGTCGATTGTAACAATTGGGGCACGGTCTTTGCTGCGACCTATTCGAAGTGCTATGGCACTCCGTCTATGTCTGTACTACCCTCTGTCATCAAGAAAGTTCAGGAAAATCATGGTGCAGAGGCGGCCATTGAATTGGGAATGAGGCTTGTCGACAGCTTCGATGTGGTTTCTTCCATGGTGATGGGGAACCTAAAAGGAGATGCTCTGCAGTTCCAAGTCGGTAATATGCTGGAACTTGTGGCTCCTGCTGACAGGCCCAGGGAATTTGCAAAAATTATTGCAAAAGCCTACAGAATGGTGGAACGTAGCGCCCTAGGCGTGAAACTCACCGTTAAAATTCCTGATGTAGTACAGCAGACTAAGGTGAGTTCGTCTACGAAAGACGAGAAGCCCAAGTTTCCAAAGGAAAGTTGGCGAGCCAAAAAACAGGGAAAGCAGCAACAGAAGCGTAGGTCGCGTTCTGCCTCGCCAGTTCAGTCGTCTACTGAACGCAAATATGATTTGCGCGATCGTTCAAGTATAAAGTCACCTGATAGATTTCAGGTTTCTGAACGCTCTCCTCGTTCTTCACAGGAAACATCGGCTTCACAATCCGGTGGCGGAGACCGTGGGAGAGGAAGGGGTGCGCAAGGTCGTGAGCAGCCCCGCCAGACTGACATAAAAGGCAAGCAGGACGAGTCTGCACGACAAAGACCTCCGTTTCAAAAAAAGAAAGTTGCTGCACTTACAGCGAGATATGCCTCAGATGGTACGGACACTGCTTCAGAACCGGACATGGGCTCTAACGGTGTTAGACAGCGCGGCGGAAGTTACAGTAGTGCGGCAAGCACTGCGTCCGTATCTGGAGGTGACAGCAACTGATACATATGTGAGTGTTGAAACTGCTGATACTCGCGAAAAACCCCTGAACAAATGTTTGATATAATCCTTAAAATAGAGGGTGACATACATCGAAGAATTAGAGTAGTTTTTTGGGATAATTTGTCCTCCACTTATGACATTTTGTTAGCGGAGGAGGATTGGCCTCCGGCTTTCATTTTAGATGCTCCTAGAGGGGAGGTGGTAATCCTCCCCTCCTTTGGGCACACAGTGCCGATGGAACATTCTAACAGGTTGGCCGGGGAGTGGGCACAGGTGCAAGCGCCTGCGTTGTATCGCAATCAAGTGGGCTGGGATAAACTTTCTCCCGACCATACAATTCCGTTGCAGTCCGATCCCCAGCCTCAACCCCAATATCCCATGCGTCGCGAGGCTAGAGCTCACGTGGTGACTATCCTTGAACAATTGGAATATCAGGGAGTAATTGAAACTTGTGTGTCACCTATGAATAACCCTTTATTCACTGTGACGAAGCCTGACGGGTCGTACCGCCTAGTTTTGGATTACCGGCACTTAAACTCGCACTGCGGGACGTGCGCGGTACAGAATACTCACAGTTCGGCTCTCGTCGATAGTCTTGTGAGAAAACGGTTTAAAACCACACTTGACATTTCCAATGGCTTTTACAGCCATAACCTGTCCCCTCAGAGTAGTGAGTGGGCGGCATTTACCTCGGGCGGTAAACAAAGAAAGTTTAAAAGACTACCTATGGGCTATAAGAACAGCCCTGGGGTCTTTGCTGCTCGAGTGGTCTCGCTCCTAGAGTATATGGACCCGGATGCATACTCGTATGTAGATGATATTTATCTAACGGACGACGAGTTGCTCCCACACCTTGCTCGCGTGTATGGCGTAATTACTACATTTGCTGACTTTGGATACAAATTCAATTTTGCGAAGTGCCACATTGCCGAGTTCACAGTGTTGTTCTTGGGGTACGAACTCATTAGTGAGGGTCGCGGCTTGGCTCCGCACTTCCTTGAGAAGTGCGCACGCCTTTGTACTCCTACAACGCTGAAAAAATTGCAATCATTGCTGGGTTTTCTGAATTTCGGTCGTACCTACATTCCTGATTATGCCCAGCGTATCAAGACGCTTTATGCCTTGGTACAACCTACTTTTACCAAATCATGCTGGCTGCCAGAGCATACAGCTGCATTACAAACTTTGCAGTCTGATCTTCTTGCTTCTAAATACTTACAAACTCGTGATAACCATACTAACCTGGTCATTAGAATTGTACCAGGCGCGGTGGGTTTCACGTACTTAACGTTCAATGAGGGCGACACCGTTCCCATTGCTTACAAATCTCATCTGTACACATCAGCTGAGCTGCGCTTTTCCGCTGTCGAAAAAGTACTGACAGCAGTTCAGATGGCGATCCTTAAAGAACGAGCACTTTCACAGGGAAAGCACATGCTGGTGGTAACACCGTACCCTGCCCTCGAGGCAGTCACTAAAGCTAGTGTACTAAATTCTAAGGCTTTGCATCCAAGGTGGATACAATGGGCAACTTCCTTGGCTTCGCAAGACGTCACATATATCTTTGACGCGGCGTTGCAGTTGCAGGAGTTCTTGGATTATGAATTCGTTCATCCGACTCCTTCGACATTGCGCCCACTTGAGGAGTACCGTTGTGTCATTTACACTGATGGGTCTGCGCAACCCGCTACTGGATCGAAGCACGCCTATTCAGCTGCCTGCGCAATTGTTGTGGGTACCTTTGTGAATGGAGAGTTCCAATCTGAAGCTGTGCATACACAGACATTGGGTGATTGTACCGCGCAGTTGGCTGAAGTTTGTGCTCTGGTGCTTGCGCTGGAGTACGCTGATCTTCGAATCCCCACTCTAGTGGTGTGTGATTCGTTCTATCGTGTTCAATCTTACAATGACAATCTACATTTTTGGATTCAGAATGATTTTCATGATTCCAAAGGTAGCACAATAAAGCATAAAACGCTTTGGGTTCGAGTGGCAGCACTTAAAGAACTGCTACCACTCGTGAATGTAATTCACACTCTTGGTCACCAACGAGTTGGTGTCCATGCTGTCGGTAACAGTTTGGCTGACGAGGCAGCAAAAACAGCAGTGGCAATATATCTAGTAGCAGTAGTTACAAGATCCAAAAGTAAGATCGATGATGACATCTTGGCAGCTATTGCTGCTTCCGAGACAGGGACGACTTTTCCGAAAGGTTTCCCTTCTCGATACCATTATCGCTTAAGTCCTGATAACGTCCCGTTAGTGAGGATTAACGACGTTGGTGACAGGGTGATTCCCAACGCGGACCGTAGATACTCTTTGATATCAGCTGCTCATGAGGGTGTTGCGTCTGCGCATGCCGGAGTGTCGGCTACTGTATCTCTGTTGCAACAACGTTACTGGTGGTACAGTTTGTACAAACAAGCACGGGCATTTGTTCTTACTTGTGAAATTTGGCAGCAGATTAAGCCTTCTACTGCAGCGCGTCCACCACAAATACAGTTGCATATATCTAATCAACCACTCGCGTGCGTTTATTTAGATCACTGCGGTCCTTTTACCTCTGATACTGCGTACAAATACATCTTGGTTGCAGTTGATTCGTGCACACGTTTCCTGTGGGTATGGCCACAAAGGAGTGCTGATGCCAGAACTGTCATCAAGGATTTGCGTGTCTTTGTAGGGAGTTTTGAATGTGGTACCCTTCATTCTGATCAGGGTCCTGCGTTCGTCTCACGGGCGTACAAGGAGGCCATGAGAGATTTGGGGGTCCAAGTAAAATTTTCGTCTCCATACCGGCCTGAGGGCAACAGTGTTGTGGAGCGGATGAACCGTGACCTAAAGCAATCTTTGACAGCGAGCGTATTAGGTACAGGCCGGAACTGGCTCTCCCACTTGTATGACGTACAACGTGACAAGTGGCTGCCTGAACACTGGCTGCCTAATGAAATGCCAAAGTCTCAACCTTCAAAAACTGACCTAGTCTTCGGCGAGCCCGCCGATCGAAACTTCGTCCAGTCCGGTCCCGCAGCACAGTGGTATCGACCGAACGCTCCGCCGTGTGTCTTGTTTTCGCCTGTCAGATTCCATCTGACAGTGGTGAGTTTTTGGATACCGAGGTGATAGCCTCATTACTCCACATTCATTTTGAGTTTTTTAGTCGCTGTTTCGGTTGTCTTATTGATGTGTGACGCTTTGTTGGATCACAAGGTCAGAGCTGTGAAAGGCCGCGGGTTGCGGTCAATTTGGTTTGCGGAAGTGTCAGCAAGTTTTATCGCAGAGTCTTGTATTCGTCTGCCAAATGTCTTCTGGTGGTGATGAGCTTTTGATGGCTGCCGCGGCGGTTGCCTTCTGACAGTGATGAGTTTTGGGTACCTGCCGGGGCGATTTGCCCTCAGGCAGTGATTCGTTTTTGGATGCTGTGTTGCTGTTTCAGTTTCACAAAGTTAGCGCTTCGATGGGCCTCGGGTAGCGGTCAAATGGGTTTGTAGAAATGTCTGCAAGTTTCCTGATCAGTGGGTTATCTTTTTGATCCAATCCTTTGTAGAATGTCTTGTTGAGTTTGCGGAGATGGTCGTCCAACATCTCAACGCCTAGGTCTCTGTGGAGGTCTGCTGTTCTTGTGAAGTTTGGAGAACCTGCTGCAATCCGTAAGGCCCTGCTCTGTAGTATCTGCAGGTCTTTCCGATGCTGCAGGCGGCAGCCACTCCAAACTGGTGAAGCGTATTGTAGTAAGGTTTAGCCACTCCCTATTTACAACACTAAGTTAGCATAACCGAGACAACTGTTAGAAAGCCAGCTTGCCGTTTCTGCTGCTTTGCACGCGACACTGTTGTTATATGTTATTCATTTTAGAAATGCTTACTCGACTTTGCCTTACAGGATAACAGTTTATTGTTTAACATTCTTAACAGTGTGCTGCGACCTTCGTCTGTACAGCATGTAAAGAACAAGTCTAGGGCACTAGACGGTGCAGAGTGTTGTGTTCAGATTGATCGTACCACTTTTTAGACATATCATACATGCAGCTGCCAACATCTGAAGGACAAGTGCCTTTAATATTACAGTACAGAATGTTTTAGAATTCATTCGAACAGAAGAGCTGATGCATGAGAGAGCTAGCTGATCCTTTGATGTGATTCCACTAAGCTGATCTATACGGTATGGGGTCCCCCCTGATAGCCTAAGAGACCTTCTATTAGTCTAATAATAATTTATTAGTTGCTAGAGAAAGGAGTCTGGCTGCATACCACTGTCATTATTATTATGATTGCTCCTTTTATTCTGTATGGTATTGTAACAATGCTGATGGTTTTGATCTTAACCATTTGTCTGCTAGTGTTAGCCAAATTACTGCATCTTAGGACGCGAGGTTTATAAAATAAACTCTTTAAACTTTACCGTGTCTGTATTATTCTGTTGTGGACTGTTAAATAAGTACAAACCGGTATTTCGGATGCACACCACTCCTGAGAAATATCTAAGTCGCGTGTTCTGGGTTGTCTATACATTGGGACCGCCTAGCTAGATCTAGGCTAACGAATGGGACACTAAGCTAGTCGGATATGGGGTTCTTGGTTCTGAGGGGAGTTTCTGGTACACCACAATTCTCTGAGGTCCTGGTTTCCTGCGCATAGTTCTGTGCATACGCAGAATCCCTGCAACATGGCGCCCAACGTAGTTAAGTTCTGATACGCCTTAGTGGTACTTTTATTAGTCCACGACGCCCTGGCTCTGGTTTCCGGATAACGGGAGTGACGGCTTAATCTACCTGAGTTTCGACTAAAGGTTCGTTCAAGCTTGACAATTAAAAAGATTCGTTTTTACTGAACCCAAGTGCTACTGTAGAACTTGTCGTTATTCTTTAGTGTGTCCTAATGACGGTCAATATAGCCGCACATAGTCGGACTCCTCTACGTCAGCATTTGCGGACGTATGGGGTGCCTGATGACGGGCTGGCTGTGGTCTTTGTGGTAGCTGCTGACGCAGCACACCCTTATGAGTTGTTTTACTCTTGGGTGACTTTTCCAGAGGTGGATGAAGATGATACGTTCCACGAATATACTGCCACACAAGTACCTGCAGCTTATGCTCCGTATAGGACACTAGAAATACCTATTTCTGCCTGGCAGCATACTATTTGGTTTAATGGCGCCCTTCCCCATACGGTAGCACCGCCGAGACTTGGCCCTTTGTCAATTGCAGGGGCTGATTGGCCGGTGCTAGCCGGTTTTACACCCCATCCAAACTACTTGACGGTTGGGGTGGCAGACTTACGAGTACTGCACACTGCCCTGATTACGGTCCATAGGGCTTTAGTGCAGTACATGTCTCGCAACGTTCAGGTGGGGGCACCTGTAGTTGCGGGTCACACGACTGACCACCGAGCTGTGGTCATTAGTCCCGTGATGGTAAATGCGGTTGTAGGCAAGCGTCCCCAAAATAAGGATGAATTTCCTTACTGGCTTGCTGAAAAGTTTGATCAACTGGAAGCCATGTTTCCAAACACTTATCCTGTGGATAAACACAGGATACTCACCATTACTTTGCAGAAGGATCTGGTACCTGATATTGTCGATTGTAACAATTGGGGCACGGTCTTTGCTGCGACCTATTCGAAGTGCTATGGCACTCCGTCTATGTCTGTACTACCCTCTGTCATCAAGAAAGTTCAGGAAAATCATGGTGCAGAGGCGGCCATTGAATTGGGAATGAGGCTTGTCGACAGCTTCGATGTGGTTTCTTCCATGGTGATGGGGAACCTAAAAGGAGATGCTCTGCAGTTCCAAGTCGGTAATATGCTGGAACTTGTGGCTCCTGCTGACAGGCCCAGGGAATTTGCAAAAATTATTGCAAAAGCCTACAGAATGGTGGAACGTAGCGCCCTAGGCGTGAAACTCACCGTTAAAATTCCTGATGTAGTACAGCAGACTAAGGTGAGTTCGTCTACGAAAGACGAGAAGCCCAAGTTTCCAAAGGAAAGTTGGCGAGCCAAAAAACAGGGAAAGCAGCAACAGAAGCGTAGGTCGCGTTCTGCCTCGCCAGTTCAGTCGTCTACTGAACGCAAATATGATTTGCGCGATCGTTCAAGTATAAAGTCACCTGATAGATTTCAGGTTTCTGAACGCTCTCCTCGTTCTTCACAGGAAACATCGGCTTCACAATCCGGTGGCGGAGACCGTGGGAGAGGAAGGGGTGCGCAAGGTCGTGAGCAGCCCCGCCAGACTGACATAAAAGGCAAGCAGGACGAGTCTGCACGACAAAGACCTCCGTTTCAAAAAAAGAAAGTTGCTGCACTTACAGCGAGATATGCCTCAGATGGTACGGACACTGCTTCAGAACCGGACATGGGCTCTAACGGTGTTAGACAGCGCGGCGGAAGTTACAGTAGTGCGGCAAGCACTGCGTCCGTATCTGGAGGTGACAGCAACTGATACATATGTGAGTGTTGAAACTGCTGATACTCGCGAAAAACCCCTGAACAAATGTTTGATATAATCCTTAAAATAGAGGGTGACATACATCGAAGAATTAGAGTAGTTTTTTGGGATAATTTGTCCTCCACTTATGACATTTTGTTAGCGGAGGAGGATTGGCCTCCGGCTTTCATTTTAGATGCTCCTAGAGGGGAGGTGGTAATCCTCCCCTCCTTTGGGCACACAGTGCCGATGGAACATTCTAACAGGTTGGCCGGGGAGTGGGCACAGGTGCAAGCGCCTGCGTTGTATCGCAATCAAGTGGGCTGGGATAAACTTTCTCCCGACCATACAATTCCGTTGCAGTCCGATCCCCAGCCTCAACCCCAATATCCCATGCGTCGCGAGGCTAGAGCTCACGTGGTGACTATCCTTGAACAATTGGAATATCAGGGAGTAATTGAAACTTGTGTGTCACCTATGAATAACCCTTTATTCACTGTGACGAAGCCTGACGGGTCGTACCGCCTAGTTTTGGATTACCGGCACTTAAACTCGCACTGCGGGACGTGCGCGGTACAGAATACTCACAGTTCGGCTCTCGTCGATAGTCTTGTGAGAAAACGGTTTAAAACCACACTTGACATTTCCAATGGCTTTTACAGCCATAACCTGTCCCCTCAGAGTAGTGAGTGGACGGCATTTACCTCGGGCGGTAAACAAAGAAAGTTTAAAAGACTACCTATGGGCTATAAGAACAGCCCTGGGGTCTTTGCTGCTCGAGTGGTCTCGCTCCTAGAGTATATGGACCCGGATGCATACTCGTATGTAGATGATATTTATCTAACGGACGACGAGTTGCTCCCACACCTTGCTCGCGTGTATGGCGTAATTACTACATTTGCTGACTTTGGATACAAATTCAATTTTGCGAAGTGCCACATTGCCGAGTTCACAGTGTTGTTCTTGGGGTACGAACTCATTAGTGAGGGTCGCGGCTTGGCTCCGCACTTCCTTGAGAAGTGCGCACGCCTTTGTACTCCTACAACGCTGAAAAAATTGCAATCATTGCTGGGTTTTCTGAATTTCGGTCGTACCTACATTCCTGATTATGCCCAGCGTATCAAGACGCTTTATGCCTTGGTACAACCTACTTTTACCAAATCATGCTGGCTGCCAGAGCATACAGCTGCATTACAAACTTTGCAGTCTGATCTTCTTGCTTCTAAATACTTACAAACTCGTGATAACCATACTAACCTGGTCATTAGAATTGTACCAGGCGCGGTGGGTTTCACGTACTTAACGTTCAATGAGGGCGACACCGTTCCCATTGCTTACAAATCTCATCTGTACACATCAGCTGAGCTGCGCTTTTCCGCTGTCGAAAAAGTACTGACAGCAGTTCAGATGGCGATCCTTAAAGAACGAGCACTTTCACAGGGAAAGCACATGCTGGTGGTAACACCGTACCCTGCCCTCGAGGCAGTCACTAAAGCTAGTGTACTAAATTCTAAGGCTTTGCATCCAAGGTGGATACAATGGGCAACTTCCTTGGCTTCGCAAGACGTCACATATATCTTTGACGCGGCGTTGCAGTTGCAGGAGTTCTTGGATTATGAATTCGTTCATCCGACTCCTTCGACATTGCGCCCACTTGAGGAGTACCGTTGTGTCATTTACACTGATGGGTCTGCGCAACCCGCTACTGGATCGAAGCACGCCTATTCAGCTGCCTGCGCAATTGTTGTGGGTACCTTTGTGAATGGAGAGTTCCAATCTGAAGCTGTGCATACACAGACATTGGGTGATTGTACCGCGCAGTTGGCTGAAGTTTGTGCTCTGGTGCTTGCGCTGGAGTACGCTGATCTTCGAATCCCCACTCTAGTGGTGTGTGATTCGTTCTATCGTGTTCAATCTTACAATGACAATCTACATTTTTGGATTCAGAATGATTTTCATGATTCCAAAGGTAGCACAATAAAGCATAAAACGCTTTGGGTTCGAGTGGCAGCACTTAAAGAACTGCTACCACTCGTGAATGTAATTCACACTCTTGGTCACCAACGAGTTGGTGTCCATGCTGTCGGTAACAGTTTGGCTGACGAGGCAGCAAAAACAGCAGTGGCAATATATCTAGTAGCAGTAGTTACAAGATCCAAAAGTAAGATCGATGATGACATCTTG
This sequence comes from Triturus cristatus, assembly GCF_964204655.1. Lineage (NCBI taxonomy): Eukaryota > Metazoa > Chordata > Amphibia > Caudata > Salamandridae > Triturus > Triturus cristatus. The sequence continues at coordinate 324,786,926 of NC_140592.1, forward strand.
GCAGCTATTGCTGCTTCCGAGACAGGGACGACTTTTCCGAAAGGTTTCCCTTCTCGATACCATTATCGCTTAAGTCCTGATAACGTCCCGTTAGTGAGGATTAACGACGTTGGTGACAGGGTGATTCCCAACGCGGACCGTAGATACTCTTTGATATCAGCTGCTCATGAGGGTGTTGCGTCTGCGCATGCCGGAGTGTCGGCTACTGTATCTCTGTTGCAACAACGTTACTGGTGGTACAGTTTGTACAAACAAGCACGGGCATTTGTTCTTACTTGTGAAATTTGGCAGCAGATTAAGCCTTCTACTGCAGCGCGTCCACCACAAATACAGTTGCATATATCTAATCAACCACTCGCGTGCGTTTATTTAGATCACTGCGGTCCTTTTACCTCTGATACTGCGTACAAATACATCTTGGTTGCAGTTGATTCGTGCACACGTTTCCTGTGGGTATGGCCACAAAGGAGTGCTGATGCCAGAACTGTCATCAAGGATTTGCGTGTCTTTGTAGGGAGTTTTGAATGTGGTACCCTTCATTCTGATCAGGGTCCTGCGTTCGTCTCACGGGCGTACAAGGAGGCCATGAGAGATTTGGGGGTCCAAGTAAAATTTTCGTCTCCATACCGGCCTGAGGGCAACAGTGTTGTGGAGCGGATGAACCGTGACCTAAAGCAATCTTTGACAGCGAGCGTATTAGGTACAGGCCGGAACTGGCTCTCCCACTTGTATGACGTACAACGTGACAAGTGGCTGCCTGAACACTGGCTGCCTAATGAAATGCCAAAGTCTCAACCTTCAAAAACTGACCTAGTCTTCGGCGAGCCCGCCGATCGAAACTTCGTCCAGTCCGGTCCCGCAGCACAGTGGTATCGACCGAACGCTCCGCCGTGTGTCTTGTTTTCGCCTGTCAGATTCCATCTGACAGTGGTGAGTTTTTGGATACCGAGGTGATAGCCTCATTACTCCACATTCATTTTGAGTTTTTTAGTCGCTGTTTCGGTTGTCTTATTGATGTGTGACGCTTTGTTGGATCACAAGGTCAGAGCTGTGAAAGGCCGCGGGTTGCGGTCAATTTGGTTTGCGGAAGTGTCAGCAAGTTTTATCGCAGAGTCTTGTATTCGTCTGCCAAATGTCTTCTGGTGGTGATGAGCTTTTGATGGCTGCCGCGGCGGTTGCCTTCTGACAGTGATGAGTTTTGGGTACCTGCCGGGGCGATTTGCCCTCAGGCAGTGATTAGTTTTTGGATGCTGTGTTGCTGTTTCAGTTTCACAAAGTTAGCGCTTCGATGGGCCTCGGGTAGCGGTCAAATGGGTTTGTAGAAATGTCTGCAAGTTTCCTGATCAGTGGGTTATCTTTTTGATCCAATCCTTTGTAGAATGTCCTGTTGAGTTTGCGGAGATGGTCGTCCAACATCTCAACGCCTAGGTCTCTGTGGAGGTCTGCTGTTCTTGTGAAGTTTGGAGAACCTGCTGCAATCCGTAAGGCCCTGCTCTGTAGTATATGCAGGTCTTTCCGATGCTGCAGGCGGCAGCCACTCCAAACTGGTGAAGCGTATTGTAGTAAGGTTTAGCCACTCCCTATTTACAACACTAAGTTAGCATAACCGAGACAACTGTTAGAAAGCCAGCTTGCCGTTTCTGCTGCTTTGCACGCGACACTGTTGTTATATGTTATTCATTTTAGAAATGCTTACTCGACTTTGCCTTACAGGATAACAGTTTATTGTTTAACATTCTTAACAGTGTGCTGCGACCTTCGTCTGTACAGCATGTAAAGAACAAGTCTAGGGCACTAGACGGTGCAGAGTGTTGTGTTCAGATTGATCGTACCACTTTTTAGACATATCATACATGCAGCTGCCAACATCTGAAGGACAAGTGCCTTTAATATTACAGTACAGAATGTTTTAGAATTCATTCGAACAGAAGAGCTGATGCATGAGAGAGCTAGCTGATCCTTTGATGTGATTCCACTAAGCTGATCTATACGGTATGGGGTCCCCCCTGATAGCCTAAGAGACCTTCTATTAGTCTAATAATAATTTATTAGTTGCTAGAGAAAGGAGTCTGGCTGCATACCACTGTCATTATTATTATGATTGCTCCTTTTATTCTGTATGGTATTGTAACAATGCTGATGGTTTTGATCTTAACCATTTGTCTGCTAGTGTTAGCCAAATTACTGCATCTTAGGACGCGAGGTTTATAAAATAAACTCTTTAAACTTTACAGTGTCTGTATTATTCTGTTGTGGACTGTTAAATAAGTACAAACCGGTATTTCGGATGCACACCACTCCTGAGAAATATCTAAGTTGCGTGTTCTGGGTTGTCTATACATTGGGACCGCCTAGCTAGATCTAGGCTAACGAATGGGACACTAAGCTAGTCGGATATGGGGTTCTTGGTTCTGAGGGGAGTTTCTGGTACACCACAATTCTCTGAGGTCCTGGTTTCCTGCGCATAGTTCTGTGCATACGCAGAATCCCTGCAACAAGGCGCCCAACGTAGTTAAGTTCTGATACGCCTTAGTGGTACTTTTATTAGTCCACGACGCCCTGGCTCTGGTTTCCGGATAACGGGAGTGACGGCTTAATCTACCTGAGTTTCGACTAAAGGTTCGTTCAAGCTTGACAATTAAAAAGATTCGTTTTTACTGAACCCAAGTGCTACTGTAGAACTTGTCGTTATTCTTTAGTGTGTCCTAATGGCGGTCAATATAGCCGCACATAGTCGGACTCCTCTACGTCAGCATTTGCGGACGTATGGGGTGCCTGATGACGGGCTGGCTGTGGTCTTTGTGGTAGCTGCTGACGCAGCACACCCTTATGAGTTGTTTTACTCTTGGGTGACTTTTCCAGAGGTGGATGAAGATGATACGTTCCACGAATATACTGCCACACAAGTACCTGCAGCTTATGCTCCGTATAGGACACTAGAAATACCTATTTCTGCCTGGCAGCATACTATTTGGTTTAATGGCGCCCTTCCCCATACGGTAGCACCGCCGAGACTTGGCCCTTTGTCAATTGCAGGGGCTGATTGGCCGGTGCTAGCCGGTTTTACACCCCATCCAAACTACTTGACGGTTGGGGTGGCAGACTTACGAGTACTGCACACTGCCCTGATTACGGTCCATAGGGCTTTAGTGCAGTACATGTCTCGCAACGTTCAGGTGGGGGCACCTGTAGTTGCGGGTCACACAACTGACCACCGAGCTGTGGTCATTAGTCCCGTGATGGTAAATGCGGTTGTAGGCAAGCGTCCCCAAAATAAGGATGAATTTCCTTACTGGCTTGCTGAAAAGTTTGATCAACTGGAAGCCATGTTTCCAAACACTTATCCTGTGGATAAACACAGGATACTCACCATTACTTTGCAGAAGGATCTGGTACCTGATATTGTCGATTGTAACAATTGGGGCACGGTCTTTGCTGCGACCTATTCGAAGTGCTATGGCACTCCGTCTATGTCTGTACTACCCTCTGTCATCAAGAAAGTTCAGGAAAATCATGGTGCAGAGGCGGCCATTGAATTGGGAATGAGGCTTGTCGACAGCTTCGATGTGGTTTCTTCCATGGTGATGGGGAACCTAAAAGGAGATGCTCTGCAGTTCCAAGTCGGTAATATGCTGGAACTTGTGGCTCCTGCTGACAGGCCCAGGGAATTTGCAAAAATTATTGCAAAAGCCTACAGAATGGTGGAACGTAGCGCCCTAGGCGTGAAACTCACCGTTAAAATTCCTGATGTAGTACAGCAGACTAAGGTGAGTTCGTCTACGAAAGACGAGAAGCCCAAGTTTCCAAAGGAAAGTTGGCGAGCCAAAAAACAGGGAAAGCAGCAACAGAAGCGTAGGTCGCGTTCTGCCTCGCCAGTTCAGTCGTCTACTGAACGCAAATATGATTTGCGCGATCGTTCAAGTATAAAGTCACCTGATAGATTTCAGGTTTCTGAACGCTCTCCTCGTTCTTCACAGGAAACATCGGCTTCACAATCCGGTGGCGGAGACCGTGGGAGAGGAAGGGGTGCGCAAGGTCGTGAGCAGCCCCGCCAGACTGACATAAAAGGCAAGCAGGACGAGTCTGCACGACAAAGACCTCCGTTTCAAAAAAAGAAAGTTGCTGCACTTACAGCGAGATATGCCTCAGATGGTACGGACACTGCTTCAGAACCGGACATGGGCTCTAACGGTGTTAGACAGCGCGGCGGAAGTTACAGTAGTGCGGCAAGCACTGCGTCCGTATCTGGAGGTGACAGCAACTGATACATATGTGAGTGTTGAAACTGCTGATACTCGCGAAAAACCCCTGAACAAATGTTTGATATAATCCTTAAAATAGAGGGTGACATACATCGAAGAATTAGAGTAGTTTTTTGGGATAATTTGTCCTCCACTTATGACATTTTGTTAGCGGAGGAGGATTGGCCTCCGGCTTTCATTTTAGATGCTCCTAGAGGGGAGGTGGTAATCCTCCCCTCCTTTGGGCACACAGTGCCGATGGAACATTCTAACAGGTTGGCCGGGGAGTGGGCACAGGTGCAAGCGCCTGCGTTGTATCGCAATCAAGTGGGCTGGGATAAACTTTCTCCCGACCATACAATTCCGTTGCAGTCCGATCCCCAGCCTCAACCCCAATATCCCATGCGTCGCGAGGCTAGAGCTCACGTGGTGACTATCCTTGAACAATTGGAATATCAGGGAGTAATTGAAACTTGTGTGTCACCTATGAATAACCCTTTATTCACTGTGACGAAGCCTGACGGGTCGTACCGCCTAGTTTTGGATTACCGGCACTTAAACTCGCACTGCGGGACGTGCGCGGTACAGAATACTCACAGTTCGGCTCTCGTCGATAGTCTTGTGAGAAAACGGTTTAAAACCACACTTGACATTTCCAATGGCTTTTACAGCCATAACCTGTCCCCTCAGAGTAGTGAGTGGACGGCATTTACCTCGGGCGGTAAACAAAGAAAGTTTAAAAGACTACCTATGGGCTATAAGAACAGCCCTGGGGTCTTTGCTGCTCGAGTGGTCTCGCTCCTAGAGTATATGGACTCGGATGCATACTCGTATGTAGATGATATTTATCTAACGGACGACGAGTTGCTCCCACACCTTGCTCGCGTGTATGGCGTAATTACTACATTTGCTGACTTTGGATACAAATTCAATTTTGCGAAGTGCCACATTGCCGAGTTCACAGTGTTGTTCTTGGGGTACGAACTCATTAGTGAGGGTCGCGGCTTGGCTCCGCACTTCCTTGAGAAGTGCGCACGCCTTTGTACTCCTACAACGCTGAAAAAATTGCAATCATTGCTGGGTTTTCTGAATTTCGGTCGTACCTACATTCCTGATTATGCCCAGCGTATCAAGACGCTTTATGCCTTGGTACAACCTACTTTTACCAAATCATGCTGGCTGCCAGAGCATACAGCTGCATTACAAACTTTGCAGTCTGATCTTCTTGCTTCTAAATACTTACAAACTCGTGATAACCATACTAACCTGGTCATTAGAATTGTACCAGGCGCGGTGGGTTTCACGTACTTAACGTTCAATGAGGGCGACACCGTTCCCATTGCTTACAAATCTCATCTGTACACATCAGCTGAGCTGCGCTTTTCCGCTGTCGAAAAAGTACTGACAGCAGTTCAGATGGCGATCCTTAAAGAACGAGCACTTTCACAGGGAAAGCACATGCTGGTGGTAACACCGTACCCTGCCCTCGAGGCAGTCACTAAAGCTAGTGTACTAAATTCTAAGGCTTTGCATCCAAGGTGGATACAATGGGCAACTTCCTTGGCTTCGCAAGACGTCACATATATCTTTGACGCGGCGTTGCAGTTGCAGGAGTTCTTGGATTATGAATTCGTTCATCCGACTCCTTCGACATTGCGCCCACTTGAGGAGTACCGTTGTGTCATTTACACTGATGGGTCTGCGCAACCCGCTACTGGATCGAAGCACGCCTATTCAGCTGCCTGCGCAATTGTTGTGGGTACCTTTGTGAATGGAGAGTTCCAATCTGAAGCTGTGCATACACAGACATTGGGTGATTGTACCGCGCAGTTGGCTGAAGTTTGTGCTCTGGTGCTTGCGCTGGAGTACGCTGATCTTCGAATCCCCACTCTAGTGGTGTGTGATTCGTTCTATCGTGTTCAATCTTACAATGACAATCTACATTTTTGGATTCAGAATGATTTTCATGATTCCAAAGGTAGCACAATAAAGCATAAAACGCTTTGGGTTCGAGTGGCAGCACTTAAAGAACTGCTACCACTCGTGAATGTAATTCACACTCTTGGTCACCAACGAGTTGGTGTCCATGCTGTCGGTAACAGTTTGGCTGACGAGGCAGCAAAAACAGCAGTGGCAATATATCTAGTAGCAGTAGTTACAAGATCCAAAAGTAAGATCGATGATGACATCTTGGCAGCTATTGCTGCTTCCGAGACAGGGACGACTTTTCCGAAAGGTTTCCCTTCTCGATACCATTATCGCTTAAGTCCTGATAACGTCCCGTTAGTGAGGATTAACGACGTTGGTGACAGGGTGATTCCCAACGCGGACCGTAGATACTCTTTGATATCAGCTGCTCATGAGGGTGTTGCGTCTGCGCATGCCGGAGTGTCGGCTACTGTATCTCTGTTGCAACAACGTTACTGGTGGTACAGTTTGTACAAACAAGCACGGGCATTTGTTCTTACTTGTGAAATTTGGCAGCAGATTAAGCCTTCTACTGCAGCGCGTCCACCACAAATACAGTTGCATATATCTAATCAACCACTCGCGTGCGTTTATTTAGATCACTGCGGTCCTTTTACCTCTGATACTGCGTACAAATACATCTTGGTTGCAGTTGATTCGTGCACACGTTTCCTGTGGGTATGGCCACAAAGGAGTGCTGATGCCAGAACTGTCATCAAGGATTTGCGTGTCTTTGTAGGGAGTTTTGAATGTGGTACCCTTCATTCTGATCAGGGTCCTGCGTTCGTCTCACGGGCGTACAAGGAGGCCATGAGAGATTTGGGGGTCCAAGTAAAATTTTCGTCTCCATACCGGCCTGAGGGCAACAGTGTTGTGGAGCGGATGAACCGTGACCTAAAGCAATCTTTGACAGCGAGCGTATTAGGTACAGGCCGGAACTGGCTCTCCCACTTGTATGACGTACAACGTGACAAGTGGCTGCCTGAACACTGGCTGCCTAATGAAATGCCAAAGTCTCAACCTTCAAAAACTGACCTAGTCTTCGGCGAGCCCGCCGATCGAAACTTCGTCCAGTCCGGTCCCGCAGCACAGTGGTATCGACCGAACGCTCCGCCGTGTGTCTTGTTTTCGCCTGTCAGATTCCATCTGACAGTGGTGAGTTTTTGGATACCGAGGTGATAGCCTCATTACTCCACATTCATTTTGAGTTTTTTAGTCGCTGTTTCGGTTGTCTTATTGATGTGTGACGCTTTGTTGGATCACAAGGTCAGAGCTGTGAAAGGCCGCGGGTTGCGGTCAATTTGGTTTGCGGAAGTGTCAGCAAGTTTTATCGCAGAGTCTTGTATTCGTCTGCCAAATGTCTTCTGGTGGTGATGAGCTTTTGATGGCTGCCGCGGCGGTTGCCTTCTGACAGTGATGAGTTTTGGGTACCTGCCGGGGCGATTTGCCCTCAGGCAGTGATTAGTTTTTGGATGCTGTGTTGCTGTTTCAGTTTCACAAAGTTAGCGCTTCGATGGGCCTCGGGTAGCGGTCAAATGGGTTTGTAGAAATGTCTGCAAGTTTCCTGATCAGTGGGTTATCTTTTTGATCCAATCCTTTGTAGAATGTCCTGTTGAGTTTGCGGAGATGGTCGTCCAACATCTCAACGCCTAGGTCTCTGTGGAGGTCTGCTGTTCTTGTGAAGTTTGGAGAACCTGCTGCAATCCGTAAGGCCCTGCTCTGTAGTATCTGCAGGTCTTTCCGATGCTGCAGGCGGCAGCCACTCCAAACTGGTGAAGCGTATTGTAGTAAGGTTTAGCCACTCCCTATTTACAACACTAAGTTAGCATAACCGAGACAACTGTTAGAAAGCCAGCTTGCCGTTTCTGCTGCTTTGCACGCGACACTGTTGTTATATGTTATTCATTTTAGAAATGCTTACTCGACTTTGCCTTACAGGATAACAGTTTATTGTTTAACATTCTTAACAGTGTGCTGCGACCTTCGTCTGTACAGCATGTAAAGAACAAGTCTAGGGCACTAGACGGTGCAGAGTGTTGTGTTCAGATTGATCGTACCACTTTTTAGACATATCATACATGCAGCTGCCAACATCTGAAGGACAAGTGCCTTTAATATTACAGTACAGAATGTTTTAGAATTCATTCGAACAGAAGAGCTGATGCATGAGAGAGCTAGCTGATCCTTTGATGTGATTCCACTAAGCTGATCTATACGGTATGGGGTCCCCCCTGATAGCCTAAGAGACCTTCTATTAGTCTAATAATAATTTATTAGTTGCTAGAGAAAGGAGTCTGGCTGCATACCACTGTCATTATTATTATGATTGCTCCTTTTATTCTGTATGGTATTGTAACAATGCTGATGGTTTTGATCTTAACCATTTGTCTGCTAGTGTTAGCCAAATTACTGCATCTTAGGACGCGAGGTTTATAAAATAAACTCTTTAAACTTTACCGTGTCTGTATTATTCTGTTGTGGACTGTTAAATAAGTACAAACCGGTATTTCGGATGCACACCACTCCTGAGAAATATCTAAGTTGCGTGTTCTGGGTTGTCTATACATTGGGACCGCCTAGCTAGATCTAGGCTAACGAATGGGACACTAAGCTAGTCGGATATGGGGTTCTTGGTTCTGAGGGGAGTTTCTGGTACACCACAATTCTCTGAGGTCCTGGTTTCCTGCGCATAGTTCTGTGCATACGCAGAATCCCTGCAACAAGGCGCCCAACGTAGTTAAGTTCTGATACGCCTTAGTGGTACTTTTATTAGTCCACGACGCCCTGGCTCTGGTTTCCGGATAACGGGAGTGACGGCTTAATCTACCTGAGTTTCGACTAAAGGTTCGTTCAAGCTTGACAATTAAAAAGATTCGTTTTTACTGAACCCAAGTGCTACTGTAGAACTTGTCGTTATTCTTTAGTGTGTCCTAATGGCGGTCAATATAGCCGCACATAGTCGGACTCCTCTACGTCAGCATTTGCGGACGTATGGGGTGCCTGATGACGGGCTGGCTGTGGTCTTTGTGGTAGCTGCTGACGCAGCACACCCTTATGAGTTGTTTTACTCTTGGGTGACTTTTCCAGAGGTGGATGAAGATGATACGTTCCACGAATATACTGCCACACAAGTACCTGCAGCTTATGCTCCGTATAGGACACTAGAAATACCTATTTCTGCCTGGCAGCATACTATTTGGTTTAATGGCGCCCTTCCCCATACGGTAGCACCGCCGAGACTTGGCCCTTTGTCAATTGCAGGGGCTGATTGGCCGGTGCTAGCCGGTTTTACACCCCATCCAAACTACTTGACGGTTGGGGTGGCAGACTTACGAGTACTGCACACTGCCCTGATTACGGTCCATAGGGCTTTAGTGCAGTACATGTCTCGCAACGTTCAGGTGGGGGCACCTGTAGTTGCGGGTCACACGACTGACCACCGAGCTGTGGTCATTAGTCCCGTGATGGTAAATGCGGTTGTAGGCAAGCGCCCCCAAAATAAGGATGAATTTCCTTACTGGCTTGCTGAAAAGTTTGATAACTGGAAGCCATGTTTCCAAACACTTATCCTGTGGATAAACACAGGATACTCACCATTACTTTGCCGATTGATCTGGTACCTGATATTGTCGATTGTAACAATTGGGGCACGGTCTTTGCTGCGACCTATTCGAAGTGCTATGGCACTCCGTCTATGTCTGTACTACCCTCTGTCATCAAGAAAGTTCAGGAAAATCATGGTGCAGAGGCGGCCATTGAATTGGGAATGAGGCTTGTCGACAGCTTCGATGTGGTTTCTTCCATGGTGATGGGGAACCTAAAAGGAGATGCTCTGCAGTTCCAAGTAGGTAATATGCTGGAACTTGTGGCTCCTGCTGACAGGCCCAGGGAATTTGCAAAAATTATTGCAAAAGCCTACAGAATGGTGGAACGTAGCGCCCTAGGCGTGAAACTCACCGTTAAAATTCCTGATGTAGTACAGCAGACTAAGGTGAGTTCGTCTACGAAAGACGAGAAGCCCAAGTTTCCAAAGGAAAGTTGGCGAGCCAAAAAACAGGGAAAGCAGCAACAGAAGCGTAGGTCGCGTTCTGCCTCGCCAGTTCAGTCGTCTACTGAACGCAAATATGATTTGCGCGATCGTTCAAGTATAAAGTCACCTGATAGATTTCAGGTTTCTGAACGCTCTCCTCGTTCTTCACAGGAAACATCGGCTTCATAATCCGGTGGCGGAGACTGTGGGAGAGGAAGGGGTGCGCAAGGTCGTGAGCAGCCCCGCCAGACTGACATAAAAGGCAAGCAGGATGAGTCTGCACGACAAAGACCTCCGTTTCAAAAAAAGAAAGTTGCTGCACTTACAGCGAGATATGCCTCAGATGGTACGGACACTGCTTCAGAACCGGACATGGGCTCTAACGGTGTTAGACAGCGCGGCGGAAGTTACAGTAGTGCGGCAAGCACTGCGTCCGTATCTGGAGGTGACAGCAACTGATACATATGTGAGTGTTGAAACTGCTGATACTCGCGAAAAACCCCTGAACAAATGTTTGATATAATCCTTAAAATAGAGGGTGACATACATCGAAGAATTAGAGTAGTTTTTTGGGATAATTTGTCCTCCACTTATGACATTTTGTTAGCGGAGGAGGATTGGCCTCCGGCTTTCATTTTAGATGCTCCTAGAGGGGAGGTGGTAATCCTCCCCTCCTTTGGGCACACAGTGCCGATGGAACATTCTAACAGGTTGGCCGGGGAGTGGGCACAGGTGAAAGCGCCTGCGTTGTATCGCAATCAAGTGGGCTGGGATAAACTTTCTCCCGACCATACGATTCCGTTGCAGTCCGATCCCCAGCCTCAACCCCAATATCCCATGCGTCGCGAGGCTAGAGCTCACGTGGTGACTATCCTTGAACAATTGGAATATCAGGGAGTAATTGAAACTTGTGTGTCACCTATGAATAACCCTTTATTCACTGTGACGAAGCCTGACGGGTCGTACCGCCTAGTTTTGGATTACCGGCACTTAAACTCGCACTGCGGGACGTGCGCGGTACAGAATACTCACAGTTCGGCTCTCGTCGATAGTCTTGTGAGAAAACGGTTTAAAACCACACTTGACATTTCCAATGGCTTTTACAGCCATAACCTGTCCCCTCAGAGTAGTGAGTGGACGGCATTTACCTCGGGCGGTAAACAAAGAAAGTTTAAAAGACTACCTATGGGCTATAAGAACAGCCCTGGGGTCTTTGCTGCTCGAGTGGTCTCGCTCCTAGAGTATATGGATCCGGATGCATACTCGTATGTAGATGATATTTATCTAACGGACGACGAGTTGCTCCCACACCTTGCTCGCGTGTATGGCATAATTACTACATTTGCTGACTTTGGATACAAATTCAATTTTGCGAAGTGCCACATTGCCGAGTTCACAGTGTTGTTCTTGGGGTACGAACTCATTAGTGAGGGTCGCGGCTTGGCTCCGCACTTCCTTGAGAAGTGCGCACGCCTTTGTACTCCTACAACGCTGAAAAAATTGCAATCATTGCTGGGTTTTCTGAATTTCGGTCGTACCTACATTCCTGATTATGCCCAGCGTATCAAGACGCTTTATGCCTTGGTACAACCTACTTTTACCAAATCATGCTGGCTGCCAGAGCATACAGCTGCATTACAAACTTTGTAGTCTGATCTTCTTGCTTCTAAATACTTACAAACTCGTGATAACCATACTAACCTGGTCATTAGAATTGTACCAGGCGCGGTGGGTTTCACGTACTTAACGTTCAATGAGGGCGACACCGTTCCCATTGCTTACAAATCTCATCTGTACACATCAGCTGAGCTGCGCTTTTCCGCTGTCGAAAAAGTACTGACAGCAGTTCAGATGGCGATCCTTAAAGAACGAGCACTTTCACAGGGAAAGCACATGCTGGTGGTAACACCGTACCCTGCCCTCGAGGCAGTCACTAAAGCTAGTGTACTAAATTCTAAGGCTTTGCATCCAAGGTGGATACAATGGGCAACTTCCTTGGCTTCGCAAGACGTCACATATATCTTTGACGCGGCGTTGCAGTCGCAGGAGTTCTTGGATTATGAATTCGTTCATCCGACTCCTTCGACATTGCGCCCACTTGAGGAGTACCGTTGTGTCATTTACACTGATGGGTCTGCGCAACCCGCTACTGGATCGAAGCACGCCTATTCAGCTGCCTGCGCAATTGTTGTGGGTACCTTCGTGAATGGAGAGTTCCAATCTGAAGCTGTGCATACACAGACATTGGGTGATTGTACCGCGCAGTTGGCTGAAGTTTGTGCTCTGGTGCTTGCGCTGGAGTACGCTGATCTTCGAATCCCCACTCTAGTGGTGTGTGATTCGTTCTATCGTGTTCAATCTTACAATGACAATCTACATTTTTGGATTCAGAATGATTTTCATGATTCCAAAGGTAGCACAATAAAGCATAAAACGCTTTGGGTTCGAGTGGCAGCACTTAAAGAACTGCTACCACTCGTGAATGTAATTCACACTCTTGGTCACCAACGAGTTGGTGTCCATTCTGTCGGTAACAGTTTGGCTGACGAGGCAGCAAAAACAGCAGTGGCAATATATCTAGTAGCAGTAGTTACAAGATCCAAAAGTAAGATCGATGATGACATCTTGGCAGCTATTGCTGCTTCCGAGACAGGGACGACTTTTCCGAAAGGTTTCCCTTCTCGATACCATTATCGCTTAAGTCCTGACAACGTCCCGTTAGTGAGGATTAACGACGTTGGTGACAGGGTGATTCCCAACGCGGACCGTAGATACTCTTTGATATCAGCTGCTCATGAGGGTGTTGCGTCTGCGCATGCCGGAGTGTCGGCTACTGTATCTCTGTTGCAACAACGTTACTGGTGGTACAGTTTGTACAAACAAGCGCGGGCATTTGTTCTTACTTGTGAAATTTGGCAGCAGATTAAGCCTTCTACTGCAGCGCGTCCCCCACAAATACAGTTGCATATATCTAATCAACCACTCGCGTGCGTTTATTTAGATCACTGCGGTCCTTTTACCTCTGATACTGCGTACAAATACATCTTGGTTGCAGTTGATTCGTGCACACGTTTCCTGTGGGTATGGCCACAAAGGAGTGCTGATGCCAGAACTGTCATCAAGGATTTGCGTGTCTTTGTAGGGAGTTTTGCATGTGGTACCCTTCATTCTGATCAGGGTCCTGCGTTCGTCTCACGGGCGTACAAGGAGGCCATGAGAGATTTGGGGGTCCAAGTAAAATTTTCGTCTCCATACCGGCCTGAGGGCAACAGTGTTGTGGAGCGGATGAACCGTGACCTAAAGCAATCTTTGACAGCGAGCGTATTAGGTACAGGCCGGAACTGGCTCTCCCACTTGTATGACGTACAACGTGCACTTAATAATCTCCCTAGAAGGTCTCTGGGTGGGAGGACCCCGTACATGATGCTCTTTGGAGTAAGAATGTTTGTCCCGGACCTTGATGGTCTAGACATGGCGGCAGCAGCCGCCCCTTTTGACCTAGATGACCACTGTGCTGTATTGCAGAATCTACAAGAAGCCAGAGACACTCTTGCGAAAGGACACATACCCTCTACATCCGAAGCTGCGCTCCAGATTCCGGTAGTCGGCTGGCTACCTCGAGTTGTTGACCTGGTCCGTGAGAAGGTGGAGAACAAGAAGGAGTTCGGCCCCTCTTATCGTGCACCGGTCCCGGTGCTTGGAGTCTTGGGTACACGTACAGTTGTTTTACCTCCACTTCCTGGTCGCAAGGATAACAGGTACATCTCGATTGACAATGTCAAGTTACAGCGGGTGGCCGATTCTTCATAGTATGACACCTTCAGTTTCTTGCCCTTCAATGCTGAGAAACTCTGTTGTGGTGCCACCCTCTAACATCTTGCCTGAAGTTTCCATTGAGATGCTTGCAGTTACTGGTCCTTCTATTCCTGATGATCCTGAGTATGCTTATCCAACAGAAGTACCTTTGCCTCTATTAAATTCAACAACAATTTCCCAGTCACATTCTTCCTTTGAAACTGAATCATTGACTTCCACTGCCCCTTCCAAAATTTCAAATTTTTTTGCCTGGTTCAAGAGACATTTTTTGGTTGCACCTTGGACTTACATCTGGCTGGTGCTAATAAGTATTTTTTTGTTCATGACCATTGGCTTTGTGGTAGTGTTTTTTAAATTGATCAATGGACACTACCTGAATGAACGATCTACAATTCGATTAATTGATGGAACTTTAGCCCCCCATTCCTCATCACACATCATGAAAAGGGACCAGACTTTTGTGAACATCACCGCCTGGCCTGTACGTGATGGAATTGCTTGGGATGCTGTGAACTTTCAAATTCATGGTCCCACCAAAGTGATTAATGTGCCCACTGTTTTTCGTGTTTCTATGGGTGATGTCGTTAAACAGAACATCCGATCGGATGATTGGGATGTGCAAGCGATAGAAGCACTGTTTTCTGATTTAAAATATTATGCTGCATTTGATGCTGAAGATTTGTATTTAAATACTGCAAATTACGATGAACAATTTTGTTATCAACATTATGGGACACATTTCCTACACAGAGCAAATACCTTTCGGAATTTTGTTAATTTCACTCAGTGGGAACATTGTCCTGTCCCTATGAGTGGCAGTTCTGCCACTCTAGTGAAAAAATTCACATACTTTTCGGATTTTAGTGTGTCTGACCCTAACTCTTCTTCTAAGGTTAGACTGACACACACCAAATTATTATATTCCAAATCCTTTATGGATGAATTGGCTATTGGAGGTTATGACCTCTGGAAAGCTACTATCGATCTTAAATCGGTTTGGGGAACTAAACCGTGGCAGGTACAAGGAACAGAAGCTTTGCATCGTGCCTGTCTTATCCCAAATCATATGTTATTTTTTAATTCAACTATTTTTCAGACCACCTGTTTTGGATTGGCTATATCTAAAAAATTTAATTCCCCCACTATCCCGGATCTGGGTGCTTATCCTAATTGGGCGAATCACACAGATCTATCCCTTACTATGTTGCAGTCCCTCGTCTCCAACACCACCTTCAATATTTCGCATATAGATCCTGAAGGATGGTTGGTGTGGCAGACGGGTTCAGATTCCTGTCAACGTCGGTTTCTGAATTTGACACCAGGTTATACACAAATTAGAGTAGACCCTCGTTTTCCATCGTCACACACGGTAACTACCTACTCGGTAGGTAAGTTATGCCAGTCATGGTTGCAACATTCCACATTAGCTTCAGTTAAGCTTCATTTATCACGATTAAATGACAAAATAGATTTGAATGATTTTGTTAAGGGTCCTGCGAGTGGCAGGTCCAAGAGATGGGTTTATGCTATTTACAATGAAGTTTGGAAATTATCGCAAATTAAAGCAGCTTCCAGGCTACGTGCTATTGACCAGGCCAATATGGAGAAAGTATTGGCTGTTATAGATAATAGTATTAACACCTTGTCTTCTAGAATTTATACATTAGATAATATTGTTTCATCTGTCGTAGACATTGTGCAGGATGAAGTGTCTGTGTTATATCATGGTCAAAATCAGTTGCGTTCAATTATGCAGTTTGCATGGACCTTGCAAACGTTAAAAGCAGGGAAAGTCCCTTGGGATTACATGAATACGTCTTCATTATTCCTTCCTTTTAATTTGACCGATAAACAGCAGTTCATGTCCATGAAAGACGCAACTTACGCATTACTGCACATTGAAAAACTAGAACCATTACCTTTTTCTATTGCTGAGTTGAATTCGGCTGTGTGGCTCGTACACGGATTGATCACATTGCCTTTCTCAAGGTTTAAGTTCAGTTCGTGCATGAAGCATTATGCCATAGGCAGATATGAACAGCTTGGTAATGCCTTTCTGCACGAAGTTTGGTCACTTCCTTTCACATATAGATGCGTGAGGGATGGCAAGGAAGTTTACTTGAAAGGTGAAGAATGTACTTCTGCTCCTGATCATTCTGTGGTTTGTAGACATATACAATTACATGGCGCTTGCAATATACACGCTCCTAATTTAGCCTGTGTCCTAAAAGGTATTCCGATGCCAGTTATAACGTCTTCTTTTAAGCTGCTTGCCAACGGTAGTTATTTGCTTTTAAATAATGAAGCTTGCTGTGGGATGCTAGTGGGTATTCCTTACATAGTCACCGTTTCACAAAGGGTGGTTTGCTGTAATAACGTCCTTTTCCCACCCCCGCATGGCAGGCTCGATATATCCATCTGGCCGGCGATTCCAACCTTGAACGCAGAGTTCAACAGGATGAGTAGAATAAGAGCTCTTTTGTCTCAAAACGAAGTTTCTTTGACTTCGTCCCGTGAAACATTTCTTCTTCACATAGCAAACACACGCACTGAAGTACAAGCTCTTTTAAAAACTGACCTCCCAATACATTTTGGGACGTTGATACAGACTATCTTTAATGCTTCGTCTACGACTGGCCTTGTTCATTTTTTTAAAATTGTCGGCTCAGGCCTCGTGACATCTTTCCAAACTATTTTTGGTGTGATCCCCGCGTTTTTACATTCTAATTTTTTCGAGCATCTTCGGAGGGTGTCCCTTGCTACTAGCTCTTGGGGCCGGAATCCTCTTGTTGATCTGCGCTTTTCGTTATGGCTGCACGCCTGGGGTTACAAGACAGAATGCTCCGCCTGCTACATCTTCGTAGCCAGATGCTTGATTACTATGGCACTTTACCGCTGGCGACCTTAAGCGTCAAGTATGGATTGTCATTCCGGTTTGCTTATTTTACCTGTGTGCAGCCCGTCTTTCATTGCCTAGATTGTCCCTTCCAATGGGCTCTGGACTTGTGTCTGTAAAACTTGGTGTCACCTGACCCGGAGTTTGATGAACTGATGTGTCCGTTACTGGATCATGAGTTTGCTTGTTCTGGAATTGGGTTCATGGCTTTGGGTGTTACACAAGGAGTCCTTGGTAACTGGGATATCGGAGAGGCCGCTATTGAATTCCTTGAACGAAGTTATCTCGAGGATGCTGACAGTTGTCCTGTTATGGTGCTGGATGCTCCGATAATTGAGGAACACGTGTGTTCCTTTCCGCTACTAAATTGGATGGCAGATACTTTTGCGGAACGCTCCAATGATTTCCTCTTGGAAGCTGTTGCAACTTATGGTGCATATACCTTGATGGATTGACTGTTTAACATAGTCACGACAGGATGCATCCATTGATGTTATTTATTTATTTTTTTATCAAAAATTTTTTGATGGTTTTTTTCTCTGGGACATCGTTTCTATTTTTTTACACGATTTTTTCTTCTTTTTTTTCTCGAACTTTACACTTACCTTATATGGACTTATAGTTCATGCTCTTGGTTCTGTTCTATGTCACTTGAACTCTGCGTTCTTGATAAGTGCGCCCCTAGTGGTTAATGATTCGATCAAGGGGGGTGTAGTAAGGTTTAGCCACTCCCTATTTACAACACTAAGTTAGCATAACCGAGACAACTGTTAGAAAGCCAGCTTGCCGTTTCTGCTGCTTTGCACGCGACACTGTTGTTATATGTTATTCATCTTAGAAATGCTTACTCGACTTTGCCTTACAGGATAACAGTTTATTGTTTAACATTCTTAACAGTGTGCTGCGACCTTCGTCTGTACAGCATGTAAAGAACAAGTCTAGGACACTAGACGGTGCAGAGTGTTGTGTTCAGATTGATCGTACCACTTTTTAGACATATCATACATGCAGCTGCCAACATATGAAGGACAAGTGCCTTTAATATTACAGTACAGAATGTTTTAGAATTCATTCGAACAGAAGAGCTGATGCATGAGAGAGCTAGCTGATCCTTTGATGTGATTCCACTAAGCTGATCTATACAGTATGGGGTCCCCCCTGATAGCCAAAGAGACCTTCTATTAGTCTAATAATAATTTATTAGTTGCTAGAGAAAGGAGTGTGGCTGCATACCACTGTCATTATTATTATGATTGCTCCTTTTATTCTGTATGGTATTGTAACAATGCTGATGGTTTTGATCTTAACCATTTGTCTGCTAGTGTTAGCCAAATTACTGCCTCTTAGGACGCAAGGTTTATAAAATAAACTCTTTAAACTTTACCGTGTCTGTATTATTCTGTTGTGGACTGTTAAATAAGTACAAACCGGTATTTCGGATGCACACCACTCCTGAGAAATATCTAAGTCGCATGTTCTGGGTTGTCTATACATTGGGACCGCCTAGCTAGATCTAGGCTAACGAATGGGACACTAAGCTAGTCGGATATGGGGTTCTTGGTTCTGAGGGGAGTTTCTGGTACACCACAATTCTCTGAGGTCCTGGTTTCCTGCGCATAGTTCTGTGCATACGCAGAATCCCTGCGACAGTATGTCATGGTTGGTCGAATTATTGCGGTGGTTACTTGCACCTTGCTCTGCAGGGGCATCGACTTGGTCTTCAGGAGTGGGTATAGTGCAGACAGTTTTGTTGCTGCTTTCTGGCAGGTCTTCTCTATGTTGTGTCTCCATGTGAGTTTAGAGTCCAGAGTCACCCCCAGGCAGGAGCTGCTGTTTTCCCATTTGATCTCATCCCCATTGAGGAGGATCGCTGGGTGTTTTCTGTTCAGCTTCCTGGTGAATAACGTTGCTGTGGTTTTGCTTGTGTTCAGGGTGATCTGCCAGTCGCTGTACCATTCGGAGAGTCTGCTGAGTGATGCCTCAAGGTTCTTAGCCACTTCCTTTTCGCTGAAGGATTGGGAGATGACGGCAGCATCATCGGCGTAAAGAGCCAGATCAGTCTTCTTTAGGTCCGTGGGGATGTCCTTTGTGAATATATTAAAGAGGAATGGTCCTAGGATTGATCCCTGGGGCACTCCAGCAAGGATTGGGTGTGACGTTGAGCATTCGTCTCGTACCGCCACGTGGAAAGTCCGTTTTGACAAGTAGCTAGACAGCAGTTTAATCAGGTAGCTTGGAAACTTGAGTTTGATAAGTTTGTAAAGCAGTCCCTCATGCCATACTCGGTCGAATGCTTAGGCTACATCCAGAAAGACTACTCCAGTAGACTTGTTGATGTTGAAACCATGGCTGATGATGTCCACAACTCTGAGGAGTTGGTAATTGGTTGAGTGGTCTTTCCGGAACCCAAACTGTTCTTTGGCGAGGAGGTTTAAGCTTGTCGCAAAGTCCACCAGACGGGCAAGGATAACTTTTTCGAAGAGCTTTGATAGGCCAGATAGCAGACTTATAGGGCGGTAATTTGCCGGGTCTCGTAGTGGTTTCCCAGCCTTGGGGAATACGATGACTCTTGCTTCTTTCCAGGCATTAGGGAAATACTGGTGCTGCATACACGCGTTGAATATCTCAGCAAGGTGATCCACTGCGGCATCTGGGAGCATCTTGATGGCTTGGTTGACTATTCTGTCCTTTCCTGGTGCCTTGCCATTTTTTAGTGTCTTTACCAGGGCCGATAACTCGCCTGTGGAGCATTCCTCAATGTTTGCAGCTTCTGTTTCTGGTGGGTGCTCCCGGTGGTGCTTAGCGACCTCTTGCTCAACTTCTGCTGCCAGTTTGCTTGCCTGGTTAGGCCTGAAGGATGCCTCCAGCGTGTCAGCGAAGACCTCAGCCTTGTCCCTGTTGCTGCATGCCAAGTGAGTCTTTCCTTGTATTGGTGGGTTTGGTTCCTTCTTCCCAGTCAAGCGTCGGGTCATTCTCCAGAGAGAGTTGTCCGTGTCCTTTAAGTGAGCCGTAGCTGCTTCCCACTTTTCACCTCTGTGCTGGCTTATTTGCATCTTCAGCTGTCTTGTCAGCTCGTTGTACTTCTTCAGCAGGTCGGGGGTGCGATTCCTTTGCCACTCTCTCCGGGCTCTGTTCTTGTTAGCAATCCACTGCTTGATGCCCTTCGGGAGGTCGTAGATAGAGCAGCGTTGGAGTTTCTGCTCGGGAACGCTGCGCTCGATGTCAGTGTGGACTGCAGCTGTGAAGTGGTGAACCGCCTGGTCCGAACGCTGTGTTAAAACGTGATTTAAATAGCAACCGCCCTCCTTGTGTGGAGTCATGGGCGCGGTCTACGGAGGGGATGCACCTGAGTCCAAAGTGCCAAGAAATAGAAAAAGGGTGCTGGGCTGTGATAAGTGATGTTACTGTGCCCGCCATTTTGGACACAGTTTGAATAGATTAAAAAATGTTCGCAACGATCTTCTGGGGGCAGTCTTAAACAGTTTTTTCAAATATTCCGAGATATATCATAGTTAACCATTTTATTTTAACAAGCTAACGAACTCCGAATTTAGCAAAATAGTGGCAAGATCACATTCGCCAGTACGGAACTGATTTATGCAGTGGCCATGTTTGAAAGGGCAATGTGTAAGTGTTGGTCTAGTCAATGTGGCGGCCATGTTTAAAAAGATATGATGAAACGCGATGTTCAGGATGCAAAGTAAGCCGCTATTTCAGTATATAGGTTGTTTCAAAGGAAATATCTAGGAAAAGTTCAAACGTCCATCACCCTGTGTTAATGGCAGTATAGTTCAAGGAGTGACAAATGTGGGAAACTGTCCCAGAACACAATGTGTATATGTGGAAACACCACAAATTTTCACCTAAATGTTTAAATCATTGGAAACCCAAGTTAAAAAATTAATAAGTATAGAAAAACGGTCCCAGAGCACACAGTATATACGTGGAGACATAACAATTTGTTTCCTAAATGTTTAAGTCATTGACACCCCTGATATACGCAATATTCATAGGAATTAACATACAATGTATGTACAATCACAGTAACTAGTTTCCTAAGTATATAAAACGTTGCAATCCCAGGTACATCACAATGCTTATACTGACAGACATTATTGGATAATATGATGCATACTCACTGGTTACAACATCAAATGTAGCTTGGAAATCTACAACCAGTGCGAAGCACTATGTGATAAAGTTCGAAATGACAGCCCATATTTGCATTTTCAAGTCCTCTACATTTACAAATCACTGGTATGGAATAATTGTCATAGGTTTTCAGCCCCAATGGTCAGAAAAGAAGGAAACATTTTTCAATCATTCAGTCAGTAAGGAATACATGTAGTTCTTTGTCAATGTTTAGTCCCTTTTCCACCGCCCGAAGACGTAAAATCCATTCGGACTCTGCTCTTCTATGTGACAGGATCCTATCACCTCCCCTCGGATCACATCGCGCTTGTGCGATCCCATGGAAACTGATATTAGTGATAGTCATTTTTGGATGCTTGGTGTTTAAAATGTACAGCCAGAGGGTAATTTGCATCGTTATTGCGGTTAGCCCTCATATGTTCCTGTATCCTCTCCTTTAAAGGCCTTACAGTGCTTCCTATATAGATCAGTCCATATTGGCCTTTTATGTAGTATACAACAAATTTGGTGTTACAATTGATAAAGTCTAGGATCTTATAGGTAATCGTAGTGTTGTAACTAAACTCTTGTATTTTGTTGCACGCATACGGACACATGTTGCAATGGGCGCATTTGTGAAAACCCTTTGGTTTCTCTGGAAAGCATGTCACGCTAGGAGGTTTGGGGGTAGATAGCTAGAGCAGAGAATGTCCCTAAGTGTTCTCCCTCTTCTGTGTACTATCCTTGTTTTTTTTGTGATGTACTTCTCCAATGACTTGTCTAAATTCAGAAGATGCCAGTGTCTAGACAGGATCTTGAAAATTGAATGGCTCTGGGTGTTATACCCTGTGATAAAAATTAGTTTGTCCTTTTGTTTAGAATTGGCTCTGTGTTTCTTTCTTAGTACAGTTTGTCTTGGTGTGTTAATGATTTTCTTTTTCGATTTGTTGAGAACCCCAGGAGAATATCCTCTGCTCTTAAAATGCTTCAGATTAAATACTTGTTGAAATGAACCATGCTACCAGGTACCTGGAGATTGCACCTCAGGGAAGCACTACTACCCCCTTGGTTGGTAAAGCACGTCTTTTTATGTTTAATTGAGTCAGATACCACAAGACTGTGGCTTCTGACAGGGAACCAACATCATGTCAGTGCATAAAAGCCATGTGGGGTGAGGCTACGGTGACCTACAACTTCTCTATTTCTCACCAACCCTGAGGAACAGGTTAGCAGTAATATTTAATAAAGGCTTGATAAACATGATGGGTGTTTACAGAGTACATTTGGCACTGCCTCTTGCCTCTCGCGTCCACATCCTGTGATTCTGGGCAAATCACTTAATCTCCCCGTGCCTGAATATGTAATGTAAATACGGTGCTCATGTACAGCACTCCAATTCCTTCGGGTCGAGTTCGCGCTATATAAAAGATGCAAAAAATTTTTTTTTTAAAAAGGAAGGGGGAGAGGGGTAATTTAAAACACCCTATACACGATTGTTAGACCTGGCACCATTGGCGTGAGTCTCCCTTCCATTTTTTCGCTGTGTCTCCTCTGTTTTTGCTGGTTATAGATGCTCTGGGCGCTGTGCCACTGCCATTCAGTGCCACAGCGCGAATGCTCCCTTTGTAAAGATGACATATGAATTGGTACATCCATAATTGGCTTATTTGGTTTACCTGTTAGTCCCTAGTAGCGTGGCCTGTGTGTGCCCAGGGCTGGTAAACTGAATGCTGCTGGTGGGCCTGCAGCACTGGTTTGTGCCACCCACAGAAGCAGCTTGTAAAGTATGTCTCAGACCTGCCACTGCAGTGTCTGCGTGCAGTCCAGAACTGCCATCTTGGCTGTGAAGTGCACCCACTTCCCAGCCCCTAAACCTTCCCTTGGCATCCTGTAAGTCCCCCTTATGATAGGGTGCATTGTATGTGTAAGGTAGGACATGCCCTGATGTATGTAGCATGTCCTAGTAGTGAATTACACCCCATTTCGTTTTTCACTACTGTAAGGCTACCTGTTCTCCATAGGCCAGAATGGGAGGTCTGGGCTATTACATTCTATAGTCCTAACTGACCCACAGAACATGGTAGAAAAACGAATCTAGTACGCCTGTGCTCAGAATATTAAAATACATCTTTTAGTAAAGGTTATTTTTATATTCTGTGTTTGAAACTACCACTTTTAGAGTATAGGTACTTTCTTGCCTAAGCCTTCCAGTTTGCTCTGCAATGATGTGTATTGGCTGTCTGGTTTTGGAGGGACAGGGCAGGCTGAGTCAGACCTGGGTTGAATAGAGCAACCTGCCTTGGTGTGAGGGGAGGGGTAGCTCCTGCACTTGAATAGGACTGTGCCTGGCAAGGTGAATGCTGGCTCCACCTCCCACTGTGCGTCTGAGGCAGACCCCCTCTCTCTGAAAGGAAGTATGCAGCCTGATCAACAAAGTGCTCCAGGGCTGGGCAGAACTGGTTCTGGCTGGGTTCAGAGACTTGGGACCCCTAAGAACAAAGACTTTGCGGGTATGAATATTTGTGCACAAACCCCTACAATTTGTATTGCTCCTGGATAACAAGAAGAACCTCTGTCCGTGGGACTACAAGAATCTGCAGGAGAAGGACTGTCCTAGTGCTTGTGTGCTGTTTCTGGGACTGGCCTGCAGTTGTTACTACTGGACTTCAAGAAGAGGAAAAGAACTTTGATTGGACTTTTATTTTTGTGCTACAGCAATCACCCAAGGGCTAGGAGAGAGCTAGCCTCCTGCTGGAGTCTCAGGCACATCAGACTCCACCATCAGCCTCCTGTTTCCTCCCAGCGAGGATTACTATCTGCAGGTGAGGCTCTTGTGTGTTCCAGGGCCTCTAGTTCTACTGCTGAGAAGAGAGCGCTGAAAATCGTTGCTAACCTCCGTTAGCGAGCCGCTGCAGCTGGTGAGCGTGAGAAAAATCGTCGCTCCGCTGTCGCCGAGTGCTCGCTAACCCCGAAGATCGTCGCAGCACCTGTCTGCGGGCCTGAAAACGCCCGCTATCTGAAGATCGTCGCAGCACCTGTCAGCGGGCCTGAAAACGCCCGCTATCTGAGAATCATCGCAACAGGATCATCGCAGCGCGGACGCCGAGCGTTCGCCATTTCCCCCGCATCGAATCCGGATCGTCGCTCCCTCGCGGAGCGCCATCTTTGTCAACGCAGCAAGATCGCACACGCAACAGGCTCGGTGCATCATCCTCCCTTCGCGGCAAGGATTTCATCGCATCACCGGCTTAGCGTGAGGAAGTTTGTCGCTTTGTCCTGCCCGCAACCCAGCGCATCATCCTCCCTTGCGGTAAGGATTCAACGCATCGCTGGTTAGCGTGAGGAAGTTTAACGCTACAACGCCTTAGCGACATTTTTGTTGCTTTGCTCCAGGAACCAGATACTTTGTGAGTAAAAGGGTCGCAGAGACCCCTGCCTTGAACTAAACATCATTTTGTGCATCCTGAACTATTTTTCCTTGCAGCATTTCTAAAGTAATTATATTTTTTTATAGTATTGTGGATTTTTACTGTTATTGGTCTTGTGATTAAGTCTATATAAAAATACCTATTTTTCATAACTACTTGAGTGGTGTCCATTTGTAGTGTTCCTCATTATATTACTGTGTATGGTCATAAATGCTTCACACACTGCCTCTGAGATAAGCCTAGCTGCTCGTGCTACGTTACCACAGGGTTGAGCAGGGGTTGTCAAAGGGTGTAGGCTGCTTACTCTGACTTAGGAAGAAGGGTCCCTACTTGGACAGTGGCCAGCCATTGCCAACTAGAGACCCCCATTTCTAACATTGGTGGTCAGCGGTGAGGATCTGGACTTGCATTTATGATTGCATACAGTAATTATAGTGTACACTAGTAGTGAGTGCAGACCATAACATAACCACGTACGTCTTTGGAGATTTTCTGATTCTATTTTTGTTCGTTATTGTCAGTTATTGCTACAATGGGCAAGCCCAGATCCAATGCCTCTGAGGATCTCTCCTGGGAAGAAGAGAAATTAGACACCTACAATGCCAAGCAGCTCAAATATTTTTGCAAACGCTTCACAGTCCCTATCACAGGTCTCACTAAAAGGGAAGAGTATTACAAGGCATTGAAGGCCTGGCTAGAAGCCAGGGATGCCCCTAGGAATGAGGAAGGGCCTGTGGAGGGGGGAGAGAATGCAGGAGAGCAGCAGGAAGAAATTGTAGATTTGGTAGGGGATAAAGCAGTTTCCAGCCCGGGCACTAGTGTGTCCTCAAGGGGTCTGTCTCCAGAAGAGATGGAGGACAGGGAGAGAGATAGGCGGCATAATATGGAGATGGCTAAGCTCAAATTGGATGGTCAGAAGGACCTAGAGAATAAGAAGTTGGAAGTTGAGATAATGAAGATGAAATTTGAACATGAGAGAATTTTGAGGGAATTGGAGATTAAGGCCAAGAGTATTGAGATCTCCCCCTCTGGTGGCAGCATACCAGTAGCGCATACTGAGAGTAGAGTATATATCCCTAAAGATGTTATTAAGGATTTTCATAAAAGTGAGGATATTGGGCAATGGTTTGCCGCTTATGAATTAGCTATGGTGTCCCACCGGGTCCCTGAGAAGGATTGGGGAGCGGGGTTGTGGGGACGCTTTGTGAGTGAGGGGAGGGATACCTTGTTGGACCTACCCCCAGAAAGTAGGATGATTTATGCCCACATTAAGAAGGAAGCTTTGATTACCCGCTATGGTTTGACCCCTGAAATGTACAGGCAGAGATTTAGAACCTGCAAGAAGATAGAGGGTACCACGTGGGTTGAATATGTGTCTTTTTTTGGCAGAGCAATGGAACGCTGGGTAAAAGGCAGCAAAGTAGAAACTTTTGAGCAACTGTATGACTTGATTGCATGGGAGCATTTTTCTAGTAACTGTTTTCCTGAGCTACGCCAGCATCTGATAGATTGCAAGCTGACTAACCCTAGGAAGCTTGCTGAGGAGGCGGACCGCTGGGTGAGCACCCGGGTTCGCAAGGGTCCAGTGGGAGACTTCGCCAAAGGTGGGCAGGGTCCCCAGCAGAGAGGTGGGGGGGACAGGGGTAAACC
Source organism: Triturus cristatus (assembly GCF_964204655.1). NCBI lineage: Eukaryota > Metazoa > Chordata > Amphibia > Caudata > Salamandridae > Triturus > Triturus cristatus. Next base: position 324,813,086 of record NC_140592.1, read on the forward strand.
AAGGGAGTTCCACCGAGGGCCCCAAGATAATTCCCAAGGGAACCAGGCAGTGGTATCCCAGCCTCCCCCAGATAAGAAGCCAGTGCCTCCAACAGGTAATCCTGTTCCAAGGAGGCCCCCTACTTTTTTTAAGTGTGGCCAGGTGGGCCACAGATACTTTGACCCCCAGTGTCCCCAAAAGGATACTCCTGAACCACCCCGTGCACCGCCCCGCCAGCTTGCTAGTGTAGCCCTGGGGGAGGAGGAGATGGGTGCCCCAGGTGGGTGGGACCCCGTAGAGTTGACCCTTGTCTCACTAGGAGACTTTGAAATGGTTCCTAAGCCTGCACTGCCTGATAACACTAAAAAATACAGGCAGTGGGTAACCATCAATGGCCATAGAGTGGAGGCTCTGAGGGACACAGGAGCCAGTGTAACTGCTGTCAGCTCCCGGTTGGTGTCCAAAGAGCAGGTTGTGCCCCATGCATTCTACCCAGTAGTGTCTGCAGACAACACAGAGAGCCAATGTGAGGTGGCTCAGGTTCCCTTTGAGTGGGGGGGGGGGTCTCAGGAACTCTTCAGGTGGCTGTGAGGCCCGCCATGCCTGTGGACTGTCTGTTGGGCAATGATTTAGAGAACTCACCGTGGGCTACAGTGGAAAGGAGAGCTCACTTGCAAATGTTGGGACTGCCTGAGTGGGCATGTGCTACCACTCGGTCCATGGCAGCCAAAGAGAGTGTTGAGAAAGACCTGGAGCCTGAGAATATGGCCCAGGTCCCTGCCTTAGAGGGAGGGGGCAGGGGGCGCGGGAAACCGGCCCCCTTGGTTCCCACGGCCCAGGAGGGAGCAGACCCTGAGGGGGATGCCCTGGAGCCTACCGGGGAGCAGAGTACCGACCTGGGGGACCTGCCTGAGCTGACCCAGTGGCAGCAGGAAGGGGGGCCCACCAGGGAGGAGTTTTGTGAACAGCAGAGAACTTGCCCCTCTCTTGAGGGTATGCGGCAACAGGCTGCAGCCCAGGCAGCAGGCGATATGTCCGGTTCACATCTGATTTATTGGGAGAACAGTCTCCTGTATAGCGAGCCTAAGGTTGCTGAGCCGGGGTCAGCCCGTGTGCTGGTGGTACCCGAGTGCTTCAGAACCTTCCTACTGGGGTTGGCTCATGACATTCCATTGGCAGGACATCTGGGGCAGACCAAGACCTTTGAAAGGCTGGTCACCCACTTTTATTGGCCCCAGATGCGCAAGAGTTCAGATACGTATTGTAGGACCTGTGAGACTTGCCAGGCAAGTGGGAAGAGTGGGGGGAAGATCAAAGCCCCACTCCAACCCTTCCCAGTTGTTAGCACCCCATTCGAGCGAGTGGGCATTGACATTGTGGGGCCTCTGGACCCCAAGACAGCCATGGGCAACAGGTACATCCTGGTCTTGGTGGACCATGCCACCCTGTACCCTGAAGCCATCCCGCTCAGGACAGTGACGGCCCCCGTGTGGGACGTGCACTGATGGGGATCTTCTCCCGTGTGGGGTTCCCCAGAGAGGTGGTGAGCGACAGGGGGACCAACTTCATCTCCCAGTATATGAAGTCTCTGTGGAAGGAGTGTGGGGTGACTTACAAGTTCACCACTCCTTACCACCCCCAGGGTAACGGTCTGGTTGAGAGATTCAACCGGACCTTGAAGGGCATGATCATGGGCCTAGAGGAGCCCCTGAGGCGTAAGTGGGACGTCCTCTTGCCATGCCTGTTGTTTGCATACCGTGAAGTGCCACAGAAGTCCTTAGGGTTCAGCCCATTTGAACTGCTCTATGGCCATCCGGTAAGAGGGCCTCTGAGTTTGGTCAAGGAAGGCTGGGAGCAATCTCCCAGGAAACCTCCCCAGGATGTGTTTAGCTACATCCTGGCCTTCAGGAACCAAACTCGGCGTTTCAGAAACATTGCTGAGGCAAATCTGGAAGCCAGCCAGGAGGAGATGAAACGTTGGCACGACCAGAATGCCACTCTGGTCGAGTTTCAACCTGGTCAAAAGGTTTGGGTACTGGCCCCAGTGGAGCCCTGCGCGCTCCAAGATAAGTGGACCGGTCCATTTGAGGTGGTGGAGCGAAAAAGTCAAGTTACCTATTTGGTGGACTTTAAATCTCCCAGGAACCCCCTGCGGGTCCTGCATGTGAATCGCCTAAAGCCCCACTTTGCGAGGTCTGAAGTGGGCATGCTTCTTGCCACAGATGCAGGGATGGAGGAGGAGAGTGAGCCTCTTCCTGACCTCCTGTGTGCAGGAGAGAAGGATGGGTCAGTGGAGGGTGTGGTCCTCTCCACCACACTGACCCCAGAACAGCAGAGAGATTGCCACCAGCTGTTGGGGCAATTCCCAGATTTATTTTCCCTGGTACCTGGTGTCACTGACTGGTGCGTCCATGAGGTAGACACCGGGGACAGTCCTCCTGTCAAGCACAAGGCTTACAGGGTGACCGACAGGGTAAGGGCCTGCATTAAGGAGGAGGTCTCCAAAATGTTTGCCCTGGGGGTGATTGAGTCCTCTAGCAGCTCTTGGTCCAGCCCCGTGGTCTTGGTACCAAAGGCTGCAGCGCCTGGTGACACTCCAGAACTTAGGTTCTGTGTGGACTACCGAGGTCTCAATTCGGTCACGAGGACCGACGCGCACCCCATCCCCAGAGCTGATGAGCTCATAGATCGGTTGGGGGCTGCCCGGTACCTCAGCACGTTTGATCTAACGTCTGGGTACTGGCAGATCGCCTTAACTGATGGGGCAAAGGAGAGGTCCGCATTCTCCACCCCAGATGGGCACTACCAGTGCCGTGTGATGCCCTTTGGGATGAAGAATGCCCCTGCCACCTTTCAGAGGGTGGTCAACCAGGTGTTGGCTGGGCTGGAGGATTTCAGTGCCGCCTACCTGGACGACATTGCCGTGTTTAGTTCCTCATGGGAGGACCACTTACGCCACCTCTGGGAAGTGTTGATGGCGCTGCGCAGAGCAGGCCTCACAATCAAGGCCAGTAAGTGCCAGATTGGGCAGGGTTCGGTGGTGTACTTAAGACACCAGGTAGGGAGTGGCCAGGTGGCCCCTCTACAGCCCAAGATTGAGACCATCCTGGCTTGGGAGCCCCCAAGGACCCAGACCCAGGTGAGGGCCTTCTTAGGACTCACGGGTTATTACAGGAGGTTTGTCAAGGGGTATGGCAGCATTGTTGCCCCCTTGACTGAGCTGACTTCCAAGAAGCAGCCCAAGATTGTGAACTGGACTGACACCTGTCAGAAAGCTTTTGATGCTCTCAAGACTGCCATGTGTACAGCACCCGTACTCCAGGCGCCCAACTTTGCTAAGGAATTTATTGTCCAGACAGACGCTTCAGAGCATGGGGTGGGGGCTGTTCTGTCACAGATGAATGAGGAGGGACTAGACCAACCTGTAGCCTTCATCAGTAGGAGGCTACTTCCACGGGAACAGAGGTGGAGTGCGATCGAGCGAGAGGCATTTGCTGTGGTCTGGGCTCTGAAGAAGCTGAGACCATACCTGTTTGGGACTCACTTCCGGGTTCAGACAGACCACAGGCCCCTCAGGTGGTTAATGCAGATGAGGGGTGAGAATCCCAAGTTGTTAAGGTGGTCCATTTCCCTACAGGGTATGGACTTTACGGTGGAGCACCGCCCTGGTACAGAACACGCCAATGCTGATGGTCTGTCCAGATTTTTCCGCCTTAGTGATGAGAACCTCCCAGGGGATGGGTAGTTCTCCCCACATTTCAGCTGGAGGGGACCTGGCACCATTGGCGTGAGTCTCCCTTCCATTTTTTCGCTATGTCTCCTCTGTTTTTGCTGGTTATAGATGCTCTGGGCGCTGTGCCACTGCCATTCAGTGCCACAGCACGAATGCTCCCTTTGTAAAGATGACATATGAATTGGTACATCCATGATTGGCTTATTTGGTTTACCTGTTAGTCCCTAGTAGCGTGGCCTGTGTGTGCCCAGGGCTGGTAAACCGAATGCTGCTGGTGGGCCTGCAGCACTGGTTTGTGCCACCCACAGAAGCAGCTTGTAAAGTATGTCTCAGACCTGCCACTGCAGTGTCTGCGTGCAGTCCAGAACTGCCATCTTGGCTGTGAAGTGCACCCACTTCCCAGCCCCTAAACCTTCCCTTGGCATCCTGTAAGTCCCCCTTATGATAGGGCGCATTGTATGTGTAAGGTAGGACATGCCCTGATGTATGTAGCATGTCCTAGTAGTGCATTACACCCCATTTCGTTTTTCACTACTGTAAGGCTACCTGTTCTCCATAGGCCAGAATGGGAGGTCTGGGCTATTACATTCTATAGACCTAACTGACCCACAGAACATGGTAGAAAAACGAATCTAGTACGCCTGAGCTCAGAATATTAAAATACATCTTTTAGTAAAGGTAATTTTTATATTCTGTGTTTGAAACTACCACTTTTAGAGTATAGGTAATTTCTTGCCTAAGCCTTCCAGTTTGCTCTGCTATGATGTGTATTGGCTGTCTGGTTTTGCAGGGACAGGGCAGGCTGAGTCAGACCTGGGTTGAATAGAGCGACCTGCCTTGGTGTGAGGGGAGGGGTAGCTCCTGCACTTGAATAGGACTGTGCCTGGCAAGGTGAATGCTGGCTCCACCTCCCACTGTGCGTCTGAGGCAGACCCCCTCTCTCTGAAAGGAAGGATGCAGCCTGATCAACAAAGTGCTCCAGGGCTGGGCAGAACTGGTTCTGGCTGGGTTCAGAGACTTGGGACCCCTAAGAACAAAGACTTTGGGGGTATAAATATTTGTGCACAAACCCCTACAATTTGTATTGCTCCTGAATAACAAGAAGAACCTCTGTCCGTGGGACTACAAGAATCTGCAGGAGAAGGACTGTCCTTGTGCTTGTGTGCTGTTTCTGGGACTGGCCTGCAGCTGTTACTACTGGACTTCAAGAAGAGGAAAAGAACTTTGATTGGACTTTTATTTTTGTGCTACAGCAATCACCCAAGGGCTAGGAGAGAGCTAGCCTCCTGCTGGAGTCTCAGGCACATCAGACTCCACCATCAGCCTCCTGTTTCCTCCCAGCGAGGATTACTATCTGCAGGTGAGGCTCTTGTGTGTTCCAGGGCCTCTAGTTCTACTGCTGAGAAGAGAGCGCTGAAAATCGTTGCTAACCTCCGTTAGCGAGCCGCTGCAGCTGGTGAGCGTGAGAAAAATCGTCGCTCCGCTGTCGCCGAGTGCTCGCTAACCCCGAAGATCGTCGCAGCACCTGTCTGCGGGCCTGAAAACGCCCGCTATCCGAAGATCATCGCAGCACCTGTCAGCGGGCCTGAAAACGCCCGCTATCTGAGAATCATCGCAACAGGATCATCGCAGCGCGGACGCCGAGCGTTCGCCATTTCCCCCGCATCGAATCCGGATCGTCGCTCCCTCGCGGAGCGCCATCTTTGTCAACGCAGCAAGATCGCACACGCAACAGGCTCGGTGCATCATCCTCCCTTCGCGGCAAGGATTTCATCGCATCACCGGCTTAGCGTGAGGAAGTTTGTCGCTTTGTCCTGCCCGCAACCCAGCGCATCATCCTCCCTTGCGGTAAGGATTCCACGCATCGCTGGTTAGCGTGAGGAAGTTTAACGCTACAACGCCTTAGCGACATTTTTGTTGCTTTGCTCCAGGAACCAGATACTTTGTGAGTAAAAGGGTCGCAGAGACCCCTGCCTTGAACTAAACATCATTTTGTGCATCCTGAACTATTTTTCCTTGCAGCATTTCTAAAGTAATTATATTTTTTTATAGTATTGTGGATTTTTACTGTTATTGGTCTTGTGATTAAGTCTATATAAAAATACCTATTTTTCATAACTACTTGAGTGGTGTCCATTTGTAGTGTTCCTCATTATATTACTGTGTATGGTCATAAATGCTTCACACACTGCCTCTGAGATAAGCCTAGCTGCTCGTGCTACGTTACCACAGGGTTGAGCAGGGGTTGTCAAAGGGTCTAGGCTGCTTACTCTGACTTAGGAAGAAGGGTCCCTACTTGGACAGTGGCCAGCCATTGCCAACTAGAGACCCCCATTTCTAACAACGATGTGGAGGGATAGAGGCTAAGTTTCTGTAAAAAGATGGCTCACTCACAATTAACCTTCATGCCATGCCAGCCAAAAACTCATGAATCAGTGGCATAACCAGAAGGCTACCCTCACTGACTACCAAGAGAACACGGCAGTCTGAATCCTCAAGCATTTCTGCCATCATGCTTACGAGGGCAAGTGATGTGGCCCATACAAAAAGCTGTCAATAAAATCTCAACTGTTAACTAATTTGATCAACATTAGTGTTGCGCAAGAACGTCAATTGATCTGCCATATGATCCAGATGATCTTAAGGCTAGAACTATACCTCTGAATGGAGTATTTGCCTGTATCAATGAAGGAAAAGTCATACAGGATGTCTGAAAGATCCAGGAATATACTAAGTTACCAAAATCGTTTCCTGGGAGTTATTGACCTCTCCTACAGTCCTTGGGCCAGATCACCATACTGGCGCTCAAGCAAGGGTCCAAGGACTTCCACTACTGTGTGGACTGCCTATGTCTCAACACCATCACTAGACTGATACTCATCCTATCTCCCATGCTGGCGTGTTGGCAAAAAAGTAAGGCAGAGCCAAGTACCTTAGTACGTTTGATCTGCCCAGGGACTACTTGCAGCTTGCCTTTAGAGCTGAAGCCAAGGAGATAATGTTGTTCTCAACCTCATTGTGCTTCTATCAATTTAATGCTGTACACTTTAGTCTACATAATGCCCCTGCCTATGTTGTCCAACCAGGTTACATTTCATGTGGCCAACCTGGATGACATTGCTGTGTTTATCAATAACTGAATGCACAGCATGAAGCACTTAGAGAAAGTGCTGGCTGTGATGCAAGAGTCAAACTAACATTGCTGCCTCCAAGTTCCAAACTGTGCAGTGTTCTGCAGTCTACTTATGACACCAGGTAGGCAGTGAGAAAATTCCACTCCCAGCGATGAATGCTAAGCCAGTCGTAACTGGGACGTTCCTATTGTCCTGGTAAAAGCATTTCTTGACGAGGCCTGGCAGGTAACTTCCAGAAATGTGTGGGCCACTATGGGACCACAGTTGATCAATCAATAAATCAATCAATGAATTTGTAAAGCGCACTACCTACCCGTGAGGGTCTCAAGGCGCTGTGGGGATGGGGGTGCTGCTACTGCTAGAATAGCCAGGTCTTGAGGAGTCTTCTGAAGGTGAGCAGATCTTGGGTCTGCCGTAGGTGGGTAGGGAGGATGTTCCAGGTTTTGGCGGCGAGGAAGGAGAAGGCTCTGCCACCGGAGGTCGTTCGTTGGATGCGGGGGACAGCGGCGAGGGCGAGGCTGGCGGAGCGGAGCTGGCGGGTGGGGGGTGTAGAAGCTGAGTCTGCTGTTGAGGTACGCTGGTCCGGCACACGCACACAGTGCCTTGTGTGCGTGGGTGAGGAGCTTGAAGGTGATCCTCTTCTCGACGGGGAGCCAGTGTAGGTCTTTCAGGTGAGGCGTGATGTGCCTGCGGCGAGGGACGTTGAGGATCAGTCGGGCAGAGGCGTTTTGGATGCATTGCAGTCGTCGCAGGTGTTTGGCCGGGATTCCTGCATAGAGTGCGTCGCCGTAGTCTAGCCTGCTGCTAACGAGGGCCTGTGTCACCGTTCTTCTTGTTTCGGTGGGGATCCACTTGTAGATCCTGCGGAGCATGCGGAGGGTGTTGTAGCAGGAGGAGGAGACGGCGTTGACCTGCCTCGACATGGAGAGGGAAGAGTCGAGGATGATTCACAGGTTGCGTGCGTGGTCTGTGGGTGTCGGTGCTGTTCCCAGCGCGGTCGGCCACCAAGAGTTGTCCCAGGCTGAGGGGGTCGGACCGAGGATGAGGATCTCCATCTTGTCTGAGTTCAGCTTCAGTCGGCTGCTCCTCATCCATTCGGCGACGCCCTTCATTCCCTCATGGAGGTTGGTTTTGGCTGTGTGCGGGTCCTTGGTGAGGGAGAGGATGAGCTGGGTGTCGTCGGCGTAGGAGATGATGTTGAGGTCATGCTGGTGGGCAACTTGTGCGAGGGGGGCCATGTAGACGTTGAACAGTTTTGGGCTGACGGATGAGCCTTGGGGTATGCCGCAGATGATGTCGGTGGTTTTGGATCGGAAGGGTGGGAGGCGGACGCTCTGTGTTCCGCCGGAGATGAATGATGTGGTCCAGTCGAGGGCCTTCACTTGGATTCCGGCTTCTTGGAGGCGTGTCTTTAGGGTGCGATGGCAGACCATGTCGAAGGTGGCTGACAGGTCCAGGAGGATCAGGGCTGATGTTTCGCCGTTGTCTAGTTGGCGCCTGATGTCGTCTATGGCGGCGATGAGGGCTGTCTCGTGCTGTGGTTTCTTCTGAATCCGGACTGGGACGGGTCTAAGATGTTGTTGTCCTCGAGTTAGCGGGTCAGGTTTGTGTTGACGATTTTCTCGATGACCTTCGCCGTGAATGGGAGCAGGGAGATGGGCCGGAGAAGTTCTTGAGGTCCTTGGGGTCCGCCTTGGGCTTCTTAAGAACGGCGTTGATCTCGGCGTGCTTCCAGCTTTCCGGGAATGTGGCTGTCTCGAGGGAGATGTTGATGACCTTCCGTAGTTGGGGTGCAATGGCTGCGTCTGCTCTGTTGAATACGTAGTGTGGGCAGGGGTCTGAGGGTGATCCTGAGTGGGTGGAGTTCATGACCTTGCGTGTCTCGTCGTCGTTGACGTTGGTCCAGGAGGTCAGGCCGTTGATGCGGGTGGAGTTCGTCGGGCGGGTGGGGATTGGTGTTGTCGGGGTGGTCGAGATGTTGAAGCTGCCGTGGATGTCAGTAATCTTGCGGTGGAAGAAGGTAGCCAGCGAGTCGCACAGTTCCTGTGAGGGCGGGATGTCGTTGGTGTTGGCGCTGAGTTTGGAGAGTTCCTTCACGATACTGAAGAGCTCTTTGCTGTTGTGTGCGTTGTTGTCCAGGTGGGTTTTGAAGGAAGATCTCTTGGCTAATCTGATGAGGTGGTGATGCCTGCGGGTGGCGTTCTTGTGGGCTGTGTGGCTGTCCGGTGTTGGTTCCTGGAGCCATGTCTTCTCCAGCTTCCGGCATGCTCGTTTGGAGGTCAGTAGCTCTTCGGTGAACCAGGAGGCTTTCTTGCTGGTGCGGCTGTTTGGGGGTTTCTTGAGCGGGGCGAGGGTGTTGGCGCAGTCGGTGATCCATTGCCTGAGGTTGCGTGCTGCGTCATCTGGGTCAGTGGGGTCGGTGGGAGGGTTCTGGGCGAGGGTGGTGGTCAGCTGGTTCTCAGTGACTTTGCTCCAGCAGCGGAAGGGCAGCTGTTTGGTGCGGTGGTGTGTTTCTTGAAGATGAAGTGGACGCAGCGGTGGTCAGTCCAGTGGAGTTCGGTGGTGTGTTCGAAGGAGACGTGGGTGCTTGTGGTGAAGATGGGGTCAAGCGTGTGGCCAGCGGTGTGGGTGGGTGCTGTGACGAGTTGTTTGAGGCCAAGGTTGGCGAGGTTGTCGATCAGGGTGACGGAGTTGGCGTCGTTGTTGTTCTCGAGGTGGAAGTTTAGGTCCCCGAGGAGGATGTAGTCCATGGAGGCAAGTGCGTGGGTGCTAGCGAGGTCGGCGATGGAGTCGCTGACCTGAGCCCGGGGTCCGGGGGGCCTGTAGACGAGTGTTCCTCTTAGGGTGGTGATGGGGTCCGTGTGGATCCGGAAGTGCAGGTGTTCGGCGGTGCTGAGGGTGTCGTCTGAGTGGGTGGAGACCTTGAGGCTGGACTTGTGGACGATGGCTATTCCCCCTCCGATTCCGTTGGTGCAGTCTTTGCGGGAGATCTTGTAGCCATCTGGGATGGCTATGGCGATGTCGGGCGCCGAGGAGTCGTTCCACCAGGTCTTGGTCAGGAAGGCAATACCTGGGGCGGAGCTCGACGGCATGTTTGCGTGCGGAGCGGGTGTTCAGGAGTATGCAGCGGAGGTGGTTGGGTCCGGTCTTCGGGGGTTTTGTGACTCTGTCGCAGGTGAGGCTGCAGGTGCGGCAGGAGAAAGGTCCGTGGGTGCGTTTCGGGGCGGCCTGGAAGCAGCTGTGGTTTCGTCCGTTGTTGAGTGCATGGAGGGTGCTAGTGTCGTAGCATAGTCTGGCGTCGTCGTGGCTGTTGCGGGGTCTAGGGGTTCTGGTGCAGCGGTCCAGGTGCTGACGGGCGCAGACGGGCTTGCCTCTGGCGTGCCTCCGGCGCGCCAGCGGCCTCCATAAGTAGGGAGGTGGGAGGGATGACCAGCTGGGAGGGGGGTGTGAAACAGCCAATGGGAGCGGGGGGCGGGGCCGCAGGGGACGCAGCGGCGGGAAAGGCGAAAGGAAAGGAAGAGAAGGGGCGGGGACACAGGGGGCGGTGGTGGGAGGGGGACGGCGAGAGTGGGGACATGGGCAGGCAGAGAAGTAAAAAAGAAACAAAAAAAAACCAGGCACAGTGAAAAGAAAACAAATGTGATACAGTAGTTACACAACAGCACAGTCCAAACAATACCAAGAGCGACAAGCAGCAGCCCAGGGGGGCCTCGAACACTGGAGCACTGACACTCTCAGCAGCAGCGGAGACGGGCACAGTCAGGTGGAGCTGCGCGGTGTGGGGAGCGATCAGCCTCAACCAAGGTCAAAGGTCGCCGTTGATCCCATAGCCTTGACCGCGAAGAACCAGCCCAGTAAGTAACCGGATCTACAGAGCATTATACACCCTTTGATGCCCTGAAGGATGCACTATGCCATGTACCGGTTATACAGGCTCCTAAACATAGCCAGCCCTTCATCATCTAAAAGGAGGGTTTAGACAAGAGAGGAATGAACATTCTTACCCAGCTCAGCAAGAGTGGGAAGGAGCATTCCGTGGCCTTTATTAGCCACAGACTATCATCATATGGGGCATTTGGAGAGTCAGATTTTAGTTGTCTGGGACAAAGTTTGAGGTCAAGACAAACCTCTCAAGTGACTGATATCAATGGAGGGTTAAAACCACAAGTTATTTGTGAGGTCCATATTCCTGCGAAGGTTGTACTTCACCATTGAGCGCATTGCGGAAATGTTGCATTGGAATGCTGGTGGCCTTTCATGAAGTTTTACCTATCAGAAGACTTATCATCAGACACTGAAGAGTAGCCTTTCTGATCTGGGTGGCCATGGTGCTGCGACCAACATCCTGTGCCACCATACCTTTGCACATTTCTGGAAAGCCACATGTGCTTTTTCTTCTCAGTGAACTTCTCAGTCCACTGAGCGTTCGCCCATTCACTGTCTACAAGGCATTTTAGGTCTCAATATTGACTAGTTTTCAACTACTTATAGATCTACAGAACTCTTTGGGACTAGATCTCAGGCACAGAAGGTGATATGCACTTTTGGTTTTTACTGTGCATTATAGTTTTATGTGTGGATTTTTAGTCTTATACGTGCAACAGTGTTGTGGCCCGAAGCATCAGTGTTAAACAATCTCAATTGTTAAAGCTGTTATCCTCTGTCCTGGAACCTCCAAGAAAAGGGTTTATACTTACAGATAGGTTGAGAGCCTGAATGAACAGGTTACTTAAGTTTGGTAACTCTTTTTTAGAGGATATTCTATCTAACTGCAGATTACTCAAATTTAGAATATTTCCTAGGCATCAGATTGATTAGGGCATTTTCATAGCAATGCTCCCTTGTGCCTTTAGGTGGAGCAGTGTGGGTCTGCGTTGGCCTCATTCTGCCGTGGAAGCGACGAAGCGGAGCTGCATAAAAGCGGCATCTTTGCACTCCAACACCAGTTTCTTGCTTGACTCTACACCCTCAGATGCAAGTACCAAAAACCAATGGGAGATACCAATGTGCAGAAACCTAATTGAGACCTTTGCAGATGACAAACGAAGACCACTCACAGAACAGGCAGGTGTGGTAGGAAATGAGGAATCTCTGGTTAGAGAGAGTGTCCACCAGAAAGAGTGTTACTGAAGGTAAGTAACTTGCTCTTCTGATGGATACTTCTAACTGAAGATTCCTCACCTTTAGAATAGTTATCAAAGCAGTACCTCCCAAAGGTGGAGGGTCTGTGGCTTGGGCTCAGATCATAAATTCCTCCACGATCGAACAGGGAAAGTGTCACTCTAGCCAGACCTGGGTATCAATGCAGTAGTACTTTTTCAATGTGTGAACTCATGGCCAAATTGCAGCCTGACAGATATCCATGACAGGCTCTTTGCATACAAGTGCAGTGGTGGAAGCTTTTTATGCAGGGGACTATCCACCTTGAGACCATTCTCTTCTGCACTGCTTTTCCCGTCTTTGTTCCTGTGAATCCCACAAAGAGTTGAACATCCACCTGATGTTCCCTAGTGCGATTGATATGGAAGCTCAAGGTTGTTTTTAGGTCTAAGCAATGTAGTCTCTCTTCCTCTTTGGATGGATGAGGTGGAGTAAAGAATGCCGGAAGAGTGATGTATTTTCTGTGGTGAAACGGCATCACACCTTTTGGCAGTAATGCCGCCCTGGTCTTCAGCACCAGTTTTTCTGAGTAGAAGGTAGTATATGGTTGTTGGAGAGATAGGGCTTCAAACTCACTCATGTGACAGGCTGAATGTATTACTACAAGGAAAACTGTCTTCAAAGTCATGAAATATTGAGGACAGATATGCATTGGTTCAAACTGATTTGCATATGGCTGTGGCCAAACTAAGGTGGTGGCAAGGTGTGCAAAATAATGATAGACTGGGATGCGGCCAGTGGCTGAGATTATTTCAAGCATTGCATCCATCACTTTTTATATGCTTCACTGTGACGTTCTAATTGGGATGGTATGCCCAGATGTGGGTCTCATGCACACTGTGCCAAGGAAACCAAGTTAAACCTGACTGATGATCCTTAATAAGGCGAAATCGATCTTGGAGCGTTTGTGTTTAGGGAGGACCTGGCAGTTCAGTCTGGACCATTCCCATTGGAGCAGAATCAAGACTGGTTTGCATATGGCTGGGTCCAAACATAAGTGGCATGGAGGAAAAAATAATGAATGAACTGGCATGCGACCCGAGTAATTACCAGTGGCTGAGATTAATATAAGCATTACATCCCATCACTTTTTTGTATGCCTTAGTGTGACGCCCTAAGTGGGAATGGTATGCCCAGACCTGGGTCCCGTGCACCTGTGCCACTGAAACCAAGCGATACCTGACTGAAGAGCGCTAATAAGGGTGAAACCAATTTGAGTTGCTTCTATTTCGGTGCAGGGAGAACTTTGCCTGGCAGTTCGGGCTAGGCTGTCCTCATTGAAGCAGGATCAAGATGGATTTGCATATGCTGGGTCCATACTAAGGTGACATTGTGTGCAAAATAATGATGTAGTGGGATGTGGCCAGAGTAATTACCAGTGGTTGAGATTAACTCAAGCATTCCATTCATCACTTTTTAAATACTTAATTGGTTAAAATGGGAAGGATATCATGAACGTGAGGACCAAGTTGAGATCCCACTGTGGCACCACAAATGGTTTTCGTTGAAACATGTGGGTCAATAAAAGCATCACAACAGGCAATTTGCACTAGGATGGCTGATCAGGTAGTCGTAGAAAAGCCTATAAGGCTGACAAATAACCTTTAGGAGTAGCCACAACAAGGCTTTGCTGGGCCAAGGAAAGAATAAAAAGCATCACATCAGATAACTTAGCTTGTAGAGGCTGTATTTGTCAAGCAGTACTCCAAGCCTCACACTCCCAGCATTCAACATAGATCGTTTTGGTGGGTGGGCACCTGACTACAAAGATGATATGCACTACTGCAGGAAAAACGTTGAAAGAAGCTAATTGTCACAGCCCGATCTCCACACATGTGGTGTATGTTGAGCATGGCCAGATGGATATCTCTGCCCTACTGCTGCAACAGTAGGTCCTCCCAAAGGGGCAGCCAAATCGGAGGACAGATGCTCATGGCCAGAAGTTTAGAGTATCACACTCTCCTTGGCCAATCTGCATCCACTAAGAAGACTTTGCCCGGTTGTTCCTGATCTTCTTCAGAACTTTGAACAGGAGCGGTGGAGGCTGGAAGGTGTCAGGAGTCTGAGCGCCATTTTAGGAGTAAGGCATCTCCAAGAGAAAATTGCCTTGGGAACTTCAACGTGCTAAAATCTTGGAAACTGTGCATTCATGTTGGTGGTGTCAAGAAATCGAGCCAGGGTTCTCCAGATTGCTGGAAGACTATGAGCGCCACCTCCAAGTATAGTTATCATTCGTGAACTTCACGTCAACATCAACTGAGTTTGTCCACCCTGGTGTTTAAAGATCCATCCAAATGGTGTGACTCAGTCAGTTCCAGAGGTGTAGCGCCTCCTGGCACAGGACCCAAAACCCCATACCACTCTGATTGTTGTAGTATCACATAGCGGTAATGTTGTTCATGAGGACCTGGACTCGTCCCCCCTTGATGGAGGAAAGAAGACTTTTGGTGCCAAGCAAATTACCTGCAACTCCAACAAAATGATGTGGAGGCAATTCTCCACCAGAGTCCTTTGATCTCCAGCCATTCCAGGTGGCCTTCCCAACCCAGCAATGTTATCTCTGTCACCACTGTCAGCTCTGGGTGAGGTAGGGAGAAGGGCCTGCCACTGATCTAAAAGCATGATAGCAGGCACCACTGTTAATCTTTTGCAGTCTCCTCCAACACCTGGATGTAATCTGGCAGGTTTACTTGGTGCTGAGCCTACCAAGACTTCAAATCCCACTGTATACTCCCAGGTGCTACCTGGCAAGGACCACCAACAGAATGTTGGTGACCAAGAGATCAACATAGTGGGCTGCTCTCACTGAGACCTAGGTGAAAGCTTGAAACATCAGGATCAAAGTCCAAATGCCCTGGACCCGTTAGGGTTAAGGAAAGGCTCTGATGAAAGGGAGTCTGTTTGAATGAGTTATGTGTGTTTTTGGCATGCTGATCGAGATCCTCAAAGATATAAGGAAGTTTGTCATCATTTGGAGGTGGTCAACGACTGCCTGAGGCGAGCTCATCTTGGTCAGACAGACGTTGAGGCATGGGAAGACTGGTAATCCCAAACTCAAAATATGTGCTGCAACTACCACCATCATTTCCTTTCTTTTTTATTTTTATTAAAAACTCTTTTTATTGGGACATATACAGTGAGTTGTACATACAAGGAGCAATTCTATTGTAGCATCATTCCTTTTGGTTATACATTTTCTAAGTTCTGCTATACAATGTTATTAATTACAGGTAATCTTGAATAATAATGACTTTTTACTCCGCAGTGGCTTCCCTATAAACCTCTGTATGCCTGCTAGGCCCCCAATATTTCTTCTACTGTCGGAATGGCAGTCAACCCTCATTTCTTTGCAGCTTTCTGTTTTGCAACTAGTGCTGCTAATGCCAACCACCATCTTACTTGTCTCGGCCAATCATCTTCTCCTGCGGTTAGCAACAGGAACCTTTTGGGCGCCACCGGTACCTCAAAGCCTATCACTGCAGCCATTTCCAGGGCTCTTTTCCACCAATATGTCTGCAGGATTGGGCATTTCCATAACAGATGATAGAAGGACCCTTCTGACCTGCACCCTCTGTGGAAATGTGGGATTTCACTACGTCCCATTCGGTGCAGCACTGACCTGGGGGTAATACACTTTGTGCAACACTTTCAGTTGTATCAATCGGAACCTTGCTCATATTGCCACTTTTCTTGGGCCTTGGAGCACTTCCGCCCAGTGCTTAATTTGAAAAATATGAAGTCCAGGTGCTCAAATGTTTGTCGGAAGCCACAACCGCTCCACCACGGCTCCATCCACTTCCTCTACTCGCCCCACCCACTTCCTCTATTGGCTCCACCCACACCCTCAACTGGCACCCAAGCAATAAACAATGAAAATGTCACACATAAGCCTTCAGTCCAGAAAGCATGGAAATGTCACACATAAGCACCCAAGCCATAAACCATGGAAGTGTCACACATAAGCAAGCACCCAAGCCATAAACCGTGGAAATGTCACACTTAAGCCCTCAGGCCAAGAAAGCATGGAAATGTCACTGTTAGAAGGTGGTTCTGCCACTCTGGGACAGCCGAATTTTTCGCTTTTTGAACACCTATTTGTTGAGCTTTTACTGGGAGAGAGCCTCATAAGTTGTGACTCATCCACAGTGAACTCTTGATGAAAGAGACAGCATGTGGATTTTACTGGTGTCCCCCTAGCTTGACTAGGCAGCTGCGCAGCAGCTGGAGTATGGAGCACTAGGCTGGTTACATGCAGACACATGTGTACATGCATGTGCACACGTGTACGGGCAGCGTAGGGGAGATTCCTGGCGTGCGCAGCCCAGGAGCAGCTACAAAGTGAATGGTGTGGCAGGACTTATGCAGAATTGAATAGGCTCCATACAGTGGGAAGAAACATGCCAGGGAAAGTCAGTGTGCTTTACAGTGTTTATTCCATTATTCTCCTATGAGGATAGGGAGCACATGGGCTAGTTTCCCTTTCCTAGAGCCTACAAATTCCACACACACCAAAGTCCACTGTAACCTATGTGAGAAAAGTATTCTGCAGAGTCCAGAGTCATATCTTTACTGCTTTTGGGTCATCCAGAAATGTTATGTTTCTCTGAGTCAGCTCATAACCAGGGCCTGGCTGGGGGCTGACCCCAGCATCCTGGATTAATGATCTTTCTTCCCAGAATGAAGACCTTCCCTCCAAGGAGAGAAGAGGGGTGGACCTACAGGCTAATCCATCAGCAGCTGTCACTGGGTGCCAGGCACCAGGCTGCACAAGGGAGAAGGCAGCACTGGGGAAAGGGACTTTTTTAGAGACTATGTGGCAGGAGACCCTGGCCGACGCCAACTTGAACCAACCCAGAGGCCTGGGCAGGAAGGAGGGAGCAGGGGCAGAGAAGTGATGTGTCGCTGTGTGATAGGGCAAACAGAGACTTCCTGCCAGCCCCCTCCCCAATTCTTTAAAAGTGTTTGCACAGGAAGAGAGACTCTCTCTGGGGTGTGGTCTGCTGAGGCAGAAGGTGCTGGAGCCTGGCGCAATGGGCAGTTGGAAGTAGGAACCCCAGGATCCTGAACAGCGCTAGGAGAAGAGAGCATGACCAGTGTGCAGAAGCAGGGGCCTTTGCGCAGGGAGAAGAGAGGCCCAGGAGGAGAGCCAGGCGAAAGGCTGGCGCAGGGAGCCAGTGAAGATAGCTCCCTGCTGAATCCACCCTCCGTGTGACCAGGAGGGCGAAGGAAAGGGCTCCCAGTGGCTGGGGATCGCCACCAGGAGCAATAAGAGGCCAAGATCAACAAAATCGGACCCCTGGGGGCAGAGAGATACCCCCCAGAAGGTAGGCAACCTTTGATCTCTGGCAGACCGACAACGAAGCATGTGGGGCTCGGCCGCCAGTCTTGGATATACCCCCGGGGTTAGTCAGGTCCCGGGGGCTGCCCCCACCTGAAGTAAAGACAGGGAGCGCCGTCGCGCCCTCCATGAAAATGGCCTTTTGGGGGCCCAGGATCCCAACTCTGGGCCCCAAAGCAAAGCCGGGGAGCGCCGTCACGCTCCTCGTGAAAAGGACCCAAGCAGGGTGCCAGGAGCCCACCCTCGCCTCCCGAAGCCACAGGACAAGGGGAGCACCATCACGCGTCCCCCTCGCAGGAGAAGACAAAGCCGGGGAGCGCCGTCTCGCTCCCTGTGAAAAGGATCCAAGCAGGGTGCCAGGAGCCCACCCTGTCCCCCGCGGACTGTGGATGGAGAGGAGCGCCGTCCTGCCCCCCCCTCAAAAATGTTTGGGGGCCCGGGATCCCAACTCCGGGCCCCGTGTGAGGAGGTGGAGGCGGGTAGCGCCGTTGCACCCCCTGCAGAAGAGCCCAAGTCGGGGAGCGCACTCGCACTCTGCGTGAAGTAGAGGAGGGGCCCGGGATCCCAACTCCCGGCCCCCGAAGTGCGCAAGGAGGAGGGGGAGTGGCGTCGCACTCTCCCTAGGCCAGCGAGACCCGCGTGAGCCTCCGGGTCTGCCCGCCGGAGCGAGCAGATCAGAAATGTGGTGCCGACTCCCACGGCAGCACGCAAGGGTGCTGGCAATGCGGGGAGCCAGCGGGAGCCACTGGGGGTGGGCTCTCCAGGTGGCTCTCCATCAAGGTGGCAATGCGTGGGCCTGGGTGGGACCGGGCCCCGCGAAAAGAGGAGCGGCCGGGGGTGGGCTCCCCGAGCCACAGGAAGCACTTACCGCTTACGAGCAGGTGGAGGTAGGCTCCCTGAGCTGCAAAGTATCACCTGGGGGTCTGGGTGGGACCGGGCCCCCCACCGATGAGCGGAATGTGGCGAAGCCTCCAGCGTGTTGATCGCATCTCTCCCCAACGCAGTGGGGGAGCCGCTACTAGAATATTCACGGAAAAGAAGGAATCGACCATAATGCCTTGCAGGCCTAAACCGACCTGCAAGGGAAAAATGCTGTTTCTCTGTTTGTGGTGGCCCCAGGAGAATGGGGTAACCACCAAGTGAGTGCCAAGGTGCTGGGGGAGCTGCTGGAGAAGCGCAGTCTCCCCCAGCACGAAAATGGAAGTCCCTCCCTAAGTCTCATGGGGACTTGTAAAGGATAACCCCTCAAGGGCTCAGCCATTATTTAACACCTTCTTGGCTGGAGCTTTTGTTCTATAGCTTAGGGTGTATGGAGAAGTGCATCAAGGAGTGAGGGACTGAGTTGGGGATGTCTGGAGAAGGGCATCCCCTGGAGGTGAAGAGGTGTAATTGCACCTGTAGTGCATTTACTAATGTTATTTCTTTCAGAGGGACTGGAGGTCACATGTGTAATGTGAAGTACCTGTGTAAGGTGAAGTACCTGTGTAAGGTGATGTCATAAGCCAAATTGGGTTATGTTGCTCGACATTCCTGCTAGGGTGTCAGGGCTGTATATGAGTAATCCTGTGATTTCATCTGTGATGCCTTTCGGGGCTGTGATTGCAATGCATTCTAATGACCAACAAATGTGATGAGTACTGTCATTCTAAAGTAATGCTTAAACATGTATTTTTGCTACTGCGCTTAGGTGAAGAACCCAGACTGCTAGCCCTTAAGATGTAGAGGTGTATACTTCATGGTCTGTAGGAAATTCTCAGTCAGGGTTGTGTGTCACTAAGGCAGGGTAACCCATTTTTTAGGCTTGTTGAGATAATGGGGTGGGTCGCCACTGGGATGGTGCCAGTGCGCAGGGCCCTCGCTCCAGGTTATGTTCAACTAACTGCATTGGGGGCAAGATGATGTGCATACCTGGGAGTGGTGGTACTAGACCTCACTCCCCCTGCAGGAGGGGTGGAGATGTTATGCAATGTCACAAAGTAATTCCAACCGCTTATGTTTACTTGTACATTGGTGCATAGTATTGAGTAGTGTGTGTGTGTGATAAATGTACTCTTACTTTTATAAAGCAAAGTACAGACTCTACAATCAATTATTGAGTGTTATTTCTGCGTACTGGTAAATGTCGATTACTAGCCCACCGCACCTCCCTTGAGTAACCCTTAGACTGCTCTGCAACGCTACCCTCTGAGAGTCAGGTGCTACAATTGGGTGTTTGGTTCCCAGTGAAGGGCAAATGTAGTCATGTTATTTGTGCAGGCCTCACAGATACTGCCTCGTTTTCCAACAGTCACACATAAGCATGCAGGCCAGAAAGCACTGAAATGTCACACAGAGGCACCCAGGTCGGAAAGCATGCCATAATCCGTGGAAATGTCACACATAAGCATCTAGGCCAGGGCTAGGCCATAAACCATAGAAATGTCACACATAAGCATCCATGATCCAGGCCATAAACCATGGAAATGTCACATATAGGCATCCAGTCGGGGTGTGTTCATATATCCCCATGATTGTAATGGGGCCTTCCCTTCCCCCTTGAAAACATTCTTTCATGTAAAAATAGGTTTTTTTTCCCAGTCCCTCAGATCTACAAATCTTTTTTTTGTTGGTTCTGTTTGGAACAGCTGGGCTCTCTCTTGTGTGTCTGTTCCTTGTATTGCGCATTAACCGAACATCATCTCTATATTGTACACTCTAGATATATTGGCTCAGTCAATATCCCTCCTGGGGATGGGAGAATTTCGACTTGAGGATCCCTAGCGGTCTTTAAGTTCAAGAATCACCTGATCCCACTGTGTACTAGATGCTCCTCGCTGTTCCAGCAATGTCGAAAGACTATCTTCTAGAGTGTCCCAGGATATGCCTTCTCTGTCAACCGCTGCAAGTGCAGCCAAATCACAGGTAATGTCAATGCTAGACTGCTGGTGGGGCTTCAGATGTTTGTGGGTTTTAAGATCAGCGTATGGCCAATGCTAGCCCATACCAAGGGATACACACCCATCGGGGGCTCAAGATCAGCTTATAGACTGTGCTAATCCATACCAAGGCATCTGGGGGATCACAATCAAACAATATTCAATGCTAGCCCTTAACAATAGATCTAGGGATATGCAGATCATGGCTCTTGTATCCTGGCAGGGCTGGGCACCCGCTGGGTATGTATATGTCAGGGTTAACACACAATGACAACAGCAAAAATGTTATGAAGAAAACTTACTGTTATAAAACACTGGATACATTAAGGTTTTAGTTTCTGATAATAAAACCAAAATGTCACACTAATAAAAACAAGAAATGGGAGGGTGAGGTATGGGGAGTGAGAGGTCATCCTTTGCTTTGCCTGTGAGAGGGGGTGCCACCTTACCTAATGTTTATGCTGCGCTTAGCTGAAGCTCGGGAGGGGCCTGCACCACAGGGGATGAATGAAACAGAAGAATTTCCTTACTGACCACCTTCTTCTCTCACCAGTCCCCACCACAGACCTTACCCTTCTCTTCCCATCTATTTCCTCCCCTTCCCTCCCCCAACCAGGGCTAGTTTATGATCTGTAAGGCTGTTTCAATGCAGGACCTCTGGGAGGCGTACTTGAGGATCTGGGGTGGTGGTGTTTGTATACCTCATGCTGTGGCATTTAATGCAGGCCTGTTGTCATTCTAAGCATGACAATGAGCCGTTTAGCTTTGCACTAACACTATGTAAACTGTATAAACATGTGCTGCTCACTCTGCAAGGCAGCAACAGTTTAGGTTTTGCAGCTGCGCCCGTCCTGGCAGGTGGGGGCACTTTATCAATAGAAAACAAACCAACTGCCCTTGGGCCAAGGCCAATCGGGGAACGGACGATTATCCTATTGCCTATCTGCCCTGCCCGTCAACCTTCCCTTCAAAAGTCCCCCATTCGTGCTCAGGTGGTCTATGACTATTCGTTAGACACGGGCAACAGAGGGTCCCGAGGCTTATTTTTGTAGAGGGGCCCATTATTGCGTTACCTCATCACTGCCTCTCTCTCACTTTGTAATTTATACATTTAGTTGCGCCACTGCTTTGCAGCTAAGTCACATACAATCAGATATATTCCAATTACATCCCACAAAGCTAGCTGCTCAGTGTATCTCTATTCTGCACACATGCCGTGACATCATTTATCCCGAGACTACACTATGTCAAGGACACCCCTGAAGACAACTCTTTAAAGAACATTACGTCATGGTGCAGTAATCACCCTCTTTCCCTCTACCCCCCTTCCGCTCGTTGACACTGCCTTCAGCTATGTTCGAGCAAATTCCCAAATACAAAAAAATATCTAACCACCGTTTGGTTACACCTTGGATTAGGAAGAAGGCTTTGCTAGCTGGCACTCAGCACCCTAACTGAACTAAATGCCATAAGAAGAAGTGATGGTAATTAGTAAAAACCGGTTCATGATAGCTGTGGGGTTGTCTCTTCTTAGCTGCAAAATCCTAGTGACTTACTGTGGTGCATTCGCTATGGCGTGGCCACGCACAGCCTGCCATTAACATGTGTGAATCACACAGCGGTCCGAAATAAATCCCTGCTCTGTGTACAATCCTCCCATTCACCGGGTTCATTTCGCCTCTAAGAAAATCCTATATGGGTTGTGTTGTGGTGCGGGCGGCACAGCTATAATAAATATTGCAGTTTATCCAGTCTCCCCTCTGCCATGGTAAGCTATGAAGAATCCCACCTCTTTGCGACATTATATTACTCCTTTGCCATAATCAAATGTAAAGCAGCAATCTGCAAAAGACAGAGATTTTAGAGTCAGACAGCAACAAAACGACAAAACACAACAGACACAGGGTGGCGTTGATATTTAGTTCTTAAGTGCGTCAAAGCAACAATGGGAGGGTAGAAAACCAGTCATTACACTGTGAGAGATACGCGGATTAAAACCAGATAGTCTGACATGTGGGCAGAATCTTTACAACTGTATCAGAGTTTAAGGGCAGGGCCCTGCCCTTCCAGCCTCCTGACCTGACTAGTGCTCCTGCACACGGTGCCCCGCCGGTCGCATGATTGCTCGGACCTCATTTCTAATCTTAATCATACCAAGTCTCTTTTGTAACCCCACAACTGTGACGCTCAAGAAAAAAGCAGTGTTGGATGGTTTGGTTTTTACTCACTGGATTACTTTACTGGTGGAACTGCCTTTATTAAGAAGTCTGCTGCGCTGCTGCTTCAAATAACAGTGCCCGCCTCAACGTCGTGCTGAACTGGCACCACAGTGACTCGTGCGGTGGCGGCGCGTGCCTATGTGCCAGGGCATGGAATTTAATTTTAGAAAACGTTACGCAAGCTGCCGCAGCAGCGCTACCCCAACCTCCACAAGACCAACTACAGTCCAATAAGTGCCTGCCCACCGCGACACTGAACCGAAGGCAAATTCACATTATTATGGAGGAGGATTTATTATCACCTGTCAGCTCTCTCAGCATGAGCACAACAACACCCTTCTTCACCAGGGGAACTCGGAGACTGTAACAGACTAGTTTGAACAACACTGCAGTGAGTCAGTCACTTCCATTTACTTTGAAATATGACGGCACGTGCAGTGAGAGCAGTTGCGTCCTTGATGTGAGTTCAAGTTGGCAGTGCCAGTGTAGACCTGGCCCTGACAAATAAGTTCCGGTGCTAAGCACTGGAAAGCACCGCCACAAATTAAGCACTGCTTCCGCCCATTCCTCTTCTTCCACGGGCCCACGTCTTGTTCCCAGGTGTTTCTCAGAGTGCCCAG
The DNA here is from genome assembly GCF_964204655.1 of Triturus cristatus. Taxonomy (NCBI): domain Eukaryota; kingdom Metazoa; phylum Chordata; class Amphibia; order Caudata; family Salamandridae; genus Triturus; species Triturus cristatus. Next base: position 324,836,185 of record NC_140592.1, read on the forward strand.
AGTGTCCGGGGCATTATTGATTATTTTTTTGTACAGTAAGGAAATGGCCTTGTCCTGTAGCAGTTCTATCAGTATCCTCTCTTCTAATGGAAAGGCTTCCTCCAGAGCCACCCCTTCCCTGAAATAATCCCGCTGGGCATGTCCTAACTGGGTGTATCTGAGCCATTCCCCATTCCCTCTTTCGTATTCTGTTTGTAGGGTCGTGAACGTGATGTAAGCCTGTCCTCTCCACACGTCTCCCAGAGTCTCCAAACCCAGTAGCTCCCACTTGGTGAAGCCCCCCAGGTCACGTATTCCTTTCAGGCGATCGCCTGCCCGACCTGTGAGTTTGCCTTCCCAAATCAAATATTTTGCCACTGCATACCATGCTTTAATCACTGTTGTGGTATGAGTTGGTAGATTCCTTCCTACTCGCCTGGTGTATATTATTTCCCATGGACCTTTCATGCCCATGGCCAGTCTATCGACCCTATATTCTGGTTCGGCCCTTTCTCTGAACACCCACCCATTTATTGTGACCAGCTAGGCTGCCCAGTAGTAGCCACGAATGTCGAGTACCGCTAGACCTCTGTTATAAATCCCTCTCTGAAGTTTGCCCAGTGCTATTTGCGGCATGGATCTGCACCACAATAGAGCTCGGAGTTCCGAATTCACACTTTGGAAAAAGGAGGGGGTGCCTCATATGGCGTGTTTTGCATTGTATACAGTAGTCAGGGAAGTGCAGCCCATCATGGTTAAGAGTAGGATGCGCCAGTGTTTAGCATCTGTTATGAGTCTGTCTAGTTGTTGGCCTAGATTCTTCCGATAGAACTCTTGGGCAACCTTTGTTATGTGGATGCCGAGGTATTTAAAGCCTTGTTCTACTATTGGCACTATATACCTGGACGTCAGCGTTGGTATTCCCTCTGACAAGGAGAACAGCAGCGATTTGTCCCAGTTAATTCGTTATCCCGAGTACTATCATCATATGCAAAATATCTGTAATATTCGATCTACTGATTGTCAGGGTTATCTAACATATAAAAGGATATCGTCCACATATAGCGATATACGGTCTTCCCACTCCTCCCCAATAGGTATCCCCCAGATCAGTGGGCCCTGACGTGCCCATGCTGCAAGTCGCTCCAGAGCCAAAGCAAATAAAATTGGGGACAGAAGGCACCCTTGTCTTGTTTCCCTCTGCAAGGTGAACACTTGAGACACTGTGGCATTAACCCGTACTCTGGTCAATGGTTGCTGGTAGAAAAGTTTAACCCACCCTATGAGTTTTGGCCCCATACCCAGTTGATCCAAGACCGCGAAGCGGTAGTTCCATTCCACACTATTAACTGCCATTCTGGCCCCTAGGGACAGAAGGGTTGATTGTTCTCCTGGACTTTCTTCGGCCAAGTGGAGTATTCTGAACAACCTCCAGAGATTTAGCCTAGTTCCCCTGTGGGGTATAAACCCAGATTGATCTGGGTGTATAAGGGTGGTAATCACTACAGCTAAGTACATGGAGAGGAGTTTAGCCAGGACTTTCACCTCATAGTTGAGCAGTGAGAGTAGTCTATATGACCCGCCCTCTGTTGGTGGTTTGCCTATTTTTGTATTACCGTTATTACTGCGGTCCTTTGATCTTAAAACAGTATACCATCTTGTTTTGCCTGTTCCAGCATATCCAGCAAATGCTCTGCTGTTTCATTCAGCATGGACTTATACATTTCTACTGGTAGGCCGTCTGGCCCCGTTGCTTTGCCTGACTTTATAGCTTGGGAGGCTGCCTTTATTTCGTCAATTTTCAGATCACCCTCTAACATCTCTCTGTCTTCCCCAGTGAGTCTTGGTAGGGTCATGTCTCTCACGAAGTCACTACAGTCCTCTGTTTTAGCTGAGAGGGACACATTAATCCCTTCATAATACGTGGCAAATTTCTCGGCCACTTCTGCCCCAGTTTCATATCCTCCACTTGTCTAACCAGGCCAATAGTTTGTTTGCCTTGTCTCCCACGACATAGAGCTTATGTTGCGTAGCCAATGCCTGTGCCCTAGCACTGTCCTCTAATAGGTCCCGTAGTTCCTTTTGGTGCAGTCTTAAGCGCTGTCGATCTTCGATTGCTCAGGAGTCACCTCCTGTTGCCCGGCCTTCCAGGTTTGTTATTTCGTGTTCCAGGGTGAGGCATTTAAGGTGTCTCTCCTTCCTAAAGGCCCCTATTTTCACCTGAGCTTTACCTCTAAGGACTGTTTTAAAGGCCTCCCAGCGGGTCACCTTGTAGTCAACTGATCCAGCGTTGTCCCTAAAGAACTGCTCCACTTCTTTCCGCATGTCCTCCCTGAATGTTTCATCTTTAAAGAACCAGGGGTCTACCTGTGGGGGTAATGTGTGATCCCTTCCGGGACCTGACAGCTTTACTTCCACCAGGGAATGGTCCGTCAACCCTGTGCTATGTGTGTGGCTTCCATAAATTCCCCCAACCCTAGGCCCTGTGTAATGAGGTAGTCAAGCCTAGAGAGGCTTCTGGTCACTGCCGACAAGGGGAAACAACCTTTACAACGCAGTCATTACATCGCACTACATTTACTACGCAGTCATTACATCGCAACATCCTTTACAACGCATGTCACTACAATGCAGCCATTACATTGCATGTCACTATAACGCATGTCATTACAACGCATGTCACTACAACGCAGGCATTACATCGCATGTCAAGTCAAGTCAAGTCAAAAAGCTTTTATTCGGTTAGTATAAATACAACCACATAAGCTGAACACACATAATAATACATATTAAAAATTTGTGACATATATTTGACTTAATTACAAACTAATGATAGATCACTGAGCCGGGACCAGTATCTTGCACGGACTGAAAAAGAACCATACATAAATACACATTAGTAAAAATCCGACAAATGTCATTTAAAAATTATTACATGTTGCACGGTAGACTAAGAATCGAACGAATTATAAACTCCACTTACAAATAAAGTGATATGTGCATAGTACAAAATTTAGGTATAGAAATTTACGTTAGTATGTTGTTATTCAAGGAACAAAGATTCACTAATCTAGAAAACATTCCATACCAAAAATAAAGTGACGTGTGCCTAGATGTGAAATCCATGACATGGTAAAAGACACCCCATGCCATAGTGAAACTAATGCACCAGTTCAAGCATATCAGGATAACCTTGCACTAGTTTATTACAAATATGTGTAAATTAGCATGGGGGAACAAGAGGCTATCTAGGGCACCACCATATAATCATAGTAGCTTATACACGTATACATGATAGCCATTATAGAACACATTTCTCAAATCATAAAATTATGGATTTCCTGGCAGCTCTACACTTCAGAATAAAAGATGCAACATAAAAGCAGACGTCTGGGCTTTGGAGGGAACATAATAAGTTCATAGCGTCAGCTGTTGAACGAATATTATATTTTAAAAGGATAGGTTTCAAATAAAACTTCCTTAAAAAAACATAAAATTTACAAAATAGCAGGAAATGGCAGCAACTTTGTTTAGAAACGTTATCACATGGGCAATTTGAATTAGAACCTGCCCCTATAACAGGGAAGGATACTAGATGGTGTACAATGCCTAGTCTTAAACGTACTAAAACAAAACGGTGCGATTTTTTAGTCACATCCACCAAGTACGACTGAAGCCCACTCTTAAGGCTAAGCTGCCTATAAAAGACAGAAGTTTTCTGAGACCGAAATAGCTGACTTCTTTCTTCCATCTTATACAATATAAAGGTGTCTTTAATTTCCTTCTTTGAAAGGGGTATTATATACTCTGAATGAATGTTAATTCCAAACAAAGTATTAAACCAAGAAGTAATGTAGTTTAACCACGGAATACGATGACATAGATCTAACTTAAGACAATCTTTAATTACAGACTGTGTGAACGCAGTTTCCTTTTTGTGCCATATTGCACGCCATAATAATAAGGGGCGTACTTCAGCCAGATCAGAAATATAATTGAGGCCAGTTTCCTGATGAATCAAGTCTGTGGAAGCTGCAGCCGGGACACATAACAGGCGTTTGAGGAAGCTGTTTTCATTTATCTGGAGTTGGGCAGTGGAGGAGTAACCCCATAATCCAGCTCCATATAGAGCTGAGGAAACACATCTCGCATTATATATGGTGACCATGTCCTTTATTCTATAGTCCCCTATTTTCGTTGCAAAACGAAAAATACCATTAGAATTCCTATTTACTTTATGTCCAATATTTACTTGCTCATTAGTCCATTTGCCGTTACCATCAAAATTAATACCTAAATAACAAAATGTTTTAACAGCTTGGATCTTTGAGCCTTCTAGGAAAAAGGAACATGGTGACTTCAATTTTTTACCGCAAGTCATTGTGAAAGTCTTAGATTTATTAATCAACAATTTCCTGCCATTTATAAAATGAGTAAAAGCGTCGATGAGACGTTGTAGGCCCAAAGGGGTGCGGGAAATTAGGACGGCGTCGTCCGCGTATAACAATACTGAAACGACCATATTGTCAATTTTGGGAGCATCAGCTGGGATATTGTTTAAAATTGATGCGACTTGATTAATAAAGAGAGAGAATAAAAAGGGTGCCATAACACATCCTTGCCTTATACCTCTACGCACGGTAAAGAAGGGAGTTTGCTCGCCAGTGGGCCCGTAGCGTACACTGCAAGAAAGTTTTTCATATAGTCTTGCTAAAAAGAATACTATCTCCTCCGGTGCTCCAAGGTCAAGCAATACTGGCCAAAGGAGCGAGTGGTCCACCAGATCAAATGCGCTACTCAAGTCAGCGAAACATAAAAACAAGTTACCTCCTTTCACTGTGGTATATTTGTTGATAAGCAGATCCAGATTAAGGCATTGCTCGATAGTCCCAATGCCTTTCCTGAACCCATATTGAACTGGGGTCAGTATGTCTGAATCTGCAGCCCAGTCTTCCAATCTTTTTAATAGTACCCTACTTAGTACTTTAATTGAAGAATCTAACAATGAAATAGGGCGGTAGTTACATGCTTCGGATCGTGATCCCTTCTTGTATAGAGGGACAATCAATGATTCAGCCCATGATTTTGGAAAATCCCCCTCGGATGCAGCATTAAAAATTCTTGTCAGGATTGGTGCCCAGAGATCTATTTCGGCTTTATATAAGTCGATCGGGACACCGTCCGGACCTGGTGCCTTGCCCCCTTTACTATTTGCCATCCCTTCACGCACCTCATCGACGCCAATCATCAATGGCGCAAATGGCCAAATAGAATCATTGGATAAAAACTGATCTAAAAAAACCTTATCAGGATTAAAAATATTAGAAAAATGTTCTATCCACTCCGTGCAATTAACATGGGACGTCAGCTCAGTGCATAAAAGCCATGTGGGGTGAGGCTACGGTGACCTACAACTTCTCTATTTCTCACCAACCCTGAGGAACAGGTTAGCAGTAATATTTAATAAAGGCTTGATAAACATGATGGGTGTTTACAGAGTACATTTGGCACTGCCTCTTGCCTCTCGCGTCCACATCCTGTGATTCTGGGCAAATCACTTAATCTCCCCGTGCCTGAATATGTAATGTAAATACGGTGCTCATGTACAGCACTCCAATTCCTTCGGGTCGAGTTCGCGCTATATAAAAGATGCAAAAAAAAATTTTTTTTAAAAGGAAGGGGGAGAGGGGTAATTTAAAACACCCTATACACGATTGTTAGACCTGGCACCATTGGCGTGAGTCTCCCTTCCATTTTTTCGCTGTGTCTCCTCTGTTTTTGCTGGTTTTAGATGCTCTGGGCGCTGTGCCACTGCCATTCAGTGCCACAGCGCGAATGCTCCCTTTGTAAAGATGACATATGAATTGGTACATCCATAATTGGCTTATTTGGTTTACCTGTTAGTCCCTAGTAGCGTGGCCTATGTGTGCCCAGGGCTGGTAAACCGAATGCTGCTGGTGGGCCTGCAGCACTGGTTTGTGCCACCCACAGAAGCAGCTTGTAAAGTATGTCTCAGACCTGCCACTGCAGTGTCTGCGTGCAGTCCAGAACTGCCATCTTGGCTGTGAAGTGCACCCACTTCCCAGCCCCTAAACCTTCCCTTGGCATCCTGTAAGTCCCCCTTATGATAGAGCGCATTGTATGTGTAAGGTAGGACATGCCCTGATGTATGTAGCATGTCCTAGTAGTGAATTACACCCCATTTCGTTTTTCACTACTGTAAGGCTACCTGTTCTCCATAGGCCAGAATGGGAGGTCTGGGCTATTACATTCTATAGTCCTAACTGACCCACAGAACATGGTAGAAAAACGAATCTAGTACGCCTGAGCTCAGAATATTAAAATACATCTTTTAGTAAAGGTTATTTTTATATTCTGTGTTTGAAACTACCACTTTTAGAGTATAGGTACTTTCTTGCCTAAGCCTTCCAGTTTGCTCTGCAATGATGTGTATTGGCTGTCTGGTTTTGGAGGGACAGGGCAGGCTGAGTCAGACCTGGGTTGAATAGAGCAACCTGCCTTGGTGTGAGGGGAGGGGTAGCTCCTGCACTTGAATAGGACTGTGCCTGGCAAGGTGAATGCTGGCTCCACCTCCCACTGTGCGTCTGAGGCAGACCCCCTCTCTCTGAAAGGAAGTATGCAGCCTGATCAACAAAGTGCTCCAGGGCTGGGCAGAACTGGTTCTGGCTGGGTTCAGAGACTTGGGACCCCTAAGAACAAAGACTTTGGGGGTATGAATATTTGTGCACAAACCCCTACAATTTGTATTGCTCCTGGATAACAAGAAGAACCTCTGTCCGTGGGACTACAAGAATCTGCAGGAGAAGGACTGTCCTAGTGCTTGTGTGCTGTTTCTGGGACTGGCCTGCAGCTGTTACTACTGGACTTCAAGAAGAGGAAAAGAACTTTGATTGGACTTTTATTTTTGTGCTACAGCAATCACCCAAGGGCTAGGAGAGAGCTAGCCTCCTGCTGGAGTCTCAGGCACATCAGACTCCACCATCAGCCTCCTGTTTCCTCCCAGCGAGGATTACTATCTGCAGGTGAGGCTCTTGTGTGTTCCAGGGCCTCTAGTTCTACTGCTGAGAAGAGAGCGCTGAAAATCGTTGCTAACCTCCGTTAGCGAGCCGCTGCAGCTGGTGAGCGTGAGAAAAATCGTCGCTCCGCTGTCGCCGAGTGCTCGCTAACCCCGAAGATCGTCGCAGCACCTGTCTGCGGGCCTGAAAACGCCCGCTATCCGAAGATCGTCGCAGCACCTGTCAGCGGGCCTGAAAACGCCCGCTATCTGAGAATCATCGCAACAGGATCATCACAGCGCGGACGCCGAGCGTTCGCCATTTCCCCCGCATCGAATCCGGATCGTCGCTCCCTCGCGGAGCGCCATCTTTGTCAACGCAGCAAGATCGCACACGCAACAGGCTCGGTGCATCATCCTCCCTTCGCGGCAAGGATTTCATCGCATCACCGGCTTAGCGTGAGGAAGTTTGTCGCTTTGTCCTGCCCGCAACCCAGCGCATCATCCTCCCTTGCGGTAAGGATTCAACGCATCGCTGGTTAGCGTGAGGAAGTTTAACGCTACAACGCCTTAGCGACATTTTTGTTGCTTTGCTCCAGGAACCAGATACTTTGTGAGTAAAAGGGTCGCAGAGACCCCTGCCTTGAACTAAACATCATTTTGTGCATCCTGAACTATTTTTCCTTGCAGCATTTCTAAAGTAATTATATTTTTTTATAGTATTGTGGATTTTTACTGTTATTGGTCTTGTGATTAAGTCTATATAAAAATACCTATTTTTCATAACTACTTGAGTGGTGTCCATTTGTAGTGTTCCTCATTATATTACTGTGTATGGTCATAAATGCTTCACACACTGCCTCTGAGATAAGCCTAGCTGCTCGTGCTACGTTACCACAGGGTTGAGCAGGGGTTGTCAAAGGGTGTAGGCTGCTTACTCTGACTTAGGAAGAAGGGTCCCTACTTGGACAGTGGCCAGCCATTGCCAACTAGAGACCCCCATTTCTAACATTGGTGGTCAGCGGTGAGGATCTGGACTTGCATTTATGATTGCATACAGTAATTATAGTGTACACTACTAGTGAGTGCAGACCATAACATAACCACGTACGTCTTTGGAGATTTTCTGATTCTATTTTTGTTCGTTATTGCCAGTTATTGCTACAATGGGCAAGCCCAGATCCAATGCCTCTGAGGATCTCTCCTGGGAAGAAGAGAAATTAGACACCTACAATGCCAAGCAGCTCAAATATTTTTGCAAACGCTTCACAGTCCCTATCACAGGTCTCACTAAAAGGGAAGAGTATTACAAGGCATTGAAGGCCTGGCTAGAAGCCAGGGATGCCCCTAGGAATGAGGAAGGGCCTGTGGAGGGGGGAGAGAATGCAGGAGAGCAGCAGGAAGAAATTGTAGATTTGGTAGGGGATAAAGCAGTTTCCAGCCCGGACACTAGTGTGTCCTCAAGGGGTCTGTCTCCAGAAGAGATGGAGGACAGGGAGAGAGATAGGCGGCATAATATGGAGATGGCTAAGCTCAAATTGGATGGTCAGAAGGACCTAGAGAATAAGAAGTTGGAAGTTGAGATAATGAAGATGAAATTTGAACATGAGAGAATTTTGAGGGAATTGGAGATTAAGGCCAAGAGTATTGAGATCTCCCCCTCTGGTGGCAGCATACCAGTAGCGCATACTGAGAGTAGAGTATATATCCCTAAAGATGTTATTAAGGATTTTCATAAAAGTGAGGATATTGGGCAATGGTTTGCCGCTTATGAATTAGCTATGGTGTCCCACCGGGTCCCTGAGAAGGATTGGGGAGCGGGGTTGTGGGGACGCTTTGTGAGTGAGGGGAGGGATACCTTGTTGGACCTACCCCCAGAAAGTAGGATGATTTATGCCCACATTAAGAAGGAAGCTTTGATTACCCGCTATGGTTTGACCCCTGAAATGTACAGGCAGAGATTTAGAACCTGCAAGAAGATAGAGGGTACCACGTGGGTTGAATATGTGTCTTTTTTTGGCAGAGCAATGGAACGCTGGGTAAAAGGCAGCAAAGTAGAAACTTTTGAGCAACTGTATGACTTGATTGCATGGGAGCATTTTTCTAGTAACTGTTTTCCTGAGCTACGCCAGCATCTGATAGATTGCAAGCTGACTAACCCTAGGAAGCTTGCTGAGGAGGCGGACCGCTGGGTGAGCACCCGGGTTCGCAAGGGTCCAGTGGGAGACTTCGCCAAAGGTGGGCAGGGTCCCCAGCAGAGAGGTGGGGGGGACAGGGGTAAACCAAGGGAGTTCCACCGAGGGCCCCAAGATAATTCCCAAGGGAACCAGGCAGTGGTATCCCAGCCTCCCCCAGATAAGAAGCCAGTGCCTCCAACAGGTAATCCTGTTCCAAGGAGGCCCCCTACTTTTTTTTAAGTGTGGCCAGGTGGGCCACAGATACTTTGACCCCCAGTGTCCCCAAAAGGATACTCCTGAACCACACCGTGCACCGCCCCGCCAGCTTGCTAGTGTAGCCCTGGGGGAGGAGGAGATGGGTGCCCCAGGTGGGTGGGACCCCGTAGAGTTGACCCTTGTCTCACTAGGAGACTTTGAAATGGTTCCTAAGCCTGCACTGCCTGATAACACTAAAAAATACAGGCAGTGGGTAACCATCAATGGCCATAGAGTGGAGGCTCTGAGGGACACAGGAGCCAGTGTAACTGCTGTCAGCTCCCGGTTGGTGTCCAAAGAGCAGGTTGTGCCCCATGCATTCTACCCAGTAGTGTCTGCAGACAACACAGAGAGCCAATGTGAGGTGGCTCAGGTTCCCTTTGAGTGGGGGGGGGGGGGTCTCAGGAACTCTTCAGGTGGCTGTGAGGCCCGCCATGCCTGTGGACTGTCTGTTGGGCAATGATTTAGAGAACTCACCGTGGGCTACAGTGGAAAGGAGAGCTCACTTGCAAATGTTGGGACTGCCTGAGTGGGCATGTGCTACCACTCGGTCCATGGCAGCCAAAGAGAGTGTTGAGAAAGACCTGGAGCCTGAGAATATGGCCCAGGTCCCTGCCTTAGAGGGAGGGGGCAGGGGGCGCGGGAAAGCGGCCCCCTTGGTTCCCACGGCCCAGGAGGGAGCAGACCCTGAGGGGGATGCCCTGGAGCCTACCGGGGAGCAGAGTACCGACCTGGGGGACCTGCCTGAGCTGACCCAGTGGCAGCAGGAAGGGGGGCCCACCAGGGAGGAGTTTTGTGAACAGCAGAGAACTTGCCCCTCTCTTGAGGGTATGCGGCAACAGGCTGCAGCCCAGGCAGCAGGCGATATGTCCGGTTCACATCTGATTTATTGGGAGAACAGTCTCCTGTATAGCGAGCCTAAGGTTGCTGAGCCGGGGTCAGCCCGTGTGCTGGTGGTACCCGAGTGCTTCAGAACCTTCCTACTGGGGTTGGCTCATGACATTCCATTGGCAGGACATCTGGGGCAGACCAAGACCTTTGAAAGGCTGGTCACCCACTTTTATTGGCCCCAGATGCGCAAGAGTTCAGATACGTATTGTAGGACCTGTGAGACTTGCCAGGCAAGTGGGAAGAGTGGGGGGAAGATCAAAGCCCCACTCCAACCCTTCCCAGTTGTTAGCACCCCATTCGAGCGAGTGGGCATTGACATTGTGGGGCCTCTGGACCCCAAGACAGCCATGGGCAACAGGTACATCCTGGTCTTGGTGGACCATGCCACCCTGTACCCTGAAGCCATCCCGCTCAGGACAGTGACGGCCCCCGTGGTGGGACGTGCACTGATGGGGATCTTCTCCCGTGTGGGGTTCCCCAGAGAGGTGGTGAGCGACAGGGGGACCAACTTCATCTCCCAGTATATGAAGTCTCTGTGGAAGGAGTGTGGGGTGACTTACAAGTTCACCACTCCTTACCACCCCCAGGGTAACGGTCTGGTTGAGAGATTCAACCGGACCTTGAAGGGCATGATCATGGGCCTAGAGGAGCCCCTGAGGCGTAAGTGGGACGTCCTCTTGCCATGCCTGTTGTTTGCATACCGTGAAGTGCCACAGAAGTCCTTAGGGTTCAGCCCATTTGAACTGCTCTATGGCCATCCGGTAAGAGGGCCTCTGAGTTTGGTCAAGGAAGGCTGGGAGCAATCTCCCAGGAAACCTCCCCAGGATGTGTTTAGCTACATCCTGGCCTTCAGGAACCAAACTCGGCGTTTCAAAAACATTGCTGAGGCAAATCTGGAAGCCAGCCAGGAGGAGATGAAACGTTGGCACGACCAGAATGCCACTCTGGTCGAGTTTCAACCTGGTCAAAAGGTTTGGGTACTGGCCCCAGTGGAGCCCTGCGCGCTCCAAGATAAGTGGACCGGTCCATTTGAGGTGGTGGAGCGAAAAAGTCAAGTTACCTATTTGGTGGACTTTAAATCTCCCAGGAACCCCCTGCGGGTCCTGCATGTGAATCGCCTAAAGCCCCACTTTGCGAGGTCTGAAGTGGGTATGCTTCTTGCCACAGATGCAGGGATGGAGGAGGAGAGTGAGCCTCTTCCTGACCTCCTGTGTGCAGGAGAGAAGGATGGGTCAGTGGAGGGTGTGGTCCTCTCCACCACACTGACCCCAGAACAGCAGAGAGATTGCCACCAGCTGTTGGGGCAATTCCCAGATTTATTTTCCCTGGTACCTGGTGTCACTGACTGGTGCGTCCATGAGGTAGACACCGGGGACAGTCCTCCTGTCAAGCACAAGGCTTACAGGGTGACCGACAGGGTAAGGGCCTGCATTAAGGAGGAGGTCTCCAAAATGTTTGCCCTGGGGGTGATTGAGTCCTCTAGCAGCTCTTGGTCCAGCCCCGTGGTCTTGGTACCAAAGGCTGCAGCGCCTGGTGACACTCCAGAACTTAGGTTCTGTGTGGACTACCGAGGTCTCAATTCGGTCACGAGGACCGACGCGCACCCCATCCCCAGAGCTGATGAGCTCATAGATCGGTTGGGGGCTGCCCGGTACCTCAGCACGTTTGATCTAACGTCTGGGTACTGGCAGATCGCCTTAACTGATGGGGCAAAGGAGAGGTCCGCATTCTCCACCCCAGATGGGCACTACCAGTGCCGTGTGATGCCCTTTGGGATGAAGAATACCCCTGCCACCTTTCAGAGGTTGGTCAACCAGGTGTTGGCTGGGCTGGAGGATTTCAGTGCCGCCTACCTGGACGACATTGCCGTGTTTAGTTCCTCATGGGAGGACCACTTACGCCACCTCTGGGAAGTGTTGATGGCGCTGCGCAGAGCAGGCCTCACAATCAAGGCCAGTAAGTGCCAGATTGGGCAGGGTTCGGTGGTGTACTTAGGACACCAGGTAGGGAGTGGCCAGGTGGCCCCTCTACAGCCCAAGATTGAGACCATCCTGGCTTGGGAGCCCCCAAGGACCCAGACCCAGGTGAGGGCCTTCTTAGGACTCACGGGTTATTACAGGAGGTTTGTCAAGGGGTATGGCAGCATTGTTGCCCCCTTGACTGAGCTGACTTCCAAGAAGCAGCCCAAGATTGTGAACTGGACTGACACCTGTCAGAAAGCTTTTGATGCTCTCAAGACTGCCATGTGTACAGCACCCGTACTCCAGGCGCCCAACTTTGCTAAGGAATTTATTGTCTAGACAGACGCTTCAGAGCATGGGGTGGGGGCTGTTCTGTCACAGATGAATGAGGAGGGACTAGACCAACCTGTAGCCTTCATCAGTAGGAGGCTACTTCCTCGGGAACAGAGGTGGAGTGCGATCGAGCGAGAGGCATTTGCTGTGGTCTGGGCTCTGAAGAAGCTGAGACCATACCTGTTTGGGACTCACTTCCGGGTTCAGACAGACCACAGGCCCCTCAGGTGGTTAATGCAGATGAGGGGTGAGAATCCCAAGTTGTTAAGGTGGTCCATTTCCCTACAGGGTATGGACTTTACGGTGGAGCACCGCCCTGGTACAGAACACGCCAATGCTGATGGTCTGTCCAGATTTTTCCGCCTTAGTGATGAGAACCTCCCAGGGGATGGGTAGTTCTCCCCACATTTCAGCTGGAGGGGACCTGGCACCATTGGCGTGAGTCTCCCTTCCATTTTTTCGCTATGTCTCCTCTGTTTTTGCTGGTTATAGATGCTCTGGGCGCTGTGCCACTGCCATTCAGTGCCACAGCACGAATGCTCCCTTTGTAAAGATGACATATGAATTGGTACATCCATGATTGGCTTATTTGGTTTACCTGTTAGTCCCTAGTAGCGTGGCCTGTGTGTGCCCAGGGCTGGTAAACCGAATGCTGCTGGTGGGCCTGCAGCACTGGTTTGTGCCACCCACAGAAGCAGCTTGTAAAGTATGTCTCAGACCTGCCACTGCAGTGTCTGCGTGCAGTCCAGAACTGCCATCTTGGCTGTGAAGTGCACCCACTTCCCAGCCCCTAAACCTTCCCTTGGCATCCTGTAAGTCCCCCTTATGATAGGGCGCATTGTATGTGTAAGGTAGGACATGCCCTGATGTATGTAGCATGTCCTAGTAGTGCATTACACCCCATTTCGTTTTTCACTACTGTAAGGCTACCTGTTCTCCATAGGCCAGAATGGGAGGTCTGGGCTATTACATTCTATAGACCTAACTGACCCACAGAACATGGTAGAAAAACGAATCTAGTACGCCTGAGCTCAGAATATTAAAATACATCTTTTAGTAAAGGTTATTTTTATATTCTGTGTTTGAAACTACCACTTTTAGAGTATAGGTACTTTCTTGCCTAAGCCTTCCAGTTTGCTCTGCTATGATGTGTATTGGCTGTCTGGTTTTGCAGGGACAGGGCAGGCTGAGTCAGACCTGGGTTGAATAGAGCGACCTGCCTTGGTGTGAGGGGAGGGGTAGCTCCTGCACTTGAATAGGACTGTGCCTGGCAAGGTGAATGCTGGCTCCACCTCCCACTGTGCGTCTGAGGCAGACCCCCTCTCTCTGAAAGGAAGGATGCAGCCTGATCAACAAAGTGCTCCAGGGCTGGGCAGAACTGGTTCTGGCTGGGTTCAGAGACTTGGGACCCCTAAGAACAAAGACTTTGGGGGTATAAATATTTGTGCACAAACCCCTACAATTTGTATTGCTCCTGAATAACAAGAAGAACCTCTGTCCGTGGGACTACAAGAATCTGCAGGAGAAGGACTGTCCTTGTGCTTGTGTGCTGTTTCTGGGACTGGCCTGCAGCTGTTACTACTGGACTTCAAGAAGAGGAAAAGAACTTTGATTGGACTTTTATTTTTGTGCTACAGCAATCACCCAAGGGCTAGGAGAGAGCTAGCCTCCTGCTGGAGTCTCAGGCACATCAGACTCCACCATCAGCCTCCTGTTTCCTCCCAGCGAGGATTACTATCTGCAGGTGAGGCTCTTGTGTGTTCCAGGGCCTCTAGTTCTACTGCTGAGAAGAGAGCGCTGAAAATCGTTGCTAACCTCCGTTAGCGAGCCGCTGCAGCTGGTGAGCGTGAGAAAAATCGTCGCTCCGCTGTCGCCGAGTGCTCGCTAACCTCGAAGATCGTCGCAGCACCTGTCTGCGGGCCTGAAAACGCCCACTATCCGAAGATCGTCGCAGCACCTGTCAGCGGGCCTGAAAACGCCCGCTATCTGAGAATCATCGCAACAGGATCATCGCAGCGCGGACGCCGAGCGTTCGCCATTTCCCCCGCATCGAATCCGGATCGTCGCTCCCTCGCGGAGCGCCATCTTTGACAACGCAGCAAGATCGCACACGCAACAGGCTCGGTGCATCATCCTCCCTTCGCGGCAAGGATTTCATCGCATCACCGGCTTAGCGTGAGGAAGTTTGTCGCTTTGTCCTGCCCGCAACCCAGCGCATCATCCTCCCTTGCGGTAAGGATTCCACGCATCGCTGGTTAGCGTGAGGAAGTTTAACGCTACAACGCCTTAGCGACATTTTTGTTGCTTTGCTCCAGGAACCAGATACTTTGTGAGTAAAAGGGTCGCAGAGACCCCTGCCTTGAACTAAACATCATTTTGTGCATCCTGAACTATTTTTCCTTGCAGCATTTCTAAAGTAATTATATTTTTTTATAGTATTGTGGATTTTTACTGTTATTGGTCTTGTGATTAAGTCTATATAAAAATACCTATTTTTCATAACTACTTGAGTGGTGTCCATTTGTAGTGTTCCTCATTATATTACTGTGTATGGTCATAAATGCTTCACACACTGCCTCTGAGATAAGCCTAGCTGCTCGTGCTACGTTACCACAGGGTTGAGCAGGGGTTGTCAAAGGGTGTAGGCTGCTTACTCTGACTTAGGAAGAAGGGTCCCTACTTGGACAGTGGCCAGCCATTGCCAACTAGAGACCCCCATTTCTAACAACGATGTGGAGGGATAGAGGCTAAGTTTCTGTAAACAGATGGCTCACTTGTGGTAAATATTTCGTTACCGGTACTATTTTTTTATGCGGTAAAGTCTATCAAGAATAACTCAGTAAATATAAGAGGCAGAATCCGTGGTATTAGAGGTTTTAAAAGGCTTTATTCCTATAAAAAGGAAGACAATTCGAATTGTGGGCCTTCTATTCCATCACCACGAAAGTTCAGGAAGGAAGGGGCATATATTATTGACAGATAGGCAGTTTTATAGAAAATACATTACAGTGAAACAGATGCAAGAGGCGTGACAGCTGATAATACAGAAAAACTGTGCATACGTAACTAATAGAGGCGTAAACATGGGTGTAACTAAAATACGTCATTAAACATGATGTCACAAGTGGGTGGATCCATAAAAGAATCCTGCAATGTCAGCAGAAATAGTTGGCAAAGATGCGCGCGCAGCCGCATGACGTGTGATTGACGTGCAACTAGAAGGTGAAGGAGACTTGACATTTAGCTCTACATGTGGAGACAGAAGTCTGGGGTTATGTCAACCTAATCCCAAATCATATCTAATATCCTATGTTTAAAGAACTGTGTTATCCAAAAGGAGAGGTCTCTTAGGATAGAATCTTATTCTATACTGACTATACTGACTGTTAGTGCGTGTACAAGCGTCTAAGTGTCTACACTAGATGCGAGGGGGTAGGAATATTCCATGGCAATGGGGCTATGAATTACTTGCATGAGGGCAGCGAGGCCTGGCCCTTTGCACGGTAGCTGGAGGAATGTTTATCTAAACTACTAGACAGGAATGCATCGGATGAGGAGCGAAGGAGATAATCTTGAAGGTGAAATACAGTTTTTGGCAGGCAACTGGCTGGATCAGGCACCGTTAGCCGCGCAGGGAGTAGGACAAAGTTCATGGTCATAGATGCAGGCTCAGACTGGAGCTTTCAGAGGCAGAAGGCAGGAAAAGGCTTGATGACAGAATTCGGGCCTACTCGCCTGAATCTGTAAAATGTGGAAAGTGAACCATATAAAGTCGGTGGCCTTTCATACTTAGGAATGGAATATCTGACCCATTCATGGCGGATCTGAAAGAGGACATGTTGACGGTGGACGCACATATATTTGCGTCTTCAAAACTGGAGTAGGAGGGAACATACATGTACTTATAGCATGCACATGGAGCCGTTGGGGTCTACGATAGGGGACATAACTGATCACAAAATTCACATTTCCTCATTCCCTCCTTGTCCCCTACGGACCCTCAGGAGATATCGATCTTCATCAATCCATCGATCTGTTCATATAGCATCATTTGTTCTTCTTTCTTCTTCCGGGATCTCGAACGAAAACTTGGATGTGGGATACACGAGGTGGCACACAGACCACAAATCGCTGGCCCACATTGTAGACATAAGCAGCAACTGAATAGTATGAGAAAGCCAATACCTAGGAAGGATAGGATTCTCCATCCCCAGGCTGACAACACGCCCCAGAACCAACCGGACCAAGTCCAGGTGCCTGGACTCTGGTGTATCTGGCTTACAATCTTATGAAGGCGAGTTATGGCTTTATATACTGACGGCGAATTTTCTGGGATGAAAATGCAGCAACTTGATCCGATGACCCTACAAGCTCCGCCCCTATCGGCCAGGATGACGTCAAGGACAAGACGATTTTGAAGCACAACAATCCGCATAGCAGATTGCTCTTCTGTTAAATTGCCTAAGGCGGAAATAGTTTCGTTCACTACTGCTTCAAGGGTTCTGGTTACTCTACGTATCAGCTTACTATTAGTGACTGTACCTATATAGGGAAAGAAACCTTTATTGAAATCTGTGTATTTTTCCCATGCTGTTTCAGTGTAATCGACAATTGGGAGATCTCTCTGCTGTCTATTGTGTACTAAATGGGTATTTCTATGATAATCAGGAGGAGCTAGGAAAACAGGTGGCAGAAGGAATGCTATGTAACAGGTACCATCCCAATCTAAAGGTAGACATATATATGCGGTCTGGCCACATATGAAGTAGGAATGATGGGAAGCTCTAAATGTAGACTTGCCTTGATCACTGAATTTTATTACAGTGGTGCATTTACTATGGCCCATGTGTATGGAACCATTCTTTCTGATACATAATTCCCCTTTTACTGGGAATACTGACATGGCGGGCAAGATTGGTGTAGCTTCAGATTCAACGTTCAGGATCATGAGGTTAAGTGTAAAATTACCTAATCCATATACTTCATTTTCTAGATCAGTTCCTGTTCTTTTGGGAAGTCCCTCCTTGTTAGGGTAGCAGACTTTAAGTAAAACTAGGTTCAGGTTTCCCCATACCCAGTTGTCTTGATAAACTGCGGAATTTGAATCTAGGGAATTAATCAAACTAAACCATGCTCCACAGGAGCCATTGTGTGTGAACGGATAGGGAAAGAGGGGCAAAACTCCCTTATAGTTCTGATAGGGAGGGAGTCGGCCACATATCCAACAATTTGTGGCATTGCTGGTTTGATGGGAATGATGTAACATACTAATGAATGTGTTGTTGCGCAGCGCAAATCTATAGGACAACTCATGCGGAGGAAATTCGCTAAAAGAATGTTCTGTAGTTATATTGTAAGCACGTTTAGGAATAGGGTAATACATGTGTAATAGTATACTGACAATGATGATCAGAAGACTTAGAAAAAACAAAATTAATAATGTTACTGTGCAGTGACTACGAAATGATTTACAATACGCATGCTTTTTGAGCTGCATCTGATGATTTCTTTCTCCATTCCGGTCTAGAGGATACATGTCAGAGACAAATTCAACCGATTCACCTTGGAGAGGACTTAAACAATCAAATTGTCTGACTTACTAGACCTCAATTTCAGTTTATAAATTTCTGAGTTTGATTGCTCAACCAAGGGGAGCTTTAAGTCTGTCTGTGAGGGAATACAGGGTTGAGTCTCTATACTGGGTGGTAGTCCATAAAATTTCTTGATATGACTCGAGTGCAACCACCCTTTCCGTCCCTCGATTTTCACGGCTGTCCTTGTGGTGAGTAGAACCAACTTCGGTGACTTCCACCTAGGATCCAGTTGGGTCTTCCGGTCAAAGTTCCTGACCAAAACCAGGTCACCAGGAACCACGTCATGGGGCTTCACCTCAGTATTATCGGGAAAAGCTGCGGATACCTGTGAACGACAAGATTGTAGTGCAGACATCAAGGAAGCCAGGTAATCTGTCAGCATATTACAGTCAACGTCAGTGATTTTGCGAGGTCTAGGCGTCCCCCACATATTTGGTGGTCTACCGAAGATCACCTCATACGGGGATAGCCCTGTTCGGGAATGTGCTACCATTCTCATGTAAAAGAGCGCAACTGGTAAGGCTACTATCCAATCGACTCCTTTTTCTCTACATATTTTGGACAATCTAATTTTCAAAGTTTGATTATGGCGTTCTACGAGTCCTGCTGCCTCGGGATGTCGGACACAGTGAAACTTCCATTGATAGCCTAATAGAAGGGAAACGTGTTTCATTAGTTCGGATGAGAACGGCTGGCCGTTATCTGAGTAGACAACACGTGGTAAACCGTACCGTGGGAAGAATTCTCGAACTAACTGTTTGGCAGTAGTCGGGGCAGTGTAATCTGAAACCGGGTATGCTTCTGTCCAACGGGAAAGAGCACAGACAACTACGAGAACATATTTGAATCCTCGACATCGTTCCATCTGGATATAATCCATCTGGAGGACTTCAAAAGCATGATCGGGAGTTTGGAATCCACCTTGTTCTACGGGGATGCTTTTACCTGGATTAAACTGACAACATATCATACAGGTACGAACCTTTTGTTTAGCTGCGGCTCGTAAATGTTTGTTGAACCAAATGTGTTGAATGCTGTCTAGCATAGCTTTTTCTCCTAGGTGCGCTGGACTATGTATAGTGTTAATGATGACTTGGACCATTGAGTCGGGAAGAAACCATATAGATTTTTCCTTCGTCATCCATCCTTGATCTGTTTGGATCCCTCCTAATTCAGTCCATTTCTTTATTTCTTCTGGTGTAGCATGTGTCTGTATGTCAATTACATCAAGGGCGGGATCCTTAACTGTCATGCAATGTGTTGGTGTCGGAACTATTGTCTTTGTCACGTCAGTTGTGTGAGTCTGATTCTGAGCAGTCTGTTTAGCTGTTCTGTCAGCTAGGTCATTACCCTGAGAAATGATATCGGTAACTTTTGTGTGGGCTTTACATTTCATAATCGATATTGCAGTAGGTAGATGAATCGCGTCTAATAGGGCTTGAATGAGGGGTCCGTGTTGGATGTGGGCACCGTGAGAAGTTAAATAACCTCTCTCTCGCCACAGTACGCCGAAGTCATGGACGACTCCGAATGCATAACGTGAATCTGTGTATATGTTGACTTTTTTATTTGTGGCTTGAATACAGGCTTGTGTCAGAGCGGTGAGCTCTGCTGCTTGAGCTGACAAAGTGTTAATACAATTTGTTTCAATGACTTCAGTGTCTGTTGTGACTGCGTAAGCGGCCACTAACTCTCCTGTACTTGTTCTCATACATGACCCATCTACATACAATGTCAAGTCTGGATCTGTCAAAGGGATGTCTGTCAAGTCTTGTCTGGGTTTCGTCGTGATAGTAATGACTTCGACACAATCATGTGCCAATGGATCTGTTCCGCCTACTGGTAACAGTGTGGCAGGATTTAACGTATTACAACGTCTGATTTCTATATGTGGCTGAAACAATGTTAATTCGTAACCGGTGAGTCTTGCTATAGTCAAGTGTTGTGTTTGTGTGCGGTTCAAGAGAACCTCTACTGCGTGTGGTACTTGTACTGTCAATTGATGTCCTAACACTATGGCATCGCTTTGTCTGATTGCTAAAGCTGTTGCTGCCACTGATTTCAAGCACGCAGGAAGTGCCTGAGCTACTGGATCTAATTTACTAGAGAAATAAGCACATGGTTTGTGTGATCCTGCTTGTTCCTGAGTGAGTACTGACAAAGCAGTACCTTCGCGTTCTGTAACAAAGAGTGTAAACTGTTTACTGTAACATGGTGTTGCTAGGACAGGTGCTTGGCATAAAGCTTTCTTTAAGCTTTCAAAGGCGTGTGTATGTTCTGGAGTCCAAGGGAGGACAGTCGATGTGGCTGCCTCCTGTGTTGTCAACTGGATGAGTGGTTTTGCTAGAAATGCATATTGAGGGATCCACTGCCTACAGTATGAAGTGAGGCCTATAAAAGCCCGCACCTCCTTTTGTGTCTTGGGTGGTGGCATCTTAGCAATTAACTGGATGCGGTCGGGTGTAAGCTGCCTTCCCTCCTTGGACAGCGAGTGCCCAAGGTAAACAACTCGCTGGACACAGAATTGCAGCTTAGAAGGGGACACCTTGTGCCCCTTGTCAGCCAGGAATTTTAAAACCGTCAGTGACGCTTTTTCACATTCAGGTTCGCTTCGGGCGGTGATCAGCAGATCATCGACATATTGAAGCAAGGCAGTGTTAACTGGCATGTGGATACTGTCAAGTTCTCGTTTCAGTGCTTGGCTATAGATGCTGGGGCTTTCTGTAAATCCTTGAGGTGCGCGTGTGAATTTAAAACTTCGTCCATTTAAACTGAATCCGAACAAATATTGACTTTCCGGATCTATTGGGACACTAAAGAAAGCATTCTTGAGATCAATTACAGTGAAAAACGTTGCTTCTGAGTCAATAGCTGTGAGTAATGAAGAGATATCTGGGACCACAGCGTATTGTGGTACAATACATTTATTTAATTCGCGCAGATCAATAACTAATCGATATACTGGTGGAGCTTTTGGATCCGTTCTTTTAAGAATCGGAATTATCGGGGAATTACACACATTGGAGTCGGTTTCGACAACCACTCCTTGTGCAATGAGCTCGTCAATGATTTGCAGTAAAGCCACTACAGCATCTGGTGGTAACTTGTATTGTCGCATTCGTGGTAGTACTATTCCTGTTTTCAGTGTAACTCGATATGGTGTAATGTTCATGCAACCAACATCAGTGGGGCCTTGTGCCCATAAATGTGTAGGTAAATTCTGCAGTCGGTGATCCATGTCTCTGGATACGTAGTGACCTTTAAAGTCACGTAAAAATAGTCGTACTCCTTCCGGAGAACAACATATTATGGCTCCTAGAGCTTTCAATGTTTTTATGCCTAACAAATTTTCTGGACATGATTTAGTAAGCAACAAATCTGTAGTACGTGTTAATGGACCTACTGTGAGTGGAAGAGGTTGTGTTACGTCATTTATTATAGGTTTTCCTGAGAATCCAAGGGAAATATTCTGTGAGCCTGAGAGGGGTGCCCCTGGAACTTCACTGCGTCTTATAGTTGTTCTGCTTGCCCCTGTATCAAGTAAAAACTTTCTGTCTTCCCCTAATAGTTCACTATGTACATAAGGTCCCTCTTGGTCTACAGGAACCTCAATAAGGGGTAAGCCAACTTCCCTCTCTAGGCTATCTCATGAGTATCGCTGATAATCGGGATAATCTGCTTGTGCATACTGATACATCTGTTGTGTTGTCGCTTGTGTTGCAGCAATAGGCTGCGCTTGTGGTTGTGCTACGATCTGTTGTGGAGCTGCCTGTTGCGGAGCTAGTTGTTGCGGAGCTAACCTAGGTTGTGCATGCTGAGGTATTTGTTGTTGATTCTGATCCTGTCTAGGTGGACGTGGTCTCTCCTGAGTTCTACCTGTAGCAATATTATGTTTCAGGACTGGACAATCGTGTATATAATGACCTGGTTGTTTACAATAGTTGCATGTCCCTTTCGCAGGACCTGCGGAATCACCCTTTTGATGACTATCGGCTGGAACTGACTGTGCAACAAGCATTTTCATTTTTGTATCTTTCATACGTCTTTGTTCGTGTTCTTGTTCCTCTCTAATTCTATTGTGATGATATTGTAACATCTGTAGCATCTGTGATGGGGTATTACCTTGCCAGGTACTTTCGAATTTCAATACTCTATTCTTGACTTGTAGCAGAGAATTTTCAACTAATTTTGTCACAAACAGATGTGGGTATGACTCACTACTGGCTTTTATGCCACTATTTATACTAAAACATTTTTCAAATCGGGAATAGAAATCACTAGTGTCTTCATCTGGTTTTTGTTTACAGGCTGAGATTGCACCCCAGTCTTCCTTTTTCGTAGTTAATAAACGTGGCAGTACCTGCACTAGTAATCCTGCTAGTGCTGTAGTCTTTTCCCCAAGCCCTGCTCCTGCAGCTCGGGCCTTTTCTTCGT
Source organism: Triturus cristatus (assembly GCF_964204655.1). Taxonomy (NCBI): domain Eukaryota; kingdom Metazoa; phylum Chordata; class Amphibia; order Caudata; family Salamandridae; genus Triturus; species Triturus cristatus. The sequence goes on from NC_140592.1 coordinate 324,858,824, forward strand.
TTTCCAACGCTGTCCAATCTATCTTTTGGTCTCCCACCTCCCATTCTTTTTCTTTGAGTTTCTCATAAACACCGGCGGGTAATAGGACTTTTAATATTTTCATAATATCGGGGTAGGTATACTCTCCCATGAGTAACATGTCTTTTATCTCACGGTGGAAACCTGCTGGGTCCTTGTCATGGCTGGGTACTACTTTCTTCATTTCTAATAATTCCAGTTTAGTTATAGGCGTGTACACAAACACGCGTGTAAAGTTATCACCGGCACCTCTAATTGGGTGTACTTCGCGTAACGGGTTCTGTCTATCTATGTGATACATTTTTCTTCCCATGATGGGAACTGGAACGTGTTCTGGGCATAAGAAATTTAAATATTGGTTTCGGGATTCTAGAATTTCTTTAATCAAATCAGTACCTGACCCTCTCCATATATTCGTGAGTAGTTCTGTCAATTTGTCAGGTAAGGGTCCTGGATCGGAGTGTTGGCTTTTATATAATATAAGGAGGTGTTGAATCATGTATATACTAGCTAAACGCTGTTCATATGGGTCTAGATTCAGAAACGTGTGTGCAAGTACATCATCATTGTATTCGCCGGGACTGTCAGCCCATTGGACTGCTGACCTGGCTAATTCTTGTTCGTCCATGGAATCGAGCATGTGGTACCCCCTTCGATCTCGGAGTAATTTATCAGCGGCTTGGAATAAGTGTTCGGGGGATTTTGTATTTAGCATAGGGTGTGGAAAATGTCTATTACATTCTGAACGTATTGGACGTATTGGGTCGTTAAAACCTCCGGTATTATTATGGGATCTTCCTCTACCTACATAAGCTATCGTTTCTAATTGCCCTGTTGGCATTTCTGATTCTTCCCCCTCCTCTCTGTTTAGGTCAGTGGCGTCTACCTCTAATCTTTCTTCGTGTATTCGTTCTACTTCTTTGCGGATCTTTCGGTACATAGCTACTATACATAACTGTTTATCATGTCTCCCTTCTGATATATTCTGGCCCCAAGTGACAAGTTTTTGCATTTCTTCCGGATTTACCCCAGGCCGGTCTTGATTTCTGATTACACAGTTTATGAGGAAACGTAACAGTTGTCCCTGTACCTCCGCTTTCTGGTACTCCATGGCTCTACTAATACTTTCAGGACCTCGCCCCGACTGGACAAAGTGATATATATTTTCTAAATGTGTAGTCATTCCTGGTAGCTTCGTTAAATATATTGCAGCTCGTCGAATACGTAATGATGACAGCAGCATTTCATCCCGTTTACCGGGCACAGGATCATATCTACAATCTACTAGAAGTTCCTTAAGCATGTCGGGAGTTGCTAGTTTGGGCGTACGTTGGTGTGCTAATTCTCTAAGGGAAAATTTATTTCCTCTGGGTGGCGTAGAAAAAATGTCTGTCGTACCTCCTGTAGCACCGTCTGGGGTGCTGGACGTGAAAGGATTTGTTGAGGGTGAGACAGCAACCGTCGTTGTGGGAAAAGCGGTAGAAACAGATGTGCTTGTCGGAATGTGTGTCGGAGCTTGTTGTTGCGGAGGTACAGACGAATGCTCTTGGTGTAGAACACCATCGGCAAGCGGTGTGGGTGGTATGGCATTAGCATACTCGGGAGCTGCGTCATCTAAATAGGAGGAAAGAAAAACGCCCTTTGCTGTTTTGGGATGTGATTTGGGATGTGCTTTTATCGGAAACAATGGAGGTGGCAAGTCTTTTGGTATTTCCGGAGTAGCCTTAGGTAACCCTTCGGCCAGAAGTGGATACATACCATTCATAAGGGCGTTTCTTTGTCTATCTACTTGTTCTGATTTTACTCGGGTACCTTCCTCAATTAACAGATTCTCTCGGACTTTATTTGAATTCTCCTTACCCTTATCTTCCTGTCTGAGTGCTTTTTCTGTACGTCTATATGATTCTTTACGCCATAATTCAATGGCATCTTTCTGTGACTGTCTGGCTTTCTTTTTCCATAATTCTTCTTCTACTCTCATGATGCAATCTGCATCCCAGGTCCCCGCTGCGGGCCATCTCTGACTCTCTGGTAATTCTTTGGTGTAATCCACCCATAAATCAAGAAATAATACGGCATCTAGGCCATGCTTATGATACATAAAGTATCCTGGAGTGTCCCTAGGTGGGATGGGAACAGCTTCTTCGAGTACCCCTTTTCTAGTTTTGATCTGTCTTAGTTTCGAAAAGAGCGGCATTTTTAGACCTTATTACTAGAACACACTTTATACAAAAAACACAATAATGAACAGTCATTCACACCACAATATATAGAACGTATTTAAAACATTTAACGCTTAACAGTTTTACGAACAATAATAACTAATAGAAAACTAGTTACTGACATTATACCGACACTAGATAATACTTATTTATATGCAAAACATACTATATATACTGCTAAACAGTACAGATACACTGCTAAAACAGTGCAGACCGGATTTGTGTACCCAAACCCGTCTTGACCGGCACAGACTATGTGCACGTTAAATGCCTCCCCGGTAATGGTACTCACCGGGTAGCTCGGAACGGAAGGCCTCGGAACGGAACTGAAACTGGACCGGACTGGACTCGACTCGACTGGACTCGGAACTTCGGAACCTGGCGGGTCTCTGTATACCTCGGATCTTGCTCTCTCAGCTAGGCTCTGGTCGGGATACTTCGCACTTCTCACCGCCTCGTCTGGGTGTTGATCGCAGCCTCAGTCGTCCCCGCTTGGCCGGAAGGAGACACAGGAAATCCTGTAGATACGCGTTTTTGTCCGTTCAGCTGTGGCAGGAGACCGGGCCTGCAACGCACCGCCGGCGCGTGAGATGAGAAAGTGTCCCTATTCGGGCGCCAATTTATGTGGTAAATATTTCGTTACCGGTACTATTTTTTTATGCGGTAAAGTCTATCAAGAATAACTCAGTAAATATAAGAGGCAGAATCCGTGGTATTAGAGGTTTTAAAAGGCTTTATTCCTATAAAAAGGAAGACAATTCGAATTGTGGGCCTTCTATTCCATCACCACGAAAGTTCAGGAAGGAAGGGGCATATATTATTGACAGATAGGCAGTTTTATAGAAAATACATTACAGTGAAACAGATGCAAGAGGCGTGACAGCTGATAATACAGAAAAACTGTGCATACGTAACTAATAGAGGCGTAAACATGGGTGTAACTAAAATACGTCATTAAACATGATGTCACAAGTGGGTGGATCCATAAAAGAATCCTGCAATGTCAGCAGAAATAGTTGGCAAAGATGCGCGCGCAGCCGCATGACGTGTGATTGACGTGCAACTAGAAGGTGAAGGAGACTTGACATTTAGCTCTACATGTGGAGACAGAAGTCTGGGGTTATGTCAACCTAATCCCAAATCATATCTAATATCCTATGTTTAAAGAACTGTGTTATCCAAAAGGAGAAGTCTCTTAGGATAGAATCTTATTCTATACTGACTATACTGACTGTTAGTGCGTGTACAAGCGTCTAAGTGTCTACACTAGATGCGAGGGGGTAGGAATATTCCATGGCAATGGGGCTATGAATTACTTGCATGAGGGCAGCGAGGCCTGGCCCTTTGCACGGTAGCTGGAGGAATGTTTATCTAAACTACTAGACAGGAATGCATCGGATGAGGAGCGAAGGAGATAATCTTGAAGGTGAAATACAGTTTTTGGCAGGCAACTGGCTGGATCAGGCACCGTTAGCCGCGCAGGGAGTAGGACAAAGTTCATGGTCATAGATGCAGGCTCAGACTGGAGCTTTCAGAGGCAGAAGGCAGGAAAAGGCTTGATGACAGAATTCGGGCCTACTCGCCTGAATCTGTAAAATGTGGAAAGTGAACCATATAAAGTCGGTGGCCTTTCATACTTAGGAATGGAATATCTGACCCATTCATGGCGGATCTGAAAGAGGACATGTTGACGGTGGACGCACATATATTTGCGTCTTCAAAACTGGAGTAGGAGGGAACATACATGTACTTATAGCATGCACATGGAGCCGTTGGGGTCTACGATAGGGGACATAACTGATCACAAAATTCACATTTCCTCACACTCACAATTAACCTTCATGCCATGCCAGCCAAAAACTCATGAATCAGTGGCATAACCAGAAGGCTACCCTCACTGACTACCAAGAGAACACGGCAGTCTGAATCCTCAAGCATTTCTGCCATCATGCTTACGAGGGCAAGTGATGTGGCCCATACAAAAAGCTGTCAATAAAATCTCAACTGTTAACTAATTTGATCAACATTAGTGTTGCGCAAGAACGTCAATTGATCTGCCATATGATCCAGATGATCTTAAGGCTAGAACTATACCTCTGAATGGAGTATTTGCCTGTATCAATGAAGGAAAAGTCATACAGGATGTCTGAAAGATCCAGGAATATACTAAGTTACCAAAATCGTTTCCTGGGAGTTATTGACCTCTCCTACAGTCCTTGGGCCAGATCACCATACTGGCGCTCAAGCAAGGGTCCAAGGACTTCCACTACTGTGTGGACTGCCTATGTCTCAACACCATCACTAGACTGATACTCATCCTATCTCCCATGCTGGCGTGTTGGCAAAAAAGTAAGGCAGAGCCAAGTACCTTAGTACGTTTGATCTGCCCAGTGACTACTTGCAGCTTGCCTTTAGAGCTGAAGCCAAGGAGATAATGTTGTTCTCAACCTCATTGTGCTTCTATCAATTTAATGCTGTACACTTTAGTCTACATAATGCCCCTGCCTATGTTGTCCAACCAGGTTACATTTCATGTGGCCAACCTGGATGACATTGCTGTGTTTATCAATAACTGAATGCACAGCATGAAGCACTTAGAGAAAGTGCTGGCTGTGATGCAAGAGTCAAACTAACATTGCTGCCTCCAAGTTCCAAACTGTGCAGTGTTCTGCAGTCTACTTATGACACCAGGTAGGCAGTGAGAAAATTCCACTCCCAGCGATGAATGCTAAGCCAGTCGTAACTGGGACGTTCCTATTGTCCTGGTAAAAGCATTTCTTGACGAGGCCTGGCAGGTAACTTCCAGAAATGTGTGGGCCAATATGGGACCACAGTTGATCAATCAATAAATCAATCAATGAATTTGTAAAGCGCACTACCTACCCGTGAGGGTCTCAAGGCGCTGTGGGGATGGGGGTGCTGCTACTGCTAGAATAGCCAGGTCTTGAGGAGTCTTCTGAAGGTGAGCAGATCTTGGGTCTGCCGTAGGTGGGTAGGGAGGATGTTCCAGGTTTTGGCGGCGAGGAAGGAGAAGGCTCAGCCACCGGAGGTCGTTCGTTGGATGCGGGGGACAGCGGCGAGGGCGAGGCTGGCGGAGCGGAGCTGGCGGGTGGGGGGTGTAGAAGCTGAGTCTGCTGTTGAGGTACGCTGGTCCGGCACACGCACACAGTGCCTTGTGTGCGTGGGTGAGGAGCTTGAAGGTGATCCTCTTCTCGACGGGGAGCCAGTGTAGGTCTTTCAGGTGAGGCGTGATGTGCCTGCGGCGAGGGACGTTGAGGATCAGTCGGGCAGAGGCGTTTTGGATGCATTGCAGTCGTCGCAGGTGTTTGGCCGGGATTCCTGCATAGAGTGCGTCGCCGTAGTCTAGCCTGCTGCTAACGAGGGCCTGTGTCACCGTTCTTCTTGTTTCGGTGGGGATCCACTTGTAGATCCTGCGGAGCATGCGGAGGGTGTTGTAGCAGGAGGAGGAGACGGCGTTGACCTGCCTCGACATGGAGAGGGAAGAGTCGAGGATGATTCACAGGTTGCGTGCGTGGTCTGTGGGTGTCGGTGCTGTTCCCAGCGCGGTCGGCCACCAAGAGTTGTCCCAGGCTGAGGGGGTCGGACCGAGGATGAGGATCTCCATCTTGTCTGAGTTCAGCTTCAGTCGGCTGCTCCTCATCCATTCGGCGACGGCCTTCATTCCCTCGTGGAGGTTGGTTTTGGCTGTGTGCGGGTCCTTGGTGAGGGAGAGGATGAGCTGGGTGTCGTCGGCGTAGGAGATGATGTTGAGGTCATGCTGGTGGGCAACTTGTGCGAGGGGGGCCATGTAGACGTTGAACAGTTTTGGGCTGACGGATGAGCCTTGGGGTATGCCGCAGATGATGTCGGTGGTTTTGGATCGGAAGGGTGGGAGGCGGACGCTCTGTGTTCCGCCGGAGATGAATGATGTGGTCCAGTCGAGGGCCTTCACTTGGATTCCGGCTTCTTGGAGGCGTGTCTTTAGGGTGCGATGGCAGACCGTGTCGAAGGTGGCTGACAGGTCCAGGAGGATCAGGGCTGATGTTTCGCCGTTGTCTAGTTGGCGCCTGATGTCGTCTATGGCGGCGATGAGGGCTGTCTCGTGCTGTGGTTTCTTCTGAATCCGGACTGGGACGGGTCTAAGATGTTGTTGTCCTCGAGTTAGCGGGTCAGGTTTGTGTTGACGATTTTCTCGATGACCTTCGCCGTGAATGGGAGCAGGGAGATGGGCCGGAGAAGTTCTTGAGGTCCTTGGGGTCCGCCTTGGGCTTCTTAAGAAGGGCGTTGATCTCGGCGTGCTTCCAGCTTTCCGGGAATGTGGCTGTCTCGAGGGAGATGTTGATGACCTTCCGTAGTTGGGGTGCAATGGCTGCGTCTGCTCTGTTGAATACGTAGTGTGGGCAGGGGTCTGATGGTGATCCTGAGTGGGTGGAGTTCATGACCTTGCGTGTCTCGTCGTCGTTGACGTTGGTCCAGGAGGTCAGGCCGTTGATGCGGGTGGAGTTCGTCGGGCGGGTGGGGATTGGTGTTGTTGGGGTGGTCGAGATGTTGAAGCTGCCGTGGATGTCAGTAATCTTGCGGTGGAAGAAGGTAGCCAGCGAGTCGCACAGTTCCTGTGAGGGCGGGATGTCGTTGGTGTTGGCGCTGGGTTTGGAGAGTTCCTTCACGATACTGAAGAGCTCTTTGCTGTTGTGTGCGTTGTTGTCCAGGTGGGTTTTGAAGGAAGATCTCTTGGCTAATCTGATGAGGTGGTGATGCCTGCGGGTGGCGTTCTTGTGGGCTGTGTGGCTGTCCGGTGTTGGTTCCTGGAGCCATGTCTTCTCCAGCTTCCGGCATGCTCGTTTGGAGGTCAGTAGCTCTTCGGTGAACCAGGAGGCTTTCTTGCTGGTGCGGCTGTTTGGGGGTTTCTTGAGCGGGGCGAGGGTGTTGGCGCAGTCGGTGATCCATTGCCTGAGGTTGCGTGCTGCGTCATCTGGGTCAGTGGGGTCGGTGGGAGGGTTCTGGGCGAGGGTGGTGGTCAGCTGGTTCTCAGTGACTTTGCTCCAGCAGCGGAAGGGCAGCTGTTTGGTGCGGTGTTGTGTTTCTTGAAGATGAAGTGGACGCAGCGGTGGTCAGTCCAGTGGAGTTCGGTGGTGTGTTCGAAGGAGACGTGGGTGCTTGTGGTGAAGATGGGGTCAAGCGTGTGGCCAGCGGTGTGGGTGGGTGCTGTGACGAGTTGTTTGAGGCCAAGGTTGGCGAGGTTGGCGATCAGGGTGACGGAGTTGGCGTCGTTGTTGTTCTCGAGGTGGAAGTTTAGGTCCCCGAGGAGGATGTAGTCCATGGAGGCAAGTGTGTGGGTGCTAGCGAGGTCAGCGATGGAGTCGCTGACCTGAGCCCGGGGTCCGGGGGGCCTGTAGACGAGTGTTCCTCTTAGGGTGGTGATGGGGTCCGTGTGGATCCGGAAGTGCAGGTGTTCGGCGGTGCTGAGGGTGTCGTCTGAGTGGGTGGAGACCTTGAGGCTGGACTTGTGGACGATGGCTATTCCTCCTCCGATTCCGTTGGTGCAGTCTTTGCGGGAGATCTTGTAGCCATCTGGGATGGCTATGGCGATGTCGGGCGCCGAGGAGTCGTTCCACCAGGTCTTGGTCAGGAAGGCAATATCTGGGGCGGAGGTGTCGAGCAGGTTCCTGAGCTCGACGGCATGTTTGCGTGCGGAGCGGGTGTTCAGGAGTATGCAGCGGAGGTGGTTGGGTCCGGTCTTCGGGGGTTTTGTGACTCTGTCGCAGGTGAGGCTGCAGGTGCGGCAGGAGAAAGGTCCGTGGGTGCGTTTCGGGGCGGCCTGGAAGCAGCTGTGGTTTCGTCCGTTGTTGAGTGCATGGAGGGTGCTAGTGTCGTAGCATAGTCTGGCGTCGTCGTGGCTGTTGCGGGGTCTAGGGGTTCTGGTGCAGCGGTCCAGGTGCTGACGGGCGCAGACGGGCTTGCCTCTGGCGTGCCTCCGGCGCGCCAGCGGCCTCCATAAGTAGGGAGGTGGGAGGGATGACCAGCTGGGAGGGGGGTGTGAAACAGCCAATGGGAGCGGGGTGCGGGGCCGCAGGGGACGCAGCGGCGGGAAAGGCGAAGGGAAAGGAAGAGAAGGGGCGGGGACACAGGGGGCGGTGGTGGGAGGGGGACGGCGAGAGTGGGGACATGGGCAGGCAGAGAAGTAAAAAAGAAACAAAAAAAACCAGGCACAGTGAAAAGAAAACAAATGTGATACAGTAGTTACACAACAGCACAGTCCAAACAATACCAAGAGCGACAAGCAGCAGCCCAGGGGGGCCTCGAACACTGGAGCACTGACACTCTCAGCAGCAGCGGAGACGGGCACAGTCAGGTGGAGCTGCGCGGTGTGGGGAGCGATCAGCCTCAACCAAGGTCAAAGGTCGCCGTTGATCCCATAGCCTTGACCGCGAAGAACCAGCCCAGTAAGTAACCGGATCTACAGAGCATTATACACCCTTTGATGCCCTGAAGGATGCACTATGCCATGTACCGGTTATACAGGCTCCTAAACATAGCCAGCCCTTCATCATCTAAAAGGAGGGTTTAGACAAGAGAGGAATGAACATTCTTACCCAGCTCAGCAAGAGTGGGAAGGAGCATTCCGTGGCCTTTATAAGCCACAGACTATCATCATATGGGGCATTTGGAGAGTCAGATTTTAGTTGTCTGGGACAAATTTTGAGGTCAAGACAAACCTCTCAAGTGACTGATATCAATGGAGGGTTAAAACCACAAGTTATTTGTGAGGTCCATATTCCTGCGAAGGTTGTACTTCACCATTGAGCGCATTGCGGAAATGTTGCATTGGAATGCTGGTGGCCTTTCATGAAGTTTTACCTATCAGAAGACTGATCATCAGACACTGAAGAGTAGCCTTTCTGATCTGGGTGGCCATGGTGCTGCGACCAACATCCTGTGCCACCATACCTTTGCACATTTCTGGAAAGCCACATGTGCTTTTTCTTCTCAGTGAACTTCTCAGTCCACTGAGCGTTCGCCCATTCACTGTCTACAAGGCATTTTAGGTCTCAATATTGACTAGTTTTCAACTACTTATAGATCTACAGAACTCTTTGGGACTAGATCTCAGGCACAGAAGGTGATATGCACTTTTGTTTTTTACTGTGCATTATAGTTTTATGTGTGGATTTTTAGTCTTATACGTGCAACAGTGTTGTGGCCCGAAGCATCAGTGTTAAACAATCTCAATTGTTAAAGCTGTTATCCTCTGTCCTGGAACCTCCAAGAAAAGGGTTTATACTTACAGATAGGTTGAGAGCCTGAATGAACAGGTTACTTACGTTTGGTAACTCTTTTTTAGAGGATATTCTATCTAACTGCAGATTACTCAAATTTAGAATATTTCCTAGGCATCAGATTGATTAGGGCATTTTCATAGCAATGCTCCCTTGTGCCTTTAGGTGGAGCAGTGTGGGTCTGCGTTGGTCTCATTCTGCCGTGGAAGCGACGAAGCGGAGCTGCATAAAAGCGGCATCTTTGCACTCCAACACCAGTTTCTTGCTTGACTCTACACCCTCAGATGCAAGTACCAAAAAACAATGGGAGATACCAATGTGCAGAAACCTAATTGAGACCTTTGCAGATGACAAACGAAGACCACTCACAGAACAGGCAGGTGTGGTAGGAAATGAGGAATCTCTGGTTAGAGAGAGTGTCCACCAGAAAGAGTGTTACTGAAGGTAAGTAACTTGCTCTTCTGATGGATACTTCTAACTGAAGATTCCTCACCTTTAGAATAGTTATCAAAGCAGTACCTCCCAAAGGTGGAGGGTCTGTGGCTTGGGCTCAGATCATAAATTCCTCCACGATCGAACAGGGAAAGTGTCTCTCTAGCCAGACCTGGGTATCAATGCAGTAGTACTTTTTCAATGTGTGAACTCATGGCCAAATTGCAGCCTGACAGATATCCATGACAGGCTCTTTGCATACAAGTGCAGTGGTGGAAGCTTTTTATGCAGGAGACTATCCACCTTGAGACCATTCTCTTCTGCACTGCTTTTCCCGTCTTTGTTCCTGTGAATCCCACAAAGAGTTGAACATCCACCTGATGTTCCCTAGTGCGATTGATATGGAAGCTCAAGGTTGTTTTTAGGTCTAAGCAATGTAGTCTCTCTTCCTCTTTGGATGGATGAGGTGGAGTAAAGAATGCCGGAAGAGTGATGTATTTTCTGTGGTGAAACGGCATCACACCTTTTGGCAGTAATGCCGCCCTGGTCTTCAGCACCAGTTTTTCTGAGTAGAAGGTAGTATATGGTTGTTGGAGAGATAGGGCTTCAAACTCACTCATGTGACAGGCTGAATGTATTACTACAAGGAAAACTGTCTTCAAAGTCATGAAATATTGAGGACAGATATGCATTGGTTCAAACTGATTTGCATATGGCTGTGGCCAAACTAAGGTGGTGGCAAGGTGTGCAAAATAATGATAGACTGGGATGCGGCCAGTGGCTGAGATTATTTCAAGCATTGCATCCATCACTTTTTATATGCTTCACTGTGACGTTCTAATTGGTATGCCCAGATGTGGGTCTCATGCACACTGTGCCAAGGAAACCAAGTTAAACCTGACTGATGATCCTTAATAAGGCGAAATCGATCTTGGAGCGTTTGTGTTTAGGGAGGACCTGGCAGTTCAGTCTGGACCATTCCCATTGGAGCAGAATCAAGACTGGTTTGCATATGGCTGGGTCCAAACATAAGTGGCATGGAGGAAAAAATAATGAATGAACTGGCATGCGACCCGAGTAATTACCAGTGGCTGAGATTAATATAAGCATTACATCCCATCACTTTTTTGTATGCCTTAGTGTGACGCCCTAAGTGGGAATGGTATGCCCAGACCTGGGTCCCGTGCACCTGTGCCACTGAAACCAAGCGATACCTGACTGAAGAGCGCTAATAAGGGTGAAACCAATTTGAGTTGCTTCTATTTCGGTGCAGGGAGAACTTTGCCTGGCAGTTCGGGCTAGGCTGTCCTCATTGAAGCAGGATCAAGATGGATTTGCATATGCTGGGTCCATACTAAGGTGACATTGTGTGCAAAATAATGATGTAGTGGGATGTGGCCAGAGTAATTACCAGTGGTTGAGATTAACTCAAGCATTCCATTCATCACTTTTTAAATACTTAATTGGTTAAAATGGGAAGGATATCATGAACGTGAGGACCAAGTTGAGATCCCACTGTGGCACCACAAATGGTTTTCGTTGAAACATGTGGGTCAATAAAAGCATCACAACAGGCAATTTGCACTAGGATGGCTGATCAGGTAGTCGTAGAAAAGCCTATAAGGCTGACAAATAACCTTTAGGAGTAGCCACAACAAGGCTTTGCTGGGCCAAGGAAAGAATAAAAAGCATCACATCAGATAACTTAGCTTGTAGGGGCTGTATTTGTCAAGCAGTACTCCAAGCCTCACACTCCCAGCATTCAACATAGATCGTTTTGGTGGGTGGGCACCTGACTACAAAGATGATATGCACTACTGCAGGAAAAACGTTGAAAGAAGCTAATTGTCACAGCCCGATCTCCACACATGTGGTGTATGTTGAGCATGGCCAGATGGATATCTCTGCCCTACTGCTGCAACAGTAGGTCCTCCCAAAGGGGCAGCCAAATCGGAGGACAGATGCTCATGGCCAGAAGTTTAGAGTATCACACTCTCCTTGGCCAATCTGCATCCACTAAGAAGACTTTGCCCGGTTGTTCCTGATCTTCTTCAGAACTTTGAACAGGAGCGGTGGAGGCTGGAAGGTGTCAGGAGTCTGAGCGCCATTTTAGGAGTAAGGCATCTCCAAGAGAAAATTGCCTTGGGAACTTCAACGTGCTAAAAGCTTGGAAACTGTGCATTCATGTTGGTGGTGTCAAGAAATCGAGCCAGGGTTCTCCAGATTGCTGGAAGACTATGAGCGCCACCTCCAAGTATAGTTATCATTCGTGAACTTCACGTCAACATCAACTGAGTTTGTCCACCCTGGTGTTTAAAGATCCATCCAAATGGTGTGACTCAGTCAGTTCCAGAGGTGTAGCGCCTCCTGGCACAGGACCCAAAACCCCATACCACTCTGATTGTTGTAGTATCACATAGCGGTAATGTTGTTCATGAGGACCTGGACTCGTCCCCCCTTGATGGAGGAAAGAAGACTTTTGGTGCCAAGCAAATTACCTGCAACTCCAACAAAATGATGTGGAGGCAATTCTCCACCAGAGTCCTTTGATCTCCAGCCATTCCAGGTGGCCTTCCCAACCCAGCAATGTTATCTCTGTCACCACTGTCAGCTCTGGGTGAGGTAGGGAGAAGGGCCTGCCACTGATCTAAAAGCATGATAGCAGGCACCACTGTTAATCTTTTGCAGTCTCCTCCAACACCTGGATGTAATCTGGCAGGTTTACTTGGTGCTGAGCCTACCAAGACTTCAAATCCCACTGTAGACTCCCAGGTGCTACCTGGCAAGGACCACCAACAGAATGTTGGTGACCAAGAGATCAACATAGTGGGCTGCTCTCACTGAGACCTAGGTGAAAGCTTGAAACATCAGGATCAAAGTCCAAATGCCCTGGACCCGTTAGGGTTAAGGAAAGGCTCTGATGAAAGGGAGTCTGTTTGAATGAGTTATGTGTGTTTTTGGCATGCTGATCGAGATCCTCAAAGATATAAGGAAGTTTGTCATCATTTGGAGGTGGTCAACGACTGCCTGAGGCGAGCTCATCTTGGTCAGACAGACGTTGAGGCATGGGAAGACTGGTAATCCCAAACTCAAAATATGTGCTGCAACTACCACCATCATTTCCTTTCTTTTTTATTTTTATTAAAAACTCTTTTTATTGGGACATATACAGTGAGTTGTACATACAAGGAGCAGTTCTATTGTAGCATCATTCCTTTTGGTTATACATTTTCTAAGTTCTGCTATACAATGTTATTAATTACAGGTAATCTTGAATAATAATGACTTTTTACTCCGCAGTGGCTTCCCTATAAACCTCTGTATGCCTGCTAGGCCCCCAATATTTCTTCTACTGTCGGAATGGCAGTCAACCCTCATTTCTTTGCAGCTTTCTGTTTTGCAACTAGTGCTGCTAATGCCAACCACAATCTTACTTGTCTCGGCCAATCATCTTCTCCTGCGGTTAGCAACAGGAACCTTTTGGGCGCCACCGGTACCTCAAAGCCCATCACTGCAGCCATTTCCAGGGCTCTTTTCCACCAATATGTCTGCAGGATTGGGCATTTCCATAACAGATGATAGAAGGACCCTTCTGACCTGCACCCTCTGTGGAAATGTGGGATTTCACTACGTCCCATTCGGTGCAGCACTGACCTGGGGGTAATACACTTTGTGCAACACTTTCAGTTGTATCAATCGGAACCTTGCTCAGATTGCCACTTTTCTTGGGCCTTGGAGCACTTCCGCCCAGTGCTTAATTTGAAAAATATGAAGTCCAGGTGCTCAAATGTTTGTCGGAAGCCACAACCGCTCCACCACGGCTCCATCCACTTCCTCTACTCGCCCCACCCACTTCCTCTATTGGCTCCACCCACACCCTCAACTGGCACCCAAGCAATAAACAATGAAAATGTCACACATAAGCCTTCAGTCCAGAAAGCATGGAAATGTCACACATAAGCACCCAAGCCATAAACCATGGAAGTGTCACACATAAGCAAGCACCCAAGCCATAAACCGTGGAAATGTCACACTTAAGCCCTCAGGCCAAGAAAGCATGGAAATGTCACTGTTAGAAGGTGGTTCTGACACTCTGGGACAGCCGAATTTTTCGCTTTTTGAACACCTATTTGTTGAGCTTTTACTGGGAGAGAGCCTCATAAGTTGTGACTCATCCACAGTGAACTCTTGATGAAAGAGACAGCATGTGGATTTTACTGGTGTCCCCCTAGCTTGACTAGGCAGCTGCGCAGCAGCTGGAGTATGGAGCACTAGGCTGGTTACATGCAGACACATGTGTACATGCATGTGCACACGTGTACGGGCTGCGTAGGGGAGATTCCTGGCGTGCGCAGCCCAGGAGCAGCTACAAAGTGAATGGTGTGGCAGGACTTATGCAGAATTGAATAGGCTCCATACAGTGGGAAGAAACATGCCAGGGAAAGTCAGTGTGCTTTACAGTGTTTATTCCATTATTCTCCTATGAGGATAGGGAGCACATGGGCTAGTTTCCCTTTCCTAGAGCCTACAAATTCCACACACACCAAAGTCCACTGTAACCTATGTGAGAAAAGTATTCTGCAGAGTCCAGAGTCATATCTGTACTGCTTTTGGGTCATCCAGAAATGTTATGTTTCTCTGAGTCAGCTCATAACCAGGGCCTGGCTGGGGGCTGACCCCAGCATCCTGGATTAATGATCTTTCTTCCCAGAGTGAAGACCTTCCCTCCAAGGAGAGAAGAGGGGTGGACCTACAGGCTAATCCATCAGCAGCTGTCACTGGGTGCCAGGCACCAGGCTGCACAAGGGAGAAGGCAGCACTGGGGAAAGGGACTTTTTTAGAGACTATGTGGCAGGAGACCCTGGCCGACGCCAACTTGAACCAACCCAGAGGCCTGGGCAGGAAGGAGGGAGCAGGGGCAGAGAAGTGATGTGTCGCTGTGTGATAGGGCAAACAGTGACTTCCTGCCAGCCCCCTCCCCAATTCTTTAAAAGTGTTTGCACAGGAAGAGAGACTCTCTCTGGGGTGTGGTCTGCTGAGGCAGAAGGTGCTGGAGCCTGGCGCAATGGGCAGTTGGAAGTAGGAACCCCAGGATCCTGAACAGCGCTAGGAGAAGAGAGCATGACCAGTGCGCAGAAGCAGGGGCCTTTGCGCAGGGAGAAGAGAGGCCCAGGAGGAGAGCCAGGCGAAAGGCTGGCGCAGGGAGCCAGTGAAGATAGCTCCCTGCTGAATCCACCCTCCGTGTGACCAGGAGGGCGAAGGAAAGTGCTCCCAGTGGCTGGGGATCGCCACCAGGAGCAATAAGAGGCCAAGATCAACAAGATCAGACCCCTGGGGGCAGAGAGATACCCCCCAGAAGGTAGGCAACCTTTGATCTCTGGCAGACCGACAACGAAGCATGTGGGGCTCGGCCGCCAGTCTTGGATATACCCCCGGGGTGAGTCAGGTCCCGGGGGCTGCCCCCACCTGAAGTAAAGACAGGGAGCGCCGTCGCGCCATCCATGAAAATGGCCTTTTGGGGGCCCAGGATCCCAACTCTGGGCCCCAAAGCAAAGCCGGGGAGCGCCGTCACGCTCCCCGTGAAAAGGACCCAAGCAGGGAGCCAGGAGCCCACCCTCGCCTCCCGAAGCCACAGGACAAGGGGAGCACCATCACGCGTCCCCCTCGCAGGAGAAGACAAAGCCGGGGAGCGCCGTCTCGCTCCCTGTGAAAAGGATCCAAGCAGGGTGCCAGGAGCCCACCCTGTCCCCCGCGGACTGTGGATTGAGAGGAGCGCCGTCCTGCCCCCCCCTCAAAAATGTTTGGGGGCCCGGGATCCCAACTCCGGGCCCCGTGTGAGGAGGTGGAGGCGGGTAGCGCCGTTGCACCCCCTGCAGAAGAGCCCAAGTCGGGGAGCGCACTCGCACTCTGCGTGAAGTAGAGGAGGGGCCCGGGATCCCAACTCCCGGCCCCCGAAGTGCGCAAGGAGGAGGGGGAGTGGCGTCGCACTCTCCCTAGGCCAGCGAGACCCGCGTGAGCCTCCGGGTCTGCCCGCCGGAGCGAGCAGATCAGAAATGTGGTGCCGACTCCCACGGCAGCACGCAAGGGTGCTGGCAATGCGGGGAGCCAGCGGGAGCCACTGGGGGTGGGCTCTCCAGGTGGCTCTCCATCAAGGTGGCAATGCGTGGGCCTGGGTGGGACCGGGCCCCGCGAAAAGAGGAGCGGCCGGGGGTGGGCTCCCCGAGCCACAGGAAGCACTTACCGCTTACGAGCAGGCGGAGGTAGGCTCCCTGAGCTGCAAAGTATCACCTGGGGGTCTGGGTGGGACCGGGCCCCCCACCGATGAGCGGAATGTGGCGAAGCCTCCAGCGTGTTGATCGCATCTCTCCCCAACGCAGTGGGGGAGCCGCTACTAGAATATTCACGGAAAAGAAGGAATCGACCATAATGCCTTGCAGGCCTAAACCGACCTGCAAGGGGAAAATGCTGTTTCTCTGTTTGTGGTGGCCCCAGGAGAATGGGGTAACCACCAAGTGAGTGCCAAGGTGCTGGGGGAGCTGCTGGAGAAGCGCAGTCTCCCCCAGCACGAAAATGGAAGTCCCTCCCTAAGTCTCATGGGGACTTGTAAAGGATAACCCCTCAAGGGCTCAGCCATTATTTAACACCTTCTTGGCTGGAGCTTTTGTTCTATAGCTTAGGGTGTATGGAGAAGTGCATCAAGGAGTGAGGGACTGAGTTGGGGATGTCTGGAGAAGGGCATCCCCTGGAGGTGAAGAGGTGTAATTGCACCTGTAGTGCATTTACTAATGTTATTTCTTTCAGAGGGACTGGAGGTCACATGTGTAATGTGAAGTACCTGTGTAAGGTGAAGTACCTGTGTAAGGTGATGTCATAAGCCAAATTGGGTTATGTTGCTCGACATTCCTGCTAGGGTGTCAGGGCTGTATATGAGTAATCCTGTGATTTCATCTGTGATGCCTTTCGGGGCTGTGATTGCAATGCATTCTAATGACCAACAAATGTGATGAGTACTGTCATTCTAAAGTAATGCTTAAACATGTATTTTTGCTACTGCGCTTAGGTGAAGAACCCAGACTGCTAGCCCTTAAGATGTAGAGGTGTATACTTCATGGTCTGTAGGAAATTCTCAGTCAGGGTTGTGTGTCACTAAGGCAGGGTAACCCATTTTTTAGGCTTGTTGAGATAATGGGGTGGGTCGCCACTGGGATGGTGCCAGTGCGCAGGGCCCTCGCTCCAGGTTATGTTCAACTAACTGCATTGGGGGCAAGATGATGTGCATACCTGGGAGTGGTGGTACTAGACCTCACTCCCCCTGCAGGAGGGGTGGAGATGTTATGCAATGTCACAAAGTAATTCCAACCGCTTATGTTTACTTGTACATTGGTGCATAGTATTGAGTAGTGTGTGTGTGTGATAAATGTACTCTTACTTTTATAAAGCAAAGTACAGACTCTACAATCAATTATTGAGTGTTATTTCTGCGTACTGGTAAATGTCGATTACTAGCCCACCGCACCTCCCTTGAGTAACCCTTAGACTGCTCTGCAACGCTACCCTCTGAGAGTCAGGTGCTACAATTGGGTGTTTGGTTCCCAGTGAAGGGCAAATGTAGTCATGTTATTTGTGCAGGCCTCACAGATACTGCCTCGTTTTCCAACAGTCACACATAAGCATGCAGGCCAGAAAGCACTGAAATGTCACACAGAGGCACCCAGGTCGGAAAGCATGCCATAATCCGTGGAAATGTCACACATAAGCATCTAGGCCAGGGCTAGGCCATAAACCATAGAAATGTCACACATAAGCATCCATGATCCAGGCCATAAACCATGGAAATGTCACATATAGGCATCCAGTCGGGGTGTGTTCATATATCCCCATGATTGTAATGGGGCCTTCCCTTCCCCCTTGAAAACATTCTTTCATGTAAAAATAGGTTTTTTTTCCCAGTCCCTCAGATCTACAAATCTTTTTTTTGTTGGTTCTGTTTGGAACAGCTGGGCTCTCTCTTGTGTGTCTGTTCCTTGTATTGCGCATTAACCGAACATCATCTCTATATTGTACACTCTAGATATATTGGCTCAGTCAATATCCCTCCTGGGGATGGGAGAATTTCGACTTGAGGATCCCTAGCGGTCTTTAAGTTCAAGAATCACCTGATCCCACTGTGTACTAGATGCTCCTCGCTGTTCCAGCAATGTCGAAAGACTATCTTCTAGAGTGTCCCAGGATATGCCTTCTCTGTCAACCGCTGCAAGTGCAGCCAAATCACAGGTAATGTCAATGCTAGACTGCTGGTGGGGCTTCAGATGTTTGTGGGTTTTAAGATCAGCGTATGGCCAATGCTAGCCCATACCAAGGGATACACACCCATCGGGGGCTCAAGATCAGCTTATAGACTGTGCTAATCCATACCAAGGCATCTGGGGGATCACAATCAAACAATATTCAATGCTAGCCCTTAACAATAGATCTAGGGATATGCAGATCATGGCTCTTGTATCCTGGCAGGGCTGGGCACCCGCTGGGTATGTATATGTCAGGGTTAACACACAATGACAACAGCAAAAATGTTATGAAGAAAACTTACTGTTATAAAACACTGGATACATTAAGGTTTTAGTTTCTGATAATAAAACCAAAATGTCACACTAATAAAAACAAGAAATGGGAGGGTGAGGTATGGGGAGTGAGAGGTCATCCTTTGCTTTGCCTGTGAGAGGGGGTGCCACCTTACCTAATGTTTATGCTGCGCTTAGCTGAAGCTCGGGAGGGGCCTGCACCACAGGGGATGAATGAAACAGAAGAATTTCCTTACTGACCACCTTCTTCTCTCACCAGTCCCCACCACAGACCTTACCCTTCTCTTCCCATCTATTTCCTCCCCTTCCCTCCCCCAACCAGGGCTAGTTTATGATCTGTAAGGCTGTTTCAATGCAGGACCTCTGGGAGGCGTACTTGAGGATCTGGGGTGGTGGTGTTTGTATACCTCATGCTGTGGCATTTAATGCAGGCCTGTTGTCATTCTAAGCATGACAATGAGCCGTTTAGCTTTGCACTAACACTATGTAAACTGTATAAACATGTGCTGCTCACTCTGCAAGGCAGCAACAGTTTAGGTTTTGCAGCTGCGCCCGTCCTGGCAGGTGGGGGCACTTTATCAATAGAAAACAAACCAACTGCCCTTGGGCCAAGGCCAATCGGGGAACGGACGATTATCCTATTGCCTATCTGCCCTGCCCGTCAACCTTCCCTTCAAAAGTCCCCCATTCGTGCTCAGGTGGTCTATGACTATTCGTTAGACACGGGCAACAGAGGGTCCCGAGGCTTATTTTTGTAGAGGGGCCCATTATTGCGTTACCTCATCACTGCCTCTCTCTCACTTTGTAATTTATACATTTAGTTGCGCCACTGCTTTGCAGCTAAGTCACATACAATCAGATATATTCCAATTACATCCCACACAGCTAGCTGCTCAGTGTATCTCTATTCTGCACACATGCCGTGACATCATTTATCCCGAGACTACACTATGTCAAGGACACCCCTGAAGACAACTCTTTAAAGAACATTACGTCATGGTGCAGTAATCACCCTCTTTCCCTCTACCCCCCTTCCGCTCGTTGACACTGCCTTCAGCTATGTTCGAGCAAACTCCCAAATACAAAAAAATATCTAACCACCGTTTGGTTACACCTTGGATTAGGAAGAAGGCTTTGCTAGCTGGCACTCAGCACCCTAACTGAACTAAATGCCATAAGAAGAAGTGATGGTAATTAGTAAAAACCGGTTCATGATAGCTGTGGGGTTGTCTCTTCTTAGCTGCAAAATCCTAGTGACTTACTGTGGTGCATTCGCTATGGCGTGGCCACGCACAGCCTGCCATTAACATGTGTGAATCACACAGCGGTCCGAAATAAATCCCTGCTCTGTGTACAATCCTCCCATTCACCGGGTTCATTTCGCCTCTAAGAAAATCCTATATGGGTTGTGTTGTGGTGCGGGCGGCACAGCTATAATAAATATTGCAGTTTATCCAGTCTCCCCTCTGCCATGGTAAGCTATGAAGAATCCCACCTCTTTGCGACATTATATTACTCCTTTGCCATAATCAAATGTAAAGCAGCAATCTGCAAAAGACAGAGATTTTAGTGTCAGACAGCAACAAAACGACAAAACACAACAGACACAGGGTGGCGTTGATATTTAGTTCTTAAGTGCGTCAAAACAACAATGGGAGAGTAGAAAACCAGTCATTACACTGTGAGAGATACGCGGATTAAAACCAGATAGTCTGACATGTGGGCAGAATCTTTACAACTGTATCAGAGTTTAAGGGCAGGGCCCTGCCCTTCCAGCCTCCTGACCTGACTAGTGCTCCTGCACACGGTGCCCCGCCGGTCGCATGATTGCTCGGACCTCATTTCTAATCTTAATCATACCAAGTCTCTTTTGTAACCCCACAACTGTGACGCTCAAGAAAAAAGCAGTGTTGGATGGTTTGGTTTTTACTCACTGGATTACTTTACTGGTGGAACTGCCTTTATTAAGAAGTCTGCTGCGCTGCTGCTTCAAATAACAGTGCCCGCCTCAACGTCGTGCTGAACTGGCACCTCAGTGACTCGTGCGGTGGCGGCGCGTGCCTATGTGCCAGGGCATGGAATTTAATTTTAGAAAACGTTACGCAAGCTGCCGCAGCAGCGCTACCCCAACCTCCACAAGACCAACTACAGTCCAATAAGTGCCTGCCCACCGCGACACTGAACCGAAGGCAAATTCACATTATTATGGAGGAGGATTTATTATCACCTGTCAGCTCTCTCAGCATGAGCACAACAACACCCTTCTTCACCAGGGGAACTCGGAGACTGTAACAGACTAGTTTGAACAACACTGCAGTGAGTCAGTCACTTCCATTTACTTTGAAATATGACGGCACGTGCAGTGAGAGCAGTTGCGTCCTTGATGTGAGTTCAAGTTGGCAGTGCCAGTGTAGACCTGGCCCTGACAAATAAGTTCCGGTGCTAAGCACTGGAAAGCACCGCCACAAATTAAGCACTGCTTCCGCCCATTCCTCTTCTTCCACGGGCCCACGTCTTGTTCCCAGGTGTTTCTCAGAGTGCCCAGAGTGTCCGGGGCATTATTGATTATTTTTTTGTACAGTAAGGAAATGGCCTTGTCCTGTAGCAGTTCTATCAGTATCCTCTCTTCTAATGGAAAGGCTTCCTCCAGAGCCACCCCTTCCCTGAAATAATCCCGCTGGGCATGTCCTAACTGGGTGTATCTGAGCCATTCCCCATTCCCTCTTTCGTATTCTGTTTGTAGGGTCGTGAACGTGATGTAAGCCTGTCCTCTCCACACGTCTCCCAGAGTCTCCAAACCCAGTAGCTCCCACTTGGTGAAGCCCCCCAGGTCACGTATTCCTTTCAGGCGATCGCCTGCCCGACCTGTGAGTTTGCCTTCCCAAATCAAATATTTTGCCACTGCATACCATGCTTTAATCACTGTTGTGGTATGAGTTGGTAGATTCCTTCCTACTCGCCTGGTGTATATTATTTCCCATGGACCTTTCATGCCCATGGCCAGTCTATCGACCCTATATTCTGGTTCGGCCCTTTCTCTGAACACCCACCCATTTATTGTGACCAGCTAGGCTGCCCAGTAGTAGCCACGAATGTCGAGTACCGCTAGACCTCTGTTATAAATCCCTCTCTGAAGTTTGCCCAGTGCTATTTGCGGCATGGATCTGCACCACAATAGAGCTCGGAGTTCCGAATTCACACTTTGGAAAAAGGAGGGGGTGCCTCATATGGCGTGTTTTGCATTGTATACAGTAGTCAGGGAAGTGCAGCCCATCATGGTTAAGAGTAGGATGCGCCAGTGTTTAGCATCTGTTATGAGTCTGTCTAGTTGTTGGCCTAGATTCTTCCGATAGAACTCTTGGGCATCCTTTGTTATGTGGATGCCGAGGTATTTAAAGCCTTGTTCTACTATTGGCACTATATACCTGGACGTCAGCGTTGGTATTCCCTCTGACAAGGAGAACAGCAGCGATTTGTCCCAGTTAATTCGTTATCCCGAGTACTATCATCATATGCAAAATATCTGTAATATTCGATCTACTGATTGTCAGGGTTATCTAACATATAAAAGGATATCGTCCACATATAGCGATATACGGTCTTCCCACTCCTCCCCAATAGGTATCCCCCAGATCAGTGGGCCCTGACGTGCCCATGCTGCAAGTCGCTCCAGAGCCAAAGCAAATAAAATTGGGGACAGAAGGCACCCTTGTCTTGTTTCCCTCTGCAAGGTGAACACTTGAGACACTGTGGCATTAACCCGTACTCTGGTCAATGGTTGCTGGTAGAAAAGTTTAACCCACCCTATGAGTTTTGGCCCCATACCCAGTTGATCCAAGACCGCGAAGCGGTAGTTCCATTCCACACTATTAACTGCCATTCTGGCCCCTAGGGACAGAAGGGTTGATTGTTCTCCTGGACTTTCTTCGGCCAAGTGGAGTATTCTGAACAACCTCCAGAGATTTAGCCTAGTTCCCCTGTGGATCATAAACCCAGATTGATCTGGGTGTATAAGGGTGGTAATCACTACAGCTAAGTACATGGAGAGGAGTTTAGCCAGGACTTTCACCTCATAGTTGAGCAGTGAGAGTAGTCTATATGACCCGCCCTCTGTTGGTGGTTTGCCTATTTTTGTATTACCGTTATTACTGCGGTCCTTTGATCTTAAAACAGTATACCATCTTGTTTTGCCTGTTCCAGCATATCCAGCAAATGCTCTGCTGTTTCATTCAGCATGGACTTATACATTTCTACTGGTAGGCCGTCTGGCCCCGTTGCTTTGCCTGACTTTATAGCTTGGGAGGCTGCCTTTATTTCGTCAATTTTCAGATCACCCTCTAACATCTCTCTGTCTTCCCCAGTGAGTCTTGGTAGGGTCATGTCTCTCACGAAGTCACTACAGTCCTCTGTTTTAGCTGAGAGGGACACATTAATCCCTTCATAATACGTGGCAAATTTCTCGGCCACTTCTGCCCCAGTTTCATATCCTCCACTTGTCTAACCAGGCCAATAGTTTGTTTGCCTTGTCTCCCACGACATAGAGCTTATGTTGCGTAGCCAATGCCTGTGCCCTAGCACTGTCCTCTAATAGGTCCCGTAGTTCCTTTTGGTGCAGTCTTAAGCGCTGTCGATCTTCGATTGCTCAGGAGTCACCTCCTGTTGCCCGGCCTTCCAGGTTTGTTATTTCGTGTTCCAGGGTGAGGCATTTAAGGTGTCTCTCCTTCCTAATGGCCCCTATTTTCACCTGAGCTTTACCTCTAAGGACTGTTTTAAAGGCCTCCCAGCGGGTCACCTTGTAGTCAACTGATCCAGCGTTGTCCCTAAAGAACTGCTCCACTTCTTTCCGCATGTCCTCCCTGAATGTTTCATCTTTAAAGAACCAGGGGTCTACCTGTGGGGGTAATGTGTGATCCCTTCCGGGACCTGACAGCTTTACTTCCACCAGGGAATGGTCCGTCAACCCTGTGCTATGTGTGTGGCTTCCATAAATTCCCCCAACCCTAGGCCCTGTGTAATGAGGTAGTCAAGCCTAGAGAGGCTTCTGGTCACTGCCGACAAGGGGAAACAACCTTTACAACGCAGTCATTACATCGCACTACATTTACTACGCAGTCATTACATCGCAACATCCTTTACAACGCATGTCACTACAATGCAGCCATTACATTGCATGTCACTATAACGCATGTCATTACAACGCATGTCACTACAACGCAGGCATTACATCACATGTCAAGTCAAGTCAAGTCAAAAAGCTTTTATTCGGTTAGTATAAATACAACCACATAAGCTGAACACACATAATAATACATATTAAAAATTTGTGACATATATTTGACTTAATTACAAACTAATGATAGATCACTGAGCCGGGACCAGTATCTTGCACGGACTGAAAAAGAACCATACATAAATACACATTAGTAAAAATCCGACAAATGTCATTTAAAAATTATTACATGTTGCACGGTAGACTAAGAATCGAACGAATTATAAACTCCACTTACAAATAAAGTGATATGTGCATAGTACAAAATTTAGGTATAGAAATTTACGTTAGTATGTTGTTATTCAAGGAACAAAGATTCACTAATCTAGAAAACATTCCATACCAAAAATAAAGTGACGTGTGCCTAGATGTGAAATCCATGACATGGTAAAAGACACCCCATGCCATAGTGAAACTAATGCACCAGTTCAAGCATATCAGGATAACCTTGCACTAGTTTATTACAAATATGTGTAAATTAGCATGGGGGAACAAGAGGCTATCTAGGGCACCACCATATAATCATAGTAGCTTATACACGTATACATGATAGCCATTATAGAACACATTTCTCAAATCATAAAATTATGGACTTCCTGGCAGCTCTACACTTCAGAATAAAAGATGCAACATAAAAGCAGACGTCTGGGCTTTGGAGGGAACATAATAAGTTCATAGCGTCAGCTGTTGAACGAATATTATATTTTAAAAGGATAGGTTTCAAATAAAACTTCCTTAAAAAAACATAAAATTTACAAAATAGCAGGAAATGGCAGCAACTTTGTTTAGAAACGTTATCACATGGGCAATTTGAATTAGAACCTGCCCCTATAACAGGGAAGGATACTAGATGGTGTACAATGCCTAGTCTTAAACGTAGTAAAACAAAACGGTGCAATTTTTTAGTCACATCCACCAAGTACGACTGAAGCCCACTCTTAAGGCTAAGCTGCCTATAAAAGACAGAAGTTTTCTGAGACCGAAATAGCTGACTTCTTTCTTCCATCTTATACAATATAAAGGTGTCTTTAATTTCCTTCTTTGAAAGGGGTATTATATACTCTGAATGAATTTTAATTCCAAACAAAGTATTAAACCAAGAAGTAATGTAGTTTAACCACGGAATACGATGACATAGATCTAACTTAAGACAATCTTTAATTACAGACTGTGTGAACGCAGTTTCCTTTTTGTGCCATATTGCACGCCATAATAATAAGGGGCGTACTTCAGCCAGATCAGAAATATAATTGAGGCCAGTTTCCTGATGAATCAAGTCTGTGGAAGCTGCAGCCGGGACACATAACAGGCGTTTGAGGAAGCTGTTTTCATTTATCTGGAGTTGGGCAGTGGAGGAGTAACCCCATAATCCAGCTCCATATAGAGCTGAGGAAACACATCTCGCATTATATATGGTGACCATGTCCTTTATTCTATAGTCCCCTATTTTCGTTGCAAAACGAAAAATACCATTAGAATTCCTATTTACTTTATGTCCAATATTTACTTGCTCATTAGTCCATTTGCCGTTACCATCAAAATTAATACCTAAATAACAAAATGTTTTAACAGCTTGGATCTTTGAGCCTTCTAGGAAAAAGGAACATGGTGACTTCAATTTTTTACCGCAAGTCATTGTGAAAGTCTTAGATTTATTAATCAACAATTTCCTGCCATTTATAAAATGAGTAAAAGCGTCGATGAGACGTTGTAGGCCCAAAGGGGTGCGGGAAATTAGGACGGCGTCGTCCGCGTATAACAATACTGAAACAACCATATTGTCAATTTTGGGAGCATCAGCTGGGATATTGTTTAAAATTGATGCGACTTGATTAATAAAGAGAGAGAATAAAAAGGGTGCCATAACACATCCTTGCCTTATACCTCTACGCACGGTAAAGAAGGGAGTTCGCTCGCCAGTGGGCCCGTAGCGTACACTGCAAGAAAGTTTTTCATATAGTCTTGCTAAAAAGAATACTATCTCCTCCGGTGCTCAAAGGTCAAGCAATACTGGCCAAAGGAGCGAGTGGTCCACCAGATCAAATGCGCTACTCAAGTCAGCGAAACATAAAAACAAGTTACCTCCTTTCACTGTGGTATATTTGTTGATAAGCAGATCCAGATTAAGGCATTGCTCGATAGTCCCAATGCCTTTCCTGAACCCATATTGAACTGGGGTCAGTATGTCTGAATCTGCAGCCCAGTCTTCCAATCTTTTTAATAGTACCCTACTTAGTACTTTAATTGAAGAATCTAACAATGAAATAGGGCGGTAGTTACATGCTTCGGATCGTGATCCCTTCTTGTATAGAGGGACAATCAATGATTCAGCCCATGATTTTGGAAAATCCCCCTCGGATGCAGCATTAAAAATTCTTGTCAGGATTGGTGCCCAGAGATCTATTTCGGCTTTATATAAGTCGATCGGGACACCGTCCGGACCTGGTGCCTTGCCCCTTTACTATTTGCCATCCCTTCACGCACCTCATCGACGCCAATCATCAATGGCGCAAATGGCCAAATAGAATCATTGGATAAAAACTGATCTAAAAAAACCTTATCTGGATTAAAAATATTAGAAAAATGTTCTATCCACTCCGTGCAATTAACATGGGACGTCAGCTCAGGGATATGATCATCCTTTAAAAAGGGACTATTTATAATTTCCCAAAATAATTTTATATTTCCGGTGTCACTTGCGAAGCCTAGCTTATCCCAAGCATCTGTTCTCATCGCCTTTTTATGGGCAAGGACAGCTTGTTTGTAAGCATATCGTAATTTACGGACGAAAATTTTGTCACGGGGTTTGGAATTTAAAGCTAACTTTAAGTTAGTTAATATCTCCGTACATTCAGAATTGAACCACTTCTTACCAACATGTTTTGGGCCTTTGGATTTCCAGGTTAAAACATCACTTATCACCCTATTAATATTAGAGAATTCCATACAAAGTTTACCACAGGTAACCTCATCCCTTAGACAGTAATTAATACTGTCCCTACAGCTATTTACCACAACCGATTGGATCTTATGTGGGTCTACACCAGCCCATTTGATTCTCATTCCGTTCGGCCTGATGGGTAAAATATCAGTAATTGTATAATCAGTATTAGTCAATTTGTTACCCCATGCCAACAGGACTATGGAAATACTATTGTGGTCACTAACCACCTGTTCAGTTATCCAAAGGTCCACATAGGGACTATTTCTTGTTAATAAGATGTGATCAATATTACTGTTTGCATCTCGGCCAGTAAATGATGGACATTTAATATGGCCCTTTCTCTCGGTGCAATCCAGTAGCTCAAGGTCAAGTTTGGCCATTAGAGCATTAAGGGTCATGCCATAATCACAATGTGGAAAATGTATCATATCATCCTTAGTCCCTACAGTGGTTGAGTAAGAATTCATATAACCACATGAATTAATAAATGTGGTGGGACAAACTTGGATATTAAAATCACCTACCCACACAACAACAGTCAGCTTAGGTGAGATATTTAATACATTATCCAATTCTTTTTCCAGTGAAGCTAAGCAAGCTCCCCTATCCCTGCGAAAATTATTATTATAAAAATTAATTAGAACCAGATCCTTTCCAACAGGGAATGTTAGGCGCAAAACTTGACTATAACTGTCAATTGTAGAATAAGAAATAATTTTACATCCAATCAATTTAGTTGAGATAAGCAACAGTAGTCCACCCTTGGCTCTTCCCATTGGAGAGGGTGTCGCATTAACGCAATATGAGGAATAACCTTCCACAGTGACGCAATCTGTACACCATGTTTCTTGGAAACAAATTATGTCACTTCCACGGTTAATAAAATCCAGCCAGAAGGGAGTACCTAATTTGTTTCCAAGACCTGCGATGTTCCAGGTTGTTAATGAATACCCTTCTTGAATCTTGGCGATCTTGTCATTATGCCTGTTTATAGGTACTTCTATATTCGCCATAGGCTCACTAAGTATGCTAGCTGTTAAGATATCAGGCACACTAGAGTCATTTATAACCAGTGACCCATTCGTCATAATAGGTTCCTGACGGTTAATAATGACTTCACTTTGCCTCATAAATATGTTAGGGTTCATCGTAATCCCCTTATCTGAATTTCCCACTGTATTATCTAGTGAAGTTCCATGTCAATCATTATCCTCCAATTGTGCCAGACATTGGAACCTATTATAGAGTGGTAAAGGGGAAAACACAGAACTAACAACAGGTTCCATAGGCAGCCACTTGTTCCTAACGCGAGGTACCCTATGACCAAAAACTGAATTGTTAAAGACTGGGAACTTGTAGAAATAGGCAAGTGGCAAGAGAGTAGTATTATATTCCCAACTGGAAGGCGGGGGGGCTCTAGATAAAACTTTATGAACCCAAAAAGGTGATCCAAAATTGATAATAACACAGTCCCCTTCAAAACCTTTAGATGTAGGGCCTATCCAACCCACTCTTTGAGTAAGCAAGATCTGGTCTGCATCTAGGATTCAGAACCCACAATTTTTACTTAACCAATAAAGGGTTTTGTTTTTAAGAGAAGCATTTGTTTCCAGTTGCCCTTTCCGTAATCTGGGGATATTACACAAAACTGCGACATATGCTCCGCACTCGGGTGGCAAATTCATGACAGAAGGGACATTATTACTTTTAAAATCTTCAGATTGACGTGTGCCCCTTAACTGATCTGTTACTAAGCCTCCAAGCTTCTCGGTGCCTTCCATAGAGGTGGCAGCTTTTTCCAGCGGAGCTGCACCGTTCTCTTCGTAATTTCCCTGAACAGTTAAATTACAACCATTATTATTGGTGCTATGGGGTAAAGTACTAGGGGCTGAATGATGGATGACTGGGCCTCTTGGTTTGTCCTTAACACCCACAGTCATGTGTGAGTCAGCTCTAGATGCAGGTTTATTTATAGTGGGTTCCATTTGCGGGGTAACCAGTAACGATTGGGTAGTCTTAATTAAGTGTGGAATTTGTGTTAAGTGTTGTTCAATGGAATCCATCCGTACTTCTAAATCACATATTTTCTCTAAAATGGGCCCTATGCGTGTCGAAAATAAAGTTTCCATCTTCTCCCAAAAACCATCCTTACCAACCATATGTACAATATCATCGCACTGGACATCAGGAGCATTTGACTGAGTTACAGGTAATGCCCCCTTACGGCCAAATAGGTTACCTGCCCTTTTAGAATAATTCCTGCAGGTTTTACCCCTTTGTTTATATGCGGGCTGATCTTTCTCAATGTGATTTAACTTGCTTTTGGCCTTTTGCCCTCTAGTTCTAACCGGTGAAATAACAGCATGGGTCGTGGCTGACTGTGAAACATAAGGCGACAATTGAGTAATATTACCATATAAATCAATAATGTCATTAGGTGGTTGAAAATCTGTACTTAAGTCCTGGCCCTGAAGAACCGGGGTGGTCGAAAGTCTGCTTACCCTGGGTGACAAATCAGATTGTACAATATGAGTCACTGTTGAAGATTCAGTAATTTTATGAGGGCCTGGTAATCCAATATAGGAGGTCAACAACATGGAATCGCAAGAATTAGCCATAGTAGTAGATGAATCAACCGGCAATACAGGAGGGGCACATCCAATAGGTAGTGAGAGGCGTCTTTCAGTGTTCTCTATTGCTGATACAACAACCCCGATGGTTTTCTGTAACATGCGGTCTATGGCTGTTAAATTATTAATAGATGTATTCTGTCTGGTATTAGGCCGGATGGGTCCACTAGTGGGCACAGTTTTCCCCATCCTCATAAGCAAACCAGAGCTCTCAGGCGTAAACGCGAATAGATATTTTTCCACCCAGTCTTACCTAAACAGCAAGTCCATGTGATCGGATGACCATAGGGGGTGGCCCAGCCCGGCCTCCGTCGGCCCCGGACGGCCACAGACGGCCCGCCCTCTGCCCAGCGCCACCCGCGCGCGTCCCGCGACGCGGAGGAAGCCTCGTTGTTTTAAGCGCCTCCGGGCGCGTAACTGGCGTCGTGACCCTGCAAGGGAGTCTGGGGGCTGTAGTCTCCTCCCGCTCTCGGCCGCGAGATGCAACAGCGGCGGCGGGGGAGACACAGCGCAGGAAGGGACACAGCAGCGGCGTCGATGGCGCTGAGCAGCAGGACCGCAGACAAGACCCCCAGCAGGTAGGAGGATTCAAATATTGGCGTGATTCCCCATCGCATGTCATTACAACGCCTACCATTACAACGCATAGTACCCCTACACTATCCAACACTTACCCTACTGTTGCACCCACTGGAGTTAGAATAGTAATTTTTACCCCTACACTATCAATCACTTACCCTACTGTTGCACCCACTGGAGTTAGAATAGTAATTTTTACCCCTAAACTATCCAACACTTACCTTAAATGCAATGTAATGGTATGTGTTGTAATGGTATGCGTTGTAAAGGTATAATGCGATGTAAGGGAATGCGTTGTAAAGTTAGTTTCTAAAAATGCGATGTAGTGGCATGCGATGTAAATGAATGCGTTGTAACATCATACATTCGCCGACAAGTGGGTGTATTGCTTCTTTGTTGGGTGTTGGTGTCTCTATATGTCCCCTAGGGCCATGGCTTCAAGGAACCCCCCAAGTTGACCTCCCTGTCTCTCAGTGCTTGTCTCTGGGGTTCCCCTCACAGCCACATTCAACTATGCCGACACAATGTCGTTCATGTCACCTCCTAAAACCAGTTGGCCCTCTGGGAGTTGCAGTAACAGGGGACCCAATTCCTCAAATGTAGCAGTCTGAAGTCCTGCGGGGAGTATTCTGAGCATAGATTGAGTCTCTTCCCCTCCCACGTCCCACTAACAACCACATATCGACCCAGCACATCTGTCCACACTGTGCCTTAGGTAAATTGGAATGCCTTTCTAATCAACACCCCCACCCCTCTAGATCCCGAGATATACCCTGCATGTGCTAACAAGGTGTAACCATATCTGTCTACTGCTTTGCAGTAGATGCCTTTTAAGTGTGTTTCCTGTAGGAGAACCACATCTGGTGCGCGTCTTTTAATGTATTGCAGGACCGTCGGCCTTTTAAGTTTACCATTGAGTCCATTTACGTTCCAGAACCATACCTTCTCTGAGGTCAGCTTCAGTTTGTTTACGCCATCCGTGAATATGTTTTGAGTCAAGTGTCCCACCCTTTATATTGGTCAATGTCCCACTGTCAGGCTTTTGCTTGCTCCCTTTGCACCCCCTATCCAATGCCCTCACAACCAAGTTATACAGTACTTGCCAGTACTTCGCCTCTCCTCCTCTGTGGTCAGCCATTCCAAGAAAGAGATCAGAGGTCTAATTTAGTTAAAAACGAATCGCTCCCTAGGTGAACAACTTTAAGATACCCCAAAGTGCATCTAATGGACACTTGTACCAGCCATAGTAAAACGAATTGCCGCCTTCAGTGATAGTTCCATAATCACACAGGATACATTATAAGATACAAACTGACTGTTAGGTAACCAGGTAAGCGAAAGGGCGCCCAACTGTATATCTGGGTCACAGTGTCTGTCAGGACTCCAAAGGATGGCTTAACAGTAGCGGGCACAGTGTTGGGCGGAGGTCATGGACCAGGAGAAAGAGTACGGGCCAGAGGCAATGGCTGGACCAGGTTGAATCGGAAAAGGAGTCTAAAGATGGCCGCCGCCTTCTAATCATCGCGGCGGTCTAGTTTATTTCTTCCCCACAGGTGCTGAGAGGCAGTTTGAGGCGCGCGCGCTGGAACAAACGCGCACTTCACCAGAGAATTCACGAAGTACGCAGGGTTAATCTATCTCTCCACGGAATTAGTGTAGAGAATATCTCGTCGGGCTTTCGTCCGGTTTTCGTTCGCTACCTCCGTCGGAAGTAGTTAGGAAAGAAAACAGTTAGAGTTCATACCGAGTATATTGCCAACAAGGAGAAGTTGCTGAAGCGACAGTTGGTGGTGCCTCTTCCCAAGTGATAAACCAAGGCTGGTGTAAGAAACTCGTCGAAGAATATCCTGGGCAGAAAAGAAGTTATAAGCTAAGTGATCTATAGAATTGATAGAAGATGTCAAGACATATGTGAATATTGTAAATAATATAGAATTGGATAGAAGGTACAGAAAGATAAGAAATACGTCAAAATTCCTGCAAGAAAAGGGAAGAACGTTAAAACATTTCTGAGAGGGAAATACGGTGCAGTTAGAAAGGTCTTAGACTCCAACTAGCAAGGAATTCAGTAACAATTTATGAAGAGTATCTACAGAAAATAAGTACACACACTCAAGTAAGTAGATATGCTAATTAAGAGAATAGGAGAGCGTAAGGGTAAATAAGGAAATACTTACATTCAGTGATATCTTGTTGACAGGTGAATTCCAGAGTGTTATTTTCAAAGAGAAAGAAAAGAAATATAGAGGAGAGGCACAGTGCCAGAAACGAAGGGGTAGGTTAAGATCATAGGAGCAGAATAAAAATTGGGACACAGTACATGTAGGATAAATGTATAACTTGATGCTTGATTTCTAGATTCTCTCAGTTGACACGCAGTCTGCGGATAGAACCAAGAAGCAGACGTAAGAGAGAAGACCGTTTCAGGACCAGTCTCTTCTTGTTTATTATTTTATCCACTCCCCTTTCCCCCCCCGGGGTAGATTTGAGGGTCTAGATATTTAACTGGCCCGCAGAAATATCCTTGAAGGGGAGTTGGGAATCAGCATCTCTGTTCCTGTGCAAGACATCAGAAAGAAGAATCTCGTGGCCTTGACAGAGTGAAGTGCCCACGTTTTTAAACTTGCACCTGAGCAGAGATGGCTGAAGGAATAAATTTACAAACCTTAGGAGTAGTGTTAGAAACAATACAGAAGGAGTTGGTGGCAGTAAGAGAGGAAAATCAGAATCTTAGACAGGAGGTGGTCAATTCAAGAAAGGAAACAGCGGAACTAGCTCAGAAATTGAGACAACCATTTAGTACAGGACGAGAAACTTTAGACCCTCCTATTGAAGGCCCAAGTAGGATAGCAACACAAGTAATTCATTCTCTGTCCCCGGTTATACCATTAGCCCCCCCAGAGCGATTTAGTGGAGACCCACAAAAGGCGCAGATATTCATCACACAGTGTTCACTACACTTCATGTGTCGCCCTTCAATTTTCCCAGATGCGCAGTCAAGAGTGGCCTTCGTGCTATCGTACTTAAGTGGAGATGCGGCGTCCTGGTCTAGGCCCTTGGTTTCCCGAGATGATCCCCTGCTGCATAATTACGAAACATTCAAACAAGAATTTCTTCGGATCTTTGACAGACGAAGAATCTCTCAAGTGGTTGATAATGAATTACTAGACTTAAGGCAAGGAAACCGAGATCTAGTGGCATACTTAGCACAGTTTAATAAGCTGGTTGTGGAGACTGACTGGCCGGAGAGTAAAAGAGCTGCAGTCTTTTACAGAGGTTTGAAGGACGAAATCAAAGATGTGTTGGCGCAAATTCCGAATCGACCCACCGAACTTTCAGAGCTGGTAGACCTGGTTTTAGAAATAGACTTCCGTCAAGGAGAGAGAAAGGGAGAAAAGAGAAGAGACTTTAAAACAATGACCCCACGGTTTGACAGGGCTCGGTCAGAAGGTATCAAGATTGCGGACGGACAAATGGTTTCGGAACCAATGCAAATAGGAACAATAAGGGGTCCGTTGACCAAAGAAGAAAAGGAAAAGAGAAGAACAGGCAATTTATGCATGTACTGCGGCTCCAGTGTACACTTCGTTAGGGGGTGTCCGAAGAAATCAAAGACTCCCTTCAAGCCGAAGGAAAACTTGCAGCACCACCTGTAGCGGGAGTTGGACCGGTGGATGCTAATGAAAAATCAACTCCGACAGAACATCAAGTAGCGAATACCCTGCAATCATCTGCCCCACACTTGATCTTATCTATGGTGATTAAGTTCCGGCAAGTAACGTTGACTGAGGTTTCTGTAATGATAGATTCCGGAGCCACCGGAAACTTCTGTGACTTAAAATTTGCAGCCAAGGTAGGGTTACGAGCAATATTAAAATCTAGGAGCGAACCCGTCCGGGCTGTGGACGGAACGAATCTCTCCTCCGGACCCATAGTGAGCCATACAGAGCAAGTGCAGCTAATTTCCAGCGACGGACACCAAGAAGTGATTCAGTTCAATTTAATTGACGCACCCCAGTTTCAACTTATCTTAGGCCTACCCTGGCTTACAGAGCACAACCCAACAATCAATTGGAGCTCCAGGACAATAGTAATGGACTCGGAATACTGCAAGAATTGTTTTGAGACAAAAGAAAAAACCAATGGGAGTAATCCAGCTCATTCCTTATGTATGACTGCAGCGTCTGTTTGCGTGATTAATTTCCAAGAAATTCCACCAGAGTATCGTGATTTTGAGGATGTGTTCAACGAAACGGAAGCAGAGCAATTGCCAACACATCGGGTGTATGATTGTAAGATAGACCTGGAACCAGGCTCTAATCTACCTTGCAGTCGAGTTTATGCTTTAACAGAAAAATAACATTGTCATTTAAAAGAATACTTAGATAAATATCTGGCAAATGGTTTCATCAGGCCATCGCAATCTCCTGTGTCTTCGCCTTTATTTTTCGTGCCAAAGAAGGACGGTGATTTGAGAACTTGTATTGATTATCGCGCGATAAACAGGATCACCAAGAAAAATCGGTACCCGCTTCCACTCATTTCCGTCCTATTGTATCAGGTAAAAGGAGCACAGATATATACCAAACTCGACCTTAGAGGAGCTTACCATCTGGTCCGTATGCGTGAAGGAGATGAGTGGAAGACGGCATTTAGAACGAGATTTGGATTATTTGAATACCAAGTCATGCCGTATGGGCTCTGCAACGCTCCGGCTGCCTTTCAACATTTTATAAATGACATCCTCCATGAATACATTGATCAGTGTGCAATTGTGTACATTGATGATATTCTGATTTACTCATCCGACAATAGTAAGCATCGAGGGGAAGTGAGAGGAGTTCTACAGAAGCTCCGAGAAAACAAGCTGTTTGTGAAACTAGAAAAATGTGTGTTCAACGTTTCCCAGGTGGAGTTTTTGGGCTTTGTCCTCTCACCAACCGGAATAAATATGGACGAACGGAAAATCAAGGCAGTGGTCGATTGGAAATCTCCCGAAAGTGTTAAGGAAGTTCAGAGCTTCATAGGGTTCGCAAATTTCTACAGAAGGTTTATAAGTGAATTCTCACGGAAGATACTTCCTCTTACAAAACTACTCCGGAAGGGAGTTCACGTTGATTGGACAGAAGAAACTGAAGAGGCCTTTAAATCCCTGAAGAAAGACTTCACCACAGCACCAATACTTTTACATGCTGATCCCTCGGAACCATTCTATGTTGAAACAGATGCTTCCGATTTAGCAGTCGGGGGAGTGCTATCCCAACGACACAAGGAAACGGGCCAGTTGCATCCGGTTGCTTACAGATCAAGAAAATTGACGTCAGCAGAAGTCAATTACACTATAACGGAGAAGGAGTTATTGGCCATTAAAGACGCCTTTAAGGAGTGGCGACACTACCTCATGGGAGCTAGGCATCTAGTGACAGTTTTTACGGATCACCGAAATTTAAAATTTCTGAAATCAGCTAAGACACTAACTCCAAGACAACTTCGATGGTCATTGTACTTTGCCGATTATGACTTTGTAATCACCTACCGACCTGGGGCTCAGAACGGGAAGGCTGATGCCTTATCCAGACTAGGAACCAATAACCAAAAGAGTAACACAGAAAATCAAACTATAATTCCAAGTACCAGAATCATTGGCGCCATCACTTCAATTGACCTGAAGGAACAAATAACCGAAATCATGAGTCCAGAAGAAATGCAAGGATGGGTTGAAGAGGGCGCTGGAAGAGAGATCCAACATCAATTGCCGTATTTTAAAGGAGCCTTGTATTTGCCTACCAAAGAGTTACAAAACCAAGCGCTGTACGAGTGCCACGATGCTCCTTTAGCGGGGCATAAAGGAGAAGCGAAGACTGAAGAATTAGTTAAAAGACTTTATTGGTGGCCTCAGATGACCAGGGATGTGGAAAAGTACGTAAAGACCTGTGAAATCTGCGCTCAGGGAAAATCTGAACGGCAAGCCCCTAAGGGGTTTTTACAACCCTTGCCTACACCACCTTTTCCATGGCACACAGTTACATTAGACCTCATTGTAGATTTGCCTCTTAGTCAAGGTTTCAACACCATCCTAGTGGTGGTGGACACATTTACTAAGATGACACATTTCACGGCTCTAAAAGAGGTTCCCACAGCTAAACAACTTGCTAGATATTTCAGTACACAGATTGTGAAAATTCATGGCATCCCGAGGGTTGTTATTTCAGATAGGGGTGCACAATTCGTATCTCATTTTTGGAAGGCTTTTCTGAAAGGGTTGGGAATCGAAGCTAGGTATTCAACCAGTTATCACCCAGAGACAGATGGGCAAACAGAAAGGGTGAACCAAGAACTAGAGCAGTACCTAAGATTGTTCCTGTTGAAACAAGAAGGAGAGTGGGCAGATTATTTATGGGCTGCTGAGTTTGCACACAACAATGCCAGGAATGTCTCTACAGGCTATTCCCCATTTTACCTGAATTATGGCCGACATCCAAATTTCACTATAGGGAAGACTGATATTCAAGTTCCAGCTGTAGAAGACCTAGTATCACATTTAAAACAAGTCCACCAGACGGTCATACAAAATTTAGAACAGGCTAAGAAAAAATATAAGACCTATGCAGATAAAAAGAGACGTGAGGGCCCTCCCTTAGAGGCAGGCGATTGTGTTTGGTTAAGTACAAAGAACCTTCGGTTAAAAGGTAACAGAAAATTTCAACCTAGATTTATAGGGCCTTATCGGATAGAAGAAAAGATGTCTCACGTTACCTATCGGTTAAAACTGCCCACCAAATTGAAGGTTCATCCAGTTTTTCATGTGTCCTTGTTGAAAAAGGCTCCACTGGAACTGCGAAAAAACTTGCCTCCGAAACCCATTCCATTAGAATCTGGAGTAGAATTTGAAGTCAAGGAGATTTTAGATTCAAAGGAGGTAAAAGACAAACTGTACTATTTGGTTGACTGGAAGGGCTATGGGCCAGAGGAGCGATCTTGGGAATTGGAGTCAGATATCCATGCTCCAAGATTAGTTAAATCCTTTCATCAAAGATTTCCTACAAAGCCAAGATTGAGAGGACCTCCTTTGCTGGGGGGTACTGTCAGGACTCCAAAGGATGGCTTAGCAGAAGCGGGCACAGTGTTGGGCGGAGGTCATGGACCAGGAGAAAGAGTACGGGCCAGAGGCAATGGCTGGACCAGGTTGAATCGGAAAAGGAGTCTAAAGCTGGCCGCCGCCTTCTAATCATCGCGGCGGTCTAGTTTATTTCTTCCCCACAGGTGCTCAGAGGCAGTTTGAGGCGCGCGCGCTGGAACAAACGCGCACTTCACCAGAGAATTCACGAAGTACGCAGGGTTAATCTATCTCTCCACGGAATTAGTGTAGAGAATATCTCATCGGGCTTTCGTCCGGTTTTCGTTCGCTACCTCCGTCGGAAGTAGTTAGGAAAGAAAACAGTTAGAGTTCATACCGAGTATATTGCCAACAAGGAGAAGTTGCTGAAGCGACAGTTGGTGGCGCCTCTTCCCAAGTGATAAACCAAGGCTGGTGTAAGAAACTCGTCGAAGAATATCCTGGGCAGAAAAGAAGTTATGAGCTAAGTGATCTATAGAATTGATAGAAGATGTCAAGACATATGTGAATATTGTAAATAATATAGACTTGGATAGAACGTACAGAAAGATAAGAAATACGTCAAAATTCCTGCAAGAAAAGGGAAGAACGTTAAAACATTTCTGAGAGGGAAATACGGTGCAGCTAGAAAGGTCTTAGATTCCAACTAGCAAGGAATTCAGTAACAATTTATGAAGAATATCTACAGAAAATAAGTACACACACTCAAGTAAGTAGATATGCTAATTAAGAGAATAGGAGAGCGTAAGGGTAAATAAGGTAATACTTACATTCAGTGATATCTTGTTGACAGGTGAATTCCAGAGTGTTATTTTCAAAGAGAAAGAAAAGAAATATAGAGGAGAGGCACAGTGCCAGAAACGAAGGGGTAGGTTAAGATCATAGGAGCAGAATAAAAATTGGGACACAGTACATGTAGGATAAATGTATAACTTGATGCTTGATTTCTAGATTCTCTCAGTTGACACGCAGTCTGCGGATAGAACCAAGAAGCAGACGTAAGAGAGAAGACCGTTTCAGGACCAGTCTCTTCTTGTTTATTATTTTATCCACTCCCCTTTCCCCCCGGGGGTAGATTTGAGGGTCTAGATATTTAACTGGCCCGCAGAAATATCCTTGAAGGGGAGTTGGGAATCAGCATCTCTGTTCCTGTGCAAGACATCAGAAAGAAGAATCTCGTGGCCTTGACAGTGTCAAATCAATATTTATCTATACCGGTGCTCCAAGGGGAAGAAGAGTTGGTTACCTCACAACCCTACCTCTACCCGCATATGCGGATAACAAATTAAACAAAATACTCTCCCCGAGGAGGGTATTTTGTTTAATAGGATACATTATAAATTCCTGCTGCAATCTAAAGCACAACTACTTAACATCGGCCCTTGAGCCTGCATGTAAATATAAATACTTGAGATTTTGCTTTGTACATTCCAACTTTTCAATTTGAGGTTGAATGGAATCCACTGTGTGTGACCTCCACACACTGCAAACGTTGCTGGTATGAGGAGACATTTAGTGAGCTCCTAATATGTTTATGTCCTTCGTTATTGGAACTTCGGGAGAAAACATTTAAGAGCAGCGTTTGTCATGGCTAACATCTGGTCTATCGATAAGTCTATTAAGTATTGTTTCTTGACAAGAGATTGTAGTTTTGTTGAGAAATGTGTCAAATGTTTAGATCTTTCTTATTCTCAGCATTTTAAATGCTAGAGCTACATTAATTATTTAGTCCATTGTAGTGACAGAATCAATGTGTTTCATTATTATTTTAGTGACCATCTATTTCTTTGTGATATATTAATGTAAAATAAAATAAAAAATTCTAAACAATAAAGTAACTACTACTTCGACTAGAATATCACCTTGATGCTCTAACTTTCC
This sequence comes from Triturus cristatus, assembly GCF_964204655.1. Lineage (NCBI taxonomy): Eukaryota > Metazoa > Chordata > Amphibia > Caudata > Salamandridae > Triturus > Triturus cristatus. The sequence goes on from NC_140592.1 coordinate 324,897,775, forward strand.
AAGATGATACTTTGATAAAGATCGTGCATAACATGATGCTCATGTGGTAGCTATATTAGGGAACTTGGAAAATAATTGTAATTAGTAAATGCAAGTGTAGCTACAAAACTGTATAACACATATGCCACACAATTTATTGCTAGGATATTGAACTAAAGAAAAGTCTGACTGGTGCTATAGCTCAAGGTCAAGTTCCATTTTCAAAAGACCAACTGGTTTTGTTGTCAGTACTTGTAGAGTCACTTTTAATACATTTCTGTATTAACCTGGAGCAGCGTACTACACAAAAATATATGTGTCAAAAAATTCTTCTGACCCAAATTTAAGGAAGAGTAGTACCGACAGCGGGTAATTGTCCAAAAGTCTCCTGGCACCTTATGCCAGCTTTTGATTTTTAGTCACCATCCAGGACTGGACTGGCCGGACTGGGAAGTGTGGGGGCCAGTTTTGCAGTGGTGGGGGCCGGTTTTGGTACTGGGGGCCGGTTTTGCAGCGGTGAGCCAATATCAGCCCGCAGTAACAAAAGCAGCAAGCAAGCATTTCCAATCTCCTGGAGCCAGACAGTGCTTTCCCAGTGGCTGGTCCAAGAAATTTGCCAGGGCTGCTCTGGGTTCCCAGTCCAGCACTGTCAAGATCACTTTTCATTCTGGCACTAATAATTTGTCTTTCAACACAATAAATGTCCCTACATTTCCCAGCACAGTGCTGTTGGATAAATAGCCAAAACGATGTGATCCGATGGCTGTAATACGTGATGTTAATTGTCTCTAGAGTGCTTAATACAGCCCTAAGGCAATTCATGAGTTTTCATCCTGTCAAGGCTAACTTAGAGTTAATTTCTTTGAAAGTTTGAGAGTTGAGTACTGCTAAATTAGGTAAAGATAACATCTAAATTATATAGTGCTTCAAAAGATAGTCATGCCGGCACTGACAATGGGTGGTAACAATGGAGGAAATAGGTGGCGCCCCAAAGAAAATGTTTCAGCCCTGCCCTTTTTAGGTCTTGCCTGAGCTATCGCGTAAGCGATGCTCTGCGAGACATTTAGTAAGGGGCTTTTGAAAGTGTTCCCAAAGGCTGCAGGCGGATCAGGTACAGTGCATGTGTGCCTGACGCGCGCACCATTTGTCAGCCTGCGTGATCACTTTTGCGGCCGCTTTGATGTTCTCAGTGAGCCGCGCGGCCACTGAGAACATCAAAGCAGCCGCAAAAGTGCACACCATTTGCCAGCCTACGTGCCTCTCTCCACCTTAGTGCGTGCGACGTGCCCTACCCCCCTCCCTTATCCCACTTCCTGCTTGTTTTGAGTGGAGACTCCTGCTTTTTAAGCTAATATTTATCTAAATTCTCCTACTAGGTGTTGTCAGATGTTGGCACGTATGCCACTCATCCCTCCCCCTTTCTTAATTCTTCTGTCGGCCTCACGTGACCGGCGGTGCCCCTTTTCTCACCTACCATTATTGTGCTGCCCCCCCGCTCGACTCCGGTATCCGTCCTTCCAACAGGTCCGGGAGATTCCCCATCTCTAGCGGGACCAGGGGGCGTGGCTCTTATCACGCAGTCGATAATGATAGTGCTACCAACTGGTGCCTTCCCGCTGATGCAGCGCTGCGTCCAGCCGCTTCGGGGCGCTAGAAGCAACGAGGACGTCTGCGCTCCTTACAAGACCGACCCCTTGCTGGGACACAGGTCAGCGACTTAGCAGTACAATTAAATGCATTGAAGGCAAAAAGCTTAAACCTTTAAATCTCAACGCTTTTGCTTTCTGGCGGTTAGAAGAGCTGGGTCGTCTCATTATTTATTTTGGGGTGTGAACTAGACGCACCACCCATGTTTATTAAGAGGATGGTGATAGACACATGATTGGTTTTCGGTCAAAACGTTTTTTAATACCTATATTGACTAATATTTTCAGATTTTTATTCCACTAGTTTCCGTTGCTCGAATAGCGCTTCCGGCACCATCCGTTTACGTCACGGGGTCAGGGCTGCCATCTTGGTATGTCCGGAGAGGTGAGGGCTGGACCTTGGGCGCATCACTCCATCATGCCTCGGGCCTTCCTAGCGTACCCCTCCGCGCTGCCCTTTTAACGTCATTGTTTAATATGTCTTTCGTGCAAGTGATCGTCTTTGTTTCATTTAGATTTCTGTTTAAAGCAGACATATTTTAATGTAAATATTAATCAGGTATTCATTATTTTTAGTGTAGCTACTTTCATTATTTTAGCTTATATATATTAATATATGTATATATTTTATTTTTTTAACTACATTGGCTTACGTATGTAATTGGTAAATTTTGAATCATTATTTTTTAACATTTAATTTTTTTATTTTCTTTTAATATACAGTTTCGATTTAAATTACATGACTATTATTGCGGCTGTTGGGGGTGTTTGATTTGTGTTGTCTTCCACAATCTCCTGCATCCGCTTTTTCCTTCTCTCTCCACTCCTTTGCGTTCCTTTCTTATGCTTCTCGCTCCTCTTTTCTGCACCTTCCTCTTTTCTGCACCCTCCTCTTTTCTGCACCCTCCTCTCTTTCTTGGTCACTGCCCTCTTCTTTCTGTAACGTCTTCCTACCTCCACTCCTTTCCCAGCTCACTTTCTTCTTTGCATAATTACTTTCTCTTCAGCTTTCTTCTCTGCTTCCTTCTACTGTACTCATGCACCATTTCTTGAATGTTCTTGCGTTCGACCCTGTTTCCTATTTTAATCCCATCCACTGTCTTTTTACTTCCCATCTTTATTACTTTATTCTTTTCCCTACTGGCTTCTGCTGTACCCTAGACACTGCCCACCCTCTGATTTCTTACTCGTTCCTATTGCCTCGCGGAATCTCTCTTCTATCCATCTGGCTTCTTCCGGTTTTCTTTCTTCGCATTGCCTCCCTTTCTATCTCTTCTTTGACCCGCCCTTCTTTACCTTTAATCCGTTTGTTTGTTGAACTCGTCTTGTCGCGTTTCTGCCTTTTGCCTGTAGTTTACACTCCTCTTTATCTGATAATTTGTCCTCTTCCCTTCTGCACTCTTCCATCACTTTCCTCTCCTAAATGCATGCACCCTCACTTCCAGTTCTTTAAACTTCCCTCTTTTATGGCCTAATCTTTTCTTCTTTTGTACACTTTTCACCTCTCTCTTCCTTCTCTGTTCCCCCTTCGTCATTCCCTCCCTAAGTCATCTACTCCCGTGTTCTCCCCTCCTCACCCTCTTTGTTTCATTTTCTCTAGCTTACCTTGCCTCATTTTCACTCTTTTCAAAATGCATACATCCAGGATATTTACTGTAGGTACGCTACATCAGCTCTGACTACACTTCTCTGGCATGAAATACAAAATACCTCAGTTTCTTTACCTTCCCATCCCACCACAAACAAACACAACCACACACAATCACACACACACAACCACACACATAACCACACACACACAAAAACACACACAACCACACACGCACACAACCACATACACAGAACCACACATACACAACCACACACACACACAACCACACAACCACACACACACAACCACACAATAACACAAACGCACATCCACACACAACCACACACAACCACAACACACAAACACACACAACCACACACACAACCACAACACACAACCACACACACAATGACTCACACACACAACCACACACAACCACACACACAACCACACACAAACACACACGCACACAACCACACATACACACAACCACACACACAATAACCACACACACAACCCCACACACAACCACACACACGCGCACAACCATGCGCACAACCACACATACAACCACACACACACAACCATACACACACACACAACCACACACATACAACCACACACACACACAACCACACACATACAACCACACACACACACAACCACACATATACAACCACACACACAACCACACACACAACCACACCCACAGCCACACACACACACTACATCCACACAACCACACACAACCACACACACAACCCCACACGCAACCCCACACACAACCACACACACAACCACACACAACCCCACACACAACCACACACACAACCACACACACAACCCCACACACAACCACACACACAACCACACAGGCACACAACCACACCCAACCACACACACAACCACAAACACAACACACACAAACCCAACACACACGACCACACACACAACCACAATCACACACCCAACCACACCCACCCAACTGCACACAACCTCACACACAACCACACACAACCACACCCACAAACACACACAACCACACACACACACAACCACACACACACACAACCACACACACAACCACACACACACACAACCACACACACACACAAAACCACACACACACAAAACCACACACACACAACCACACACAACCAGACACACAAAACCATACACACACACACAACCACACACATACAACCACACACACACAACCACACATATACAACCACACACACACAACCACACACACACAACCACACACACAACCACACCCACAGCCACACACACACACTACATCCACACAACCACACACAAAACCACACACACAACCCCACACACAACCCCACACAACCACAACCACACACACAACCACACACACAACCACACACAACCACACACACAACCACACACCCAACCACACACAACACACACAAACCCAACACACACGACCACACACACAACCACAATCACACACCCAACCACACCCACCCAACTGCACACAACCTCACACACAACCACACACAACCACACCCACAAACACACACAACCACACACACACACAACCACACACACACACAACCACACACACACACAACCACACACACACACAACCACACACACAACCACACACACACAACCACACACACACACAAAACCACACACACACAAAACCACACACACAAAACCACACACACACAACCACACACAACCAGACACACAACCACAACACATAAAAACAACACACACAACCACACACACAACCACACACACACAACCACACACACAACCACACACACATACAACCACACACAACCACACACATACACACACACAACCACAACCACACAAACAACCACAACCACACAAACAACCACAACCACACACAACCACACACACACACACACATACACACAACCACAAACAGCTTTTTGGGCTGTCAGCATAAATACGCTGTCAACAAACACGATGAACACCTCGGGAAAGTTTGGGAAGTCACTCCCAACTTTGAAACCATTTGCTGTTGCAGAGTGTGTGCTGTACACATGTCAATACCTTGACACAGCGGACTGTTGCAAGGAATGCTTTGAGCCTCGGAGGCTGACAGACCTCAGTCTGTGCATTAGTTCACCCCGTCTTAGCGCTGCATGAAAACAGGGTGCCCACTGTCCAGCATGAAGTGAGACATTGTGATCGGGGCTGGAGATGCTATTTAGCTATCTGCTTAGAACATTGTGTTTCATTTATGGCATTAAACATAAAGGAGCACTGGCAACGCTGATAAAATGGATTTCATTTTGAGTAGTGACTAAAACTTTAAAAAAGCCTGCAGTACTGAAACAAGCATTTGCAATGCAATAGGTCTAGCATTTGCAAAGGTTTAAGCTATTGGCATTGTTCATGACAATGCCTTTTTTATCTATTTTATAAAACAAACACATAAATAAATGCCATTATCATTTACAATGCCAATAGCTAGTGTTGCATTATTATTAGCAATGCCAACTGCTCACACTTTTATAATGCGAGACCTATTGCATTGCAAATGCTTGTTTTTAAAGAAACTTAGCACCAAACAGATATAGTATATTTTGTATCTGCCTACATATGATATGATTTTCCCCTAGAGATGAGAGTAAAGTGAATCCTCTGATGATTATGAAAGTAGGTAAGAAGGATGATGCAGGAAAAGCATTGTGGGATCATCAGAATATATGTAAGGCTTCAGCTGGAGTAGACGCACTTACTGATTCTGTTCACCTGCACTTGGAAACTTCTGCAGGCACAGATAAGGGTGCAGCCTCTTCTTTATTACAGGTGGAACTCTCTCATTATCACCCAAAATGCCACCCACCACCCTGGTAAAGCACTGTATGTATATTTCTCAGCAATAATGGATAACTACTCAAAATCAGAGTCTTGGTAATTTATGAGGACTAGCAATTTGTGAGGTTTAACACAAAGTGGATGTGCTGTGTATGAAATGTAATTTTGTTCCATACAGGGAGATATGTGTGAGTGTGCACGCCATAGAACACACAACACACACCTCTGCACCACTCCAGCACTGGAAGGCATCCTCTGGGTTTTTAGATGTATAGGTTGAGCCCATCCTGGTTTTGTCTACTGTGATAAGGAAATATAGGCCTAATGAACAAAACAAAAGACACACAATTGATGGACGGAATGCAGAACAAATCAAAACATTCACTCCCAGTCAAGAGATCTGGGTTAAATCCATCATTCTTTTGCTCACCATGCCACCCCAGTTTAGACCTGACCATATGCAAATCAGTCTTGACCTTGTGCCTCATGGGAACAGTCCAGCCCGAACTTCCCTGGACCGGAAACAAGCATGCTAGGACCAGTTTCGGGGTTTCACCCCTCTTCAGCCAGGATAGCTTGATTCCAGTGGCATTTGTCACCCCAAGTGGGTCCCGTGCTCTCCATACCACTGGAAACAAGCTATCCTGGCTGAATAGGGGTGAAACCCCGAAACCGGTCCTAGGATGCTTGTTTCCAGTCCAGGGAAGACCTGGCTTGGCAGTTCGGGCTGGACTATTCCCATGAGGCACGGGGTCAAAACTGATTTGCAAATGGCTGGGTCCAAACTGGAATGACATGGTGAGCAAAAAAACGATGGATTTAGGCCCAGGTCTCTGTACTGGGGTTAATGTGTGACATTGTTCTGCATTCTGTCCATCAACTGTTGTTTTTGCATAATGAACAAAGGGCACAGTGCAAACCAGTCTTGCATTTTTACACAGCAACTGGCCCCTCATTTTGCGATTGAACTGATGTAACTAATCTGCTACATCACAAAATGCACATTAATAGGAGTTTGTAAAACTTCCAGGCTCATCAATATGTTTGAGGCAGAAGGCATTTTGTGACACACCAGTGAATTCAGGGAAGGAGACAGACGGCACACTTACACCCCCTGCGTTCGCATTCCCAATAAAGAGACAGGGGCTGCTTTTAGAAGAAAAAGTATTCAACATGCAGGAAATGATTCTGGAAGAGCATACAGTTTAACTATGGACCAGTTTGCTCCTCGAGATACTGCCTACCACTATTCACAAAGTGGAAGCTGTACGATAAGCAGACTTCACTTTGCGAAGGGGTTACCACCAGCGGCGTAACTAGGTTGCATGCTAAGGAACCTGGTCACCTCCATAGGGCAATATTTCAGATGCCTGTCAGCTGCCCTCGAAACTCCTCAACCTCCTGTGACAGTTTGCATATCAAGACTCACTACCATTCTCATACAATCACTATTATATTTTCAATCCCTGCACTGCCTTTCTGTAAATCAAAGCCATAACCCCAAAAGGCATTTCCAGAGCCAGTAATTTTGGCCCTTGTCAAAAGTGCTTACAGACAAGGACCGAACATGCAGGGCAACGGCGTAACAAATCTCGAGGGCCCCCCCCTGCAAGGTACAAGGAGGGAACCCCCCCCTCCGGTCTTTTTAAGGAGCTCTTAGGTCAGGGTAGTGTGCTGAGGGGGCTTGTGGAGCTTGGGCCCGCACCACGGGGGCTGCAGGGGCCTTTGTTACGCCACTGATGCAGAGCACCCCACACTCATACTGCTGCCCTCACATAGGCACAGTCACACTGCACTCACATAGGCATACCGTCACACTGCACTCACATAGGCATATATGCCTCACTCTTCACTCACACAGGCTCAACCTGTGGACCACTTACCCTGCACTCACTATGACAATGTTAGTATTGCATTCACACATGCACGCCCCTCACAATGCACTCACAAAACACAGTGATTATCGTGCACTCACACAAGCACACTGCTCACTCACAGGTCCACTAACTGGGGAAGAGCAGAGTGGGGACAGATGGTGCTCCTTATTACTCAATTAACACTAGTCTGCAATTGCAAGTGAGCTGATGGGGGATGAACTAAAGGAAATAGCTCCTGGGGTTAGACTCCTCTGGATGCAGAGTTACACAGAGTAGGCAGGCAAAACGTTATTATACAGTCTACCTGACATCTTAAAGACCAGCAGTTTTCTACCAGGCAGATCCAAACATTGGCAACGAAGCCAGTGGCTGACGAGGGCTGATCCACCGCCCAGATGTATGTATGCTGTTCTGAACGGCTGAACCAGTATGTGAATGATACTCTGTGTGATGACTAGCTGAAATGGGCTTACTCAAAGCCCATTTTCTCTGGGGAAAATCAGGTATAATTTTATATAAAACACAAAGCTGAACCAATATTTTGGTCACATCTACAACACTGTAAACTAAATAGAGCACAGGAATCAGGAGTGCTTTGGATATTCAAATGCACAAGACAAACAATACAGTTCAATAGCATCCCAATTGTCCTTGAAAGACATGGAAGAAGTGTGGTACTGCAGGTCCAATGCAAGCTTCCTTCAAACACATGGATAGGTGTGTACTGCAGAGCTAGCCAGTGCAAACTTCCTTTGAAGCCATGGAGTAAGTGTGGTAATCCAGAGCCACTGCATGCTTCCAACAAGGACATGGAAAGTGTGCACTGGGCAGTACCATATAAGAGCCTTCCTTAGATACAATGAATAAGTAGCATTTTGGTACAAGTGTAAGGAACGGCATAGGGGTGTATGAGTGCAAGCTAGACTCACACATAGCAAGATTTCCACACACAAAGCAGGTACAGCACCAGGCAAGAATACATGCTTCCCTCACCAGGTACAGAACCAGGCAAGAGTACATGCTTCCTTCACATCCATAGAACACATACTAATCTGGTCAGAAACAATGCAAGCTTCATTTACGTGCACGGAACATGGACAGCATCTGAAGCAGCAGTCCTAGCTTGTGTGTAAACACATACACACACAATTTGCAGCATTTGGCAGCAGAGTAAGTTTGCCTCACACACAGCACAGGTACAAGATGGTCTGCAGCAGTACAAGCTAAGATATCCTCACATTCAAAAAGGGTATTAGACTGGCAGCACCATTTAAACCTATTTCAGAATAAAGTGCATATACAGATGAGTAACTGAAGGCTTGCAAAAAATCCCAGTACTGGTTCAACGGTATGCCTCTTGAGCCCTCAAGCCCAAAATGAGGTGAGCTTTAATGTTCCTTCTAACTGCTAAACATACTCATACCTAATGCACCAAGAATTAAAGACAAAGTATTAAAGTTTGATGTCAAACAGGCGCAAGAAAGGGATACCAATCTAGTGACTGAATTACACAATATGAAAACAGAAAATTTGGTGTCAATCCCGGCATGGCCACTTTACCATATTGTGTGATCCTCAGCAATTATTTTACTTATCATGCTTTATATCTTTTTCATTATTGCACATGAGAAAACTTTGTATAAGTGAAGATGTGTGCTCTGAAGAAATCTCTCTTGTGTTTGACTTAATGGACTTCTGTGTACCAAAAAAATGTAGCTCACATATAGAGTGCGCATTACAACTGACTTATTTCATTCCGGAGGGGTAAGATGGTGGCTGTGTGACTGCTGCGTGAGCCGTTTCTCCTCACAAGCAGAATGATAGCGACCCCTACAATGTATTGATGTTACAGGGAATAATTGGATGCGGCCGTATACAGGAATCGGAGCACTTCTGGCTCTCACAGCGAAAGGAATTTATCGTGGCATAGAAGGAGTAAAGCAAAGATCGTACCTGCTGGCCCGTGACATCGCTCAGCTGCTGGTTCCCTTGGCGAGAGACAGGCTATTCCAGCTATTTGCCAGAATGCCTGCCAAACAACCCAAACCACTGAAGGAACGCATCGAGAGCGGTGCAGCTGGAGGAGTGCCGCTGCCTGCCCGGAAGACGTCGGCCGATCAGAGAAATGCAGACGCTGCTCACACTGCCGACCTCGAGGAGGAGGAGACAAGCGGCATAACTAAAGCAAGTGAGCAGCGTCTCTCTGAGCCTGTAACGAGACCAAAGCAGCCCTTGGTTCCTGGGATGTTTTCCGGCCGGGGTCCTGCTGGGCGAAAGAAACTGACAGGCAAGGTTGGAGTGAGCGCTAAGATCTGCAAGGAATTGGTGAGTGCTGGGAATCATTCACAGTAAATAAAGACACAATACTTCCAGAGACATCAAATGGGGCAGGCAGCGCGGTAAATAGTATGGAACCACCGCTCGATAGTCGGGTTGTAGAGGGGGCTGATTTGAGCCGGCTGGTGATAAGAACCCGGCAATGCAAGGGGAGTCTGGAGTGCAGAACTCCTCAGCTTTGAGTACTATAAACAGTGCTAGAGCTCATGTCAAAACTGCCGGGATCCTGGATGGGGATATGTTTTACTCCCTGACAGAGGAATCTGAACTACCTAATAGTAGTGAGAATTGGGGCACAGATCTGGATTTGGAAACCTCTGAAGGGGACACTGACAGTTCGGCTTGAAAACCAACCACTCAGAAGCGGGCTTCTGGTTGAAAAAAAAAGAAGAGCTTGGGTGGGAAGAGTAGGGGCTCAGACTCGGATCGTCTGAGACAGATGAAATGGGATTACTCAACTACTCATTTTGGATTGGAAGCTGGGGAGTTAGAGGATGTCAGAGTACTGCTTGAAGCTGCCAAACTTTCCCCAGAACCTAAAACCAACATAGAATCTTCTCCTACTATGGGGTTAATCTACACTACTCTTAAACAGATGCAGGTAGAGGCGCGACAGGAACATAAGAGGGCTCATTTGGCAACAAAAAAACTGCGAGGAGCCATTAGCTAAGTCAACAAGGCTTGTTCTGAGATTGCAGAATGTGCAACGGCATTGGAGGAACGGGTGGTAGTACTGCACATAGGGGCCTAGGCCACGGGACAGCAAGCCACTGCGAATGAAGCCAGAATGACAGATGTGTTATGGAAGCTTGAGGATTTTGAAAACCGCCAGCGGCTGAAAAACTTGAGACTTTTGGGCATTGGAGAGAAGGCAGAAGGGAATCATATTCGGGGATTTGTCCTTCGGCTTTTCATGGGGGCCTTCCCGGAACTGGCGCACTGGGACTGGGATGCGGAGGTGCAGAGGGTACACCGATTCCCTCTGATGCTGAAGAAGAGAGGGGGACAAAGTGATCAGAATCCCAAACCCAGAGCTATCCTTATCTTTTTTGGCAATTTTCTTTAAAAATGTTTCTTTGACAAAGCTAGACCCGAGGCCAGGCATCAGCAGAGGGCCAGACCTTCTTTGTTAGGCCTGTTTTTGCCACACTACGGTGGAGAGGAGATGGAGGCTCTGTCAGTTAACCATCCCTTTTCAGTAACTGGGTAGTGAGGTGTTTCTAATGAGTCCCGCACAAATTAAGGTCATCTATAAGGGAACCACCAGGGTGTTCTCTTCAGAAATACAGGCCCAAGAGTACCTGCAGGAAATTTCACAAAGATAGAGAAGTGGTTGTACTTAAGTCTCCTTGAAGGGTTCAAGTGGGTCAAAACATGTGTATAAGTTGTATTACCCGATTCCTTGTTATTTAGATTATTTTTTAGGGCTTTTTTTTCTTCTTTTGGGGTTCCACTTCTTTTTTTATTTTTGATTAAGTTTAGAGGGAAAGTGGCAGGGGGCAACAGCAGAATACAGGAGGCATCACAAGGTTGTTTTTTGCCCATGGATGGGGTCGGGGGTGGGGGTGGATTGAAAGAATCTTCATGGGGCTAAAATTGTAATCACTAGAATGTTTGGGCGCAATGGAAAGTCAACACCTGAGTGAATGGGCAAGCTAAGAATAGCCTCTATAAATATATGTGGCCTAAATAACCCGCAGAAAAAACGCCGAATCAATGTAGACGTTCAATTCCTGAAGGCTGATATTGTATGTCTCCAGGTGACTCATGTCGAAGCAAGCAGGCAGGAAGTTGCAGAGCTGGCAGGTTTTCAACTTATCTCTAGCACTACACAGGGGACACGAACAAGAGGGATGGCAGTTATGGCACGAAAAGGGATAGCCAGATTTCCCCGGTCTAGCTCAGATAAAATGGGAAGGTGGGTGATCACCCAATGTTCTACAGAGCATAATCTGTTTACATTGTGTTCTGTGATGACCCGGCGCTGTTTGAGTGGTTGAATATTGAATTAGTGGGGTGGCCCCTCCCCTTAATAATATGTGGAGACTTCAATATCAACATTAATTCTCTAAAGGACAAGCAAGGGGGACGGGGGTATCAAGGCCGCAAACTCAAAGTTTTAAAATCTCTATCTCAGTTATGTGCACTTCATGGGCTTTCAGACGTCTGGGTGAGTCAAGAACCCGGGAATCCGGGTTATACTTTCTTCTCTGCTCCACATCAAGTACAAGTTAGGCTGGATTATTTTTATGTGTCACGGTAATTAGTACAGTCTTGCAAAATTTATAAATATCCGAGAATAATGTCTGATCATAACCCCCTCGTGCTGGAGGTAAATATTCAAGCTAAACCCTCCCCAGTGGCGCGATGGACGTTTCATAGGGCTTTGCTTAGTGATGAGGGATTTACTCAACATATAAAAGACTGGGCCCCCAGGTTTATAGAGGATAATAAAGGGAGCACTAGCATTGATATAGTCTGGGATGCCCTCAAAGCTGGGATAAGAGGGGAGACATCTAGGTATGGCTGGGCGACCAGAGGAAGGAGAAGAAGCTGCTTCAAGATCTATACACAGAACTGGAATGGCAGAAACACAATTGATAGAGGCGATTGCAGGAAGGGGAGACACGGTCAAAGCACAATCTAGAGTATTAGTTGGGAAATCCGCTATTATTGATATTTCAGCAAAAAAAAAGCTGCGGGGAGATATATGGCCTGGCGTAGCAAGGGTTATGAAAATAACGAAAGGGTGGGTCATTTACTGGCCGTACGTACCAGGGAAAAGATAGTACAGGGGGGCATAGCTAAAATCAGAGACCCGATTGACGGCCTAATCTCTGAGCCTACTGCGGTGCGTTCCTCGTTTCAGAGGTTCTATCAGCAGCTATACACTGAAGACACTTATTGTGAGGACAAAGCAATAGATGAATATTTAATCGGCGTGACAGGGACACGACTTTCTCCCGAGGAAAAGGAGGATTTAGAGGAACCTATAACAGAGGATGAGGTAAGGAGGGCTATTGACTCACTGTCCGCAGGGAAAGCGGCTGGGACGGATTCAATCCCGGCTGAATTTTATAAAAAAAAACTTTGCACCCTGCATACATGAATTCATGAGGGAAATATTTTTAAGTGCACAATCTGGGGGGCTGCCCCCGAATCTTGGAAGTCGAACAACATAGTAGTGTTCCCAAAAAGGGCAAACCCATTAATGAACTGGGATCTTATCGCCACAATACGCTGGTTAATAGCGATATTAAAATGTATGCTAAAATCTTAGCTGGGCGACTGGCTAAAGTAATTCACAGGTTGGTTTCCCCGGTCCAACACGGATTTATCCCTGTGCGTGGTACAGTTGATCATATCCGGAGAACCATCTCTTTATTTGACTCTTCAAAGATTGCCGGAGACTCTATGGAGTTAATTTTGTTAGACGCAGAAAAGGCGTTCGATAGAGTCTCCTGGCATTTTTTATGGGCAATTTTGGAGAAGAAAGGGCTGGGTAGTGTATTTATAAGAGCAATACAAACCATGTACCGAAAACCAATTGCCCGAGTAGCGGCAGTGGGCGGCTTGTCTGATTTAATTAAGATCACTCGAGGTACAGGTCAAGGATGCCATTTTTCACCTTTGCTGTTCGCCCTCTATATCGATCCCGCCCTCTATATCGATCCCTTAATTCGGAGGATCGAGGAAAACATTGGCATTCTGCCAATGCAAAACATTGGAGGGAACACAAAGATCTTAGCTTACGCAGATGATTTGGCGATAACTACCCCCAACCCGTGGTATGCCTTCATGGAAATCGAAAGGAAAGCTACCAACTTTGGTTATATTTCAGGTTACCAGCTTAATCAGAGCAAGACCCAAATTGTTACGAACTGCATGATACAATTAAATGATGCTCGAGTAGTGCCGAATGCCAAGTATCTTGTTGTTGCGATCACGACAAATGTGGAGAGAATAGTGGAACTCAATTTGGACCCAGTGCTTCGGAAATTTAAAACCGACTTTGCCAGAATGAACAACTTGGGACTTACTTTGATGGGAAGAAGCAATGCTATTAAGATGATCTTCTTACCAAAAATCTTATATTTTTTCAGAGCCATTCCCTTAGAGATCGACAACTTCTGGTTTAAAGCTCTGAACCAGCTGATCTCTGGATTTTTATGGGCTGGTCAACGCCCCCGAAGAGTCTTAAAATATTTTACCCTCCCAAAAGATCGGGTTGGTTGGGCCATTCCTAATTTTCAATTATATTATTGGGCGTCAGTGTTACAGCAAATGTCAGGCTTATTAACAGGGTAAAGAGCGGAACTAGAGGAAGAGCCTTCCTTCTCCATATATGAATTAATACTGGTGACAGAGGCTACAGGGTGTCTCACGCGCCATATTGACTTTGCTTACTTTAAAAGGGTTAATAAGTTCAAGACTCTGATAGGTGCATTTAAGGTATGGACAGCAGTCCGGAAAACGTTTGGATTGGGCCGGATACACAGATACACTCCCACGTATAACAATTACTTACTCACAGGTATTTTTCATGATGGTTATATGAAACATTGGGACGGGAGGGGGTTGAAGAAAATCGGGGACCTTGTTGCAGAAGGAGGGATACTTCCTTTCGACGTAATCAAGGATAAATACGGTATTGGGAATAATAACATTTTTAAATACCTACATATAAGAGACTTTTTGGCTAAAAAGGCAGGGGGATCGGCCGGTTTCTCCAGGGTCATTCTGATAGATGTATTACTGAGGTCTCCATCTACATTGACTACTATATATAAACTGTTAAATAAGGAAATGGTGGACGATCTTACGAAACACATGGACTGCTGGAAGGACCTCTTACAGGCTAGGACTGGAGAGTGTGAAGACTCGCTCCATTTGGCTTAAACAGCTTTCTTTGCTGCCAATTTGCAGGCCCAGTGTTTTAAAACTTGGTTTAATCTGTACATCACTCCTGCACAGATATTCAAATTGGTGGGGGGGACTTCTGTGCTTCACTGTTCACGATGTGGACACCTTGCTGCTGACAGCATTCATATGTTTGCGACTTTTCCCAAGCTCCATATCCTTAAAGCAGAGATCGCTAAGCTGCTGGGTGATCAGCTGGGATTAGAAATTGCACTAACCTCCCAGATGATAGTCTTAGGGGTGTCCGATCTGGAAGTGCCATGGCCGACCCAAAAATGTTTTGTTCACAGCTTTGACTGTACTAAGGCTCTGTCTGGCTACTGCCTGGTTAGACCCCGAGCCACCGTCCATGCACCAATGGATGGGTAGACTCCTTGTGGTATACCAATGGGAGATGGCGGTATATGAGCGAAGGGGACACAGATTAATGAGATTGAGGGAACCACTGAACCCAGTTTGGGTTAAGCAGGATAAGTGCCCGTTCACTTTTGTTTTTTCTGTCTTTTTTTGTTTCTGTATTTCTTGCCTGATTATGAACGAATCATGTGCTAAACATTGACATGCTTTCTTTTTTTTATGCCCAAATATGCAAGACAATTCTGTGGTGGCTCAAGCGTAGAGAGGGGGTGGGGCATGTTGCAAGGGTAAGAAGTCTTTATTGTGTTTAGTCGTTGAAATGTATATGAAAAGTAATTAAATCATACCTAATAAAAAACTTTAAAAAAAAAAGAAAAACAACTGACTTATTTCACTAATAGTATTGTCATTGACATGGGGATTTGAGAGCATGAATGTTTCTAGTTCATATTTAAAAACTATCACTTTTAAAAAATGCCTCTCAATGCAGCGATACAATCTGATGTACTAGGCTGAAATGCTTATTAAAAAATATACTTGTAAAAACTTTTTGATAATACTTGTTGTACAATTCTCATGCTAAATGTTCTCATGGCTCAGCTCATGTCTGGGCTCTTAGAGCCAAGACAGGCACTTAGAGTCATGACAGACCCTTATTTTAGCTTTCCCTGTTAATTTGTTGGATCGACCTCTCTCATTATTGTGCTCTGGGGATCACCATTTTATTATCTGTGATTAAAGCTGATTTCCACGGGTCTCAGAAGGATAACTATTCCTGCTTCCGGTTTTATTAAGGAAGAATTTTGCATTAGTGAGGCCAAGAAGTTGATCTGCGCATTCTTTCTACCATAAAATAATACAAACTGCCAAATTATTTATTTATCTGAGAGCCAAAGGCAACTCGAGAAGTCCCTTAGACTAGTGCCACTAGTCTGCTTAAGTCCGCAGGTAGAGGTAGATTGGTGGCCAATCCGGCTACCACCATATTTGAAGCTGTAACTCGAGTAACTCTGTGTTGGAAAGTCGAGTATTATGTGGTGTGGGGGTCAGACCTTACCATGTAATACTATCACAATACCCCAAAGATGATCTATGGATTCACACTAATAAATCCTTAGCTCAGTTCTGGTAATGTGGCAACGAGCAGTCAGGCTTTACTAGAGGAACATGTGTTATGCATTTCAGAGTACCAACATGAACGATAAGTATTTGAGATGACTAGAGAGAAATCCGACAATAATTAATAAAAATAGAGTGTATTTTTATCTTAATTAAGACACTGAAATGAATTGAATAGCATACATATAACCGGAGTTGTACATTTTTTAAGCAAAATAATACAGTGAAAATGTAACATTGCGCCCAATGGGAAAAACCACTAGTGACAATTGCCCACTTGCAGGTTGAGTTGCGTTGCACCCTTGTAGGGTAAAGGTGATGCAGTCCCAGGACCAAGCCACGTCTGGGAGTTAAATTTTACCTGGACCGTGGAGCTCGGGAGCAGAATTGTCCTAGCTGTCCCTGGTGCTGAACTGGAGGGGTGGGAGAGCTGCTTTTACCACTGAAGTGGTGTTGTGGGGGGGGGGGGGGAAGATGCAAAAACACAACAACGGGCCGCTGCTGATGTCGGATGAACATTGGATGGTGTTCCCTCTAGGTGCAAAGTCGGAAGAAGGGGGTGGTTGCCGGACTGGTGACCAAAAAGCCTTGGCAGCGGTAAGTAGAGCAGAAAGTAACCTTGATGTCCGGTGGTTCCCGGGAGGGCGCTAGCTGCCTGTACCTTTCTGGAAGGCAGGACTACAGTTCGTACAATGCACTGAACCATCTGGATTTGGGTGATCCCTCAGAGGACCCGATGGCCTGCGATTCTACAGATCCGGACCTTTGTTTTGCCTGCAGTTTACAGGGGACTAATGCCACTAGTCCAGGGAAAAGTGAGGGTGCTTCAGGATTTCACAAAAGTGACTCTGTCTTGAGGAACCAAGAGATAGCCTATGGAGAGTCTTGGTCAGGCAGTTCCAGGAGTGTTGCCACAGGTGCAGGGTAGCCCTCTTTTGCTTTGTGCAAGTCCTGTTGTAGACACGGGTCTCTTCTTCAGTCCTCTTTGATGCAGGTTGTCCACAACTGAGGTTCTGGTGTCAGTGGTTTCCTGTAAATCCTAGATGTATCCTAGATGTAGGGGAGCTAGAGGTAGGGGCTCTGCAGCTAATCCTCCCCTGAGGAGATCACATCCAGGGGTGATGGTCACCTTTTCTATCCAGAACCCTTTATTCTGTCACTCCTAAAGATGGCAGAAATCAAAGTTTAGTGTACAGAACAGGCTGATTATCCTGGAGGTGAGGCTAGCCTTCTGGGGGTGTACATCTCCTTGACTAATTTCCTGCCTGTCTGTGTGCAACTGTGCCTGGGGCATGGGGAGGGCTGTTTCCTCCTCTGGGAGACAGCCCTGATTTGTATCAGAGGCGTTGCAGCCTTTCAAGCTCACCACCATGGTGTGCCACTTCACTAGCTTGATTGGGAGGAGGGCGATCTGACCTTCTTTTCCCATGCCTTTGTTCCTATCTCCTGAGAGTGATCACACTGCCTGGCAGGAAGTCAGAATCCTGTCTTGGCGGCAGCTAACTTGGGCTTGCCAGACAGAGCACAGAGATGCTGGGACAACCAAGTAGGCAACCTCTAATGTAGCCACCTGGATGCATGCCACACCACCCTCAATGCTAGATTTGTGTTGGGAGTGAGAAGGCATGTTGTTTGATATCAAACATGACATATTTAAACAGTACCATAATGGTGCTGCCAAGCTCGGGATTGCCTGGGTGCCAGCCCACGTTATTCCATTGACCGTCTATCACTTATAGTGTCCTTTAATGGTAAAGAACACAATAGGGCCATATAAGCTTGCACTTACATGTCCACCCCTTTGATATAAGACATCCTGCATCCTGGGATTTAGGAGGAATTCCTTAGGGGTGACTGGCATATATCAGAGATAGTGCATTGACTGTGCCACACATGGTGAGGGCAAAGTTGAGTTCCAGTGGTTTGCCCTGCTCCTGAAGTCTGCAACGGTGGGCCTGCTGTCAGTTGTTTCTTTGTATTACTCAGGGGAGGCCAAACAGTGCTGCAAGCCCTGGGGACCCTTTTACCACCCATGCCCGGGGTACCACTGGTACCATAAAAGGGGGGTTTATAAGGGGAGTAAACTCCTTGTCAACTGCGATTGCCAATTCACATATAACAGTTTTAGGGAGAGAGCAATGGCATGAGGCCTGGTTAGCAGGCAGGGCCGGACTGGAAACTTAAAACAGCCTTGGCAAAAATTAAAAATTCAGCCCGCATGGGCAGGCGTCCTAACGTGCGCTAGAATAAAAGCAACTCTTTCTGCCTCCTGTGCACTGTCAGAGTCGAAAGCCAGCCTCTAGCAGTCCAACTTGGGGCAAAACGTGAGGGGGCATCTGCAAAAAGACCTGTTTTCTTACAATTCGTGGTTCTTTCAACTGACCACCTCAGGTAGGTTTCCCAAGATGGCCGCCAAGCCCGGGGCCAAAAACTCATGGGACCCCCATTGCAAAACCAGGTTGTTTTGTGATAGGTAATTTTGATGTCGCCTCAATAGGTTTTGGGCCCTTGCCTATCGCGGGCACTAGGCCTACCCACGCAAGTGAGGTACCATTTTTGTGGGAAGACTTTGGGGAACAAGGGGTGGGTGGAATTTTGTGGACCCACGCACATTCCAGAACTTTCAACCACAGAAATGTGAGGAAAATGTGTTTTATTTTTACAAATGTTTAGGTTTGCAAGGGATTCTGGGTAACAGAACCTGGTGAGAGGCAGCCAAGTCACCCCATCCTGGATTCCTCTGGGTGTCTTGTTTTAAAAAATGTATAGGTTTGCTAGGTTTCCCTAAGTGCCGGCAGAGCTAGGGTTCAAAATCTACAGCTAGGCACTTTGAAAAAAAAAAGGTCAGTCTTCACTGTGAAAATGTGGTGTATCCATGTTGCGTTTTGGGCCAGTTCCTGTCGCGGGCACTACGCCTACCCACACAAGTGAGGTACAATTTCTCTTGGAAGAATTTGGAGAACGCGGAGTGGGTGGAATTTTGTGGATCCACATGGATTCCAAAACTTTCCACCACAGAAATGTGAGGAAAATGTGTTTTTTTTAAAACAAATTTTTAGGTTTGCAAGGGCTTGTGGGTAACAGAACCTGGTGAGAGCCAGTCAAGTCACCCCCATCCTGGATTCCCCTGGGTGTCTAGTTTTAAAATATTTACAGGTTTGCCGGCTGCACTAGGGCCCTAAATCCACAGGTAGGCATATTGCTAAAAACAACTCCGTGCCTAGTCGGCTTTCTGCTGCCCTGGGGGGGATATCGGGGGGGGGTTGCCCCAAACACTGTGGCTATATTTTTTGGGGGTAGGGGCATTAGCATGCCCATTCTGAGCAGCCCCCACCCATAAAAAAAGCCAGGTTAATCGTTGGTGTCTAGTGGGCCTTTTGCCCCCCACCGGGGAGCAGAAAGGCTGTAATTGTTGCGGGTGGGGGTGGGGGCATTGACATGCCCGTTTTGGGCAGCCCTCACCCTAATTAAAATTTGCCCCAAAAAATCTCTGGCGTCTAGTGGGCTTTTTGCACCCCTTGGGGGGGCAGATTGGGGTCTACTGCCCCATCTGCCCCCTAGGGGGGCAGGAAGGCAGTACTTTTTGTGGGGAGGGGGTGGGGGCATGGGCATGCCTGTTTTGGGCAGCCCCACTGTTGGAAAGGCGTTCGCCGGAGGGGGGTTCGATACACGTCTTGCCCACCCCTTTGACCCCCCTCTCCCAAGTAAGCCGAACCAGGCGCGCACACCCTGAGATGCACTACGAACAGAGTGACACCACACGTATTCTTTGTAGGACGATAGGTTCTTTTATCGATGATTTCAAGGGATCTTTATGATCCAAAAGGCAAGTAGTACAGCAGTGGCACAACGTACCACAAATCAGTCGTGGGGAATGGGGGTAGCGGGACAGTCTTTCAAGATAGTTGTCTCTGCGAAATACCCTGCGGAAGCTCACAATCCTCGAGCTGGAGGGTGTCGTGTCTCTGGGCGATCTCTTACCGAGTCGTCCTCAAGGGGAGCGCCGCGAGTCTCTCAGCAGGCACAGGTGGTCGGAGTTCGGGAGCCGCGATTCCGTCAGCAGGGCTCAGGTGGTTCAATAGCTGGGGGCCGCGAGTCACTCAGCAGGCCTAGGTGGTTCAGTGTTCGGGAGCCGCGACTTCGTCCGCAGGGCTCAGATGGTTCAATAGCAAGAGGCCGCGAGTCACTCAGCAGGCCCAGGTGACTTCAGCGTTCAGGAGCCGCGACAGCGTCAGCAGGCTCAGATGGTTCAATAGCAAGAGGCCGCGAGTCACTCAGCAGGCCCAGGTGACTTCAGCGTTCAGGAGCCGCGACAGCGTCAGCAGGCTCAGATGGTTCCAGGTCTTCTCTGTCCTTGTTTCTCCGGCACCCCTTGTTATACTCTGCTGGTTCTTTGAAGTCCGGAGTGCTCGCAGAGGGGGGACTGGGGTGACGGAGGGGGTTCGGCGGGATTTCCTGCCGCTCACTTCTTTGGTCTTTTCAGGTGGGTCTGGGAGGGACCCCAGACGCTCGGTAGGGGAGGCGCCTGCTCCCCAGGGGCCAGGTGGCCGATTGAGTCCTCCCGGGGAAGGCGACCCGAGGTGTGACTGGGCTGGCGCCTCTGGGTCTGGCTCGAGGGTTCCCGCTCCCTCGGTTGGGCATGCGTGGTAGGGTGTTGAGTCTGTCAGGCCTCTGGCCGGCCCGCGGATCGGGGGTGGCTGGGGCGGCCGGAGTCGGAGATGTCGTGTCTTGAGGGTGGTGGCAGGTTGGCTGGATGATGGAGAGGGCCACGCCATGAGGCCGGTCTCACACGCGTCCACCCCAGCTGAAAGGCGTGGAGAACTACCCATCCACTGGGGGGTTCTCCTCGCTGAAGCGGAAGAACCGGGACAGGCCGTCGGCGTTGGCATGATCCGTCCCGGGGCGATGTTCGACAGTGAAATTCATCCCTTGGAGAGAGATGGACCATCGTAGTAGCTTGGGGTTCTCCCCCCTCATCCGCATTAGCCACTGCAAGGGCCGGTGGTCCGTCTGTACTCGAAAATGGGTTCCGAACAAGTAGGGCCGCAGTTTCTTGAGGGCCCAGACTACGGCAAAGGTCTCTCGCTCTATAGTACTCCAACGCTGCTCTCTCGGCAGCAGCCTTCGGCTGATGAAGGCTATGGGCTGATCAATGCCCTTGTCGTCGAACTGTGAGAGCACGGCCCGATGCCATGTTCGGATGCGTCGGTCTGGACCACAAACTCTTGGGAGTGGTCGGGGGCCTTGAGTACGGGAGCGGTGCACATGGCGGTTTTCAAGGCGTCGAACGCCTGTTGGCACGGGGTGGTCCACTGCACCTTCTGCGGAAGCTTTTTGGAGGTCAACTCTGTGAGGGGCCCTGCGATACTACCATAATTTTTAATGAACCTCCGGTAGTACCCCGTAAGGCCCAGGAAGGCCCGAACCTCTGTCTGCGTGGTGGGGGGCTCCCAGGACTTGATGGCGTCGATCTTCGGCTGGGGAGGGGCGACCTGGCCGCTGCCCACTTGATGCCCCAGGTAGACCACGGAACCGTCCAGTTCTTTCGTGCACAGGAGATCGGGCAGGGGTTCGGTGTCTTCTTCCGCCCCATCATCGGTGGCCAGTAGCAAACTTAGTTCCGTCCTTACAAAGTGGGGCTTGAGACTGTTCACGTGGAGGACCCGGAGGGGGTTCCGCGGGGACTGTACGTCGACCAGATACGTGACCTGGCTCTTACGCTCGACCACCTTGAAGGGACCAGTCCATTTGTCTTGTAGGGCGCAGGGTTTCACTGGAGCCATGACCCAAACCTGCTGGCCCGGCTGGGACTCGACCAGGGTTGCGTTCTGGTCATACCAGCGCTTCATTTCTTCTTGGCTGGCCTCGAGGTTAGCCTCTGCAAGTTCTCTAAACTTCCTCGTCTGGTTGCGGAGCGCCAGGATGTAGCGGAACACATCAGGGGGTGTCCCCCGGGGGCTTGTCTCCCAGCCCTCTTTGACCAGGCTCAGGGGCCCTCGGACGGGATGTCCGTACAGCAGTTCGAAGGGGCTGAACCCCAGAGACTTTTGGGGGACTTCTCGGTATGCGAACAGGAGGCAAGGGAGGAGGACGTCCCATTTCCGGCGCAGGGGCTCTTCGAGGCCCAGGATCATTCCCTTCAGGGTTCGGTTGAAGCGTTCCACTAGGCCGTTGCCCTGGGGGTGGTAGGGGGTCGTGAACTTATACGTGACTCCGCACTGCTGCCACAGGGACTTCATGTAGCGGGATATAAAGTTAGTGCCGCGATCAATCACAACCTCGCGGGGAAATCCGACACGGGAGAAGTTCCCCATGAGAGCCCGGCCCACCACGGGAGCCGTCACGGTGCGGAGGGGGACGGCCTCGGGGTAGCGGGTGGCATGGTCCACCAGGACAAGGATGAATCTGTGGCCCTGGGCGGTCTTCGGATCCAGGGGTCCCACGATGTCGATGCCGACCCGCTCGAACGGGGTACTCACAACGGGGAACGGTTGTAAGGGAGCTTTGCGTTTTCCGCCACTCTTCCCACTGCCCTGGCACGTGAGGCAGGACTTGCAGTGTGCTTCTACATTCGCTCGCATCTTGGGCCAATAGAAGTGGGTCACCAATCGCTGGTATGTCTTGTCTTGGCCTAAGTGTCCTGCCAAGGGTACATCGTGGGCCAGGCCCAGGAGGAGGCTCCGGAACCGCAGGGGTACCACCAGTACTCGTGCTGCGCCTAGCTCGGCGGACTTTTGCTTGCTGTATAGGAGGCCATTGTCCCAATAGATCCAATGGGTTCCGGTTCGGTCACCGGCGGCCTGGGCTTCTGCTTGTTGTCTTAGTCCCTCGAGGGAGGGGCAGGTGGTCTGTTCCTGGCAGAACTCTTCGCGGGAGGGCCCCCCTTCGCAGCGCCACTGGGCCAACTCGGGCAGTTCTTCGAGTTCCGTCGGGGCCTCTGGGGCGGAAGGTTCCGGTTCTTCCCCTGGGTTAGTGTCTCCTTCTCCCTCGGAAGGAGGGTTGTCTGCTTCTGGGAGGGGGTCCCGGTTCTCGGGGATAGTGTTCGGTAAGAGGGCTTCACCGCCCTTGGAGGGAGGCACTCGTGCGGTCATGGAGCGCGTGGTGGCGCAGACCCATTCGGGTAGGCCCATCATCTCCAGGTGGGCTCTTCGTTCTACTTGCCCCCACGGGGAACTCTCCAGGTCGTTGCCCAGGAGGCAGTCCACGGGCTGCGTGGTCCGGACCGCTACCTTCAGTTCTCCGGAGACCCCTCCCCACTCGAAGGGCACCAGCGCCATCTGGCAGAGGCTCTCAGAATTGTCGGAGGATACGACCGGACAGAGGGCCCCGGTTAGAATCTGGTCTTCTGAAATTAGGCTGCGGTGGACCGCGGTGACACTCGCCCCGGTGTCGCGAAGGCCCTCGACTCGGTGGCCGTTGATGGTCACCCGCTGTCGGTATTTTTCTGTGTTGGCGGGCAAGGGTGTCCCGGGGACCATTTCTCGATCACCAAGGGAGACCAGGGCCATGGCCGCCGGTTCCCATTCCTCGGAGACTTCCATCTCTTCCCCCAGAGCCACGGAGGCCA
Organism: Triturus cristatus; assembly: GCF_964204655.1. Classification (NCBI taxonomy): domain Eukaryota; kingdom Metazoa; phylum Chordata; class Amphibia; order Caudata; family Salamandridae; genus Triturus; species Triturus cristatus. The sequence goes on from NC_140592.1 coordinate 324,921,997, forward strand.
TTTGCCGGGCCGTGGGGTTGGTCGTTGTGGTTCGCTGATACTGGGGACACTGTGGGTCATTGGCGTAGTGTCCGGGCTGCTGGCAGCGGAAGCAGGTGATCCTAGCTCGTGGACCTGGTCGTCCTGGGGCTCCGGTGCTTGCTGGGGACGGTGCCGAACCCGCCGCTGGTGGGCTGCTGGGGGGGCTGGTTGAGGACCCCCCGGGGAAGTCTCTTGGTCGGCCGTGGTTCCCTCCGCCCCTCTGGCGGGGGGGACCCTGACTGTGGCGGCAGTAGTCCCCCACGGGGCCCCGGGTGGCCCGGGTGTTCACCCAACGATCAGCCTCAGCGGCCAGCTTCCGAGGGTCGGTGAGTTTACTGTCCAGGAGATGCTGGCACAGTTCTATAAAGCAATTGGCCGCTAAATGTTCCCAGGCAATCAGATCGAAGAGTTCTTCGAAGGTGGAGACCTTGCTGCCCTTGATCCACCCGTCCAAGGCTCGGCTGTAAAAGTTCACGTATTCCGCCCACGTGGTGCCCGGTATCTTCTTGCAATCTTGGAACCGTTGTCGGTACATTTCGGGGGTGAGTCCGTACCGGCCCACGAGGGATTCCTTCATGTGGCTGTAGGAGTTCATGACCGTGGAGGGCAGATCTAGCAGAGTGTCTCTTCCTTCGCTTAAGAACCGGCCCCATAGGCCAGCCCCCCAATCCTTTTGCGGGACTCGGTGAGAGGTCATGGCGACTTCGTAGGCCTTAAACCACTGCTGGATATCATCGTTTTTATAATACTCCTTTACCACATCCTTGGGGATGTGAACTTTGGTTTCCCCGGTGGGAGCGGACGGTGGATTCCCGGGTGGCTGCGACTTTTCGTTTCTAGCCCGCCACTCAATCTCCTTCAGGCCGCGTTCATGTTCTAGCTGGAGTTTCTTTTCGTCGTGCTCCCTTTGGAGTCTCTTCTCTTCGAGTTCCCCTTGTAGCCGTAACTGCTCGACGGCTAACTTCTTCTCTGCCAGTTTTATCTCTCCCTCGATTTTTAGTTTTGCCAGTTCAAGTTTGTGGTTGCGGCTTCTCTCTCGGTCCGCTAGTTCCTCGGGGGACAGGTTCCCCTCTGGCCCATTGTTTCTCGCCGGGATGCTTGGTGGTTCATAGGTAGAATCGCCTTCCGTTTGGGTCGGGGGCGCCCCTGTCTCGACCCAGGCTTTCAGTACTTTCTGGAAGTCTTCCTTTGTGCTTAGTCCGGTGGTAGCGATGCCAAGGTCCTTGCAAAACTGTTTTAATTCTCTATGCGTGTAATAGTCCAATTGATCCTCTCGGAACGGTGAGCTTACTTCGGTACCTGTGGCACCCAGGGAGGTTTCTCCTTCCATCTCTGTTTGGTAGTGCGTCAGTCGTTCACTGCACGCTCTCTTTCGGTGTCGGCTCAGATCCCGTCGTCTGCCACCAAATGTTGGAAAGGCGTTCGCCGGAGGGGGGTTCGATACACGTCTTGCCCACCCCTTTGACCCCCCTCTCCCAAGTAAGCCGAACCAGGCGCGCACACCCTGAGATGCACTACGAACAGAGTGACACCACACGTATTCTTTGTAGGACGATAGGTTCTTTTATCGATGATTTCAAGGGATCTTTATGATCCAAAAGGCAAGTAGTACAGCAGTGGCACAACGTACCACAAATCAGTCGTGGGGAATGGGGGTAGCGGGACAGTCTTTCAAGATAGTTGTCTCTGCGAAATACCCTGCGGAAGCTCACAATCCTCGAGCTGGAGGGTGTCGTGTCTCTGGGCGATCTCTTACCGAGTCGTCCTCAAGGGGAGCGCCGCGAGTCTCTCAGCAGGCACAGGTGGTCGGAGTTCGGGAGCCGCGATTCCGTCAGCAGGGCTCAGGTGGTTCAATAGCTGGGGGCCGCGAGTCACTCAGCAGGCCTAGGTGGTTCAGTGTTCGGGAGCCGCGACTTCGTCCGCAGGGCTCAGATGGTTCAATAGCAAGAGGCCGCGAGTCACTCAGCAGGCCCAGGTGACTTCAGCGTTCAGGAGCCGCGACAGCGTCAGCAGGCTCAGATGGTTCAATAGCAAGAGGCCGCGAGTCACTCAGCAGGCCCAGGTGACTTCAGCGTTCAGGAGCCGCGACAGCGTCAGCAGGCTCAGATGGTTCCAGGTCTTCTCTGTCCTTGTTTCTCCGGCACCCCTTGTTATACTCTGCTGGTTCTTTGAAGTCCGGAGTGCTCGCAGAGGGGGGACTGGGGTGACGGAGGGGGTTCGGCGGGATTTCCTGCCGCTCACTTCTTTGGTCTTTTCAGGTGGGTCTGGGAGGGACCCCAGACGCTCGGTAGGGGAGGCGCCTGCTCCCCAGGGGCCTGGTGGCCGATTGAGTCCTCCCGGGGAAGGCGACCCGAGGTGTGACTGGGCTGGCGCCTCTGGGTCTGGCTCGAGGGTTCCCGCTCCCTCGGTTGGGCATGCGTGGTAGGGTGTTGAGTCTGTCAGGCCTCTGGCCGGCCCGCGGATCGGGGGTGGCTGGGGCGGCCGGAGTCGGAGATGTCGTGTCTTGAGGGTGGTGGCAGGTTGGCTGGATGATGGAGAGGGCCACGCCGTGAGGCCGGTCTCACACCCACCCTAATTCAATTTTACCAAAAGAAAATCTCTGGCGACTGTTGGGCTTTTTGCCCCCCCCCCCGTGGATGCAGATCGGGGGCTAATTCCCCCATCTGCCCCCCCGGGGGAGGCAGAAAGCCTACTAGATGCCAGATGGGGCAATTTTTAATTAGGGTGGGGGCTGCCCAAAACGGGCATGCCAATGCCCCCACCCTAATAAAAATTTGCTAAAAAATCCCTGGTGTCTAGTGGGCTTTTTGCCCACCGGGTGGGGGCAGATTGGGGGCTACTGCCCTATTTGCCCTCCCAGGGGGGCAGGAAGGCTGTCATTTTTGTGGGGAGGGGTGAGGGCATGGGCATGCCCATTTTTGGAGCCCCCACCCTAATTAAAATTTGCCCAAAGAAAATCCCTGGTGTCTAATGGGCTTTTTGCCCCCCCGGTGGTGCAGATTGGGGGCAAATGCCCCCATCTGCCCACCGGGGGGGGGGGGGGGCAGAAAGTCCACTAGAAGCCAGGGAGTTTTTTGGGCAAATTTTAATTAGGGTGGGGGCTGCCCAAAACGGGCATGCCAATGCCCCCACCCTAATTAAAATTTGCCCCAAAAAATCCCTGGCGTCTAGTGGGCTTTTCCCCCCCCCCCGGGGGGGGGCAGATTGGGGCCTACAGGGGGGCAGAAAGGCTGTTATTTTTGCGGGGGTAGTTGGGGGCATGGGCATGCCCATATTGGGCAGCCCCAACCACAAAATATAATTTTTTTTTTTTAAATCCCTGGCGTATAGTTTTGCCCCCCGGGGGGGGCAGAAAGGCTGTAAATTTTGCAGGGTGGGGGCATGGACATGCCCTTATGGGCATCCCCCACCATAATAAATTATGCCAATAAATAAAATCCCTGGCGTCTAGTGGGCTTTTTGCTCCCCCCCGGGGGGGCAGATTGGGGGCTACTTCCCCCCCGGGGGGGCAAAAAGACTAAATCACACCAAATAAATTTGGTTCCGTCATGAGCACAGGGGCATTGATGCTCATGACGGAACCATTCCATCATGAGCATTGAAGGAGATAATTGGCCCGGGGAATTAGGTAGCAAAATAAAGTTTAGTGTGCCTGACCTCAGAATCTGAAGCTGCATCTTTTAGTGAAGGTGATTTTTACATTCTGTGTTTGAAAATACAACTTTTTAGAAAGTATGTATTTTCTTGCTCAGTCATCCGTGTGCCTCTGCTGGAATGTGGAATGCCTGTCTGGGTTTTGGATGACAGTAAGCTGGGGAGCAGGAGTGGCTCCAAATAGTCTAGGTGGGTCGGGAAAGGGCTGAATAGACCTTGGCTGCAATTGGGGAAGGGGGAAGAGATTTCCTTGAACCTCAGAGGGCCTGGTCTGCCTCTGACCATGCTGTCTCCACCTCCTGTCAGGAATTCACACCAGAGAAGGCAGAACTGGTTCTGGCTGGGCACAGATACTCTCTGCCTAAGAGATCAAAGGATTTTGGGCCAGACCCCTACTATTAGAACTCTTTTGGATCAAGAAGACTGCCAAGAAGAGCTGGAGAAACTGTGAGGAGGAACTACCACTTTGCTGTGTGCCTTGCTGTGTTGGCCTGCGGTGGCTGCTTCTGTCTTGGGCAGTGAAAGGACTGGACTGAACTTTCTGCAATCTACTTTTGTGAGTTTCTCCAAGGGCTTGAGGTAGAGCTTGCCCCCTGTTCAAGAAGTCTCAGGAACAGCAAAGACTTCAAGCTCTTCTGCCCTCAGCACTGGGGACTGTGTGTTTTGTGCTGCAACAGAGGAAAAAGTAACCAGACGCTGTCTACAACGCTGCTGCTGACTCCGTGTCCTGAAGGCACCGCAGAGGGCACCGCCGCAACACACCCCTAGTCTCACCGACACCACCTGCTGACTCCCCCACCGTGCTGCTGCTTGTACCGTGACCTGTGGGCACTGCACTCCGCACCGCAGCACCCGACTCCAGCACTCCTGACTTCAACAGAGGGGAGTTCGACCTGCTACACGTGGCACTTCAAGGGCCCTGACGACTCCTGCACCAACCTCCGGAACCGACGCCTGCGGACACCGTGCTTTCGGAACTCAACGAGAGGTCGCCGATATCCTGAATTTTTAAAAGGTACCGTTTGCAGGTCTTCCCGACACCGTAGCGGCCTGCAAAGCCGCGGTCAGCCAGAACTGTTTGGATTTGTTTGCTTACGACGCCGTGATAGCCCCGGACTGAGCTATCGACATCAAGAAACTATTTTTCAAGTATATTTTGATAATTGAGGATTTTTAAGTACTGGATTGTGGATTTTTATCGTTTTTGGTCTTGTCTTAAATATATAAAAAATATTAGATATTTTTCTAAACTGGTGTGGTGTCCTTTTGTAGTGCTTACACTGTATAACTGTTGGTTATGTGCAAATGCTTTACACACTGCCTTTAAGATAAGCCTTACTGCTCATGCCAAGCTACCAAGGGGGTGAGCAGGGGTTATTTCAGGAGTGTAACTCCCTTATCCTGATTAAAGTTGTGGTTTCTGCCCGACTTTGGCACATGCCCTAGCCGACCACTTGACTTACAGTGATTGGTGCGCACTACTACCTTATCGCAGACCATTACGTACCACATACTGGTTCTTTTTCTTTTTGGCCTATTTTTGATCTTGCCAGTTTGAACTTGCTACTTGATCATGCCTGAATCAAGAGCATCATCTGTTGCATCCCTGGAAATTGCCGTTGAGGAGGATAGGTTGGAATCCTACAATGTTAGGGAATTGAAACCAATTTGCAAAAACCTAAAAGTCCAAGTCAGAGGCCTCACTAGGAAGGAGGAGCTACAAAAGGCGCTGAGGGCCTGGGTAGCAACCAGACAGGCTAGCGAGAAGTTTGGTGATATCAGTGGAGAGGCGGAGGAGCCTACTCCTAGGGTAGATGGGCTTTTGGGAGGGGGGAATCCTCCAGGCCAGGCAGCAGTGGCCTGTCCCCAAAGGAGCTGGAGGACAGGTGGGAAGCAAGGAAGTTTGAGTTGGAGAAACTCAGGATAGAAAGTGAGCGAAGTCTTAAGGAGCTGGAGCTAAGGAATAGAGCCAGCTCAGATAGTGGCAGCAACTCGTCAAGACAGGCAGACAGAATTGTGCACATCCCTAAGAATGTAGGCAAGGAATTCAAGAAGGGGGACGACATACAAAGGTGGTTTCAGGGTTACGAGGCAGCGATACACATGAATGGGGTCCTTGAGGAGAATTGGGGAGCAGGATTGTGGCTTCTGTTTCCAGAAGAAGCAAGGGATACTTTAGTAGCTTTGGGTAAGGGATATAACCTCACCTATGCTGACATGAAGGAGGCCCTTCTCACTGGATATGGTCTCACTCCTGAAAAATACAGGGATCAATTCAGGTCCAATAAGAAGTCTGATGCCAAAACTTGGTTGGAATGTGTCTATATGTTTTGCAGGTCACTGGATGGCTGGGTGAAGGGCAGTAATGTGACAGATTTTCAGGGGCTCTGCAATTTGATTGCATGGGAGCACTTGTCTTGTCTGTGTTTTGCAGATCTGCGCCAGCACCTAGTCAATAGTAAGCTGACTGACCCCAGGAAACATGCTATGGAGGCGGACCGCTGGGTGAGTACCCGGGTCCACAAGAAAGCGTTTGGGGGAGACTCAGCCAAAGGTGGGCAGGGTCCCAAGCAGAAAAGTTGGGGGGACAAGGGTAAAACACAGGAGTTCTCTAAAGAGCCCCAAACTAACACCCAGGGTAAAGGTTCCCATCCCCCTGGAGATAAGAAGCAAGGGGTCTCTTCAGGAAAGCCTGCTGAGACCAGCCCCCGCAAGTGTTTTTCATGTGACCAGGTGGGCCACATGAAGGGGGACCCCAAGTGCCCTAAGGGGGCAGCGCCACCCACCAGTGGGCAGTCCAAGGTGTTGGCTAGTGTAGCGCTTGGGGAGGAAGAGTACCCACAGGAGGGTGGGGATCCCGCAGAAAAGACCCTCGTCTCACTAGGGGACAGTGAGATGGTCCCAGGAAACCAAGTGCCCCCTAACACAAAGAAATACAGCACCTGGGTGACCATCAATAGGAAAAGGGTAGAGGCTCTCAGAAATACTGAAGACAGTGTGACCTCAGTCCGGTGTCACCTGGTCTCTGAGAAGCAGCTAGTCTCCGGGGAATTCCACCAAGTAATTACTGTGGACAATTCAGAGCGTCAGTAACTGGTGGCGCAGGTTCCCTTCGAGTGTGTGGGGGGGTCCTCCGGTCCCTTGAGAGTGGTTGTGAGCCCTTTCATGCCTGTAGATTGTCTTTGAGGTACTAAACTGGAGCAGTCCTTATGGAAGGATGTTGAGCTCAGGTCTCAATTGGAGATGCTTGGGTTGCCAGAGTGGGCATGCGTGTCAACTCGGTCAATGGCGGCCAGAGAGGATGATCAAGAGGACTTGGAGCCTGAAACAGTGGCCCAAGTCCTGGCCAAGAGAAAGGGCAAGGGGGACGGGAAACCGGCCCCTGCCGTTCCCACGGACTGGGAGGACGTGGACCTCGAGGGGGCGCCCCGGTGCCTACAGGAGAGCAGGTAGCTGAACTGGGGGACATCTCAGAGCTGACCAATTGGCAGCAAGTAGGGGGTCCCACCAGGGAGGAATTCTACAAGGAGCAGAAAGAGTGCCCTTCTCTAGAGGGTCTGCGGCGGCAGGCTGCAGACCAGGCAGCTGGTGATCAGTCCAGATCACTTTGGATCTACTGAGGGAATGATCTCCTGTATAGTGAGCCTAAGGTCGCTGAGCCGGGGTCAGCCAGTGTGCTGGTGGTACCCCAGCGTTTCAGGACCTTCCTACTGGGTCTGGCTCATGACGTGCCTTTGGCAGGACATTTGGGGCAGGACAAGACCTTTGACAGGCTTGTCACCCACTTCTTCTGGCCCGAAATGCAAAGGCAGTCAGATGGACATTGCAGGTCTTGCCAAACTTGCCAGGCAAGTGGTAAGAGCGGGAGGAAGGTCAAAGCTCCTCTCCAGCCTTTTCCAGTCATTGGAACACCCTTTGAAAGGGTAGGGATGGATATTGTGGGGCCACTGGATCCCAAGACAGCCATGGGCAACAGCTACATCCTGGTCTTCGTGGACCATGCCACCCGGTACCCAGAGGCAATCCCTCTCAGAACAACGACGGCACCAGTGGTGGGCCAGGCGTTCATGGGGATATTTTCCCACGTGGGGTTCCCTAGAGAGGTTGTTTTTGACAGCGAGACCAATTTCATATCCAAGTATATGAGATGCCTGTGGAAGGAGTGTGGTGTAACCTACAAGTTAACCACCCCTTACCACCCACAAGGTAACGGTCTGGTGGAAAGATTCAACCAGACCTTGAAGGGCATGATTAAGGGTCTAACTGAACCCATGAGCCGTAAGTGGGACGTCCTCTTGCCATGCCTTCTCTTTGCATACAGGGAGGTGCCACAGAAGTCGCTTGGGTTCGGTTCCTTTGAGATTCTGTATGGTCACCCTGTGAGAGGACCTCAGAGTTTGGTGATGGAAGGCTGGGAGGAAGCTCCCAGGAAAACTCCCCAGGATGTGTTTAGTTACATGCTGGCCTTCAGAAACCAAACTGCTCACTTCAGGAAACTCGCTCAGGGGAACCTAGAAGCCAGCCAGGAAGAAATGAAGAAGTGGTATGACCAGAATGCCACTCTGGTCGAATTTCAACCTGGCCAGAAAGTGTGGGTTATGGCCCCAGTGGAACCTTGTGCCTTGCAGGACAAGTGGACTGGGCCAGGTGGTTGTGCGCAAAAGTGATGTCACCTACCTGGTGGATTTGCAGGCTCCAAGAACCCTTTGAGGGTCCTCCATGTGAACCGCCTCAAGCCCCACTTCGAGAGGTCCGAAGTGGGCATGCTCTTGGCGACAGATGAAGGGGTGGAAGAGGGGAGTGAACCTCTCCCTGGAGCCCGATGGGTCCATGGAAGGTGTGATCCTCTCCCCTACCCTGCACCCGAGCAGCAGAGCGACTGTTGCCAAGTGTTGGGTCAGTTTGCCCCACTGTTCTCTCTGACCCCAGGTGTTACTCACTGGTGTACCCATGACGTGGACACCAGTGACAGCCCTCCTGTGAAGCACAAGATTTACAGGTTGACTGACCGGTCAAGGCTAGCATCAAAGAGGAGCTCTCTAAGACGTTGGCTTTCGGGGTAATCAAGCCTTTCAGCAGTCCTTGGGCCAGTCCAGTGGTCTTGGTTCCAAAGGCCGCTGCACCCGGTGCCACTCCAGAACTGCGGTTTTGTGTGGACTACTGGTGGCTCAATGCAGTCACCAGGACTGACGCACACCCCATCCCCAGAGCTGATGAGCTCATTGATCGGTTGGGAGCTGCCAAGTTCCTCCGCACGTTCAATTTAACACCTGGGGGCCAAGCAGAGGTCAGCATTCTCAACCCTCGAAGGACATTACCAGTTCCGGGTGATGCCCTTAGGGTTGAAGAATGCCCCTGCCACCTTTCAGAGGTTGGTCAACCAGGTGTTGGCTGGACTGGAGGATTTCAGTGCCGCCTACCCGGATGACATCGCAGTGTTCAGTTCCAGCTGGGCAGAGCACTTGCAACACCTCAGTGAAGTGTTGAAAGCTCTGCAAAGGGCAGGCCTCATGATCAAGGCCTGCAAGTGCCAGATCGGGCAGGGTTCTGTGGTGTACTTGGGACACCAGGTAGGAAGCAGCCAGGTGGCTCACCTACAACCCAAGATCGACACCATCCTGGCTTTGGAGACCCCCAAGACCAAGGCAGAGGTGAGAGCCTTCTTAGGTCTCACCGTGTATACCGGGTACTACAGGAGGTTTATTAAGGGCTATGGCACCATTGTTGCCCCCTTTGTGGAAATTGAAAATAATTGCTGTTAGCATGAGCTGAAGCCATCTTGTTTGCAGCATCCATTGTGTTAGCCTTGTGATTCTTCCGTCTTCACTGTTGCTTGCTTTTCTATTCTGCTTGAGTCATCAGCTTTAGAAAAGGCCTGTAGATGCTAGAATGTACCTGACTAAAGACATAACTGTCAACTGTGTCTTGCAAATGTAAGCAGTTCTGCTCCCCCTCCCACTTTGCTGACTAAGTGATCTCCCATCTGCCCATGTGTGTCGGTAGTTATTCCTGTGTATGCTTGAACCTTCTATTTGTAACTACATGCTTACTCTACAACAAACTCTGTATATAAGGCCTGTGTTCTGTGACTTCAATGTACTACCCCAGGCAGCACTTGAGAGTGCTGTGTGGATGTAGTCCCACTCTTGAGTGATTAATAAACTTGTTATTTGAATTCCAGCTTCAGTGCCAATCTCTATTTTGTTGGTTTAAGGACCCGTGGACAGAGAAGGGTGAACCCTGCACCGGTGTGCCCCTAAAAAGGCAAATTTTCACAGTTTGGCGCCCGACTCGTGGGGCTTATCGGAGACGCGGCCGCCCGAAGGAGTGGTCTTGACAGAGGAATGGAATCTTGTTGAGGAGATGTCCTGCATGAGATGTCCTGCATGAGGAGACCCTTGTGTTTGCAGACCGAAGCGACTTTTCCAGTTTTCTCGATTTGACCCTCGAGGTGTTGGCCGGTCCCGACAGAGACTTCCTTTGGCGCAAGTTTTGCAGTGACCATTAGGTCGACCAAGAGATTGGCAGTGGAGGTTGGAGACTATTGTTTGGTAAGGTCGCTGAAGCAGCACTCTTGGTTTTGGATTTGCATGGCCAAGATTCTGATTTTGATTGTTTGTTTATCTCTTGCAAAAGATAAAGGCAGGTAATGTGGAGATTTTTCTCTACTTTGGCATATCTGGGATAAGTAATATTTTACAAAAAATGGCAGCATGCCTGCTCCTAGCACACTTCGTAGATTGTGTTGCTGTCTTGGTGGTACCAAAATAGATTTAGAAAGACGTCAGCCGGCTCCCTCAGAGGGGACACCTAATAGGCATATGTACATTAAATATGGTATTTCTTCCATAGTGTATAGCACACTGTGGAACAAATATACGAAAAAGGATCCTGATTTACGATGGCCTATGAATGGGTCATTTGATTTTAAAAAAATTTAGTATATAGAGCAATGTTTGTTTAAGCTTAAGAGTTGGCAAGATATGTTTGATTGTGTACGAATGTGGGAGAAAGAAGTGCAAGAGAGAGTGAGGAAAGAAGAAGCTATAGCAGAAAAAGAACAGAGTAAAACGATATATCAAAAAGCGTTAGAATTAAAAAATAAAGAGATGAATGCAATAAAAGAAAAAGAAGAAAGGGAGAGTCGTTTAGAGGTAACTGGCCAGTACCCTATTAGGCGCCCTATTTATCCCATACTTAATAAACCTCAGGAAGACTATTTTGTTAGATTGACCTCTGCCCCCGTATAAATTTCCCTCTGCCCCTGAGGATGATCTTTCTTAAGAAGAACATCTTTCTTCAGATGATAAAGACTTAAATAAGCAAGATGGGGGGCAGACTTGCTCTACTTTGACTGTTGATGAAAAAGCTACTATCAGATCCACAGCTCGCAAAGAAGCTCATGGGACTACTTCTGCCCCAGACCTTGTAGCAATGGTTCAGCAGTGGAAGGATTTAGAGCAGCTATATTTTGCAGAGAAGTTTACCTGGGAAGTAATACTTGGTTTTAGAAACGTTTCTAAAAACGTAGAGCCCACTGATATCAATTCTGATTATAAACAATTAAATGATGGAACTTTTCTTTTTTTAAATATACCTGATTTAATTAGGCGAGTAGTTAAATTAAGACATGATACACTACGTTTAAAAGTGGAGCAAAAATCAGCTGGTAAAGTTAAAACTGCACAAACAGTTCAGACCCCAGTGCAGAAAGAAGAAGTTTTGGGGACAGACAATGACCCTAGTGATACTGTGGTTACTGTAAAACCGATGCGTGAAGCTGCGCCTCTGTATGTTCCACCAAAGGGAGAGGAAACGAATGATGATAAAGATTCAGATGACACAACGGGATATTCTGTCTATAATTGGGTCTATACTCCCTGGAGTAGAGCAGATGTTATGGTTCTTAAAGCTGCTTTGCCTGATCCATGGAAAAATCCGGCCGCTTTTTATGAAGAAGTGGAAGGAGCTATTAGCTCCTGTACTATGACTCTGCCAGATATTGACATGTTTTTTGGACTTATTTTGCCCCCTGATATGTGGAGAACAATTCGGAAAATAGATGATAATGTAGCCTATGGTGATACTTGGGTGCATTTAGAAGAAAAAGATGCGGCTAGAGAGCCTGCGCAGAAACCACAACAGGAGATATTAGATCTTCCCAAAGCTATTGTAACTAAGTTGAAAACTCTCATACCCCCTACGAAAATAGATTGGACAATGTTAGCGTCTTGTAAACAGAAAGCAGATGAGTCAGTTTCTGATTTCTTTACACGATTTGAAGAGACATTTCATGACTTTAGTGGGCAGTCATTGACAGATGACATGGATAAGCATCTGTTCGTCGACAAATGTGTCGCTAACATGTTGCCAGAAATAGCTAGTCGCCTAAAGGCCAGCGAGAGTTCTTGGACTACGTCTTCCCCAGTCTCCCTTTTGACTATGGCCCAGTATTTATGAGCGTCAGGAATTGGAAGCAAAAGGCATAGAGGGTAAAGGAGTAAAAAACGAAAGTTATGTTGGCTCAAGTATATGGTCCACCATTCAGAGGTGGTCGTAGAGGCGAACGTGCAGTACATACCCCTGGTGTATCCCCTTTCTCTCGATCAACTTTGTCTTCTGATCAGTGTGCTTACTGTAAAGAGATTGGACATTGGCGTTCTGAGTGCACTCTTTTACGAGGTCAGCAGTATCAACGGGGTAGAAGAAGCATGAGAGGACGCCCAGGGAATTCAGGAAATAGGGGAGGAATAGGAACTCGTCCCAGGTTTGAGGCAGTTGAACATGGGCCAAATTATTCTAATACTTTTGATAGACGAAATCAATATCAAATGTCAGATTATTCGGCTGATTGTTTTAGGGATTCTGATTATGCATAGGAATGCCTAGGATGGGGTAAGGAACCGGTTGAGGTCCCAGTAGATAAGAAAGGTCCTTATGTTGATGCAAATGTTTTGGGATCTACTGTTTGGTTTCTGGTTGATACAGGAGCTACTCGTAGTGCTCTGTCAAAAAAATTGACTCCTAGGGCTCCCCTGTCTAGCACAATGATAACATCGATAGGATTCGATGAGACACCTACATCTAGCCCACTGTCACAGCTACTTGCATTTAGTCATGATAAATTCACTGCAGCATGTCCATTTTTGCTTTCCCCTACCATGCCGGATAACATTGTGGGTATCGATATGCTCAAACATTTTCGTGCTACAATACGTTGTTCCCCAGAAGGTGTGTGAGTTATTTTAAATGATAACTATCCAATGGTTGAGAGGTCTTGTCTCATTAAAGAGGATGTTGCTCTGGCATCGCTACCTAGTACTTAGTGGGCTACATCAGATACCGATGTGGGACACATGGTTATTCCACCAGTACATATTTAAGTGAAGGAAGGTGCTTCGTTGCCTCGACTGCCCCAATATAAAATATCTCGGTGTGGTGGGGCCATCGACGCGCGAGACCCACTAAGAGACCAGGAGGGGGGAAAGTCTCACCGTACAGGGTCCTTTATGTCTCCCCAGCCCGAAAGACGTCGGCGTTTCAGGAGGGACCTGCCAGAGGAAGAAACCGAATATTTGGAACCCGGCCCCTTTAACTGGAAGCGGGAAAGGAAGTGCGTCAGGATGACATCACCGAGAGCCGGCCATTAGAGGGAGACTCTGAGGAGAAAGAGGCGGATCCCGGAAGCTACGGAGCGAGTTGGAGTTGGAGCACAGAGGAGCCGAAGAGATCCCGAGATCCGAAGGAGAGGAACCGAACCTCATTACCCTCTCTCTGCGCAGAAGTGGTACCGCCGAGAGTGCCAGGAGGCCTCCAGGAAGGGGCTGCGCCGTGCCACGCTCAAGGAGGAGCGTGGCTGCACAAGGTACGAGAGTGCATTGCGGGGTGGGTGGGGAGAAAGCCTGCTATATAGTGCTCTTCCCGACTCCCTGCACATTCACCACCCTTACGAGTGCGTGTGGCTCTGCACTGGTGCTCCCTCACCCCCTTCCCTGATTCATACAAATAAAGACAATGTCTTACCGGCACCCTATTCTTTCTTTTGTCTCCCTCAACAACCTACTTCGAGCGAGGCTTCCCAAGACACAAGATGTGAGGCAAACCTGTTTCCCCGGTACAGACGATACAAACCAAGAAGAAGTCGCAGAACTTTCCTTCCATGATCCCTAAAAGTAGAGTGGTGAAAAGAAGAAGTATCTCGTGTTGATTTGATCTGACAAAACAACTAGTGATACCAACAAATTTCAATGAAAAAATATCCTCCTAGAACCTTCTGTCCCCTCCTCTTATTGCCCGCGATTACACTCGGGAATGCGAAGAAGCATTAATACACATTGTTCAGGATTTAATCAAGGTGGGGGTTGTGAAGGAAGTCCCTTACGATACCTGTAATAGTCCTATTCTTCCTATTTTGAAAAAAGATACTGACACTAAAATTTACAGATTCATCATTGACTTACGAGAGGTCAACAAAATAGTGGTGCCCCAATACCCGATAGTCTCGGACATCACGATACTTCTTACTATGGTTCCTCCCACTGCCACTACATTTAGTGTGATTGATTTAAAGAATGCATTTTTCTCGATACCTATTCACCCTGACAGCTGTTATTTGTTCGACTTCACTTTGAATAATCAATCATTCAGATTTTGAAGAGCTCCACAGGTGTATACAGAGAGTCCTAGCATTTATAGTCAGGCATTGAAAAGGCAGCTTCCCTGTACCAAAAGGGGTGGCTCTTATTCAATATGTCAATGACATCATGTTGGCTGCTGATACCCCTGAACAGTGTGAAGAAGGAACACTTTTATTATTATCATTCCTTGCCTCTCATCATCACAAAGTGTCTCGGAAGAAATTGCAATATTGTAGACAGCAGGTTACCTATTTAGGTCATCTCCTGTCTAAGGAGGGACGTGCACTCACACCAGATCGCATTCAGACCATTTTAAACAGCTGTGCCCCGTACTCTGAAGGACGTCCGTGCATTGATTGGCCTTACTTCTTTCTGTAGGCAGTGGATCCCTAGCTTTTCTCACATTGTTAACCCTTGTTGGCCCTTTTGACTAAAGACACTCCGATGCCCCTCCCATGGACTACTGAATGCCAGAATGCTTTTCAACAGTTACGTCAAGCTCTTTGTTCTGCAGCAGTATTAGGAACTCAAGACTACACTAAGGCCTTCACACTCTATGTACATGAGAGGGACGGTTGGCCTCTCTCAATTTTAACACAGATACACGGTGATAAGCAGCACCCTTGTGCATATTTCTCAGCTGCCTTTGATCCAGTCGCCCGTGCGCTGCCTGGGTGTTTTCGAGCGGTGGCGGCAACAGCTGTGTCCAAACGTCAGAGTGAGGGAATAGTCTTGTCACGTAGATTGCTTGTGATAGTACCCCATTCAGTTGATACTTTGTTAAATCAAACGAAAACAAAGCATTTGTCTAGTGCCCGTTTGACAGGCTATGAATTTACACTTTTGGCCCCTCATATCACACTGAAAAGATGTTTGACTCTGAATCCTGCTACGTTATTATTGCCATTTCCAGCTACACAGTCTCAGTCACAAGAGTTACATGATTGTATATCCCTTACTGAAGAACACACAAAGGGTCATGTTGACCTACAAGATACACCTCTTTCTAGTGTTGATGGGGAATTGTGGGTTGATGGATCCTGCCTGAATTGCCTGATGGCACTACATCTGCTGCTTATGCAATTACAACACTTCAGACAGTAGTTGAAACAGCTCGTATCCCACAAAAGTCAGCTCAAGAAGCTGGTTTGATAGCACTACAAGAACATGTGAGCTTAGTACAGAGTTGCTTGTTAACATTTACACTGATGGCCAATACGCCTTTGGCGTGGCTCATAACTTCGGGCAACTCTGGAAAGAAAGAGACTTTCTTACTTCACATGGGACACAAATAGTGCATGGGGAATTAGTGCATAATCTCCTTACTGCCTTGAGATATCCTAAGAAAGTGGCAATTGTTAAGTGTAGTGCACACAAGAAAGTGACTGATAAAATAGGGAAAGGAAATGCCTTTGCAGATTACACAGCTCGTAAGACTGCGATGCAGCAAAGTACCACATCTATGTATGTAGTTAAGTCACAGGCTGAATGTTGGCATGATGCCAGACAAGGGGTTCTGGATATGCAGTAATCTGCTTTTGTTGAAGAATTAGACCAATGGTCTAAGGAGGGATGATGAGGGTTGATGGAGGAATAAAGAAATGACAAAATGGAAGTTACCCACAGCCTATTTACATCCTATGATTCACATGGCACATGGGCCGGCACATTTTGCAGCATCCAAAATGGCAAAGCAACTTATGCAAGTTTGGGATCATCCAGATATTGTCGGCACAGCCAAAAAGATAGTCCAGTCTTGTCTGATCTGTCTCCAGCATCCTGGAAAGGGAACACGAACTCCAACAGGAGTGTTTGCAATACCTACTGCACCTTTTGAAGTTCTGCAAATGGATTACATCCAATTTGAACGCTGTAACAATCTGAAGTATGTTCTGGTGGTGGTTTGTGCCTTTAGTAAATAGGTGGAGGCATACGCCACGAAAGATAATACTGCTCTTATTACAGCGAAGGTGCTCCTAAAGGAGTTTTTCCCCCAGATTTGGAATTTGTCGAGTTTTGTGGAGTGACAACGGACCCCATTTTATTGGGCAAGTTGTTGAGTATCTACGAAAGGGTTGGGAATTAAGCAGAAATTTCATGCTGCTTTTCACCCACAATCAGCAGGACTAGTGGAACGTTGCAACTCTACCCTCAAATTGAAGTTGGCCAAAATACAGGCTTCCACATCTTTGAAATGGCCTGATGCACTGCCCTTAGCATTGCTATCCATTAGATCGATACCACATAAACCATCTGGCCTCACACCGTATGAGGTGGTTTTTAGAAGGCCAAAGAATATTTGGGGGATTCCTAAGCCACGCCCTATACATGATGCAACTTATGTAGTGATGAATGACTATTTTTCTCAGTTGACTGACAGTTTGTCTTCAATTTATCAACAGGTTCAGGAGACTCTTCCAGACAGGTCGCAAGGTGAGGGCCTCTGCTTGCGCCCTGGTGACTTTGTGGTCGTAAAGTCATTCCAGAGGACCAGCTCCCTAGCACCGAGGTGGCGAGGACCGGAATAGGTGCTGCTGGCTACCAGCACTGCAGTTCGAGTGACAAACAGGAAGAACTGGATCCATGCGACACACTGTTGCAAGACCTAGTGAGCCCAGCTGCGTTGGCAGATCACCGCAATATCCTGGATACCGAGAAAGGACAACCCACGTCACCTGAAGGACCTGAGGAAGTCTTCCCAGACAACACGATCCCTGGTACATCTCGATATCAGCTGCGACCCAGGAAGAAAGACACTTTGTTGCTGAAAAAGACTGTTTGAGCCACTGTCCTGGGTAGTGAAAGCCTGAGTTACAAAGGGGGGTAACCTCTTAGTGACTACTCGTCTCAATCTCAGTGAAGAAACCAACGTCTGCCTAGGACCTTAGGGCACCATCTGTTTTTCAACGACGAGATGAATATGTCTAAGGAAAAGAAGCAAGCTGCTGCAAGAGTTTGTGATCGAAACAGTATGTTAATTAATGGACTCACTTTGATTGTTTTTATCATTGCTACAATAACATGAATTGTAGAGGAAGTAGCTACTGCTCGAAATCTTCTGACTGCTGCTACTCCTGTACCCATTGAACACCACTATTTTTCTCTTCCTTATCATGAGCAGAAGCACAGAATGTCCTATCTCAACATTACGTTAATTCAAATGTTGCATCACACCCACAATGCTACGAACATTACCAACTGTTGGGTGTGTGGAATGATGCCAGCTCATCAGAAAAAAGGAGCAACGCCTTTTATTCCTTTGCCATTTTCACAATGGCTCCTGCAGAGCCTGGTTTGCAATATTGCGGGCTTCTCATATTGGTAATATTACCAACTTTGTTGTAGGAAGACTTAACGCTCAGTTAAATAGAGTCTGTTACCCTGATGAGGAAGGAGATCCACAAGCTAAAGGAACTGCATGGGAAATGGTGGAGTATCGTCCAGGAAATTCCTCCACACACTGTTTTCCCCAACACTCGAACTGTCAAGGGTAATGGACCTCCTGTTATAGCTGTTACTGGAGCTCGAGTAGACCTTTGTGTGAGCAGTATTGGCAATATCCCTGTGAGAAAAAGTGACTGTACCTTAGTGCTGAACATTACTGGAATGATCAATAGCAGTTTTTTGGTCATCACATAACACCTATTTCATTTGCGGAAATAAAGGTTATTACCATCTACCTATTGGTTGCTCAGGTAGCTGCTATGTGTCCTTTTTGCTACCACCTGTGTTCTTGGCACCTGCATCTTACCATAAAGACTATAAACTGTTTAATGACATTTCCAAAAATTGATTCAAGAGGACAATAAACAACGATGAGGTGGATCAAACTGATACTGCATTACAGCAGTACATTGACTTTAATTTGGGACTGTTCTTCTTTGTTGGTGCGGCCTTAAATAGCAGAAAGATAAGGTGCTTAACACGTGTTGTAGAGGCTGTAACCAATCAGACAGCCTTGGCACTTGGAAATATCACGGAAGAACTACAAATTGCAAGAATTGTGTCGCTCCAAAACAGGATGGCCCTCGATGTCATCCTGGCCGACAGTGGTGGAGCAGAATGCCGCATCATTGGGAGCAGCTGTTGTGTGTACATCCCTGACCACGCCCCTTCAGTTTTTGAAGCAATTTCTATACTGCACAAAATAGCCACTGAAATCCATCAGGATTCAGGGACATGGACTTTGACTGGATGGCTATGGACTATGTTTACTGTATAGGGCTGGAAAATATTGTCAGCCCTATGTATATTTTTGGCTATTCTTTTTACTTGTTGCCTATGTATTCAATGCGACCCAATGCTCTGTTCCCTTTGTATCTCTACCTCTACCTCATGAATACCGACTAAACAAAATGTCAAGAATGTAAATGCCCGCCTAGCTATGGACCAGGAAATTAATGAACTCATGAGAATAGGTCTACAGGATATCTTCTGTGCCCCTTCTAAGTTGTAGAGATGTCTTCAGCTACTGCTAAAAGGGTCATTTGTGGAAATCGAAAATAATTGCTGTTAGCATGAGCTGAAGCCATCTTGTTGCAACATCCATTTTGTTAGCCTTGTGATTCTTCCGTCTTCACTGTTGCTTGCTTTTCTATTCTGCTTAAGTCATCAGCTTTAGTTAACTCCTTCTATTCTAAGCTCAAGCAATGTATATGTGCTGAAAAAAAGGCCTGTAGCTGTTAGAATGCACCTAACTAAAGACATAACTGTCAACTGTGTCTTGCAACTGTAAGCAGTTCTGCTCCTCCTCCCACTTTGCTAAGTGATGTCCCATCTGCCCATGTTTGTCGGTAGTTATTCTTGTGTATGCTTGTACCTTCTATTTGTAACTACATGCTTACTCTGCAAGAAACTCTGTATATAAGGCCTGTGTTCTGTGACTTCAATGTACTACCTCAGGCAGCACTTGAAGGTGCTGTGTGGACGTAGTCCCACTCATGAATGATTAATAAACTTGTTATTTGAATTCCAGCTTCAGTGCCAATCTCTATTTTGTTAGTTTAAGGACCCGTGGCCAGAGAAGGGTGAACCCTGCACCGATGTGCCCCTAAAAAGGCATATTTCCACACCTTGACAGAGCTGACTTCCAGGATGCAGCCCAAGAAGGTGATCTGGACTGAGTCCTGCCAGAAGGCTTTTGGTGCCCTGAAGGCCGCCATGTGCACGGCACCCAAGCTCAAGGAACCCGACTTCTCCAAGGAATTTGTCGTGCAGACTGACGCTTCAAAGCATAGTGTGGGAGCAGTGCTCTCACAACTGAACGAAGTGGGCCTAGATCAGCCTGTATTCTTCCTTAGCAGGAGGCTACTCCCCAGGGAAAAGAGGTGGAGTGCCATCAAAAGGGAGGATTTTGCTGTGGTCTGGGCACTGAAGAAGCTGAGGCCCTACCTGTTTGGGACTCACTTCCGAGTTTAGACAGACCACAGGCCCCTCAGATAGTTAATGCAAATGAGGGATGAGAATCCAAAACTGCTGAGGTGGTACATCTCCCTACAGGGAATGGACTTTACGGTGGAACACCGTGCTGGCACAGAGCACGCCAATGCAGATGGTCTGTCCAGGTTCTTCCGCCTAAGTGAAGAGAACTCCCAAGAGGGTGGGTAGTTCTCCCTACTTTCAGCTGGAGTTGACATGTGTTAGACTTGGCATCTTTTGGCGTGTTTCCCCTGAGATTTTTGCTTTCTGACTTCCCGGTTCTGATTCTGTTTGTGCTGGCTTAGTGTTTCTGCGCACTTTTTCACTGGTAATCAGTGGTAAAGTGCAAGTGCTTCTGTGGTAAAAATGTGTTATGGATTGGTGTTTCCATGATTGGCCTGTTTGATTTATGCGTCAGTCCCTAGTAAAGTGTATTGCATGTGCCAGGGCCTGTGAATCAAATGTCGATGGTGGTCTGCAGCACGGGATTGTGCCACCCACACAAACGGCCCATAAAAGGTAACTCAGACCCACCATTGCGGAGTCTGCGCGTAGTTTGTAACTGCCATGTCGACTTGGCCAGTGCACACACTTGCCAGTCCCTCACCTTCCCTTTTCTTACATGTCAGCCATCCCTAAGGTAGGCCCACGGTAGGCCTGTGGGCCGGGTGTAGTGTATGTGAAAGGTAGGACATGCCCTGGTGTGTGTGGCATGTCCTGATAGTGAACTACGGCCAATTTTGTTTTTCGATATTGCAAGGCTAACTGTTCCCCATAGGACTGAATGGGGAGTTTGTTTATAACATCTTAAAAACATAGCTGGCCTGGGGAATTAGGTAGGAAAATAAAGTTTCGTATGCCTGACCTCAGAATCTGAAGATGCATCTTTTAGTGAAGGTGATTTTTACATTCGGTGTTTGAAAAAAACACTTTTAGAAAGTAGGCACTTTCTTGCTCAGTCATCCCGTGTGCCTCTGCTGGAATGTGGATTGCCTGTCTGGGTTTTGGATGACAGAAGGCTGGGGAGCAGGAGGGGCTCCAGATAGTCTAGGTGGTTCAGGAAAGGGCTGAATAGACCTGGCTTGCAATTGGGGAAGGGGGGGGGGGGAGATTTCCTTGTACCTCAAAGGGCCTGGTCTGCCTCTGACCATGCTGTCTCCACCTCCTGCCAGGAAGTCACACCAGAGAAGGCAAAACGGGTTCTGGCTGGGCACAGACACACTCTGCCTAAGAGATCAAAGGATTTTGGGATATAAATATTGGGGCCCTGACTTTTAGAACTCTTTTGGATCAAGAAGACTGCCAAGAAAAAAAGTTAAAGAATCTGTGAGGTGGAACTACCACTTTGCTGTGTGTTTTGCTGTGTTGGCCTGCAGTGGCTGCTTCTGTCTTGGCAGTGAAAGGACTGGGCTGAACTTTCTGCAATATACTTTTGTGCGTTTCTCCAAGGGTTTGAAGTAGAGCTTGCCCCCTGTTCAAGAAGTCCCAGGCCCCAGCAAAGACTTCAAGCTCTTCTGCCCTCAGCACTGGGGACTGTGTGTTTTGTGCTGCAACAGAGGAAAAAGTAACCCGACGCCGCTGCTGACTTCGTCTCCTGAAGGAACCGCAGAGGGCACCACTGCAATGCCGCACTGCGACCCTGGTCTCACCGACTACGCCTGCTGATGCCGCTGCTCGCACCGTGACCTGTGGGCACCGCACTGCCTCGCTCCACGACAACGCCTTGTTATCCCCGATGACGCCACTCCATGCCGAAATCTACGCCGCTGCTTGCACTGTGGTTCGAGGGCACTGCTCGTAAAGTTACACGACACACCGCGCCCTCATCCCACACCTCAGCCTTGGCCTACCGACTCTGGCACCATCAACTCCAGTTCGTCATCTGATGACAGCGCTTCAGCCACGCCGCCGCCGCTGCTTGCACCGTGACCTGCAAGTACCGGGAAGAGCACCGCCTTCACCTCGCACAGTGACCCTGGTCTCACCGATGACGCCATCTGATGCCGCCACCGAGCCGCTGCTCGCGCCGTGACCTAAGGGCACCGCACGCCGCACCGCTGCACTTCGCACCGCAACACCCGATGCCTGCCGACGCCATCGCTCCTGACTTAATTAGAGGGGAGTTCGAACTGCAACGCGTGTGACTTCAAGGGCCCCAACGACTCCTGCACCGACCTCCGGAACAGACGCCTGCGGAGGCCGTGCTTTTGGAAGCTCAACGAGAGGTTGCAGACGTCCTGCATTTCTAAAAGGTACTGTTTGCGGGTGTTCCCGACAGCGTAGCTGGTCCGCGATGCCGCAGTCAGCCAGAACTGTGTGGATTTGTTTGCTTACGATGCCGTGATAGCCCCGGACGAAGCTATCGACCTCGAGGGACTATTTTTCAAGCATATTTTGATAATTGAAGATTGGTAGGTACTGTATTGTGGTTTTTTATCGTTTTTGGTCTTGTCTTAAATATATAAAAATATTGGATATTTTTCTAAACTGGTGTGGTGTCCTTTTGTAGTGCTTACACTGTATTACTGTTGGGTATGTGCAAATGCTTTACACACTGCCTTTAAGATAAGTGTGACAAGCTACCAAGGGGATGAGCAGGGGTTATTTTAGGAGTGTAACTCCCTTATCCTGACTAGAGTGGTAGTTTCTGCCCGACTTTGGCACATGCCCTAGCCGACCAGAAATCCCATTTCTAACAGTTACCACCCCCTTCTTTTTTGTGGGGCTGGGAAGAGGCCAATAACTGCAACCCATGAACTATAGAATTTCGCACCGTGAATAGTTTTTAGGTGTGTCTCTTGTAAGAGGACAATGACCCTCTTCAATTTGTTACAGCAATCAGCCACTACTTTACGTTTAACCAGTCTGTTAAGCCCCTTTGTGTTTAGTGAGAGTATGTTTAGAGGAACAGCCATGGTGAAACAGCGTGGGCTCTTGGGTCAGCAGGCTCTTCGTTCAGCAGGTAGATGTTTTGGGGAGAGGTAACTAGCGGAAGGGAGCGAATCACGAGCCTGATAGAGATATTTAATGATTAGCAGCAAGCTTGGATCATAGGACTGTCTGGTGCCTTGGACAGAGTGTTATGAGTGAAAGGATTGTGTATGTCAAAGTACTGTCCAGGTAGCCGAGAAAGAGAATGCAAGGGGTAGGGAGAGGAGGAGAGGCTGGTGTGGAGGAGATAGAGAGTGAGGACAAAAAGAGCCAGAGGAATAAAACGTACAAGAAAAACTGTAAAAATAAATCAGCAATCCCAACCCCTACCCACCCCTTGGAATGCGTAAAGGACACATTCCCCCACCCTTATTCTACATGGGACACACTTGACCATGAGCAGGCCGCCTCGAAACCAGCTGGGTAGCTACCCAGCCATTTAGGATGAATAGTTCGTAGCAATCATACAGAAAGGGGTCATGCTATGGCGAATCAAGACAGTAGAGATGTGTGCTGGTGTTATGTGTAACGGGTCATTGTGAGGATCTATTGGGACGCCAAAAATATAGGATTTGCAGGTGTCTAAGCTCTATCACCGAAGGGAGATTAGGTGTTGCCAGAGTAGAACGTGAGTGAGCTAACTAGAGGTAGCACTCTAGGGCGTATGTGACTGATGACGAGATGTGAGAATAAATTGGACCAAAAAAGCTACTGGAGAGGCCTTGTAAAGCCCTGTGATATGTTGAGGGTGTAGATCAATGTGAGGAAATGGTAGAAATCTACTCAATGAAATGGCCGGGGCGTCATGGGGTATCCATTGTGGATCCAAAAGGGCCAGGTAAACGCTAAAAGACGGTGTGGGTAACGTATGTGGGGAGGGCTCTATGGTCGTACACCACTTCTGACTGTTATCCAAGTGGACACAAGGGCGTGACATAACAGCCTGTGTAGATAAAGGCAAACCACCATTCGATCAAAAGCCTCAACAGTTTAAACAAGAAACATCAAAAAATATACTGATATCCTCAAACATTTCCATTTGCAAGAAGTGTAGCGTTTATGCTATTAGATATGCATGCATATCTTATGTATCTGGTGTGGTGTAACGAGGTGTGGGTACATTATGGCAGTTCCAACCGGGTCAGATCGGGTTGCCCCACTGGTATCAAACAGAGTTTGTGCTTGATAACTTTAACTTAGAAATGGAGCCAAGAGACTGATTGATGAGTTAACTAATAGATGGGTTGAGTAACACGCATGAGATCCTAACCCCGGGGGTCTTCCAAGAAGTAGCAGAAAGAGTACAGATCCTCCTGCCCAATAGGCGGAATGGGAGGTGCAGTCCTGGTCGGAGTGAACACATGTTCTGAAGCCGGAGGGAAACCGCCTAGAAATGGACATCAGGGTCCCCCCAACCCCACACTTGTATTCTAGATAATGGAAGATTGCTACCCATGGGTATTAGAGGTGGGGGTTGCGATGTTGACTAGGTCCTTTTCTGTGCATGTTTCCCCATTTTCAAGCATTTTTTATGTTTCCCACTGTTTATTAGAGGATGGGCTCTTCATTTTCCCTCGAATGTCAAATTAATCTTTCCATTGTATCGCCTCTATACCCCTCTTTGGAAAAACAAGGGGGGGAAATCTCCTGAGAACAGCAATTGTGTGGACTGAGGGTAGTAACTGGATACACACAAACTAGAATGTTATTTACTCTGGGTGAGTTTAACTTGCGCCTTAAATTTGCTACCACATTTCACACTGCTGTATTTGTAAAAATGTTAACTGCCAATAAACAGAGGTTTTTAAAAAAAACTTAAGAACTGGATAATGCCAGCAGTGGGGGCTGGATGCTACCCTGTGGGGTAGCTCACCATAATTTAACGTTAGCCCACCAAGCTAGGGAGTCACTTTGACGAACCAGGAAGTGACAGTGAGGACCTGTGACCTCTACCAGTGGGATCTTGGCAGCTCCACGTAATAATAGTTATAGACATGAGAGAGTTAGATGGCGTTAGCAAGCCAGGTGGACATTAGATGTTAATTGTGGCTCGGACGGAAAGAATCCAGGAACTTTTGTAGCTCTGCTGGTACCGGGAAAAGTAGAGTTTTCCCATGGATGATGATCCAAAATTTCGAAGGGCCAGTGAATCTGTATGGAAAGTTGTGGTCTTTAAGAGACTGGTGGAAGGCCAAGAAGCCTTATCTGACGGTTACTGTATCCTTTAAATAGTCCTGCACAATATTGATTCTGGCTCCATCCCAGACGATATGTTGAGCTTTCCTCATATGTACCAGTAGATCTTCGGCATGGCTCTAGGACGCGAGTTACGAGGGTTATTATTATTATATTATTATTTGGAGTTTTATACCGCGCACGGTTACCCTTGGGCATCCCAGCGCTGTCAATAGATCGGAACCGCGCCCAGCGCATATCATCTCAAACCGGGAACAGGTGGGTTTTTAAAAGTTTACGGAAACGCAGAGTATTGGTTTCTGCCCGGAGTCTGAGTGGCAGGGTATTCCAGGCGGAGGCCGTATTCACTGAGAACCGTCTCCCACCAGTGCGGGCTCGTCTTACTCTATCAGACTGGAGAAGAAATTTATGATCAGAGCGAAGAGCCCTTGCTGCTTTGTAAGGTTGGATCATATTCCTCAGGATCGCTGGGCCCTTCCCCTGCAGACTCTTCTGCGCCATGCAGAGGGCCTTGAAGGTTACTCTTTCCCGTATCGGGAGCCAATGCAGTGCCCTCAATGCTGGTTTAGCAGACTGCCTTCTGGGGACATTAGTTAGCAGTCTGGCTGCTGCATTTTGCACCTGCTGCAACTTCTTGAACGTGGATTCCGGAGCGCCCAAGAAGAGAGCATTGCTGTAATCCAGCCTGGAGATGATGAGCCCCTGTATAAGCAGCTTGCGAGAGGTCTCAGGGAGGAGTGACAGAATCTTGCGGGCTGACCGGAGCATACCAAAACAGACACCCGCGGTCTTTTTGGCGTGTGTACTAAACGTCAGGTCTTGCTCCAGCCACACTCCCAGGCTCTTCATCTCCTTCTTTGGGCTGGGAAGAGCTCCCATGCAGTCAGGCCAACAGCTAGGAGAAAGGGAGAAGGAGGACTGGCCTAAGATCATAAGCTCGGTCTTAGAGCCGTTCAGTTTCAGGGATGAGTTACACATCCACCCGAATACTGCCTCCAGGCAGGAATGGAGCGCCGCTGGGTGCTTATCTAACTGAGAAAGCCCCACCACCAGCTGCGTGTCGTCCGCATAGCTGATGATGTTAAAGCCGAACGGAGACACCACATCCTCCAGGGGGGCCATATATACATTAAATAATGTAGGGCTCAGTGATGAGCCCTGAGGAACCCCCCACTGGAGGGCGAAAGGGGGGGACTTCTCGTTTCCTTCCCAAACTTCAAATGACCGTCCACCTAAAAAGGAGGCCATCCATCCCAGAGCCTTCCCTGTGACACCCAGCCTTTCCAGTCGCTGGAGTAATACCTGATGATTCACGGTATCAAAGGCCGCACTCAGGTCCAGGAGGATCACTGCCACTGACCCCCCTGAATCCAGAATGCATCTGGCCTCCTCCACCACGGCCAGAAGGGCAGTGTCTGTACCCTGTCCAGGCCTGAATCCTGTCTGGGAGTCCCGTAGCCGGCCATTCGACTCCAGGAAATTCGAAAGTTGGTAGTTAACCAGCCTTTCAGCCACCTTACTCATCCCGGGGAGCAGGGAAATCGGCCGAAAGTTAGCCAAGTCAGTGGGATCAAGGCTCGGCTTCTTCAAGAGAGCTTTTACAACTGCTTCTTTCCATCCAGGTGGCACCACCCCCTGTGAAAGCGACAGGTTGATCAACTCGGTCACTGGGGCCGCAATAGTCGACGCGACTTGTTTAAGATATCGCATCGGGACAGGGTCTTTGGGAGAACCACTCTTCAATTTCCCAAGCACATTCAGCACTTCCTCCGTAGTCACGGGGCCAAAAAAGTCCAGCTCAGCGGCTCCTACCCTTTGCTGAGCAATTGGCTCTGCTACTGCAGTTGGCTGAGGGAGTGAGCGTAGGATGGTCTCGATTTTTGAGTTAAAGTAAGTAGCCAACTCCCGGCATTTTCCCTGGGGATTGTTGTGTATAACCGGTGGGTCGGGAGTTTTTATTAACTCTTTCATTACTTTAAAGGATTCTCTTGAAGAACAGGTGGCTTTGCAGATTCTTTCATTGAAGTGTTGGATCTTAGCTTCCTTTATCGCGTTCTTATATGCTCTCATTGCTGAGCGGTAGTTGTTCTTACTAACTGTCCCCCAGTCCTTCCTCCACTCCCGTTCCAGCCTTTTACAGCTCTTTCTCAGGGCCCTCAGTTCAGGAGAGTACCATGGGGCCGAGCCCACTCTCTTATCCCTGATGAGCATCTTTTTCATTGGGAGAATGGCATCTAAGGAGCTACTCAGCCAGGTCTCTAGGCTGGCGTCCGCCGCCACCGGGTCAGAGTCCCCATGGGGGCATGTTGATTCCAAGAGGGTAGCCCATTTATCCAAAGGGAGCCTCGACCAGGCTCTATCCGTCCTGAACGTCCTAAGTGGGGGAGAATCCCAGATCCCAGGGGCCCAACTGAATAAGACCAGGGAGTGGTCTGTCCATGGGAGGGCAAGGGGAGTTGGGGCAGTCAGGTACTCCATATTGGAAAAAATAGGGTCTAACAGGTGACCCTTTTCATGGGTCGCCCCTGAGTTGATTCGTCTCAATTGCATGGCATTCAGGTCGCATTGTAGGTTAGTGGCCGACATGTCCATTGAGTCCTCGAAATGGAGATTCAAATCTCCTAGTAGGATAAAGTTCGTCGTAGAGGAGGCTATACAGGTAACGGATTCCATTAATGAGTCAATGAAACCGGCCACTGCCCCCGGGGGGCGGTAAACCAGGAGGCCTGAAATAGCGACCGTGGGGGAGAGTCGCGGGGAAAATTGACAGCTTTCGCAGTCCTTAACCCCGGCTTCCTGCGTTTTACACGTGAACGTATCACGGTACAGAATGGCCATACCCCCTCCCCGTCCCATGGGCCTGTCGAGATGCAAAATAACAAATCCCGGTGGAAGGGCACGAACCATATCTGGGCCTGATGTGGACGTAGTCCATGTCTCTGTTAGAAATAAGACATCAAGGTCCTGGTCCAGGATTAAGGAATTTATTTCTGTGGCATGACAGGGCAGTGACCTGCAGTTCAGCAGACCGCATGCTAAGTGTTTTCTAGCCTTATGGGCCCCAAACCCTGGACGACACCTCTTGCAACTGACAAAAGGTAGCCCATCCTTCACAAGGTACCCACATGTATCCACTTTAAGAGGACGTAATGACAGGAGCTCACTTGCTTCGTATCGACGACGGTTGTCCTGCAAAGATGTCGCGACGGGCAAATTGGCAGGCCCTAGGCCCGGTCGGGCCCGGACGGGCACAGACGGGCTTTCCTCTGGCGCTCCTCCGGCGCGACGATGCGCGCGTGCGCTGCGCGCGACCATTTCCTCCCCTAAGTAGTGTATGGCAAGGGGCGGCGGTCCGAGCTAGAGCGCTAATCCCGGAAGCGACGTGGGAGCGCTTCCGACCCACACCTAAGATGGCGGTCGGGGGTAGGGCAGCGAAGAAACACCTAAATGGTGAGTCTAGTGCATAAACTTTTAAATGCAAGCAATGCGATCGTGTTGGGGAGGCAGGTAACAATAAAAGCACAATTTAGCACCGTTTTAAAAGCACGAGGATCAGCAGTTAATACACAATACAAATGTTAAAAAAAGAAGAGCCACAGACAATATCACGTTTCAGGAGGCAGCGTTAGGTGACAGTCCTATCTATTGACCAGCCGGACACCAACAGCGCCCCCTAAATAGTGTTTGCCAAGGGGCGGCGGTCCGAGCTAGAGCGCTAATCCCGGAAGCGACGTGGGAGCGCTTCCGACCCACACCTAAGATGGCGGTCGGGGGTAGGGCAGCGAAGAAACACCTAATTGGTGAGTCTAGTGCATAAACTTTTAAATGCAAGCAATGCGATCGTGTTGGGGAGGCAGGTAACAATAAAAGCACAATTTAGCACCGTTATAAAAGCACGAGGATCAGCAGTTAATACACAATACAAATGTTAAAAAAGGAGAGCCACAGACAATATCACGTTTCAGGAGGCAGCGTTAGGTGACAGTCCTATCTATTGACCAACCGGACACCAACAGCGCCCCCTAAATAGTGTTTGCCAAGGGGCGGCGGTCCGAGCTAGAGCGCTAATCCCGGAAGCGACGTGGGAGCGCTTCCGACCCACACCTAAGATGGCGGTCGGGGGTAGGGCAGCGAAGAAACACCTAAATGGTGAGTCTAGTGCATAAACTTTTAAATGCAAGCAATGCGATCGTGTTGGGGAGGCAGGTAACAATAAAAGCACAATTTAGCATCGTTTTAAAAGCACGAGGATCAGCAGTTAATACACAATACAAATGTTAAAAAAAGGAGAGCCACAGACAATATCACGTTTCAGGAGGCAGCGTTAGGTGACAGTCCTATCTATTGAGAAGTTGGCTTGCCCATTGGGACTCGATGAGCCCCTTCTATCTCAAAGTCTTTATAAAATTTGATTCCCAGGGTGTGGAGCCAGAAATTCGATACAGGTGTTCATGTCACCTTCCACCATTTCTGGTAGCCTGAATATGCGCAGGTTTCCTCTGCGGTTCTGATCCTCCAACTTGGAGATGTCTTTCATCAGGGCCTTGATCTTGTTGGCGCTGTGTCCACTCGTCTTCTTAGAAGATGCAAAGTCCTCTAGTGTCCCAATCCTTGTCTCTGCTTCAGTGAGCCAGCCAGCCATATTCTCAAAATCGTTCCTTAGGGCTTGAAGGGCCAGGTCATGTAAGGTGCTGAGCCGCTGTATGATCATATCCAGGCTGGCCCCGGAGTCTGTCTTAGGTTTGATGGGGGGGGGAGGGGGTGGGGGGTCATGGGAGTCTGGCAACAGAGGCCTTGGCTAGTTTTAGTGCCAATTTGTTGTCTTTATTGTCGCTGGTGCCTTTGCCCCTCTGATCTGCCATCATGGGGCTTGCTGCGAACACAAAGGGAAATTATGTGGTTGAGTATCAGCATAAATTGTTTACAGGAATAGCAGTAGTCAGTCAGGGGAAAATGAGCAAGGCTTCAGCATTGGTCATGAGGTCAGCAACTATTTTGTTAGTCAATCAATATACTGGGGTATGTTGGACACGGTCACGCCGGACCCTAAGAACCATTTAAATTATAGATGCAGGACTAGAGGTGGGGTCATGAGTAGCACTATTTTTTAGATCAGTCACCACTAGCATAATCTCTGTAGACAAACTGTTGGTATGCAGGGGAGCTGTTGGTAAAGTATTTGCATCCCTGAGACTTCAAAACAAGAGGCAAGCTCTACTTCAAGCTGTTGTAGATCTTCCTCAAGCAGGAGACACAGCACACAGCAAAGTCTTAATTCTCTCCTTGGCAGAAACAGCCACTGCAGGCCAACCCCAAACAGCATACAGCAAAAGGGCAGTACTTCTCTTTCAGTTTTCCCAGCTCTTCTCATTGGCATAGGCTCCTCTTGAATTCGAGAAGTAATCTAAAATTCTGGGCCCCACTTTTTATAGCACAAATTCCTTTGTTTTCTGATGGCAAAGAAGTTCTTTGCCCAGCCAAAACCAGTTCTGTCCTCTCTGGTGCAGCTTCCTGGCAAACGGTGGAGACAGCATTGTCCAAGGCAGACCAGGCCCATTCAGGTGTGAAGGAAATCTCCTACCCCTACTCTTAATGCAGCCCAGGTCTATTCAGTCCAGCCCTGATTCACCCTGGAAAGGCAGGACACACCCCAACGTCTTGCCCCCCCCCCCCCCCCCCCCCAAAAAAAAGTCGCTGTCTGAACAGAATGCACATCCCCAGCCCCTGTCACTCCAAAGCCAGACAGTCAATACACAAACCTAGTAGAGGTACACAGAATGGCTAAGCAAGAAAATACCTACTTTCTAAAACTGGTATTTTCAAACACAGAAAGTAAAAATCATCCTCACTAAAAGATGCATCTTTATATTCTGAGTTCAGGCATACTAAACTTTACCTTCCTATCTTGTCCAAATAGGACGTTATATTTATAAGATGTTATTAATGAACTCCCATTCTATTTTACGGGACAGATAGTCTTTCAATAGTGGAAACTGAAATTGGCAGTATTTCACTATCAGGACATGCCACACACATCAGGACATGTCCTACCTTTCACATACACTGCACCCTGCCCACAGGGGTATATTGGGCCTACCTGAGGGGTGACTCACATGCAAGAAAAGGGAAGGTTAGGGCCTGGCAAGTGGGTGCACTTGCCAGATCAACATGGCCGTAGCAGACTGCACACAGACACTGCAATCGCAGGCCTGAGACCCTTTTTCAAGGCTGCTTGGGTGGGTGGCACAATCAGTGCTGTAAGCCCCCTAGCAGCATTTGATTTACAGGCCCTGGGCACACACAGTGCACTGTACAAGGGACTTAAAAGTAAACTAAATAAGCCAATTATGGAAACACTAATCCATGACAACAATGTACAGATGAAACACTTGCACTTTGGCACTGAACAGCAGTGGCAAAGTGCCCAAAAGCATCTAGACCAGCAAAAACGGAGTCCAACACACAGTAAAAACACAGGCGGCAAAGGCAAAAATACAGGGGAAGCCCACACCAAGGATGCCAGGTCTAATAGCCACTGGTCAGAGTTCTTCAAGTATGACATGGAGGGCCATGAAAGATGGAGACATGGAGGCAGGCTCCGCCTGACATCTGCGTGTGGTCCCCATGTTAGCAGCGCCTTATCTGACTATCCTTCTCAATCCAAATAACTGACTAACATATACAACACTCAAATTACTTTCATATTTTCACTATACTAATTCATCACAAATCCTTTATGGGTTCAGGAGTAGCGTGCTACTCGCCAAAAAAGTGCTTTGACGCCTCGTCAGTGGTAGTAAGCGCTATATAAATGCAATTACAATACAATCTGTATTTAGTGAACAAACCCTCAGGCACCGAATTGTGGTATGTACCGGGGTGAGACAGGGCCTGTGGCCGCAATGGTGGGGGCGCTTCATGCTCCCGTGGCATTCCTATCATAGATTGTGAGCAGGGGGCTCTGAGAGAAAGCAACAAAGCAGCCATAGAAAGATAGTGCTACAGGAGCAGGCACGGGCACTCACCCAGGCACAGATACGGACAGGTGTGCTTATGGGATGGGCACTCCATTGGGTGCAGTACGCCGTGCCTCCTATCCGGACCTTATTGCTGCGTGCGATCGTCTGGCGTCTTGCAGTATGAAGAGGTAGCGAGAGCCGCCATATTGCCTGCAATGATTCTGTCCATGTAGCGTGGTAGTTTCATGTGTGTCCAGCAACCCGCTCACCAGTGTGCAGGTCTGTGGTGAGTATGATGGAGAGCCTAGTCAGCGCATATTTAGGGAAGGCTCACAGCATTATTACAGAGATCGGAGGCAAAGGCCGTAAGGACCAGTCGGGGTGACAGCGGTCATGTGGCCGTACTACAAGCAGGGTCTTCGGACTGAGTGTAAAGATCATTCTTTATGCAACTATGCAGGCTGTTAAGTGTTCATTGAGAGGGACCCTGGCAGGGATTAGGGCACTGTGCTTCCTGCCTCTAAGGCACTAATGAACATGGACGCTGAGTGAACCGTGGCACCGCCATGTTGTTTTTCTTGGACAGCAGCGGTAAGGAGTGCAACCAGGACGAACCCGCCCCCCGGTCCACCACTTCGAATTTCACATCATAGTGCCCGTTGTTTGGTTTGCATCTGTAGATTAGCTTCAGGTGTTTGGTAGGCCGATTGCGCACCAAAGCACTGGAAGCTGCAGGGCTGGGAGCAGAGAAGTCAGATTAAGCCTCCATCTTGCTCGGACTCAGACCAAGCTTCGAAGTACAGGAACATTCTTTTGAAGATAGATGTTTATTGCAGATTTTAGAGCTTCACAAATGATTAAATCAACATAAGCCTTCTGTTGAGGCGATTGTGTTTTTATCATAACTTTAGCAACATTTGGATTGAAGTAGGGTTACCCCTGAGGAATAGGTTACCGACGGGACCAACTTTTTTTTTGTAAAGGCCAATGAATTTTAAAATAATGATGATAATAAATGTGGTAAATGAGGAACAGCTGGTACACGAGGTAAGATTAAAGTCCATTTAATCAAGACGCAGAGGAAAGTACAAGAGCAGACTCTGCCAGGCACAAGCAGAGACGCAACTGTCTTGGAATGGAATCCACGATTAAGCACAAACATAGAATGGGAATGAGGGAACATTCGTAGGAAAACAGATCAAGGGCAAACATTCTATTGTAAGCTAGAACAGTAACCTGAGAGTATGTACTACAATAAACATATCAAAAACTGGTAGTTTACCCACTTAAAATATAAACCGCTGATGCAAGAAGTCCCTCCAGAAGTATTTTGGGGAGGTCTAAACTATTTCTTTAATGATTATATAATTAAACCGAGAAAAAAAATATTATGTTTAATAAAAAAAACACAACACAAAATGTTAGACAAATTCCTATTAGAGTACCAGCTCCTTAAATTTCCATAATCTCGAAACACGAACAATTAGTGGTTAGCAGGACAAGGCTAAACTACAGACATTTTCATAAACAAATTGG
Source organism: Triturus cristatus (assembly GCF_964204655.1). Taxonomy (NCBI): domain Eukaryota; kingdom Metazoa; phylum Chordata; class Amphibia; order Caudata; family Salamandridae; genus Triturus; species Triturus cristatus. The sequence continues at coordinate 324,955,349 of NC_140592.1, forward strand.
GAGTCACGAGCCTAAATTGCGTATGTTGGCATGTATACAGGGACCTCTGCTTGCCAAATCTACAGAAAGCATGGAAAACAAAAGGTCTAAAAATAGTTACGTGAATCACTCACACTACACGCCCTGTCTGTACAGGAGTTCACGATCAATGTCAATCACTCTGGAAGTGGGCGAAGCATTGATGATCGCACAGGGTGGGGAAATACATATTCTTAGGCGAATAACGTATTTGTTAAACCAACTACAGCCGAAAATGCGTTTTTAACTTCTCTCACCCCAAAAATGGCAACTAGCCTGTACACATGATCCACCACAGTTAAGCAGTAGTTTTGGCAATCCACTTGGTAGGATCCAACAAAATATGCGCGTCATAAGCTGAGCGCAGAAAGTGGGACAAAGAAAACTCATCTTAACCCCATCCGCATGACACATCATTCCTTTCTTTCCAATATGCGGTCTACACTGAACACAAATAGTATCACGGAACTTTATACCCAGGGCCAACCAGAGCCCCGCCCTGATCAGCCTCCATTGGGTAAGGAGACATAATTACTCAATACCTTAACGCCCCTTTCGAAATATTGCAGCTCCAAGTATTTTCAAACAGTGGCAAAAGACATTAACTAGGCTCTGCGTGACGGAGTTATGTTCGCCCCCACCCAAACAACGCACACAACTCCCCGCCTTTCATAATGTTTTAATTTGTCCAGCTGGCAAACACCTGTGAAGGGTCGGCTGAACGCTGGGGAAGTTGTAATGGAAATAGGACAGTCGTTATTCCCCAATCGGCGGCCATGTTGGTATAGTACCCTATCACTCGATCAACCCTCGCGCACAATATTTTATTAACAATTAATGATGCTATTGCGCATTACAAATAGCCGCAAAAAATATGGCCAAACAAAAGCTAAAAGGATACATATTATTTTCATTGAAACTGTAAAACGCTTCTTGAAGGCCTTCTCTAATATTCAGTTATCACAAACTTTGGGATGAATGTCTCGCTCCTTCCTTTTAAAGCGACCACTTGTATCTCTCGATTACTCATTGAATGTATCCTCCACCTTCTATTTAACCCCCATCCAAAGAATGGGTTCGGCCAGGCTCAACGTGTTTCGACATGACGTCACCAAATTATTGAATGTGGGCATGTTTTGCCTGACTGTACCATGGACTCACCCTGACGACGCACACACGCTACTTAGAGCGTAAAAAACATTCCAGGGGCGCGCGCGTCAGTCTTACTCACCATCGCCTAGTTCAACCGAGAGGGAGGGGGATGCGCGTGCGCAGCCTCTTGGTCTATTTTTTTTCCGTCAAGTGCGCGCGCCTTTCTCTCTGACACTAGTTAGTCAACGGCGGTGTCTGCGCTTGGCTGTCAGGTAACGAGACCAGACCCGGACAAGATATCTCGAAGATACATCTACACCCCCTTCAGGTAAGTTGTCTGAAGCGCGCCAGGCCTCTACATTGAAGTCACGGGGTACTCCTTCCTGTTTTTAATAAGAAACTGACTGATCTCGAACTGCTTCCACTCTGTGAGGAGCGATGGGAATGTGAGACGGCCCCCTGTTTTAACGATACCTTTAAACACTCTCGCTTGAATATATGTTAGGTGACCATAGTTTTCCTCTGCAATAAAGTTAGATAATACTGACAACCCTTCCTCTGACTCGTAGACTGGCACCCTGCTCAATGAGCTGATGTCCATGGCCTGATCACCCTGGGCTAAATTCGGAGCACACTGCGCCTCTTATGTATAATAGGTAGCCAGTTGTATAAATCGTGAAGTCAGTCCCTCGCACCCCCTTCAGAACGTACACCGAAGGGGGTAGTGGAGACGAAGCCCTTTTAGTCCCCAGGCCTCTTCTTTGAGCTAACATGAGCAGGAACTGCCCCTCAAGAACTGCGGTCCGCACCCAATTTGAGCTGAGGCGCACATGCGTATCCCACACAAGAAGTGTAACCCATTGAGTCAATTTCACAGGTCATTCATTGACTTGAGAAGTACGGGCTTAACATACTTTTCTATCCGCCCACGAAAGCGAGGTCGGAAGTGTAGATAGCCCTCAGAGCATTTGGACCCCACCCCATATTGAAGTAGGAAATGTCATGTGCCGCTCCTCCCGCAGACAAAATGCACGGATCTCCATTTCTTTATTTGCTTTGCAGTACACAGGACTGCCATCTTCTCCGATGACCACGAATCTACATGCTTATTTTAATTTCTCAACACAGTGCATATTGTGACACCGGCCGTAGCAACCGGTGGTTGTTAGGGAAATGGCAGTCCAAATGAGAAATGATTGTCATCGGGCGGAAATGTCTTATTCTGAAATAATTGGCCACACCCCAGAAGGGTGGAGGAGGAGTGTAATACCCTCTGAGGAAAAAAACATTCTTACTCTTCTCGTTTAGCCCATTAACGTGTTTTTTTTTTTACATACGTTTTATATTAATCTGACCAAAACACTGCTTCCATTTTCCATGATTGATACCCCAGTCTTCCCACAGCCTAAAGAGGTAGTCCACAGTGCTATCTTTTTCCTAGTGCAGATAAATGAACGTGTTCCGGAAATGCCATTTCAATTGCTGGAGAACTGCGTTGCTTATCCGTGTACACCTATGTGAAGCCTATATTTTTTAGGTGCAGTACGCCTTACCAACCCCACGCATTTCATTCACATTTTGTGTTTATCAGAGGTGATTGATTACTTGTATATGGTTATTTTTGTAGTTGGTTGAGTGTTCTTTTGCTTTTTATGAAAATGATTGTCATTGCGTAGATTTTCAGTTTAAGTAGACGAGGACTAGCCAGCAAACTATGACAATAACGCTGGATGCCCCATCCTGCGCTGGTGACATCTCCGTTTCATGATTGACGGCAGCGGAGTCCAGTATCAAAGGATGCGCTAAATCTGCAGTGGGTTCCGCTCGCATTAAACAATGGTCTGTCTGTTCGGTATCTAAGTTTGATTGAGGCTTAGAGTTGACTAATATAATAATCTAAAGACCCCCCCCCCCCGTGATTTACTGTCAAATCCCCGCCCCCCCCCCCCCCCCGGATACAGAACATCAAATGTTATCTATCACCCAACTCTACTTTTCAGGAGTACAACGTGTCATTGTCGAACATGGTGCCATGATAGGTAATCCCCTCCCTATGATGCCATGGGCTTTGCAGGCAGGGGATATAAGGCACAGCCAACATGCAGGACTGCAGTTTTTGCCCAAACTGTACAACTGGCACAGCCGGCCACAGACCACTTTAGCTGTATGAAATACCTCGTGTTACAACTTTAAAACAAGACAATATAATAGAAGTATTAACGGAGCCAAAGTGAGATTTGGGCCCACCCCTTCAGCCACTGGCTTCCACGTGTTTTTTTTCGTGCTTAGCAATTTCACCGATGGATTGTCCATCGAGGCCATAGCGTTTTAAAGATTGTTACACTATACTATTGGTGTTCCCAGTAGGTGTTGGTGATAAGGCTTCATGTAGTATTTTAGCTAGACTGCAGATGTGACATATTGCTTGTAATTAAGACACATACCGTGTCCAGAGACGTATTTACTTACAGACACAAGGACGTCTTAATTGCTATTTTTGCATTCCGTTTGGACCATTCAGCCTGTAGTAGATACAGAGCTATTGACTAATTGCTCTTGTGTGTTTCACTTTGCTGTCACACTAACATGTCGGATTTAGATTTTTTGTTCAGAGTAAAGACTTGCACTCACATTTTTTAAGATGCAGCAAAAGTACTGGCCATTTATCAAAAGTACCTTTTATGCAGCCTTTTGCTCTGTATAACTTTGAACACAAACCTGATCTTCTGACTCCTTTTCATAACAATCTTTTTTAGAGGGTAAATCTTAACTCTGCTACAGCAGGCTGTTCAGCAAAGGAGCTCTACTCCCAGCTTTTGTAGTCGAAGATATTGCTTCGTTCTGGGAATTTCTTTCTAGTATAACTAGGGCGACACGTATGGCTGCCTTTTACCAACCACTTCTCCTACCAGTCATATAAATATGGTTGTTTGCACACTTGTCTCACTGCCGGTAAGATTGTATGAAGTTAAGTGCTTACAAAACTACCAAAGGTGTATACTGTGACAGTCCATTCAATATATCAGTGGTATGGGGTCAAACAAAGTCGTTCAGAGGTGTTAATGGCATAGAATTTGGTTGGCAGCCAGCATCCTGACAGTATGATTATTGAATTATTTGTATTATATTCAGAAGATGTCAAGTAAATCATATGATTCATAACCTGGGCAAGTTAAAGGAGCTCTTGAATCTACCTTAAGCTGGTGATCTATTTTTATACTTTGAACTGTTAAACCATCAGGGACAATCTTTGTTACCTGATCAGACTCAGTAAAATAAATTCGAACATGAGAATGAGTCTGGTAAGCAACCCTCCTGGATGATTAAACCCCCCCCCCCCTTTGACTGCAGAGTGAAGTTCCAAGCTTAACATTTTTCTTTTTTACTTGTTGTTTCTGGTTTCTTATGGGTTTTATTTTTATTCTAAGTTTCCCTTTTGTTGACAGTTCGTAATAAAGTGCAGAACATAGCAGGCATCTATAAATCCCCTGAAAGAAAGGCACCAGTAATCTTTACTGTAGCCATGTCCAGATAATGTACAACTCGGAAGAAACAACCGAGCGAAAATGAAGGGAGTAGACCATGACATAGAAGGCAGGATCTAACTTACAAGCTATAGCAACCAAGCTGTATAATGTGTATTATGCAATGTCAATGTCTTCACTGCAAATGTGTACATGAGAAAATAAAATATGTATGAAGAAAAGAGAATGAGCCAGGTACTACCTATGTAAAGTTAAATAGTGGCATAACGAAACAGTTTCTTAAAAAAAAGTAACAAGTGCAATGCCACCCTGGGCTTCTCAGAAGAGAACTCCTGACGACACCGATTCCACTCTAGTTGGAGCCCCTCTTAACTGGAGCAGATTCTATTTGAAAGGGTCAGTAATAGTACCACAGAAAGATGGCCTAGGGTTTAAATCTCTGAACATAAGGGTATGTATATCCTCGTTTTACACTGAATTGGCAGTATTGCAGTGTGATAATTCAACCACTCTGGATTTGAAGGTACGATTGAAGAGAAGGGGGTGCTATTGGTGGTAAGCCATTTGTGCATAGAAAGCTGGCACTGCTGTTGAATGCTGCATTTACCATGCTGTGTGAAGGAAGTGCCTGTGCTGTGTATGTTCTGTGTTAGGCTCTCACTGCTACTTGTGCTGTTGACTGTCTGGTTTGGACGTGTAAAGAAACGTATCATTTTACGTGTGGCTTGTACTGGTGCAGTGCAGACTGTACATATTCTAAGCTTGTACCAAAAATGTAGAGAGGGGGGGGACCAGGAGCTGGTTAATGGTCCAGTGCCTATGCTCCGAAAAGACAACGCCGCTTTTAACTCAAGGAGTAATCCCAACTCTTTTTAGGTAAGAACAGTAACTGTCTTCTACCCGCGATAAACTTGCGGACCTGTTTTGTGATTCTACCGTAGCGATACACTTGTCTCGCTTACCCCCTCATTTGACCACACTTTTGGTGAGCCTTCTGCTTGGCCTGGTGGAGGTTGTTGGGGCCCGTGGGATTCAGCAGTTATCCAGCGCGACTTCCTTGCTGGGTTGTGTGACTACCACCGGGCCCCGATACCGATCGCCTGGGCTTGGCATGGGACTACACCCACAGCTGCCCGCTCCTCTGAAACTCAAGAGTAGTCTGGGCTTTTGATATATGAGAATATGACTGTCTCCAAGCAGTATGTGATCTTTCTCATTGCTGCTTACATATACCGGATGACATGGCATCGCTGCATATGTATTTTAACCCCTCTCTCGTGTTATGTTTATTATTTCTTTTTTGGTCTAGGTCTAGTGCAAAGGGGGCACAACAAACTCCTTGTCACACACTACCTGTTTAGGAGACACTTCACCTCCCCCCCCTGTTGCCTAGTGAGAGGGTGATTATTACCCCTCCCACTACACATAGTCTGGGCACCTCTCCCACGCTTTGCACCTCCACTGGTCCTGATGAAACGCCAGGGATCATTTTGACCACTTAAAGGCGCGAAACATGTCGACCGTTTGACCATTTTCTCTAGTTACCGCAGACACATTACGTCTTGGAAAGTAACAATCTATTCACGTTTTTATTGTACCAAGGGTACCTCTTTATTAAAATACCCTCCTAGGTAACCCTTAGGTATTTTTATCCTTGCACACACTTCCCTCACCACAGAACTTGGTACTCTCCCTCCACATACCCGCATGCACCCATCGGCAGCTCTCTAAAAGATCTCCGCTAAAGAGACCCTTCGGGGGACCCGTAGGGCATTGCACCGCCGGCCCGACGAGGAGCACAGCCCGATGATGAAGCATGACATCCCTCGGGGTGTGTGAGGGCAACAAGAGACACCCTTGCTGTCTCCCCCCATCCGAAGTACCTCACCCTTGACCATAGACCCATAGATCTACCTTGTTTCTTTTTTCTTTCTCCTTGTTGTGGTTTGGTCTCGGTTGACTCTCAACCATACCGACCCTGGAACAGTGCCTTCTAGTAATTACCCCATATTCTAAGCTTCACATGCTCTGTATGTTGGGTATTGGTATGAACTCACTGCAGTGGGAGAGGGAATAAAGGCACACCGAGATGGGCAGGAAATTACAATTCTTAAATCACATAACTCAAACCAGACACCATGTTCCCAAACTGGCAACCCAGTTCACAAATCAATGTGAAACCGTGATCAATTGCAATTCAGGAACCATACTCCTGTGTTGCTAATAAAAAATAAATGAACAAAATGGTTGCAGAATCTCAATTTCACTGAAACATTTAATGGAATGTTATGATGAAGTAGCAAATACTGAAAAATGATGATGTTTTAGTGTTATGGTTATTCACTAAAGTATTAAAAAAAAAAAAAAAAAAAAAAAAAATTCCATTGCTTGAATTAATCTGTCATTTGGTAATTACTTGGGACTGCATCCCAGTGCATAGTTATTTTGTTCACCATTGCCCCTCAGTTTGGACCCAAACTTTTGCAAATTAGTCTTGACCCTTCTATATTAGGAACAGTCCAACCCGAACTGCAAACCAGGTCCTACCGGAACACAAACCAAGACCAGTTTTGATTTAGTTGGGGCTCATCAGCCAGGTATAACTTGTTTCCAGTGACTCAGGCATCATTCCTCTGCATGTTTTGTGGTGAACTATAATTATCCCATATTTTTGCTTTCATATTTCTTAACGGCCGAATCTAAATATTTTGTTCTGTGACCGACGTTTTTAGGTAATGCATCCCTGAATAAGAATAAAATTGCTTCAGAAGCTGTTCTGAGACTTTTATTTTTTTCAATCTTTTAAAAATATTTTGCACTCGTGGTGAGGAGTTCGGGGCATAAGTTTCCAAGTATGTTACAAGGATTTATCTTTCGTCAGTGGTTTCCAGGAGCAGTCAAATTGACTGAAAGGAAGACACAACAATATGAAATGCAAAAAAGCTTTCCTTTATCTCTGTAGTAATATTGAAGTCAAAGTATGGTTGATTCTGGAGTGTAATTTACGCTATATATTTATTATTCTTGTATGTCAGTGATTTCTCTAGAGCTATTAGAAAATAATGTATTCCCTGTTTAGTGTCTGCTTAATTCATTTTTGTTCCTTCAATAATGGAAGATTAAAATTTGCTAACACATTGATGTTGCATTTCAAAAATACTGCACATGAGTCTTGTCTAGCCAGTTCTTCTTTGATTACTGGTTTTAGAGAGTTAATTGATGAAGAGTGACAGCCCAAAAAGAAGATTTGACCAATACGGTGCTTCCTAAACGTTTTAGAATTTCTATGACAAACATTTGCGACCCACCTAGCTTTAATGGACACGAGGCAGGCAGTTTTTATTAATGTGACTAAAGCATTGTGTGGTAGCGCAATGTCATTTACAGACCGCACATTTCCCATTGAAATGGCCTCTAAATGTGCAGAGATATACAGTTTTACTGATTAAAAAGTATATTTCACTCAAATGATGTGTGGAAATCTTGTTTCAGTGAATATTTATCAATTGTGCATCACCAAGTAAAGTGCCATGGTTTAATCGTATTAAAATATTTGTTTCCATCAACTTCATGGTTACCAAAACTGTGCTTCATTTTTGCTTTCTTCTTTTTGATTTGAGCAATGGGGAAGAAACACAAGAAGCACCGCGCCGAGTGGCGGTCCTACGATGCCGATTACGTGGACAAACCCCTAAAGAAACCATTGAAACTTGTTCTTAAAGTTGGAGGAAGCGAAGTAACGGAGCTTTCTGGTTCTGGGCATGATTCTAGCTATTATGATGACCGGTCAGATCATGAGCAGCGGGAAAGGCACAAAGAAAAAAAGAAAAAAAAGAAGAAGAAAGCTGAAAAGGAAAAGCATATTGATGACGAAGAGAGAAGAAAAAGAAAGGAAGAGAAAAAAAGAAAGCGGGAGAAGGAGATATGTGACACTGAAGGAGAAAATGAATGTGTTGATCCAGCCTTGAAAATGGAGACTGAAACAATAGATCGACCAGTGAGAGCATGCAGGACCTATTCAACGGAAAGTGAAAGTACCGTCATACAACGGTTATTGGAACACTTCCTTCGTCAGCTGCAGCGAAAGGACCCTCATGGCTTTTTTGCTTTCCCAGTCACTGATGCCATCGCGCCAGGATATTTTGCAATAATAAAACATCCCATGGATTTCAGTACAATGAAGGACAAGATAGCATTGAGTGAATACAAATCGGTGACTGAATTTAAGGCAGATTTTAAATTAATGTGCGATAACGCTATGACCTACAATATGCCTGAGACTGTGTACTATAAATTGGCTAAACAGCTGCTTCACACAGGATTTAAGATGATGAGCAAAGAACGACTGTTAGCTTTGAAGCGCAGCATGTCGTTTATGCAAGAAATTGATTTTTCTCAGCAGGCTGCTATACTAGGTGATGAAGACATTGTGGTTGAGGAACCTGTCCCTGAAGTCGTAACTGTGCCAGTGGAGCCAACAAAGAAAATGAAAAAGCCAAAAGAAGTTATCAGTTCTATGTTTGAGCCTGAAGGAAATGCATGCAGTTTAACGGACAGCACAGCAGAAGAACATGTCCTAGCATTGGTGGAGCATGCAGCAGATGAAGCACGTGATAAAATCAACAGACATTTACCAAGTTGTAAGATGGGCTACCTAAAAAAAAACGCAGATGGATCTCTACTGTACAGTGTGGTCAATTCGTCAGACCCAGATGCTGAAGAGGAAGAAACACACCCAGTTGATTTGAGTTCTCTTTCAAACAAATTATTACCTTCCTTCACCACTTTGGGGTTCAAAGATGAGCGCAGAAGTAAAGTTACATTTCTCAGTAGTGCAAGTACGGTACTGTCCCTACAGAATAACAGCATTTTTAATGATCTGAAACCAGATGAAATGGAGCTACTGTATTCCGGATATGGAGATGATACTGGCATTCACTGTGCGTTAAGCCTGATGGAGTTTGTGAAAGATTCTGGAACTTACACAAAGAAAATGGTGGATGACATGCTTGATCAGATAACAGGGGGTGATCATTCAAAAACGATGTATCAAATAAAACATCGAAGAAACATCCCTGTGAAGCATCCAGAAGAAATGAAGGCTGGCGAATCAGTTGGCATTTGCAGCAGTTCAGTTTTGAATTTCATGTCAATGAAATCTTACTCTGACATGTCTCTTGATATTTCTATGTTGAATTCATTGGGAAAAGTAAAGAAGGAGCTGGATGAAGATGACAGTCATTTGAATCTAGACGAAACAGCAAAACTATTGCAGGATCTTCATGAGGCTCAGGCTGAAAGAGTGGGGTCAAGGCCCTCGTCCAACCTAAGCTCCTTTTCCAATGCCTCTGAAAGCGATCACCATAATATGGGAAGCCCTTCTCATATGAGTGTGGGGGAACAACATGAAACTGTGCATGATCCTTATGAATTCATTCAATCTCCCGACTCTCCAAACCATTAATAAATGTGTGCTTTATGTTGATTAGTTGTTTTAGACTGTAATTTTCTGGTATTGTATGTCATGTGATTCATATTTAGTAAAATTCACCAACATTTGCAAATACATTTTTAACCGAAGAGACTGTGAAACCTCATGTGACTTCTGGTCTATTGTTTGGTTTCACTTTCACTGAAATGCATTATTACTTTCAGTGTAATGTAATCCGTAGTTATCCATTACTAAACAAATTAAAAACATGCTTTTTTAACTTCTGAATGTGTAGAGTTAATTTACTCGTGCCCTCAGCACGATTATCACATAATTTACTTTACTTTCTTTGACTGCTTAATGAGGAGTTCGTTAACACAAATCCCTGTTAAAAAAACCACAAGCAGTAATTTGTCAGACATAGCCTGACATTTGACGTCTGTCTTTGAAGCACAGCAAACGTGACCAGATAAATCAGAATTAATAGGCCTCTTTCTGCATTGCTTGGACTTTCATGACCCACTCTAGGAAACGTTGTATTACATATGGTTGCCTTCAATGTTGTAATTCCTAGACCAATCCATATATGGCTTTGAGGAGTTGCAGTTGAAGTTTTACTGCATAGATGTTCCATATGTGGTTTCCAATTTCACTTTTTTTCCACTATGACTCCAAAATGTGTATTGACGTGTGAACATCTTCGTTGACTGAACTACCCAATTAAACTGTCTTTTAATACCGGCCAAAGTTACCATAGTCTTATTGTCCTTGATTTGAAGTTTTTTTTAATGTTTATAGATTAAACATATGAAGTGGTATCGGTTGTCGTTGTAAGCTCATCTGTATAGTGGAAAGGATAACTAGAACATCTGCATAGGCCACAAAAGGAATCCGAAACAGTGGCTAGTTTAGGGCCATCTCTGTTGCTGGGTTGAACTTCAAAAAGGTCAGATACGTAAAAAAAAAAAGTGTTGAGCAGGATGTGCCTTGTTTTAAAATGTTATTTGTGCTGATTTTGGCATCACCCCCCTCCCATCAAAGAGTTTTACCGTGACCTAGTTGTTGCTGTACAATTCAATGACTCTTTGTAGTAATCCTGGATCTTCGCACCAGAGGGCTAACTTGGGTCAAAGTAGAGGTCTATCCACCTTATTAAAAGTGGTTGAGAAGTCTTTTGAAGATGGTGCCTTTTGCATCAGGGTGATTACTACAACAATATTATCACAAGACACTGTACTGTACGTAGTCTAGTAACCAGATTGAGAGGGGTCCAGTAAGTTGATATTTTCCAGATGGGTGTAGAACTTTGACCCCAGAGACAGCCAGAATTGTAACAATCCTCAGGGCTCAAATTGAATACGCCTGTATGAAGAAGGTGGCGACTGAAGGATTATATTGTGCGTTCTACTGAATATACTTAATTTAAATAATTAACCCGTCAGTCCCTTTTGGATTTTTTTTATATTTGTTTTAGGGAATATTCTTCTCAGACTGTAAATGTAGGCTACATCTTTAAGTATTTTGTACTACAATAACATTGTGACTACATCTACGTGCACAAGCTGCTGTGCATGCTACGTACCACCCCACACTCTCACCAAGTGCTCGTTCATTATTCATCCAATTAAACTATATACTTCCAATTAATTGGTTCATTACAGCTCTCAAGAAATCGGTACATGTCCAAAGTTTGGCAACTTGCACTGAAGTCATCCTTCTTACTCCTGATGCCATGAGGGAGTATATTTAAAACGATGGCCTTGGAAGTAAATTTTTCATTAAATGGGAATATTGGAATATTTTGGGCTTTGAGAAAGAGGAGGTTCCTCGAAAAACATGTTGACTTGCATGTACTGATTCATTAAGAGTTTAATAAACCAATGAATCAGAAGAACATTAACTTTATCAAATGAAAAATCAATTTGAAGTGGAACACACATTTGGGACTGTCAATTATGTAACTAACCTCCTTGAGGATACTATGAATTTAATAATGCGCCATTAGAGTATTGGCGCAGGAGGAAAGAAGGAGCTGGGCTAATGGCTCTTTTCTACCCTATAATTGATACCATAAAGTAATCCTAGCCATTTCAGTCATCTCCTTCTCCTTACATTAGGTTGGGCTTATAGCCCGGCAGCCTTTTCCAGGTGAGGCCTTCAGCAACCAGAGGCTCATCTCTTTTCTTGGTGCAGTGCCCCACCACCCCAAATATCCAGTTGGATATTGGGTGGGGGAATTCTAGCCTCGGATCTCCAGCTATTCTTTCAACGTTTATTTGTATTTCTCAACTGTTTTTTGTAAGTAAATGACCTCATAGAGCAAACATAAATTATTCCGGTTTCTTGGTGATGTATTTAATGTACACTGCTCCAACGTAATCATTGTTATTGTCATTATTCCCCTTTGGTACAATAGTTTAATTTACTCGAACACTTATTCTGGTCTGTGCGATGTCCTGTGTGTACAGAAACTGTTTTACTCTTTGATAAGTTTACTTTTCAAAGTGTAAACTGCTTTTATTTTGATATTATTTCGGTGGTTTAACAAAAAAATATATCTTTTTATTGATTTAATGGAAACCAAAGATCAGTGAACAATGAGTCCGTGCGATAAGTCATTGTATTGTTGTATATTCGTGCTTCTTGCAACATGGCCACCTGTGGTCATTAGGCCTTTCTTTGTGTTCCCACTTCCCCAGCCTTCCAGAATACCTGTGAGTATTCTAGCTTGTACTTCAGTATTCCACCCTTGTCAGTTGATGGTCTGGTCAGCTGGCGAGGTGTCCGCTCAGCTGTGCTCTTAAATAAAACTACTCTTGTAACTTAATGGAAGTGTCCTGTTCCTGCTTAATCTAACCTACAATGATTTGGCTGACCAGACCAGAGAGGAAGCCGTCCCTGCACAGCTTAGAGCAACACCTCGCACCAAGAACCCACAGCAGGTCCACCCAACTGCTGCCAGAAACGAGAGCAAAAAGAAACGAGAAACCTGAGAAACAAGAGGAAACAAGAAAAATGAAATGAAGAAAACAAAAGAAGAAACCAGTCTCAAGTATCTGTCACTCGCTTCAACCGTGAGTCAGGTGCTGGGCTATGCGCATTTCTCCCCGCATGCGCCGCTCCTTCACGATCAAAGCATTGCTAGGAAGTGGAGTTACCATGGAGCAGTGTCTCCAAGAAGCATTTCTCTCTGCATTGCAGCTTCCTCAGCGTGTGTAGCCATGCAACGTAGAACGTCACGACGCAGCGTAAGGCCGCAATCTTGTGTGACATTTTTCACCGCACTGCCACACTCGTACACTATTATTCCTTGCGGTTGTATTTTGGTTAGCAATTACGGAGGTACACACTCGTCGAGGTAAGCTGTGGCACGCAAACTATGGTGTCTTGTACACAGAGGACACTGAGAAATCACTTGGCAATATAGTGAAACGCTAAAGAACTACAATACGGGATTCTGTAGAACCAAAGGTAAATCCAGAAAATTGTAGACTATTTTTTATAAAGTATTTTATGTGATTTATGGAAAAAGTCTCGCCGGGATGTCATTTTGCCTGCTCGCGGCCAACTTGATGTTGAGGACCGTGAGCAACCAAAAAATGACCGCTACGCGTGTTTGCACTGTGCTACGTGCAATTCGCGTAGTACGAAGTAGCGCAAACTTCGCAAGCTACGCTAGCGTAGTGCTTTGCCCAGGCTTAGTTAGGGCGAGCAGCGGGCCGAGCCTGGGCAGCGATGACAGTAAGTGCCAAAGCCAGGAAAGTCAAGTGTTGCAGCCTGCATTTTAATGTACATGTCTTTGAGGAAGACTGCGGTAGGTAGTGATTAGGGCCGGCTGCTCGGTTCTGACAGAGGACAGCTCTAAGAAGAGGGTTAGGCCCTAACCCTCTTCTTAGAGCTGTCATCTGTCAGAGCCGAGCAGCCGACCCTAATCACTGCCGCTTCCTCAATGACATGTAAATTAAAATGCAGGTTGCTGCACTTGGCTTGCCTTTCTTTGGCACTTACTGTCATCGCTGGCCCGGCCCCGCTGCTCGCCCTCAGACTTTAAGAATAGTTTGCTGTTTGTGCTGGAAACTTCAGTTCTTGGCACTGGTCTAAAGTTTACACACCAACTTTTAAAAAGAAATTGATTACGTTACTTTATTTTGCTGGAACCAATGACATCAATATAATAAATAAAATCATTGTGCTAGTTTTGTAAAGATTTGTAGGCCCCATGTCTAATTGAGGTAGTAAAGCAACGTTTTTTTGTTTTTTTTAGTACAAACTATTAATTACAGGTTTTGGACAGATTTATGATAACATTGCATTTAGCAATACTGGAGAAAATGATATTCAATATTAGCTTTTCTTCCAGTGGTAAATGTAAGCAGTCTCTGCCTTGCACGTGGCACGGGAAAATAAGGGAAAAGTTATCTTGACTTATGCTGTCCATTTGACCCATGCAGTGACCCTCAGACTCTGTAAAATAGTATGCCATGAAGAGTGATGATGAGTCCTTAATTAGCTCAGCACTGGCTCTCTTTCAATGTGGGGCCCTTCAGTTTCTAAACTAAATCACGAATTTGCAGGGGTTCTGCCATATTCGTTTAACCTTTGAGACACTGAGGTTGTCATCCCCAGAAGAGAATGAAAGAGAAATGACATCAAATGTTCATGCACACACACATAAATGCTTGTGTGCGCGCGCACACACACACACGCACTCATACATACTTAACCAATTAATGTTTTTTATTAAATGACTGTTATATTTTTATTTTGTTATAAATATGATTAGAATACCTTAATCAGCTTCATCACAATTAATGTCGGGGAGAAAACTTGAAGTACTCCCAAGGTAGGGCTTACATCCCCGCACCTGTGGGGAAATAAAAAGCGATATGAAGGGGAGCCGCGGCCAATGGCCAATTAGGTCAAGGGAGCCGCAGGTCGACAAAGTTTGGGAACCACTGGTCTAGGATATTAGCTATACATAATCTTGAATCTTCTGTATATCGGCTGAGAAGGGTGTAGGAGACGAGAATTGGGACAAAAAATATGGGCTCCTATTACTAGATGGATAGAGTAAACCGAATAAAGCAACTGGTTGAAGTCTATTAATGGTCTCCCTCTTTCATTTCCTGTTTTTTTTCTTCTCTTACTCTTTGTCTCCTTTTTAGGTCTCGCCTACGCAGCGTGCATGCGCTGAATTGGAGGAGACCTTTAGCAATCGAATGAGTTTATCAGCCAAAAACGTGCACGCTTTGCATTGCTTTGAATGGCAACGCGTGCACATTTGGCGATTCCCTTGCGGGAGTGAGCTTTGAAACCATCAGTTTGTAATTAACTTGCAACCAGATGGTGCCCCTGCTCGCTCCCACAAGGGAAAGGTCTCGGGAAGTTTACATCAGTACGTCACACCGATTGGCAGCTGCGTTGTTCAATCCCACCCGCAGAGGAGGCGGTCTTTCTCCTCAGACGGCGCCCTTGTTATGTCTTTGTGCCATATTCGTTGGGAGTGCTCATGTGAAACACTGCTAACCGTGCTCTGGCGGGGAAATGAAAAATGTTTACGGGTGCTGGTAATACAATTATTCATGTTGATAAACGTACCAGTGCTCGACGAGCCAACAGCTGCTGTTGTCTTCACTGAGGACTTCTGACGGGCCCGTTCGCCATCTGTCTCCTCCGATGTGTCGTAATGCGGGACTGCGGTTCTCTCCTCTCTTCCGCCGCAAATGAAATTACACCTAAAACAAACAGGCAGCAGATGTTGTATTAACCGGGGCGTTGGTTTTAAAAGAGGGGCTGCCAGCCAGCCTCGTGCAGGACTGTCAAGGCGAATGGGCACGCGCCGCGGCTGAAGGTGCAGGTGTCAGCCTCCAATTAAAATTGATCGGTTCCCCGGGCGCGCCTGACACATCACTTTAGCCCGCCTCAGGTTCTTGAGCTAACATGGTACTCCGGGCTTCGTGATACAGCATTGCAGCTATCATGTTCCCGTTTCATACGTCGTATGCAAAAAAAGAGACCGGTCTTTTCTTCTTTATTTCATTGTACAAGTCTTTCATTTAAAAGGCTGGAATTGGACTCGTAATTTGCAACAGATGCCCTTGCTTGACCAGTTGTACATGTTCAGACTCTTCTAGTCACCCGTCGTTAAACAGGGGGATTCTCCATAATATTTTAGCTTTTAAGGGACACTTCACCATCCAGGGAGCACTGGGAGACTTTCCACCGTACACTCGCACGTCAGGATATTTTCGTAACCAGTAAAGGAAGTCACCCGCATTTAGCTAATTTCTTTCTTTCTATACTTGCTAATTGGTTTGCGCCTGTCTGCATACAAAATAAAGAGCCATTACCATTATAAAGCGCTTTGTATAAAACATTATCACTTGCCTCTGAGTTATACGACTGCCCTCAGAATAATATGAACATTTCGCTTTTCATTTCCCGGATGTGTATTAAGAAAGATGCGCTATGCAGGCAACCGCATTTTTATTGAGAATCCCACAGTCGCCACCGCTAATGGACATGTATATTTCTAGCGGGGGGTGGGGGGGCGCGCTCTCCACCCTAAATTCTTTCCTTTGTTTTTCACGGTTCCAGGTCTTAAGTCGATTAGAGAACAAGGGAGCAGCAACCAATCAGCGGGGTTCGGCAGTAAGGCTTTAGAGGGGAGGGAAGTGAAATAGATGGGACAAGACGTGGTTTTTAGGTCGAGGACGTCCGGTCAGCCGAAAGGCAGAACCGGAAGTCGTAGATTTAATGACTTGGAGAAGAGGGGCTTGAACCCGCCCCTCTTCTCCCCTGTTCTCCATTGGCTGGCCTCTTGAATGCTGGCCAGCCATTGGAGAAGAGGTCAGTCATTCAGATTAGGCCCCGTCCTTTTCAGATCGGGGGGGCGTGTTTTTTGCAAGAAGTCTCAAGGAGGAGACAACAGCAAAACACGCCCCCGAATCCGAAAAGGACGCTGCGTTTCTCCGAGGCATTTCTGCTCTGCCTCGGAGAAAGGCGGTGGTGTGCCTTTTGCTCTGCCTTGTTGTTCCTCTGGGAAGGCTTTACAGGATACAAATACTCACATGCCTGTCACCTTGGAGCACTCTGATACAGTTCCAGGGACTGTATTTCACAAACCAATGTATTTATTTATGCTTTTGGAGTGACTAAAGCTTATGCATTTAACTCTGACTGTCTCAGTTAAATATATTAGCGGGAGATTGCGAAGTTTGGGAAAGAAAGTCAATCCCCGCTCACTAATGAGTGTTTTCTGCACTTCATGCACGAACTCAAATTTTTCGTCTTCTATGTATTCACGTGCAATATTCAAGACACACATTGCCTGGCTTGATGGGGATTAACCCGCAAGTGAACAGGAAAGGTGCTCCTGGGCCGCCGTCGTTTTTTGGGAGGGTCCTGGTGGAAGGCCCCAGCCTGCGACTCCACACACGCGGGCCCAGCCACAGATCAGCAGCGGACCCACAGTTTGTTTCAGCGACGTGTAATCCGAGGCCCACTAAAAGGGCAAGTCGCAGCTGTTCCGAGAAGAATAACTTGCACCAATTACACCCGGGCACACGGTCTGCTGCACATGCGAAACCGGCCCGATTTCATTATTTATTAAGCAAGCCCGCAGCTTCCTCGGGTGTAACGGTGTAAAACGTAACCTGTTCAGGGTCTCCTATTGTGCTGCTGCACGGCACGTCTGCACTCCGTTCAAGCGGAGGGTGAACTCTGGAGAGCTGCCCCAAGTGACGTACAGGCAGCGAATGACCTTTCCACGCTAGGGTCTAGACTCCGCTGCCGCAGGCCCTTTGAAAACGTGTTTTTTTTTTTTTTTTTTAACCTTCGCTCTTGGAACATTATACGAAAGAAAGCATAGAAACTACCGCTCTTGTGCAGTCTGGACACTATCGGCTTCCATCAAGCACTCGGCCACCTGACTTGCCCTACACGAAGGGAGCAGTGACCCACTGCTTGCGTCTGGACCTCCCAACTTCCACTGGCGGCTCCTACCAGGCGGCGGCGTCCGCTCTGTCCTCTGCTGAGATCGCAGTCTGGGCCAGCGCACTGCCCTGAATTGAGGTTTGCTTGGGTTCAGTGCGTATTTACACAGGTGGATCCCAGGCCCTCGCAGCCATCGGTGTTGCCTCGAAGTGTTAAGTCACTAATAAATTGAGTCTCTAACTTCTCTTGGTATTTAATGATTTTAGATTTTTACTGCGACTTATGGTAGGATATAGTCTGAAACCATCGTTAGCTAAGCCAAGGCAACCGGCTTGCACTGTGTGAGGAGCTCTGCAGAGGCCGGCTTGCAGTGGGCGAGGCTGGGCCAGAGAAGCTGGTGACATTGTGAGCCTCTTGTGGGCAGCGCCTACCAGGACTAGAACTGTTTCTGCTGTGTGCAGTGTGGAACTACTTTTCAACATCACCAAAGCTATAATGTCAAGTCAGAGGCAGTGTAACCATCCATAAAATGCTGTGGTGCTGGTGTCCTCACACGAGCACTAGCAACACGGCTAAAGCTGCCTGTCGCCAGGCCTTAAATTCAAAGATTCCCCTCCCTACCCCCTAATATTTCAAAAAGTCTCCTCTTCGCGTTCTCCTACCATTTGTGCAACAAACCTTTATTTCACATGCCCCAACACAGACCTGGTGAGACCTAGCTTATGCACCAGTCACGTTGAAATCTTGACGTCCGTCCCGATGTTGGACAGACTGGATGTGTAACTCCTATAAAGTTTCTTCCTTTGTGCAGGAGTCACTGTTCTAGCAAATTCACGTTAACACCCCGACCAGAACAACACTGAGGTAAAACGTCCAAAAAATACATGTCATTATTTACCCCCGCAATTTGGGTGGTGGACAGTTGAACGTCAAATTTAAAGAAAAACAAGCATTTACAATGCAATGGTCTCTGCATTGGTAAAGTTAGAGCTATTGGCAGTGCTCATGACATTATTTTTGCTTATGTTTTTTGTTTTTCAAACATTTAAAGAAACGGCATTGTCATGAGCAATGCCAATAGCTCTAACTTTAACAATGCCGAGACCGTTGCATTGTAAATGCTTGTTGTATTATCAAGAGCTAATGGTCCCAGCACGGTGTTAATTTCTAAAGCTGAAATGCTTCAGCTGCAGTGGGATTCAAGGAGTCTCGTCTGCTATGAAACCGAAAGCAACAAACATTTCAGCTCTAGGAATTAACCCTGTCCTGGGACGGTTAGCCTGGAAAGGTTTGACTCCTTTCCCGGAAAGGAGTCAAAGTCTTACAATTATACAGGCATCTCCTATGGCATCAATGCCCCTGTTTATAGCCTCATTCCAGGGCTGAGGTTACTTCAAAATCTGCAGAAAACAGTGTTTGTGCCAAATTTAGAATTCTGCGCTAAGAGAGCTTGGACCTCAGATTTTAACGACTTCAATTTCAGCAGGTCACTTTAAATAAACCACACCCTGGAGTTCCACTGATTATACTGCAATGCATGTCCTCTGCTTCCACCTTCAACACCCCATGCACAGTTTGCTTGCTATGAATGTCTACATTAACCTAGTTCCATCTCAGTTTGCACATTTTTGTTTCTCGCATTGTCTTGAAGTGCTTCAAAGTGCCAAACGGTGACAAGGTACCATCATTGAAATGCAATACTTAAATAGGTAGATAACCTCAGCCGAGGTGTCCACTGTGCTACACCTGCGCCACCCGAAACCCAGGGATTTTAAAGTTTA
Source organism: Triturus cristatus (assembly GCF_964204655.1). Classification (NCBI taxonomy): domain Eukaryota; kingdom Metazoa; phylum Chordata; class Amphibia; order Caudata; family Salamandridae; genus Triturus; species Triturus cristatus. The sequence goes on from NC_140592.1 coordinate 324,975,091, forward strand.
TCAGAACGTTAAATCGGTTGCCTGCTCTACAGGAATAATTGGACAATCACAGAGAACCCCTTCCTTTCCACTGCTTCTGGCTGAGGTTTCTATAACCTTTCTATTTATTCTACTCGTGCGACTTTCATACTTAAGTATGTCATCCAATAAAGTGCGACTGGCACCTACTCTGGACCAGAAGGATGAATGTCCTCTAGGCTACGCCCGCCTGGCTGGAGGCAATGCAAGTGTAATTACCACCATCCAAGGCCTGCACCTGAGCAATACTGGGAGAAAAGGGGAGGAGAGTAAAAGTGACACAGATGGTTTATGTCTTGCTTTCAGTTACTGCACATCTTCCTTCAATATAGGACAGAGGGGCAGCAACACACACAGAGGTGTGGCGCCGCGGCCAGGGCCACTGACTCCGGAATCTGGGGATCACGGTTCGATTCCTGGCGCCGGCGGCAGATTAGCCCAGCACCATGCGACTCTGGGCAATAGCTTGCTTAATCTTCCCGACGGCCCCCAGCTCCTAGAGACCCTTACGGGTGATTGTTCACGCTTTACAAATGTGGATTATTATTATTATTATAGACGCCTGTTGTAAAATGTGCCCTAAACATGGTTTTCATGCCATTCCCACAATGCATTATACATTCGCAGGTGATGTCCTATATGTGTGATGTTGTCTGCGCTTCTGTATCCGTGCTCCCCACCCTGCGAACTGTGCTGTCGCTTGGAGCAGTAGGACACCATCAGGCGCGCAAAGTCCATAGGGCTAAAAGGGCTTCAGCCCTCCCCCCCGTCGTGTCTCTGGGCTGCTACAGCTCGAACTGCTGTGACCTCGGCTGGGCAGTGTCTGGAACCTTCTCTCCGGCACACCCCAGTTTTTCGCAGGTCTTTAAAGACCATTTGCATATTTACATACCTTTGCAAACTGGTTACCGAGGCAAAGTTTTTTTGTCTGGTTCCAGTATCCCCTGGGCTCCCACTCTGCCTATTCCTTACATTTGTATTTTACATTTACTGCTGTAGTGTGAGCATGCTTTTCATGAAATGGAATATAAAGTAGGGTTGCCAAAAGAAAAATACCAGCAATTTGTTGTTTAAAAAGCCTGCAAAGGCCTCATCTTGACAATGATAGCGGTATAAACAAGATAGTATGTGTTAATTTGTAATGTGACTTTTCTGTCTTTGTTCCCTTTAATGATCAGTCATGGATCATTCAGGCAGCCCTAGATCACAATTGAAAATGCTTTCTATTTATATTTGCTGTTGGAAGTATGCACAGATCAGTGCTAAAAATATTTCTTTAGGTGACTGTTTATTTTTGTACAGTCAGGGACATCAATCTAATGAGCTGGTAACCCTAATCACAAGACTAGAAGTTTGTTGCAAGATCAGCACATTATTTCCTCCACTTGCACTCACAATGCACTTGCGCTGGTCACCCTGTACTTCACCCTGCAGTGACACGAGCACACTACTCACCCTGCACTGCTCAATCTGCAATCTCACTCAAATAAGCCCCTCACTAACCATACATTTATTCGTCACACTCTGCACTTACATCTGCACCCAAATTCATATGGTCACCGCACTCACCCTGCAGTCACTCCTCTTACCCTACTCACATCTCTCACCGTGCACTCACATGCGCACTCCTGCACGCCCACACAGCGCAGAGGGTTAATGTGCCTGCTACAAATATTGTGTACCATGCAGATCAAAGAACTGAGTGTGAGTAAACTATGAGTAGCGCTATAAAAAAAAAAAATGTTTGTCAGAAAAGGGGCAATTGAGAGATGAGGTGCATTGGTGGCTAGTAGTAGTGAGGGAATTCATGGAGAAAGAGGAAATGGGGGCGCCAAAAAAGACTGTGTGCACTGTGTGCGACCAGTGCTAGAGTGTTAGCTCCCCCCGAAGTTCAGGTCTAGTTGCGCCCCTGTACACACGTATTGGCATGTCGTGCCCCATCAAGGTTTTCGTCCTAAATTACAAAAGTACACATTTACATGCCCTGCAATCCAGCATTTCAGATAGAGACAGCTGTTTTTGCCCTGATGGCCTGGAATAATTCTTGTAAATACCATCATTTTCATTTCTTTTTAATGCGATTGATTTGAGAGAGTCTATTACTACGTGCAGAGAAGTGCGTTTGTTTGATGCAACAACTATAAAGTTTATTTTAGATCAAAACGGGTCCTCACATATGAGAAATTGAAGGATATCACAGATGTTCGCTGTAAAATTAGTGGGCTGCTGCTGTGTTACAACAGTGAAAACACACATCACTATCTGAATATTGGATGTAAACACTTAAAATTTCTTGATCTGGAGCACAACCTGAGGACGGCAGTAGCAAAAATCCATCCACAGACTGACCGTCTCTTTGGCGAAAAACAGGCACACTTGTCACATTAATGTTGGTGATGTTATTTTCTATCTACGTCATGTGTAAAACAAAATATCCTAGTAAAAACAATTTGTGCACATTTTATTTTGGAAAACTGTTTTGAGCTGTGTAATAATTGCCTGTGCCATTTAACCACTCCCAAACCTGCAGTTTACTAAACACTCTTAGTGTTGAACATTATCTGCCAGATATGGCATGGGCTATGCGGGTGGCGGTCGATTATTTAGTGTACCAGATTCCAGAAATTTGGCAGGTGGTGGGGGGGCCCGACATTTAAAACAATTTAGCTGGGGGGGGCTCAACCTCCAAAAGTTTGAAGACCTCTGGTCTACAGTATGCGTGCCTGTCTCTATGGATGCCCTTTGCCACGAGCTACCACTTCTACAGAACCACTAACCCTTTTCAAGTGTAAAGCTGGAAATACAGAGGTACACTCTGGTGGTATGGCATGTTCATCCGTGAACACAGGCAGTTCTCAATGTCAGTGTTTTATTAATTTTATGATACCGTATACAATGGGATGCAGTCTGATTAAAAAATAAATAAATAAAAGTACATTCTATACTAAGTATGGCTGAAAGAGCCGTATAGTAGAGATGCGGCCTTATATGTTCATTGTTGAACCTTTAGTAGTACGGCGAACTATCACGTAGTACGAACACATATATTTTTTTTAAAAAACACTCACAAAATCCAGCTATTCCGATTTTTGTTTTGTTGGGGAAATATAAGTACGCGAGAGTTATTTTTTTGGGACGATGCATACTTTGTACATTTGAAGCACTGAGTAAGATTCGTCTTAATCTTTTCCACAAAATAACGAACGCTCTAGGGGTGGGGTTATGTGCTCTACAGAGTGTTTGAACGAGGGGACCTATACAATTCTGTGCCGTACACGGTCAAACCCTGAGAAAAAAACACAAAGGCGGTTGCAGCTCAGACCTCTTAGTGAAATGGACGTCTATAGTGCGCACCGAATCCATGCACAGAGCACGGGCCGACCTCAGGTTTGTCCTGCTGTTTTGTTCTACAAACACCTCCTTTCCTTAAAATGACATATCTTGAACTCTTCTACTCGACATTGCACGGTGTTGTACAACTGAGAGTAGGACGAAAATGGAGCGTACGTTTCCCCCTCAGAACCGCTCAGTTTTGCGAAGGTAGATTTCTCTCAGCAAGATATCTTTCTTGGGTGTAACTTTACATTAAAACGCGATTGATTTATTTTGCGGAAAAGCTGGTCGTGTTCTTGGCTCTGTCTGCTTACGTAAACACAGCTCTGGATGCCTTTAAGCATCTTATTTGCTAAAATATCCAGTTTTCAGGTTTTGTGCACCAGACGGATCCGTATCGATGTCGGCCTCGCAGTTACTTCACTCTAAGCAGGAAGCCAAGATGCATAATAAAGCACACGTGCAAGAAAACAATATGGAAACCCTTAAAAGCAGCCTTCAGCAGAAGTTTTGAAATAAAAAACTATTGCCTGTCATCTGGAGTAAAGAGGGGTAAAATATGAACTGAAGACACGATGGAAAATGAAATATATTTTCAATATTCTGGCAGCCAGAGCTGTTGATAAACTGGGGCCCCCCACATTTATCTTTTAAAGTCAATCAATCCCTCCTCCTCGAGCCGCACCCACGATTTACATGGGATATAATGGAAAATTGCTTACATGTTTAGTATATATTTTTTGGTCCGCTGGGTAACGATAGTTTAATAACCCATCTGGAATGCATAAAATGGTAGACTTAGTAAAATGGGAGCCCTTTCAATGGTTTTTTTAAAGACCGCCATTAATTTATGATTGACACGGTGAATTCAGCATCTTGTGATGAAGATATATGTTGAAACCATTAGTTAACCAGACCCGCCTTTCTTTGATGATTTTCTAAAGCCCTCCTTGACATAGAACATATATTGTATTGTTAAAAAACAATACATTTAGTTTACTCACTTACGAAAATAAAAATACTTCGTCTCAAGTTTTTCAATTTTGAAATCTAGCACTTTTTGTAATGCTTTCTGCAAACAAGCCCATGTAAAGGCCATATTAGGTTTCCATCTTTTTGTTAATGTTTCATTTCACAAGTTGAACGCTTTAAAATAGGCATGCAAGATTCTTTGTTCGCATTGTATTGATCCTTCGCGAATAAGGGGAGACCTGGAATCTGCTGAATGAGCTCGGGGCCTCCTTGCTTAGTACAGTGTAAGGCCTTCAGAATTGCACATACACAAATTGTCTGCCATTTTAAACCCCTTAAACAACCTCTTAAAACCACGACCACCAACGCGCAAGGGCAACACTTTACAATACCAGTCTGAACCTCACTGACAACAAGTAATTCGGAACAATACAAGACTTTAGGCTTCATCGTGCCTTCTGGGCTCACCTTCTCAAATTTAAGTGTCCAGAACAAGGTACAACAAGCATTGGCATAGCCAATGGGTCTCGCCTTTGGGATCTTATAAGTGTTTAACCATGCGACAGTTAATGTTGTTGCACCAAGGATATTTTGCTGCATAACTAAATACTTCTAAAGTCCCACAAGCGAGACCTATTGGCTATGCCAATGCTTGTTTGATTTTGCGGTCAGTTTTCAGGAATTGTATTATGCATTGACATGACATGTCTTCTGTCTCCCTTTTCTTGATTCTTTTATAATGATTTGTTGAGATAATACAAAACTTGAATGAATTATTTGATGATGTATTTGCCATGACATGTTGACACAATCAATAAAAGTGGGGAAAAAAAGATCCCTTTATGCCTTCAGCTGCTCAGACTAGCCTTTTGAAATGTGTGAGTGGTCAGGTATTAGCTACTGCATTGGGTGGATGTAATGCCCAGTGTCACAACTGGCAACATTGAAGACTTTTCTCAGAATTTCTAATTGGTTAAATGATTTGATGGATTCTCCCTGAAATAAGTCTCTTAGAGTTCTGCAGACTCCCTCTATTCACCTGAGGAAGGCCCCTGTATCTAGAGCGGGAGGGACATCTGGCTTCCTATCTATAGGTGCATCTGGAGAGGGAAATGTAGTAAAAACTTTTTTAACTGCAATTTAATCCCATATTTCGAGAACTGTTTTAGTTGGTGTGGCATTGTAGGCACTTGTCAGGGATGCCGACATCCTAATGCATGATCCATATGAAGCAAGTGTTTTTTTCACTCCCAACCCCCCATTCTTGTATTTACTGTACTTTGACCACCAAAAAGTATTCCATGAGGGTCAGGCATGCTAGTCCATATTTATCTTTAGGGAGCACAAGTAACTTCTTGGAAATGTGGGTTTTTTCGACACCCCAGATAAAGGATCGTAGTTTGTGTGGAGACAGTTGATATTTAGCTATGGCGTGGGGGTAGGGAGAGATTAAAAAAGATCAGTCTAGGAAGCAGGTTAATTTGGATGACATTAATACGTCCCAGCTACAATAAAAAAAAAAGAAGCAACATCTCCCCAAGTCTTCAAGAATGTTTTTTGGTATCCGCCCAATTAACCTTCGTCTAACCATCGAGATTACCCGTAAGCTTGACGCCCAAATATCATATAGAAATTGTGGCTCATTGGAAGGAAGCCAAGGTTTGCAGTGGGACTTCCCGTTGTTAATTCTTAAGCCAGATACTAGCTTTAATTTCTCAAGTATTCATATTCAATGTGAGAGTCACATGGAGCTATTAGTCAGTGTCATGAGAATATAGTCTGCAAATAAATTCCTTTTGTGCATGCAGCCTCTGAATAGGATGCCTAACATGTCCTTTGTTTGTCTAATCATTATTGTCAGGAGCTCTACCACTAGTGAATAACATATGTGGCAATAGAGGACATTTCTTCCTCGTTCGCCTGGCTAGGTTTATAGAGATGGTACATTGACCATTGATCCGATTTGTTGCTATTGGAAAGGCGTATTGCTGCCATAATGTTATCCATCTTATCTGGATCTTTTCAAAGACCGCTCTAGGAAATACTCATCTCGCCTGGTTGAACCTTTTTTTGGCATCTAAGGATACTAGCAAGGCGGGGATATTGTGTTTGTGGATCTTTTGGACCAGGTGGGCAAGACATTGACTACTATCTGCTCCCTGCCAGTTGTGGGAATAACGAGCCTGATCCTGGCCGATGAAGCCAGGGAGAAGTGGATCTAGCCTAATTGTCTAGGTTTTCATATACAGTTTTGTATCTGTGTTTTGATGAATAATTTGGCTGTAATGGGTGCAGTTGGCCGTATCTTTGCCTAGTTTGGGAATGGGAGCGATTTCCCGCTACACACAAGGTAGTATTAACGCTGGTCTGCTGCGTAAAGGAGTTAAACAAAAATATCATACGATCATGGGGAGTGGGAGAAAGGTTTTGTAATACTCTAAAGTAAAGCCATCTGGGCCAGGGTGTTTTCCTATAGACACTCATTTGAGCGATTACCTCAGTTCGGCAGGGTCTATAGGGGCTTCTATCGATTCTGTGTTGGAAGGCGAAATAGGTGTCCAGTCGTATTTGTTCAGACACTGTTCTATGTCTGTGAGGTTCTCATTACCCTTCTTGCAAAGGACATGGTAAAATGCTTGGAAGGTAACCTGTTTTTTCTTTTCTCTGGTATTCCATGCACCTGCGGGCATTTAAAAGGGAGTGGTTGGTTCTGTGTAATCTTAATCTTAATTTTAATGACTAAACTATCTCTCTTATTCCCTGTGTCGTAAAGGCACTGACCTAATGCTAGGAGGAAGGATTCAGCCATTTTGGTTTTATGCAGTTTCAGCTATCCCCTCAAGATGGTTAGTTTTCTTTGAGTTTGGAAGGGGTGTGTTCATCGTACTTTTCAAGCTCTTAGAAGTAAGGTTTTTGTTTGAGTAGGTGTGCTCTGTCTATTCCTATGGTGATCGTGGTGCTGCTAATAGTGGATTTAAATGCATCCCAAAGGGTGTGAGCAAAAATATTGGGGTAGGTGTTTTGTGTGAAGTATTCATCGATTGGGTCTAGAATGGTGGCCCTATTCACTGGGTCTTTCAAATGTGGAGAGTTCAGACGCCAGCGGGATAGGCTGTTTGGGGACCGATGACCCTGCCACCAGGCTAGCCCCAGATGGTCACGGTCCGAAATTGGTACATCTGATAATCAAGCTGTGTCTGGTGGAGTGAGTGGTGATAAAGGTATAGTCTATGCGCAAGTAGGTGGAGTAGATGAGGGCGATAACAGTAGTTTCTTGTGTCTAGATGTATATGATGCCATGCATCTATCCGCCCCAGCTTTTCTGCATCCTCTGTTACTCCCAGAGGTTTGTGCCCGACATGGGCTTTACATAATATGGCTACTCCTGATGTATTTTTTGAGGTGAGGCCCAATTGTGGGGGTGTTTATGATGACGCATGTGCTGATGATCTATTTTAAGTTTGTTTTTTTTCCTGGCGTAAAAGTGTCGTCTGGATCATGCTGTAAGATGTACCACCATACCTGCCCCCATTTATTGGGGGGGGTTGTTCAAACCTCATATGTTTAGCGAGAGAAACTTACAAGTAGGTGGGTTGTATATTGGAATAAAGCTACCCTTTGTGCTGTGAATCCTATCTTCTGACACCTGCTTACAAGGGTGTGAAAAGAGAGGAATAGAAAACGATTCTCAGTGTAAATTAACCAAAACGCCTTATCCTTTGAAGTGGATTGTCACGCAATCCACACAAGAGGTGCAATCTTTTATTAGTAGAAGGAAAGAGGGGTCATTGTGGAGGGATGTTTCTGCAGGCGGAAGAGCAGATTGTAGGAGATCAGAGTCAAAGTGTGACGGGTCGACAAATCGGTGTTTCAAATTAGGTTTTGCCTATTTGCTTACCCCATTTAGAGTGATCCTATAGTGGCCACGTGGAGTTAGGTGTCTGGTGGGGAGGTTTTTAGTAGTGGCAGTTCTTATTTAATTTTTTTTTAGGGCTGGGGTTTTACATCCGCATTGGCTTCAACAGAGGTTTTGTCTTTTCCTCAGCATGTTCTGTGCTGTCTGCGTATTGTTTGCCATGTAGGTCGTAGTTTTTTTTTGGCTCAGAGCACGTCCATGGGTAGCACTCCCCACATTGCAGTCCGCGGGTAAGCTTAGCAACGGCCCTGCTTCAAAAAGGAAGCCTACTTATTGCCGTTTTCTCTCCCAGTGGAACATGAGGCTAAAGAGGTGACCCGATTGGTATTTGATAGTGCGGTCTTTACGACAGTCTGTGATTGGCTTAAAATCTCTTTGCATTCTGAGTATAACCAATTAAAGATCCTGGCAAAGCTGCATGGTGGCCTCTCGGAACATCAGGTCGACTTTCCTTCTGGCAACCCGCAAACCCTGGTGCGAAAGGGTTGTGTGGGGATAGCTTTCCCACCAGGTACAAAACAAATCCTAGCTAAAGAAACGTCAAACAAAGACATCCCGTCCTTGGGGCGAGGATTCTTTCACAGAAAGCTATGACACCTTATGGTGAAAGCCAGAGATTCCTGGAAGCCAAAATAAATCTATCTGCTTTCGACCTTGACCATTACCATCAGGACATGGAACGTGATGACCAACTACAAGATAGCCTAAGTGGCAGCGGAGATTAAAAAATACAACCTGGCCCTGCTTGGCATCAACAAGACCAGATACAGTCCAGATATGAAACACTGGCTCCAGGAGGAATGCTGCTCTATTCTGGACGTGAGGAAAAGAATGCTCCACATACTCAGTAAGTAGCCCCGATTTCAACATTCGCAGAAAACAGATCTCTGATTGGATGGAAGGGCCATGGTCCCAGAATCATCACCGCGTCCTGCTCTACCCCAGAAGGATCTGGGCAAAGAAAAAGGTGCCATCAGACTGGACCTAGGGATATCTGATCAAGATCCTCAAGAAAGGTTATCTGTCTAACTACACAACTACAGAGGGATAATTCTATCAACCCCAGGCAGAGTGTTCAACAGAGTCATTCTGAATGAAATGAAGGAACAAGTTGACGCTCCGTTATGAGACCATCAAGCTGACTTCCACAAAGATAGATCCCGCAGAGATTGCAACACTGTGCAGCATCATTGAGCAGTCAATGGAATGGAACTCCCGATCTGTCAACTTCGACTATGAGAAGACATTCAACAGTGTGGACAGAGATCTTCTGGAAAATCCTCTGCCACTACAATGTCCCTGATAAACTTGTAAGAATCATCAAGAACTCTTACTAAGGATTGACCTGCAAGATAGTCCATGGAAGATAACTTGTGGAAGCCTTCAAAGTGAGGACTGGAGTCTGCCAGGCCTGTTTGCTCTTGCCTTTTTCTCTCCCTGCTGACTGTAGACTGGATCATGAAGACCTTCACAGCAAGGGGAGGAATTGGGATCCAAGGGACACCTTCAACGCATCTTGACAACCTGGACTTTGCAGACAACCTGGCCCTACTCCCCCATACCCAGATGCAAGAGATGACGGACAAAGTGCCAGCCACATCAGCACAGCTTGTCCTCCGCATCCACAGGGAAAAAAACAAGATCCTGAAGGCTAACCCGGCCAGTACAAATGCAGTCACTCTTGCAGGCAATGCCCTGGATTTGGTTGAGGTCTTCACCTATCTGGGTGGTGTCATAGACATACAGGGCGGTGGGGACACCTAAGTCCAGGCAAAAATTGGCAAAGCAAGGGATACCTTCATTCAGCTAAAGAAGATCTGGAGCGCCAAGGACCCAACACTACAAACCAAGGTCAGGGATCAAATACAAACATAAAATTGGACCTTTTATATGTCGAACAAACTTGGAAGAGAACGGTGACCGCCACCAACAAAATCCTGACCTTCATCAACACCTGAATAAGGAAAATACTCCAAATCAGCTGGCAAAACACTATCCGCAACAACAACCTATAGCACTAGGCTTTGCAACTCTCGTCTTATGAAAAAATCACGAAAAGACCCTCGTGCTGAATAGGTCACACCGTTCGCAAGCCTGCCTCAAACACCACCAGGCTAGCCCTGACCTGGAACCCTTAATGGAAAACAGAAAGGCCAAGAAACACCTATTATCAAGGCTGACTGCAGGGAGATGGGTTACACATGGAGTCAGATTGAAAGAAAAGCCCAGGACAAATATGGCTGGAGAGTCTTGATTAACGGCCTATACCTATGAGGGGTAGTTGACATAAGTAAGTGGTCTTCGCAGGCCACTTGTAATATGTAATTTCCATGTCTTGCTCTGCATCCTTAGACTGCCTTTAATTTTTGGACCTCTTCATGCTTTTAATGATCCTTGCAGTGATGGCCTCTTTTTGATTGCACACGGGTGCCCGACTTTTAATGGCACAAACTGACTAGCATTCCCACTTCATGGTTGCTTGCTCCCAAATAGTTTCTTCCACTTATGTTCAAATGCCCCCAAATTAATGCATTGTGTGTATTTAACATCACACACACAATGTATTTGAAAACTGCGGCAAATATCCCAGGCTCCCAGAAACCTACTCCCAATAAGATTGAGAAATATACAACAAGCATTGTGTAGGAAGTAGGATCTGCTTTTAGGGTTACCTCCACTTTTTGCTTGATGTTATGCGGTTTCTGACTAGCCTGACTGGGATCTTGCTAATCAGGACCCCAGTCTCTGTGCTTCCTCCCCTAAATTGGTTTGGTTAGTACTTGGGTACATCCCAGATTGGACACTGGTACAACCTTATCAGTCCCTAGTATATGGTACAAAGGTACCCAGGGCATTGGTACACCAGGGGTCCCCCATGGGCTGAAGCATATATTATGCCACCCATGGGAGTACACTCAATTTGTAACTACAGGCCTGCCATTGCAGCCTGTGTAAGCTGGTGCTAGCACCACTTAAAACAGATGTTTCCTTATATCTGAGGTCACTGCACTTAAAACCTATAGGTCACCTCTAAGGCTGGCTTTACAATCCTGAAGGCAGGGTGCTTGGTTCTGAGTGTGAGGTGCCCCTGCATGAGCAGGCCCCCCCCCTACAGAGTCCATTCTCCTGGGTTGTAAGTGAGACAGCCATATAACGTTTAGGGGGCACCACATCATTACGCGGTGACAGTCTTGAAACTGGCTGCAACTAATCCGGTCTTGTTTGGTATCAAACTTGTCACCGTAAAGCTCCTTTGGGAGGCCCTTTGTGCGCTCGGTACCAGTCTTCCAGACCTGGACACCAAGCTAGGGCTGCTGCCGTCCAGAGACACGTTTCTGCCCTCCAGTTGCTGAGCCAAGTTCGGGCAGAGGAAGGCAGAACAATAACTATACTGTCACAGGGAGGTGTGACCACCTCTAAGACAGGGTTTAGTGTATTGGGGCGCTTGCCAACATGTCAGTCTGCGTGCAGGGCACACTTGGTGCCCTCCATGCATAGTCGACTTCAGGGAGCCGTTCACTCCGGCTCTAGTGTGTAACTGGACAGGGGAGTATCCTCCCCCTTGTCCAGCCACTCCTTAGGGAGGAACCCTGAATCGTTCCAACCCTTTCCTTAGGGTATTTAAGGGCTTACCTGTGGGTGGGTCCCTAGATTAGTCGTGGGACAAGATTAATTTGACACCACTTCTTCAACCGTCTGGGCACTCTGGACTTCGCTCTAGGCATCAAGGCTGCAACCTGGAAGACTCCTGCTGCTCCTGATCTCCTCGCTCTGCTTTTCTGCTGCAACGTCCATGCCTGTGCACCATACAGAAACCTTCCAAGGCCTGTGGGCATCAAGACACCTGAAGGAAACTACCTTGAAGTGAATAAATCTCTTCCCTGCATCTGCAGGCACCGCAACTAAGCTGACTGGTCTGCAGATCCTGGGCTCCAACGGATTCCGAAAGGCTCAGCAACACAGGTGATAGTTCTTCACATCCCTCGATGCCTGCCCTGTCCTCTCACCATGTCTGAGGTCAGTATCCCTCATGGGAGCCGCAGGATCCGAACCCCTGCGCAGTGTGTCGACTTGCAGTTGCAAAGGCTTGTTGGCTTCCTTACACCAAGATCTTCAGGCTCCAAGTAGCCCCAACCTCAAGCATCTCCAGTGACTAAGATCTTCGTCCCCACTGCATCACTTGCACCGTGGGCCTGCATCTTTGGTGGGCTTCTCGAGGTCCTCTCGCGAATTCGGTGCCTCCGGACTGTGGGCCTTTTGAGGGTCCTCTTTGAATTCTTTGGGCTCCCCTGATTTCTCGGGCCTGCCCTGACTCCCCCGGCTTGTGTTGAGTCTCCTGGACTTTGCTGGTCCCGACATTGCACCTTCTTCAACTTCCACGTTGGTTACAGTTGCCAAGGCTTGTTGGTGCTCCTGCCGGACACAGGCTCCTCAACTCTCGACATCCGACGTGGGACCGCTTGTGTATGGCTCCTGGTCTTCCACAGCGTCGCCTGGTCCACACAGCTATAGTTTCAATGTTACCGTCCGCTCCCCTGCAACACTCTACGTCTGTGGACATTCGTCTTCCATGTCTCCTAGTCACTTGTGAGTGGCATAGACTGTCCCTTCTGCTTGCAGGTCCTTATCTTGAATCCACATTTGGATTCCACTGGACACTTTCACCTTCCCCAGCAGAGGCATCTTCCTGAAGTCCTCCATTGGGTTTGATGACGGTTTCCAACGCCGCTTGACACCTATGCAGCCAGCTTCCACTGTGTAGGTATCCTGGTTTCTAAGGTATCCATGGGCGGGGTGGCTCACCAGTCTTCTGTCTTCCACTGGGTTACTTCAGGGTCCACTGGAAGGGTCCTTCTTTTGTAAACTTGCAACTGTGACTTACCCACTGATTTGCATTGATCCTGCGGTCGTGTTTCCACTCTACACATGCCCTCCGTGGAGCTCCTGGTTACTTACCTTGGGTGGTTACTTTGGTCCCCGGCACTTCTAAGTCTTCTGGGTATAGTCTTGACTCTAGTCGTGATTCGCATACCACTATTTTAGTATATGGTTTGGTTTCCCCCTGGTGATCACTCTTGTGTTTCGTGCTACTTACCTGTTTTTATTGCAAAGTAGTGTGTATATCTCCAGCTAGGAGATATCTGTATGTGTTAGTGAGTGTCTTATAATAAATACATATTTTTATAAACACACTTTGTAGGTTTTTTCAGTTCATCTATACCTGTAATTTGATGTTGTGGTAAAACAAGCTGCTTTACACTCCTTCTAGACTAAGCCTGAAGGCTGCTCTCCACAGCTACCACTTGGAGAGCTTTCTAAGGTTGTCTAAGACCTCTAACATCACCATAAGAGTTGTCTGTATTGGTGAAAGGTGCCCACTTACATAAGTGTATACCTTATACCAAGCCAGCTTCTCACACATTTGCAATGCAATAGGTCTTGCATTTGCGAGAGTTTGAGCCATTGGCATTGTAAATGATAAACTGATAATGCCTTTTATTTGTGTTTTGAAAACCTGCATGGGGTGCGTAAACGCCGCTTGCTTATTTTCTAAACCTATCAATAAAAGGCATTGTCATTTACAAATGCAAGACTTGTGGCACTCGTAAGCTGTAAACATTGTAAGCTAAAGCGTGGTTGTCACGATTGCTTCTAAAGTAAAGAAATGGAAAGGTTTTTATTTCCTAACTTTTGAAGCGATCGCCGCACCCGCGTTTTAGCTCAAGATGTTTTCTGCTAAAGCGTGGGTGCCGCGATTGTAACAAAAGTAAGCGTGCGGCCACCATTTTTTTCTATTTGTTTACTTTTGTTACAATGTCTGCACCCGCGCTTAGGCTTTGAACATCTTAAGTTGAAGCGCAGGTGCCGCGATTGCTTCAGCTTTTTTTTCCCTTTAATTTATTTACTTTTGAAGGAAACACCCGTGTTTTAGCTTAAAGATGTTTAAAACTAAAGTGCGGTGCTGCCATTGTTAAAAAAAAAAAACACATTATAAAAAGGTATGAAGCCGTGTTTGGGGATCTCATGGAACAAAAGGAGAGCACAGTCGCATTTGTTAGTGCTGAGGTGTGCCATGCTAACAAAAAATTGCGGGAGAGCGTGTCCTGCCTGCATAAGCAGGCAGAAGAAAGACTATTAACGAAACAGTGCTCGGAGGCTGTAATTAAAACATACCGAGTAACAACACATGTAACGGCGTGTCCTCATGGGAGGTTACAAGAAGAGAAAATGTGGTACTAAGGAGGGACTACTAAGCCTATTGTCCAATGAAAAGCAATCCTTTACGAAGGACAGGGGCAGGAGTCAATTAAGAAGACAGGCGGAAAGTGGGTGGTGCTTCATGCCCTTATCCCGAATACAGCATGTCTCGAAGACACCGTGCAAGCACATCCTAGGCGAGACCTAAAAATGATGATGCTTTGTAGCATAGTTTTCAGTGGCCCTCTAAGACGTTATCGTCTGCTCTCAATGTATCCAATTACATGTTTTTGGGGTGGGGTGAAAGTCGTATTTGCATAGTTACAATGTGTGTCGTAGTGCACTTTTGGAAACTATGGATGGTTCAGATGAGCAATACCAACCAGCCCCTCCCACAATTTTCATGATAGCCCATATAATATAGACTACTATCTTCAGACGTTATCCACCTTCAGAGAGAAGATGCAGTAGTCCTCAAGTTTCCCAGACATTTTGGCTTTTTTTTTGGTCAATGTTGTTGAGCATCTGCGTTCAGCATTGCTTTTCTTTTTGTCAAGCCTGATGAGCATCGGCAAAAGGCACTGGCACAGCTAAAAGGTCGACTAACTTGTTCGAAGGTGGGACCTATTGGCTTTATCACTGCTCATTTTGTGTCCTCCTCCCAAACAAAATAATTTTGTTTGGAGGCTTACTGCAACCCGCTTACAAAATTGCTTACGTTTTGTAACAATTTTTTTAAGCTCTTAACATATTGTTTAAAGATGTAAGAGAGCAAGATTTGACTGGCGTGGAAAGGCTAAAGGACAGTATCTAAAAACGCAAAGCAATCTGTGATTGTGTTTATTTAAAATACAAATGACCTAGAAAACATACGGGCGGCTGGGGGGAGCTCCTGACTGGGCCCGGAGGCGGAGCGTGGGGGTGGGGCTCAAGTTTCCTTACGCCACTGCTCACACTCCCTCCCCCTGTTAACTCTCGCCGTTCCGCCCATCACCAGTCATTAATAAAAACACGACTTTTCAAACAGAAAACATTGTACCCATACGTTTTGTTGAAAAAGCACAATAAGAGGCTACTTAAAAGTAGCGCTGTCCTCGCCTGCACATTCCTCAGTACCTGTAAATGTCCAAGTGTGCCATGCTTGTTGGTGAAATGAAGGTTCTTGCATGGAAATAATTATTCAGATATAGTACTACCAGAAACATTACTTAAAATGATGACAATAAACTAAAACTACTGACGCACACAGCTGCTGTGGAAGCAGGCTAGTATTAATTTCCGTGAACTATTAAAAAAAAAACTTAATGTGGTTGCTCCCATATTTGAATTGTGGACAAAAAATTGCCTTTTGACGAACGTGGTCATGTACAAAACATACACTAGGGCATACACTGTAACAGTGCAAACTACTAGCCTGCATCCATTCCCAATGACGAGCTAAACGTGCAGAAGTGAAAGCAAGCAGCACCGTGAAAAAGCCAACCGCGCTCAGCTCGATATATTATTTGGAAACCTTATTAGCTTCTGTTTTGTTTTTCAGCCTCAGTTAGTGCTCCGCAATTATTTAGTTACAGAACTTAGACAGTGAATGCAGGTGCTCACCAACAAACCCTACACAAGCACACTAGTACCCGTGTTTTCCAGCTCAACGCTGGGAGCCACCCGACACACACGACGGCTATCCTGCAAAAGTTTAAGATCCGCAGAAAGTCCTGCCCCCGGAGGCATGACCTGTTGCACAAACCCAACACACCAAACTAGCCACACCCGTCATACAGAACTCTAGCAGACCCTACTGGAAAGTAGAAGGATCCCGCCCGAACCTGGTTCTGGCAGCTATTTCTGGGCCAGATCTGGAATCGGAACGACCCAGGGAAAAATGAATTTGCCCTGTTATTTTCCGATACAAGGACAGTATTCAGCAGGGTTGTCTGCATTCTGTTCGGAGCAGCAACCTGATGGCAGCGAGGGTTTTTTTCTTATTTTAAGTATTCTCTTGGCCAGGAGCCACCTGGACCCTAAAACCTAGATGCCAATGTAATTAAAGGAAACAACGGCGCACAACTTCTTACCACTTTACAAGTACTTAACAGAAATGATCTGGGACAGGTTTTTGACTTTGTTCCTCCACCTGTGTAAGAGATGCCTGTGCTGCTAGAATGCAAGATTTATCTGTCTGAGTAATTACACAAATATTTATTTTAAATGGCACCTAAAATACTTTACATTTTATAGAGCTACTTATCCCAGACTAGGGACTTATATTGCTTTGATATCACACACACAGGCACTATAAATCCATACAAGTGCATAAATTGATGTACAAGAAAAGTTACATAACACAAGTAGGCTAGGGTGTACGAATCGCAGATCATCCATACTTGTAGACATATGTTAAGAGTGAATGGTCTGAAAAAACTCAGTCAAGATATAAAATGTAACGCAGCGATTGTGATTCTGTACTATCAAGACTTTATTACTTCCCAAAGGAACCCTTCTTTTTAGTTTTAGAATAAGATTGAGAAAAACAATAAGGAGATAAACCCATGACTTAGTTTGCATGCAGGTCCTTGATGCCTATAAATTGATCACTGCCCTGTATTAGAAGGCTTAAACTTATGCACTGGAAGTAACAATTATCCCAGTGATCCAAATGTCAAAAGCACTAGTCCACTATTCTCTTTAAATAAAATACACATCTATGATCTGCATGTTACATGATGTGCAATGCAGCATGTACATTAACCCTCTAAGCTACTTTGAGCCAAAACTGTGACTTGACACACCCCAGAATTCTCATGGACTTGTGCTAACCACTAGTTATTTCACTTTTATTCAAATCCCTTCAAATTTACTGGGCATGCAGTGATCTCTAAAGCAGTTGTCTTAACCCTGTAAGATATGTTAAAATGCAGCCTTTGTGACCAGTTAAGTGATTTAGTACAGATTTACTGTCGCATGTATCCTTGTTGCCAATTTCTTTTCAGCAATTTTTTCAAATGTGTAAATTGACGGTCTGCTTTTCAAGCTCTGCCCCTCATAACTCCACCCACTTTCCTCTAGCACACATTGATCCCAATTTATGGGTTCCTGGATTATGTTTTTAAAAAATCCAGCACAACTCACAGATGGACGTCAAGCCCACAGCTCACGCCACGATTCATGAGTTCACTAGGGTTGCAAATGTAATAGGCTCACACCCACGCCCTGGGACCAGACATGAACCAGTTTTTAACAGGACGTGGGATGCTGCTCAGAATGTTGAAAACAAATTGCTGTTAGGCCAATCCCAGATCAGGCCTAAAAAATTACTTTGCAACCACTTTCAGCAGCATATAATGGAAGCATCGAAAGCCAAGAGCATGTGCACAGAGCTGTCTCCGGAGGGCTTTGCGTAATCCATAAAGCGAGCTGCTTTGCATTATAACATTGACAGCTTTCTGTTCCAGGCGTAGGTGTCGCGCGGAGAGATGCCAGCATTGCTGCACGGGTGCTTTTATCACGCAACCAGTCATTAAGGTATGGGGGAGTTCGAGGAGAACAGGGATAACTAGCATTGGCAGTCAATAGGTCTCTCCTACGCACGGTATTGGCTTTGTTAATGTCTTTAGTTTAACCTTGTTGTACAGCAGCGTGGCTGCAGTGCAGACGGCTGCTTGTCCTGTAGGGTGTCCTCATTCCTCTAGTGGGACTGAAGTCTGAGTGCTATTCTCCCAGACATTTGTACACCTCAGTATAAAGATTGTAATTGGAGAATGTTGGCCTTTTGGAATTAATTCATGAAGCAGGAAAATTGATCTTTAATTGTTGCGTTGTTAAAAGATAAAATAAAAGCTTTCTTACCGGGGTAAACGGTGGGGCAGTGAGTGGGAGAATTAATTGATTAGCAACGTTTTTGCTCAATACCTCTCTGGCTTAATTTGCTAAAGTTCCATTATGTGAAATGGGTGAAGGATACTCTGCAAACCAGGACTTTAGCTTCTGATATCAGTTACCAACTGGTGCAAAGTATTGTTAACCAGTTGATATATGTTTGGTGCAGACTAGGAAGCGCAACAGCACCTGCGTGAGCTTCAATGCATCAAAACTGCAATCGCTTTCCAAATCCCCGGTCACCGCCCTTTGAGTAGTCAACAGCCATGTGCCTTGCAGTGATTTGCCAATGGTATTTCAGTGCCTCTGGTACTAATGCCCTGCAATTAGGTTACTACCTTTTTGTTCACTTGACTTACCAGGGTTCTTCTCTTGAGCAGTGGAGGCTTACTTAAAAAGGTTTTAAGTTCGCAGCTCAAACATTTGACACAGTAGTCACACTCCATTCGATGTTCAGAGAGAGCGCTTCCAAAAAATAATGGCTCTATATTTGCGCTTCCAAAAAATAATGGCTCTATATTTGCAGGTAATGATGGGTGGTAAAAAATAATGAACACGACTCCAGAAATTAATGTTTGCAAGGCCAAGGGAAAATGGCAAACTTTTAGCCATCACCTATTGTAAAACGCTGTAATCAGACTCCGACAAATGTCTGAGACAACACCAGAATGTATGGGAAAATGTTGTGCTATGAACAAGCAAGTGATTGAAAAGTGCCAGAGATCTTCACGTCCCTTTCCTTGCAGTGCGCAATGCATTTGAAAAGAAAACAGATGGAGTGTTACAGTAAGTGGTATCCTAATTTCTCTGTTGTCTTAGAGTTCTAAGATTTCCACCTCAGTGGGATACCTTTGTCAAAACTCTAGAAGACATAAAACCTAATACACTACTTTAAATTGGGATTCCCTACCAACAAAAATGATGGAAAAAATAGTCTTCCATTTTGGTGCTGGTGAAGGGTTTCAGAACAATGCCATTTACAGAGGAGAGGGCTGATCAGTACAAGGTAGACAGAAAAGATACTTTGGGGTTCTTAAGAAGGGGATTGTGTGCAGGAACACAGATTTATGGTTAACTTTATACGACTGAGCTGTGCTCTCTATCATTCAGGGTGGGGACATGGTCCTCACTCCTGGTCTTTGTCAGCTAGGTTTGTGCAGGAAGGGGTGGGAGGTGGGGCAGTCAATAACTCAAAGGTGTCTGGGTGTGATGGCAGCTCCTTACAATGCTCAACTGCAATCGTGCAAGTGGATGCAGTTTCCTGTGGCACTGACCTCGGGTTGATAAATGGGAATGTAGGGATTGGAAAAAGTAAAATGTCACCAGGGTAGGCAGATTAGATGAACTACCACCAACTTCTGCAGGCTGACCACCCCTACCATTGCTTCTTCGCTCTGCACACAAATGGTCTCCCCTTATCAGAGCTTTCTTCCCTCGAGCACCATGGAAAGTATCATACGTCCACGGATGTTATGATGCAGATATATGGGTGTCAGGACAGAGAAAACAAATTAACAGTTTCAGATCTTGTTGTTTGGACCAGGGGGTTCTACATCAAATTGAATAAAACCGATGTACTGCACCGTGTTTATGGCAAACGGTACTGCATCAAGATACAATGGAATCCAATAGACCGCAAGAACATAAGCTTTAAATTACTACTGTTTATTATATTTTAAAAAAATGAACACTGCTCTAATTCCGACGTTACAGTAAGAGTAGCACCCACCTATTAACGTTAAAACCATCAACACTTGATTTCACTGCAAGTGCAAGAGAGATCGGCACGTAATTATTTTAGGTTTATAGTTCGTATACGAAGTTCAACAGGCCTCTTGCAATATTTCCTCAAGTTAATCCCCACGCACAACTTTCATGCACCGGCGTTTCCGTACATTCAATTAAGAAGTCTCCATCGCTGAACTGTAAAGCACTTTGCTGCTTTACAAGAATGACCTAACAGTTTTGTGTGTAAAATTCTACACAGGAAACCAGATTAAGAGCTCCCTGCCCCCAACGGATTCTGAAATAAGCCTTTCTTCAGATAAGTAATATCCGTTCAAGAGAGAACACTTCCTATGCTCAGGAGTTGCCGTCACCTCCAGGGTTTCACTTAAAACACTATAGAATGACCCCACAGGAAAAGTGATAAGCTGCAGTCCCAAAACAGCTCTTCACCGGTGCATCTTAGATGAGTGTGTTTAGGAACTTCCTGTTTACATTGACGGTACAAATGATGTATAAAACTCCTGACATTCCCACCAAACCTTCATACCACAAAAGCTCTAGACAGTTACGTGCCGTGATTCCAGCTGCACGTTCATAACATGCACAGTGTCCATCTTGGACCTTGGAGAGGGATGAGAATCGGGAAGATAGGCCAACAGCACTTTGAAACTAGCCTAGTTTCCATGTCGGAGTGAACTCCACCCTGTCCTCCGTTCTTGTTGCATCTGTAATCCGCTGTATATGGCTCCCAGTTTTGGGGCCAATGCACATTCCACCTCAGCAGAACACATTCCATTTCTTTTTGTCACAGGAGAAACTGCGGTGGTCCATTATATGGCCACAAGCTTATCACTTTGAGGTCATGCACCATCCGAATTGGAGGAGCCTTTCCCACCACTCCTGAAAACTTCTGAAGAGTTGAGTATTTCTTCTAACACTTACAGTCAAGAAATGGAACCTCTGCTTGTTTCTGCTAACCAGACCTCGGTGCCATTACCTTGACCCTAAAGTGTATATCCTATTGGCTCTACGCAGTTGGTAGTGGCTCACTTACCTGTAAGTCCTTAGTAAATGGTACCCATGGCATGTAAGTTAGAAGGGGTTCCCTGGGGCTTGCAGCACTGGTTGTGCCCGGCTGGATGTCCGTTCCCCCTCCAAGTAAAACAAGTCTTCCAGTCCACCACTCCTGACTGGTAGAGCAGTCGTGCATGGCTAGCCCGATGTTGCAATTGGAAGCAATACAAAAGCATCACTTCCCCTGCACATGTGTGTAAGTCACCCCTCTGGCAGGCCTATCAAGCCTTGAAGGCAGGGTATAACACATGACTTGTGCAATAAAACAGTTTTTACTGTGGTAAGGCATGGTTGCCCAGTGGCGGGTACAGGATTACACGCTGAACCTTCAGTTGTGCCAACTCCTGAACGGTGTGACCAAAGTGGGAACTCAAGGTATCAACACATTAAGCCATACTTGTATCTCAAGTTGAAATTAATGTAACTTGATGCAGTGTGCCTCTTTAGCAAAACTGCCACTTTGTTGCCTTAAATGCCTGTGCCTTTCCGGCCACACCTGGGGACTGCTCCACAAAACTGCTTTCTGCCCTCCTGGAGAGATGTGCCAACAACTTTGAGGAAGGAGAACAATGAGGAACTGCAGACCAGGGAGATGTTACCAACCTCCTGCAGGAAGCCACTTAGGCGATAGCCCCAAAATGCAGGCTTCATACGAGAATCTGCCTTTGAAGGGCAGATTTGTCACACTAGGGAAGAGGGCTTGCCCCGTTTTTTAGGCTGACAGGCTGGCACGGGGAGCAGAGGGTAAACAAGTTGCCAAATCTGTTTCCACAGGGGTGTGAGGTAGCCACACTGCAGGGGTGTTCTGGGGAGGAGTGAACTCGGAGAGTGGTCTTGCCATCTGCAAGTGGGCAGAATGGTGCATCCTTGGATAGCCAGATGCCACACTCAACAGGAAGTGGTCCCCAGATGGGAGGGAACCTGGTAGCTCATTCTGAGCATAACAGGGCACCCCTGGCACCCAGACCTTAGATCTAGACCGAATTGAAGGAAGGACCGAAGGAGGACTGTCCCCTGCATCGATGGACCAGCGAAGAGAGGCTGCACTGACTAAGACTGCACCCGGTGGTTAGTGAAGAGGAACTGTGCCTGCCATGTTCTGCTCAAGGGGAAACTGTCTCCAGAGCCCAGTCAAGCAAAGAGAACTTTGAGGGCCAGCTGACTGGCCTCCTGTTCACAGCACAGGGACTTGACAGTTGAAGTGTGCTGGGGCGAGTGGTAGCCCTAAGTCTTCAAACCACCACCACCACAGCTGCTGTTTAGCACCAAGGTCCAAGCGCTGATGCACAGAGTTGCACCCAGGTTCGAGAGTGCAGACTGATTTGCTGGGACCCTCATATGGGAAGTTATTGACCCAGGAAGGATTTTCCTCTGACCTCGACAAGTTGACTGTTAGTCCAGTGGTGACTGAACTTTGGCTAGACCGGGGGACCTTGTGGTACATCTACCCTATAACCAGGAACCCCCTTCACAATCTTCTTGGACTGCGGAATCTCTGCAGAAAGGCCCCCATTTACTGCATCGCATTCTTAGAGCATCTTCAGCATCCTTTGCCTACTCCCCCTGAAACAGTTCTGCTGTCCAGCTTGCCCGCAGTCTGCTACCCTTTGCTTTCTGTGTACTTACTGCCCTCTGTTAGTGCCTCTTCTGCTCGTTTCTTTCTTTTACCTTTTCTGCCCTTGGTTTTGCCCTCTGCTGCTGTATTTTGCCTTTTCTGCTTGTTTTTCTGCTGTCTGCTTTGTCTTCTCCGCTAGTTTTTTCTGCCCTCAGTTGTGCCTTGTCCTGCTAGTTTCTTTCTCTTCCCGCAGTGTGACCCAATTGAGCAGGTCCTTGTGCCAGCTCCCCCTGCAACAGTTCTGTCAAGCTTGCCTGCAGTCTGCTCTAGTTTTTCTGCCCTCTGTTTTGCCTTTTTCTGCTTGTTTTTTTCTTCCTCTTTCTGCCGTTTCCTCAAGATCTGACTTTTCGGCAGAGACTTTGCACCTCAGCGCCCAGATACCCCCAGGAGTGACAGTGCTGCTCTCTACAAATGCTGATTGACTGCATCAGAATCACTCCATAGGAATCCATTGCAACGCGGATACAGTTGCTGAAAGTCCTGAAGGACTGCTTCTGTGAAGGTAATTGTTCTTGAGTGCTTTGCTGGTACCCCCTGATTAGGGACAACAAGATTGCTATCATTAGTTCTGGGGACATTTGAGGCACAAAGCCCTTTAAACTAGCCCCCTACTAGCAATTGGTCGCCCTAAGTACTTCTAACCAACCTTATTGACACTTACCTAAGTTTTCTTTGAAAAAGTCTGTGTCTAATTCGTTGACTTTCCCAAGGCGTGTTCACGGTAAAGTGTAATTGATTTGATTTATTAGTGCTTGTAAAATTTATCTCTGGTACCCTCTGGATCTTTTTCGTTCTAGTGTCTAAATTCCTATAAAAATAGTCTATTTTTTTTATAAATTGGTGTCTAATTTCTTGAATGTCGTGTCAATTTCTTCTTCGATTGTTTTGGTGCTGTTTAAATGCTATACACTTGTTCCTCTGTATAAGCCTTGCTGTCAAGTGCCACAGCTACCCATGGTTTTACAGATGAAACCTACTAGACCTAAAGGGGTTGGCAAGTGTATTACACACTGAGGTCGCACAACCACACCATATAATACACTCCATTTCCTCACATTGCTGCATAGCAGTTGGATCCAGAACTTGTGTTCAGCAGTACCATACAGTTTTGAAGACAAGAACTACGCATAGATAGACACCTGAAAAATAAGTTATTATTCTCAAAAAGTACTTTCTGTGGACTTTGTTGAATTCCAGAGTACTGTCTCCAAGGAGTTACAAAAATTGTCCAAAGGAGTGGAGGAAAGATTGAAAGCGTTTGGCAAAGTTTCCTATAATTCAAATAGAGGAGGAAAATGTTTTCACTAGTTTTGTAACAAAACGGAGTATCTTTTTCAACAAGAGATATTGTCCTCATACAAGAGGGATGATCTGAGGGCATTTTGTGCAGAAAGAAAAATCATTGGAGTTGAAGGCAAGAAATCTGCTATGATAAATGCCCCGAGAGCCTGTGAGGCGGCTCACAAGGTACCTCCACACCTGTGGAAAGAATTACCCATAGGTAGTGGGAATGAAGAGGAGTTGTAGGACAATCACTGTCTTGAGTGGAGCCAGTGGGGAAGGTAGAAACCTACCCCCATTCTAGGGCCCACTGAGGTTCCCAGGGCCTACAGTCTTGCTGGCTCTGAGCACAGCCATAGATCCATACAGTTGAGCATGGCAGCCCTGGACTTAGAAGAGGGAGGTATAGTTCTGGCTGACAGAAGGTTAGACCTAGAGGAAAGGAGAGCCAGGCTGGGCCTGGAGCCCAGCAAAGATGGTGGCAACAGATCGTGAGGGGCTGATGGGGGTGCTCATGGTATGAGGTTGCCCAAAGGGTTTTTCCCTAGGTATGTATGTTCCAGGGGATGACTGACAAGTGGTCGGCCTCATATGAGAGACCGCTTAAGACTAGGAAGGTGGGGACACCACAATGGTGAACACTTATGTGGAGTTAGTATCAGGAGTTGGTAGAGATGGGCTACTCACAGTAGAGGAGGAGGTAGCTGAATCCTACAACCATGAAGGAAGAACTTGTTGAGCTTATTGGGTTAATTCCTGAAGAGAATTGGCAGAAGCTTATGTGCCTTCTGAAAGACACTACACAAACCTAGGTATACTTCATTGACACCGCACTTAAAGCACTAGATGGATGGATGAAAGACCACAAAGTGGATACATTTGAAGGGCTCTGCAATCTGTTGGTTAAAGAGCACATTTTAACAAATTGTCATTCTGCGAATTTGCACCAGCATCTGGTGGACTCTGAGCTGTCTAGCCCCAGGAAACTGGGCCAGATAGCTTGAGTGGGTAAGAACCAGGGTACCTGGGTGGTGACTACAACAGAAGTGGTCAGATCCCCTCTCAGGAGAAAGAGGGGGAAAGGATAAACTGAAATATAGCCCCAAATATTCCCCAAAAGTAGCTTGGGGGAGTGGGGTGTTCCCGAGCCACATCCTGTTCAAAGGGGAATGGGTATCGGGGAAAGAAGTTTGACCCCTTGAAGGGAAGGGTGTGCTTTGACTGTAACCATCCATGGCAAAAAAGAGATGCAATGGGAACCAAAACTACACCCACTGGGTACCAGTCCAGAGGGGTTGGCAAGTGTATGGATTGGTTGGGAAGTTTCTCCTAGGGATCCCAAGGTGAATACAGAGGGCCACCATACTGTCGCTGTGTCGGGAGAACATTGAGCCTATGGCCCACTGGCCTCCTAGCTTGGAGAAGTGTAGGCAGTGTCCAAAAATCAATAGGGTGGAGATGAAGGCTCAGATGCATGTGCCAGTATAACCATGGTCATGGCTAAACTGGTTTCCCCAGACCAGATCCTCACTGAGGAGATGCATGAATTTATCAATGCTCAGTATCTGTTACACCCTATGGCAGTGGTTGACATTTTGAGTGGGGAATAGATACTGGCCCAAAGAAAGTAGCTGTGCCCCTTGCTATCCCAGTGGAGTGTTTGCTGGGCAACGAGTTGGAGACTTCTACTTGGGTAAAAGTAGAAAGGATGACCCGGGCAGTCACGCTGGGCCTCCCTGAATGGGGGTGTCCCCACTAATGCACAGAAGGCCCTGAAAGACAGTCAAGGGATCCCAGACCTATGGACCAGGTCCCTAAAGCCAAGAGGAGGGGGGACAGAAAAGATGCCCTCAGCCCATCCTCCAAAGGCCGTAGGCCCAGAAGGACCCCAACCATCAAGGGGAAGGCCTGGTGCCTAAAGAAGAGCTGACCCTTGAAAACTTGTCAGATTGGGATCTCAGTGGTATCCATAAGGTATACTGGAAGGAGGGGCTCCTATAGAGTGAGCAAAGGGATTCTTTAACCATTGGCATCCAGGAGTCTGGTGGTCCCTCAACAGTACAGAGTTTCTCCTTAACCTGATCCAGAATATCCTCTTGGCTGCCCACCTGGGGCAGACCAAGAATTGGGAAAGGCTGGTCAACCACTTCTATAGGTCACAGATGTCTGAGAAGGTCAAGGTGTTTTGTCACTCCTATGTGACCTGCCAAGCCAGTGGCAAGGCAGGAGGCAAGCTGAAGGCTCCCCTTATACCACTACCAATGGTGGGGACATCCTTTGAGAGTGTGGAAATATATAAATTGTTGGTCCTCTAGACCCACCCACGGCTTCAGGGAGTAGGTTCATCCTAGTGGTAGTTGTCATGCCACTAGATATTCTGAGGCCATTCCCCTTAGGACTAGGACTGTCACTGCCCCTGCAGTGGCTAGAGCCCTCATTGGAATATTCACCAGGGTTGGCTTCCCTAAGGAAATTTTTCAGATAGGCAGATATAAAGTGTGTGCCCCTATCTAAAGGCAATGTGGGAAGAATATAGGGTGACTTACAATTTCACACTCTATCATCCACAAGGTAATTGTTTAGTTGAGAGTCAAAAAAACCATAAAAGCTAGGAGCATGGGTTTGCCTGAAAAACTCAGGATGTGATAGGACATTCTTCTCCCATGCCTATCATTTGCATACAGGGATGTCCCTCAAAAAGAAGTTGGCTTCAGTTCCTTTGAGCTGCTCTTTCGATGCCTTGTGATATGTCCACTCAGCTTTCTTAAGGAAGGATGGGAGAGATCACTGAAAGAAACTAAGCAGTTTATAGTAGACTATGTGCATGGCCTTTACTCCAGAATGGCTGACTACATGAAGACAAACAATTTGGTGGCCAGCCAGGAGCTGGTCAATCACTGGTATTACCAAAAGTCTTACATGGTGGAATACCAACCAGGACAATTGGTGTGGGTCTTGGAGCCTATAGCACGCAAGGTCTTAAAGGACAAGTGGATTTTGCCCTACCCTCTCTTGGAGAAGGGAGAAGTCACCTACTTGGTGGACTTGGATACTTCCAGGAACCCTCACAGGGTGATTCATGTAAATGGGCTCAAGCTGCCCAATGAAAGGGCAGACCTCACCATGTTGATAGTAACAGATGTAGGCAAGGAAGAAGAGTGACTCTCTCCTAGGCCTCCTATCTACTAATGCCCAAAATGGAACAGTGGAGGGAGTAGTTATCTCCCCCTACATTGACAGACTAGCAACGAACAAAGGGACGACTATCGCTTGCTGAAGCAGTTTCCTGGATTGTTTTCTCTGACCCCAGGTCTGACAACCTGGTGTTACTATGATGTAGACACTGGTGACAGCTTGCCTGTCAAGTTAAATGTATAGATTGTATGACCAGATAAAGGCTGAGGTTGCCAAGATGTTGGAGCTGGGGGTGATTGAGCTCTTCACTACTCCATAGCCCAGCCCTGTACTACTGGTTCCCAAACCTAACCCCAAAGGGGGAAACCTGAGATGAGGTTTTGTGTGGATACAGGGGCCTCAGTGCAGTCACGAAGACTTATGTCCACCCCATTCCAGGAGCCGATTAGCTCATTGATAGGTTGGGGGCAGCTAAGTATCTGAGCACCTTTGGCCTGACATCAGCTTATTGGCAGATTGCCCTAACTCCAGGAGCTTGGAGAAGGTCTGCTTTCTCCTCACCTGAATGCCACTTTTAATTCAAAGTGATGCCCCTTGGATTGGAGAATGCCCTACCATCTTCCAGAAGTTGGTGAATCGTGTACTGTCAGGATTGGAGATTTTCACTGCAGCTTATCTTGATGATATAGGTGTATTTAGTTTCACCCGGGAGGATGACCTGGTTCACTTCATAAAAGTGTTCAGGCTTTGCAGCAGGAAGGCCTGATTATCAAAGCAGGTACGTGCCAGATAGGACAGGGCTATGTTGTGTACTTCGGCCACCAAGTGGGTGGAGGCCATGTGCAACCTCTTGAGCACAAAGATCCAGACCATATTGGTTTGGAAGCCTCCTAAGACCCAGAGCATTCTTAGGCCTGACTGATTACTATAGGAGATTTGTGAAAGACTATGGTACCATAGAGGTACCATTAACTGACTTGACCTCCAAAAACCAGCCCAGAAAAGTCATATGAACTGAGCAGTGTCAATAGGGGTTTGACACTCTCAAAGAAGCACTGTGTTCTGATGGATACATCTGCCAGTGGATTCCTCACCTTGTGAATATCCCCTGCGCCAGCAACATTCGGAAACTTTTGTAGCAGTCCACGCCGATGAGGTCGAAGACGACGTCACAGACACGGCTCCGCATGCGACTCCGCTGACGTCACCGGCTCCATAAGAAGACCTCGTCGGCGTGATGACGTCAGTTCCCTTTTTTCCGTGCCGTCGACGCCAACGGATTTCGGGAATCGTTGATAGTAGCTTTTCTGATACTTTGTGTATTCTTCTGGTTTTCTTCTGTTTCTCTTCGAGAAGATGTCGACAAGGATGTCGGGTTTTAAGCCCTGTCGGGAATGTAGCAAGCACATGTCGATTACAGACCCACATGAAGACTGTGTTTGGTGTCTCTCATCCGACCACGATGTGGATGGTTGTTCTTGCGGCCGCAAGATGAGCTCCAAAGCTCTAAAAGAAAGGGAGGCGAAGCTTTTCATCGCCAGGATGAAGAAAGAGAAGAGAGGTAGGAGGAAGTCCAGATCGAGGTCGGCGTCTAAATCTACTTCGGGGCATGCTTCGAGAGGCAAGAAGCATAAGAAGAGGAGGCATTCTTCTCGTCATCACTCCGATAAGAGTTCGGCTCCAAAGTCGCCGGCTCGGCGTCGGAGGGAATCCGTGTCTCCTTCTCCAGTCCCGACCTCACCTCCAGTTCCTTCTTCTCCAGTGGCTTCGTTGGCTCCGGCTTCATCTCCGGTTCCGGTGTTATCCTCGACGCCGGCTCCATCTCCGGCTCCGGATTCATCTCCGGCTCCGTCCCCGGTTGAGGATCTTCCAGTCCCGGGTGAGCCTGTGACGCCGCTAATTCCACCATCGGCGCCGGCAGGCCCGAGTCCGGTGATGCCTGACCAGTACCTTGCATTCCCTGGACCGGGTCAGGACCCCTCGCATTATCTAAATGCGATGTATGGGGTGTTTTCGAGGGCCATGTATACCACTGGTGCACCTGCGGGTCCGATTGGTCCGATGGCTTTTAACTTGGGAGTGCCGCAGGTCTATTCTCAAGCTCCATTCATGCCATTTTTTCAAGCGGCGCCGTCTTGGCATCTACCGGCCAAAGAATGTATTGTCCAGACAGATACATTTGAACATGTGCAGTGTTTGCCAAAGGTGAATGATTTGGGCTAGGATCACGCAATTGCCTTCAGCGGGTGACCCCTTCCTAAGGGAGCAGTGTTGGGGTGCCATTGAGAGGGAAGCCTTTGCTGTGGTCTGATCCCTGAAGAAGCTAAGACCCTACCTGTTGGGGATTCACTTCAGAGTTCAAACAGATCACATGCTCCTCACATGGCTGATGCAGAGGAGAAAACCCCAAGTTAATACGGTCCATCTCCCTATAGGGGATGGACTTCGCAGTGGAACATAGATTTGGCACTGACCATGCCAATGCAGATGGCCTTTCCAGGTTCTTCACTTAGATGATGAAAATCATTAGGAAAAGGTTAGTTGCTTATCCCCTTTTGTCTGGGAGGGGGCCATGTAAGGCAAAGCCTCTATTTATATAGTCACGCCCAAGTTTTTAAACTTATGCTGCTGTTTTTTTGTTTTTTTTAACTCAAATTGCACTGAGGCTTGCTAACCAGTCCTCTGTGGCAGCCAGTACCCTGACCCTAAAGTGTATGTCCAATTCTCTGTACCCAATTGGACATGGCTAACTTACCTGCAAGTCCCTAATAATGGTACCCGGTGCATGTAAGTGCGAAGGGGGTACCCTGGGGCTTGCATCACTGGTTGTGCCACCCTGGAGACCCCACCTCCAAGTAAAACAAGTCTGCCACTGCAGACTGGTAGAGCAATTGTGCGCTGCTAGCCCGACGTTGCCATTGAAAGCAATGGCAGAGCCACCACTTCCCCTAGATGTGTGTAAGTCACGCCTACTGAGCACTAAAGGCAGGGTTCAACATATGACCCAGGCAGGGCGTGTCCCTTACAGGCAGAACATGTCCTGACAGTAAAAGACGCGAAACAAATGTTTTTACCGTGGTACGGTTTGGTCGCCCAAATGGCGATTAAAGTATTACACGCAGACCCCTCAGCTGTGCTAACTCCTGAATGATGCAACCAAAGTGGGCACTCCAAGGGAATTGTTACATTAAGCCCAACTTGTATCTCAAGCAAAAAATAATGTAACTTGTTGCAGCGTGCAGCTTTAGCAAAGCTGCCACTTTGTGCATTGAAAGCTCCTGTGCCTTCCCGGGCACACATGGAGCCTGCTCCACGAGACTGCTTTCTGCTATCCTGGAGAGACATGCTAATGCCTCTCAGGAAGGAGAACCATGAGGGATTGCAGTCCAGGGAGCCGATACCCCCCTCTAGCAGGGCACCTCCTGGGTGTTGCCCCCAAAAGCCGGGCTTCAAAGGGGAAGCTGCCTTTAAAGGGCAGATGTGTCGCACTAGAAAGGAGGGCTACGCCCTTGAGGTAGCCACTCGGCAGGGGTGGGCTAGGGAGGTCTGAACACAGAGGGATTTCGCCATCTTGGGAGTAGGCAGAACGTTGCATCCTGGGATAGCCAGATGCCACACTCCACATGAACCGGTCACCAGGTAGGAGGCAACCTATTAGCCCATTGGCTACCAACTGCATCCTGCCCTGAGATCCCCACTGACTTGGAAGAAGGACCAAAGGAGGACTGCCTTGCTGCACCGAGGTACCAGCAAAGAGAGGCTGCACCAACGAAGACTACATCTGTTGGATAGCGAAGTGAGGGACTGTGCCTGTCATGTTCTGCTCAGGTGGAGGCTGTCTCCAGAGCCCAATCTAGCCAAGACAACTCCAAGTGCCAGCTGGCTGGCCTAATGGTCTCAGCACAGGGACACAACAACTATGGACGTCTGCTGGTGCGAGCGCCATCCTAAAGTCTTCAAACAGCCGCCATGCAGCACACAACGCAGTTACACCTGAGCCCGGGTGTTGTCAGAGTTTTCTAAAACTCTCGTAAGGAAAGTTATTGACCTAGGAACGATTGGTATGTGACCGCGATAACTGGCAACTGGTAGTATAGTGGGGACTGGACTTCGGCCAGACCAGAGAGGACCTTGTGGTATGTCGACCCAGCAAACAAAACTCCCTCACTATTTACGTAGACAGAGGAATCCCTGCAGAAAGTCCCCCCCCCCCCCCCACTCTCCCATTGTCGGTCGACAGCACTTAATTCACAGCATCCTTAAAGCAGCTTCAGCATCCTTAATCCTTTGCATCAGGACCACATCATAGGAATCTATTGCAATGCCCCATTAATTGCAAAGAAGTGATGCGTCTTCTGTAAAGGTACCTGTTAGTGAGGGCTTTGCTGGTCTCCCTTGCTTACTCCCGGCTGGAGTTGGTCTCCCCAAGTACTTCTAACCGACTGCATTCATCTAAGCTAAGTTTTCTTTTAAAAGGTTTCAAAGTGTCCAGTTAGTTGACTTTGCCAAGGCTTGTTCATGGTGGAGTGAAATTGCTTTTATTTATTATTGCTTGTAAAATGTAGATCTCCAGGACCCTCTGGTGGATCGTTTTCGTTCTGATGTCTAAATTCTTATAAAAACAGTCTATTTTTATAAATTGGTGTTGGTTTCTTGAGTATGGTTTTGGTTTCTTCTTAAATTGTTTTGGTGCGGTTTAAGGGCCTCATGTAGGTAGCATACCAGTTACCACTTCTTAAATACCGAACGTTACCGAATCGGTATTTAAGAAGTGGTAACTCGTATGTAGGTAATGAGTCGGTAATTTTTACCGATTCGTTAAAATTCGGTAGTTACCGAATCGGTAATAAGGCATACCTTCCCATTGAGGGGAAGGTATGCCTCATTACCGAATCGGTAAATACCGATTCGGTAATGGTGGAGAACATGCAAGGGTGGCAGGGTGTCACATTGACACCCTGTTGCACCCCTGATTCGGCCATGTGTGCACATGTGGCACACATACATGCCCTAAGGGCATGTATGTCTGCCACATTGCACACTGCTAAGCGCTGAAAAATGCTTATACACATACATTAATTATTTACCACCAACTATTAGTTGGTGGTAAATACCGACTCCTAAACACACCCACACACTCCCCCTACATCTCATTTTTGGATTCGGAATTTACCGAATCGGTATAATTACCGATTCGGTAATTTTCCCGATTCGGTAATTTTACCGATTCGGTAAATTCCGAATCCAAAAATTGTCCCCCTACATACCAATAGCCAAAATACCGGTCGGTAACGGTATAATTACCGAAAAACGGCCGTTACCGACCGGTATTTGGCGACCTACATGAGGCCCTAGATGCTTTACAATTATTCTTCTGTGTAAGCCTTGCTGCTCAGTGCCACAGCTACCCTGGGTTGAGCTGAGGATTTTACAGATAAAACCTACTGGAACTAAAGGGGTGGGTAAGTGTATTTCACGGTGAGGTCGCACAACCACACCATATAATACACTCCATTTCCTCACAAAAGCCTACCTGCCTATGTACTTATCTATACTTTGCAAGGAAGATTAATCCACCTGTACAAAAAATTTGACTCTTGTATGATTACCTGAAGTTATTTGTCTGCTAGAGTCGCAAGGTAGGTGTGCCAACATCTAAATGCTGAATCACAATGTGCAGCATAGTAACATCTAGAATTAGAGGAAGTTCATTACCTCCATACAGCACAGGGGATGCCTGCTATAACCATGAACCCACACCTCTTGTTGTGGGGAGTTTATATCTTTTTATCCAGTTGCCCCTCTCAAGATCTTGAGGTGGTCTCTGAAATACATTCCCAGGCCTAGGGATCTCTTGAAGTATAGAGCTGAAGTCTCCCTGACCCCCTACCCCCCAGCTGTTGAAATTCTACTAGCCCAAAAGTTTGTAGATTATTTGAAACCCTGGTCACTATTCTAGTGCCAACTTTGTTTCAAGCTTTCTTTTGGTATCCTTGATGGCCTTAATGGGTATACTGTCACTGGTGGGTCTTGAGATGGGACTCCCTATACTGGCCATCAAATGGAAGGGACATTCTGGAGGAAAGGCACTCTGACCTGCCATGTCCCCGGAAGCCTACCTCAGCACATCATCTTACTGGATGTTACCTAGAAGCACCTAAACGACTTCGATTTTCTACCAGGATTGTGGTGGGCTCTTAGTAATTTGAGTGTTGTAGTGGTGCATTCCTGAGTGGTCTATTAGCTAGGTGTAAAATTTCATAGCAGTTGCATCAAAACGAAACCACTGCATACCGACATCTCATTATTTGAGGCCGTTAAAACCAAATTGCGGAAACTGAAGCCCTACGTGTGACTCCTGCTTAATGCTACTTTAGTTTTGACTTGTAACTTTGAAGTTCATTATTAGTTTTAGCTTTGATTGTAAGAGGTAGTCTAGCAGGAAATCTAGGATATTCTAGGGGTGGTGAAACAACTGACATTACATGTTTTTAGGCAATAAAATTCAGGAATCAGTTACCATGTCGACCCTTGCAGGATTTCCACCAGAGTTTCACTTGGAGACCTCGGCTTCATTCAACTGCTAAATCTCAATGTTCAATAACCCCGTAATTCCGATGGGTGTCGTAATTTAGTGTTTCTGGGCCACTGGAAATGATCCGCTCCTAGTGAGAGCCTTGGAGGGGGAGGTGAGTTTGGGGTCAGTTCTCGAACCATTTAAGGGATAGTGACTTCTGGTTACCGTTAGACACCCTAACTTTGTGTGTAATGTGTTACACTAATGCATATTAAAATCGTTGTAATTTCAAAAGTAAACATCTGACTGGACATCTACCTTTGTAACGGCTACAAATGTGTGTAATGGCCCGGAGTGTCAAACCTCTCTTTCTCATGGGGTAAATTAACCTCAAATGCTCGACCTTGTGAGACCCCAGTGCTAAAGGGATGTACTTGGTCAATTTAGATTGCATAAGTATTGTGCTCCCAAAACACCAGTGGTAAACGGCTTCAAAATGGTACAAGAAAGACAGTTATTCCTGAATACCTTTGGACCCCAAGAAAAGGCTTAGCATGTACCTTTTTTTTAATAGGGGTTCAACAGCTTTTCTATCGGGGAGACTACATCCTGCTTATGAGCTCAAAGGCTCTTGGAGACCATGGGGATTACTTTAGCGCAATATAAATGGTCTGATCGATTAAACTGTATACCTGCTGGTTTTCTAAAATCACTGTGACCAGCTGGCTGCCTATGCCGCTGCTAGCAACTGTATTCAAATAAAATAATGAAAACCTAGTCAGGCAAAAAAAGGACTTTTGGGTGGTAATTTCAACTTGGTGTTGGTTTGTAAATGTATATCTGTTCCACTTCCTAGTCCATTTGTGCTCTGGTTACGTGAGGATTCAATAAGTATTAATAAATATACAAAGGTTCCATCAGACAAATCATTTTACTTGCACCACATCCAGGTTTGAATGTAGTTGGACGATTCCAAGTGCATTACACTTTTGAACCCCACCCCCTGCTTTCTGAGCAACTAGGTATGGTTTAAGCTGCTTAGCTGATTAAATCCGGCCATCTGCAGTCTCAGGAGCATTAGTGTTTTCAGATGGATGGTACTTTCCACTGTAGATTGCTCCGTATACCGACTGCGTATTAAGTTGTAAGAAAAGAATATGAGAAGCCAAACACCCATAGTTTGGCCTCCTCTGCTGTACTGTTCCAAACTCTGGTCTTCGCGACTGCAAAAGGACGTAATGCAAGTCAAAAAGAACCACTGGGAGGCGAATACGGCGATAAGTAGAGTGGGTAAGTGCTCCTGCCGGGATATGTAAATCGATGCTAGTCTGTTTCTATGGTCCGATGTCTGGCACTGTTGTTCCATGTGGTATTTGAGACCTTTCTGGGACGAGCTGAGCACAGAACCTTGGGTACAGCTCAGTCCCTTTCTGCCTCAAAGCACTGCTGGAAAGAAAAAAATAAATAACGTAGTGTCCAATTAAACAGCCGTGTTCGTAAGCATACTTTTGAAATAATTTTAAACTCAGAAGTCGCCATCTCCAAACTAGAACTGCAATTCGTCCCGCCGATTGAAAGCAAGTCACCGGGCACTTGGCGCCATGGGTCTCTTGACCGGAGTGTTCCAGATTTAATTGTCCACATGACCACACTGTGCTTCTAACGTGAAAGGTTTTCGGTGGAAGCCGCTGATCTTAAAAAAGAGTGCAATTAAGTGATTTAGCTTTCTGGAAAATAGCAATGTTTTATTGTTAATCCGCGTAGATTTCTGCTTTCTTTATATGTTGAAATAGTCTTTTTCGCTTTCGACGCCATCACCGCTTCTGACTGAATCTTAGTCGCATTTCCTAATTTTGTGTAGAACAAATCTTTTCTCAAATTGTGTAATCTTACACTAATCGCTTTGTATCAACTTGTGCCGTTTTCTTTCACTCACGTTTCGTCTATCTAAAAGTAATACTTTCATAGCATGACCAAAATCGATACTCTCATATGGCTTAAACAACGACAACTTTGCTCCACATGTAATAGTAGGGCAGGGGCCATTTATGTAGTGTGTGGTGGTTCACTCATTACAAAACGTCAGTGCACTCGGGGTGGTTTTCTTTCTCGATACTTTCTAAAGTTAGGTTTATACATTCTGAGTTAAAATACAGGACTAAACTCACCAATATAATTTACGCAATCCAATCACTTGCAGTGTTAACGAAATGGTTTATTGTGCCATTTACACATTCTCCGAGCTAGTCTCTTGGGAGGCTGAAAATGAAGCATTGTAAATACAAAATGTTTCGCTATTGTAAAGGCCAGTTTCAATTCTTGTAAAGGAATGGAGACGAAGATTGCATTTCTTCTTTCTCTATTTACAAAGTACCTGTCAGAAAAAACTAGAACCATAATCACTACATTTCCCATGGTTACTCTGGAAAATAATAGTACTAACACAACCAGTCTCCATCCGTTTAGTCCATCAAATGCCAATTTAAATTCATGGTCCTCTATTCCTGTTTCCTCTGAGCCTTCTTCGGTCAGATTTTAGATCACTCTTGCTTCTGCTCATTTTCTGCACTGCACTAGAACACAAGTCTCATCAGTTTCCTGAACCAACTTACATAGTTATTAATTCCGTATCTTTGTAAAATAAAAAAAGTCTTATTTACTTACTCTTAAATCTGTTTTCTGAATGGAATAAATGAAAACTCTTGTCATTGTTCTTTGGGTGGGATAATCTAGCACCCAGAAGAAAATGCTTTAGATGCCACTGCTCCTCTTACCAAGTGAGTTCTGTACCTAGAGACATCAATGACTACTTCTTGCATCACCCAGTGGGCAATAGTACGTGATATCTTCATAAAAGGCTGGGTGGAGTGCTTCAGTCATGCTTTTGTACTCCTTGATCAACACAGCCACAAAAAGTATTGGCACTCTGTAAATGCAGGGTAGAAGATCTCCCTTCTATCGGACTTAGTTGATTTGGTGATGTGAAACTTATCCAACCTGGAATAAACATCCTGGAATGTAAAGGGCAATTACATATGAAACTCTGCTAGCTGATACAGGTGCAATTACATAGCTAGTTTCCCTGGAAGCTCTTTCATAGACCAATAGTAGTTATGTTGCAAAACCCAAACAAGCATTTGCAATGCAATAGGTCTCGCATTTGCGAGAGTTTAAGCTATTGGCATTGTAATTGACAATTGAACAAAAGAAATCCTCGGGTCAAAGAAAATATCTACGCCAAAAAAAAGACAGCAAAGGTAGATTTCACTGCATAGGTAAAGGAGTCCTTTAGTTAGGATGTAATCCCATCACCCACCGAGGTGGCATGCTTCATCATTTCGGATTCTCCTCTTGACGGGGACCCCTAGCCTGGCCAAGGGCTACAACCCCCTCACTGTGAGGGAGGAGCTCAGGGATGATTTTATTCCTACGTGACCTTTTCACGTAGGAATGCAGTTATTTTTAGGTCTCGCCTACGCAGCGCGCATGCACTGCTTAGGAGGGCCTTTAGTCGTCGCTCTGTTTGTTTTCAAGCACACACTCGTGCTTGTGGCAGCATCCACCTTGCAGGAGCGAACAGCGGCGCGCTACAAGCAGGAGTGCTGTGCTTGAAAATGAGCAGACTGCTCTCCCAAGCTCGCAGGCTCACCTCCTGCTCCCTCCCCCCCCCCCCCCCCCCCCCCCCTCTCACGCGCGGACCACTCGCGGGCTGAAGGTGATGCATCCATTACGTGTGATTTATTCTGACCCGGCATGTTCTGTTGTCTTATGTTTTGTTGGTCATAAAGCTTTTAATGTGTTTGTGTTGGTAATACTTTCAAAAGCATTTTGTAAAAAAATGAACAATGATACATGTTTGTGGGCGGGCCAATGACGGCTAGAGGCAGACTATGATTACATGTATGGCTTGGCCCGTGCTCTGTTGAACTGCAACGTCATTATAGAGCCAAGCCAAGGTCCCAGGGCAGACTTCCCTCCTACCCCCCTTTCTATGCAACTTTGAGGAGAAAGAGGTGCAGCATCTTGTTAAAAGTAATGTCAACTGGCAAGCCCGAAATTCGTGTTTCTCCTTGAACTTCTCCCACTGGGACGGTGTGTACATTTTTAAAAAAGTCAGTAAAAGTGAACTTAAGAACTGCAGCTGCGTTTCACAAATGTGCAGCTTTTAACTTGCTGGCAAATTGTATCCGGGAACCTCCGACCTCACTCTTCCCCTTACTGAGTCAGGGAGGACATTGCTATTAACATATAAACAGAGCGCTCTGCCTTACACTTACCTTTGTATTATGGAAAGCAATACCAGACGTGCAGTTTACTGGATTGCTCGGTGCATATTCACATACACAACCTATTTTGGGCGCTGAGATGAGGTGGGTTGGTTTGCCTAAGGAGTAATGCTTCGTATGTAGTGTCAGATTGAATTAGCTTGTGGTGCGTTATTTAAATCTGTTTTATTGAATACCGTGTGATAATATAGGTCAGCTAACCACAAGGACTAGCTTCTGTTATATAACACTAGAGAGTGAGGGACGGTGCAGTAAATGAACTGCTGTGTGCCAGGGAAATCGGGGCTCAGACCCTCCCCCATCTGTCAGAGGCGCTGATTCTATCCGGCATGGACTTCTCGTTCCTATAATTCCTGCTAAAATTTTGCCAGATGCATTTCCGCACCCGGAAGGGCACCTTTCACACGACCCCTTCCTCCATCACGCGGGGACATGACATGCTCTCAGCCGCCCGCCCTCACGCACCCTCCCAGCGTGCTTTGCTCCCCCGCTCCCATCTACCTTTTGCAGAAAGGTGCACAGAAGTGACAACAGTCACATGAAAAGTAGCCTGCAATCCTGGAGCTGCGGGGTTATTCCTCAAACTGGGCCCCTAAACTTGTGATTGTACAGTACAAGGGTGGAATTACCACCTGGACTTGGTGAATTCAGGACCCGTGCATCTGCAACTTGCAGCAGACCCCTAAATTGCCCCACTCTGAGCAAATCAGTTTTTCTTCGTTGTGCATCATATTTCTTAACAATTTCGAGAGCATCTAGAAGTACTACGGTGCAGAGAATGAACTCTGCAAAAGAACTGCACTGCCCCTATATGGCTTAGAGGATCATAATGTCGCTCCATATTTGTGAATAAAATTGTCTACATTATTCACCCACTGAAAAGTCTTTGGCTTACTCATGGCAACATCATCAGGGCGTCGTGAAGTTTTTTTACAGACTCTTTGTAAGTTTAGGTTTATAAATTAAGAGTTTTCAGTACGTCACCCAGTGCAGTAATGGAATCGATTGCAGTACATTGAAGCACTTCAAAATGTCAACAAAAGAGTTGTGTTAATCTGTATAAGAAGACTTCTTTCTATGTCCCGGCTCATCGGGCCGGCCTGGCGCTCCCTATTTGCTGACTTGCCCGCCTCTCATGGTCAGCATGCTGCACGCCACATGCTTTAGAATTGCTAGAAGAAGATGCGAGGGCCTGGTACCTCATGACAACAGATATACTTAAACGAGCATTGGCATAGCTAATAGGTCTCGCCTTTGGGACTTTATAAGTATTTAGTTATGCAGCGCAATATCCTTGGTGCAACAACATCAACTGTTGCATGGCTTAACACTTATAAGGTCCCAAAGGCGAGACCTATTTGCTATGCCAATGCTGGTTTCAAACTGCATGTGCTTTGCATTGCTCCTAGTAGTTAGTTTTAAACATCAGTACCTTTATTACATTATCCTTTGGTTTGCACTGCGTCCATCACCCAATTAACTTAATGTCTTCTTCTCTGAAGGATTTATTATATCCTCAATAACGTAGGAATAAAAACATCCCTGAGCTCCTCCCTCACTGTGAGGGGGTTGTAGCCCTTGGTGGGGCTGGGGTCCCCGTCAAGAGGAGAATCCCAGATGATGAAGCATGCCACCTCGGTGGGTGATGGGATTACGTCCTAATTAAAGGACTCCTTTACCTATGCAGTGAAATCTACCTTTGCTGTCTCTTTTTTCAGGCGTAGATAGTTTCTTAGACTCTAGGATTTCTTTTGTTCACTTGTTAGTGTTTAGGGATCTAATCCTTGCAGGTCTTAAAAATTCCCTAGGACCCCACCCTCTTCTTTTCATTGTAAATGACAATGCCCCTTATTTAGGTTTTAAAAAACATGTAAATAAAAGGCATTGTCATTTACAATGCCAATAACTTAAACTCTCTCAAATGCGAGACCTATTGCATTGCAATATCTACTTATAACCTATAGGAGCATGAGTGTAGTAGCAGGGCACAAGTGTTGTCCATGGACAACGAACAATTTTCATTCAGTGGATATGCAGTGCTTTACGGTTAGTTACAACACCTATATTAAAACATCAAAATATGTAAGACAAACAGGAAGAACCGGTCAGTCGCTCGTGGAGAGATGATATCCATATAGGAGGTGTTCTATAGAACCACTGAACGAGTGGAACATTATGTGCAACGTCTCTTACAAGAATCCCTCCAACAAGAAACACAGGCAGAAATTATACATGGCTGCATCTACAAGTTTTCAAAATGTTTCCATTGCTCCATTGCAAAGACCAAATGAAATGTTTGAGATAGAACCATAGCCGCAGAGATTAAATGTAGTACAAGCAGGCATTTCCTTTCAATCTATTTTTGGTAGAATCCAATTTGCCATGGACAGTATTAAAAGTTGCCCAAAAAGGTAAAGAAATCATTGAGCATGCCATTACATTTGTGCTAACCTAATAGTTAAGTCCATGCTGCTGATATCAAATAAACACAGGGCACAGCGTGACTAACCTGCCTGCTGCCATTTCACAAGTGCCTGGGGGTCTCCAAGCTGAGCGCTTCGGCCTAGCTTTGTTTACACATCTTCAGCTGCCACGTTTCTTGGGCCTTCGGGATGGAGAGTCAGAGGCAGGTCTCCTCTCCTAAGGATGTCTCGCTGTGGTTGACAGCAGTTTTGAAGGTTCGGTAACCCTCCTCACGTTGTTTTAGTCTCTGCCTGCCTCTGTGCAGCCCCCAGCCCTCACTGCCTTCCCCAACACTGATGGGGGTCTCACAATGAGTCTTGGTAACTTTACTGCTTGTTTTTAGTTCACACAGCCAGTCAAGGTGCTGGAAATGTGTGATAATCCGTGCAAGCTTAAATTCGTGGTGTGCCGGAAACAGGAGTTTGACTGACTTGATGTAGCAGAGGGATCCCGTGGAATCAAACTGCAGCGAGATTGGCTCCAATACATGGCGTCTGGACGCAGCGATGGGTGGCAAGCAAATCTGCTCCAGCCGGAGTCGTGGCGCGCTTGGACCGGCTCAGTGCAGCAGAGGGACCCTACGGCCTCACACCAAAGCAAGATAATTAGATACCCACACATAACAAAATAAAAGCGCGGACCTCATATTAAAAGGTTCAACTCAGCATGCTGGGCTGCAACAATTGTAAAAAAAAAAAAAGAGTTCCCCTCAGCAACACATGAACCATGCAAGTGGACGAAAACTGTAGTTGCGTAGTTGTGCATTGCTGCTTCCAGAATAAACGCAAGTGACATTTAGCTGCCTCAAAGATTTAGAAAGCAGCAAAGAGTGATACTGCATTAAATCAATGGGGTGGGAGCAGGCGGGAGCTAAGTCCTTTAAGGACTACACCAGGTCTTGCAGACAGTGCATGCGCGCTGCCTAGGCTCGACCTAAAAAGATACAGTATCCAGGTCACAACACAAAGGGTTGAATACATGTGTCCTGTGGGTGAAGTCTAAAGCCCCTCGGCAACTTCCTTACCAGTGGGTGCTCTTCACTGTGACTCCATCCACTGGGGTCTAGCCTACTGAAATAGCTGATCGAAGTG
Organism: Triturus cristatus; assembly: GCF_964204655.1. Taxonomy (NCBI): domain Eukaryota; kingdom Metazoa; phylum Chordata; class Amphibia; order Caudata; family Salamandridae; genus Triturus; species Triturus cristatus. The sequence goes on from NC_140592.1 coordinate 325,016,591, forward strand.
TATTTACTGACCTGAAACCTTTACCAGGAGTGACCTGAGCTGATAAATTAAGCACATGGACGCGGTCTGACTACAGAATCCAGACTCTGTTCCATATACCAATGAACGCCTCTTCTCCTGGCTGATTTGTATCATTTGATTGTGATATCCACCCACATTCTCCTGATTAGCTTTTCATGCCTGTCTAGAAAGATCTAGTGGCCAGAGAAGATCTGTGTCCCGACTCCCTGAATTTAGCTGTTACCTCTGTTATTATGGTAAACTAAGGAAAGCTGTAGCTTTTTTTAAAACCCAGTCCTGCAAAAGATCCATCTGTCACAGTCACCTCTGGGTTTAGCCTTCAGCTGAAATACTTTTGCAGCTGGTCCAACCGAGAAGCGAACAGGTCTATTTAACATGGGCCTTATCTGAGCACGAGCACCTAGGTTTTCTAGTCTAGCATCCACAAGCTGGAATCCGGCACCACCTTCTTCTGTCCATGGAGGTATTTATTTTTTTACGATTTATATAGCGCTTCCGATGCCTGAAGGTGTCTAGGCGTTGAGCCAGGAAGGAAACTGACCTTAATCTATAATGAGTGAAGTTGCTGGTTAATGAGGCATGTCTTTAGAGATTTTCTGAAGGTCAACAGATCCGTGTTACTTTTAATACTGAGGGGCAGGGAGTGCCACAGTCGAGCTGTACATACCCCATGTGGATCTCTCAAATTTATGGATGCCAAGATTTATTACTACTACAGATTGCACATGACATTTACTTTAGAAAGTACAGCTTTACAAAGCTGCTTCAATGCAGTTTTACCTTACTGCTCAAATATAAACCCATGTATTCTGGTTACATTTATATCTCTTGTTAAAACAGATGCACTTAAAAAATGAAATGACATAAACTGTATATGCAGATGCACCGAGCATAATATGCCATTTATTACCATTGTTGAGGGAGAGGAGGGGCATTATCTTGCACAACTCCTCCTCTTGTGTGTCATTGCCCCTCCCCACACTCAACAATGGTAATTATCAGAATATATACTCAGGAGCTAATTTATGAGAAAGTCACGCAGCGCAGAAAGTCACCTTGCTGGGCTGCACTGCATGACAGGCGAAGGGCAGGGCTGCACTCTATTTAAGGCAATATGGCACGTTCCTTTCCTTTCCCCTGCGCTTGCGTATTCCACCATCACACCACCTGATTTTCTAGGGAGAGGGGCAAAAAGTATTTTTGATAGTTCAGTGAGGATCTCCTCCTTCCCATTTGGTTGATATACTCCACCACTGAGATGCTGTCCACTTAATTGGGTGCAGCACTTTGTCCTTGGTTCATGCACTTGACCGCAAAGAAGCCTGCCAGAAGCTCCAGGCAAGAGATATGTAACTGTAGTTCTTTTTCGGATCATTTCCTCTTATGGGCAACTCTCCACACCTGGTCCCCTAACTCAGCCTTCTGGCTTCTGTCCCTATAATCAGTTACAGGTTTTATCTGAAGATTGCTGCCCTGTTTCATACCTCCATGTGTTCCAAGACCATGTATTTTCTCTCTGGTACACATGGATAAGGAAATCTTCCTTGAGTACTACAGTCCTTTCCTTAGGTGAGCCACCATCTGTCTCTGAAGCGTTTAGTAATGGAACGGTTTAGAATCATGGCTTAGATGGATGAAGAATTAAGACCTGTCAGCCTTACAATGTGTCTCAAAGATATCTTAGTCTTCATCATTGTCTTCGTAAGCTCTTTTAAATGTGAGCCACCATATTTTTATAAGCTGGAGAGCTCTTTGAAAAGAATCTATTACAAAACCCAGAAAAAACATAATTCTGTGAGGGAGTAAGAACTGACTTTTCCCTCTGCTTGTGCTCCCCGAGACTGATAGGAAATTGATCCATGAGATGGATCTTGTCTAGATACACTGAGATATAGAACCCAGGTTTGGATGAACTCCATTACCAATCTAAGCACCTTAGTAAAGCACTAGAAAGCAGATGACTGACCAAATGGCAGTGTTCTGAATTCAGCGATTTGTTGCCTTCAAATGAATTGGAGGAACTTGGGGTGGAAAAGAAAAAATGGAGAACCGTCACATATGTTTTTGAGGTCTATATGTACCATTCTGTTTCCTGAGCTTAGGATATCTCTCAACAGATGGGTGCCCTCTATCAGTAGCAGAAAGCCAACCACTGGTTAAAGTCCCTGAGATTTATCACAGCTTTCTTCATTTGGGTGTCTTCTCCCCTGAGCCTGCCCATACATCATTTTCCGGAGGTTTCCTCAGGTGTCCATGGGCAATGGCTTATCTTCTCAGATGGAGCCCATTCTAATCAACAAGGGTGGTGAATGTCGCATGGGCCCAGCATACTGGTCTAAGACATACTGTTCCTCTGATCCCCTGGTTTATCTGTTCTGGGCCTTTTATGCTTGGAGGCTGGGCTGGCAAGGCTTACCCTCATCTTAATCATCATTCGAGTCCCCTTGGGAATTGTCTCAATCTGTCTCCTCACTGTATCAAGTGCCTCCCTGAGGGAGGGGCAATCAATTCTTGGGATAACTACTTGCCCTAACAGCCCAGCAATGACTCCAGATGGCCATCAGCATTGTGTAGGCATGCTTTCTTGCATGCCCAGAAAGGCCTCCCTGAGCCTACTAAAGGTGGCTCCAGTGATTGGCTGTTAATTTTTTGTTTGGCCTTAGCCTTGCTAGGATTCTACCTCTGCAGCCTCAGCCGGTCTGTTGACCCATGGTAGGGCCCTTAATCATCCTTCAAGTGACGGGGTTCTGGTTGGCAGGCTGCCAACATAAGTATCTGCTTCCCTAGAGGTTCATTTTAATTTTTTAATTAAGACTGACTTTTGTAGTCTCTGATAAATCTTCATCCCAAGGGATCTTCTTACTTTTACTGAATAAAAAAGCCAGCCTATTTTTTGCATTTTATGTATAAATATAATGATATTCGTTGCTTCAAGGGACAATCTTAGTTGTCTTGTGTCCCAAAGCGTCAGAAACCTAGATCAGAGGTGCGCTTCCATTGCAGACCTTGAAAGGGGCGTTACACTACAGGCAGGCAGGGAACACTTCTGCTAATCCTGCAGGTGCAGTCAAATATGTTGCTGCTAGCCACGGGCCTCTGATGGCGATTCTTCTAGTCGCGAATGCACTATACGGCGGTCTGCCATTGGAGCCCTTTCACTCCTCATGCACCCTAAATCTGTTGACTGACCACACCAATCCTCGCGTAGCCCTGCAGTGTAATCAGACGCAACAGAACTTCTCCATGGAGAGCATACTGTGTTCGGGACAATAGGAAAGAAAGTCTTTTAAATACCGGCTTAGCACTCCCATTCTTATTCTGCAACTTCATGCAAGAATATATCAAACTGAATAAAACATGGCAATTGCAAAGTATAAAGAAAAAAAGTCAGAGATACTCATCTGCTGCTGAAGCAGCAAAGAAAGAGTGGAACCAGAAAGTTACATGAGCATTTGATGGACTATAAGATTGCCATTGGTTGTCTTTGTACTCCAAGTTACCATGGGAAATTTAGTTGTTGCTGTGGTTCTAGTTTTTATTCACTGCTGCTGTGTGGGTAAAGCAAAGGAGGAGACACATAATCCTCTCCCCATGTACTAACCTAGAATCTCCTCCCCTCACCCCTTTTGCAGTAAGTGTGAGAAAAAAAAACTTCCCAACATTGATGACATTTGAGTGGATAGCAATCTTTGTAAACTTGTGTTCTTCCGTCGCTGTTAAATGCTAAGCCCACTGAGCATTATTGTCGAAGACTATTCTGCCTAGCGTTTAACCTGTTATCACACAATTAAATAAAGATAAAATAGGGCCCAACACAGTTTCTATTTCCTGATAACTGGATCTTTGTAGCTGTAGTCTTTTGTCATTTTCCCAGGAAACCTGCTTGCAAATTGTGTTATAAATCTCTTTAACATGTATCCCCATAGTTCTTCCTTTCCACCCTCATTCGGCTTCGAAAATCTGATCTGCACCTAATGAAACTGGGCAAAGTATCATCCCATGACCATCTGGCCCAAGGAAGTGTGACTACTTCTAACCACATCAACAGAAGTACAAATATTTAGTTGTGGTGATGCTCTCACCTGACCCTAGTGCCTCTGCTCCTTTCTGGAAAGTGTGAATAAATGGAGTACTCTAAAATGTCATTTGTCTGGCTTAATTCTCATAGGAAATTTTGGGAAGTGATAAGAGAAGCTGAATGGAATTGCACCAAATTCGGTATAAAGTTAGAAATGTACTTCGAAAGTTTTTTTTATTTTTATTTGGTGTAAATCCATTTAGTCATTTGCAAGATTTGCATTTCAAGAGATGCGCGGATATTCATGAAGGGGTTTAAAAATAACGTGAGATCTGAATGACTGGCTGAAAGATTTATTTGCCGTCATGTTTTTCAGTAATGCTGGACAGGTACTAGTCCCATGGTACCGAACAATCTGATTATCTGGCTACAAAGTGGAGTAAAATGTTGCAGTGCCATTACATGACACAGGGACTCTACCCCAGTGCCCTGAAATAGTTAAAATAAATTATATATAAGCCAGCAGGGATCGGATACCCTGGGCCCTTCCACTGAGGGAGGGGACCAGAGGGAACTTTTTTTTTTTTAAATTAATTTTTCAATACAAAATTGAGTGATTTACCTAAAACAAACGAGAGAAACGGGAATCACAACTTGGATCTGGCAAAACGGAGAACCCCCCCCCTACTTTTCATAGACTTGCTCATGAGCAGTCATCTGCACTCCCTGTCTTGGGTGATCTGGTCTCGAGCAGACTTGCTCATGAGCAGTCATCTGCACTCCCTGTCTTGGGTGATCTGGTCTCGAGCAGACATTAGTGTACCACAATCCATACAATACAACATGATACGGTGGTAGGGGAGTGGTTTGATCATTGGTCAGGGCAACATAAACATCAAGAGGAGCAGCGTCACCAGGTTGGACAGTGTGAACACGAGCAGTTGAGTTGCAGGTTCCATAGCAGTCACTGCGTTTCCTCTTCGCTTCAGAGTTATGTGACATTCTAAGCTTTTAGGTGTTTCAACATGCCTGATTTTCCAAAAGAAGTTCTTATTTTCTAGTACCCTTGGAAAATTCATGATTGTATAGCTTACAAGTAAGCAGCCTTGCTGATGCGGTCTTCTCTGCAGTTGGTATGGTGACGTCCCAAAAGATAGAGCTGAGGTCTGCTGCTCATCTTGTTTTTCTTCTTGGGACTACTGTCCTCTTCGTTCCACCTGAGATGCCATGTTTTTTTGGTAAATCCCAAAGTTTCACCAAGGAAGGGGAGTACATGGTGAATAGAGTGAATACTTTAAAGTGCCACTCTCTAATAGGAGCAAGAGAGTGGAAAGCTCCTGAGATTACATCAAATGAATGACCACCAAAGAGCCTGTATTTAACTGGGAGTCCGCAGTACCGGAGTAAAAAAGCTGAAGTTCCTCTAAAACCTTCAAGACCTCTTTCTTTGTACCTGTGAGGAAACCTCTTGGCTCAACTCTAAATACAAGTACTCCTTATGGTACACAACTTCATTATTTTGTAAACTTCCGGGTTCTATTTCCCATTTGTATTTGAGAGACACAGCTGGGAAAAAGTTATGTACACATCCATCATGGCATCTAGCAAAATAGGAGAGGAGGAGCCATTGACCAGTGCAAGCACTAGGAGTAACTTAAAACCATCCCAGGATGAAGTTCTTAATATAGTGCCTCAAACATATACAGCACCACCACCGAATAAGCCCATGAAGGAATCTGTTTTGTAGCATTTCTTTATGCTTCCTTCAGTGCAGAAAAAAAAATCAATGCCTGAAATGTCATATGCACACTAGGCAATCCAGAACTTAACTGTGGAAATCCTGGGCCCTTCTGGAATTTGGAAGCATGTCTGATCGATGTACCCAAATGACATAGCCCCGGCTGAGTACCAGAGCGACCATACTGCAGGTGAATAAGAACAAAGACCACCTGCAGATGTATTAAAATGCCTCCCATGCACCCTCTTAGGTCAGCTTGCAGCCCCTGTGCTTCCGCCTGTTCTCTGTGGTCCCTTGTGCTGGCCCCTGCCTCTCCTCCTATACATAAATAATCTAACAAAGACTTTAACTCTACCTCGGACCTCTTCCTCTTTCCAAACCAACCTCTACCCAGAGAGCAGAAAATAAAACATACAGAAGTTAAACCATTTTTTATCACTAGAATCGATTTCTGGCCAAATTATGTTTGATGCTTCAGACTGGGGCAATGCAAAAAGAACAATTGATGGACATAATGCAAAACAATGTCATACATTCACCCCAGTACTGAGAGCTTGGCCTAAATTTAGACTGGCAGCACATCTTAGCTAGAAAAGCTATCCTCATCATTGTAAGTTAAATCATCTACATTCTGCACAAGGATGAGACTTAAAATACCAGAAGCCTCAAATATTATGTACTCCAAATCTATCACTTTGCAATAGAGAAATGTATTGTATTTAGGATAGTGGCTTACTAATGAGCAAGTGTTATAGTTTCAGTACTAGCGTCATTGCATGAACACTTTAAACATCTTTATAATTTTACCATTACTTGGCAAATTACCCTGTAGGTAATATTCCTGAAGTGTACATGCTAAGTTCTTATCTTTGCTTTATGCATGCTATTATGATAGGAATGGTTTTGATCTTACCAAAAGACCTACTCATGCGTGACTCAAAGTCCTGTAATAGTTTTTGACTACTTCTTCACATACCAACCACTAGTTGGATCTGATAAAGCTTTTGAGGTATGCAAAGGATACTTTAGATCCAGTTAATTGCAGAGAGTCTTCATGGGCCTCATTCACATGAGAATTCCAGTTCCCTCCGTTCCGAGCAGAAGTCTCAAGGACTCTCCTAACTGCCCAAAGTAGTTAGTCTACAGACTAATCCAGCAGAGATCGGTGCATAACCTAGCTTCAAGACCATTGGAGTCCCAACTTTGCATGACCGATCATGAGGGGAGAAGAAATGAGAGGTATCAGTAAGATTGTAATCTGTTTTTAAATATTGGCAGTGAAGAGGACTTTTTCAGATGACCTTGTTTGGTAACCATATGAACATTTTCAAAGATGGGTTAAAAGAATACAATTATTACCCATTATTGTCAATATGGGCAACAATGGTTGACTACATGTGTCTAAAGTTAGGGTCCTGAGCTGCAGGTGAGGTCCAAGAAATATGGATGATCATTAAAAATTGGAAGGGGGGGGGGGGGAGCACACTGCTGACCTCCCAGCACAGTTCGCCCCTTTGGCATTATGGTAAATGCAGTTTGTAGTGCACGCTTACTTGTTTTTTTTCCTGGAGTGTTCCACCCACGTTGGTGCAGATTAGTGCTGTCATCTCTAGACACGTGTTCCTGGATTTTATCCGTCATCAGTGGAGATCAAAAAACGATTTTCTTCTGGGGTTTCTGAGCAGGCTGCCACAATTTTACAGGTCTCCGTACCTCTCACAGGCACACAGGTGCATCTCCACTAGCTCGTCAGCTCAATGGCTCAAGGGTGCCTTTTAAAACAGGAAGGGGTGAGAGCACACTGCTGACCTCCCAGCACAGTTCGCCCCTTAGCATTATGGTAAATGCAGTTTGTGGTGCACGCTTACTTGGTATTTTGCTGGAGTGTTCCACCAAAGTTGGTGCAGATTAGTGCTGTCATCTCTAGACATATTAAAAACTGTTCTTGTGAAAAGCTAAGACCAGAAGTAACTGCATACCTATTCAGTCTCCACCCCCCTTGTTAACCTCTGCTGCCCACCAACCTCTAGGGGCAGGGTGTGGTGGCTTCTGAATGCTTTTTGAGCAGGCATATAATGATAGTTTTCACGAATTAAGGTCTAATTAATGAAGGGGCCCTACCACAAGGACCAGGCCTCGAGACTTTGATTACGGACCTGGTGAGTAAAGTTGTGCATCTGGAAGCGAGAATGGGGAATTTCATGGTAACGATTCTGAGCAGGTTAGATTCCCTAGAGGCCCATCTACGGAACAACGTTTGCGGCGATCCCCCATCCAGTCCATTGGCCAAGAAGGCAAGAACTAAGGATGCAAGGACAGATCCAGGCCCGGTTACAGAGCTGAGAGACACTCTTGAATCCCAGGAGACCACCTCACATACACGTCAACATACACAGCACTTTTGTCTGTCCCTGGGAAGTAATGGCACCGAGGTGCGCGGGAAGTTGGTGCCTGGTAGTTTAATATGCTTGCACGAAGAAAGACTGGCCCACTAATTGACGTCATTTCTACCGGGCAACAAGCCTTGTCTACCACCTGAGGCTACCCCTTTGTGTTAATCTTAATAGGTGCTCTCCCACTGATGCCAGGGACCCAAGAAAATCCTGGGCAGCGGCTGAAGAAAGTGGTACATTGCTTCAACACAAAGGTGGTCGGGACTGCCTGGATGAACTACACAATAAGATCAACCACATATGAAGGGTACCCTGGGTGGGTAACTCATGGAAAACCTGATAGTAATGATTGTATCGTTGTCAACTAAAGGAACAGGGCAACTGTTGAGCACATATTGGGCTGACTTAACTACAGGAGACACAAATACTCAGCCATTGAAATTCTTCCCCTGGGCTATTTCGACAGGCTTATTGACCTTTTTAGACCTTCGTGCCATACTGCAGTGAATCCTGTGACAACTCATAACTGATTCTCCCCAATGGTGGAGCTCGATCGACTGGAGGGTTTATTAGCTGTTTCAAATCCCTGCGATGGCCATGGAGCTGGTGGGGAAACGATTGCTTGTCCAACCGGATTATCCAACTCACTCCCAACACTGGAAGGACCCATGTATTTCAGCAACTCTGCCCTGATGCTACTGTGGGGGTTGGCTTTGCTTCTTGGAATGTCACATGTCTGAGTGCAACACTGCAGAACCCATAGTGGATTAACTTGGTCACATCATATGCAGTCCTGTGCTTACAATAAACTTGGTTGTGGAAGATGCTCGCACTGATGGGTTTGTGAACTATTCTGCTATCCCAGTAGCCATGGGCAGGGCCAGAGGAGGTCTAGCAACACTGGTGTCCCTCACCTTCCCAGGCTGTGTTATTTGGACTAATTTGGCAACGCCCCATTATCAGCTGATCCTCCTGAAATGTGGCATTGAACATATATTATTAGTGAACTTTTACAATAATGTGTTCCATGAAACTTTTACAGGATGATATTGAGCAATTTAGGGGGTAGCTATGCACTTGTCTGCATGGGAGACTTTAATGTTGAACACTGCATAGCTGCACCGTAATCTTGCGACCTTCTGGCCATTGATAAAGCGCCTGTTAGACATTTCTGTCATCTGGAGGATGCACCTAATTTGCTTTTAATGAAGCATAATTTTATATTCGCTTTTGACTTCTCCAACAGTGGGCTAGTTGGGACACCAACATTTGTGAGACATGGTCGTTTTAGCCTTATTGATTTTATCCAATGACTGCAGTGTTGAATCTCTAGTACTGGGTGACTGCCCGCCCCCCAACTCTCACTCAGCCATTAAAAGGTGCCTTTTTACTCAGTCAGTTGTGTAGATGCAACTCAGTTGGCCTCCACCATTGTCCAAAATTCTCAAACGTTGCACTATTGTCTAGTGCCTGGCTTCCCCCAATTGTCACACGTTAGTGGTTGCACTGTGGTGCCCTAATGCAACTGCAAGGTTCAGAAGCACGGTAAGGGACTCCGGTGAAAGGTGACTGTCTGGAGTCTGTCCAGCCTCCCTCCCCCTATCCCCCCCAACAGACTTTATTTTTAACCGGGTCATGGTGATGCATTTTAGCAGTACTCTGGAGCAAATTATTCAAGTTAGATAGGGCACTGTCAACCATGGTGAGCAAGCCTCTAGCACATATTCAAGAAGTGCTCCTCTGCTTCCACTGTAGAAGCAAATTCCATTAGAATTCCAGGGATGTTAGTCGACCCCTGCAGACCTGTCTCTGGTGAACTTGAGATCGGCAGTCTTTGCATCAATAGCAGTGGAAATGATTACACTGGTTCTTGTTAGCGTGCATTAGAAGGAAATTCCTACAGTAACGCTTGATACCCTACATCCTCAACAACTAATTGCTTCTGTAACCGAGTGTGACCCTAAACTCTACACATTTCTTTATCAGTTTCAGGCCTGTGTATGAGGGACATAAGAAATGGTTATTAGTGGTGGGAGCAATGCTTGTGCTACTCGTCTGTCACGCACTGAGAACTTAATGTACTTTGTTTTTGTTCTAGATATGGCAGCCATTCGAAAAAAACTGGTTATAGTGGGTGATGGTGCCTGTGGAAAGACCTGCTTGCTGATTGTATTTAGCAAAGACCAGTTTCCTGAGGTTTATGTCCCCACAGTGTTTGAAAACTACGTTGCTGATATTGAAGTCGATAGCAAACAGGTAAGTCCTGACCTCTACATGCTTTCATTAAGGGTTTTATATGTAGCATAATTTGTGTTTTGCTGAGTGCACTCTGTAATGTGCAGCCCAATAAACCTTTTGATGGTTGAGGAAGCAGAGTTTGGAAAGGAAATAAGGTTAATGGAAACTGTGAACTTGTACAGAATAGACCCGGTGAGTGTAATGGGGCAGAATCAGCTAAGGGCCCAAGCAGAGATTAGAATCATTAGATGAATGAGTGGAAGAGGGAACTATTTTCTACTCAGTGTTAATAAATGACGCTTATTGGTAGAAGCGAGGTGGTGAAGTCCATGTCGCAGGTACTGCTTGAGAACAAGGCAGCGTTCCTGAGATACAGGCCATGAGGCATCTTAATTTGTTAAAGGTCCATAAGTAGAGCAAATGTACCCCCCTGAGCGGCACATTGTCCAGGCCAGCCTTTCGTTCTCCTCTGGCCCACATGAGTCTCTCACTAGTGATGTGTACAAAATTCCTTCTATGTCATGACTCCCAAGAACTATAGGAGAGACCTGGAAAAAATGTGTCTTCTTTAGCACAAGGCACATGCAACACATTGCCGCACTAACACACCGAAAGAACCCCCCACATGATTATAAAACAATTACAAATGCTAGCTCAAAAATAGTTAATCAGACCTGAAACATTGAGATCTTTAAAACCGATGTATCTCATGTTCAAACCATAATTCAAACTTGCCTCCACAAAGGACTGCGACACCTGCTCATCAGACTGTCGGTCAAAGGTGCACCAAACCGTCCGTATTTGCCTTAAAGTATGCTTGTATTGCAAACACAACTCTATCACAAGCACAGCATGTTTCTGACAAACATGCTATTTTCTACTCCTCTCAAAAGTTAGACCTTGGTATCCTGATCAGAATGGAGTATCTCGCCAACTCAAATTTGGTCATATTATCTTACTACTTCCAGTCAGTTGCACCTTCTTAGTTAAACCCAAACTTTTTTCTGGATTAGTCCAGAGGGTTAGTTAAGCAAATGTTATACATGTTGTTCTGATTACACTAGTCTGGAACAGAAAATGTTAAAACTAGGAGCCATACACCCAAGTAGACTGTAAGAAGCATGGGTACAGATGCTTCACTCTTTGTTACGCGATGGCTGGCTCCTGCCTCCCTCCCCATTTTAGAATAATTGAGCAGTTGGGTTGAGAAAAGGTTCAGCTTTTTGCAGAGTGGCATTTGAAACTCTCACACTCTTACAGGCTGCTGGTAGTGGTCCTTCGCCTTCAAAGCTGTTGATACTGATTCTTCACCTTCCACTACTAATCTTAGGATACGAAGTTCAAGATAGCACAGCAGTTGGTACTTTCCCTTCCCATCAGGCACTTCTGCTGTTAACAAGCCACTGTTTATCTTTAATGCTTGGCTCTAGATTAACCTGAAGAAGAAAGAATAAGAGTAGACAAAAACTACACTAGAAGAGAGCAACACAGTAAAGCTGGCAGCAGAAAATAGAAACAATAGCATCAAAATACATTTAAGGCTGAAAAGAGATCTGAGCTCCCACAAATGGTTATTTTACACGCCTCGTGTTTAATAAAATCTTAGATTCTTTCTTCACTGAAGATAGGAACATCTCCATTTCATAATGAGACGATAAGGTCTGATAACATGCAGGGCTAAAGCACAAGGAATTGGGAAGCTATGTTTGGCTGGCTTGAGGTAGGTCTTGAAGGTGATCGCACAAGTCCCGTCATTGAGGACACCCTGTGGCTTTGAGTCCGCTATGGAGTCCATGGCACCACAAATGGCATGAGCACCAAAGTAGGAAGTGTTGATACTTGCAGCCATCATGGTGAACCAAATTTATTGGACGGGCTTAGGTCAGGCAAGAGACTAGATTGTTCAGGGACTTTTAGTAAGAAGTTGCTTCCAGAAGAGTGTACACTCGATCTTTGAGTTGTATTCCTGAAGGCGGAAATCCAAACAAAGGCCTGGAAGACTGGGAAGTAAGGCTTGATCATGAATGTGTTTTTGTGCAAGCAGAGATGTACAAAATTACAACATCTGGCTAAAAAAGCTACCCGGATATCAAAATGTCTGTGACTTCAGAGACATTATCACAAATCTCAATGTCTTCACATTTAATTGAAAGGTTTAATTTTTTTAAATCAATTTTATTTAGCATTTTGCAATTAAGAAACATGACATATTTTCGCCATTCTTGGTGAAAAACACATGCGAGCAAGATGTTGAGGCAGAACGAGATATACATCTGTGTCGCTCATTGTGGATATTGATAAGCGATTAATCTAACAAAAAAACATTTCGGTTTAGTCTGTATGAGGGGGCCCTACCTCCCACCTCTATCCCTCACTAGTTGATTAGGAAAAAAAAGTCCTACATTAGCATCCGAGGTCGATCACTCACTGAGGGGGTGGGCGGGGTCATCACCCTAATTTCTGATGCCCTCATTGTCTTAGACATTGTGAGATGGAGTACCCCACTTCTTGGTTGTCTGTCTCTTTATGTATGTTGTGAATGGGAGCCAAGTCTCGTGCAACTTGGTTCCTGTCTTTTAGTAGGGCTGTGAGTTTTTCCATAGCATAGATAGTCAATATCTTCCCCCACCACGTGTTCTTGGAGGGTGTCTGTGGGTTCTTCCACATCCGGGCTATGCTCAATCGTGCTAATAAAAGTAGGTGGAGTTGTAGTGGGAAACAGTCTATCTACCACTGGATCGCCTAGTAGGGTCAAGATTGGGTCATGTGGTAGTGTAACGCTAGTAATGGAGTGTATCCTGGTGGTGTCCCAAAATGGTTGCATAACCGGGCAGGTCCACCAGGTGTATAGGAGTGTACCCCTTTCCCCACAACCTTTCCAGCATTGTTCTGGACCCCCAAGCATTTTATGGAGCCGCACTGTAGTGAGGCAGCAACGTGTAAGGATTTTTGTAAGATTTGTCTTTTTAGCGAAGACAAATCAATTAATTAAACCTTTGTAAAGCACACTACTCACCCGTGAGGGTCTCAAGGCGCTGAGGGGAGGGGTGCTGCTACTGCTCGAATAGCCAGTTCTTGAGTAGCCTCCTGAAGGTGAGTAGGTCCTGGGTCTGCCGTAGAAGGATGGGGAGGGTGTTCCAGGTTTTGGTGGCGAGGTGGGAGAACGATCTGCCGCCGGTGTTTGCTCTTCGGATGCGGGGGTCGGCGGAGCTGGCGGTTTGGGGTGTAGAAGGTGAGTCGTCTGTTGAGGTATGTCGGTCAGGTGTTGTGGAGTGCTTTGTGTGCGTGGGTGAGGAGCTTGAAGGTGATCCTCTTGTTGACGGGAAGCCAATGCAGGTCTTTTAGGTGGGGTGTGATGTGGCTTCAGCGAGGGATGTCGAAGATCAAGCGTGCGGAGGCGTTCTGTATGCGTTGTAGTAGTTTCATGAGTTTGGCCAAGGCTCCTACGTAGAGGGCGTTGCCGTAGACTAGCCTGCTGCTGACGAGGGCCTGTGTGACCGTTCTTCTTGTTTCGGTGGGGATCCACCTATAGATCATGCTGAGAGTGTTGAAGCAGGAGGACGAGACGGTGTTGACTTGCTTGGTCGAGGATGAACCCTAGGTTGCATGCGTTTTCGGTGGGTGTAGGTGCTGCTCCCAGTGCGGTCGGCCACAAGGAGTCGTCCCACGCCGAGGGAGTGGAGCCGAGGATGAGGACTTCAGTCTTGTCTGAGTTCAGCTTCAGGCGGCTGAACTTCATCCACTCGGCGACAGCTTTCATTTCCTCGTGAAGTTTGGTTTTGGCTGTGAGGGGTTCCTAGGTGAGGGAGAGGATCAGCTGGGTGTCGTCGGTGTATAAGATGTTGAGGTGGTGCAGTCGGGCGACATGAGCGAGTGGTGCCATGTAGATGATGAACAATGTCGGGCTGAGGGATGATCCTTGGGGTATGCCGCAGATCTCAGTGGCTTCGGATCGGAAAGGAGGGAGGCGGACGCTCTGGGTTCTTCCGGAGAGGAAGGAGGTGGTCCAGTCCAGTGCTTTGTCTCAGATCCCAGCGTTGTGGAGGCGTGTGGGTAGGATGCGGTGGCATAGTGTCGAAGGCAGCTGACAGGTCCAGGAGGATTAGGGCCGCGGTTTCGCCGTTGACCAGTAGGATCCTGATGTCGTTAGTGGCAGCGATGAGGGCAGTTTCGGTGCTGTGGTTGCTGCGGAACCTGGACTGGGACGGATCCAGAATGTTGTTCTCCTCGAGGTAGCGGGTCAGTTGTCTGACGGTCTTTTCGATGACCTTCGCTGGGAACGGGAGCAAGGAGATGGGTCGGAAGTTCTTGAGGTCCTTGGGATCCGCCTTGGGTTTTTTGAGTAGGGCGTTGATCTCGGCGTGCTTCCAGCTTTCCGGGTAGGTCGCGGTCTCAAAGGAGATGTTGATGGCCTTGCGGAGATGGGGTGCGATGGTGGAGCTGGCTTTGTTGAAGATGTTGTGTGGGCTTGGGTCTGACGGAGAGCCGGAGTTGATGGTAATCGTGATTTTGATGGCGTCGTCGTCGTTTGTTGGTCCAGGTGAACAGGGGCTCGGTGGGGGTGGTGGCTTTGAGGTCGGAGGTCTCGGTGATTGTCAGGGCGGTCTGGGTGTTGAAGCTCTCGTGGATGTCTGCGATCTTGCGATGGAAGAAGGTGGCAAGGGAGTCACATAGGTCTTTGTGAAAGTGAGATGTCGGTGTTAGAGCTGGGGTTGGAGAGCTCCTTCACGATGTTGAGGAGCTCTTTGCTGTTGTGTGTGTTGTTGTCTAGGCGGTCTTTGAAGAAGGTCCTTTTGGCAGATCTGATGAGGTGATGGTGTCTGCGGATGGCGTTCTTGTGGGCTGCGTAGCTGTCCGGTGTCTGTTCGCGGTGCCATTTCTTCTCTAGTTTTCGGCAGGTTTGCTTGGATGCCTGGAGTTCCGTGGTGAACCAACTGGCCTTTCTTGTTGGTGTCTGTTGGGTTTCTTGAGCGGGGCATGGGTGTTGGCGCAGTCGTCGATGCACTGTCTAAGATTGCGGGTGTCGGGCCGGCGGGGTCGTCGGGTGGGCTTCGGGCGAGGGTGGTGCTTAGCTGGTCTTAAGTGACTTTGTTCCAGCATCGGCGAGGGATCTGTTGAGTGCCGTGGTGGGTTTCCGGAAGGTGAAGTGGATGCAGCGATGGTCTGTCCAGTGGAGTTCGTGGTGTGGCTGAAGGAGACGTGGGAGCTTGCGGAGAAGATGGGATCAAGTGTGTGGCCGGCCAAGTGGGTCGGTGTTGTGACGAGCTGTCCGAGGCTGTCAATCAAGGTGGTGGAGTTGGTGTCGTCGTTGTTGTTCTCGAGGTGGAAGTTCAGGTCCCCGAGGAGGATGTAGTCTGTGGAGGTGAGGGCGTGCGTGCTGACAAAGTAGGCGATGGCGTCGCTGAACTGTGGCCATGGTCCGGGGGGGGGGGGGGGTCTGAAGATGAGGGTTCCTCTGAGGGTGGTGTTGGGATCAGTGTGGATCTGTAAGTGCAGGTGTTCGGCGGTGCTGAGGGTGTCGTCGGTGCTGGTCGAGACTGAGGGTGTTGCTGTGGACGATGGCGATACCTCCTCCTGTTCCGTTGGTGCGGTCACTGCGGGTGATCTTGTAGCCATCAGGGATGCCTATGGCGATGTTGGGTGCTGAGGAGGGGTTCAACCAGGTCTCCGTCAGGAAGGCGACGTCTGGGGAGATGGAGTCGAGTAGGTCCCAGAGTTTGATGGAGTGTTTCTTGGCGGAGCGGGTGTTGAGTAGAATGCATCTGAGGTGGTTGCGTCCTTTCTCGGTGGGTAGTTTGGTGGCTCGGAGGCTGGTGAAGCTGCAGCTCCGGCAGGAGAAGGGTCCTTGGGTGCGCTTCGGGGCGGCCAGGAAGCAGGTGTGGTCGTCTGGTGTTGAGTGCGTGGAGGGTGCTGGCATCGTAGTGGAGCGGGCGTTCGCGGGGGCAGGGGTTCTGGCGCTGGGCGCGGACGGGCGCAGATTGGCTCGCCTTAGGCGCGCCCGCCATAAGAAGGAGAGGTGGGAGGGAGGAGCAGCTGGGAGGAGGGTGGGAGCGGACGAATGGGCGAGCAGGGGGGGTGGGGCCGCAGGTGGCGCAGCGGTGGGAAAAATGGGAGGGCGGAACGGCGAAGTAAACAGAAGGCAAAAGGGCACAGGGCATAGTAAAAGTACACGAGGGAAGGAAAAATGATAAAACCAATAGAAGCAGATAAACAATCACAGTACAATTACAAATTTAATACAAAAAAGAGCAAAACCTACGGCCTACCAATGGCTACCAGGGATGAGGCGCAGGTGGTAGCCTGCAGGTGGAGGAGGGCCTCAAACTCCGTCGGCAGCTGGGGCTCAGGACACGGGCACACAGGTGCTGCTGTGTGGCGTGGGGAGCGACCTGCCTGTAACAGTGGACTTGGAGGTTCTCTACCATATGGTCACCCAAGTTACATCTATGAGTTGTGTGTCGAGCTCCCTGAAGGGTTTAATTTTTCTTTTGGAATGTCTTGATTGTTTTTTTATTTTCTATATAAATTTCACATGACTTTTTCAGCATCCGTGATTCTCGTTCCCACTACATCAACATCTGATCTCAAGTTAGCTGTTTTAGTTCACAGCTCTTCTTTCAAGTCCGACATTTAGTAATATCAGTTTTGATTTCCTTCAGAAGTTTGACTTGAAAGTTTGTAGGATGTCCAAAAGACTTAACTTTGTAAGGCCATTTGGTTGCTGACAGTGTTTTCTAAGGAAAGCCACTAGTTTCACTGAGGTTTTTTTTTTTTTAAACATACATGTTTTGAAAAACAATAAAAGTATCTCCTTGGCATTTCATTACAATAGTTTTGACCATATTTCAACCGTAGATATCATAGAATTGTACATTTCGGTCCCTATTTGTCTCCGCGTATTGCAAATACAGTCTATGCCACAATAATGATACATTTACATCAGGTCACGACGGTTAGTTTCCAGTATAGACAATAAGCCAAACTTCCCAACAATACCCTCCTCCCCCCCCCACCGGTCCTGTGCAAGGTTAGGTATACAATAAAGTTGTCACATCTAATCTCTTCTGCTCTCGTGACTACTATACACCTGTAGGCAAAGACAGGAATACTTCTCGGGTCGTGGTGTTCGGGTGTTGATCTATATTTCACATGGTCTATTGTGTGCAGTCAGGGGTATTATACTGCTGTATGTCCACCGCCTTGAGAGCCTCCAACATAACCTCCCACTCCAGTGCTATTGGGACTCCATGTAGTCCTCTCAGTTCTTCTCGGCGCAGGGCAGCGCTCTCCACTCCGCCCCATCGGAGCAGCTCACTATGCCATGCGTGCTCCGTGGGTGGCCTATGCGACTTCCAGCGCATAGTGATGGCACGTATTGCTAAAATGAGAGCCAGGTCTACAAAGCGGTATTGTACTTTGTGTTTCGATACATGTGCATGTAAGCCTAATATACATTCTTCTACTGTCGTTTGTAATTCCCGCCGTCTAGTCTCCCGAACTATGCGTCTAAGTAGTATCCCAGAACCCCCTTATTTTTGGGTATGCCCACAACATATGTAAGAGACCAGCCCCTTCTAATAGGCATCTCGGACAGTGGTGTTGCGTCTGAGGAAACATTTTATCCAGTTTATGGGGGATAAGATGTGCCCTATGAAGGATCTTGGTGTGAATACATTTAAATTTTGTGTTCCGCGATATCTTTTTGGGGCGTTCCACAATGACCCCCCATTCCTTGTCCGTCAAGGCTCGTCCTACATGTTCTGCCCATGCCACTCGCAGGGAACCTAGACCAACCTCAGTGTGGGAACGGATCCCTACGTACAACCACTTAACAAGGTGTCTACCTCTGCCCATATAGTAAAGCATTTTGACCAGTTCATGCGTAGGGGGCTCCTGTCTCTGCTGGGCCCATTGTATTTTTATATATTGGAACAGTGCAGCATACAACAGATATAAGTGTGCCGGCGCTTCCATTTCATGCACAAAGCTATCTTGGTCCAAGAGCGTCCCATCCCCAAACAAATCAGCCACTGTGCTGATCTCCACATCCAGCCATGGTGCTATTCTCCGCTTAGTTATGTGTCCGTCCATCAATGGAATTCCCAATAATGGGATGTTACCTGCATACGCAATGTTTGCCAGTGTAGTGTAGCGCCACTTTCCAGCATCGAAACGCGGTGCACAGCAGAATGGGGAGACGTTTCGGGAGCCTGCTATTGGGCAACAACAGGGAATGCAGGGCGCCGCGGTCTATATCACAGTCCAAAAGGACAACCATTGTAGCTGGCATGCGTAATAGTATGCTCTCAAGTCAGGGACGCCCAATCCCCCCCTACTTGTGCCCAGTTGTAGCTTTTTTTTAAGACTGATGCGACGTCTGCCCGATCCCCATATGAGGTCAGCTAGCAGGGTGTTCAACGCTTTGAACATAGTATGTGGTATTAGAAGAGGTAAATTAGTAAAATAATAGATCAAACTGGGGAGTACCACCATGTTCGCCAGGGCCGCTCTCCCCATAACTGACAATGGCAAAGTAGTCCAGAAAGCTACACTAGAACGCAGGGCCCTAATCGCCCTATTCAAGTTACCATCCAGGATGTCTGCATGGGTCCGATATATCTGGATACCCAGATATTTGAAAGTGTATTGTGCAACCTGCAGACTGGTGTCTCCAAACTCGACCGTATGGGTGTCTTCATGTTCTGTGAAGTAAAAAACATGTGACTTCGCTGCGTTGATGGCGAGACCTGAGATCGATTCAAACTGACTAAACACCTCGTAGAGCGGGTCCAGGGGGAGGCGGAGATCCCGAAGATACAGAATAATATCCTCTGCATACGCAGAAAAAAGGTGTCGTATCCCCTAATGTAAGGCCCATATCAGGAGGTCCTTGCGCACCTTGATTGCCAGGGGTTCTAGGGCCAATATAAATATGAGAGGAGACAGGGGGCATCCCTGTCTAGTCCCTCTGTGTATTGGATATTCTGCCGAGATATTGCCACCAGTATGAGCGCGTGCAGTAGGAGCAGTATATAAGACGTAGCCAGGCTATGTAATCTGCTGGGATCCCAAATTGCTCCAGCGCACAGAACATATAGTCCCAATTAATAGAATCAAACGCCTGACGCGAGTCCAATGACAGGCAGCCTGCGTGTTCATAATGGCTCCGGGGTTCCGTCAGGAGATAGTGTAGCTTCCTGATATTCAAGGACGTACTGTGGTTGGGGAGGAAACCAGTCTGATCTACATGAATCAGTTTAGTCAGGGAGGGCAGCAATCTATTGGCCAAGACCTTACTTAATATTTTATACTCCGTGGTCAATAAGGATAGCGGGCAATAACTGGCCATGTCTGCGGGGTCCCTACCTGCTTTCGGGAGTGATACCACTAACGCTTGCGCCGTCGTGAGGGGTAAAGAACCTTTTCCAGCACTGTGTTGTATAATACTTCCAATTGGGGCACCAGTTCGTCAGCATATGTATTATAAAATTCAACTGGTAGGCCATCCAGTCCAGGGGATTTATCACGTGGGAGTCCCTTCATAGCTTCCCTGATTTCAGACTGTGTAATAGGGCCCACCATGGCTCTCTGGGCCTCCGTCGTTAGCTGCGGGTATGCGAGGGAGGAAAAAAAGGCCTCCATAGGGGCTGCCTCGCTGCTACTAGACTTGCTGTACAATGAGGTATAATATTGACGAAATGCAACGTTAATGTCCCCCTGGGTAGTGACTCTGTCCCCTCCCATGGTAATGACCTTGTTTATAACAATTGCAGGGGGAGTGTCCCTAATTAGTCTATCAAGCAATGTCCCCAACTTATCCGCCTCAGTGTGGCTCAGCTGCGAGTACCTTTGATAGTCTATTACTCTGAGATCATCTAGCAATTCCGCATGCCTGATTCTAGCCTCCTGTAACGCTGCGCCCTCATCAGTGTCAGTTATGGCTTCCTGCTCCAACCTACCCATTTTGTGTTCTACATCTAAAAAGGGACTTATGGAGTTCCTGTCGGGCACCCACCGTCGTACTAATTGCCTGCCCCCTTACCACCACCTTAAAGGCGTCCCATTTGATCAATCTGTTCAATGCAGTGTTAATATTCTCAGCAAAATAATGGTCAATAGTGTCTGACATAGTTGCCCTGAACACCCGAGTCCTCCAATGTCTGCTGCCACAGACGCCAAGTGGTTACCGGGGTAGGTATTATTCCCCAGTTAAGAACAATCTCCAATGGGTTATGGTCCGAAAAAGTCTTTGCCAAGTATGTAGCCTGGGGCACCTTCATTGCTATCCGATTGAAACAATATATTCTGTCTATTCTCGTGTGCAGTATGTGCACAGGGGAATAGAATGAGTACTCCCTATGTGTAGGGTGCCGCATCCTCCAGACATCACACATCTCCCATCCCATAGCCCATGTACTCAATGCTTCTGCCTGCTTAATCACTCCTGCCCCATGTATAGGCGGGTGGGACCTGTCCAGGGTAACATCCACCACCGTATTACAATCGCCTCCTATGATCCATGGGTGGTTCTCCCAACCTGTCAGTGCAATATCTTTTTTTTTTTTTTATAAACAAGTTTTTATTGTTTTTAGCATTACAACAACAGAAATCGTCTGGCCCTCCAAATCCCCACCACACATCACATTTCCACCCTCTCCCAAAACCTTCTCCCCCCCCCCCCCCCCCAACCCACCCCACTAAGGTATATTGCCCAGCCATTTCCCCCACACCTTCTGGTATTTCTTGGGACAGCCACGTGCCTGATAGAGAGTCCGCTCCTGCGCCGCACACCAGTCCACCCCGGCGCCCCACTTAGCTATGGTTGGCGGCTGTGGCTGCTTCCACGCCGCTGCAATGTCCCGTTTAGCCACCATCAAGGCCGTCCTGAGGAACAGCTTTTCCGGGCGCGTGCCATCCAAACCATCCGTGATGCCCAATAGGGAGTGTCTAGGTTCATGCGGCACCTCCCACCCCAGGACCTCCGTAAGCTCGGACTCCATGCCCCTCCAGAACCCCTCCAGCTCCGGGCAAGCCCACACCATATGAAGGAAGTCAGCCGGCCCGGAGCCACAGCGGGGGCAAGCCGCATCCCCGGAGAGTCCCGCGCCTTGGAGGCGGACCGGCGTGAGATAAGCAGTGTGTAGGTAATAAATTTGGACAAGTCGTAGCCTAGCTGAGGCCGTCACCAAGCGGGGGGCCATAAGGGCGTCTCGCCAGTCGGCCTCGTCCAGGGGACCCACCCAGCCCTCCCAGCGCTCCTTAAGGCCCTCAATGGACGTAGGAGTGCAGTTGACGAGGGAGCGGTAAATCCTGGAAATGCCCCCCCTCCCCAAGTTGCCCAGCATGACGTGAGCCTCCGGGGGGCTGTGGTCCGGTAGCCGGACGTCCAGCGGGGTGTGGGTGCGTATAGCGTGGCGCAGCTGGAGGTATCTAAAGAATTGGGAGGAGTGGAGGGAGAAGCGCGCCTGCAGCTCTGAAAAGGAACACATTCGCCCGCCCCGCCAGACGTCCCCCAGCTGGGAAATGCCAATTAAGTCCCACGATCTAAACCCTTCCAGCGCCGCGACCTCTCGCAGCCATGTCCCGTGCCACAGGGGTGTGACCCGGGTCAGCCTCCCCGTCCAGCGGGTGTGACGGAGCGCCGCTCGCCAGGACAAGAATACGGCCTAGGTGATATCCGGGCAAGAGGCGGGGACGGACGCGCCATACAGGCGATCCTGAATACCGATGAAGCCCAAATCTCCGAGCTCCACCCTGTAGGCCGGGTCAGACCAACCCCCCCCAAACCAGTCATGAACGACCAGCAGGCGATTGGCAAGATAATAAAGGTAGAGGTCGGACATGCCCAGGCCCCCATCAAAGGTGGGTATGCGGCACGTCAGTAGAGCCAGCCGGTGCCTCCCACTGCCCCAGAGGAATCTCGTCACCATCGCGTCCAACTCGCGGAACCAAGGACGCGGAAAGGAGAGGGGGGGTGTTTTGCAGCACATAGAGAAACCGGGGAAGAATCATCATTTTATAGAGGGCCACCCTCCCTAGCGGATTGAGGGGCAACTGGTGCCAACGCGCCAAGTCCGCCTTGGCTTTTTTCACCAGGGGGGGTGACGTTAAGTGCCCAGCTCAGCTCCGGGAGGAGGGAGACCCAGATGCCCAGGTACTGAAACGATAGCCGGCGGAGAGGGATGGTCTCCTGCCAGTCAAAACATTCCCTGGAGGGGTGCAACGGGACCAGCACCGATTTCCGCGAGTTGAGGGATAGACCAGACGCCCGGCCGAAACGGCTCAGGATGGAGAGGGCACGGGGCCCGGAGTGCGCCGGGTCACTCAGATACAGCAGGACATCGTCCGCATAGAGTGCGATTTTGTCGGCCTCTAGGCCAGGCCACTCCCAGCCCCGAAGGACGGGATCAGATCTAATCAGGGCGGCCAGGGGTTCCATCACGAGGGCAAAGAGAAGGGGCGACAGTGGGCAACCCTATCGCGTCCCCCGGCCGATCCGAAATGGCCGCGATAGCACTCCATTAACCAAGACCCTGGCGCGGGGACGGGCATAGAGGACTCGCACCATCCCCACGAACCGGGGGCCAAAACCCATGTGGGTCAGGACCTCAAATAGGTAGGCCCACCCCACCGAGTCGAATGCCTTCTCGAAATCAGCGAGGAGGAGAGCGAGGTACGGAGACAGCCGATGGCGGTGGGCCAGGGCCACATGGAGACGGCGAAGACAGTGGCGGGTGCCCCGGGCGGGCATGAAGCCACACTGGTCCGGGTGGACCAAGGTCGACAACAAGGGCTGAAGCCGTTGGGCCAGGACCGCCGCGTAGAGCTTCACGTCCGTGTTAATAAGCGAAATGGGGCGGTAGGCCGCCCTGTCGGTGGACGGTGGCGTGGATTTAGGCAAAACCACGATCGTGGCCAGATACGCCTGCGGGGGGAAGGAACCCTTCTCAATCGCCTCCGCATAGTGAGCGCGCAACCGCGGGACCAGGGTGTCTCTGTAGGCGGCGTAGAATTCTTGGGGGAACCCGTCAGGTCCCGGAGTCTTCCCCGCGGATGTACGCCCGATGGCATCTCCAATCTCCTCAAGGTGTGCGCCCCCAGACGCGAGTAGAGCGGCCAAGGAAAGATCCGGTGCACGAGCTCGGTAGAGCTGAGAATAGAACTGGGCAAAAGCAGCCGCCATCTCCACAGAGGAGGACCGGAGCACACCCGCGGAATCCGTGACCGCCGGGATGATACACGACGCCCTGGGGTAGGCAGCCAGGCGATGTAACACGCGCCGTTCTTGTCACCCCAGCCATACACCCTTGCCACCGAGGACTGCCAGAGGAGTTTGGCCGCCTCAAGGGACCGCTGACTAATTTCCTGGCGAAGGAGCCGCAGCTGCCGGGTCGCCGCCGGGTCATCGTGTGCAGCGAGAGACTGTTCCAGTCTGAGCGCCCGGGCCTCGCAGGCAGTGAGCTGCTGCAGCCGCGACTGGCGGTGCCGCACCACACGCGCCTTAGCCGCCCCTCTAATGGTCGCCTTGCAGGCCTCCCACAGGGTACCCGCCTACGAGACCGAACCCTCATTGGTGGAATAGTATTGAGTAAGTTCGGTGCCCACCGCCTTGCGCAGCGCCTTGTCCTGGAGGAACCAGGCGCTAAACCGCCACACCGGACGAGCCGTATGCGGCGGAGGACCCAGGCCCAGGCGGACCGGCGAGTGATCCGAAATCCCCCTGGGAAGAATGCGGACGTCCTGGACGCCCCCGCAGTCGGTGGGGGGGACGAAGATCATGTCAAGGCGGGCGTGAGAATGGTGAGCGGCCGACGTGTGAGTGTACTGACGAGCCTGAGGATGCCAGAGCCTCCAGGCGTCGCAGAGGCCCTGAGCCTCGGTCCAGCCCGCCAGCTGCCGCGCGAGAATCCGAGATCGGTCCCGATGAGTCCAGCTGAGGGGCCATGACGGCATTAAAATCCCCCCCAAGCACTACAGTGCCCCCCGGGAGCATCGCCAGCAGAGAGGCCGCGTGGGACAAAGCCTGCGCCAGTCCCGAGGGCGGCGCATAGAGCGAGAGGAAGCTAATCGGTCTACCATCGAGCGTGCCGCAAATAGCAATCCCGGTGCCCCGAGGGTCGTGGGTCACCTGTGTAAGGACAAAGGGGAGAGAGCGGCGTAGCAGGATCGCCACCCCGCGGGAGCCACGGTCAAACCCTGAATGCCACACCAGATCGTATCCATAACGCGCCAGGAAGGGGCAGTTTTCCCCGATAAGGTGGGTCTCCTGAAGGAGGAGCACGTCGGCCCCCATGCGTTGAGCATACTTAAGGACTGCAGTGCGCTTGAGCCTATCAAACAGGCCGTTCACATTCCAGGACAGTATGCGCAACCGAGCCTCGGGGGCTAGGTCAGCCATGAAAGCCACGGGCATGGTACGCCCCGGGATCGAGCACCTAGGGTGGCGTCGGGAGGACCCGAGGCCGCGCCGACGCGCAGGGAGAGAGGAGGATCGCCCAGGCAGCGCGGGGAGAGCAGAGGACAATCGAAAGGGAGCCAGGGAGGCCAGGCGGGGAGCGGGCGCGAGTGGAGCGCATATGAATGTCAGTGCGAAGCTCTGCAGCAGCGCACGTAAGGAGCTGTTGTGTGACGCGACCAAGAGGAACCAGACCCAAACTAAAGGAAACACCCTCCCCAAGAGGAGCAACCAGCAAAACAAAACCCCAACAAAACCAAAACCCCCACCCCCCCACCCTACACTTCGAGAACTGAAGCATCTGTCGCCCTAACTGTAACAGCAACTATAAGGCCCCAAGCGAGGTGCTCGGGTGTCAAGAGCGTGGTGGACCCCTCCAGATGTACGGATGCGAGTGTCCGGTCCTAGATTGCTACACATGAGCGGGAAGCCGCTGAATCCAGGTCCGTAGTAGAGGTCCCAGCAGCGGGACCAGGCCGTCAAACCCCCTGCCGAAACAGAGGACAGAGAAGAGTCAGATAGCTGGGCTGCGGGAGAGATCAGAAAGGTCCACTGACACGGGAAGGGGGGTCAGGGACGGGTCCAACAGACGGGCCGACTGGCGCCCGGGGCCCCCAGCCGCCTGGGAGGACGTCCTGGAGGAGGCGGAGGAGTCCCGCATTCTTCTCCCCGATGCACTTGCGGAGCGAGGCCCAGCCGCCAGCCCCCCCGGGGCCGCCGGGACTGCGTGCGCCTCCTGCGGCCCGGGCGCCGGGGCCCGGCCGCATCCCGGCCCGAAGGCCGCCGAGCCGGTGACGCCCGCTCGGCCTGGCGCAGCGGTCGTTCTTCGGTGAGCCAAGTCCAGGCCGCCCGGGGAGTGTCAAAAAACAGGGTCTTACTCTGGAAGACAACGCGGAGGCGTGCTGGGAATTGAAGCTGGTAGCTGAGACCCAGGGAGCGCATCTTGTGCTTCACCTCCATGTACGAGCGGCGTTGCTCCTGGACCTCCCGGGTGTAGTCTGGGAAAACCATGATGTTGTGGTTGTTGAAGGTCAAGGGAGCCTGCACCCGCGCCTCCTTCAGAATAGCGTCTCTGTCCCTAAAGTTGAGGATCCGCAAGATGAAGGGGCGCGGGGGGGCCCCCACTGGAGGCTTGGCGGCCAACGACCGATGCGCCCGCTCGATGACAAACCAGGCGGACAAGCTGGCCGGCGGCATCCAGGACTTGAACCACTTCTCCAGGAAGTCGTCGGTGCGGCCAGATTCTACCGCCTCCGGAAATCCCACCAGGCGGAGGTTGTTGTGGCGGGCCCGATTTTCGGCATCCTCCGCCCGCCGATGCAGCTCTTTAGAATGGGTCGTGAGCTCCCGAACCTGGTCTTGGAGCTGCCGAATGTCGTCCTCCGCCGTCGAGATCCGGGACTCCGTCTCGGTGATGCGGGCCGTGGCATTGCGCAGATCCTGTCGCAGGAGCGCGACGTCCACTTTCACCTCCCCGACCATCCCCTCGAGGGACGTACGGGAGGCGGTGATGGCCTGCAATATGGCGGCAAGGTCCGTGCCAGGAGTCGGTGCCGCCTCCCCGCCCGTGCCCGGGGGGTCGGAGGTCGTGAAGCGGTCGATTTTGGTCTGGTGGGGCGCGGCCGCTGATTTGGCGCCCCTGTCCTTGCCCATGGCTACCCCCGTGGAGTGCGCACCGGTGTCCAGGCGCTGTAGGGCGAATCCTCAACCAGCCGCACCCAACGTCCAAGCGACTGGCCCGCACGAGGCCGGGGCCAAGAGGAAGGCGAAGAAGAGGTGCCGTCGTCCCCTCACAGGGGTCCACCGAGGACGCCGCCGACCCGCTGCAGAGCCAGTCCGGCGTGGCCCCCCGCACACAGGCGCCGTCAGCACAAGCCCCGTGCCGGGTCCAGCACCCACAACGGGCCCACGGGCGCGCCCGACAGCGCTCCCGGCCCCGGGCCCCAGCAGGACCCCTCCAGGTGGGAAAGGGGAAACAGGGCGCCCCAAGCCCAACAGCAGCAGGCTCCAACCAGCGGTAGCGGGGGGGGGGGGGGGGGGGGAGTCCATTGGCCGGCAGCCGGAGAGGGGCTCTCCCCCGGCGGAAGCCGGCACCTGCGGCGAGAGCACGTCCGCGTCCCCCAACGAGGTCTCCGTCCAGTCGCCTCCAGCGCCAGCCGTCAGATGGTGCGGGGGAAGGAGTCAGGGCCGGCATGGCCCACCGGGGTCGCCCACACAGGTCCGCAGCTCTCGCCTCCAGCCAGCTCCAGCACCGGCCACCGCAGGTTCAGGGCCCTCCCGGCCACGTAGGATCCCCGCAGCGTCCCGGGGGTCGGGGGAGGCTCCACACCAAGCCAGCAGCAGCGTCGGATGGTTTCGGGGGCGCCCATGGATCCCGCGATGTGCGTCCGGCCGCCGTCAGCCTCGCAGACCGTGTCTCTCGTTGGCGCCGCGGGCCTCGCGTAGGAGCCAGTGCCGGGGACAGCACCAGCCAGCCGCGTCTCCCTCTCGGCCCCTCAGCAATGGACGGCAGAACTCTGGCCCGGGAGCAGGAAGGCAGCCCAAAGTGTCAGAGTGTGGTGCCTCGTTCCCGCTGCAGGTAGGGACCCTCAGATCGCCGCTAGGACGGCGGGACGCGGATGAAAGCCGGATGCGAGGGGTCAGGCATCGGGAGCCTCACATCGATGCGGCCATCTTGATGTGCGCCACCTAGCGCTCCCTCGTCAGTGCAATATTTAACATACCACAGTACCTATCCTGCTCTGTTGGGTGCATATATGTTACCCAAAATCACATGCTGTCCATCCAATGTTCCCCGTACAAAGATAGATCTCCCCTGCTTGTCTATCCGCTGCTCCAGCGCTAGGAACGGTACTCCATGCCGAACCCAGATGGTGACCCCTCTCGCAAAGCTGGAATATATGTGATGGTAAAGATCTGACCTCTCCACTTCCTACGTAGCTTCGTCACTTCACTGTCCGCTATATGGGATTCCTGCAAGCACACTATCTGCGCTTTGCGGCGCTGCAACGGCGCATGTATTCTGTGGCGCTTCTGCACAGACCCTAAACCCCGAACATTCCACGTTAATATAGTGTACCTACCAAGTGTATGTATTGCAGTGTAATCTGCGCCCACTTACCCGCAGGCAGTGTCTCTAGACATTCGAACCTAACCAAGCCAATCTCTGCAATAGGACCGTTTACCCCCCGGAACTCCCCAATACTCGGTCCGGTCAAGGAACTGTACCGGACCACACAACATAACTGAACACAAAAGAACATTGTAAGTACGTAAAGTGCTTTCGCCATGTGGGGGACAGTGCTATCGCTTCGCATGCGGTGTAATCTCAGTCGAGAGTGTGTATGTAAGCTCTACCGGTACCTTGGGCTGTAAAGGTGCACTTACGCTATACTATCGCACGTTAACTAAAATCATAACTTACATAATCATTATACATTCACAGATGCAATCCAATATAGCGTTCAATTTAACCAAATAAGCCGTCAGCTGTCTGCGGGGTCACAGTAGGGAACAGGCCACACTCCCATCCGAGTCTGTGTCCTGCAGTTCTTCTTCGGAGGAGGTCTTCTCTTCCAGTCTAGAAGAATGCGTGAAAGTGGCCGCCGCTTGGATCACCTGTGACTTGTTTTGCTGCATTTGTTGCGAGGTGAAGAACTTCCGAATGGTATTCCTGCGTGAACGCCTGCTACCACGGGTAGCAGGCACACCCGTACCAGTGGGGCCCTAGGTCACGTCTTGAGATACAGAGGGAACAGTTTTGGTCAGTTCCATCACCTCCAGCCAATCACCCACATCCCCGGGGCTCTCAAAGATGTATACCTTCTGATCATGCTAAATTTTAAGCCTGGCCGGGAAAAGCAGTGCATATTTCAAGTTCAGGACCCGTAGTCGTCGCTTGAAAGAAGATCCCTGCCTTTGCACCAGAACAGTGTAGTCTGGATAGAGCGATATCCTTGCATTTTCTAAGTTGATCTGGGTATGTTCGCGAGCCTTTTGCAGTATTGTATCCCTGTCACGAAACTTCAGCAACTTCACTATTAGGGGATGGGGTGGGGCCCCGGTCTCCCAGTGGGAATCATGTGCGCACGTTCAACACAATATTGAGTGGAGAGCTCCTCGGCCGTGACATGCTCTCTGGCAAGCCAATAACTCGTATGTTGTTCCTCCTCGCTCTCCCCTCCGCGTTCTCCACATGGTCCATCAGGGTGGCAACCTGGTCCTGCAGCTGTTTAATGTGTGCCTCACTCTTCGTCTGGCGTGGTGTTAGCTCCTCCAATGTCGTGGTATTGTCCTTTACCCTATCCGCAAGCTTCACATGATCTGCCTGGAGCAGGGTAAGGCCCGTCGTTAGGGTCCCGATCTGGAGCTCGATGGCTTTCCTGGACTCCCGCACTTCTTGTAAGATGAGGTCCAGCTTGTCCCCTGGCTCAGTCAGGGCAGTAGGCGGGATGCAGCTGAGCGGTGGCGTGCCATCTGTGTGTTCCGCGGTATCCGGTATGGACTCAGAGCCGCCTCCTTGCTCCTGTTGCTTTACCCTATTGCGCCCCTGAAGCACACAACAACATGCAGCTTGTCCTGTCTCCCCAACGCCTCGCTACTGTGCTTACAGCCAAGAGACCAAGCCGCCACCTCAGATCAGCCTCGCGGCCGCACAGTACTTCAGATGTCCTCAGTCCCTATGCGCCACGACCCAGCTGTGCTCAGCGTCTGTGCAACTCCAGACTGGTTCTGTCCTGTAGCCTTCCCAAGTGCCAGGGAGGGCGCAGAAGCCGGATCACACTTCCCCACAGTTCGACTCTTTCACCCCTGACACACCGATTTTCATCCGGTACCGGTCTCTGCTTACCGCTGCATTTCAATTTTCAGCTTCACGAGAGAAGGAAGCAAGATGCAGCTAGGCCCCAGTGCGTCGTCCTCCCTGGCTGTTAATCCCTCCTAGGAGCGCGTAGCACTGCAGGGACTCCTCTCTCGTGCCACACTGATCCCACACGCCTCAGCTGTATACCGCTGGCCCGCTCACTGCGTGTGGGTCGTCTCTGGGAACTCCACGGTCTTCTCTGGCGGGCCGCCAAGTCCGTCATCAAATGTAGGCCTCAGCGCATCCCCGGGCTCCCACAGCTTCAGCGCCCCAGTCCCGCAGCCTCCTCCATTCTCTTTCAACGTTTCTGGTAGACCTCCTCGGCTCACCACCAGCTTCGCCTACAGGATCTTGCTGCAGAGACTTTCCGTCTGCATCCCGAGCCAGAACAACATCTAAACCGCCAGGTATCTCAGTCGTCTGGGCCCCCTCGCATGGCCCACGATTCCTCACCACCACCACGCGGCACCCCGTCCAAGCACAGGGCAATCCGCTCCTTCCATTGGTAGACCACGGCTAATAGGCAGCTCCGATTGTCGGCCAAGCCTCAGGCAGTCGGTTACCCATCCGCAGACTCCAAATTACCATGTGCTGTAGGATAATGACGGGATAATGTAGCCCAGGTCCGGAGCTCGTGTAAGAGACGACCGCCATGCTCGGCCTGTAGCCACCCCCCCCCAGTTTCACTGAGTTGTGTGATCAGTGTCTGCCTCGCTGGCCGATCCAAAGAAATTAGTCGTCTTTCATTGAGGCATATTACCTTTGTTGGACTTCTTTAGACTTTCTCAGCACTGCCCTATTAACTTTGTGTGACTCTTTATCTACAGACAGTTTTTTTTCCCCGTCAGCATTTTTCTTTGCGCTGTATTTTTGGTTTTCTATCCTATTTCCTCTGCTCTCAACCTTCTGGCATCCTCTCCTCTCAGCTGGGTTCTTGCCCCACAGAGACTCTTTGGCTTATTTACTTTGCTCTCTGTATGTGCCTCCTTCAGGCTGTTAATGGTGCTGCATTCCCCAGATCAGTACATGCTGTGGGCACGGTCACCTGGATTCCTCTATAATGTGTATGTATGTAGCATTTGTATTATGCAAACCTAGCCAAAAAGGCTGTGGAGTGCTGTACAGGGTGAAAGTTCAATATAAAGTCAACCCGTGATAGAAATGGTAATTAGTTATTGGATTCTTACTGCACTTCGATGTAGTGTTTTGAAAGGAGTGAGTCTTCAACTCTCTTCTGAATTGAAGCAGCATTGTGGCGGTCCTTATGTATATGTGGATGTTGTTCCAGATCCTTGGTGCATAGATGGAATCTGCCTACTGCCATGTTTTTTCTTTTTTACATTTATTAATCCGGAGTCCGGTGTACTGGCTCCAGGTGTGCCACCAGACATTGCGAGATTGTCTGCAAGGTAAGTAGAGGGTGCCAGTTATTATGGCTTACTAAAGAATGTGGCTGGTTTTGAATATGGTGCTGTCATACCGTTCCTAAGAATTAAGTAGGACTGTGTATCTGGGCAATATAACCATCAGAATATGAGGAATAATTCCACACACATCGGAGTATGTTGACCTAATTCTTGGCTAGCTCACAGTGAGACATCTGGACCCCTAACCTTACAGGCTACCAGATGGTATCTGCAACCTGAGAACATGACCACTCTAAATCCCCAAGGAATTTGTGGAAATAAATCTACCCTTTTGTCAGCCATGCATGCCCAAAGAGACACAAAGTATACAAATAGGCATTTCAAACATTTATTGAAGCAATTGTATGTGTAAAAAAAAAAAAACACACATGAGCTGCAATTATTAGTAGAAGGAAATAAAGCATTGTAACCAGCATTACAAGAATGGTAAAGAAGATAAACAGTTCAACCATTGACGTTGCAGTGATTAAATGAATATATGAGGATTTATCATACTTATACTTCTACCTTATACTAACTACACTGTCGAGAGCATATTGGGAGTACCCTCTGCCAGATCCCTTGGGACACTCAAACTCCCCATACCTGTGTGTGATGCATCCGGAAGCCGATCTGGTGTAGAGCAGGCTACTGTCCTTGGCAGGATAGAGATTGGAGTCTGCAGGGCTGCATGTCAGTCACAGGCAAGTATTCCAGGATAATCCATAGAAGTGATCCTCTGCTGAATGTGGCTTAGAAGTGGTTTATTTAATCAAAGCGCTGTTCCGACCAGACTGTGTCAGGGGTGCAACCCTGATGCGATTGTCTACGTATTAAGAGCGGTCTATAACCAGACATCCAAGAGCAAGGTGCTCAGTGTTCCTTAGCCTAGGACTGAGTGTACAAATGTCATGATAAAATCCTTACCCAGATATGTGCTGCAAGCAGAATACTTTCCGAGTATGTTATTGTGTACGTCCAAGGCACGTAAAACGTCAGTCTCAAAAGATGTCAAGTTTAAACGCGTAGTTCAAAATGGAGACTTTATGCACAGGCCCTGTTGAACCTTATAACAGTGCAGGCCAGCAAAGGAACCCATAAGAGTTCGATCAGGATGGGGTTGAGGTGATCATATTTCTTCCAGCCCTGGATGAGATGTGATACAGCATGTAGTGTGACTTTAAAGGGAGCTAATGTGGAGTCTGGGAGGCTATAGAGCTGGGAGTTACCAGCATTTAGATACAAGAGTACGAGGACCCATATAGCAGTTCTGCAAGTCTCTTTCCAGAAGAAACCATTTTTTACTTTCTTTAGAAGAGAGCTGGTACCAGACTGTCGTAGTTTTTTTGTAGTGTTTTCGGTGAATGTGCGGTTGGTAGCAAAGTTGCATCCGAGTGATCCGGCATTCAGTGGAAGTTGGGGTTCAAAGCAGTCACGGTTCATGTCGTTGAGTGAGGTTTGTGCTATGTCTTAATATTGTATTTAGCAAGCACCAGGAATTATTTTCTGTTTGGCTTGAGCTTCACACAGGCACTGAACATAAAAGTCTGGATAAGGTGCAAGCCATATTTGTCTGGAGCAGAGGAGACTTTTAGGTAGTCTTGTGAATATGTGTGAAGTGTAGTAATTCTCAATGGCCCTGTTGGGCGCTATCCGTTCAGCAGCTTTCCTTGCGGAATAGTGCTCAGTGGTTTCTTTCATACTCCGAGCTCCTCTCTAAGATTCTTCGGAAGAGGGACAGGAGGTGATGCCATGGCTCCGTGCTTTTGTCTTCATTAATTGTTACTACACCCCACCCTCTCAGCTATTCCTTAATTCAGAAGATCCAAACAATTCTTTTTTTTTTGCTAAAATGGTTGAACAATGAAATTTTGCATGTTAACTTTACTCAGCTAAAGAGTCGGTTTAAATGTTTGCAGGTGACTTAAAAGATGTGTACTCCCACATCCAAATACAATAAAACATGGGATGTTTGTGGTAGGAACTCCCATTGGTACAGTGTCCTTCAATTTAGATTAATCAGTCCCCAGAATGTTCTCCTAATCGATGTCTAGTGCAGCATACTTGAAGTTCAGCATTTCTTTCTATAAATATTTACTTAAATAGCTCTTTAAAGCTAACAGTAATCAAAAGGTCTCACAAGGCTTTCAGATCTGGGTCTCGAAGTCCACTTTAAAAAAAAACTGGCATCCATGCCAGTCTAAGTATCGAACTTGGACACTCTAGATGAGATAGAAGGTAAAGAGGAGAGAAGTGTCCTTTATACTTACTGCTCCCACATAGAAGAGAACAAACATACAAACGCATCTAGAAATGTGCACAGTGGTGCAGTCGAAGGGTGGTGTGGGCCACCTCCAGCGGCGGAGGGAGTTTGGTACTGGAGCAAGGCTAATGAGGCCTCACGCCTTTTTTTAAATCTCAGAAAAATCCGCAGATTCAGGTGTGTATTTTTCCTAGGTTTTTTTTCAAAATAGAAAATGCTTTTTAGCCATGGCAGGGTCACTGGGGGGGCCCTGCACCATGGCTAGGGGCTCAGGTTCTCCCTTCTGTGACCATTTTTCTTTTTTCTAAATCTTCCACATTACTACTGCAGTGGAGAAAATACTCCAGGATCACTCGAGAAAATTTGATGAAATCCCTACAGCCATTCTCGATATTAAATCCTCACTGGAGCCCAGGCTGGATGCCTTGAACATAGATGTGGCCCTCCTTTGAGCCGACCACAAAGAGTTAAAAGGAGAAGGTGGACGTAAGTGAATCCACCTTGGTTGCCATATGCCCCTCCGATGATGCATATTCATAAACGTACTGCTAGATGTTGCCACCTGAGGCGGAGGGTTCATGATGTAGAGGAGCACTCGCGTCAAATATTTTAGGATTGTAGACCTGCCGGAACACGCAAAGGGCCCAAAAATAGAAATATTCTTGACAGACTGGCTTGTTCGCACTGTGCTGGCGGTAAATAATCAACTGTCGCCCTGGAATGTGCCCATAGGGTACCGAACAGACATACCCCACCAGGGCCTTCCTCTAGACTGGTTGTGGCACATTTGTTCAACTACCGTGATGGAGATCATATTCTCCAGGTGGAGAACTGCAAGCTCAACATTTTCCCAGACCATACCTTGGAGGTTCACAAACAGTCAAAAGGCGCCTCCGATTTAAACATGTGCTCTGCTTTGATGTTCCTCGCCAAACTTAAGATAATGCGCCAGGCTATTACTGTGTTCTTTGCCTTGCCTGATTAGACTGGATCTTGGATAGAGAGCAGGGGTAACGCAACCCCTGGAAAATCGAGGGGAGACGAAGATAACGGTCCACGGTAGGTTCTGCTCACACGAGACCTAGGAATGGGCTGCTAAAGGAACATGCAGCCTAGGAAAAAGCACTGTTGGTGGCGGAAGTGGAGCAGCGCATTTGTTTGCCCCCTACCTTGCAGGGCTCTGCGGACACGGGGAGGTGCTGAACTGACTACAGTTATGTCAATCAGGTTGTGGCTCATTCGGTCCTTCAAGGTGGCCCGGAGCTGATCGAGATGACTGCACATTGTGTGCTTTTCAATGGTTAATGCTTCTTTCTGTCGCACAGCAGAAAGAGGGGAAGACACTGAGCATAGGGCTCTCTTCTGTAAACAAATGGTATTTACTTTGTGCTCTAGCTTCCACCGTTAAGAGTGGAAGGATGGTGATTTGGTATGAGGTGGAGGCATACTCGCATCAAGCATGATCCCAATCCTTCCCCTGTGGGATGGGGGAGACAGACTGGAGCAAAAGATTGCCATTTGCCAAGTGCCCATTGGCACATTGGCCTGGCTTGGGTTAGGGAGTTCCTAACAGTTGGTTTTCACATTTTATTTTTTTCTTCAACCATCAACAACTTCCATAATTGGCCTCGGAGGATGCGGATAGGAGTGTGCTTCTACAGGGTCTAGGTGCTCATGGGGCAAAACTGCACAACACGAGCAATGGTGACACTACTAACTCTGACCCACAGCACTATAATATCCTAACATCATAACTTGGGTTGTCAGGGGCATGGCTATCTACACTAAACGATACAGGGTTCACCTATGCCTGAAGCGCAGCTATACACATTAAATTGCCTGCAGGAGACACGCCACATATTGGGCGAACTATCAAAGCTCTTAGAGGTTGAGGGGCCCAGTGTTGGGAACCACCGAACCAAGATATAGCAGCAATACATGCCCCACAGGGGAAAAGAGTGAATACGGGCATCAATAAAACATTTCCTCATACTGGAGTTTGCTTTATGCTGCATGCTTCCCTGGCGACCGTAACGGTTCCTTGCATCAAGGGATTTCTGATGGATACATCTGCCAGTGGATTCCTCACCTTGTGAATATCCCCTGCGCCAGCATTCCACGGAACTTTTCTTCCCCAGCATTCCACGTCGACGTGGGCGACGTCACAATACATCGGCTCCGCACGCGACTCCGTACGACGTCATCGGAGCCATAAGAAGCCCACGTCGGCGTGGTGACGTCAGTTCCCTTTTTTCCGCGCCGTCGACGCGCAACGGTTTTTTCCCAGTGCTCTCTAGATACTTTGTAATCTAGTGGTGTATTCTTGTTAAAATCGGAATGTCTTCGACGAGGAAGTCGGGCTTTAAGCCCTGTAGGGAGTGCGGAGGCCTGATGTCCATGACGGATCCGCATCAGAATTGTTTATGGTGTCTCTCTTCTGATCATGATGTGGATGAGTGCGGGTGCTGTAGGAGCATGAATCCTAAAGCACTGAAGGAGAGGAAGACCAAACTCTTCATGAAGAAGATCGGTGAGGAGAAGAGAGGGAGGAAAAAGGAGAAGTCCAGGCGGGAGTCTTCGACTTCGAGGTCGTCGAAGTCGAAGAAGCACCATAAGAAGAGGAAGCATTCTTCTCGGCGTCGGTCCTCGAAGTCTAAGAGGTCGAGGTCGGCTTCGCCTCGTCGACGTCAGAGCAAGATCTTGTCTCCTTCGCCTTCTCCGGATAAGTCTTCGAAGTCTCCCTCTCCGAAGCGGACTCCGGCTCGTTCCCCGACGCCGTCTCCGGCGCCGTCCAAGGCTTCGACTCCTGGTCGGGTGGAATCTGATGTGGAGCAGGAGCAGGAAGAGTCTGTCCCGGTGCCTGATGACTCCGTGGTTCCGGTGGAGGATTCGGAGGAGCCGACGCCGGTGGCTCCACAGGAGGATACAGGGGCAGTTCCTTATCCCCAGTTCCCGGCTCCAGGTACGGATCCTTCGGGATTTCTGAATGCCATGTATGGCATTTTTCAGAGAGCATCATTCCCATCCGGAGCACCAGCAGGTCCCGTGGGTCCGATGGCGTTTTCTCTGGGAGTGCCGCAGCAATATGCTCAGGCTCCTTTTATGCCTTTTATGCCGATGGCGCCTTCTTGGCAGTTTCCGGCGCCGGTTGGGAATCCGGCTCGACCTCGGATGGATGGTCAATCTTCGGAGCCTTCTTTGACGCCGAGGCCGACTCCTTCGACGCCGCATCCGGCGCCGCCGACTCCACCTGTAGCGCCTCCGACGCCGATGCCTTTGGCTCCACCGACGCCGCGTACGACGTAGACGACGCCGGCTCCCCGGAATCGATCGAGGCGTGAAGCCCAAAGGGTTTTGGAGGAGGAAAGATTTCGTGCTGAGGTGGAAGAAGGTGAGGTCGACTCTTCTTCGGACGAGTTTGGAGGTATAGAGGTGGCAAGTGGTTTGGATACCACCCCGGAGTGGGAGCATGCTTCTGCAAGGTCTTCTCCACCGCAGGAATTGGCGCCCTACCATGTTGTGATCAAGAAGGCCGCGGAGTTGTTAGATCTGCAGCTGCCCTCTGTGGAATACAAGTCCAATCTGCTCACAGAGGTGTTGCACTCCCCGACGTCGGCTTCTGAGCCTTTGCTACCTTTCAATGAGGCTCTCTTGGAACCAGTATTGGAGGTGTGGAAGAAGCCTCTGTCAGCTCCAGCAGTTTGCAGGCAGGTGGCAAGGAGATACAGGGTTGCGCCAGGAGACCCGGATTTTTTATCCACGCATCCTTCTCCGGAGAGCCTAGTGGTGCAGGCTTCATGTTCTAAACAGGCTTCGGGTGCTTTCCCCCAATCTCCTGCTGATAGGGAGTCGAAGAAAGTTGATCAGGCGGCCAAAAAGTCTTTCTCCTCAGGAAGTATGGCATTGAAGTCATCAAATGCTACGTGCTTGCTGGGGCGTTATGTTCATGCCCTGATGGACTCTATAAAGACTCTGGCCCCTAAGTTACCTGAGGGGGATAAGTCGTCCTTCATGGAGGTTGTGGCGGACACTCAGGCAGCTGCCAGGCAGGTGATCCAGTCTGGGCTGGATACGGCGGACTCTGTGGCGAGAATTATGGGGTCGTCCATTGCCGCAAGGAGACAAGCTTGGCTCCGTTCCTCAGGGTTTTCTGCGGATGTCCAGGCCACGCTGGTGGATCTGCCCTTTGATGGACAAAAGTTGTTTGGGGAGAAGGCAGATTCTGCTCTTCAACGTTTTAAGGACAGTAGGTTAACGGCGAAGTCCTTGGGTCTGCAGGTTCCTGTGAGAGGTTCAACTTTCCGTAAGGTTAGGGGATTCGGAAGGTCATCCTTTCGCTCCTTCCGACAGCCACAACAACAGCAGCAACAACAGTAGCAGAATCCCCTCTATCGCTCCTATAGAGGGAAGCAAAGGGGTCGGAGAGGTTCTGGTCGTAACCCCTCTTCTTCCTCCTCCTCCTCTGCTCCAAATGAGGCTTCAGGGAAGCAGCCCTAGATCCCCCATCCCGGATCATGTAAGACCTGTGGGGGGTCGGGTGTCCTACTTTCTACGGGGTTGGAAATCTGTTACTACCGACCTTTGGGTTTTGAACCTCGTAGAGACTGGGTACGCCCTTCCCTTTCGGGAGTTTCCTCCCCCTTACCCTCCTTGCCAAGGTTATTGCTCGGAGGACCACCTGCTTCTCCTGCAGAAAGAAGTTCTGGCCTTGTTTCAGAAGGGCGCAATAGAGGTGGTTCCGGAGCAGGAAAGGGGTCAGGGATGCTACTCCCGGTATTTCCTGATCCCCAAGAAGGACGGCAGATTGCGTCCGATTCTGGACCTCAGAATCTTGAATTTTTACCTGAAACAGGAGAAGTTCAAGATGCTGACCCTTGCGCAGGTTCTTCAAGCGTTGCAGCAAGGAGACTGGATGGTGTCGCTCGACTTGCAGGACGCGTACTTCCATGTCCCAATCCTGAAGTCGCACAGGAAGTATCTCCGTTTTACGGTTGGGTCGCAACATTATCAGTTTGCGGTCCTCCCGTTTGGTCTTACTACTGCACCTCGAGTCTTCACAAAGGTGATGGCAGTGGTGGCTGCTCATCTCAGGAGGTCGGGGATTCCGGTTTTCCCCTACCTGGACGACTGGCTTCTGAAGGCAGAGTCCCCGGAGATGGTGCAGCGTCATCTGCAGGTGACAACTCAGCTGTTATTCGACTTGGGTTTTTCGATCAATGTGCCCAAGTCTCACCTGGTGCCCTCTCAACGCAACCTGTTTATAGGGGCAGTACTGGACACTACTGTGTGTCGGGCATTCCCTCCTCCTCAAAGGATTCTCGACATTCAGGAGATGGTCCCTTTATTCCACAGTGGAGCGGTTGTTCCAGTTCTGAAGGTCCTTCGCCTGCTCGGTCTGTTCGCTTCCTGCATTCTGTTGGTCAACCATGCACGCTGGCACATGAGGGCGCTCCAGTGGTGCCTCCGCAAGCAGTGGTATCAGCACAACGGGGATCTCGGGGAGTCGATCAAGATCTCCGGAGAAGCTGCAGCGGATCTGTCTTGGTGGAGCGTGGAGGGCAATCTGTCCCAAGGAAAGCCTTTCCATCTACCTCCATCGGTGGCCACAGTGATAACGGATGCCTCCACCCTAGGGTGGGGAGCTCATCTGGGGGATCTGGAGATCAAGGGTCTTTGGTCTCCAGAGGAAAGGTTGTTTCATATCAACCTTCTGGAGTTGCGGGCGATTCGTTTGGCACTCAAGGCCTTTCTCCCTTCCCTTCGCGGTCGGTCAGTTCAAGTTCTGACGGACAACACGACCGCGATGTGGTATATAAACAAACAGGGAGGAGTAGGGTCTCTTTGTCTCTGCAGAGAGGCCCTGCGGCTGTGGTCCTGGGCTCAGGACCATCAGATTTGTCTGATGGCAAATCATCTGGCCGGGGTGCTGAATGTGCGTGCGGACAGTCTCAGTCGGCAGTTCTCCGCCGACCACGAGTGGAGGCTCCATCCGGAGGTGGTTCGTCACGTCTTTCGGACGTGGGGGACTCCTCGGGTGGACCTGTTTGCCACCCGAGAGAACGCGCACTGCCCGTCATTCTGCAGTCTCCAGTTTCCGATGCAGGGGGCGTTGGGGGACGCGTTTCAGTTGAGTTGGGGTTCACGACTCCTTTACGCGTTTCCTCCCATACCCTTGATTCCTCGGGTTCTGAGGAAAATTCGCCAAGACCGGGCCCAAGTCATTTTGGTCGCCCCGGACTGGCCAAGAAGGGTGTGGTATACAGATCTTCTCCACCTCTCCTCGTGCCCTCCGCTCCGTCTCCCTCTGAGGGCAGACCTCCTCTCGCAGTCGGAGGGGCAGGTTCTACACCCCCACCTCCAGAGCTTACACCTTCATGCCTGGAGATTGAACGGGGCAACCTGAGTTCCTTCTCTCTCCCACCTGATGTGGTGGACGTTATTTTATCGGCCAGGCGACACTCCACCAAGTCCATATACTCCTACAGGTGGTCTAAGTTTGTAAAGTGGTGTGGAGAGAGATCCATTGACCCTTTAAAGGCTCATCTTTCTGATGTGCTTCAGTTTGCTCTTTCCTTGGCTCAGCAGGGCTGTGCTGTGGCCACGGTCAAGGGCTACCTTTCGGCCTTATCGGCATTTCTGTGCCTTCCAGATCAACCTTCGTTATTTAAATCTCCGGTTGTTCTGAGGTTCATCAAGGGCCTTACAAACATGTTTCCTCCTACTCCATTTGTAATGCCTCAGTGGGACCTTAATCTTGTCTTAACCTTTTTAATGGGGTCCCCATTTGAGCCTCTTCATAATTGTCCTTTGAGGCTGTTGTCCTTTAAGGTGGTTTTTCTTGTAGCCATAACCTCGGCAAGGAGGGTAAGTGAGCTTCAA
This sequence comes from Triturus cristatus, assembly GCF_964204655.1. Classification (NCBI taxonomy): domain Eukaryota; kingdom Metazoa; phylum Chordata; class Amphibia; order Caudata; family Salamandridae; genus Triturus; species Triturus cristatus. The sequence goes on from NC_140592.1 coordinate 325,056,863, forward strand.
GCTCTTAGTTCCAAACCTCCTTTTCTTACCTTACATGCTGAAAGGATGGTTCTCAGGACCAGGGCTGCTTTCCTGCCAAAAGTTGTTACTCCTCTCCATTTGGGGCAGTCTATTACCCTCCCTGTTTTTTATCCACCCCCTCATCCTTCCAAAGAGGAAGAAAGACTCCATCGCCTTGACCCGAAGAGGGCTATGAGTTTTTATTTGGACAGGACCAAGGACTTTCGTGTTGATGACCAGCTTTTTATTGGCTACGTTGGTCGTTCTAAAGGTAAAGCGGTGCACAAGCGCACGCTGTCAAGATGGATAATACTGACCATCAAGATCTGCTACGCCCTGGCTGGTAAGACTCCTCCTGAGGGTATTCGTGCTCACTCTACTAGGGCTAAGTCTTCAACATCTGCTCTGGCCCGGGGTGTTCCTGTGGCAGATATTTGTAAGGCCGCGACTTGGGCCTCCCTCCATACTTTCGCAAAGCATTATTGCTTGGACTCTGAGATGAGGAGGGAGGGCCACTTCGCGCGCTCTGTCTTGCAGGACTTTCTGGTATAGAAAGGTGGACACCCTCCTCCGGGAGTGGGGACTGCTGTGGGAATCTATTCACAAGGTGAGGAATCCACTGGCAGATGTATCCATCAGAAGAACAAGTTACTTACCTTCGGTAACGATTTTTCTGGTGGATACAGTATCTGCCTGTGGATTCCTCACCAACCCACCCGCCTCCCCGTTGTCCACCTTTTGTATACCATGAAATTAGTCTTGTTTGAAATGCTTATATTTTCTCTTGTACATTTGTAGGTAATGCTTGTTTGATTAGCATTCCCTTGTTTTGTATGCTATGTATATGTATTGGTTTTCTATATACTGTGTATACTTGGGTTTGTCGTTGGTTCACCTGTTCGCCTCGAAGGCACGGAAAAAATGGGTGGAACTGACGTCACCACGCCGACGTGGGCTTCTTATGGCTCCGATGACGTCGTACGGAGTCGCGTGCGGAGCCGATGTATTGTGACGTCGCCCACGTCGACGTGGAATGCTGGGGAAGAAAAGTTCCGTGGAATGCTGGCGCAGGGGATATTCACAAGGTGAGGAATCCACAGGCAGATACTGTATCCACCAGAAAAATCGTTACCGAAGGTAAGTAACTTGTTCATTTAGACAATCTACACCTACGGGCAATGACGGGCTGTCAATGGAAAATATGAATTTGGCTATCCTACAAATGGTGAGGGGTAAGACCCCAGGCACAGATGGGCTTTTTGTGGAATTGTATACCAAATTTGGCCAACAACAGACTCCCAGACTGCTGGAGGTGGCATAGGCTGCTGGGAGGCTCCTTGACATCATGAAGGAGGCAATGCTAGCAGTTCTCCCTAAACTTGACAGGGATCCAATGTTGGTGTTATATAGTCCATTATCCCTATTGAACGTAGACTGCAAGATATTGGGTAAAATACTGGCTAATTGAGTGGTTCTCATAGCACAACAGCTAGTGGATCCTGACCAAAGTGGATTCATTCCGTGGAGGAATGCCTTCTTAAACTTGTCGCCTATTAATGATTCCTCGTAGTCTTGCCTGTGGGTAGTATCATTGGACATAGAAAAAGCCTTCGACACCATGGTATGGGTCTACTTTCTCTCAGTACTCTGGAGACTGGGGTTGGGGACAGACAGTGTTTTTATCCTGGATAAACCATATTTATTCCTCCCCAACGGCTACAGTTAAAACTAGATAAAGGGGTATCGGAACCCATACAAATAGAGCGTGGTACATGTCAGGGATGTCCTCTATCCCCCATCATCTTTGTATTCTCCATGGAGTCCTTGGCATGTGCATTGTGTACTAAGGGACCAGATTGGGGAAAAGGGGTGAACGGAAAGTGGCACATAGTGTCCTTATATACTGATGATGCCCCGATTCATCTCCCCGAGGATGGAGAAAATATAGCGTATATGATAGCCCTTCTTGAGGACTTTGGTAGGGTGTCCTGCCTTAAGATCAACTGGGACAAATCGTATCCCCCGCCCACCCCATTGACTGACTGACAACGCTTGACACTGCCTTGCATCTCTCTCTCCCCGGGCATTTTGATATCCTCAGAGGGGTCTGCATCTACCACACGGAATGTGACTTGATTGTTCATTTGGGACGAGCACTGACTTTTGTGAGACCCTCAACTCCCTTTTGATGTGGACTACCATTATCTCCCATGGGACGGAGCACAATTTCTAAGATTGTAGTGCTCCCTCATTTGGTATATTTTGTTTCTCTGCGATCCCCGTGACATTGGCCAGAGGTTTCTTCAGGGAGGTTCAATCCCAACTGATCACACTGATATTGGGTACAGGTAGGCATAGAGCAGCCATTTCCAATTTGTATGCCCTCCTGGCGAAGGGTGGACTTTGGGCCCCGAATTACAAGCACTGCTACATTGTGACTCAGCTCCAGTGGCCAGCATGGTGATTGGGTGGTGATTATCATCAGGGATTAGAAAACTGGTTCCCTGACCCATGGTTGAGAGGAACATTCGAGTAGTTACTGTAGTCAATTTCGACTGTAGCTGACAGTGCTGGGGACTGTGACCAGAGGGTGCTGGAAAATGAGTGTACACCCCAAAGGGTGGATAGGCTCTGTACCCCCCAGAGCTGCCACTGTGGGCGGTATCTGGGTTGTAGGGAATTACGGTCCCTGTACAGTACACTCTGCTCACCAGTATTGGATAGGGATCAAAAGTAGGCCCGGGCATCCCCCCCCCAAAAGGTGAACGACGTTTGCAAAGTGCGTCTTTTCTCCAGTGTTTTAAGTTTGATGAAAATGAGTGGAACGTAGTGTTCTCTAAAATAGGTATGTTTTCTTAACTTCACTGTGATAAAACATGCAATTGTTGCCGGGACTAATTGTGCATGGATTACTTCATAATGGTGAACCACACCTGCAAGGCCACTTCTGCTAAGTACCCCTGTCCCTCATCAGTCTGCATTCATTAATTGGATGGCCCAGCGAGATGCTGGGAATGACACCTCCACCTCTTTGATAAAAGGGATGTAATAGAGGCCCATCTGCTTCCACAATCTGAACAGCAAGGGGGAAACCGCCTTTACAACAAGGTTTTACCTTGTGCCTTAACCACTCATTTTTTAGCACACATTTTTACCTTGTGCATGCCTTAACAACGCATACCGTTACCACGGATCTAAGGTAAGTTGAGGGTGTGGGGGGTCTCCCCCCACAAATACACTGTTTTCATATGTAAAACAATGCGTGGTAATGGCCTATGTTGTAAAAGCATGTTCGTGGTAAAAACATCATGATAAACAAGCATTGGCATAGCCAATAGGTCTCGCCTTTGTGACCTTATAAGTGTTTAGCCATGCAACAGTTGCATAACTAAATACTTATAAGGTCCCAAAAGCGAGACCAATTGGCTATGCCAAGCGGCTGTGCGGCCGCGAAAGTGATCGCGATCAAACATCAAAGCGGCCGTGAAAGTAAAGCGTGGCGCGCGCGCACATGCACTGTAGCTCTAGGCTGGCCTGGTAGCACTTTTTGGAGCCCTCTCAATAAGTCTCGCCAGACCAGCGCATGAACTGGGTCAGGCGAGACCTAAAAACGGGCTGTAAAGGCATACAATGTCTTTACCTGCGATGTACCGTCGTACAACCGACCAGCACAGATCCAGTCCAAATAGGCCACGCTGGCCAAAAAGGCGTCCCACAGATGCAACTGGCCCGTGATTCCTGCCCATTTCCAATTACCCGTCTTACTAGTCAGACGCTGCTGCTCACATTGTGGGGTGGGGGAGTGGATTTGTTCATATATGGGTTGTTTAGGTAGTTACAGCCGCGGCCCATGCAGGTAAGTGCGGTGGGGAGGTGGGGCCGGGTGGGGTAGGATTTCGACGGACGATGACGAGAGAAAATTAAATAAATGAATTTTCCCTTGTCATCATCCGTCAAAATCTCCCCCCCCCCCCCCCCCCCCCCCCCCCCCCAACCTGGCCCCACCGCTCTTAACTGCAAGGGCTGCGTCTGGGTAGTTAGTGAATTTAACATAAGATACGAGGAGCATATTATGGGAAGGCACATAACCTAAAGGGCCACTAATTACTTGTTACAACTAAGGAAACATAAAAAAATACAACCGAAAACTGTAATAGATACCTGGACCTTTCCAAACGAGACTTAGACATGGCTTGGAAGACCCCCCCCCCCCCCCCCCCCCCCCCGACCACTCCACTGGTGAATTGGTTTGGAGACCTAGGGAGGGGAAATGTATGCTGAGATTGACACATTGAGTAAAAGCAGCCGTATTAACGTGAGGTCCCCACAGCCAGTAGTATTTGAGAGAGGTGGAGGCTAAATCAGACGGAAGTACACCTGCAGCCATGCCAGGTGTGATGTGGAAATAATGGATATGCTGACTTTGCCCACAATAATGTCCCACTTACACAACTGGTGTTGCAACCAGAGTTGACCCTATTACACCCCTTCTTGAACTGTGCTGCAGTCAATAACGAGGGACTTATGCCACGCCCGCCTATTAGACTGCTGCCCTGGGCTCTGTATTGATTGCCATAAGTCGATTTGTTTTATGTATTTTTCATTAATCCTTTTCTAGTTTCATTTGATATTTGTTTAAGATCCTTAGACTTAAACTGTATTCCAAGACAATGTATTGTAACCTTCATGATATACAGATAACTTGTGTCGTGAAGTTACTGTCCTGTATGTTAAAAATTAATGAAGAAACTATGTGGGGGGAACAAAGTGAACATGTTATCCTTTGTTCCTGTCCAGAAGATGACAGGCTCCAGTTCTACTGTAAGAGAGCACTCTTGGCATAAAATACAGCCTATGGTAATAGTCCGTCTTAAGGATCATTTTGTACACTTATTTATTAATGATTTTTAAAGGATAACGATATCTTACCCCAGATTTGGAAGCCTTTAGATCCGTGTATCTTCCTTGGCATACTTGTTAACAACTTTTACTTCTGTCCATTGACTATTGGGAAAGTCAGGTTTTATCAGCGCAGGAGCGTAATATGGTTTTTTATTTGGCTAGAGAAATGACGACTCTTCATTCATTCATTCCTAAAGTGGTATAGGAATTGCAGATGAATCATTCACTTTACCAGTGTTCTTTAGGGGCCCTATGTTTTTGATGAATCTCTATGCACACTGGACATTACAAGGGTTCTTACATTTTATGATGACTGCACAAAACACTACAGGAAATGTGATTATCTCTTTGTGAACTTCAAGAACGGGTTAGCTTGTATCCATACAGTCCTCTTATAGATGTGAAGACCATATTGACACTTTTGAGTTTGCATAGTCACAACTAGGCCAGGAACTTTCTTGTACGTACATACACCTGTCGCAAATATAATGCAACACCTCATCGGTTTTCCCTGGCTCACTAGTTTTCAGAAATGTCCAAGGTTGTTTAGGTTCCCTGGTTGCCAGCGGACCCCATGCTGAAATACTGCCCCCATCCTCAGTGGAAACGGTGAAGATTTGGGTGTATTTATGTAGTTTAAACATTTTGCTGGGCATTCAGTGTAAGAAAACTTTCATGGATCCAAATAAACCTTTAGCAGAAACGATGCCAGACCACAAACTAAATAGCTACCTATATCCCCCAAAAAGTACTTTGACAGAGTTCTAAAAGCCTTTTTTGGTCACATTTGAGCCTTTCTTGACTGTTTTTATAGGAAGAAGTGTGAGAACGCTAGGTGTGTCCTACATTAGTTATTCCATGTAGAGTTCGGAGCATTTTCTCAAATAAATGTGAGGAAATTCTTTTGATTTTTTCCTACAAATTCAATGTTTAGAGGAGTCTAGTTAAGAAATTGGTTGGATCCAAAAACCTCACCACCCAGGAACTATCTGATTTCTTGTTCTCAGGAATGACTCGGCATGATAGGTTTTCTTGAGTGCTATCCAACACTGGGGCCACAAAATGGCAGTCTACCACCATCACCACCACAAAAATCCAATCTTCTCAAAACATCAATTACTTGCTTCATTTGGTTGCGTTAATGAGCATTTTATGTTCTGTACAACAAAGGCCACTGACCCGCTTATATGTGGGAGTTCTGAGTGGAAAGGCACTGATTTTTCTCGAATGTATTTCCATACAATTTACCTGCCAATTGTCAGTTTCCACAAAAACATTTTGAAAACATTCCATCTGTTTCACCTGATATTATAGGTAATCCAAAATTTGGCATGGCACGAATAATGGTGTCTAATAAAACTCAGATTCTTTGATACATTTAAAAAATAAATTGCTTCATATCCAAGATATATATATATATATATATATATATATATATATATATATATATATATATATATATATATATATATATATATATATTTGGAATTGAAAATGGCTATTTTGCTGAAACGTGTCTGCCGCACAAAAACTGTCAGATACTGCGAGTACTTGGTTTGGTGTGTGTGTGTGTATCTGTGTGTGTATATATATATCTATCTATATCTCTCTCTCAAACCAAGCACTCACAGTATCCAACAGTTTTTTTGTGGCAGACACGTTTCAGCAAAACAGCCATTTTCAATGCCAATATTGTTTTTATATATATTAGGTATGAAGAGATGTATATTTATATTATTCCAAATGCAATCCTGGTTGTTGCCAACAGTCGCAGCCAGCAGGAAACGGCCACACCAACGGGGTCTCAATTCACAAAAGTATTTTAATGGCAAAGAAACAGACACGTTTTGAACTTTCATTCTTTTTCACATGAATATATTTATTTATACAGTGTTGTGAAATGGCAGACAAAAAAGTTGGGTATGAAGCTATTCATTCTGGAAATATACTAAACATAAAAATATATATATCCCCAATCCAAACCTGCTCCAATTGCAGGAACGGACTCCGACACTGCTTGGGCTCACCACAAAGGAATTTACTGCCACACCTCAGGACTCAAGCGATCTTTTCTCCACATAATGTATCAATTTGCACCTTACAGACTTGTTTCGGCTTGTATGCCTTCCTCACTGCAGGTTGCAAAACGAAGAAGTGGCCTAGCCGATTTAAATTCCAGCATAATGACTTTCATTGGAGGAATTGAGTGGCCACAGAAAGAGGACTGTCACAATACCTGTATAGTACTTGATCTCATGCAGCCACAATTTCACATATTGTCAAAGCAAGTTTAGTTGTAATAACTTGTACCTCGTGCTCCAAGATGAAATATCAAATAAGTCTTTCCTCCCAAAATTCGGATTGGCACTGATTCCCACTGATTCCCACTGCAAATCATACTGTAACTCAGCAGTCTTCCTATTGGGCCACTCAAAATTGGTATCTCCTCGAATGTGCCCCTCAATATGTATCTGTGGGCCTGCATTATTGCACATTTTCCAGCACACTATGCAAGCATGAGGTACCGTGCCCCTTGCTTGAACACATAATAATGTCCCGACTCTTGTCAGCGGGTGCACTAGACAGTCATTGCTGTGTCTGAGTCTCCAGAGGCTGACTGTGCTTTCAAATAATTGCTGGTGTCCCGTTGTGTAGTACAATACTGCTTTCCTCTCTTCCCCAATACATTGGGTTAATGCGAGGCAGCTTAACGTGCTCACAGGCATCTTTGAGACACCGGGCACATCACCAGCCTGACTCCATCTTCGTTGTGGAGGGGCTCCACAGCTTGTATTCCTATACAACACTCAACCAAGCCAGTGGCTTTGGTGCACCAGAACGAAAGGGATATATATATGTGTGTGTGTGTGTGTGTGTATGTATATATATATATATATATATATATATATATATATATATATATATATATTCTTGAATTACAGCACTATGGGGAAGTTGGTCAACACACTTCTGCCATTTGCTAACTTCACTGAGTGATAGCATTGTGCTCTTTCACAAGTAACACGTGCACGCATCGAGTAGTTCCATAATCCAACAGGCTGCTACTTTTCTGCAGGTTTGAAATATTTCTCCTTTGAGAACGCCGAATTGGGCCACTTGTCACCAGTGCCCCTTCTTAATCTCCTTTCCTGCTAGATAAACTTGCCACTGTGCTTAAACACAAAATCAACTTGCATAAGGAGACTCATCTTCATCTCTTCATTTTATAGTATCGGTCAGTGATACTACATTTGTCCAGCATTAGATGATTCACATGCTTGAATCATTCCTCATCTTCAAAATGGGAGTAATCACTTTGCAATAGCAGTGCTATGGATGCCCAGGACGTTCTGACCCTTAATAGTTTCCGTGGGCACAGTCGGCAATTGCGTACTTTTGTGTATATATCCGCGACTTCACTGACCACTTTTACTGATACAATGCTCTACCTCTCTTGGATATGCTCTTTAAGGACCGCTGCTTTTGGGGCAAGTTTGAGATTTCTTGGCTTGGCAGGATGATCTCTGTTAAAATTATTTTTCTGTAGAGACTCGTGTATGTAGCCCAAGCCATACTACTAGAATTTCCGTTCTCTACCTTAGATCAGAAAAACAAAAGCTCTTATTGTTTGTGCGGAAAAAGCGAGCCCCAGAAGTGCGAAGGATCAAGCTTTTCAGACCCACCGCAAAGGGAGTATTAGGGTTCCAGAACATAAAATCCTACAAATTAGCAACTTGGCTCCACCTCGCCTTAGATTGAACAGCACCTGCAAACAGTAAAAGATGGGTACACATCAAATAACATTCTCGTTTGTCCCACATCATGCTCTTATGGCTCAGGAAACAACAGATGCTCCATGCCACCCTTACATTATTAGACTACTGGCATCAGATCACCCGGATGAGCGGCTCCACTGCCTTACCATCTCCAATGACGCTGATACACCATCATCTGGATCTAACAGATCTGGGCTTTAGACATAATGCAAGATATCCATTTAACCCCGCCCCCCACCCCTTCCCTGAACCCTTTTTATCAATAAACGTACACGTAAGGACCTAATGTTGTTGCAAAAGGTTATTTTAGACTTCGGCCCTAATCCTAAACATCATTACATATTGTCTTGGGAGACAGATATGGGGTTAAGCATTTCGGGGTGAAACATGTGAAAAGATCTGGAGGAAAGTGACCAAAACCATCTGTCTGCATTTCCCATTGGGAGAGCGCTTAAAAGCGGCTTACCCGCGTACCTTCCCCCTCCACGGCTTTCATGCTATGTTTGGTACCTCTGATACCTGCTGAGGGGTGGAAGGGCTGTGGGTACAGAGGGATTTCCTTCCATATGTGATGGGCTTGAAGCTTGGTTCAGTACTATTGGACGGAGATTTTCTTACAGATGATATTGATGATAGGCAAATTACTACCAATAGATCAGATGTTGGTCTTGCTTAGAGACCCTGGCCCACGCAATAGATTTTCCTCTAACAGCCCCATCGGGAAAACTGAACACTTGGCTGTTCACAGCTGCACGCCTTGCCCTGGACTGAATGCTGGAAACAACCACCACACCAATACATGTTTGGTGGGGTAAGATCTGGACAATTTATGCTCTGGAGAGGCTTATGGCCTTGGTTAACGATTGCATGGACAAATTCGAAAAAAGATCTTCATTTAAAGACCCACATGAAGCAGGATCGTTCTGTAGCACTAATCCCGACTGGAGTAACGGACTTTGTCTGGCATGCGGATCTCCATGCAAAGTCTTCCTCTCAGCATAGCTCCTCTGACCTCGATTCTATAGATTGACATTGCCATTTCTTACACGTATTGAATAGATGTTAAGTTAATTGAGATGACTTGTCTGATGTTCATTGAGCTTTGATCGACTATGTAACATTGCTGGGCTTGTTGATGCAATTGAAAAACAAAAAAATCAAAAACTGTTTCAAAAATAACAATAGAAGAAAGGCCTCAGAGCAGTGCCACTTCAGTAATACATTCACCTCATTGGAAAAGATTAAAACTTCAACCAATGAGCTGAGTGCTCCTAGTCTCAGCCCTCCCAGAGTTCTACTGCGAATATTGGGGACTGGAGTCCTAGAACTTTGTTCTCTAAACATCTAGATAGGTTCTACTTTTACTTCAAAAATTCTGTTAATCCATCCTTTGGTGGCTTTTGTCAAACTTCTCCACATCACTTTCTGGATTAGACATTTTTCCTGATGAGTTATCCTAGCACTACTCTGTCCACGAAATACCAGTTATTGCAGTTGATGCCTGGCTCGCTGATGGAACTTTTTCAGACGAAGGCCCTCCCTTTGATGAAGTCTACATTGACTGACCCGTGGACAGTAGGCCCAGGTAAGATGCATGCCCAGGATATTTTACCAGGGCATACACCACTCCGTAAAATCCACATGCTGTCACCCTCAGGGTAGCTGGAGATGGAGGCCGATGAGTCTCATCTGGATGATCCCTACCGAACAGTTTACAGTCTTGGCCAACCAAAACATTAAATATCTGTATACAGAGGACTAGCAGCGATTTTCAATGCACAGGGACCTACAATTGTATTTATGATCCATGTGATGTGCTTAATAGACAGTCCATGATTAAAGTGCCGCCAGATCTAGTGAAAGAGCTCAAGGGTATGATAAGACTCTTCTACTAGTTTTCCATTCGATTCCAGACCAACAGTAATTACCTTGTCAGCAGACCCGGCCAACGGACATCCAGGAACCTCAGACAACATGAACAGTACTGGATCCTTTCTGCATTGGCTGAAACGGTCGCTCCTGCACTTCAAATGCCTGTACTTCGGGTCTATTAGTTTTCAGATATGTGACGCTCATTGATTTAGCATTGGATCCATGAATGTTGCCAACTTAAGGTTTCGACAAGTGGGAACAGCAGTGCTTGGGGGACAGTAACTTTATTTCAACTGAAAATGAGAACAAGATCCTCAACATGTCGTTTAACGGGCAGTCACCATTTGGCAAATATTTTGATTAAGCACTCCGGAGCATTAAAGCTGCTGACCCTGCCAATTCTCTAGAAGCATTGCAACAGCTTCATCTTCATCCATTTTGTGGAGCCAGAGTCGGAGCCTTATCCTATTGAGAAACTTACGAGCCATATAGGTGTTCAGCTCACCAGTCTCAACCGCAGTGTAGACAATACTACGAGCAGCATCATCCAACACCATACAGAACAATGTCCGCACAAACCTATTCAAAGGCCCCCTCAAGACACAGAGGGGTAGGCCAAGGAAAACGTCAGGACATATACAGACGTTACTAACTAACTACAGGCACCGACTACCGCATCAAATCATTTACACAATTCGGGCCTAGTAGATGGAAGCAATCTCTGCTTCTTCAGATAGTGGAAATAAAATCACCACAGGTGGATTTGAATCATTCAATACGCAGATACGTAGCAATTCATCCAAAAGCTTCCCACTAACAACCGAGACGAAGCACAGGAATCTATGAGTAAGAAGAGATTCTCGATACCTCACCTTAAATAGAAACAAGCCATTTTATGTCCAACAATGAGGATTCAATTCCCAGGGTCTTATAGAAACGGTGGGCATAATGGGAAAACCATTTCAGTACCAAGAGCTCTTGCAAAGTTTGCGACCCAGTTACAAAATCAAACCGAAGTAACAGTAGGACTACTCAGACTTCTAGGTATGATATCATCCTGCATACATCTAATCTTGTTTATACGGCTGGAGACACGACACATATAAGGGGCATTAGACAAGCACTGGATACAGGTAAGCAGCTCATGTGATTTCATTCGAATCACAAAGGAAATGAAAGCTTTACTCCCATGTGAACCTCAACACAACATTGCAACATGGCTGTCAGCTTTCACTTCCTTCTGAGTTTGGTAGTGACGGATGATTCATTCAGTGGAGGGATGGGAGCACATCTCCAAACGTCAAAATGTGCATTTGGGGGCTAAGGCAAAGTTGCATATTGTCCTAGAACCACAGCAGCCAGAAGAGCTAGTCAGTCATTCCTGCCAAGAATTCGCCTCATGTCAGTGTTTGTCTTAATGGACAACACTCAAACATTTTTTATCTACAAACTAGGGGTGGGGGGTGGAGAGACCAGATCCGGTTTTTGTCAACGGAAGCACAGGACCTGCACAACTGAGGCATGGGGCATCTTGTTTCTATAAGGGTGGAACACCTTCCAAGAGTAAACCACAATCGGCCATACTTACTCAAAGACATTTCAAGATTGTCACGAATGGGAGCTGAACAGAAATCAACCTGAAGGAGTGTTTAGGGTATGGAGAAAGTCATAAGTGTACTTATTTGCAGTTGAAGAGAACAGAAAAAGCCAGTCCTATGCCAGCAGGTTTCGACAAGCAGGTTCTCGGGGGAATGCACTTTTGTTTACATAATATAAGAATATTTCCTAATGCTTCCCACCTCTTAACCCTGCTTCCCTGTCATTGTTAAACAGAAATGAGCAGCATGCAAAATTATCTTAGTTGCAGCAATATAGCTGAGGTAAAATTGGTGTTCGAGGCATATGAGCTGCAGATTGTACACTTTGCATCGATCGCCATCTGGTGTTGGGCCCGGATGTTTGCAGTTTGTTTTTGTTCTTTGGACAGTCTTTGGAAGTCACGAGTTCGGTGACTCCTCCTTCGGTCCGTACTGCGCATGGGCTTCGGCTCCATCCTCAGATTGTTTTTTTCCGCCATCGGGCTCGGATGTGATACTTCGTGCTCCGGCTTCGAACTTTTACGGTTCCAGCCTCGACGGAAAATCCTCGTTCATCGAGTTTCTTCATCTTCTTCATCTCTCGTAGAGGCACTTTTCTCGATTCCACACATCGGCACCGGCCTTCAGGCCCTCCTCGACTCCGGTCCCGGCCGATGCAAGTCTTTTCGATCAAAAAAGACCATCCGGGATCGAAGAGCTCGACGCACCATGGCGCACTCATCGACCGCGGCTCCACCGGACATCTTCGGAGACGACACCGGAGCTTCGGGGCAACAACACACCGAGCAGGAGGAAGACATCGTCAGCGCTTCCGAGGCCGACGACTACGACCTGGAGGACATCACACCGGCGCAGAGGGTCGTGAGTACTCTACCCCCCCCCCCCCCCACCCCCGCGCCCATATCCAAAGAGACTCGGGTTACACCTTCGCCTTCGGGCCTAGGGAAAACCAAACATGCAGCTTCTATCACCCCACCTTCGGGCCCGGTGTCGAAGCATCACAAGTCTCACGGCAGCTCGGGCTCGAGCCAGCCTACTCCTGGTGCCGATAAACACCGTTCGGCACCGAAGAAAGTGACGCCCAGCTAGACTCCGAAGCCACCGGTGCCGAAGCCTGGACCCTCGGTGCCGACGAAACACAAGCATAAATCCCTCGGCACCGACGCTCCTGCGTCGAAGCCTATCTCGACGCCGAAAAAACCGGAGGTTCCACAAAAGCATGGCGCAGAGAAACCACCCAAGTCCTTGGCTCCGAAAACATCGGCGCCAGCGGACGATTCGGCGCCAACTGACCTTTTTACACCTGATCCTTCTCAAAAAACCTTATCAAAGGATCCAAAGACTGGGCTATTGATTTGTCTATCAAGAAAAGACGTCTTGACACACCAGCTCCTCCTCCACCGCCCAAACGGAAGGACTCTGCCACATCTCCTCTCAGAGTGCCCTCCCCACCACCTCCACCTCCTCCTCCTCCTCCACCTCCTCTCCCTCCCAGGTCTCCGCCACCCTTGCCTCATCACTCCCCAACCCCGTCCCCAGAACCGGATTACGGGGATCCAGATTATGATCCAGCGGACGCCCCAATGGACCCCACACCCCCAGGGACCCCAGACCCATGGGAGGATTACCAAAACCCTGACATACCAGATGTGCCTCAAGATGACCTCTACCCATCCAGGCCATCTCCCCCGGAGGACTCACTAGGGTTTCACCACTTAGTGCAGAGAGCAGCACACTATCATGGGGTGGAACTGCATAGCGAACCAGTGGAAGACGACTTCTTACTGGATACATTTGATATTCAGGATAAGTCCACAGCCATCTTGCCCATGCTTAAGGGTGTTACCAAACATGCTGCAGAGGTGTTCAAAGACCCTGTCAGGGCCAGGGTCTTAAACCCCAGAATAGAAAAAAAGTACAAAGCAGCACCCACAGATCCTACATACATTAAGGGCCCTGCTCCTTTAGATTCCCTAGTTGTGTCCACAGCTAGAAAGCGGTCTAACTCCCAGTCCTCAGGTGAGGCTCCACCGCCAGATAAGGAATCAAAACTCTTAGATGCGTCTGGTAAACGCACTGTCTCGCAAGCCGCAAACATCTGGCGCATTGCGAATACACAAGCGCTGCTTGCGCGTTATGACAGAGCACACTACGATGAGCTTGAGGCTCTTATGCAGCACCTCCCGGAGAAACACAAACGTAAAGCTCATGACCTAATACAGGAGGGAAAGCTCATTACTAACACCTCCATTAAATGTGCCCTCGATGCAGCGGACACTGCTTCTAGAGCCATAAATACTAGTGTCCTGCTTCGCCGTCATGCCTGGCTCAGGATCTCAGGGTTCAAGCCAGAAGTCCAGGCATCCATACTAAATCACCCCTTTGACCAACAACACCTCTTTGGGCCAAAGGTGGACGAAGCATTAGAAAAAATGAAAAAGGACACGGACACAGCAAAGTCTATGGGGGCATTACAATCCCAGACCCCTAAACGCTCCTTTCGGCGTTCGTCCTTTCGTAGCAGAGGCTACTCCACCGATAGCGCCTCTACCTCCTACAAGTCCCCTCCTCAAAATACCTTCTCAAAGGGCTACCAAAGGGGTGGATACAGGGGCAGCAACAATAAGGGCAGGGGCAAAACCAACACCACCCGTTCTGCCACACCGCCCGCACAATGACTTCCCCTCGCTCCCCCCAGACCATCCCACTCCGGTCGGGGGCAGACTGCGACACTTTATCCACGCCTGGGAGTCCATAACATCGGACAAATGGGTGAACCAAATTATTTGGTCAGGGTACTGCCTCGAGCTAACATCTACCCCACCCAATATCCCACCAAGGCACCGTCCAATGTCACAGGAACATTCCACACTGCTCAAAACAGGAGGTGATCTCCCTCCTCCAAAAACACGCTATAGAGCAGGTCCCCGTCAATCAGCAAAATTTAGGGTTCTACTCTCTGTATTTTCTAATACCGAAAAAAGACTGGACCCTGCGTCCCATTTTGGACCTCCGGCCTCTAAATGCATACATACTTTCAGACCATTTCCACATGGTCACCCTACAACAAGTCCTCCCACTCCTCTGTCAGGGAGACTTTCTCACTACCTTGGATCTGAAAGACGCATACTTTCATATTCCAATACACCCTTCTCACAGGAAGTACCTCAGGTTTGTGGTGGACGGTCAGCATTACCAATTCACGGTTCTCCCCTTCGGGGTCACCACCGCACCACGGGTGTTTACCAAATGCCTAGCTGTAGTAGCAGCACACCTCAGACGTCAACATATTCACGCCTTCCCTTACTTAGACGACTGGCTGATAAAAGCCGCGTCCTACGACCAATGTGTGCAACATACAAACCGCACCATCCAACTGCTCCACCAGCTAGGCTTCACGGTGAACTACCAAAAGTCCCACCTCATACCATCTCACACAAAGCAATATCTCGGGGCCACTATAGACACCTCCAAGGGTATAGCCTATCCCAACTCAGCCAGGATCGCAAGCATACAAGCCTTGCGCCAAACGTTCATTGCTCAGCACTCTCTCCCAGCGAGAGTGTTCATGAAGCTAATAGGGATGATGGCATCTTGCATTTTCATAGTGCCCCATGCAAGACTCCACATGCGTCCACTCCAAGAGTGCCTAGCACGACAGTGGAACCAGGCCCAGGGACAGCTGACGGATCTGGTGTTGGTGGACGGCCGCACCCATCACTCTCTGCAGTGGTGGAACACCACAAACCTTTCCAAAGGGCGGCCGTTCCTGGACCCGGTTCCTCAGGTGATTCTAACAGCGGACGCATCGCTCTCCGGCTGGGGAGCGCACCTCCTACACCTCACAATGCAAGGTCTATGGACGCCACAGCAAAAATCGCTCCACATCAACCATCTGGAGCTCTTGGCGATCTTTCTAGCCCTAAAATCCTTTCAAAAACAGATTTCAGCCAAAGCAGTCCTCATTCGCACAGACAATATGACTGCAATTTATTATATTCAAAAACAGGGGGACACACACTCTCCCCAGCTCTCCCGCTTAGCCCAGAGCATATGGAGATGGGCAATTCCACAAAACATCTTTCTCCTGGCACAGCACGTTCCAGGCATACAAAACACCATGGCAGATCTGCTCAGCAGACAAACGCAACAAATACACGAATGGGAACTGCATCCACAAGTTCTTCGCCCATTCTTCCACAAGTGGGGGCATCCTCAGATAGACCTCTTCGCCACCCACGAAAACAAAAAATGCCCAAGCTTTGCCGCCAGATACCCACACCCATTGTCCAAAGGCAATGCGATATGGATGAACTGGTCAGGCAGATTTGCATACGCCGTTCCACCTCTCCCACTAATTCCATTAGTGGTCAGGAAACTGCAACAGCACTCCCTCACGCTCATTCTGGTAGCCCCAACATGGGCCAGGCAGCCGTGGTACACCACACTACTACAGCTCTCGGTGGCACCACACCAAAAACTGCACCTGTCCCCATGCCTCCTAACTCGGAACCATGGAGAAATCAGACACCCGGACCCAGCGCAGCTCAACCTTGCGATCTGGATCCTGAAATCTTAGAATTTGGATACCTTAACCTTACCCCTGACTGCATGAATATTATCAAGGAAGCCAGACGTCCTACCACTCGAGCATGCTATGCCGCAAAGTGGAAGAGATTTGTTGTTTACTGCCGCAACAATACAATCAACCCTTTAGATACATCCATACAACACATTATATGTTATCTACTCCATCTTCAAAGGTGTAACCTGGCATATTCTTCCATACGCCTACACCTAGCAGCGATTGCTGCTTACCTGCAAAACAGACAGCATTTATCACTGTTCAGGGTGCCCGCTATTAAAGCCTTTATGGAAGGCCTTAAACGCATAATTCCACCCAGGGCACCGCCTTCTCCTGTATGGAATCTAAATGTAGTTCTTACAAGGCTAATGGGTCCGCCCTTCGAACCACTGCATAAATGTGAGCTACAGTTCCTCACCTGGAAAACAGCTTTTCTAGTAGCTATCACTTCCCTTAGAAGGGTTAGTGAAATACAAGCGTTCACTATACAGGAACCCTTCTTACAAATACATCACAGCAAAGTGATACTTCGTACGAATCCAAAATTTCTGCCCAAGGTCATTTCCCCCTTCCATCTCAATCAATCGGTGGAATTACCTGTTTTTTTTCTCGCAACCTCAATCTGTTGCGGAAAGGGCTCTACATATACTTGATGTTAAGAGGGCTTTACTTTACTACATACAAAGAACGCAACCTTTCAGGAAGACTAAACAATTGTTTGTCTCCTTCTCTCCACCGCATAAAGGCAACCCCATCTCTAAATCAGGGATAGCTAGGTGGATTGTAAAGTGCATACAAATTTGCTATCAAAAGGCAAAAAGAACATTATCTGTTCCACCTAAAGCCCACTCTACAAGAAAGTTAGGGGCTTTTCTAGGGAACATACCCTTAGATGACATCTGCAAAGCAGCCACATGGTCAACACCGCACACCTTCACAAAACATTACTGTGTAGACGTGCACTCCAAGCAACAAGCTAGTGTGGGCCAGGCTGTACTAAAGACACTATTTCAAACTGCTGCAACGGATACCGGTGGTCGCCGCTAAGGTTGGGTACTGCTATATAATCTATGCAAAGTGTACAATCTGCAGCTCATATGCCTCGAACGGAATATGCTACTTACCAGTATGCATCTGTTCTTGGCATGTAGAGCTGCAGAGTTGTACACGCCCACCCGCCTCCCCGGCTACCTGTATCTGTTCCAGTCTATCTTATTTAGATACAACACACATGGGTTTCTCACTGTTATTACTACGCTCCATCATTTCCCTGCTGGCGAAAAACAATCTGAGGATGGAGCCGAAGCCCATGCGCAGTACGGACCGAAGGAGGAGTCACCGAACTCGTGACTTCCAAAGACTGTCCAAAGAACAAAAACAAACTGCAAACATCCGGGCCCAACACCAGATGGCGATCTATGCAAAGTGTACAACTCTGCAGCTCTACATGCCAAGAACAGATGCATACTGGTAAGTAGCATATTCCTTATGGGCGTGATGCTGCTAGCGTAGCAACCACCAATACCATTGCATTCAAAGACAGATCTCTTATTTAGATGCCAGGGGCAGATCCTGTTCCACAACCTGGGATGTCTAAAGTTATGAGCCTGGCTCCTGAATTAAATGAATACTGTGGCTTTAGCATCCCGCAGGAATGCATACAGATTCTGGGTCAAGTGAGAGCAACTTCCACAAAACCTACACAGCTAAGTGAAAAAGGTTTTGCATATTGTGCAGCACTAGGGGTTTCCACCCACTCATGGTGTAACCTCATCAGAGTCTACCATATCTGTTGGAGCGACCAGGGAGGGGTGTAGACACCTCAACATAATGACTAAGGCAGACCTTCAGGGAGACCTATAGCAACCCTCTAGACACAAAGGACTGCGCACATATGGACAGTTATCATCAACACAAGTTGACACAGGATGGGGGGGGGGGGGGGGAATTCACTGTTGAGGTTGGCACACATTACGATGGAGGATGATTCCAAAAACCCACAGCTATGATAGGTTTTATAACCTATAATGCCATATAAGGAAAGGGAATGAGAAGGAGGGGAATGATTACTGCAAATGTAACATCAATACTCTTATGATTGAAACGTATGTCCTATAATGTAGAAATGCCAATTAGGATTTTATTTTTTAAATGTTAGAGCGTGTTTTATCAGTACTAAAGAATTCATCCATTAAAGTTCACTCAAGATTCAGATGATCTCCGAACTCCCCTCTATTATGGTCACAAGGATCATTAATGGGTTCCTAAATGCTCTTTTTAGGGCTTGTCCTCCATCTAGAAATCTACCAGTAGAATGGAACCCTAATGGAGTATTTTCCCAACTCGTGAGGGCCCCCATTTGAACCCATCCACAAAGCCCTCCTCAAACTCCTTTCATGTAAAACTGCTTTTCTCATGTCTATTTCCTCCGCATGAAGAGTATGTGAGATACAAGCTTTTACGATAAAGGAGCCATATGCACACTTTTCCATGGATATACTGTGCTGTAAGCCTTGATTTAAAGTACTTTCAGATGCTCAGATCAGTGAACCAGTAATTCAAAAAACTTTCTTCCAGAATCAGTTTGGTGCAGCAGAAAGAGCACTGCATTGTTTAGACTTACAGAGATGTCGAACATTTTGTCTAGAGAACAAAACACGCTGCAAAGGCAAACCAATTGCTTATGTCATTTTCCGATCCATGCAAAAGATTCCTAGTGTCAAAGCAAGCTATCCCCACAATGGTAGTGACAACCATAACTTTGTCACTCAAACAGGCAGGCACCGCTTTCAGGAACAATTAAGTCCAATTCTGCTAGGATTATGGAAACAGGAGAACTCTTTGCTGGAATGCCTCCTCTGGTGGATATTAGCCGAGAAACAACTTTGAAAAATAAGCACACCTTCGCACAGCATTACTGTCTGGAAGCCAAGTCAGATAGAGATACAGAAGTGGGTCAAGCATTTCTGTGACATCTTTTTAAATCAGATGAGTCTGTGCAATATGTATGATGACCTGTGTATACTGTTTGCTATAGTGATTCCGGCAGGCGAATCTAAGAAAGATCCAATGCTGGAGAAGAAAAAAGTTGCTTGCCTGTAAGTAGACCTCCTGCATTGGTATCTATCACAGATTCACAGGTGAGACTCTGCTCTCCAAGAAAGTGGCTCACCTGGATTAGCATATTCATATAGATTTACATATTTCATGCCTGAGAGAGAAACCTAAGGAAGGAGGCGAGTTGCAGTCACCTCACTGGTGGAAGTATGGATCTTTTACAATGAGATGAGCATGTTACTAAAGTGTCACTATTCTGTGGCCGTTGAGGCTTGCAGTACCTCGTACTGCTACTTTAAATTTACCATAGAACTCCCATCTTGATGACGGAGTGATTTTAGCATGTGAATCTATGAAAGATATCATTGCTGGAGAACTAAAAGTTACAGGTAAGTAACATTGCTTTTCTGCACAAGCAGGTTTAATTTATGTCCACTGCCATGGTTGCTCATAAATTGTTGATGCAGGAGCTAGCATTAAACGACCTTGAGCCAAACAGTTTGCCGCAGGCCTGGAGTGTGGCTCATGATCTGCCTCTTTTCCATAGGTGGAGTTAGCCTTGTGGGATACAGCAGGACAAGAAGATTATGATCGACTTAGACCCCTCTCCTACCCGGATACAGATGTTATATTGATGTGCTTTTCAATCGATAGCCCTGACAGTTTAGGTAAGTTAATTTCATGAAGTATTTCTTTCTTAATGTATTCCATACATTTTCGTAGACTGCTTGAGTGAATTCAACATAGTGCTTTTCTGTGGTTATCATTTGAATTTTGTTGATTGACTAACCATGTTATATTTAAAAGCTTTTGCAGCACTCTAATTTCTTTGTTTCCTTTATCTTTTTCTTAAAATAAAAGAATGACCTTTTATCATAGGCCATTTCTACTTTAATATGTGTAAATTATTTGTCAATACAAATGAACAGTTGTCAGAACACGGATTTAAATACCTTTTATCACTACGTAAATTCAGTTCTCAATGTACTAGAAATATTCTGGTTCTTTATACCAGTATATTTTCATTATAAACGAGTTATCTGTTCTGCATCATAGGATCTTCATTGATCGTCATAAACACTAGAAGAATTCTGTGCAGACACAGTGACCGCTTTAGCCGTTACTTTCAAGAGTTCTTTTCATCAATATATCAAAAAAGCGTATAAGTATAGAGAGAGCGGGCTTTGTGGCAGCCCTTTTCAGCTATTGGCTTTATTATGTCTCTTCATGCCGATTGTGTAGATCAGCTGTCCATCAAGCCCATGGCATTTTGAGGCTGGTTCCTGAAGTTAAGTGGGCCACTTACCATCCTGTTATTCTTGTGTTCTTTTTTTATGATCATCATTAGCAGAGCCTGGAAGCTACCAGTGGCCGTCCGGTAGCAACTGATCTCTCCCATGGAAACTATAACATCACATAGCTATTGGGGCTGATGATACATGAGGGTTCTAACAGATACCCCCAACCTGGATTTGACTCTTGATAACCACTCCTGCAACATGATATTATAAACATATCCTTTCTTCAAAAGCAAAGAAAACCTGATACTGCACACAAAGAAATAAAGGGCAGTGAGAATTTGAAGAACAATGCATTATACAGGTGTGGACTTTAAGGCTACTACAGCAAGACCAAAGAATACGATCACAAAACATTATCTTGTGCCATCACTGGTAGGGATCTCTCCCTAGGTTGTCCAGTCCATCTACCCCTACTCTCTCTACCATTTCTTGCATCCCCACTTCCTCCCTTTCTCACATTCTCTCAAACCATATTGTGGTTCATTCACCATTTCCTCACCCCTCCTCTACATTTATCCACTGCAACCTACTTTACCTTCCTTACACCCACATTTCCCCATAGCAAACGCACCACCCACACCCTTTCTGCGATTTAATGGTAGCAAGCCTTCTGTTCCATCTTTGTCCATTCTGCAAAACCACATTCCCATAAAAACTTGTCCACTTGAAGAGAACTTGAAGAAGTATTCATTGCCTCTCCTTATCTTCTCAACTTGATCTTGGCCAAGTCCCTTGGTTTTGCCAACATTCACCTAATCTTTAAAAAATGTTTTACTCTTGATCTTCCTTGCACTACACGGGAATCTCTCAAACAGCTGTCATTCACACCAATATGTGTCATTTGTGGGACTGACTTAGTAAGTCTTCATTTTATTTTATAAATGTATGTTTTGTTAACGTTTGTCACTAGTAACACATTCTTTCATGTCTATGATGCTACCTTGTTGCCATGACCATCACTCTGTGTGATGATGCATTTAAGGACCTACCTTAATGGTGCCCGATTGTGTGAACAAGGCGGCTTGTCTGTCGAAACGCATCAGGGTCTCTTTGAAAATAAACTTTGGTGTTGGATTTAAAAAAAAATAAAAAAATGTTTTACTCCCATTCCCAACCATATTTTATACACTTCGATTCTTCCTGAACCAAAGCGAGCCTTATTTCATTCCTCATGAGAAACTGTAAGCATTCGTTTTCCAGTGCATCTTTGAAGGAAAGTGACTCTCTTTAAATGGTTACCCCCCAACTTTTTGTCAGATACCTGATGCTAACTTGACTGAGTGTGTGCTGGGACCCTGAAAACTAGGCCCCAGCACCTGTGTTCTTAACCAAAACTAGAGCATTTCTCCCTCAATAGGCACACCTCTGGCCCACTTATAAGTCCCTTGCAACGGGTACCAGGGGCCTTCGGACCAGAGAGGGTCCCTTAGGGCTGGAGCATGTATTGTTACCCCAAAGGACCCCACACCTAACATTTATACACTACCATTGCAGGCTATGTGTTGTAGTGTGGTTAAACTAAGTTGACATTGCATGCCTCCCTGGGTGCCAGTCCTACACACCACTGCCTGTGACAGAGGTAAGTCATCCCTCTGGCAGGCCTTTCAGACCGAAGGCAGGGTGCTCTATACTGCAGGTGAGGGCATAGCCGCATGAGCAATATGCCCCTACATTGTCTTAGCTCATTCTGGGACACTGTAAGTGCAGTGAAGCCATTTTGAGTACATGGGCTGGGATTTGTCAACACAAACTCCACAGCTCCATGATGGATTTACTGAAGACTGAGAAGTTGGTATCAAACTTCTTAGCATAGTAAACCCACACTGATATCCGTGTTGGATTTATTATAAAATGCACTCTGAGGGCATCTTAGAGATGTCCCCTGAAATCGAGCGACTTCTAGTATATTGGCTGACTGGTCCCTGCCAGCCACCCACCACCAGAAAGGTTTCTGACCTCATGGGGTGAGAGCCTGTGTGCTCTCGGAGGTCAGAAATAAAGCCTGCTCTGGGTAGAGATGCTTATCACTTCCCCCTAACAGGAACAGCAAGACTTGACAGTGAGCCTCAAATGCTCCCACCTTTTGTTATGCTGATTTGGGAAGCTCCATCTAGTGGAGATTCCCGCCCCCTGTCCTAACCCACTTTTTGGTGGCAGGGCAGGCAGGAAAACTATGTGCGGAGTAGGAGTGTCCACCTCACCCTGACAAACCACTAGGGATGCCGAGACCTGAGGTGAGCCCCTCTCTTGAATGTTCTCCATCGTTGTTTGCAGAATTAGGCCCACTAGGAATAGGGATGAGCCCCTCTCCCCAAAGGGAGGGAGCACCCAAAGGGTGTAGTCACCCTATGGACAGTAGCCATTGGCTACTGCCCCTGACCCAGTAACACCCTTAAATTCAGTATTTAAGGCCTTCCCGGAACCTTGTCCCTCAGATTAGACGACCTACAAAGAAGGACCGAAGAGGCGTGCAGCAGTGGAGTAAAAGCCAACTGGCTTGGCCCCAGCCCTACCGGCTTGTCTCTTCCTCCAGCAACCCTTCTCCAAGAAACTGGCGTGGCCCGCAGCCAGCAACCTCCAAGAACCCCGGAGACCTGCACTGTCTTCAACAAACACTCTTTTCTCCCATGGACACCGGATTTGTCCAGAAAGAAAATACCCTCAGGACTCCAGATCCAGGTAGGTCTGCGACCCCTGCACCACTCTGGACCTGTTGTCCTCTACCTGAGTCCAGGTGTCCTACTGACCCAGTGAAGTCTCCTCTACGATCCTGACCTGGGATCCAGCGTTCGACGTCCTATCCTAAACTTCTCCACATTGCATGCTCAACTTGAAGGTACCTCACCCCACACGATCGCAACCGGATTCGGTGTAAGAAACCAGACATCTAAAGACTCCCCTGCACCCGCAGCCCCGAGGCCTTGGAGTGCCCAACTGAGTGTGTCCCGGCATCCCCTCACTACCCAACTTACCTCTCCAGTCGTTGGATTTCTTCAACCAGTCTTCTGATCCGAACTTGCAGCAGATTTTTCCAACCGAGGACCTCCATTGATTTTTACAGGGCACCTGACTCCTCCTTTGCATTCTGCACCCAGCCTCCCCAGTGCTACTGGTGGTGCAGTCTCAGTTCTATTTGGTGGCCCCTCCAGTGCTGACCTCATCCCCCATAGCCTGTTTTCCAGACCTGTGTTCCTTACCTGCAACCAGTGCCTCTTCAAGGTGCCCCCAGCCTCCATAGGATAACATTGGGCCCATTGACCTCTGCACCTGGCTGCCCCAGTGCCGCTGATTTTGCAGTACTTACCTTGGCCCGACTCTTGCCCAGTGTTGACCAAAACCCCCGGAGACTGAATCTGAAAGCAGTTTATTTACCTGCAAGTTACTTACCTGTCTTTCCTCTCATATGATTGCATTGGTCTCTCACTATATTGTGCTCAGTGTTGATCTTTTTCAACATTGAAAAGTATCACATGCACATATAAAGTATTGTATCGATTCTATAGAAACCTTTTTGCCAGCAATAACTTGAAAGTATTGCATAATTGAAAAGTCTACTTACCTGTCACTGATTTCAGGTTGGTTCCTAAATTAAAAGTAACTAAAGTAATATTTTTGTACAAAACATTGGCCTGGAGTTAGTCATTGAGTGAGTGTTCCTGCCTTGTATGAGTAAGTAGACCAAATGCATTCACACTACCCTCTGATAAGCCTAACTGTGCTGCCCAGCTACCACTAAATTGAGAATAAGGTATTTTCTACTTTATCCTCTGCTATACCTTTGGGGAGTCCCTGGACTCTGTGCACACTATACTCCTTTTTGATATAGTATATACAGAGCCAGCTTCTGTCAAATCACTCTTGAAGCAATCGGCCTCATCCAGCGTCCAAGGCTACCTCAACAAGCAGACTATTTGTACATTCTACCAACCAACCGCGTAAGGTCTTATAGTCTGTTTTCAGTGTGAAATTCCCACCCCACTAGTAAGTATGGACATTTTAAGGTCCCTAAGCTGCAGAAAGTGTTTCTTTCTCAGTCACTGAATAATTACGTTCTGCATCATTCAGTAAGAGAGGTGCCTCCACCGGCTTCTCAATACCGCCTGTTATCTTCAAAAGTACTTCTCATGCCTCGTGTGCACTTGCATCTACCGTCAATACTTTTAAGGTAATATCAAGCAAACACAATTTCCTAGCATTTGGAATTTCCTGTTTGATTACCTTGAAATTGCTCTCATGTTCTTCACCCCATTTAAGCTCCTTTCCTATTCGCAAAAACTCTCTAAAGGGCTCGGTCTTCTCTGCAAATTTCTTCCCAAATTTTGAATAGTATTCTAGTAATCACAGAAGGGACGTAGCTGCTTCTTAGTTTGTGGAGATAGTGCAAACCTGATACATTTTACTTGGCCTTCCCTAGATTAGTCTTCTAAACAAGAAATTGTATGCACCAAATACTAATTTTTTTGTATTAGAAATTGTAATTTTTCTTTACGCAAACTTAACCCAGCTCCTTTCAGTGCATTCAAAACATCTTCCAGTGCCTGGTTATGTTCCATCTCCGACACCCCCAATCTCAGAATGTCTTATTGGGAGCAATGTATATCGGGGTCCCCTTTAGGTAGCTGGTCCATCATACTATTGAAATACTCTGGCTGCCAAAGCCAGTTCAAACGGCAGCCTGGTAAACTGATAGACTCAGTCTATTGTGATGAGTGCTGTTAGTGTAATTCAAAAGTAAAATATTTTATTAATATTCATTAATATTCAGGAGAGGAAAGCTAACCATTACAATATTCTGATTGAGACTCCTGAGGTGTACTCAATCACAGATGCCTGTCACCCTTTCAACTTGTTCTGTGATAACTGAAGCAAGCCATTCAGAAGTTTCCACTGCTTCAATAATTCCTTCCTTCTGTTTCCAATAGCTTTCTTCTAACCCCTTACCTCGCCACAAAAAAAGCCTTCTCATGGAATTTTTTAAGTGGTATTGCCCCCTGTTTAAGCCTGAACTTGTACATATAACCTTTTATTGCTCTATTTTTTTTCTTGCGAAATAGCGCAAGAGATTGTCCATTACTTCGCCTCGTTGTACAGTAAACTTCCTACCTAGGATACAAAACGATATGCAGTACATACTGTTGTATTCAACCAAGTACAGCTGGTCCACTATCAGCTACATAAGGTTTTCCTTGCGACTCTCTACCCTTAAAATCAAATCTTGAATGCATAAAACCCATTAGATTTATTTTCTCTCCACCATAGCCTATCGGGTATATGTCACTTTCTTCAGTTTAGGCTCTGGACACAATCCTTGAATAGACAATCTGGTGTAAGTATGGCTTTAGAACCTGGTCTACCACCAAGTTTACTTTCAAGTTGTTGACATCAAACATTGCTCCTGGGTCTGCTCCTTTTTGAATACTCCTTGCCCTCTATACATAATATACGGATTCAGACCAACTCTTCTATAATAGCAATTCGTTCCTCTACTCATGTTCTTGCACACCCTAGTTATATGACCCCTTTTCTCACAATTTTAGCAATCCTTATCTCTGGCAAAACATCCTTTGAAATCTGCTGCTTGTATTGTGCTACCACACCTGTAGCAACCCTTAAAAATCACATTTGAATAGGAAGTCCTCCTGCAGTAAAATTTCCCTTCTCAGCAATGATTTTTCCTTCGCCTTCTATAGTTTTTTTTTTTCTGAAGGATACTTCTAACAATAGATTCGACACCTTGTCAGACTGGTTCTGTAAACTTTAAAGCAGTACTTCTGCATGCTGGTAGGTGATGTCATGCAGCTCTGCATCAACTTAGTTCCACCGTGGAAGTGACTAGTGGAGCTGCAAATAAGCAGTACCAGTGTGCGCTGACATCGGTTTCTTTATCGCATCTTCAGACGCTGAACTTGAGCTTCCTTTTGGGCTTTAAGAACCTATTTTCATCAAACCTTTTCAAGTGTGCAAGGGAAAATGGCACCGCCTGAGAACTGGGCTCAAGCCAAGTAGGAACTGTTGCAAACAGATGTCTGTGATGGACGCTCACAAAGTTTCTTTTGTGCCTGAGGACTGAGCACGATTCCAGGACCTGTAATGACTGCCAAATAAATCCAAAGAACATGTAGAACCTTGAGGCCGAACTTTACTCTGCTAAGCATAAGATTTCATGCCATGACAATTCAAAATTGAATGGAAGGTCCCGTTCCTGCTATAGATAGTAGTGTTCAAAGTCTTCAGGTAAGTCCAAAAAATAGCATAAGACGTTAGAGAGAGATTTGGCCCCTTTGCGCCATTCGGGCTCAAGGTGTCCAACATGCTTCCTGGTTTCGCTTCGATCTCCCTCGGAGCTGATTCTGAGTCTTGTCTTGATGGCCCTAGAGTTCCCGGGTCTGTCTACAATGTTGCTGCAAGTAGAGGCCTTCAGAGAGTCCATGCTTTGTATATTAGGCACTTTGCCTGGCCCCAACGATCCACGGGAGCCTCCAAACGCCATCAGCACTATCTGTGCCCCACGACGATGCATTTGGTTCACCACTGGCTCCGGTGGCGACTTTGATACTGGCACCACCCTCTTTGCCATTTCCAGGTACATTGACATAAAAACTGATGCCACCTTAGCAGGATTTGCGGGTTATTGTGCTATCCAACAGCATCCGACTTTTGCTAGCACGCATCCAACCTACAATCCTTCCGATTCGGACACTTTGCCCTTACTTTTCCAGATTCTGGTGTCTCTTCCCTGTTCCTGACTGGGAAAAGCACCTCTTTCGCAGTTGTGACAAGCAGCAGAAGTCTGGAGTCTACAGATTCCTACTAGGGGATGAAGACTAATGTTCTAACGGAGGTACTTAAGCCTGGTCAAGCCCCCACAGAACTACTTTTGCCATTTAATGAGGCCATCACAGATACCCTTTTGGGCATCTGGGTGAAAGTGTTCTCATCCACCTGTTATTAGGTAGTCCACTCGACCAGGCGACCCAGTCATTTTTACACAACATCATACACCAGAGTGTTCTGTGGCAAAGGTGTCCACTATTAAAGTTAACCCCAATTTGTCCTTCCCACTCCACCTGATCTGTGAGTCAAACAAAATGAATGTAAATATTTACGAGCTAATTTTTTCCTCTACAGTACTTGCTATGTGCTCAGTGTACGCCAGTTGCCATCTATGCTGCTACTTCCTTGCCCAGTGGAAAACAGTGGCACAAATTTAACCAGCAGTTCCTTATGGCCTGCGGGCGTCCCTAACCCAAGCTATCCAGGATAGATGTGAAGCAGCAAAATTTGCGATCCTCTCTGGCTTGGACACAACAGACTGCCTAGGTCAGGCAGTTGGTGCAAGTGTGGCACTTTGGTGTCTCGCCTGGATGAGGTCTATGGGCTTCTCCAGGAATGTCAAGCCATCCCTGTAGACATTCTATATGAAGGCTCTTACCTCTTTGGTGACAAAGCCGATTCTGCCTTGGAACTGTTTAAAGAAAGGACGGTCACATCACATTCCTTGGATCTTTCTGTCCCCACCAGACCTTTTCACCAGCAATTTCATCCTCTCCGTGGCTGCGGTCAGTGTTTTCAGTTTCACCAAGGCTAGACACCGCCACCAGACTAGCAGGCCTACCCGCTCTTTCGCGGTCGAGGCCGCGGTTCACACAGACAATGTCCAGGACAGAAGGGGCGATGTGCAGCACAATCTCCTGGCACATGTGCATCCGCAGCTGCAAAACCACTTTAGTTTGTCCTTGCTAGCACACAGCCACCCTGTCAGAGGCAGGATCTGCTATTTCCTACAACAGTTGCAGGCAATCACTTGAGACAAGTGGGTCCTCCAATTTGTACTCTCATTCCTTTCCACCCCACTACACCATCCACTACCATCATGGTGGATTACGAAGTACCACCTGTCCGTCTTGCAGCAGGAAGTCCAAAGGGGCCATTGAGGGTTTCAGCCTCTGAAGTTAGACTGGGTGTTATTCCTTCTACTTTCTTGTGCTGAAAAAAGACGCAAGCTATTGTCCTAAAATAGATCTTCACCCTCAATTCCTTCCTGCAGGACGGCAAATTCAAGATGGTCACATTAGCCCATGTGCTCTCTGCCCTAGACCCTGGAGACAAGATCTTGGCGTTGGAATTGCAGGTTGCCTATTTCCACATCCCCTTTGCTCAAGCCCGTAGGCGATATTTTCGTTCACCATTCCGCAGAAACATTTTCCGTTTTTATAATGCCATTTTTTTAGCCTTATTAGTGCTCTCTGGTGTTGACCATAGTGAATGGCGGTGGTCACAGCACACCTTCGGAGTTACCAGTCTTCCCCTAGCTCAATGAGTGGCTGCTAAAGGTGAGCTTGGCCTAGATGTTCGTCAATCACCTCCAAATGACGGTGAACCTCCTAACATTGTTAAGGTTCACTATCAATATGCTAATGTCACACCTGACTCCTTCGCAGATGCTCCTCTTCATTAGAGCTATTTAGATACAGTACTGATTTGTGTCTTTCCTGTAAAGAGGAGAGTTCAGGATATTCAGGCTATGATCATGTTTCAGCTTCTGTCCTGGATCCCAGTGCAGACTACTCTGAGGCTGCTGGGAGTATTGCATCCTGCTGGCTTAACATACCAGATGATTCACGAAGGCTCAGCAGCATGACCTGAAGTCCCAGGGGCGCAGCATAAGGGAAATCTGTTGGATAGTATCCAGGTTTCAGAGGCGACTGCAAAAGATATGCAGTAGGGGCTACTGGACTGCGATTGGGCCAGTAGCAGACCCACTCTCCCTACTTCACACCAAATCGACAGTGGTGAATGTTGCATCCATTCCTGGTTTGGAGGGGCCATCTGGGAGAGGTGTAGATGAGACTTATGGTCTCCATTAGAGACTTGACTCCACTTGAGTTTTTTGAAGTTGAGGTCAATTTGTTTAGCATTAAAGGCCTTACTTCCCACCATCAAAGGAAGGCTAGTGCAGATGCACAGAGACTACATCACTGCCATGTGGTACTACAACTAGTGGGGTGGGGTCATGGGCCTTCAGTCCTGTGCCAGGAGGCTCTACACCGGGAAGTGGCTGG
This sequence comes from Triturus cristatus, assembly GCF_964204655.1. NCBI lineage: Eukaryota > Metazoa > Chordata > Amphibia > Caudata > Salamandridae > Triturus > Triturus cristatus. Next base: position 325,087,016 of record NC_140592.1, read on the forward strand.
ACTGCCAGGGAATTTCTCTGGTAGTGAGCCATCTGTTGTAATCTCGAAATACATGGGCAAATTAACTCACCCGTCGATGCCTAGCGGATCCCGAATGGCAGTTGCACTAGGACATGGCGCAGGATGTTTTCCATCAATAGGTAGAACCCTTGCTTGAACTTTTTGCTTCAGCCGAGAACATGCAATATAAGCACTTATGCATGTTTACATTTCCAAAGTGTCTCTCTCTCTCTCGAAGACTCATTCGGATTAGACTGGAGCTCAGGACCACTGTATGCCTTCCTGCCGCTGCCTCTCAGGTTCTGAAGATCAGGAACGACCGGGTCAAGTCATCCTAGTGGCAGCAGATTGGGCCAAGAGTGTTCTACCTAGATCTTCTGGGCATGAGCACCTGTCCTCCTTCGGGAGCTTCTCTTCTTCCAGAAGGAGAGTGAAGTACTATACTGAGGCCTACACATACTCAATGCTTGTAGATGAAGCGACTGCAGTTGATCTACTTCAGCCTTCCTCCAGAGGTTGTCATTTTGGCGGGGAGGCGTCCCTCCACAAAATCTGTGTAGGCCAGTCATTGTGACAAATATGTGGCTTGGTGGATCACAAGACAAATTGACCCACTACAAGCCAAGTTGTCTGATGTTTTGTTGTTTTTGACCTTGGCCCAGCAAGGACTTGTTTTGGGCACTGTTAAAGGCATTTATCGCCAATGTACGCTTTTTTACGGTTGCCAGATTAGTCTTTATTTAAGTCATGAACTCCTGTTGTGATGAGATTTTCAAAAGGCTTACAGCACTTGTTTCCGCCAACACCTTTTGTAATGCCGTCGTGGGAAGTTTGAAGTTTCCAGGGTAGGAACATATAGTGGGATTCATGCAAGCCACTGAACAGTGGATTTGCCTGGGTTTTTAGGTTTCAGAAATGCTAGGTTTCATAGTGCTTTCTGGTCGCTGGTTGACCCAGTGCCCAAAACGTGCAGGCTTTCACCTTGGCAAGTGAGGAAATTGTTATTTAATCTGTCTGCTTGCTCCTACACCAAAACTACACCCAGAAGAATCCAAATTGCCTCTTGCTTGCAATGGGATGCTCTAGGCCTCAGGAGGGGCAGAAAGACTGTTTGGGCTCTTAGGGGTGGCGGCATTGCCCAGTAGCAGGATGGGCTGCCGCTACCCTTTTTATTGTGTGTTCTTTTTTTATTAGTGCAAACTACTTAAAAGACCGCAAAATGCTTTATAGGTTCAAAGACTAGTATAAAATGATCAAGTGATAGAAGTGACTCGTTTCTTGGTGGTTAATGCATTGTGATGTAGACTTCTTTATACGGGTGTGTCATCAACTCTTTCCTAAATTGAAGCAGTGTTGTGGCACATAGATGGGAAAGGCCTGCTGCCTTGGGTTTTCTTTTTTTTACACTTATTATTCTTAGCTTTTCTGTAATACCTTGCACTTTTTCTGATTGGTTTCATTTGGAATACCCAAATTTTATTTGATGTGCCCCTGGATCTCGTGCTCAAAGATATTCTCCCCTTTCTCCATTCAAACAAAATATCCATAGTGAAGAAGAAAAAGATGCTTACCTGTGGTAACAATATTTCTAGTAGATGCTCTATCTACTTGCAAATTCCTTACCAGTCAACTAATCCCGGATGTCATACTTAATCCGGAAACTGCAAAGCTCTCATCGGCAGTATGGGGTGCTGGCTTCGTATCGACTCCAGAAGTGACGCCACCAAAGCCATATAGCACCCACCGCAGTGTAAATTCTGTTTCCATTAATTTTTTCCAAGTCTTGGAGACAAGTGAACAGACTGACATTGCTAGAGTAGTGCAGTCTCAAAACATATATTCTGGGATCCTATTAACTTTGCCTATCTGAGTATCCACCAAAATGATGATCGCATGTAAGTAACTTTTTCCTCTGATGGGTACTTCTACATGCGAATTCCTGGCCTGTAGAAAAGATTAGAGCCATACCCCATCTAGGAGTACGGTTGATGGAGGGTTATAGTAGAAAATCCTGCAAGACGGACGAACTACACTTCCCTAGCAAAGATTTTGAACATTGCGTTGAGGAACTATGGGGTGCATACCTGGTGGCGGCAACTCTGAAAAGGAAGACTGTGGCCCTGTAATACCCCATTAATGGATCCGAAAGAGGTGATGGATTCTGCTTGAGGGTCCGGTTAAGTTGTGGAACAGGTTCAGAAGATATACCACAACTAACTCTGGCTCAGGAGGATGATCCTGTGGGAGTCTCGGGTCATCTAGGTGACTTACCTGGTCCTTGCTTCATGTGCTTTCTAGGTTTCTTTTTCTTCGCTTCAGAAGAGTGTGAAGAGATACAACTGGACCTTTGTCTCCACCGACGATGACTCTGCTTGTCATCCCTGACCATCAAGAGTTTTCGCCTTTGGGTGCATCCTCTCACAGGAGGTGCAAGCATGAGAAACGCGTTGAGAACCTAAGTACCACAAGCAGACGGTGTGTTAGTCAATGATGAATATGTGTTCCTCACAATCCCTGCAAGGATTGAAGATTAAGTGATTAGGGGGAAGACATGGCACTACACTGAAATTTTGTATGAGTTAAACTTGTGACTCAGGAGAGAGAGCTCTGGATCTGAGTCAAAGGTGCAAGAAAAAGGGTAACTGTCCTTGTTATGCTGGGATGGGCGCTGTATGACTTGATGTCACATGACACCACTTCCGGCATCAGTACCGAAGCCAGCACCTCTCACTGGTGACAGGAGTGCTTTGAAGTTTCCCGTACCAGTCCGATGCCTGTGGTTATTCTACAGGTGGGGAATCTGCAGGTAGAAATATCCATCTGAAACAAGGTTACAAGAAGTAAGTAATCGGTAGGCCTCCCCTACAGACCGCTTTTTAGCCTACTGTTCGAGATCCATTGTAGACAATATCATTACTTATAGTGGGCCTGTGGCCAGCGCATTACTTTACCATTATTTCGTTTTCTTGTCATACTATTTTATTTGCTTCTTCAGTGTATTTCCTTCCTGCTTTTTGTTTGTCACTTGGAGCATAGAATCTTTACCAACCTTTGGATTAGGTGGCTTGTATATCACCACCCACCCTGCACTGGCGTGCTTGTTTTCTTACTCTACCTTATGTTAATCTTGTCTCCTCAAATACATGTGAGATCCGCGTTCCTCACCACTCCCCCAGCTATGTTCCATTGCTTCGATCACCCCTCCTTGCACAGCTTTTTTTATATTTATTTGCTCCGCTGGCCCACACCACTCCCTTTTGCTACATACTTCCCTGACTTTGACTTCTCCCCCATCATCTCCTTTGTTGCTCTCCCACGCTTGATTTTGATTATTTATAAAAATTATTTTGGAGGTCCCGCCAGCTCACTCCTATCACAAAACGTTAATTTGTGATTTAAAAAAAAAATAAAATAAAAATTATTCAGTGCTGTAAGATTGGCTTACAATATCTTAGAATGTTAAATGAAAAAAAAAATACAAAAGGTTGTGTTCGAATATATACTCAAATGTAGATCACATCACGTAGGCCGCCGTAATGCCATGATGCATACATGCCCTTGCATGATTATGCATACATGTAATTGCACTTTATTTATTTGGTGATGCAACACAGCATTGGAAAAGCAAAAAGCGCATCTTTTTGCTGACGTTGAACAGTATCGTCCGAAACATCGGCCAAACCAGTAGGTTTGGATTGGCAGCCAAAAGAGAAAACCTATTGACCTTGCCAGTGCTTGTTCCTTCTTGCACAGGACAGAAATCCACATAGCTTTGCCATATGTCTGTACAAATTCAACACCCTTGATTTCTGTCGAGGCTTTTCTTATGACAAAGATATTGAAGCTCTTCTTCATGTGGCCTTCTCCTTGCAGTTCCTTTTATAGACTTCTATGGCAGAGAGGTCGGGCCACCCTAGCGTGCCCCTGCAACATCGACCCCTTTAGAGCAATATGAAGAGAGGACAGATGTGTTGAAGTAGCTCAGTGGGTACAGATTGATGCACTCTGACCTGTTCAAAATGTTAGCAATGGGTCTCGTAGAACTGTTGCCACATTTATGCCTTGCTCTTTTCTTGCTTATTGAGGAGTTCTTTTCTTTAGTGGGTTTGTGAGACCAATTTAAACATATCTGCTCTGAGCTTTATATTCCTGAAGTTTAATGGGTTCGCGCTCACTGGCAATTGTGCATTTAATTCTGTTTTCTTGAATTTTCACCTAATGGCTGCAGGATATCATAAGTGTGATCCCAGTGAAAATTGAATGGGCATGAAAATGATTGCTAAATTAACTTTTTTGTTTTCCACAGAAAACATCCCAGAAAAGTGGACCCCCGAGGTGAAACACTTCTGCCCCAACGTACCCATCATTCTAGTAGGAAACAAGAAAGATCTGAGGAACGATGAACACACACGTCGGGAGCTGGCAAAGATGAAACAGGTAAACCATGGGATTGTATCTCTTTGGTGACAGGACTTCATTATGTGCCTTATTCTGTCCAGAGACTTTACAAGCTGTGTCAAAACCTTAGTGGTGGCAGTAGGTTTGATTTCAGTCGGTGGTCTGGGCATTCATACCTGCTTCAAGGAAGTAGTGACTTCTCACGTTGTTACCCCAAATAGGGTCTGTAAGTCAGAACTTTCAGTCAAAGGTTGTGCCCAGCTCCCACTATGGTCCTGGTTACACTAAGATCACTCATCTATTTTGTGTCTGCAGCACAAGTTTAAAATTCCTACAAATCCCATGCAGGTTCCCATAAGGCATAACTTACTGTATAGCAGGGTAGGTTCTACCATACACTGGTACATGTGTTGGTATGCGACCCTGCCAGGACCATTAACTCTTTAGAGCTTCACTTTAGCCTGCACAAATGAAAGAAGAGCGAGAGAAAAAACTATACTGATGTCATGCAGTACCCACTGCTTAATTTGGGCCTGTGTTTGCAGGTGGGACCCACCAGCACTCATTTTTAGGGACCGGATTTATTTTTCCTCAGCTGATTGATCCAGAGCAAGGAAGAAGAAAATACAAAAAGGCGAAAGGAGGAGGAAGAGAAAGATGGAAAAACAATGACAAAGGGAGAAAGCAGTGATGAAAAAAAACCTGCACGAGTGTGATAGTGGTAAAGAGTACCTGACGGTGAATGAAAGAGGCATGAGGTGAACTCAAGTATATGCCTCCTTGGTATTCAGCAACCCTGATATTTGGCGTCTGCGTGATTCTGAGACATCTTTGGGCACGGCACTTATTATTTAAAAAATAAAGCACTGTTGGTACCTCTCAACTACCCTCTCAGTTACAATTTTGCCTTCACAAGTATTTGCAGTTCAGATTCAGAAATACTTTACTGTTTTCCAAATTAAAAACCATAAAAGTTCACATAAATAAGTTTGCATTAAAACATGCTAAATATGCAACCATATAGTTAAACTGTCAAATAACATTTTTTTTTAAAACACTTCATTCCTGTGCCAAATTCTCACGTTGTTTGCATATTAAAATAGCCCTCCATAAAATTTGGATACAGCAAAACAGACTTCAGAGGAATGTATTTGTTGCAGAAAAAGTGACGCTGGTCTGCACTGCTTAAAATTGAATTTCCGCAATAGTGGCTTTAAAATTTGTTAAACGTGTTATTTCATAACATTAACAAAACAGAGTAAGCTGCAAAGTACATTGTTGCAAGACCCATCACAGGGACAGTTAGTTTGACAGACCAGTCATTTACATGAGGAAAAGAGATAAAACGATGGATTATATGGAGTCTAAAATGAGCCAGCACAAACCTGTGTTGAGGGTTGTAAACTTGTTCTAAATAAGGTTAAATATCATCCATCGGGTTCAACAGATTGTTTTATCTCACTCACCTTTACACTTTACTTTATCATCCTCAAACTTATTCAGCTCTAATTGTTTAATCTCCGCCTCAGAAATATCATGCAGGGAGGCTGGGTCATTAAAAAGGGATGGTCTTCCTACGCTAACAGAAATTCTTTATATATTTGATCCATGGTATTTTCAGGGCATAATCATGGGATAGGCAACTAGCAATTCTGTAGTAGGGGATCTCTGTGTATAGTCATAATCTAGTGAATAGTCCCGCCCATGTGCGTGGACCCCGGAGCAATAAAAAATAATCTCTAAAAGGTGACAAATCATGCAGACCTGCATACACCTTTAAGAGAGAATTTAATTTAAAGACAGATAATGCTGCCTATACCCACAGGCTACACTGTCCAGTACTTCAACTAGAATTCCACCAACATCCACAAACAGCACTGCCTGTCTAGTTTTTCTCCACATAGGAAAAAACCCTGCCTCTACCAGCAAAAGCCTCTGGAATGATAGAGAGGAAGGAGTGGACAGACAAGCCCCATAGGCTGCCATTATGTGGCTTAGAACAGGATACTGTGCCTTTAAGAAAACTTTCCAGATTTCCAGAACTTTCCCCAGTATCCCAGAATGCCCAGCAGGTCCCATTTACTTTCAGTTCTTTTTTCCGGCTCCTGCTAGCAGGACCCTGGAGCATTGAGCTCTCCCTTTTTCAAGGGTTTATTGGAGATTTTGTCAATTTTTGTCACTTTTTCAAGTGCTTAGTAGCTGGTACTGTCAACATGCCTGGCTTGTTTGACAAGTGCCCGGAATGTGGTAGAAAGAAGGCTTAAACTGATCCACACGAGGTGTGTGTATAGGTTGCCTTCCCCAGTCCCACGTGCCTGAAGACTGTACCATCTGCCACTCGTTCTCAGCCAGGACCCTGAGGGACAGAATGAAAATCAGGCTTCAAGTTCTGGAGGAGAGAAGACTGAAGGCACCAGGTGGGTCTGGAGGGGCTGATTTGGCCCATACTGAGGCCTCTGGGGGGCTCCCCAGGGGCAGGAAGACCAGTAAGCGCTCCCACTCCCTGTCGACGGCGACGTCGAGGAGGATGACCACCGTCTGTTCGCCGTCCCCCCAGGGCTCTGGGGAGAAGCGGCGTCGACGATCGGCGTCGAGGGACCTGAATAGGCCGCCGTCGACTACATCGGCATCGTCGGCGACTACGCCGTCCTCGGCGCCGTCCAGCAGTCTGCGTCGAGATCAGACCCGGCGTCGGCGCTCGCCGTCGAGGGGAGATCGCCGTTCGCCGTCGATGAAGAGGAGACGGTCGACGCCGCCGCCGAAGAGGAGATCGGCGTCGAGACGGTCGAGGAGATCGCCGTCGAGGCGAAGGTCGCCGTCGAGGCGCAGGTCGCCGTCGAGGAAGAGAGAGTCACCGGACTCGGTGTACTCTGTGGTGTATACGCCTCCTCGGATGCCTCCGTCACCTCCTCCCCTCCCACCGCCTCCGACTCCTCCACCACCACCACCACCAACGCCGCCACCTCCACCACCACCGCCTCCACAGCCGTGGACACTGCCTCCGCCGCCCCCACCTCGGTCGCTGCCACGCACTCCAGTGGGACCGCCGCCGGTTCCCCCGTGGTCGGTTTCCCTTCCGAGGTACCCGACTCCGCCGCAGGGAACCCCGAAGCCACGACGCCCGCGGTCGCCGGGACCGGCTAGACCGGCGGACAGGCCGAAGCCGAAGAGGTCGCGCTCCCGCTCTCACAGGAGGAGAAGGTCACGGAGCCGTGGACGGTCATCGTCGGACTCAGGACGACGCCGTAGGAGGCACAGGTCCAGGTCGCACACGCGCTACTCGACCAGAGACTTTTCCCCGACGCTGTCTGACTCACCGGGGACTAGGGTGTCTCCGGTGGACGATTTGGTCTCTTTCCAGGAGGTGCTGTTGAGAGGGGCAGCAAAGTTGGGTATCACGGTGACGGTTCCAACACCCACGACGTCCGTGATATTCAAGACGCTTCATAAGAAACATCTGTCTCGCCCTCTACTGCCTCTTGTACCAGGACTGGTGGAACCCGCGTTGGAGCTGTTCCTCACTCCCGCAACGACGAAGGCCGCCCCCTCCAGGCTCATGAAAAAGTATAGGGCCCCGGAGTCGGACCCTACCTTTTTGAGTGGACCCGAAGCCGGATTCGGTCATCGTGACGGCGGCGAGGAAGCAACATGCGACCGCCCCTTCGTCGACGGTCCCGCCGGACAAGGAAAGCCGCTGGCTGGACTCTGCGGGCAGGAAGGTGTGTGGGACCGCCGCCACCAACATGAAGTCGGCGAGTGCAGGGGCTTTGTTGGGCCGTTACGACCGGGCCCTGTGGGAGTCCCTGCAGCAGTATGCGGACCTGCTGCCCCGGGACAAGGAGGACTTCTTGGAGACAGTGCGCGAAGGCATGCTGGTTTCTAATCAGGTGATCGGCGCAGCGGCGGATGTATCCTTGCTGGCCGCCCACGCATACTGTCATGGCATCCACCAGAGGCGGCATTCGTGGCTGCGACTGACGTCCCTCAAGCCAGAGGCGCAGCAAAGAGTGGCCAACCTGCCCTTCTCGGGGGAAACCCTGTTCGGGAAACATGCGGATGATGAGATGGCCCGCATGAAGGCGGAAACCCTGACGGCCGTCGGGTCCTAGAAGGCGGAGAAGAAGAAGCGCCCGTTCCAAAGGCGGTTCGGGTCTTCGGGCAGAGGGCGTGGGCAGGGTTCGGGACAGCAGCAGCAACAACAGCAGCAGTTCCGCAAGCCCTTCCAGAAGCGCCAGAGGGGTAGAGGAGGCCAGCAGGCTACCACCACTACCAAGGGCCCGGCCGGGTCTCGGCCCTGAGCGGTTACTTCCCCCTCAACCGTTACCCACTCCAGTGGGGGGAAGCATTCAATTTTTTCCGGCAGAGTGGAGAAAAATTACTCAGGACAAGTGGGTGCTGAATATTGTTTGCAATGGATACATTCTTCGGTTTATCACCCCGCCTCCAGCGATTCCGCCGGTCAGCTCTCGATTCCAGCTGAGAGAGCTCCAGGCGGAGGCAGACATCTTGTTGAGAAAAAAGGCGGTAGAAGAGGTACCTCTGTCTCAAAGGGGAAGAGGTCTGTACTCTCGGTTCTTCCTCGTTCGCAAGAAGGACAAGAACGAGTTCAGGCCCATTCTAGATTTGCGACAGGCAAACAAATGGATTCGCAGAGAGAAGTTTTGCATGCTATCGTTGCACCAGATTTACCCTCAGCTGCAACGGGGAGACTGGCTCTGTGCCATAGATCTACAGGATGTGTACTTCCATGTGCCCATAGCACGGAAGCACAGGAAGTTCCTGCGATTCCAAGTCGGCGCCAATCACTATCAATACACAGTACTGCCATTCGGGCTAAAGTCTGCGCCCAGGACCTTCTCGAAGTGCATGGCGGTGGTGGCGGCACACCTGCGGAGGAACAAGGTGTTTGTCTACCCGTATCTGGACGATTGGCTGATCAAGGCTTCATCCTTCTCGGAAGCGCATGATCACTTCCGATGGACGTGCGCTCTCTTGCAAAAGCTGGGGTTACACGTCAACATGTCCAAATCGGTCACGACTCCGGTCCAGTGCATACAGTACCTGGGGGCCTCCATCGATACGCGGTCAGCAAGCGTGTCTCCTTCGGAGGAGAGACGGTTATCACTCCTTCGGAAGGCTCAGGACCTCATGACTGCTCCATCGACGACCGTGAGGAAGGTGTCTTCTCTACTGGGATCGATGGCCTCCTGTATCTTCCTCACACACGGCTACACATGAGACCACTACAGGAGTGCTTGGAGGATCAGAGGGATCAGAGGACAGGCTCTTGGGACGACAGGATACGACTGTCGCTGCATGCTCTTCAGTCTCTGAAGTGGTGGTGTTCGGCGGAAAACCTCCTCAAGGGGGTTCCCTTCCACAAGGACATTCCCACGACGAGTGTAGTGACGGATGCTTCTCTCCAGGGCTGGGGAGCGCATTCCGGGGACTTGCAGATTCAAGGAAAGTGGTCTCCTTTGGAATCGACGTACCACATCAATTTCCTGGAACTCAGATCTGTCTTCCTGGCACTGAAGGCCTTCCTTACGTCCTTCCAGACCAACTCGCTGCTGATACAGACGGACAATACAACCACGATGTATTACCTCAACAAGCAGGGGGGGTCGAGATCGCGCACTCTGTCGCAGGAGGCACAGGCGATCTGGCGCTGGCTGCTGGCCCGAGGACTGACGATTACGGCCACGCATCTGCCAGGGGTGCAGAATGCTCAGGCGGACGCCTTGAGCAGGCTGATGCAGGAAAACCACGAATGGGTCATAAACGACGAAGTACTAGGAGAAGTCTTCTCAAGGTGGGGGACTCCAGACGTAGATCTGTTCGCCACCGCCGAAAACAGCAAATGCCGAGACTTCGCATCCAGGTACTACCAGCGGGGGACGCTGGGGAATGCGCTATGGATCGATTGGTCGAACAGCTTTCTGTACGCTTTTCCACCCATTCCCCTGATTCCGGCGGTGCTCATCAAGCTGTCCCAGTCCAGGGCGCGGATGATCCTGATCGCCCCGGAGTGGCCCAGACAGTGGTGGTTCACGGACCTTCTTCACCGGTCTCTCCTTCCTCACATGCGGTTGCCGTGCAGGCCGGACCTTCTCACGAAGTTCGGGGGGCGGATGGTGCACCCCAACCTCTCGTCTTTGAGTTTGGCGGCATGGCTCCTGAAATAGTGCAATATGGCCATCTGAATCTACCAGACGATTGTATGGACATACTGAAGGAGTCTAAACGGCCTTCCACTAGGACATCCTATGCTTAAAAGTGGAAGAGGTTCTGTATCTGGTGTAAGTCCAAGAACTTTGATCCGACAACATGTAAGGAAGATGTCATCCTTCCATACCTTTTACATCTGGCGCAGTCTGGCCTTAATTTCCATTCCATTAAGGTTCATCTGGCTGCTTTGACTGCTTACAGGAAATGCCCTTCACAGACTTCCTTCTTTCAGATCCCTGTGGTCAAGGATTTTTTGGAAGGCTTGAAGAAAGTGTTTCCTCCCGTCAGACTTCCCTCGCCTTCCTGGGACTTGAATGTGGTGCTGTCCAGACTGATGAAGGAGCCTTTTGAACCCATTCACAAGGCTTCATTGCAGCACCTATCCTGGAAGGCGGCGTTCCTAGTGCCCATTACATCGGCCCGCAGGGTGAGTGAACTTCAGGCATTATGTTGTCAAGAACCTTATACTGTATTTCATGCTGCTAAGGTTGTGATGCGTACTCACCCTAAATTTCTTCCTAAGGTTATCTCTGATTTTCATGTCAACCAGACCATAACTTTACCTACGTTCTTTCAGAATCCCTCTTCGCCAGCGGAAAGGTCTCTCCATTCCCTGGATGTTCGGAGGGTGTTGAAATTTTATCTGGATAAGACCAAGGATATTCGTAGGTCTGACCAATTGTTTGTTAATTATGGATCAGTCAGGACTGGTCTTGCGACCTCTAAGCAGTCCATTTCTAGGTGGATTGTGTCCTGCATACAATTGTGTTATCAAAAGGCTAATAAGACCTTAGGGGGTAAACCTAAGGCTCATTCCACCAGGGGCAAAGCTGCCACGACTGCTTTGCTGCGTAATGTTCCTATTGCGGAAATCTGCAAGGTGGCCACTTGGAAGTCGGTCCATACCTTTGCTGCGCATTACTGTCTGGACTCGGATGCCAGGGCAGATGCTCAGTTTGGGCAGGCTTCGCTGCAAAATTTGTTCGCACAGTAGTGGGTTTGTCTTGTTTGTTCTCCACCGCTGCTGTTCTGTGGGGATGGGCTTGCCATTCTATTCACTAGATTATGACTATACACAGAGATCCCCTACTACAGAAGGAGTAGTTTCTTTTCTGTAACTCCAGTTCTGTAGTAGGGGTATCTCTGTTATAGTCATAAGCGCCCGCCCTCCTCCCCGGTGGAGAGATATTTATTCATATGAAGAATGCTACAGGTCTGGCGTGCTACACCTTCAAAAAGAACTGAAAGTAAATGGGACCTGCTGGGCATTCTGGGATACTGGGGAAAGTTCTGGAAATCTGGAAAGTTTTCTTAAAGGCACAGTATCCTGTTCTAAGCCACATAATGGCAGCCTATGGGGCTTGTCTGTCCACTCCTTCCTCTCTATCATTCCAGAGGCTTTTGCTGGTAGAGGCAGGGTTTTTTCCTATGTGGAGAAAAACTAGACAGGCAGTGCTGTTTGTGGATGTTGGTGGAATTCTAGTTGAAGTACTGGACAGTGTAGCCTGTGGGTATAGGCTGCATAATCTGTCTTTAAATTAAATTCTCTCTTAAAGGTGTATGCAGGTCTGCATGATTTGTCACCTTTTAGAGATTATTTTTTATTGCTCCGGGGTCCACGCACATTGGCGGGACTATTCACTAGATTATGACTATAACAGAGATACCCCTACTACAGAACTGGAGTTACAGAAAAGAAACTACTCCTTATCAGCCTATTTAATAGTGCTTCAGGCTGTGACCAAATCCTATGCCACAATAATATGGGGAAAAATCTGTTGCGGTCTTCTAGAAATGGGAGTCCCAGCTCTTTATGGCACACATAGATAGAAACACTATTCGGGACTGCAATATACTTCCTTATGCAAGCATGTTCTGCAAGTTGTTGCTTCTCAGAGTTAACTTAGCCCCATACACCAGACCCATATTGTGCCACAGAGCACATTTCGCTTTATAGATAGTAAAGAGCTCTTTGAGGGGCCACGCCTGCTGCGCCCTAGAGCCACGCCGCATACACAGCTAAGTAAGTGCATTGATAGAGTGAAACAGAAAAGCAGGTAAGCCTCGGGGGGGGGGGGGGGGGAGCTACTACGAGTATATACAGATCTGATTCATCATTTTAACACGCAGCCCTTTGGTTGCTGACACGAGACAGACTATCTAGCGTCTTGACCTCCCTCACCCCCACCCCCCACCCTATCCTATGAGACCAAACAAGGTATAGTTGACAGGATGGACCCTTTTTAGGTCTCTGCTGCGAAGGCTGCGCTTGCGCAGTCTCGCTCCGAGATTTAATGACTTGGAGAAGAGGGGCTTGAACCCGCCCCTCTTCTCCCCTGTTCTCCATTGGCTGGCCTCGTAAATGCTGGCCAGCCACTGGAGAAGAGGTCAGTCACTCCCATTAGGCCCCGTCCTTTTCGGATCGGGGGGCGTGTTTTTTGCGAGAAGTCTCAGGGAGGAGACAACAGCAAAACACGCCCCCAAATCCGAAAACGACGCTGCCTTTCTCCGAGGCATTTTTGCTCTGCCTCGGAGAAAGGCGCACTGCTAGGGCCGCTTCGGAGTGACGGCGGGAACAGTGTTCTGGGGGCCGTGGAAATAAACAGCAACGGCAGGAGCGTGAGCGGCTGGAGAAGCGGTGTGGGACTCACTGTGCATCTTACGGGGCTCTAGGAAGTCACCCTGCAGCCGGCCGGCTGTGTCAGGCCAGGAGCGGAGGCGCCCGGGACTGCAGATTTGTGGGCCGCTGTCCGGTGAGATCGGTGCAGATCAGCAACAGGGCGTATGCGGCTTCAGGGAGATTAGCACCAGGGCTGTCCCCGGAGCATATGGTGGCAGCGGGCAGGCAGAGGAGAGGCCAGTCACAGGGCTCGGCAGTGTTGGTACAGTTAGGGGAGGCCGGCAAGCGGTCGGAGCCTCGAAGCATGAGAGGGACAGCCACCCTCGTCTCCAATGTGGGGGGCCAGTTATGGTGTTTTGAGGGCCTGGCTGTGCAAAACCCGTAATTCCCAAGTCCATAGAGCTCACGCTCACTGTGTGGACAGTAAGACCACGTGCTATGCACGCCCCTTTATTTTATAGCCTCTGTCTCACCTGGCCAGAGCATGCGCGCTGTACATATCCGGTTGAAGTTCACCCGCGTGAGTCCTGAGTGTCTCACTACACAATGCACGGTATTCGTGTGTCAACGTCATGTGAGGGTGTGAGATTCATGAGCACGCGCTGCCTGAGAGCAGACATGTCATTGAATGAGATTCAGGCAAGCCGTCCGAGTTAAATGCAGAACAGTTCGTAAGAGCAGGAGATCTAGTTCTGGTTTTCATGAAACAGCTGTTATGATTCTGTTTTGTGGTGCCGCCTTTCACCTTAGCTCCTGGTTCTCGCAGCAGGTATTGTGATAACTCTATTGTAATGCTTTACAACAGCTTTGTACCCAAGTCATTTTTAGGTCTCGGCTGCGAAAGCTGCGCTTGTTTTCTTTTGGTTCCCTGGCTGTCATATGAGCGCGTTACACATTGGTGCCGCGGCCTCTCCCTCGGAGCTCATTTGCATGCCGTAACGATCTTTCCTTGTGTGCATTTTCATATCTGAGCCGTGGGAGGCACGGGACAGACCCCTTTTGTTCACACACAGCTTTACAAAATGTAGGAGTTTGTTTTAATGTGAAATGTTTGGTTTGATTATTTGGGTCTCTTTACAAGCCCATACGTTTTCAACTCACCTGCATGGGGAGTGTGTGGGTAATTTTTGGAAACGCATCGTTCGTAGCAGCGATCAGTGCATAGCACGAGTTACTAGTCAAGCACCCACTATGTTTTTGTGTATAACAGCTTATATATTATTGGCAGTCGTATAACGCTATTAGATATTCGCGTGGAGCCAAGCACTTTATGTAGTGATTTGTGTAGCGCTTCCAACTATTGGTATTTCAGTATAGCGCTTTGAGGTGTTTTTTGCCCTCTTGCGCACAAATCCAATTATCGACACGTTGTTTTTGTTCCTTCTGGAACATGGCTCTTTTTGCATGTTTAGTTGCCTGTCTTTTCATTTGTGTAAGATGTGCTTCCGTGTGCGAGGGCAGTAGCCTGGGGATTGAATTATCTAGACTGATAGCCTGTGGTCACCCCCAACCCAACACACAATCAGGTGTCGCCCCTGCCCCAGGGAAGTAAGAATGCAGTTACCGCATAGACCAGTCTTACATCTATATACTTTATTACCCATAGACAACAAACAGAATAGCCCCCTTACTGGACCTCCTGTGAGCCTTTGGCACCTCATCAAGAAGCGCTAGAAAATGTATGAAGCGCTATAGAAATGCAACCGTTCAGGGGCACCCTTATGTTCGAAGTATGTAACCTTTTCTGGGTCCAGTTGCAGCATACTGTTTATCCTATCCTTTCAAAAATCTGGTTTAGGATATATATATCCAGTGCTTCCAAATGTCGAGGTACACTGTCCCCCTTTCTCAGTGTCGCGTATTTCCCCTCCCCAGAGCAGGGGACTCGCACCTCTCAAGTCCACGCAAAGGGTTCTGCTACAAGTGCACATTTTCCATATTATCAGCCCTCCTCCACCCGGAATGCACTGTGCATGCTGGCCTAACCCTGACCGCTCCCACAGGGGAGATGAAAGGGAACCTGGGGGGGTTACGATCTGCCATTGACCAAGAATAGTGGGCGATTTGTATTTTTATTAGTGAGCACATGGAGAAATGTTTGGGCTAGCAGTTGTGAAACAGAAGGAAACTTCCACAAAATGGAGAGAAGTTGTGCAGCCATGATGTAGTTATGTGCACTGAAGATCTGTACCATATGAGAATGACTTGGGCAATGAACGTAGCCGTGATAACATTCTGGGACAGTGTGCTAGGCTGGTGTGTGTGTGTGAGAGATGTCGTGTTCAGAGGCAGCCCTCTGTATATCTGTGTAGCTCTCTGTGTGTGGCTGTATGTGTATGTGGCTCTGTGTATGTGTGTCTTTGTGAGTGTGGCCTTGTGTGTATGGCTCTGTGAATGTGGGTGTCTGTGTGTCTGCAGGAGTCTCTGTGTATGTGTGTGTGGCTGTATGTGCCTCTATGTGGGTGACTTTTTTTGTAGGTGCCTCTATGCACGAGTGCCTCTGACTCTGTGTGGGTAAATCTGTGTATGTGTAGGTGGCTCAGTATGGGTGGCTCTATTTGTGTGGGTTGCTCTATGCAAATAGCTCTGTGTAGGTGGCTCTGTATGAGTGGCTTTGTATGTTTGCCTCTGTGTGTGTGTGTGTACAAATGCAATAGGTCTCACATTTCAGACAGATTAAGCTACTAACATTGCGAATAACAATGCTGTTTCTTTCAATCTTTTTAAGGCAAAAACAAAAGCAATGTCATGAGCAATACCAATAGCTCTAACTTTGACAATGCCGAGACCATTGCATTGTAAATGCATGTTAGAACTCTCAACAAATCTAGTCTGCCCCAAAGCTACAAGGTCACCACAGTCCTGCTTACCTGAGAAGTATTTTCTGATGGTGATAGAGCAACTTTGAGCCACCTGAAGTCTAGAGCTGTGATCCTGCCACTTCCTAACCCGCCCCTCTGTTCGTAGGTGTTGGGAGCAAGATTATTTGACACAACGGTGAGGAATCTGAATCCGCAGATGAAGAGAAATAGTTTCCAAAACCATTATAACTATTCTTGCTCTTGCTCTGTTGGGGTTTATTGTCCGTTAAAGGAGGAGTCTCCTGAAACCCTTTTTTGACCAGTGACACCTTGGTCTGCCACTGGAAACTGTCTAGGGCAAATAGTGAAAACAAAGATGGATGCACCTGAACTTTTGGGACTTCGTTATTCTGTCTCTCCACACCTTTGAGACCAGTTGGGCTCTTAAGTGGTCACTGGACTCCTGTAATGTAAAGTCCTACCCATAGGTTGTCATCATCTGGGTGTTGCTGGAAGTTGCCTGAGGGTGGGAATCCTGTTTGGATAGTGGATTTTTAGGACCGATATTTGTTTTACATATATGCGTTTTGTTTATTTTTAGGAGTGCCTAATTTTATTCTAGAGTATTCTTGGTGCATCCAAGTAAAACCGGAGTACCAGAATTCTTGCTTGTAACTTTTTTGTATGAAAGACCTTTGTGCACTGGAACATCCCTGACCTGACGTGAAGAATACCCCACAGGTTAACATTGGCCATAAGACTCCATGTTAAGCAGAATTCAAATGCCATGCACAAGAGATCTGTAGAAATGTTTGGGGCTGGATATTTGGCCCAAGAGATGCTAAAACGATATAGGCTTCTTGTATATCATATTTGTAAGTGTATATACCAGTTATTGAACTACTTTTCATGTTTATAAAATTTGAAACTGACTGGAAACTTACGTTTTATCCAATTGTGTCATGCTGATTCGGGCTCTCTATAAGCCCTCTTCCTCCTGTTGTAAGCGTTGTCTGTGCACCCTCACTACCTTGAAAGTTTAAAGTGTCTAAAGGGAGTCTTTTGGCTATCCAATTCGGAGTGCAACTGTACTGTGGCCCTGAGACACCAGTAATTTTCCAGATTCCAGGTAAAGGCTTAGCGTGGTAACCTCTGACATCTCCACCCTAGCAGAAGTCCTAACAAGTGGGAGTAATACAATTCCTATTACCACGTCAGGGGTACAGGGTCAGGACGTAAAGGTTCATCTTCCCTAAATGCGAGCAGTGGTAGGATACATGTATGTATACGTTTGAATGTATATAATATTTCCCTTGCGCAAACCTAGCCAAAAAGAATTGGATTGCTGTACATGGTCAAAGACCAGCAAATTCAATGAGTAATAGGAGAGGAGGCTGGGTTGTACACAGTAAACAAGTCATCCATTTGAAAGGAAGGGAAAGCAGCTGTTCAAAGGAAAGCATCAAGAGTGACAAAACAATTGGTAAGAAATGGGCCAGCACTGAGCCCACTGTCTATAGGGAAGATCTAAAAAAAAGAAAAAAGCTAAACCTGGGCTGTATCCATGGCCTTCCCTGCTGCTTTTTCCTTTATTCCTGCAAAACCTTTGAGGCTTATTGGCTGGTTCATGAGATTTCCTCTACTAAAGCAATGTAGAGGCAAGCAAATATTTGTATTTCTAGAGCAGGCTAGTGTGGACTCAGAGAAGCAACTGGTAGTGTCTTCATAGAAGCAAAGGATATGATTTTTTTTTTTGCCATAACCTGCTTTATATTATAGGACTAAATTATCTGATAGTGACTTCTAACTGTAGAATCCTTCCTTAAAATATTCTCTAGGCCTCAGACTGGAAATCTTCAAGCAGTACCACCGAGTGTCGGTATGTGGCTTCGATTGGCTCAGTGTCAGTGCTGGATGTCACGTGTACGGTGCCTATATAAGTGAAACCCCAGTGCGCTGACATCAGTTATTTTCTTTCCGCACTGATACAGAGATGGCTACCTCAGTTCAGTTTTTGGACGATTTTTTTTTTAATGTTTGTCTACCTTATTTGAGCTCTTGCTCCTGGTGTGTAAATAAGGATGTGCCCTATTTAAAAAAAAAAAAGGGTTTAACCCCTTTGGTTCCTGTCCGAGGCAGATGTTCTCTTCCAGGGGATCCTCATCAAGTCATAAGCACTGAATGTTCCCGCCCATGTGTGGGGACCCCGGAAATAATACAAATTATATATGAAAAACATATATATATATATAGTCGCCAGTAGGTAGTTATAGTTAGGACCACGTTTCCATAGGAAATCCGCAACATTCTATTTTGAATAACTTTGGCGCCGGTCGACGAATCCTCGCGAATTTTTCAAAATAGGTGGGGCGCTACGCTCCTACCCTGAAAGTCTCGGGGGGGATTCGTCAAGCGGGGGCTGAGATAAAAGGGGGGTCCCAAAACGCGTTTTTCCCATGCATTTTTCCATAGGACCTTTAGACAGGGCTACAGCCCGAACGGCTGAACAGAATTACTAGAAATTTGGCAGAGAGGTAGTCCTCAGGTCAAGGAAGTGCCTTTTGTAGGTTTGGTGTAAATCTGTTCAGTAGATTCTGAGAAAATAGCCTTTAAATCAATATATATATCTGAGCCAGCTTACGGTGCGCTTACGGTACGCTTACCGTACGCGTACGGTGGCGAGCGCGATTCTGATTGGCTCTTAGATCGTAGTAAACATTCGAATCGGCCGAAACCAGGAAGCGGCGGCCGCCATTTTCTCTCTCGCACTGAGAGTGATGTTTAAAATATAAAGCACAAAAACATGTAAAGGGGCTGTTTAGACAGCTCCCACACACATAGCCATGTTGAGGGAGTCCCCAAAGATCCCCCAAGGCCAAAAACGGAATTTTTATTTTTTCGGAAATTTCGCCGATTACGCTTACCGTACGCGTACGGTAAAAAATTATTAAAAAAAAAAAATTATCCACATTCTCCCCACCCCGTGTGCAATTGGTGCCCGAAGGGCACCAATTGTGCATGGTTTATTCGAGATGAGATACTAAAATTTTAAAAAAAATAATAATAAAAAAAAAAATTATCCACACTCTCTCCACCCCGTGTGCAAATGGTGCCCGAAGGGCACCATTTGTGCATGGCTTATAACATATACGAAAAATTAAAATATTACCTTTCAAAACGAAGTGCATCATATGTCCTCCATGTGCGCACGGTGCGCGAAGCGCATCGTGCGTACATGGCCCATCTAGCGTAACGTGGGCACGCGGTGCGCGTAGCGCACCGCGTGCCCACCGTGCGTGCACGGCACTAACTGCGTAATGTGGGCGCGCACGCCACGAATGGCGTAAAGTAACTTAGCATTTAAAAAACCGTACAAATTCACTGAAAAAACCATAGGTTTCACACACGTTATAGTTAGCGGAAATTTTACTGATAAACCAATGAAATTCCCCCGTTATAGTTAGTGCAGGCAACTATAACTCACGCGACCGCAATCTTCTGCTGATGACATGTGTCTTTATGAAAAAAAAATATTTGTAATATATGTATAGCTAAAAATGTATGGAAGAAGACATGGGAAAATAAGTGTCTAAATACAGTATTGGCATCAGCAGAGGATTGCGGTCGCGTGAGTTATAGTTGCCTGCACTAACTATAACGGGGGAATTTCATTGGTTTTCAGTGAATATATATATATATATATATATATATATATATATATATATATATATATATATATTATATATATTCGTATCATTTTTTCTAATACCAATGCAGCTCTCATATAGGAGGCTAACCAATGTAATAAAACACAAACTGCTTTTGCAAATATACATAATATATGTATAAAAACACATGAGGGCAAGAAGCACTTGAACTCTGTTTTTAATGAGTAAATCTCATGAGTAAACTGCAAAAGAAAAGCAGGCATTGTTAGCCTACAGGCTGCATTGTAAACTAACATAGAAAATAAAAGCAGTCTTCCATAAAAACTGGCACCGTGCCTTTAAGGCAGCCATGACCCCTAGCTTTCCATCATGCCTCAGGGGTGACAGTTAGGTCAGTTGTTCTTTCCGGCTCCTTCTGTCAGGACCCTGGATTCACAGCGCTCTACTTTTTTGACTTTTCTGTCAAAAACTCCTTAATTTTTTGTGGTTTTCTTGACTTCACTAGACGTCTTTTGATAATAGTGAGGGTTAAACCATTCTTTTTGTGACAAACATCTTTTCTGTCAAAAATGCCTTCTTTGTTCGATCCTTGCCCTGCCTGTGGCAAAAAGGCCAAGTCAGACACACAGGTTGTGTGCATTCTCTGTCTCACTCTCCTGCCTCCTGTCAACACTGCAGGAAGTTATCTAAAAGAACCATCAAGGAGAGGGAGAGAATCCGTCTTTCTCATCCAGGGGATACTCATCAAAGTCATAATCTATGAATAATCCCCGCCCATGTGCGGGATCCCGGAGCATATAGAAAATACATATATATAAATATATATATATATATACATATGTGAAAACATATAAATGCAGCCTAATAATGTTCAAAACATGGCAATGCTGTAAATTACATATTTTTGCATAGTAGTGCCCCCGTAACCCGTAAGGAAAAAAGGAAGCATCAGGCAAATTATAACACAGCACTGCTTTATTGCCATAAAGCAACATGTAATTGTAGGCATTCGCCAGTAGGCTGCAGTAGAGTATCAAGAATCCAAGAAAAACTGACACCTTGCCTTTAAGGCATTAGAGTAGGGGGACCGTGCCTTTAAGGCCTGCCCGTGACCCCCTGCTCCCATGATGCACTACAGGTGACAGTTGGGCCAGTTCTTTTTTCCGGCTCCTTCTGTGAGGATCCTGGAGCTTGAGCTCTTCAGTTTTTTGACTGAAATTTTGAATTACAGCTTTTTCTAGCTTTTTTCGACGTTTTCTGGCTTATAAGGGCTAATTCTGCTGGTTCCAGTGAATTTTCCAATTTTTTTCCAGTCAGAATGTCTCCTTTATTTAGGAAATGCCCTTCTTGTGGTAATAAAATGGCACTGGTGGATCCACAATCGGTGTGTATTGTGTGTCTACCATCAAAACACGATCCTGACCAGTGTCCCCACTGCCAGAAGTTCTCAAAGCGCACTCTGAGGGACAGAGAGCGCATTAAACTGCATGCAAGACTGGAGAAGGAACGAAGCCGTCGTGAAGGCGAGCATTCCTCATCAAGACCACCTTCTTCAGCTACGCAAGTAAAGAAACGGCGACATACCAGCTCCCCGGGCTCCAAGAAGACCAGGAGTCCAAGAGGTTCGCCGTCGACGTCGAGGATGCCGGCGAAGAGGCAGAGAACTTCGGCGTCAAGGGATTCATCCCACCATCAAGAGTCTCCGCCGCGCAAAAGTAAGTCGGCGTCGAGAGGCGGCCCTTCGGGCTCGAAGGCTGCTAGTCTGGTGACATCTGAACTGTCTCCGTCGACGTCGAGGCTTCCGTCGACGTCGAGACACTCTCCGCCACCCTCGAGGGGGTCGACGTCGAGAGATGCGGCGACGTACATTCCGCCGCGAGTGGGCCGGTCGCCGTCGATGGTTCTCATCCAGGGGTATACTCATCAAAGTCATAATCTATGAATAATCCCCGCCCATGTGCGGGATCCCGGAGCATATAGAAAATACATATATATAAATATATATATATATACATATGTGAAAACATATAAATGCAGCCTAATAATGTTCAAAACATGGCAATGCTGTAAATTACATATTTTTGCATAGTAGTGCCCCCGTAACCCGTAAGGAAAAAAGGAAGCATCAGGCAAATTATAACACAGCACTGCTTTATTGCCATAAAGCAACATGTAATTGTAGGCATTCGCCAGTAGGCTGCAGTAGAGTATCAAGAATCCAAGAAAACTGACACCTTGCCTTTAAGGCATTAGAGTAGGGGGACCGTGCCTTTAAGGCCTGCCCGTGACCCCCTGCTCCCATGATGCACTACAGGTGACAGTTGGGCCAGTTCTTTTTGGCGGTGCCTCCGCACCTGAGTAGATCTGCCTTCCATACATCACTTATTTAAAGAGAAAACATTGCTCGTCCGGGGAGGTGGGTGGGTCGCTTATGACTTTGATGAGTATACCCCTGGATGAGAACTAGGATTACAGGTAAGTAACTAATCCTTCTCATCCAGGGGATACTCATCAATAGTCATAATCTATGAATAGAGTAGCAAGCCCATACCCAAAGTCTCGCGGACGAGCAACAAAGCAGTTAAAACATACATTAAAAGACACATCTTGTATTACAGTTATGCAAATAGGTTCCTCAAAGAGGCCTGCCCCACCTGGGCGTCGGCCTGTGCGTCTGAATCTAGGCAATAATGGCGCGTGAAAGTATGGACTGAGCGCCATGTAGCCGCTTTACAGATCTCAGACATGGGAACGTTGCGAAGGAGTGCTACCGTAGAAGCCTTCCCCCGAGTAGAGTGTGCTCTAGGTTTACCCTGCAGAACTTTGTGGGACAGTTGGTAAGCCAAAGCTATACAAGAGACAATACATCTAGAGATAGATCTCTTGGCCGCAGCCAGCCCGGTATTAGTGGGTCCATAGTTAACAAAGAGCCTGTCTGACTTTCTAAGAGTAAGGGTCTTAGCTAGATAGAATTTCAAAACCCTCCGGAGGTCAAGAGAGTGTAGAGCTCTCTCCGGGGGTGTGGTCGGCTGAGGAAAGAAGGTGGGCAACGTGATCACCTGATTAATATGGAAGTCCGAAACCACCTTGGGCAGGAAGCTCGGATGAGTACGGAGCACCACCCTATTAGCATGAAACACCGTGTAAGGTTCCTTGCAGCAGAGGGCCTGAATTTCACTAACCCTACGGGCCGAAGTGATGGCTACTAAGAAGGCAGCCTTCCAGGTCAGATGTTGCAAGGAGGCCTTATGAATCGGCTCAAAAGGACCTCCCATCAGTTTAGAGAGAACGATGTTCAGTTCCCAGGAAGGGGAAGGAGACCTCACAGGTGGGTAAACTTTCTTAAGCCCTTCTAAGAAATCCTTTACCACTGGCATCTGAAAGAATGAGGTCTGGGTAGGAGACTTCCTATAGGCTGTAATAGCAGCTAAGTGTACTCTGATGGAAGAGTACTTTAACCCAGACTTCGCCAAGTACAGTAAGTAGGGGAGAATAACCTGTTCTTGACCCCGGATCGGATCAAGGGTGTTATCTCTACACCAGAAGCAGAATCTTTTCCATTTAAAGCCATACGACTTCCTCGTGGAGGGCCTCTTTGCCTCCCGAAGAATGCTCATACAGTCCGGTGGAAGATCTAGATGTCCGTACTGGATGAATTCAGGAGCCATGCCGTCAAGCGGAGGGAGGGGAGATTGGGGTGGAACACTCTCCCCTTGTCCTTGGTCAGCAAGTTCGGCAGGCATGGCAACCTCCTCTGTGGTACCTCCGACAGCTGGAGTAGATCCGGGTACCACCACTGCCGGGGCCACTCCGGTGCTATTAGGATCATCCGAGTTCTGGCCCTGTAGAACTTCTGAATCACAGCCGGGATGAGAGGGAGAGGAGGAAAAGCGTAAAGCAATGTCCTCGACCAGCTGATCAAAAGCGCGTTCCCCTGCGACCCCCGTTGAGGGAACCTGGAGGCGAAGACGGGGCATTTTTTGTTGTCCGCGTCTGCGAACAGATCGATGTCTGGTATGCCCCACAAGCGGAAGATGTCTTGAGCGACGCCTTCGTTGAGCACCCAGTCGTGCGCTTCGACGAAGTCTCTGCTGAGGCCGTCCGCCTGCACGTTCAGGGTCCCTGGCAGGTGAACAGCGACGATCGTCAGGTTTCTCGCCAGAAGCCATTTCCAGATTGACTGGGCCTCCAGAGACAGGACCCGTGATCTGGTCCCTCCTTGCTTGTTCAGATAGAACATAGTTGTGGTGTTGTCCGTCTGAACCTGAACATAGTCGGTCTGCAGGGATGGGTACAGGGACTTGAGAGCGAGATGGACTGCTCGTAGCTCCAAGAAGTTGATGTGATAGCTCTGCTCGGTAGCGGACCAGAGACCTTGTACTTGAAGCCGGCCCATATGAGCCCCCCAGCCCTGCATGGAGGCGTCTGTGACCACCGTCTGTGTCGGAGGCGCCTGATGGAATGGGACGCCGTGAAGCAGATGGGAGCGCTTCATCCACCACCGGATGGAATCTTTGGCGGCTTGATGAAGGGTAATGTGATCTTCCCAGCGGCCGGTCCTCTGCGACCACTGATCCTCTAGGTCTTGTTGCAGAGGACGCATGTGCAGACGTGCGTTGGGCACGATGTAGATGCACGAGGCCATGGATCCCAGGAGAGATGACACTTGTCTGGCTGTGGGATATTCCGTGCTGAGAAGCGTGCAGCTTTTTTGCAGCATGGAGGATAACCTCTCCTCCGAAGGACACACGCTTGCGCTTGAGGAGTCTAGAGAGGCGCCCAGGTAGTGGATCCGCTGAGTTGGATTGAGGATCGACTTCCGGTAGTTGACCTGAAGGCCCAACGAGTGTAGAAGGTTTAGGCAGAACGAGAGATGACTCTGGAGTTGAACCGGGGTGGAACTTTTTAAGAGCCAGTCGTCTAGATATGGGTAGACGAATATCTTCCGTTTGCGGAGAAATGCAGCCACCACCGCCATGCACTTTGAGAACGTTCGTGGCGCGGACTTGAGGCCGAATGGCAGGACCTTGTATTGATAATGTTGGTGAAAGATGCGAAATCTGAGAAACTTCCGATGTTTCGCTGAGACAGGAATGTGGAAGTATGCATCCTGTAAATCGATGGCACACATCCAGTCCCCTTGGTGTAGATGTGGGAAGATCTGGTGCAGTGCTAGCATCCTGAATTTTTCCCTTCTGAGAAATCTGTTGAGTAGGCGGAGATCGAGGATGGGTCTGTAGTCTCCGATCGCTCCTCTTTTCTGAACAAGAAAATACCGGGAGTACACTCCCCGATTTCTCTGCC
The DNA here is from genome assembly GCF_964204655.1 of Triturus cristatus. Taxonomy (NCBI): domain Eukaryota; kingdom Metazoa; phylum Chordata; class Amphibia; order Caudata; family Salamandridae; genus Triturus; species Triturus cristatus. The sequence continues at coordinate 325,112,035 of NC_140592.1, forward strand.
TGTTTGGAACTTCCTCTATGGCGTTTTTGGAGAGGAGAGTGGCAACTTCGTCCTTTAAAAGCTTGTTTTGGCTGAGAGGGAGTGGCTGTTTCCGTGGGGGTACCTGCGGAGGGGGAGATTTGAACCTCAGCAAGTAGCCACGCTCTACAATACTCAGCACCCATTTGTCGTTTGTAATTGTATTCCACTCTGCCAGGTGAGCGGTGACACTTCCTCCCACCGGAGTGGCGAACGAGTGCGGAGGAAGTAAGTTTTCACTGCTTGGGAGGTTGCTTGTTAGAGGACTGCTGCTGTTTAGCATTTCCTCTTCCTCTGCCCCGGCCCCTTTGCTGAAACTGGGACCTCTGTTGGTTTTGAGAGGACCATTGGGGCGTTTGAACGCGCTGGTGAAAGGCACGTTTGTCGCCCTGGCGAAAGCGCTTGCGGAACTCTTTGCGTTTTTCCAGTCCCACAGCCTTTACAGTGTCCAATTCCGTTTTCATCTTGCTCATTTGGTCGTCCGCATGAGCTCCAAATAGCGATGATCCATTAAACGGCAGGTTAAGAATCCTTTTCTGCGCATCTGGTTTGAGGGCTGTTAATCTGAGCCAGGCCGAACGGCGGGAGCAGATGCCATGGGAGTAGCCATGCGCGGCTAGGTCTGATGCATCCGCCGCTGCGCTTATTACTTGGTTGGCCACCAGTCCGCCTTCATGTAGGATCTCCGTGAAGTCCTGCCTGTCCTCCCTAGGCAATTTCTCCACGAATCTGGCCAGGGAATCCCATAGGGAACGATCATACCTCCCTAGCAGGGCTGAAGCGCTAGCGACCTTCATGTGCGCGGCAGATGTGTTGCACATTCTCCTGCCGTAGGAGTCCATCAGCTTGCTGTCCTTCTCAGGGGGGACAGAAGCAGATATTGAGGCTGAGTGAGACTTCATGGCCGCCGCCACTATCACCGAATCCGCTGGCGGGTCCGCCCTCAAGAATAAAGGGTCCTCGGCCGGAGCCTTGTACTTCTTTGCTATTCTCGAGGGGACCGAGCCCGCTGTAGCCGGTGTAAGGAACGTGGCCATCGCTGGTTCTAACAATCCTGGCACCAACGGGAGCAGAGGTCTGGGAGCTGACCGATGGTGTAAAGTGTCAAAGATCACAGAAGTGGGTGCCTGAGGGGCGTGCAGTGCGATGTTCAACTTTTGCGCCCCTCTACCCAGGACGTCCGAGAAAGTTATAATGTCATCCACCGGGGACACTCGCGATGGAGGCGTGGATGAAAAAGTAGGGGAGTAGTCCCGGACTGAGGATCTTGTGGATGCAGTCCCAGTGGACGACCTGGTGCGTCGCCTCTTGTGGGAGCGTTCGCTTTGGTGAGCCCTTGATCCTGATCTGCGCTTGGACGGAGATCTTGGACGTTTTGGCGCGGTGCGACGGTCCCTGGAACGAGACCGGCGTGGTGAAATTGGCCGTGGATCCCTCGGAGGCGATTTACTCCTGCGCGGTGGGGAATACATGCGGGAGTAGTCCGATCCCGGACTCCGACATGCGGCAGCGCCCACATCTCGTAACCAGCGCGGTGACAGTCCAAACCGCTCTGGAGCCTCGGGTGATCTTTCTGGAGATATTTGCACGATGTGCAGTCCCGGAGATGATGACTGTTCTCCTGGGGACCTCTCCGCGGGCGGTACAGTCTTCGCCCTCGACGTCGAATCCCTTGACGTCGACGACGTCTGCGTCACCATCGGCAAGTGTGAGGTATGCCGTTCTGGTCTCGACGCCGGTCGTGGAGACCTCGATGTCGATCTCCTCTTCTCTGGCACCTGACGTCGGCTAGATGACCTCGACGTCGGCCGTGTCTTCGACGTCGACCTCTCTCGCCGTCGACTGGGCGACTTCGACGTCGACCTCTCTCGACGTCGACTGGGCGACTTCGACGTCGACCTCTCTCGACGTCGACTGGGCGACTTCGACGTCGACCTCTCTCGACGTCGACGTGGTGATCTTGACGGCGACCTCTCTCGACGTCGACTTCTTGACGTCGATCTTCCTCTCGACGTCGACCTTCTATGTCGCCGAGTGGGGGTAACCATAGACGGCGACCGGCCCACTCGCGGCGGAATGTACGTCGCCGCATCTCTCGACGTCGACCCCCCTCGAGGGTGGCGGAGAGTGTCTCGACGTCGACGGAAGCCTCGACGTCGACGGAGACAGTTCAGATGTCACCAGACTAGCAGCCTTCGAGCCCGAAGGGCCGCCTCTCGACGCCGACTTACTTTTGCGCGGCGGAGACTCTTGATGGTGGGATGAATCCCTTGACGCCGAAGTTCTCTGCCTCTTCGCCGGCATCCTCGACGTCGACGGCGAACCTCTTGGACTCCTGGTCTTCTTGGAGCCCGGGGAGCTGGTATGTCGCCGTTTCTGTACTTGCGTAGCTGAAGAAGGTGGTCTTGATGAGGAATGCTCGCCTTCACGACGGCTTCGTTCCTTCTCCAGTCTTGCATGCAGTTTAATGCGCTCTCTGTCCCTCAGAGTGCGCTTTGAGAACTTCTGGCAGTGGGGACACTGGTCAGGATCGTGTTTTGATGGTAAACACACAATACACACCGAGTGTGGATCCAACAGTGCCATTTTATTACCACAAGAAGGGCATTTCCTAAATAAAGGAGACATTCTGACTGGAAAAAAATTGGAAAATTCACTGGAACCAGCAGAATTAGCCCTTATAAGCCAGAAAACGTCGAAAAAAGCTAGAAAAAGCTGTAATTCAAAATTTCAGTCAAAAAACTGAAGAGCTCAAGCTCCAGGATCCTCACAGAAGGATTACAGGTAAGTAAGGATTAGTTACTTACCTGTAATCCTAGTTCTCATCCAGGGGTATACTCATCAAAGTCATAATCTATGAATAATCCCCGCCCATGTGCGGGATCCCGGAGCATATAGAAAATACATATATATAAATATATATATATATACATATGTGAAAACATATAAATGCAGCCTAATAATGTTCAAAACATGGCAATGCTGTAAATTACATATTTTTGCATAGTAGTGCCCCCGTAACCCGTAAGGAAAAGAGGAAGCATCAGGCAAATTATAACACAGCACTGCTTTATTGCCATAAAGCAACATGTAATTGTAGGCATTCGCCAGTAGGCTGCAGTAGAGTATCAAGAATCCAAGAAAACTGACACCTTGCCTTTAAGGCATTAGAGTAGGGGGACCGTGCCTTTAAGGCCTGCCCGTGACCCCCTGCTCCCATGATGCACTACAGGTGACAGTTGGGCCAGTTCTTTTTGGCGGTGCCTCCGCACCTGAGTAGATCTGCCTTCCATACATCACTTATTTAAAGAGAAAACATTGCTCGTCCGGGGAGGTGGGTGGGTCGCTTATGACTTTGATGAGTATACCCCTGGATGAGAACTAGGATTACAGGTAAGTAACTAATCCTTCTCATCCAGGGGATACTCATCAATAGTCATAATCTATGAATAGAGTAGCAAGCCCATACCCAAAGTCTCGCGGACGAGCAACAAAGCAGTTAAAACATACATTAAAAGACACATCTTGCATTACAGTTATGCGAATAGGTTCCTCAAAGAGGCCTGCCCCACCTGGGCGTCGGCCTGTGCGTCTGAATCTAGGCAATAATGGCGCGTGAAAGTATGGACTGTGCGCCATGTAGCCGCTTTACAGATCTCAGACATGGGAACGTTGCGAAGGAGTGCTACCGTAGAAGCCTTCCCCCGAGTAGAGTGTGCTCTAGGTTTACCCTGCAGAACTTTGTGGGACAGTTGGTAAGCCAAAGCTATACAAGAGACAATCCATCTAGAGATAGATCTCTTGGCCGCAGCCAGCCCGGTATTAGTGGGTCCATAGTTAACAAAGAGCCTGTCTGACTTTCTAAGAGTAAGGGTCTTAGCTAGATAGAATTTCAAAACCCTCCGGAGGTCAAGAGAGTGTAGAGCTCTCTCCGGGGGTGTGGTCGGCTGAGGAAAGAAGGTGGGCAACGTGATCACCTGATTAATATGGAAGTCCGAAACCACCTTGGGCAGGAAGCTCGGATGAGTACGGAGCACCACCCTATTAGCATGAAACACCGTGTAAGGTTCCTTGCAGCAGAGGGCCTGAATTTCACTAACCCTACGGGCCGAAGTGATGGCTACTAAGAAGGCAGCCTTCCAGGTCAGATGTTGCAAGGAGGCCTTATGAATCGGCTCAAAAGGACCTCCCATCAGTTTAGAGAGAACGATGTTCAGTTCCCAGGAAGGGGAAGGAGACCTCACAGGTGGGTAAACTTTCTTAAGCCCTTCTAAGAAATCCTTTACCACTGGCATCTGAAAGAATGAGGTCTGGGTAGGAGACTTCCTATAGGCTGTAATAGCAGCTAAGTGTACTCTGATGGAAGAGTACTTTAACCCAGACTTCGCCAAGTACAGTAAGTAGGGGAGAATAACCTGTTCTTGACCCCGGATCGGATCAAGGGTGTTATCTCTACACCAGAAGCAGAATCTTTTCCATTTAAAGCCATACGACTTCCTCGTGGAGGGCCTCTTCGCCTCCCGAAGAATGCTCATACAGTCCGGTGGAAGGTCTAGATGTCCGTACTGGATGAATTCAGGAGCCATGCCGTCAAGCGGAGGGAGGGGAGATTGGGGTGGAACACTCTCCCCTTGTCCTTGGTCAGCAAGTTCGGCAGGCATGGCAACCTCCTCTGTGGTACCTCCGACAGCTGGAGTAGATCCGGGTACCACCACTGCCGGGGCCACTCTGGTGCTATTAGGATCATCCGAGTTCTGGCTCTGTAGAACTTCTGAATCACAGCCGGGATGAGAGGGAGAGGAGGAAAAGCGTAAAGCAATGTCCTCGACCAGCTGATCAAAAGCGCGTTCCCCTGCGACCCCCGTTGAGGGAACCTGGAGGCGAAGACGGGGCATCTTTTGTTGTCCGCGTCTGCGAACAGATCGATGTCTGGTATGCCCCACAAGCGGAAGATGTCTTGAGCGACGCCTTCGTTGAGCACCCAGTCGTGCGCTTCGACGAAGTCTCTGCTGAGGCCGTCCGCCTGCACGTTCAGGGTCCCTGGCAGGTGAACAGCGACGATCGTCAGGTTTCTCGCCAGAAGCCATTTCCAGATTGACTGGGCCTCCAGAGACAGGACCCGTGATCTGGTCCCTCCTTGCTTGTTCAGATAGAACATAGTTGTGGTGTTGTCCGTCTGAACCTGAACATAGTCGGTCTGCAGGGATGGGTACAGGGACTTGAGAGCGAGATGGACTGCTCGTAGCTCCAAGAAGTTGATGTGATAGCTCTGCTCGGTAGCGGACCAGAGACCTTGTACTTGAAGCCGGCCCATATGAGCCCCCCAGCCCTGCATGGAGGCGTCTGTGACCACCGTCTGTGTCGGAGGCGCCTGATGGAATGGGACGCCGTGAAGCAGATGGGAGCGCTTCATCCACCACCGGATGGAATCTTTGGCGGCTTGATGAAGGGTAATGTGATCTTCCCAGCGGCCGGTCCTCTGCGACCACTGATCCTCTAGGTCTTGTTGCAGAGGACGCATGTGCAGACGTGCGTTGGGCACGATGTAGATGCACGAGGCCATGGATCCCAGGAGAGATGACACTTGTCTGGCTGTGGGATATTCCGTGCTGAGAAGCGTGCAGCTTTTTTGCAGCATGGAGGATAACCTCTCCTCCGAAGGACACCCGCTTGCGCTTGAGGAGTCTAGAGAGGCGCCCAGGTAGTGGATCCGCTGAGTTGGATTGAGGATCGACTTCCGGTAGTTGACCTGAAGGCCCAACGAGTGTAGAAGGATTAGGCAGAACGAGAGATGACTCTGGAGTTGAACCGGGGTGGAACTTTTTAAGAGCCAGTCGTCTAGATATGGGTAGACGAATATCTTCCGTTTGCGGAGAAATGCAGCCACCACCGCCATGCACTTTGAGAACGTTCGTGGCGCGGACTTGAGGCCGAATGGCAGGACCTTGTATTGATAATGTTGGTGAAAGATGCGAAATCTGAGAAACTTCCGATGTTTCGCTGAGACAGGAATGTGGAAGTATGCATCCTGTAAATCGATGGCACACATCCAGTCCCCTTGGTGTAGATGTGGGAAGATCTGGTGCAGTGCTAGCATCCTGAATTTTTCCCTTCTGAGAAATCTGTTGAGTAGGCGGAGATCGAGGATGGGTCTGTAGTCTCCGATCGCTCCTCTTTTCTGAACAAGAAAATACTGGGAGTACACTCCCCGATTTCTCTGCCTGTTTGGAACTTCCTCTATGGCGTTTTTGGAGAGGAGAGTGGCAACTTCGTCCTTTAAAAGCTTGTTTTGGCTGAGAGGGAGTGGCTGTTTCCGTGGGGGTACCTGCGGAGGGGGAGATTTGAACCTCAGCAAGTAGCCACGCTCTACAATACTCAGCACCCATTTGTCGTTTGTAATTGTATTCCACTCTGCCAGGTGAGCGGTGACACTTCCTCCCACCGGAGTGGCGAACGAGTGCGGAGGAAGTAAGTTTTCACTGCTTGGGAGGTTGCTTGTTAGAGGACTGCTGCTGTTTAGCATTTCCTCTTCCTCTGCCCCGGCCCCTTTGCTGAAACTGGGACCTCTGTTGGTTTTGAGAGGACCATTGGGGCGTTTGAACGCGCTGGTGAAAGGCACGTTTGTCGCCCTGGCGAAAGCGCTTGCGGAACTCTTTGCGTTTTTCCAGTCCCACAGCCTTTACAGTGTCCAATTCCGTTTTCATCTTGCTCATTTGGTCGTCCGCATGAGCTCCAAATAGCGATGATCCATTAAACGGCAGGTTAAGAATCCTTTTCTGCGCATCTGGTTTGAGGGCTGTTAATCTGAGCCAGGCCGAACGGCGGGAGCAGATGCCATGGGAGTAGCCATGCGCGGCTAGGTCTGATGCATCCGCCGCTGCGCTTATTACTTGGTTTGCCACCAGTCCGCCTTCATGTAGGATCTCCGTGAAGTCCTGCCTGTCCTCCCTAGGCAATCTCTCCACGAATCTGGCCAGGGAATCCCATAGGGAACGATCATACCTCCCTAGCAGGGCTGAAGCGCTAGCGACCTTCATATGCGCGGCAGATGTGTTGCACATTCTCCTGCCGTAGGAGTCCATCAGCTTGCTGTCCTTCTCAGGGGGGACAGAAGCAGATATTGAGGCTGAGTGAGACTTCATGGCCGCCGCCACTATCACCGAATCCGCTGGCGGGTCCGCCCTCAAGAATAAAGGGTCCTCGGCCGGAGCCTTGTACTTCTTTGCTATTCTCGAGGGGACCGAGCCCACTGTAGCCGGTGTAAGGAACGTGGCCATCGCTGGTTCTAACAATCCTGGCACCAACAGGAGCAGAGGTCTGGGAGCTGACCGATGGTGTAAAGTGTCAAAGATCACAGAAGTGGGTGCCTGAGGGGCGTGCAGTGCGATGTTCAACTTTTGCGCCCCTCTACCCAGGACGTCCGAGAAAGTTATAATGTCATCCACCGGGGACACTCGCGATGGAGGCGTGGATGAAAAAGTCGGAGAGTAGTCCCGGACTGAGGATCTTGTGGATGCAGTCCCAGTGGACGACCTGGTGCGTCGCCTCTTGTGGGAGCGTTCGCTTTGGTGAGCCCTTGATCCTGATCTGCGCTTGGACGGAGATCTTGGACGTTTTGGCGCGGTGCGACGGTCCCTGGAACGAGACCGGCGTGGTGAAATTGGCCGTGGATCCCTCGGAGGCGATTTACTCCTGCGCGGTGGGGAATACATGCGGGAGTAGTCCGATCCCGGACTCCGACATGCGGCAGCGCCCACATCTCGTAACCAGCGCGGTGACAGTCCAAACCGCTCTGGAGCCTCGGGTGATCTTTCTGGAGATATTTGCACGATGTGCAGTCCCGGAGATGATGACTGTTCTCCTGGGGACCTCTCCGCGGGCGGTCCAGTCTTCGCCCTCGACGTCGAATCCCTTGACGTCGACGACGTCTGCGCCACCATCGGCAAGTGTGAGGTATGCCGTTCTGGTCTCGACGCCGGTCGTGGAGACCTCGATGTCGATCTCCTCTTCTCTGGCACCTGACGTCGGCTAGATGATCTCGACGTCGGCCGTGTCTTCGACGTCGACCTCTCTCGACGTCGACTGGGCGACTTCGACGTCGACCTCTCTCGACGTCGACTGGGCGACTTCGACGTCGACCTCTCTCGACGTCGACTGGGCGACTTCGACGGCGACCTCTCTCGACGTCGACTTCTTGACGTCGATCTTCCTCTCGACGTCGACCTTCTATGTCGCCGAGTGGGGGTAACCATCGACGGCGACCGGCCCACTCGCGGCGGAATGTACGTCGCCGCATCTCTCGACGTCGACCCCCTCGAGGGTGGCGGAGAGTGTCTCGACGTCGACGGAAGCCTCGACGTCGACGGAGACAGTTCAGATGTCACCAGACTAGCAGCCTTCGAGCCCGAAGGGCCGCCTCTCGACGCCGACTTACTTTTGCGCGGCGGAGACTCTTGATGGTGGGATGAATCCCTTGACGCCGAAGTTCTCTGCCTCTTCGCCGGCATCCTCGACGTCGACGGCGAACCTCTTGGACTCCTGGTCTTCTTGGAGCCCGGGGAGCTGGTATGTCGCCGTTTCTGTACTTGCGTAGCTGAAGAAGGTGGTCTTGATGAGGAATGCTCGCCTTCACGACGGCTTCGTTCCTTCTCCAGTCTTGCATGCAGTTTAATGCGCTCTCTGTCCCTCAGAGTGCGCTTTGAGAACTTCTGGCAGTGGGGACACTGGTCAGGATCGTGTTTTGATGGTAAACACACAATACACACCGAGTGTGGATCCAACAGTGCCATTTTATTACCACAAGAAGGGCATTTCCTAAATAAAGGAGACATTCTGACTGGAAAAAAATTGGAAAATTCACTGGAACCAGCAGAATTAGCCCTTATAAGCCAGAAAACGTCGAAAAAAGCTAGAAAAAGCTGTAATTCAAAATTTCAGTCAAAAAACTGAAGAGCTCAAGCTCCAGGATCCTCACAGAAGGAGCCGGAAAAAAGAACTGGCCCAACTGTCACCTGTAGTGCATCATGGGAGCAGGGGGTCACGGGCAGGCCTTAAAGGCACGGTCCCCCTACTCTAATGCCTTAAAGGCAAGGTGTCAGTTTTCTTGGATTCTTGATACTCTACTGCAGCCTACTGGCGAATGCCTACAATTACATGTTGCTTTATGGCAATAAAGCAGTGCTGTGTTATAATTTGCCTGATGCTTCCTCTTTTCCTTACGGGTTACGGGGGCACTACTATGCAAAAATATGTAATTTACAGCATTGCCATGTTTTGAACATTATTAGGCTGCATTTATGTTTTCACATATGTATATATATATATATTTATATATATGTATTTTCTATATGCTCCGGGATCCCGCACATGGGCGGGGATTATTCATAGATTATGACTTTGATGAGTATACCCCTGGATGAGAACTAGGATTACAGGTAAGTAACTAATCCTTACTTACCTGTAATCCTTCTGTGAGGATCCTGGAGCTTGAGCTCTTCAGTTTTTTGACTGAAATTTTGAATTACAGCTTTTTCTAGCTTTTTTCGACGTTTTCTGGCTTATAAGGGCTAATTCTGCTGGTTCCAGTGAATTTTCCAATTTTTTTCCAGTCAGAATGTCTCCTTTATTTAGGAAATGCCCTTCTTGTGGTAATAAAATGGCACTGTTGGATCCACACTCGGTGTGTATTGTGTGTTTACCATCAAAACACGATCCTGACCAGTGTCCCCACTGCCAGAAGTTCTCAAAGCGCACTCTGAGGGACAGAGAGCGCATTAAACTGCATGCAAGACTGGAGAAGGAACGAAGCCGTCGTGAAGGCGAGCATTCCTCATCAAGACCACCTTCTTCAGCTACGCAAGTACAGAAACGGCGACATACCAGCTCCCCGGGCTCCAAGAAGACCAGGAGTCCAAGAGGTTCGCCGTCGACGTCGAGGATGCCGGCGAAGAGGCAGAGAACTTCGGCGTCAAGGGATTCATCCCACCATCAAGAGTCTCCGCCGCGCAAAAGTAAGTCGGCGTCGAGAGGCGGCCCTTCGGGCTCGAAGGCTGCTAGTCTGGTGACATCTGAACTGTCTCCGTCGACGTCGAGGCTTCCGTCGACGTCGAGACACTCTCCGCCACCCTCGAGGGGGTCGACGTCGAGAGATGCGGCGACGTACATTCCGCCGCGAGTGGGCCGGTCGCCGTCTATGGTTACCCCCACTCGGCGACATAGAAGGTCGACGTCGAGAGGAAGATCGACGTCAAGAAGTCGACGTCGAGAGAGGTCGCCGTCAAGATCACCACGTCGACGTCGAGAGAGGTCGACGTCGAAGTCGCCCAGTCGACGTCGAGAGAGGTCGACGTCGAGAGAGGTCGACGTCGAAGACACGGCCGACGTCGAGATCATCTAGCCGACGTCAGGTGCCAGAGAAGAGGAGATCGACATCGAGGTCTCCACGACCGGCGTCGAGACCAGAACGGCATACCTCACACTTGCCGATGGTGGCGCAGACGTCGTCGACGTCAAGGGATTCGACGTCGAGGGCGAAGACTGGACCGCCCGCGGAGAGGTCCCCAGGAGAACAGTCATCATCTCCGGGACTGCACATCGTGCAAATATCTCCAGAAAGATCACCCGAGGCTCCAGAGCGGTTTGGACTGTCACCGCGCTGGTTACGAGATGTGGGCGCTGCCGCATGTCGGAGTCCGGGATCGGACTACTCCCGCATGTATTCCCCACCGCGCAGGAGTAAATCGCCTCCGAGGGATCCACGGCCAATTTCACCACGCCGGTCTCGTTCCAGGGACCGTCGCACCGCGCCAAAACGTCCAAGATCTCCGTCCAAGCGCAGATCAGGATCAAGGGCTCACCAAAGCGAACGCTCCCACAAGAGGCGACGCACCAGGTCGTCCACTGGGACTGCATCCACAAGATCCTCAGTCCGGGACTACTCTCCGACTTTTTCATCCACGCCTCCATCGCGAGTGTCCCCGGTGGATGACATTATAACTTTCTCGGACGTCCTGGGTAGAGGGGCGCAAAAGTTGAACATCGCACTGCACGCCCCTCAGGCACCCACTTCTGTGATCTTTGACACTTTACACCATCGGTCAGCTCCCAGACCTCTGCTCCCGTTGGTGCCAGGATTGTTAGAACCAGCGATGGCCACGTTCCTTACACCGGCTACAGTGGGCTCGGTCCCCTCGAGAATAGCAAAGAAGTACAAGGCTCCGGCCGAGGACCCTTTATTCTTGAGGGCGGACCCGCCAGCGGATTCGGTGATAGTGGCGGCGGCCATGAAGTCTCACTCAGCCTCAATATCTGCTTCTGTCCCCCCTGAGAAGGACAGCAAGCTGATGGACTCCTACGGCAGGAGAATGTGCAACACATCTGCCGCGCATATGAAGGTCGCTAGCGCTTCAGCCCTGCTAGGGAGGTATGATCGTTCCCTATGGGATTCCCTGGCCAGATTCGTGGAGAGATTGCCTAGGGAGGACAGGCAGGACTTCACGGAGATCCTACATGAAGGCGGACTGGTGGCAAACCAAGTAATAAGCGCAGCGGCGGATGCATCAGACCTAGCCGCGCATGGCTACTCCCATGGCATCTGCTCCCGCCGTTCGGCCTGGCTCAGATTAACAGCCCTCAAACCAGATGCGCAGAAAAGGATTCTTAACCTGCCGTTTAATGGATCATCGCTATTTGGAGCTCATGCGGACGACCAAATGAGCAAGATGAAAACGGAATTGGACACTGTAAAGGCTGTGGGACTGGAAAAACGCAAAGAGTTCCGCAAGCGCTTTCGCCAGGGCGACAAACGTGCCTTTCACCAGCGCGTTCAAACGCCCCAATGGTCCTCTCAAAACCAACAGAGGTCCCAGTTTCAGCAAAGGGGCCGGGGCAGAGGAAGAGGAAATGCTAAACAGCAGCAGTCCTCTAACAAGCAACCTCCCAAGCAGTGAAAACTTACTTCCTCCGCACTCGTTCGCCACTCCGGTGGGAGGAAGTGTCACCGCTCACCTGGCAGAGTGGAATACAATTACAAACGACAAATGGGTGCTGAGTATTGTAGAGCGTGGCTACTTGCTGAGGTTCAAATCTCCCCCTCCGCAGGTACCCCCACGGAAACAGCCACTCCCTCTCAGCCAAAACAAGCTTTTAAAGGACGAAGTTGCCACTCTCCTCTCCAAAAACGCCATAGAGGAAGTTCCAAACAGGCAGAGAAATCGGGGAGTGTACTCCCGGTATTTTCTTGTTCAGAAAAGAGGAGCGATCGGAGACTACAGACCCATCCTCGATCTCCGCCTACTCAACAGATTTCTCAGAAGGGAAAAATTCAGGATGCTAGCACTGCACCAGATCTTCCCACATCTACACCAAGGGGACTGGATGTGTGCCATCGATTTACAGGATGCATACTTCCACATTCCTGTCTCAGCGAAACATCGGAAGTTTCTCAGATTTCGCATCTTTCACCAACATTATCAATACAAGGTCCTGCCATTCGGCCTCAAGTCCGCGCCACGAACGTTCTCAAAGTGCATGGCGGTGGTGGCTGCATTTCTCCGCAAACGGAAGATATTCGTCTACCCATATCTAGACGACTGGCTCTTAAAAAGTTCCACCCCGGTTCAACTCCAGAGTCATCTCTCGTTCTGCCTAAACCTTCTACACTCGTTGGGCCTTCAGGTCAACTACCGGAAGTCGATCCTCAATCCAACTCAGCGGATCCACTACCTGGGCGCCTCTCTAGACTCCTCAAGCGCAAGCGTGTGTCCTTCGGAGGAGAGGTTATCCTCCATGCTGCAAAAAAGCTGCACGCTTCTCAGCACGGAATATCCCACAGCCAGACAAGTGTCATCTCTCCTGGGATCCATGGCCTCGTGCATCTACATCGTGCCCAACGCACGTCTGCACATGCGTCCTCTGCAACAAGACCTAGAGGATCAGTGGTCGCAGAGGACCGGCCGCTGGGAAGATCACATTACCCTTCATCAAGCCGCCAAAGATTCCATCCGGTGGTGGATGAAGCGCTCCCATCTGCTTCACGGCGTCCCATTCCATCAGGCGCCTCCGACACAGACGGTGGTCACAGACGCCTCCATGCAGGGCTGGGGGGCTCATATGGGCCGGCTTCAAGTACAAGGTCTCTGGTCCGCTACCGAGCAGAGCTATCACATCAACTTCTTGGAGCTACGAGCAGTCCATCTCGCTCTCAAGTCCCTGTACCCATCCCTGCAGACCGACTATGTTCAGGTTCAGACGGACAACACCACAACTATGTTCTATCTGAACAAGCAAGGAGGGACCAGATCACGGGTCCTGTCTCTGGAGGCCCAGTCAATCTGGAAATGGCTTCTGGCGAGAAACCTGACGATCGTCGCTGTTCACCTGCCAGGGACCCTGAACGTGCAGGCGGACGGCCTCAGCAGAGACTTCGTCGAAGCGCACGACTGGGTGCTCAACGAAGGCGTCGCTCAAGACATCTTCCGCTTGTGGGGCATACCAGACATCGATCTGTTCGCAGACGCGGACAACAAAAGATGCCCCGTCTTCGCCTCCAGGTTCCCTCAACGGGGGTCGCAGGGGAACGCGCTTTTGATCAGCTGGTCGAGGACATTGCTTTACGCTTTTCCTCCTCTCCCTCTCATCCCGGCTGTGATTCAGAAGTTCTACAGAGCCAGAACTCGGATGATCCTAATAGCACCAGAGTGGCCCCGGCAGTGGTGGTACCCGGATCTACTCCAGCTGTCGGAGGTACCACAGAGGAGGTTGCCATGCCTGCCGAACTTGCTGACCAAGGACAAGGGGAGAGTGTTCCACCCCAATCTCCCCTCCCTCCGCTTGACGGCATGGCTCCTGAATTCATCCAGTACGGACATCTAGATCTTCCACCGGACTGTATGAGCATTCTTCGGGAGGCGAAGAGGCCCTCCACGAGGAAGTCGTATGGCTTTAAATGGAAAAGATTCTGCTTCTGGTGTAGAGATAACACCCTTGATCCGATCCGGGGTCAAGAACAGGTTATTCTCCCCTACTTACTGTACTTGGCGAAGTCTGGGTTAAAGTACTCGTCCATCAGAGTACACTTAGCGGCTATTACAGCCTATAGAAAGTCTCCTACCCAGACCTCATTCTTTCAGATGCCAGTGGTAAAGGATTTCTTAGAAGGGCTTAAGAAAGTTTACCCACCTGTAAGGTCTCCTTCCCCTTCCTGGGAGCTTAATATCGTTCTCTCTAAGCTGATGGGAGCTCCTTTTGAGCCGATTCATAAGGCCTCCTTGCAACATTTGACCTGGAAGGCTGCCTTCTTAGTAGCCATCACTTCGGCCCGTAGGGTTAGTGAAATTCAGGCCCTCTGCTGCAAAGAACCTTACACTGTGTTTCATACTAATAGGGTGGTGCTCCGTACTCATCCGAGCTTCCTGCCCAAGGTGGTTTCGGATTTCCATATTAATCAGGTGATCACGTTGCCCACCTTCTTTCCTCAGCCGACCACTCCCCCGGAGAGAGCTCTACACTCTCTTGACCTCCGGAGGGTTTTGAAATTCTATCTAGCTAAGACCCTTACTCTTAGAAAGTCAGACAGGCTCTTTGTTAACTATGGACCCACTAATACCGGGCTGGCTGCGGCCAAGAGATCTATCTCTAGATGGATTGTCTCTTGTATAGCTTTGGCTTACCAACTGTCCCACAAAGTTCTGCAGGGTAAACCTAGAGCACACTCTACTCGGGGGAAGGCTTCTACGGTAGCACTCCTTCGCAACGTTCCCATGTCTGAGATCTGTAAAGCGGCTACATGGCGCACAGTCCATACTTTCACGCGCCATTATTGCCTAGATTCAGACGCACAGGCCGACGCCCAGGTGGGGCAGGCCTCTTTGAGGAACCTATTTGCATAACTGTAATACAAGATGTGTCTTTTAATGTATGTTTTAACTGCTTTGTTGCTCGTCCGCGAGACTTTGGGTATGGGCTTGCTACTCTATTCATAGATTATGACTATTGATGAGTATCCCCTGGATGAGAAGGATTAGTTACTTACCTGTAATCCTAGTTCTCATCCAGGGGTATACTCATCAAAGTCATAAGCGACCCACCCACCTCCCCGGACGAGCAATGTTTTCTCTTTAAATAAGTGATGTATGGAAGGCAGATCTACTCAGGTGCGGAGGCACCGCCAAAAAGAACTGGCCCAACTGTCACCTGTAGTGCATCATGGGAGCAGGGGGTCACGGGCAGGCCTTAAAGGCACGGTCCCCCTACTCTAATGCCTTAAAGGCAAGGTGTCAGTTTTTCTTGGATTCTTGATACTCTACTGCAGCCTACTGGCGAATGCCTACAATTACATGTTGCTTTATGGCAATAAAGCAGTGCTGTGTTATAATTTGCCTGATGCTTCCTTTTTTCCTTACGGGTTACGGGGGCACTACTATGCAAAAATATGTAATTTACAGCATTGCCATGTTTTGAACATTATTAGGCTGCATTTATATGTTTTCACATATGTATATATATATATATATATATTTATATATATGTATTTTCTATATGCTCCGGGATCCCGCACATGGGCGGGGATTATTCATAGATTATGACTTTGATGAGTATACCCCTGGATGAGAACTAGGATTACAGGTAAGTAACTAATCCTTATGGCCTCTCAGAAAGAGGTAGGTCTCCTGTAAGAACAAGGAAGAGGACGCGTTCGACGTCGAGGAGCAAGGTCCCGATATGTTCTCCTTCGGCATCGGGCTTAACGTCGAAGGTACCGGCGGCGAAGTCGTCGTCGAGGGCCTTGGCGCAGGCATGCCATTCTTCAACTTCAAAAGCCAAGTCTCCATTGGCGTTAGAGCAGCGTCCGCCGTCGACTCTTCAGCGATGATCAACGTCAAGACACAAATCGACGCCGAGACGCAAGTCAACATCTTCGCTGTCGAGACCGAAACCCTCATCGATGGCCCAGCGCAGATCAACGTCCAAGCAGAGGTAATCGGATGTGCAATTGACGTCGAGGCAGAGGCCTCCGTCGACGTCATTAAGACACTCGACGTTGGGACAGCAGTCTCCGTCGGTTTCACAGCCGACGTTGAGGCACAGTCCGCTGTCGAAGGAAAGGCGCTCTACGTCGAGGATGGACCCTCCGTCGAAGCGAAGACAATTGACATCGAGACGGGAATCTCCGTTGATGCGACGCTCTGCATCGAGGCACAGTCCTCTGTCGAAGCAAAGAGGATCGACGTCTAGGCAGGAGTCTCCGTCGATGCGACGCTCTGCGTCAAAGCACAGTCCTCCGTCGAAACTAAGATAGACGTGGAGACGCAGGTCTCCATCAAGACGGTCGACGTCGAGACGCAGGTCTTCGCCGAGATCAAGGAGATCGACGACGAGACAAAGATCTCCGTTGCAGACGGCGTCCAAGCAGAGGTCTCCGTCTGTGTTAGTCCCTGTAAGTTTCTCTCAGTCTCCATCGACATCGAGAGCAGGCTCCCACGTTCCATCGCCAGGTCCGGTTCTCCAGAGGTGGTTATTTCGTCCTCAAGTAGCCAGGACTCTCCCTCTGGGCTTCAACGTTCAGTAGAAAAGGCTCATCAGGAAGGACGGAAGTCTCCATGTCGTTCTCCTGTTAGAGTGGAGAGGTCTCCATCCATTCACCTCTCTCCCAGATGGATGCGACCATTACACCTCTGGGCTGATCATACACAGGCGGCAGGGGTTAGACGAGATCCCAGTTCTGTTCACAAGTACCCTCTGGCTCGCCTAGCACAAGATGCGGATCTTTCTCCACCTAGCGGAAGAGCTCGTACTCTGTCTCCTGCACCACCATCCGGGAGGCGATCGAGATCACACAGCAGAAGAAGAAGACGCAGGTCTTCAACGTCTTCCTCCTCCTCTACATACTCCTCAAAGATACTACTCGCCCACCCTTACTGACAGTCCACCATCGAGGTTCTCTCCGGTGGACGATTTAAGCACATTCCAGGACGTGCTTTCCAGGGGAGCTACCAAACTTAACATTCCTATGCCGGTTCAGCAGAGTACTTCGGTTATTTTCGAAACTTTGAACCAGAAGATGTCCTCTCGCCCGTTACTTCCATTGGTACCGGGGTTGCTTAAACCTATTATGGACATCTTTCTTACGCCGGCCACTCAAGACTGCACCGGTGAGAGTTCTAAAGAAGTATCGTCTGCCAGAGGGGGAGAGTGCTTTGGAGAGAAGAGCTCCACTCAAGCCCATCCTTGGAGAGAAATTGTGGGCGCATAGGAATACACCTAATAGTGTAACTGGTTGTTCACCGTTTGAAAAACTTAAGGGGAGAACAGCTGGTTCAAAGTTAAATCCTCTTTGGTTGAGTGTGAAAGATAGAGGTTGTGTTGTGAAGAATTGGAGACTTAACAAATATCAAGAGAATTACAAGCGTAGGTTTGATATGAAAAATGGAGTATGTCAACCTATTTGGAAAATTGGTGACTTTGTGTTTGTAAAGAAAGCAGCTTGGTCTCCCAAAGGTGAAACAAAGTATTTTGGTCCTAGGCGTATCATTAAAGTCATGAGGAATGTAGTAATGCTTGATGGGGGTGATGTGTGGAGTATGTCCCGTTTGTCAAGATGTGCCCATTCGGGGAATGGATACAGAGATTCTCTGTTTCAGCCCAGATTTCCGAAATGTAATGAAAATTGGACTCGACATGATCATCTACTCATGGTTCCAGAATCAGGAGACCACCTTTGTATCTTCCAGACTACTGTGTAAAGTACAAATAGTATTAGGGTGGTTTTATCTTTGTATCTGCAAGTCAATTGGAAATGTTATGTTTTCCCAAATTGTGTGTCTTACTTATATATTTGCTTAAGCTGTTGCATTTTATCTTTCTTCTTGTTTTCATTCTTTCTTTTGTGTTCTTTTACATTTTTATAAAGGGAAGATGTGTTGTAGCTTTCCCTTTAAGCTGTAGCTCTGTCATGGAATGTGATGACATGGGGTTAGAGTATACAAGGGACGGAAGGGACAGTTGGAGCTGAAGTCTGCTGTTATTGCTGTGTATTTGGTGGGTGTTAAGAATAAACACGTTAAAGAGACTACGTGTGGTTCATCTTTATAATAGGATCCCTCCTTCTTGAAGTCGGATCCAAAACCGGACTCTGTAATTGTGGCGGCTGCCAGAAAGACCCGCTCAGTGGCCTCCTCGTTTACACTACCACCAGACAAGGAGAGCAAGGCTCATGGGCGAGAAAAGTATGTGGCACTTCTGCATCCATGCTTAAAGTCTCCAGTGCGTCCGCTCTATTGGGGCGCTACGATAGAGCTTTGTGGGACTCTCTACAGCGTTTTACCGAAAAGCTACCCAAGGAAGACCATAAGTACTTCGAGGAAGTTTTACAAGAGGGCAGCTTGGTGGCGAATCAAGTAATTAGTGCTGCGGCGGATGGAGCTACACTTTCAGCACACTACTACGCCCACGGAATTTGTGCCAGAAGATCTTTATGGCTTCGCCCGACAGCATTGAAGCCAGAGGCGCAGTCCCGGATTCTCAACCTGCCATTTTCTGGTGCATCGTTGTTTGGCTCGCACACCGATGAAGAGATGGCATGGATGAAGACCGAGCTCGATACCCTCAAGGCGCTAGGGCTAGAGAAGAAAAAAGTTTTGTCACCGTTACCGCAATACTGATCGCCGTTCCTTCCAACAGAGGGTTCAAACCCCTCATTGGCAAAAGAACCAAAACCAACAGGGTCAGCAGAAATCACAGTATCAAAGCTGGCGATCCAACAGGGGAAGGGGAGGGAACAGTCAGACCTCGACGAAAGCTTGAGCCAAGCAATAAGTGCCCGCTTCCTCCATTACCGTTCAACACTCCAGTAGGAGGAAGTGTTGCGTACCATCTGCAAGAGTGGCGAGCCATCACAAAAGACCAGTGGGTGTTGGCTACGCTGCAGAATGGGTACTCTCTATGTTTCCGGCGTCTTCCTCCCTCGATCCCTCTGGTACCGTCATCATGCTACCAGGTCAACATGCTGCAGAGGGAAGTGGGCATCCTTCTCCAAAAATCAGCCATCGAGAAGGTTCCACGATCCCAAAGAGGTCGAGGAGTTTATTCCAGATACTTCCTGGTAAAGAAAAAAGGTCAAAAGTCTGAATACAGACCCATTCTGGATCTGCGAGCACTCAACAAGTTCATCAAATGAGAACATTTTTGCATGTTGGCTCTCCACCAAATATATTCTCACCTCCGCAAAGGGGATTGGATGTGTTCACTGGATCTGCGAGATGCCTATTTTCATATACAGATAAATCAGCATCACCGGCAATATCTACGATTCATAGTCGGAACATCCCACTATCAATTCAAAGTGCTGCCCTTCGGGCTGAAGTCAGCTCCCCGGGTGATCACGAAGTGCATGGCAGTAGTGGCAGCTGCTCTGCTACGCAGAGGCATCTTCGTCTACCCTTATCTGGACGATTGGTTGCTGAAAGGCCCCTCTCCCCAGAATGTGATGAACCATTTTCAGCAGTGCCTAGGGGTTTGTCAAAAACTGGGCCTACACGTGAACTTCGAGAAGTCGACGCAGCAGCCCACTCAAACAATCCATTACCTGGGGGCGCTGATAGACTCAAAGTGAGGAAAAGTGTTTCCTTCAGGGGAGAGACAATTATCCATCATTCAGTAAGGGAGAAAGATTCTAAAATGCAGCCTGTATTCGGTGCGTCAGATCGCCTCCCTGCTAGGAGCGATGGCATCCTGCATTTTTCTGGTGCCCAATGCCAGATTGAAAATGCGACCTCTACAGCAGGATCTAGAGGACAAATGGGATCAACGGTCTTCTCACTGGGAAGACAAGATTTGTCTATCACGCGCAGCCAGAGCATCCATTCCGTGGTGGATGACGAATGGCAACCTGAGGGTAGGAGTACTGTTCCATCAAACTCCTCCCTCTCAGACTCTGATCACAGAAGCATCCCTGCAAGGATGGGGAGCCCACATGGGGTCTCTCCAGACGCAAGGCCTGTGGTCCTCAAAGGAGCAGTTGTACCACATAAACATTCTGGAGCTAAGGGCTGTTCATCTGGCTCTCAAGGCTTTCCTCCCTTCGATTCAGGCGAGTTCCGTCCTAGTACAGACGGAAAATACCACCACCATGTACTACCTGAACAAACAGGGAGGAACTCGCTCGAGGACGTTTTCTTTGGAGGCACAGACCCTTTGGCACTGGCTTCTGGCGGGAATCTATCCATCACAGCAGTTCATCTGCCGGGAGAGCAGAATTCTCAGGCGGATGCCCTCAGCCATCACTTCGAGGAACAGCAGGACTGGGTCCTCAACGATGAGGTGGTCGACATCTTCCAAGTTTTGGGCCGTCCAAGCATAGACCTGTTCACGGACGACAAAAACACAAAATGTCAAGACTGTCTCAAGGTACTACCGACCAGGATCGAAGGGGAATGCCCTTTTGATCAGCTGGTCAGGGGCATTTGTGTACGCCTTTCCACCCCTGCCTCTCATTCCGAAGGTGGTGACCAAGCTAGCTCACTCGGACACCACAATGATACTGATTGCTCCGGACTGGCCGAGGCAGTGGTGATACCTGGACCTTCTACATCTGTCAGTCTGCCCACACAAGAGGCTGCCGTGCAGACCGGACCTGCTGTCCAAGAAGAACTGGAGGATGCATCACCCCAACCTTCCGTCACTGAGCTTGGCAGCATGGCTCCTGAGGTCCTCCAGTATGGGCATTTAGGTCTTCCACAGGAATGCATGACCATATTGAAAGAGGCAAGGAGACCTTCTACAAGACATTCTTATGCCTGCAAATGGAAAAGTTTTTACATTTGGTGTATGCAAAATAATTGCAATCCCACCACGGCGCAGAAGGAGGTAGTTTTGCCCTATCTGCTTCACCTAGCCAGAGCGGGTTTGAAATTCTCATTCATTAAGGTACACCTGGCTGCCATTACGGCGTACAGGCGCTCTCCTTCTCAACCCTCGTTCTTTCAGTTACAGGTGGTGAAGGATTTCCTGCAGGGTCTCAAGAAGGTCTACCCTCCAGCCCGACCTCCTTCACCTCCTTGGGAGCTGAACTTGGTACTGTCAAAATTGATGTGTCCACACTTTGAGCCTATCCACAAAGCAACCTTACATCACCTTACGTGGAAGGTAGTTTTCTTGGTAGCCATCACCTCTGCTCGTAGGGTGAGTGAGATACAGGCCCTCTGTTCTAAAGAGTCCTACTTGGTCTTTAAACTCAATAGGGTAGTCCTCAGAACTCATCCTTCCGAAGGTGGTGTCTGATTTTCATGTAAATCAAACTATTTCTCTTCCAACCTTTTTCCCCAATCCCTCCACTCCAGCTGAGAGGGCTCTACATTCGTTAGACCTTAAAAGGGTTTTGAAGTTTTATCTGGACTGGTCGAAGCCATTGAGGAAGTCTGATCACCTATTTATTAATTATGGTTCGATCAGAACAGGTTTCCCAGCATCAAAGTGGTCCATCTCCAGATGGATAGTTTCATGCATCAAATTAGCTTACCAGTTAGCACAGAAGCCTCTTTTGTCCGCTCCCAAAGCTCATTCCACGAGAGGGAAAGCAGCTACGACTGCTTTCCTCAATAAAGTACCGCTCTCTATCTGTAAAGCAGCCACGTGGAGATCAGTGCATACATTTACAAGGCATTACTGTCTTGACTCAGATACTAGAGTGGACACTCAAGTAGGTCAGGCCTCCTTGAGGAATCTGTTCAACAGCTGTCTTTGTGCAGTTGTTGTTAACAAGGTCACTTCGTTTCTCATTTGCCTGCAGGTGGATGATGGGATGGCTATTCTATTCAGTGCTTATGACTATTGATGAGGATCCCTTGGAAGAGAAGGATAGGTTACTTGCCTGTAATCCTAGTTCTCTTCCAGGGGTATCCTCGTCAAAGTCCTAAGCAACCCACCCACCTCCCCAGGCAAATGAGATTATTTCATTGTTAAATGTTATCTTGGTGCCCTGATCTTTCAGGGTTACGCAAAGAACAACTGACCTAACTGTCACCCCTGAGGCATGATGGGAAGCTAGGGGTCCTGTCTGCCTTAAAGGCATGGTGCCAGTTTTTATGGAAGATTGCTTTCATTTTCTATGTTGGTTTACAATGCAGCCTGTAGGCTAACAATGCATGCTTTTATTTTGCAGTTGTCTCATGAGATTTACTCATTAAAAACAGAGTTAAAGTGCTTCTTGCCCTCGTGTGTTTTTATACATATATTATGTATATTTGCAAAAGCAGTTTGTGTTTTTACATTGGTTAGCCTCCTATATGAGAGCTGTATTGGTATTAGAAAAAATGATATATGTGTGTATATATATGTGTATATATATATATATATATATATATATATCTGTGTTTTTCATATATAATTTGTATTATTTCCGGGGTCCCCGCACATGGGTGGGAATATTCAGTGCTTATGACTTTGACGATACCCCTGGAAGAGAACTAGGATTACAGGTAAGTAACTTATCCTTTCTGACAGACCCCAACTTGGTTTGTCTCTAGACCGAGGTCACGACTCCAATGCCTGCCCTGACTGTCACACCATGAATTCCATGGTGGTTCGGGAGCGCTCCCTTAAGCTCTTGTTCGCACAACACCAGTCGACTCGTTCACAGACCCCGCTCACAGACCCATTTCCTGGCGCTCATTGCACTCCGCCGTCTGGTAAGTCCCAGAAGAAATCTAAGTGGTGCGTGATTTTGCTGTGCTGATCCAAGCCCTCAGGTGAGGCGTTGGAGTGACTTCACAGGTCTAAGCCCTACTCCTGCGCGTCAGCCATGGAGTCCGGAACACTCCTCCCCTCCCAGAATTTCCCGAAGCCTGATCAAACCCCACCAATTTAAAGGAGTTTTAGGAGGCCATGCACCTCATGTTTAGGTGGGTCGACCCCTCTGGAGCGCCATCGTACCCCAAGGGTTTGGCAGGTTCTCCCAATGGATTTCCGACAGCAGGTTCACCCTTGCCTCCAGTCGGGCCCTTTTGGATCCATTTCCAGATTGGCTCCAGTCGCACTGCCACGATCTTAACCAGAGTCCACTCCAGTAGCGCAATTTCAGAAGCAGCACGGACCCCATTGTCCTGCACAACTCTGATACAGATGTGGATCGGTGTCACTCAGTGCCTGTTCCAGCACTGGCCGAAACAAGACCAGAGTCCTATCCAGGGCCTATTTTTTTCGATAGACCTGTAGAGGGTACGATTGAGGATGATCTGAGGATGCTTATGGTTATCCCAAACCCATGGAAGAGCCTCCGAATAACTGGCATGAGGAAATTGTGGATGCCAGTGGTTTGGACACTTCCCCAAACACTGGCTTACTCTCTTCCCGGTGTGGCTATGGAGGAAGGAGATTAATTTGAGGTTCTGGACCGAACACCGCCTTCTGTGGCTGTCAAGATCAGCATCTTGACAGAAGTGCTTCAGCTGGCAGTTTCCCGCATAGAAACTCCCCTCCTTAATTAAGCTCTCAAGGATGTTCTGCTTGGAGCATGGGCCAAGTCCTGCACAGGGGCACCTGTGTACAGGATGACAGCCTGCCACCATTGCCCTTCTCCATGTCCAGTATCAACCCTGACTCGTTTCTACCAGTTCACCAGATAGGGAATCCAAGAGGCTTGATACCTTTGGCAATAGGATGGTCTCTTCTGCCAATCTTGCACTGTGGTGGGTGACCACAGAGTTCCTATTGAGCCAGTATATCCACACAGAATGGGGGGGGGGGGAGGAATACAGTCGCGCGAGTGCTACCATCGTCTCGGAGGAGGCCTGAGCCATCCTGACTGGCAGTTGCAGATGACTGGGATATAGCAAAAGTTCATAAACTTTGTGGACTGGCTATGACCAACTGACTTTTCAGAGCATCTGCATTATCAGTGGCACTATTGCCATGCCTGGTTGAGGTCCATGGGCTTTTCAGGGGATGTCGAGGCACCTTGTAATGACATGCCCTTCGATAGCACCTGCCTTATTGTTGAGAAGAGGACTCAGAGGTCAATTGCTTTAAGGAAGTAGGGCCACCTCCCCACTGGCAGCTGCAGCCTCCAAAACCCTTCAGTTTGCCCTCACCATCGCGGGCAACCGGTTGGTGACAGGATCGGGCGCTACTTGCCCCAATGGCAGTCCATAACCTCAAACGGGTGCTTCAAATTATCCGGCGGGGTTACTCCCTCCCTTTCAAAGATATCCCGCCGTCCATGCCACCATCCACAGACGGTGGACAATGTCTCTGCTGTGTCGGGAAGTACAGGGCCTTTTGTCCCAAGGAACCTGTGCCGGCATCAGTGTGGTTGCTATTCTTGTAACTTTCCGGTACCAGAAAAGGATGAGGGCCTCTGCCTGATGCTGGACCTACGCCCTTTCAGCTTCTTCCTGAAGGTGAAATTCAAAATACTCGCATTAGCTCAGGTCATGTCTGCCCTGGACCCCGTAGACTGGATGGTAGCTTTGGGCTTACATGATGCTTATTTTCCCAAATGGGTCCTGCCAACCCTCAGACGTTACCTGAGGTTCACGGTGGGCCGCAAACTTTTTCAGTTTGCTCTGCTCCCCTTTGGCCTTACCAGCACCCCCTGGGTTTTCACAACGGTGATGGCATTGGTTGCGGCCCATCTGTGTAGGTCAGGGGTCCCAGTATTCCCCTGCCTAGACGACTGGCTGTTGAATACATGTTCACCCCAGGTAATTCTCTCCCACCTCCAGATTACGGCGGACCTACTGCATTCTATAGTATTCACTATCAACGTGCCAAATTCAAATCCAACTCCCTCTCAGAATCTTCCTTTCATCTGGGCAGTTCTGGACACAGCCGTTTCGGTCCTACCTTCCCAAATGGCATATTCAAGCTGTGATACCGATGTTTCAGCCTCTCTACTGTATTTCAGAGGGATGGACTCTAAGACTATTGTGCCTCACGGCTGCCTGCATCCTTCTTGTGACACATGCCTTTTGGCATTTGAGGACTCTATAGTGGGACCTTAAGTTCCAGTGGGCACAGCATCAGGTGAGTCTCCGACCTGGTCCAGATCTCAGAGGGAACCGCAAAAGACCTGCAGTGGTGGCTGAGTGTTGTACAGGACCCGCTCTGCAGGGTCACCCCCAAACGTTTTTCCTTTTCCCCCCTCCAGTTTTTGCTGGATTCATTTTTGTTAGCTTTAGGACTCTATGCACTTTACCGCTGCTGACCAGTGCTAAAGTGCTTGTGCTCATTCCCCCTAAATCATGGTCAAATCAGCCTATACCTAATTGGCTTATTTAATTTGCCTTTAAGTCCCTTTTAGAGTGGTACACAAACTACCCAGGGCTGCTCATGAAATGCTACTTGTGGGCCTGCAGCACTGATTGTGCCTCCCACTTAAGTAGCCCTTTAAACGATGTCCCAGGCCTGCTATTGCAGTCTGAATTCAGTTTTAAACTGCCATGTCTACTTGGCATTAAAATCCCCTTACCAAGCCTTAAACTCCCCTTCCACTACATATGTCACCCCAAAGTAGGTCCTAGGTAGCCCATAGGACAGGGTTCTGTGTAAATGAAAGATGAGACATGTACTTGAAGTTTTACATGTCCTAGTAGTGGGAAAACTCCTAAATTCATATTTCACTACTAGGAGGCCTACCTCTCCCATCGTATAACATTGTGAATTCCTTATTGCATTTAAAAAGCTGCCATTTCAGATTGGGGGCGGTGGCTGAAGGTAGCTGGCTCTGTATATACTATACCAAAGTAAGGTATAGTGTGCACAGAGTCCAATGGATCCCCAGAAGCTTTACAGAGGCTAAAGTAGATAATACTAATATTTGGTGGTAGTGTGAGCGAGCAGTTAGGCTCATCAGAGGACTGTGTTAAGCATTTGTTGTACACACTCCGATAAGAAATGATTACACTCACTCAATGACTAAATCCAGACTAATTGTTTGTAAAAATACTACTTTTTTATGTTTATTACTTGGAACCAAAGATACTTTGTTGTAGTAAAATACGTTTTGCAGTATCAGTTTTTCAGTATACAAAGTAGACAGTGCATTTTTCAAACAGTCAAAGTTGACCTATGGAAGAAAACAATAATGCAATTTCACAGGTAAGTGCACGACTTTTGTATATAATTCCTGTCTTCAAGTTTTAGGATCAACACTGGGAAAGGGTCAAGTGAGAACGAAGACTGGACAACGACCTGGGCAGACTGCCCCACAACTGGGCACAGAGGTCAAATTCAGTATCTTTATCGGAGACCCAATGTTAATCAATAGAGACTAAAAGCACGCAAGTTGAAGCTAGCTATTATGAGTTGGGGGTCAATCTCCAGGGATTTAGACCAGCACTGGGGGACCACAAGGCAGCACCAAACACACAACCTCAGCAGCATGGAGGCGGCCGAGTGCAGAGTGCCAACGCAGTGCCCAATACAAATCATTGGAGAACAACGGTTTCAAACAAAGGCTGCAAGCTCGGACCAGAAAGCTGGACAAAGGGAATTGGTGGCTCTGGAGGTAGGTTGGGATGCTGAAGAACTCGGGGACACCATCGTCTTAATTCCCCCAAGGCCTAGGGACTGCGTGTGCAGGGGTGTCTGTGAGCATCAGAAAAGTATTACGAAGTTGGTATGGGGACCCTTTGTGTTGAGGCTGCAAGTGTAGTCGTGGAGTCCAGTGGAGGTCGACTCGAGCTCAGGACTGCTGGGAAACCTTCTTGGGACCTCTGGGCCACTGCGACTTGGATCGGAGGCATCTGGTGCAGACTTGAGCATGGAGGTCGGGTTGTGCGGTTCAGCAGGGCCCTGGAGCTCTTTGTGGTTGTTTTTCTTTTTGGATAGGGTTACTGTCCTCAGGAGTTCTTGGTCTTTAGGGAAGGCAGGAAGTCCTCGGAGGGTTCTGGAGTTGCAGGGCCCATATAGAGTCGCTTTTTGGAGCAGGTTTGTTTTAGGGCTGTAGACAGGCCGGTAGGGCTGGGGCCATGTCAGTTGTCATCTAGAGGCTTTGCTGCTGGTACAGCTGCACGGTCCTTCTTTAGACATAGATTGGCGTCTGGGAAAGCATCTAAGTAAGGAAACACTTCTGTTATCCCATGAATCTAACGTATATACTGCAGATAATTCATAGAGTATTTTCAATGGGGGGGGGGATGAGGGGGGTGGTTCACTTCAGCTCAGGACACCTTAGGGGTGGTCCTGGCTGAGAGGGGACACAGACCTCTCCTGCTTACTAATTTTCACTCCGACCTTGCTACAATGGGGCTTGCTCAGGGGGGGTGGGCATCTCCACTAGCTTAGACCCTGGCTAGCATAACTGGCAGGAAGCCTTTGAGGCTCACATCCTTAAATGCTGTTCCTGCTTGTGGGTAGGTGTGAAGCACCTCCACCCAGAGCAAGCTTTGTTACTGACCCAGGAGAGCAAAAGGCTCTCACTTCAGGGGGTCACAATATGCCTAGAGGTGACAGACTGATGCAGGCCAGTCAGACACACACTAGTGGTTTGGTAAGTTTTTAGGGGGCACCTTTGAGGTGCCCCAAGAGGGCATTCATTAATGAATCCATCACTGGCATCAATGTGGGCTCATTAATCTGAGATGTTTGGTACCAAACATCTTGGGATTCAGTGAAATCATCATGGAGCTGTGGAACTCTCATTGACAAGCTCCTAGCCCTTGTACTCAGAATGGCTTCACTGTGCACTTATAATGTCTGAGAATGGACTTGGACACTATAGAGCCATATCTGCTGATACAGTTATGCCCTCACAAGAGGTATAGTGCACCCTGCCTTACTGCTGTAAGGCTTTCTGTAGGGGTGACTTACCTGTGCTTCTTGCAGTGCTGGAATGCCTGGCACACAGTGGGCCTGGTTGACTGGTCACTTTTATCTGCATCAAAACATGCAGG
Source organism: Triturus cristatus (assembly GCF_964204655.1). Taxonomy (NCBI): domain Eukaryota; kingdom Metazoa; phylum Chordata; class Amphibia; order Caudata; family Salamandridae; genus Triturus; species Triturus cristatus. Next base: position 325,139,940 of record NC_140592.1, read on the forward strand.
CTGCAGTGGCAGTGTGTATGTGGCTGGCAAGGGGTCTTTTAGGGTGGGATAATACATTCTGCAACTCTTGGACCCTCTATGGTCACAATGCTCTTGATACCACTGGTACCTTTTACAAGGAATTTATATGTGGACCAGAGGTGTGCCAGTTGTAGAAATACAGGTACAGTTTTGGGAAAGAACATAGGCACTGGGAACCTGATTAGCAGGAACCCAGTGCATGGTAAATCAAAGTTGCATTCAGTTAGGCAAAAAGTGGGGGAGGTAACCATGCAAAAAGGAGTACTTTCCTACAGTGTCTTTGTCATGCTTGGTGTCTTTGGAATTGTAATGATAAACCCTAATTAATGCTAAAGTTGGATTTTTGATTTCAATTTTTAAAATGCCACTTTTAGGAAGTTTACTAAAAAATGATGGATGGAATGCCTGAATGAATTTCAGCCACTGGTAATTACTCTGGGCCGCATCCCAAACCATTGTTATTTTGCACACCATGTCAGCTCGGTTTGGACCCAGCTATAGGCAAATCAGTCTTGACCCCGCTGCAATCAGAACAGTCCAGCTCTAACTACCAAGCCAAATCCTCCCTGAACAGGAGCACAAGCAGCCCTGGACCGATTTCGTCCTAGGACCTTTCTTATGTACACGCCTTTCGAGCTATTACACAACTGTCCACTTAACCTGCTTACCATCAGGGTGATTTTTCCGGTGGCCATAACATCGACCAGGAGGTTCAGCAAACTGCAGACACTCTGTGCACTATCCTTATACCACCTTTTACCCGGACAAGCTGGTTCTGCAGACCTGTGCTTAATTTTTCCTAAAGGTTGTGACACCTTTTCATGTAGTTCAAAACATCACCAACCCAACCTTCTTTGCTCCCCTTCACCATTCTAAAGAAGAGGATAGGCTCCCTCGTCTGGATCTAAAAAGAGCCTTGTTATTCTACCTAGATCACGCAATGAGTTACGGCCGGATGAAAGCGAAGGCTGTGCAGAAGAGTACCTTCTCATGATTGATAGTACTCTGCAGAAAGATCTGATATGCATTGGCCAAAAAGCAACCACCCTGAGGGCTTAAATGCTACCAGAGCCAAGGTTGCGACCATTGCATTAATTTGTAGACTCCCTCTCCTGGACATCTGTGAGGCATTAAGGTAGGCATCTTTGCACACGTTCAGCAAACACTTCTGACGTCGTTACGGGTACTTTGCTCATTCCATCCTGCAGGACTTTTTTATTTAAACTGTTGCAGACCCACCTCCAGGGAGGTAATGCTTTTGTATTTATTCTAAGTCAAGGAATCTGCAGCAAGAAGTCTCTATCAGATGAGCAAGTTACTTACCTTTGGTAACGCTTTATCTGGTAGAGATTCCATCTAGCTGCAAATGCCTTACTGTCCCTCTCATTCCTTCCCACTCTGCAACCTCATTTTATAGGATCATCCTTGTAAAGGTCTTAGCAATACACACCAGTGGTCAGAATTCTTCATGGCTCCACCTTCCGGTGTGGAAGGTTGTGAAAATAAGCAGTCGTCAGCACTCTGGGGTGGCGTCTATATTGATAGTGCAAGTAACTTCCGATGCATAGTCGAACGATGCCATCTACTGCCACGCAGGGATACTTCTAAAAAAAAAAAAAAAAGAAATCCGGATCCAGTCCCATGCCTGAGTATACTATGGTAAGGAATCTGAAACTAGATAGTCTCAACCAGATATGGTGTAACAAAAGGTAATTTACACAAAATGATACCCACAATAAAGAAAAGGGGGGAGAAGGCAAAAGCCCTACCTCATCCTCCTCAAAGTACGTAAACACACACTAGGAGGTAGAGCAACCAAAAGGCGGCCTATATATGTTTGCAAATGTAATAGATTTAAGAGAGCACACACACTTTGTAAAAACTGCCCTCACCCACAACAAGTTTTGGCATGCTTCATCATAGGGCTGCTACTAACGCCTCGGCGCAAACCCAACACTAGAGGCGAAGAAATAGGGAGGGGTAAACAATACAACAGTGATAAAGACAAACGGAAAAGACAGGTTCTCTTCCAGGGGATCCTCATCAATAGTCATAAGCACTGAATATTCCCGCCCATGTGCGGGGACCCCGGAAATAATAAAATCATATATGTAAAAAACATACATATATATAGCTCTGTATATGTATAAACATATATTATTTTTTCCACGCAAATGCAGCCCCTAAAAAAGAAGGCTAGGCAATGTATAAATACACATCCAATAATACATATAGGTATAATCAAAACACCTAAATCTTTTTTTTTTTTTTTTTTTTTTTAATGAGGTAAACACTCATGAGAAAGCAAAAAAGAGAAAACTGTGGGAAACGCAGATCTACAACACATTGCTAGCCTGCAGGCTGCATTGCAATACAATACCATAGAGACTGAAAAGCCCTGTATAGGTAAAAACTGGCACCGTGCCTTTAAGGCAGCCCTGGCTTCCATATCCCATCATGCCTCAGGGGTGACAGTTAGGTCAGTTGTTCTTTCCGGCTCCTTCAGTCAGGACCCTGGAATTCAGCTCTCTTCTTTTTGGCTTTTTAGTCAAGAATTATTTGCAGTATAGTGATTTTTTGGACTTCCTCTTATTAATATCTGGGAAGAAGTTAGTATCCTGTATTTTTCTGACTGATTTTCTGCTATTTTTGTCAGACAAATGCCTTCTTTATTTATCCCATGTCCATCTTGTGGGAAAAAGAAGGCTTCTTCAGACACACATGACGTGTGTATTGTCTGCCTGCCGGATTCTCACTCTCCAGCATGTAAAGACCTTTCTAAAAGGACTTTAAAGGAGAGAGAGAGGATTAGACTCTACGGCTTGTCAGAACGGTCGACGTCGAGGCAGCTGGTCCCTGTTTGCTCCCCATCGGCGTCGGGCTCGGCGTCGAAGACTCCAGCGGCGGGATCGTCGCTGAGAGGTGAGGAGTCCAGGGGTAGTCCTGCTGCAAAAAGAAAATCGTCGTCGACTTTAGATACAGCGGCGAAGCGGATGCGTTCGTCGTCGACGACTTCGACGTCAAAGAGATCGGCGTCGAAGGATCAGCGTCACAGGTCGATGTCTAAGAGGCATCTTTCGACGTCAAGGGAAGATCGATCGACGTCGAAACAGAGACATCGTTCAACGTCGAAGGAAGGACATCATTCGACGTCGAGGAATGTGAGCGATCAGTCGACGTCGCAAGAGGTTCGTAGGCGTTCGACTCCGAAGTCTAAGTCGACGTCGAGACCAAGATCACCGTCAAGACCAAGTTCGCCGTCGAGGAAAGATCGTTCGTCGGCGAAGAGAATGGCGACGTCGAGGCATTCGTCGTCGGAGCATTCGACGTCGAGGCAGGTGCCTCCGTCGGAGTCGACGTCGAGGCAGGTGCCTCCGTCGGAGTCGACGTCGAGGCAGGTGCCTCCGTCGGAGTCGACGTCGAGGCAGGTGCCTCCGTCGGAGTAGACGTCGAGGCAGGTGCCTCCGTCCTTGCAGGTCTCCAAGGCTTTGGAGAAGTCCATAACATCGAGGCGAGATTCCCCGTCGGGGTCTAGACCTCTGTTCAGACCAAGTCCTCCGTCGACGACAAGATTCTCGACGTCGAGGCAAGAAAAATCTCCTTTGATCCTCGAGGAGTCAAGTCCCAGGTCTCCGGTGATAGGCCTATCGCCGTCGAGGCGCTCCTCTGCAGAGGGAACTCAGGAGGTGTCGCATGTTCGCCTTACGATCCGGCCAGTTTCAAGGCGCAAATCTCCACATAGACTGGTGTATATACAACTTCGGAACATGATTCACCACGTCTTGTATCTATCTCGCCTTCAGGATCAGAGGGCTCGAGTTCAAGGTCCGAGTCACCGGAAATTGTGAATCAATCTCCAGTGCCTGCAAGAGAAATTAGTCCGCTGGAAGAGGGACATGCGGTACCTCAAAGTCCCGCAAGAGAGACGCCTCAGGACTCGGCTATGTCTCACGCAGTCAAGGCCTCACTAACAAGGTTAAGAGATATGGACTTCCCAGCGAGACCGGTCAGATCACGTTCTTGGGGAAGAGATTCTCGACGTCGCTCTCGAACACCAAGGAGGCGATCCAGATCCTCCTCCCACAGGAGAGAGCCGACCAGATCGGAGAGAAGGCGCCGTAGGACCCCTTCTTCCTCCCCGTCATCTAGATCATCCAGAAGGGATTATTCACCGACCCTCTCGGAGACACCACCCTCCAGGGTATCTCCGGTGGATGATATCTCTACTTTTCAGGAAGTGTTGTGTAGCGGAGCTACAAAATTAAATATCCCTATGCCGGTTCAGGAGATCACCTCCTCCATAATCTTTGAAACTCTTCATGAAAGAGCAGTGTCACGTCCACTGTTGCCGTTAGTCCCTGGTTTGCTGCAACCAGTAATGGATATTTTTCTCACGCCAGCGACCACCAAATCTGCACCGGCGCGGATTCTGAAGAAGTACCGTCCTGCCCCGGAAGATCCTCTGTTCCTAAGATCAGATCCTCCACCGGACTCTGTCATCACCGCTGCTGCTAGAAAGACGCATGCAGTAGCGGGGTCTTCAACGGTGCCCCCAGATAAAGACAGTAAGACGCAAGACTCTTGGGGGAGGAGAGTTTGCGGTTCGGCATCTTCTAGCCTAAAGGTGGCCAGCGCTTCTGGGGCGCTATGATAGATCTTTGTGGGACTCTCTCCAGAGGTTCGTTGAAAAAGTTCCATCAGAGGATAGACGGGACTTTGAAGAAATTTTGCACGAGGGGAGTCTGGTTTCTAACCAGGTCATAAGTGCAGCGGCAGATGGGGCAACACTAGCAGCACATTCATATGCCCATGGAATCACAGCCAGAAGATCATCTTGGCTCAGATTGACGGCCTTGAAACCGGAAGCGCAGGCGAGAATTCTAAATCTGCCTTTCTCGGGCAATTCACTTTTTGGGTCTCATGCAGACGAAGAAATGGCCCGTATGAAAGCAGAACTGGAGACCATGAAAGCCGTGGGGCTTGAAAAGAGGAAAGAGCTTCGACGCCGCAGGGGAAATGACAGGCGTAACTACCAACAGAGGGTTCAAACCCCTCAGTGGCAGAAGAACCAGGACCAGCAAGGTCAAAAGAAGCAGCAGTACCAGTCCCGCAGACCATCCAGGGGACGCGGTAACAACAGGCAGTCAAACGCTGGAAACAAGGCCCCAGGGAAGCAATGAGGAACCGCTTCCTCCAATGCTGTCCACCGCTCCGGTGGGAGGAAGTGTTGTGCATCATCTTCCTGAGTGGCAATCCATCACAAAGGACAAGTGGGTTCTCAATATACTGCGGCATGGGTACTCGCTTCGTTTCCGAAGCCACCCTCCATCGATTCCTCCTGTTCATTCGGCCCAGCATCTAACGCAGCTCAGGGAAGAGGTGGCGTCTCTTCTGCTCAAATCTGCAATAGAAAAAGTACCCAAAAACCAAAGAGGAAAGGGAGTTTACTCCAGATACTTTCTGATTCAAAAAAGAAGTGCGAAGGTAGAGTTCAGACCCATTTTGGATCTACGGATACTGAACAAACACATAAAGGAAAAATTTTGCATGCTGGCGCTCCACCAAATATATCCTCATCTCCGGTTGGGCGATTGGATGTGTTCGCTGGACCTTCAGGACGCATATTTCCATATTCCCATCCAACGGAATCATCGGAAATTTCTCAGGTTTGCGGTGGGGAACTCTCACTATCAGTTCAAGGTTCTTCCATTTGGCCTGAAGTCAGCTCCTCGAGTATTTACAAAATGCGTGGCAGTAGTAGCGGCTGCTCTGAGGCGGGCAGGAGTCTTCGTCTACCCCTACCTAGACGACTGGCTAATAAAGGGTCCATCGCCTCAGAGTGTTCGATCGCAGCTGTCGCTCTGCCTGAACTTATGTCGCAAGTTGGGTCTCAGAGTGAATGTCAAAAAGTCCAATTTTTCACCAACACAGAGGATGCACTACCTGGGTGCAACTATAGACTCCGTAGTAGGAAAAGTGTTTCCTTCGGAGGAAAGACAGTCATCCATTATCCTCAAAGGCAGGCAGATTCTATCCAACAATCTGTCGTCGGCAAGACAAATCTCATCTCTGCTAGGGGCCATGGCATCCTGCATTTTCCTAGTGCCCAATGCCAGGCTAAGGATGCGTCCTCTACAGCAAGATCTCGAGGACAAATGGGATCAAAGGAATTCCCTGTAGGAAGAAAAAGTTTGCCTTTCCTCAGCGGCCAGGCAGTCAGTCAAGTGGTGGCTGAAGCCACTGAATCTACAAGTGGGGATCCCCTTCCATCAAGAACCCCCAACTCAGACCTTAATCACCGACGCATCCCTTCAAGGCTGAGGTGCGCATTTCGGGTCTCTGCAAACTCAGGGACGGTGGTCCAGCAGCGAGCAGTTGTACCACATCAACATGCTGGAGCTCAGGGCAGTCCACCTAGCCCTCAAAGCGTTCCTGCCGGCGATCACGACGAGTACCATTCTAGTACAGACGGACAATACCACCACAATGTACTACCTGAACAAGCAGGGGGGTACTCGATCCAGGACGCTCTCGCTGGAAGCTCAGTCCCTGTGGCACTGGATCCTAGCAAAGAACATCTCATTGAAAGCGGTGCACCTACCAGGAGAACTCAACGTGCAAGCGGATTTGCTCAGTCGTCATTTTCAAGAACCAGAGGACTGGGTAATAAACAACGAGGTGTTAGAAGACATCTTCGGGGAATGGGGGCGTCCGCAAGTGGACCTCTTAGCGGACGAGCACAACACAAAATGCCGAGGCTTCGCCTCAAGATTCCATCGACCAGGATCCCTAGGGAATGCCCTTTTGATAAATTGGTCAATGACATTTGTGTACGCTTTTCCGCCTCTCCCACTAATCCCCAAGGTGGTGACCAAGCTGCAGAATTCATCTGCCAAGATGATCCTCATAGCACCGGACTGGCCGAGGCAGTGGTGGTACACGGATCTCCTGCACATGTCGATCCGCCCCCACAAACGGCTGCCGTGCAGACCGGACTTGTTATCCAAGATGCAGGGGAAGATTTACCATCCCAGCCTTCCCTCGCTGAGCTTAACAGCATGGCTCCTGAAGTCCTCCAGTATGGACATCTGAACCTCCCTCAAGAGTGTATGTCCATACTTAAGGAAGCCAGGAGGCCTTCGACAAGACATTCCTACTTTTGTAAGTGGAAAAGATTTTACATTTGGTGTGCTCAGCATCATTATGATCCAACAAAATGCCAGGAGGATGTATTTTGCCCTATCTTCTTCATTTAGCAAGGGCAGGGTTGAAATTTTCATCCATAAAGGTTCACCTAGCAGCCATAACAGCATACAGGCGTTCTCCATCGCAGCAGTCATTTTTTAAGTTACAGGTGGTGAAGGATTTCTTGCAAGGTCTCAAGAAAGTCTATCCCCCTGTTAGACCTCCCTCTCCCTCTTGGGAGCTAAACTTGGTTCTTTCAAGGCTCATGGGTTCTCCCTTTGAGCCTATTCATAAGGCTAGCCTTCTGCACCTCACATGGAAGACAGCCTTTTTAATAGCCATCACTTCAGCACGGAGGGGCAGTGAGATACAGGCCCTCTGTTCTAAAGAACCCTACACTACGTTTCATCTCAATAGGGTAGTGATGAGGACTCATCCTTCATTCCTGCCTAAGGTGGTATCGGACTTTCATGTAAATCAAGCCATCTCCTTGCCAACCTTTTTTCCCAACCCCTCCTCTCCGGCAGAGAGGGCGTTGCATTCTTTAGATGTCAAAAGGGTCCTAAAATTCTATCTAGATAGGACTAAGAATGTTAGGAAATCTGATCAACTGTTTGTGAACTACGGGGTTGTCCGTATGGGCTTTGCTGCTTCCAAACGTTCCATTGCTAGGTGGATTGTTTCAAGTATTACATTGGCCTACCAACTGGCTCAGAAACCATTGGGGGCGCGCCCTAGAGCACACTCTACAAGAGGAAAAGCGGCTACCGCTGCTTTTCTCAATAATGTCCCACTCTCCGAGATCTGCAAGGCAGCTACTTGGAGATCTGTCCACACCTTTACAGACACTATTGTCTGGATTCGGACACCAGAGCAGACACTCAAGTATGACAAGCCTCCTTGAGGAATCTGTTCCATACATAATCAGTTTCATGATCTTCTTATTCCATGTGTGGTACAATCTTTTTTTCATTTGCCTGCAGGTGGAAGGTGAGCTTGCTACTCTATTCAGTGCTTATGAATATTGATGAGGATCCCCTGGAAGAGAAGGGTAAGTTACTTACCTGTAATCCTAGTTCTCTTCCAGGGGTATCCTCATCAAAGTCATAAGCAACCCACCCACCTCCCCAGGCAAATGAGAAGAAGGGTATTATTCATTATGGAAAGGATATATCTTTGTGTTTAGGACTACGGTCCCGCAAAGAACAACTGACCTAACTGTCACCCCTGAGGCATGATGGGATATGGAAGCCAGGGCTGCCTTAAAGGCACGGTGCCAGTTTTTACCTATACAGGGCTTTTCAGTCTCTATGGTATTGTATTGCAATGCAGCCTGCAGGCTAGCAATGTGTTGTAGATCTGTGTTTCCCACAGTTTTCTCTTTTTTGCTTTCTCAGGAGTGTTTACCTCATTAAAAAAAAAAAAAAAGGGGGATTTAGGTGTTTTATTATACCTATATGTATTATTGGATGTGTATTTATACATTGCCTAGCCTTCTTTTTTAGGGGCTGCATTTGCGTGGAAAAAATAATATATGTTTATACATATACAGAGCTGTATATATGTATGTTTTTTACTTATATGATTTTATTATTTCCGGGGTCCCCGCACATGGGCGGGAATATTCAGTGCTTATGACTTTGATGAGGATACCCCTGGAAGAGAACTAGGATTACAGGTAAGTAACTTACCCATCCCAAAGTGCAGATAAGTCGTGAATTTAAAAACTGGCTAAGGGATATCTCTAATAATTTTATTCCTAGATTCCCTAGTCAGGGTTAAAAAGGTATATAAGAAAATATATACCTATTGGATAGTGGTGGTGTGAGTAAATTAAGTGCTCACCACCCCTCCATTCTGCATAGCGGTCAACATGTTTCTGCTGGTTCAAAGCTTATTCTCCGGCATTCATCAAGTTGGATCCCTATGCTACTTTTCCAAAACTCCTCTCACTGCCCACTATAGTGGGCTATACTCCACCTGTGAGTCTGGAGTGTTTGTGCTAAAGAAGTGGCATGAAAAATACAAGTACTGCGAACAGCTACTTGCATTCTGGGTATTCCCGCACTTCCATGCTATAATTTCGCCACAAATGGTGACGTAATTGCGTGACTCATCATAACATCATAATGTTGGTAATTTTGTGTAACAAGCATGATGCAAATTTCCAAAAATTATATGAATTGACAATTTTAAGAGTTGAACAGGTTCACTATAATATTTCTTCATAGTATCTCTTCGGAAGGGCTGACAAGCTTATGTGTCTTTCCAGTTCTATTATTTAATAAAAAATAATGCTTACATCCACATATATAAATATATATATATCCATATAAATCTACATGTGTAGGCTTGGCTGGGCTGAGCTCTCCTCCCTACAATGTAACATAATAAACCCTTGATTGATTCCCATTCTGGATTCAACCACAGCGGGGCACGGCATATTTCAATGAAGGCAAGTCAGTGCCTACCGTGGGTACGTCTGAGACATAAGCGTGAGGTCAGGAGTCCGACAGTTCTGTCAGACTCACAGTTATGGGTCGTTGACTGCTGCCCCTCCGTGGCGCATACGCTCTGCAGTTCGGAATGGGCAGGCTGATGTTAATTAGCTGCTTGCAGCACCGCGGTAATTGGAATCCTCCTGTGGGCCGCGTTGCAACCGACACGGACCCGACCCAGCCGGGCCAGGCCACCCCTGAGACAAGCGGGCCCAGCCAGGTGGCCGACGTGTACGCAGAAATGCAGCTGCCGGCTCTTGCAAATTCGAGTAAGTGTTTCTGTCTTGGTGGACTGACTGGGGTCTACGTCAGGCCTTTGGCATAAATTAAAACAATTCAGTAAGTTCAATTTAGTTGCGGTCGCGGGTGATTACGTTCCAAATGATAAATCGTGTGCTTAACAGCTTGCCTTTCTCCAGTAAGTTCCACGGCACACACAGACGTCACTTGACTTAAGACACTTCACACACATAGTCAGTGTGCTGCAGCTAACAAACTTCACCGTCCTCTCCGTGCAGTGATCTGCAAAATGTGTTCGGTCCGAGCCTGCCAATGCTTGTATTTATAGCTGAGCATGAATGATAAAAGTAGTGGTGTACCATCTGTCCGTATAGTCCGCACCAGCCATGTTGAACAGAATGCAGCCTTTATTATTTTACACACAATAATGGCGCCAGCGCAAATAGATTGTATTACCATGAGCACACACTTTACTTTTAATTCAATTTGTTTAGATTAACAACTTAATGTGCCAGACTCCGCCTAACTCCCCTGAGGCTTGTACAATGACCAGTTCAGTCAGCGAGTCCGAGTCAGCTGACAGTTGGTGACTAATAATTTATTGTGATTAGACAGAAGATCGTGTCCATGTTAGGGTTGACACATAGTGTTTCTGCGTTTGAAGAATATTTTGCCTGCACTTCCATTTCCAGCCATGTCATACGTGCCAACACACCTGTCTCAGCAGGCTGACTCACGATTTTTTAAATTACATACAGCTTTATTTATGCTGTCTCCTACCTAAAATTTCCTCCAAATTAATGCAAGCCACATAACTTCCTCCGATCTTTTTTTTTTTTTTTTTTTTAAACGTCCTTCTGTCTTGCTTCTAAATGGTGGCATTATACTGTATATTGTCTTTTACTTCCCTGTGCTCAAGGAGAGAGCAGGCTTGTCTGGAAATGTGTGTGTATTGTAAGAAATGTGTACTGGAAGTAACTATGGTTCAAGTAAAAGTGTCAATACTTAATAACACTTAATGTTTAATACAGAACTGTACTTTCCTGATAACTTGCATTGGTGTAAATTGTATTTGAAAAAAACAAAAATATTAACGAATCCAACAAAATTAATCCGGCATCTTCCGCTTATTTTGGGAGTGTTGGAACGTGGGGATCCAGTGAAATATGGAGGTCATCTCCCTCGATATGCCATCAACTAAGCACTAGGTTTACTGCTATAGGCATGTCACTTAAAAATCATCAACATCATGCTTTTAAGTCTAATTAGTTTAACTGAAGCCAACAGACTCTTTAACATTAAATGCATCAAAGTGCTTGGCGCGAGGCTCCCCAGGCTATGTTTGTCGGGTCCCCAGGGAGCCACAGCGCACAGTTTGGGAACCACTGGATTAAGCAGTAATAAAGTAGAGTCTAATACAGCGTCCTGGCTTGCTGTAATATGTGCACCGCACTCTCCTGATTTCTGGTCCCTTGCAGCAGTTTTTAGGTCTCGGGACCATCCGGTCTGCCGAAGGCAGAACCGGAAGTCGGGAGATTTAATGTTTTGGAGAAGAGGGGCTTGAACCCGCCCTTCTTCTCCCCTCTTCTCCATTGGCTGGCCTCTTTAATGCTGGCCAGTCATTGGAGAAGAGGTTTGTCTCTCCGATCAGGCCCCGTCCTTTTCGGTTTCGGGGGCGTGTTTTTTGGCTACTTTTCTCATTTTCTCCTCCAGCCAATGGCAAGAGGAGAGAAGAGGAAAAACACGCCCCCGAATCCGAATCAGCCGCTGCCTTTCTCCGAGGCATTTCTGCTTCGCCTCGGAGAAAGGCTCTCCCCTCTTCTCCATTGGCTGGCCTCTTTAATGCTGGCCAGTCATTGGAGAAGAGGTTTGTCTCTCCGATCAGGCCCCGTCCTTTTCGGTTTCGGGGGCGTGTTTTTTGGCTACTTTTCTCATTTTCTCCTCCAGCCAATGGCAAGAGGAGAGAAGAGGAAAAACACGCCCCCGAATCCGAATCAGCCGCTGCCTTTCTCCGAGGCATTTCTGCTTCGCCTCGGAGAAAGGCCACGGTTTGGCAAAGCTGCCTGCCCCTTCCAAATATTACTTTTTTATTTTCTTCCATCAGCCGTGAGTGCGGGCACGGTGGGGGCAGCTGAACGATGGCCGGGAGTTTGTGTTCATTCTCCTGTGAGAATTCACATACAGTGCAAATTTACAACCAAAAAACCTGCCGACAGTCTTCGTTTCCCGGGCCCTTTCAACGCTCGCGCTAGGGGTTAGGTGTCAAAGAGCGGGAAGGTGTTTGCCACGGTGTTGATGTTGGCGGGGTTCACAGGCAGGGAATAGATAGGGGCGCCGCAGTTTTGCGGGAGGAAGTTCACGCAGAGACAGTAGTAGTGAGGCGTTATCCAGTCCTTCCATTGTTGGTGCCTGGGTGCCCCTCCCTTTTCTCACTATTCACCGGTGCTCCGGGGAAGGCCTCCTCCTCCCTTGTGTTTGATTTTCACAATTTGGTCAGGGCCGCACTGGTCTGGGGCTGCTTTCAGAACAGGATAGACCCTGCTTGACCCGTCCATGCCTTCACGACTCCATTCAAGCCACGGCCTCCTGCAAGGGGGGGGGGGGGGGAGGGGGGGTTGAGCACCTCTCTGCCAGGGCTGATGTTGGTTTCTCCTCAGAGGGTCCGTGCTATGCCGATTTGAGACAAACTATTTGGTTTATTAAACCAAAGGAAGACACAGGTGAAGAAATCCTCAAAGCAAATACTGAAGAAAATAGTTTTGATAATAAAACCGCAGTTCAGTGATGTATACATTGTTGTTCAAATAACCTGTTCTTTGTCCCACCCAAACCGAAGATGACACATAGAGAGGTAGGTGCGCATAAAGCACGTGCTGAGCATCGTCGTCGATGCAATTCTACCTTTCTTTCGGGCGCCGTCCGTTCCCTGCCCCACTCCTTACAACCCCCCACCCCCCTTCTCCCCACCCCCATGTGTTTCCGAGGGATCTCGCACTCTATCGAAAGAGCTGTCCTGTGTGTTTGTTTAGAACACACAAAGCCTTTGTTTCCCCTCAGAGTCCCAGGAGGGCAAGGGGGCGGGACAAGTGGGTGCTAAAATGGATCCAATTTCCAGGTCCTGAGCTGTGATCGCACCTTCTCCGGGACTATCCCCTGTTGTTTTTCCGAGTCCACATCTCCCCTGAACCTCAGACAAAATACCCAGCACAAAAGGTCTGTTTCTCTTATTTTCAGAACTTCATGAAGCCACTTTAGGCATTGAAGCTAGGGTTACCAGGCGACTCAGTGTTACCGGATGCTCTGCTTCCAGTCGCTCGGGAGATTGCCCCCATTAGGGGATTCTGAAATTCTTTCATTTCCTTCCTTCTCTGCATCCTTTTTTCAGTCTTTTGGTCCTTCTTTCTTTCCGTCCTTCGTCTGTCTTATTCCATCATGCTTTTTTCCATCCTTTCTGGTCATTTTGCCATTCATCCACCTTTCTGTCTTTTCCATCTACCCTTCCTTCTCTCCATCTTTCTTTCCATCCACCCTTCCCCCTGTTCATCCTTCTCCTCCCTCCCTTCCTCTTCCATCCTTCCATCCACCATTCTTTCCATCCACACATCAGTCTATCTTTTCTCTCCATCCACCCATTCATCCTTCTCTCCATTCACCCTTCTCACCTTCAGCCATCCTTCTGCCCAGCCACCCTTTTCTCCATCCGTCACGTCATCCTTCTCTCCATCCTTCCTTTTCCCCTTCCTTCCTTTTCCCCTTCCTTCCTTCTGTCCATCCTTCCTTCTGTCCATCCTTCCTTCTGTCCATCCTTCCTTCCATCCTTCTGTCTCTTCATCCTTTTTCCCCCCTTGCACCGCAAGAGATTGTATTTACGAACTTCCTGGAGGCCAGAGTCTCTGAACAATCAAAGAAGCCATTAAAAAGTACATTTTTCCTGTTACACAAAATGACCCTGTGATGCCCACCCCCAGATCAAGCTGATAAAGTGGAGGGGGGGGGGGGGGGGGGTAATGACAACCCATCGCATGGCAGCCATAATTTGAGCCACTCATGTTCCTTTCCATCTTCGACCCAAAGCACTTTTGTAAAAGCGCTATACAAATAACAGATTATTACTTTAATAAAAACAAAAGGTGCGGAGTGCAACACCTGCTTGTTTTCTTCTCATGGAAAGCAGGTGAGATTGAGCAAATAAGTGAGTTATTTAAAAAATGTGATGCCATGCTATAAAACAAGCACTGATAAAGCCAATAAAACTGTCTTTGGCTGCCAAACTTTTGACTTTGTCAATGCGTGTTTTGTTGTATCATGAATTTTTCTAAAAGATTATTGCAGGGGGAGCTGCTGGGCCATAGACACACAGCCCAACCAACACTTTTCTGCCAGCTCTAAGACTCACCAATGAGCCATTCTCTCTGTCAGAGGTGTACCTACCATTGCCATACATGCCAGCCAGTGCTTAAGTAGTGGCCACCCATCACGTACAGCAGGGCAGTCGGTTTCTTAGTTTGTTGGCCACCGTTTTATTTGCTTGGCTCCTGTTATTCTGCTTTGGATCTAATGTGTACCTGCTTCTCTTTTCTGTTTTTTTTGGCTCCATTGGTTCCCCCTCCCCCCCCATCTTAAAGGGATCTTCCGGAAATTTCTAAGAAATCACAAGCCTGCCCCCCTACATTAAACGCAGGCCAGTGAATGCACTATTTTATTTGGACAACCCTACATAACTTGATAGAACTGCAGATGTACAAGTAAGCCAGCTAATTTCCCCTGAAATGTCTTGCAAGGCAAATAAACGTATTAATATTAAAAACCCGAGGTCAAGCACATTAATAGGAATAGTTCGATTAGCCGGACACTAAATAATGCACAGAAAGCTCAACACTGTGGACCCTTATAAGTATGTGGGAGTTCTATTTAACAATAAGTTACATTTTGACAAACATATGCAGTATGCTTTGAATCAAGAAAAAATATCCCGTTATGGTCTTTTCCGATTTAACCAACACTATGCAGGCAAGTGGTTGTTCCATTTTTAAGACTATTCTTCTAAAATAAATCCCATTCTGAATTACGGTAATGCAGGAATAATACTGGGTAAAGCCTCCGATTTTAAAATATATGGTATGGATGAAGGGTACTTTGCCAAGTCTTAGGCCTGCCTAGTGCGTCAGTCTCAAAACAACATTCAGAGGCCCCAGCACTTTAAATGGAAGTTGGCTTAAACTTTTTTTAATTTTTGCTAACTAAAGAGGGGAATGTACGTATAGCTAGGCAGTGTCTGTTAGATTTGGGTAAAAGTCAGAGCAACTACGTTTGCAGAAAGAGAAAAGCAGTAAAAAGGCTGCTCAAAAATGATGATATGCTTAACATGTTACAAGAGTTTCTGCATGGTAACCCAGGCTTATTGATAACAAGCATTTACAATGCAACGGTCTCGGCATTGTTAAAGTTAGAGCTATTGGCATTGCTCATGACAATGCCGTTTCTTTAAATGTTTTAAAAACATAAACAAAAATAATGTCATGAGCAATGCCAATAGCTCTAACTTTACCAATGCCGAGACCATTACATTGTAAATGCTTGTTTAAGATCTTCTTAGAGTTTCTCATTACTCTAATGGGTGTCATTTCTGATATTTGTTTCCCTCGTTTTTATTGCTTTATTTTGCTTGTGAGAAAATGTCACGCACAGTCGTTGAAATGTCACTCATAATTGCATTAAAATCATGAAAATGTTAAACATAGCAATCTGAAACCTTGGCAGCCATGAGTGCTGCGAGTGCTCGTTTAATTTTCGTAACACCGGTTACAAAGAATCCTTTACCACGAATATTCCCGAAGGTATTTAACGTTCTGTTAATAATGTAAAAAAAAAGTCTTTTTTTCCCCCACAGTTCATGGTCTGTTTCTGATCAATACTGCGTTCACATTAGATTTGTGGTGCTTTATACTGTGGTCCTTTTGACTGGCGAAAGTTTGTAGATTGTTTTTCCTTTGAATTGTGCCTCATTTTATTTGCGCAGCTAACTGGTTAATTTCATCAATAATATTTTCTCTCACGGACATTGTCTGAGCACAGTTTTCTTTAATATTTTTGTAGGAGCCTGTGAAACCGGAGGAAGGCAGGGACATGGCTAACAGGATTGGTGCTTTTGGCTACATGGAATGCTCTGCCAAGACACATGATGGTGTGCGGGAAGTGTTTGAAATGGCTACGAGGGCAGCTTTGCAAGCCAGGCGAGGCAAGAAAAAGTCCACGTGCCTTCTCATTTAAACCCAGCAGCCGCCTTAGGCTGGGAGCACCATCAAGCACTCTCTGCAACAAGGGGCTAACAAGATTCTTGAAGTGATGTTTATTAATCTTAGTGCATGATTTTTCTTCACAAGTTCTTATTTTAAACAACGTTTCCTCTTGCTTACAGGTATTTAAGTCAATTGTAATTTCTCAACATTTTATTTTGTTATACTGCCTTGTCACAATAACAGTTATGCTCTCAAGAATATCTTAAACATTCCTTAAATAAACAGTCTTTGTACTACGAGAAGATAGTGACAAACATATTGGGGGAAAATGGTGTATTAAAAAAGTTTGTTAAAAAATAGACACTTGTAGCTTTTCTTTTTTTTTTTTTTTTTTGCATCACCCCGCCGACCTGCTGGTACAACTATGACCTCTTTATTTTAACTCTAGTTTTTTTCTATCAAGTATGCAGTTGTAAGCAAATTTAAGGGTGTATATTGTGGCAAGGCAAAACATTTTTTTTGGGCCACGGTCCGCTTTTTTTGGAGGTTGTCCTATATGTTGTCTTTTTCTGTTTTGCAAAAAACCCACTTACGTTTTTAGTGATTGCCCTTGTCTTTGCTTTCAAATACCTGTATGATGTATCCACTTAAGTTTGTGACACTAAGATGTTCTTTTGATAAGACCCACTTGCCAGAGCATAGGCACTGATTTCTCATTAATGTCAGTGAAATATTTAACCAAAAAATAAAGGTGATTGTAGGGAATTATAAACAACGATATTAAAACATAAGCACCTTCACACCTTTCTTCATGCAGTGTCACAAATTTTAAAAGCTTGTGCATAATTCCACATTGTGCAATACACAGTATTAAAAGTGCAAACGCAGGTAATATCATTCACTGTGGCACCCCATGGTTGGTAAGGGGTGAATTTCATAATATTGTTTGGGGGTAGGGGGATATTCTCGAATTGCACAGAATAGATTTATACCATGGCGCCAAAACTAATTTCTTCTGGACATATAAAAAGTGATCAAACAATGCTTTAAATCCAGAGGTTGGCGATGAAGGAAAGTATCTTACTTTATTCCTTAAATATTTTTATTTAGAACAACTAATTACTTCATATAAGGCTTTTTTGGTATATACAGTTACTGTGTAATTAGTCACTTTGGGTGCCATGTGGCCAGGAAAGTGGGCTGGGGGACAATTCTTTTACAGCCAGGCTAATTGTAGTGTATTTTATATAATTGGGTGTCTAATATACTGTTATTCTCTGCATAAGGATTTTTTTAAGAAAGTGTATTTGAAAATAAAATTATTTCAACTTAAGGATTGGTTTATGAATGAAATTTCCTTTTGTCTGGATGCTTTACCTGTGCATGCTTAAAGCGAGGATACATTTGCGAAGGAATCTCTAGGTGATACAGCCCAAGTGCAGTGTAGAATAATTGCAAGCATGGTCGTACAGTCATTTCTTAATTCTGTCACTGGAGCATGTTCAACGCTCTTCATACTGCTTTCTCAGGAGATGGTTGCGCTTCTTGGGCACTGTCTGTGTGGGTAGCAACCTCTACTCTTGTAAGGACGGTTGGAGGACTATGAATTTGCAGTTCTAAAGAGCACAGTAAAGATTTAGTAGCGGTCCCCCACAGGCCCACATGCTAGGTCGATACTGTTGGTGACAAGGGAAATTAGACTTGCTGCAACACTGAGTGGAAGCGTACAGGCCCTCACACTGTATGTTGGATCCACACACAGATCACAGGTGTGATGAGTTGAAGGAACATTGGCTCTTACGCTGGGTCAACAAAGCTTGCAGAGGCTTACATTTGTGTGAGATGTAGTTTGAGGGATTAGTCTCGCATGTAAGTTGTCTGAGGAATCATAGGGTGAAGCAAAGGGTAAAGCAGCACACAAGCCTTAATGCTTAAGCCAGCCCCTCCCAGGGAAACCCAGTTGTTCTGGGCAGCGGTTGCATGCCTCCAGTCTGCAATTTTGGACCTTCTGGGCTTTTCCTAGTAGGTCTTTATATTGGTAGTTGGGGTTGGCTACTGATGCAATAAAAGGCCAGGGTCCTGTCTCAGTTTCTTTGGGTTGAGCTAGTGTAGACTGCTTTTTGGTCTTGTGGTACATTTCTTTCCCCTCCATGTGAGACTGCCAAAGTTATTTCTTGCTGTTCTAGTCTTTCTCTATACGGATGTTTAGAGATGTTCCAGTTAAAAGGTGAATACTGTATAAACCAGAAGAGTCAGATGATATTTAGTATTGCAAATGTTCGGCTCCAACCGTCACTCAAATTTGAAACTGTCCCCAAACTTTTATCATCTATCAGTGCTAAGTTAATTTCTTCCCGGTGTGGCAACGAGTTAGAGTAAGTGTTAGTCTTCATTTGAGGATTGGAACCCATTAGACCTCAGGCAAATCTGATACTGTTGCAGACTCCTGGCTTCTACAGTTGGGCAAGACACAGAATGTGGGAGTTGAGCAAGCAGCCCATCTGCATCCCTGTGTCCTAGGTGTGCAGCTTAGGCCATGCTTTTGGACACATTATTTGTTTAAGTGTTGTTCCTGTCAGGCCACATGCTAACCGACTGGAACCCTGTTGGCCAGGTAAGGTAAATTCAAAGTAGTCGGCTTCATTCAAGTGAATGTGATTTCTAGCAAGACCGAGATATGCAACTTAAAATGGTTTCTGCAGTGTAGTACAAGGAGAAGAGAAAAAGGATAACCCTTAAACCCTGTGAAGAACCCTAGAACCCCAGTGGCATCTTACACAGGGATCTTAAATATGAAATCTTTTATGTACCAAAACACTCCTCATGCACTCTATTTATAATGACGACCACTAGTTCTTATATATTTTTACACTTGGCGAGTCAGTAAGCCATGTTCTACTGGGGTGCAGTTATAACGCCATGTACTCCATGACAATATTAAACTTCAAATAGCAATTATGTCATGGTCTGGTTATTCTTACATTAGTCACCTCAGTTTAAAAGAGTATCTGTTTGCGTATCCGCCCCCCACCCCAAGGTCGGTCAGAATGAAATAGATAATGATTTGCTTGAACTGACATGGACACACGCAGGGACTTTCAGCTCCACAACCCACTCCAACATAAAGAGCACCAAGCCTTTCATACATTTTCAACTAGCATATGTATATGAACTGTGAGAAGGTGGCCTGATATATGCTGTCCCCTAGTTCTAGTGGGCACCTTGTATCAGTCCAAACAACCCGTTCTGGTGAATTGGTTAAAGACAACCTTTATTGAAAGCTATCCTAGTGGTAGCTATGGAGAGCAGCCTTCAGGCTAAGTCTTGAAGGAATGTAAAGCAGCTTGTTTTACCAGTCTAATCTCTTGAATGATCAAATGAAAGGACAACCACACCAGGTATATATTCAAAATATATGTATTTAGGATAAAACACACCCCTCTAGTCTCTTTGAGACTGGAGTTCGAAGTACTTAATTTACAAGTTAGCAATCCACAGTAATAGCATAAATACACGCTTGGGCCCTAGGGGCGTACCAAACCAAATACCAAGAAAGTGGTATAAGAACCACGACTGAACTAGACACAAGGCCTAGAGCCTGTAGAATTGCTGGGACCCCAAGGAACCACCCAAGGTAGTGACACAGGGGACCCATGGGGGCTGTGTGCAGTGTGTAAACACAACCGCGGGTTCCTGTTGGCTTCTATGGGCAATGTCGCGGTTGGAAATTTAAAGATTAGGGACACTTAGAATCGAGTCAGGACCAAACCCTTTTGGACTTAAGAAGTTCTAGGGCTAGCACCCACGGGACCACCGGAGTACTCTAGTTACCTCACCCAGGGAAGCCGGGTGCATAGGTGTCTTTTGGTGTCGGGTCGCGTCGTCGATTACAATGGAAGCTGGCAAAGAACTGCTGCTTCCGTGAAGAGAAGTGTCCGAAGAGATCCAAGCCTGGATCTAGGATGGAAGGAACCTGAAAGCAGAGGGGACAGAGTCTGGGTCACTAGCCAGTGACCGAGGGCAGGATGGACCAATGCCCACAGATGTCTGGTGCTTCAGGTGAGATGATGGTTGTCTTGACTCTTCAGCCACGAGGTCCGGGAGGTGTCGACGAAGTCTATGAGCCAGATTCGAGCTGTCCCACGAAGTCTGTCGAGTGCTGCGGTATCGGCGACCAGAATGGACCCAACAAGCCTTGGCAACGGCAAGTCACTGGAAATCCGAGAAAGGACTGCGGTGCAGACCAGCAAGGTCTGATGGACTCACCCAGCGAGGATAAGTCAGGGCACGTCTGGAGCAACCAGGAAAGCCCAATTAGAAGAGGAGTTGCCTTCGTGGGGACCTACTAGCCAACGGGCTAGCGATCGCGAAGGAACCTTGAGCGGTCGTACTTGAAACTGGCCCACGGGTCACTCGTGGAGTGGAGGCCAGCAATCTTCGGTGCAGGAGGTGCTCAAGGCTGGGGCTACTCGGAGCCCAAAGCACAATTTCGAGGAAGACCAGGAAGATAGTGTTGCTGCAAAAGTTCACGGTGTCCAGAGGTCACGGTTCCAAGTCACCCACGATAGCCACGGGCCTCAGCTTTGCTGTGGACTCAGGGTAGCCTCGCGAAGTCTGGAAATCCACCTCTGGTGATGCAAAGACTTCGGCGTCCGGCGGTAGCTTCAGCGATGCAGACCGTTCTGTTGCTTCTTTGGTGCCTGCCAAGCAGGGGAGTCCCTCCTTGACCTCAAGGGAGATTTCTTCAGTCTTCTAGTTAAAGTAGAACGTCGAAGGTCCAGTATATTTGTTGCAGAGTTTCGCCCAGGGTAATCTAAAGTCGCAAGGACTGGGTTCCCATACTTATACTAAGTTTGGGGGTTTGACATACTCCAAGGACCCACCTATGGGAGGGTTTGGAAAGAGGGGTGGTTACACCCATTTCCTTTGTCCAGTTTCGTGCCAGAGCAGGGGCAGGTAGCCCCTGCAACCGGCTTGAACTGGACTATGCACAGGGACACCAAGTGTGCCCCCAGTGCAGGACTTCAAAGCACCAGAGAGTGCTCCCGCCCAGCCCCAATACACATCTGCCTGTCTGGGGAGGTGGTTACACCTCCCTGGGACAGGAAACCTATTGTCCAGGCCTCCCCTGCCGGAGTTTGTCAGCAGCAGGAATCCAGACCCGTGTCTGTGGCAGAGGCATCCATTTTGTGATGCCAGGGCTCAGGAGAGTCCTACCGGGTTAGACCAGTGTTAACATGTCTCTCCCTCTAGAAGAGTGGAATGCTACCCCCGCCGCCAGAACTGGCGGGGAGTAGTATTCCAAAGCGGTTGACACCAAACACGACATGTTTCCGTGCAGTCATTCCAAAGTTATCATTTACCGCGAGGTTATAATGCACTTAAGAGTATATGGTCAGGCTGCACCACAAACAGCATCAGAGGAGGTACTCCGAACGCTGCAGAGGGGCTCTGCTCATGTAGGTGCACCCTCACATAAAAACCAAGCACTCTGCCTTCAGGATTGTTAAGGCCTGCCATAGGAGTGACTTATAGGTTTTATATGTGTGTGCAATGATAGTGATATAGGTAGCCTATACCACAGTAAGTGGTGCAAGCACACCCTTACCCAGGCTGCAGTAGCAGACCTGTGGTGCCATTTTGGAGTGCTTTCCAGGGGTGGCATAATACATGCTTCAGCCCCTGGTAGGCCTCTGAGGTACCTATGCCCTAGGTACATAGTATACCATATACTAGGGGCTTATAAGGCACTCCAGAATACAATTAGATATGTACATGGAAACCATTTTAGAGAGGAAGCAGCTAGGCTGTGGTCCTGATTAGCAGGGCCACAGCCAGACTAAGGTCGAAAAACAGTGAAACACCAGCAAAAGGTGGGGGTACCCATGTGAAGCCGATCCTACTCCTACATGGACCATCTAGTTTCTGGCAGTAGAGTGCACCCCGATTAGGGCCTTCTGTTCAAGGAAGAGGAAGAAGCCACACCCTCAGATTCTGGACGTTCCAAGTGTCCTTCAACATATGTAACCTTCCTCACCTCCCCCATAGTCGATTGCCGGATAAGATGCAAGCATAGGTTCTTTAGTCTTAGGATGGGATTAAAATCCGGCAAGTGGAAGCTGTAGAATGTAAAATACTGAATAGTTTCTACAGAGACCACACAAAACAACAATTTATAATGCACTATTCAGAGACTGCAGACCTCTTGTGGAAGCGTTTAAAGCTATACTACAAAAAAAGCAAGAGAAAGTATCTAGTTTTTAGAAGAAGGCGGTCGGGAGTTTATTCTTAATCGTACCAGAAAATGTGGGGTCATTCAATCCAGAATTAATGCCATCTTAATCAATATGTAGGTACAGACAAGTTCATTTTTATAACAGTGCATGATGTTCCTAGACTAGGGGATGAGGGCTTTGTCGCTACACTAGACTTACAGCATGGGTACTTCCACTTGCACCTGAAACACAAAAATATATACGTTTTGTAGTAGGAGGCAAGTAGGCAGTGCGATTGGTTTCTTGTTCAAACTACTATAATAAAGCTCAGCACTCACTGTTTCCTAAAATGCCCGTCCGTGATAGCAGTGAAGCTACATAGAACTGATAGATATATATCCAAAATAAGACATTGGGTTGTGCTAGGCCATTTCTTTTCAGCAGTATATTGCCATAAACATGGCAACATGACTTTTTATACTTGTTGAACTTAACAGTTCATAGACCAAATCTTCACCATTCACCGGACTGTGTAGCCTATATAAATATGGTGAAAGCAATGACCGCACTGTCCCAGTAGACGATTGTGGCATTCGAGTAGACCATTAAGCCATGCTACGTATCCAACAAATATGGTTATTTTGAAGGAGCCCACATCCGGTCTCAGAGAACCATCTATTGTCTCAGACTGCTCAGAACTCTGTGGCACTGATCAATTAGGCTACACTAGTGGCACACTACTTGTCCTGAAAGGGCAGTACCACAGACACTTAATTCCATAAATGGGGAGAGAAATCACAACATTATGCACATAGTTTTCTGATGTATACTTCTAACTGCAGTGGGAACAACAGAGACATACCTGGTGGTCTGTCACATCTGCTTATGGCATCCTTTGCAGGGCTTCAAACCTGTAGTTTTAGGCGAAGACATGTCCCTTACTCGCTGTATAAAATGTTTTTTAAAAAGTTCTCCAGGATTGAATCTTTCATAGATTCACATGCTTGAATATTCCCCGTCGTTGAGGTTGGGAGTCCCTCTGTAATTATAGCTACTAGTATAAAGTCTTTCATTTTGTGGCACGATTGGAAGGTATCCATGCTACGTGAGAGAGAATATCAATGAGGTGAGTGACTGAAGGGGAGGCGGGTGGGCCGCATGTGAATCTATGAAAGGTATACTGGAGAACCACAGTGTACAGGTAAGTAACTTGTTTTTTCTCCAGTATTGAATCTTTCATAGATTCACATGCTTGAATATCCAATTCCAAAAATTCTTTATTTCGGTCGTATAGACCATAAAAGATGCAATGAAAACATTACAAACATTAAAACATTATTAAAATACATTTAAATAAAAACGACTCTCCCAGCGAGGAATGGTTTAAAATTGCATTTAGAATGTTCTTTAAAAAGTTCAGGGGGCTTCAGACAATTTTTTTCTTTCTGATCAGCCATATGGCCATAAGAAATTTGGAAACAGCAAACACAATGTGGCCCAGGGTACTAGTTTTCAAAATCCTGTATGCTTGCGCATACTCTCTGAACCCCAGGTTCTTACAGAGTGGTGCTATCCAATATTTTCTGGGCCTTTGGTATGCAGGGCACACAAACAAGATGTGGGGGTCGTCTTCCACATGGTTGTTACAGCAGGGACAAGTTTTATCGCCCCCATTTGTCCACTTCGAGGTGTATGAATTAATAGGTAGTGTGCTATGCCTCCATTGAACAAACAGTTTCCTTGCCAGGATGGGAAAGATAAAATCCATAAAAGGTTCGAAAACATAAGAATTTTTGGATTCTAAAAATCGCAAGGTTAGGGTGCCGCTATTTTGAGCGTCCATCAAATGTGCAAGGGACCTGGCTTTGTAGATTTGTGCCAGAGCTTTGCGCGAGATTGTACGGCAGCCTCGTGCAGGGTCCTCCCACAGGACACGGAGGTTAATGGCAGACAGTTCGTTTTCCACAAAGGTGAGCCAGGGGATTTTGCCACTGGAGTTTAAGCTCATGACATGGGTGAGATCCTCCCTATAATGATGGAGTTCGTCCGTAGACCAGAGCCTGTGCCAGAACTTCACTGGCTTAGACACAAGCTCCTCTGCAATAGGGGGGAGACCCATGTCCATTCTTAGAGGCTGGAGTGGCGTGGCACTTGGAAGGGCTAGAAGGCGCCTTAGAAAGCTATTTTCCACTATTGATAGGCCCTTCACCGTTTTATGTCCCCATAGCTCACTGCCATACATGGCCGCAGCCTTGGCCTGGGTCTTGTAAGTTTCAAGGGCCGGGCTTATGGGCTTGAAGGAAGAAGTGTTAGCCACTTTCAGGATTGCACCCGACAGTTGGGATAATTTGGCCTTGGATCGTACTATCTGTCGATCCCATGCCAAGTTCTACTGCAGTGTGACCCCCAGATATATGAAGGTGGACACCCTCTCAAGGCTAGTGGTCCCCAGGTTAGGATTGGGCCTAGTTTTAGTTGGTGGGTTGAAGATCATGAACTTGGTCTTCTCTGTGTTCACCTCCAACCCATGCTGATGACAGAAAAGACCAAATCCATCCAGGATCCTCTGGATCCCCATGGGGGATTTTGAAAGGAGGAGGGTATCATCGGCAAACATGATTGCCGGTACCCTCCTACCTGCCAGACAGGGGGCGTCGTTGTCCTTGACGTTTTCCAGGTGTGAGATGACGTTATTGATGAATAAACAAAACAGGGTCGGTGCCAGGACACAACCCTGCCTCACACCTCGACACACAGGAAACCTGGATGAAAGTCTACCATCTTTCCCACACCTAACTTGCGCATAGTTGTTCTCATGCAGCCTGGCCAAGATGTTAAGTAGCTGGGGGGGGATTCCTAACTTTTCCAGCACCTCCCAAAGTTTCCTGCGCGGGACTAGGTCAAAGGCTGACCTCAGATCCACGAAGACCATGTACAATCTCCCGCCCTCGATCCTCACCGTCTTCCAGTAGAGGAGAACTAGGCGGAAGATCTGGTCCATGGTCGACGTGTTTCTCCTGAAGCCAGCCTGCAGGGGACTCAAGATGTCATTTTCCTCCACCCAGTCTAATAGATTGTTCAGAATAAGACGCGCAAAAAGCTTTTGGGGAACATCTATCAGGCTAATAGGCCTATAATTTACAGGACTCAAGGGGGACCCTTTCTTATAAATCGGGACTATTTCAGCCCCTAACCAAGAGGAAGGGATCGCCATACCTCCCAGAATAGCATTGAAAAGGACAAGAAAGTACGGGGCCCAGATGTCAGGGTGGTATCTGAACAAATCACCGGGTAGCTTGTCCAGCCCCGGTGCCTTCCCCAGCGCTAAGCCCTCCAGTGCTAGCTTCACCTCCCCCAGGGAAAATTCCAAGGCCACATCTGGCAGACAGGGGGACTCCACCACCATCCCTTCCGGCCAGAGAGTGGTTTCTTGATATAGTGACCCAAAATGAGCCTCCCAAATAGAGGGGGCAATATTGGGTTCTACTGCGGATAACAGATCCCCTGTTCCATTGTTTACCAGAGCCCAAAATTTCCTAAAGTCTTTGGATTTAAGGGCTTCAGACAGGTCATGCCAATGACTCCAATCCCACTCTGCCCTTGCGTTGGCCAGTACTAACTTGTACCCCCTCCTAAGGGCAGCAATCTTCACCTTATCACTACCCTCTTTAATTGCGGAAAGAAGCTCGGACTTAGTTTTCCTGCAAGTGGAGGTGTACCAAGTCGGAGCACGAGTCTTTTTCCTTCTAGTAGGCAGGGCCGGATTGAAAACATCTGCAAGGTCCCTTACTAAGGCCTGGTGAATGTCAAATAGTCTCTCATTGTAATCTGAGGGTCTAGATTGGTTAATGAGAGCATCCACCTCCTGGAACCTAGGGAGTGCAATACCATAGAGGTTTTTTAAAGCTTCTTCTTTGTCAACTAGCTTCCCCCATTTCACTCGGCGCCTACTTGTAGTGAGTAATATGTCTCCCTGGTCGATTGCAAGGTCGGTAGTTAGCATCCCTATGGCAGGGGCTGGATGCTGGATCTCCAAGAGAAGGGAATTGTGGTCACTATCTGTCCTCGGGATCACTCTAAAATCTAAGACTTTGGGCCACAGGGAAATATCTATAAAAATGTAGTCCAACCTTGACTCATGGCCCTTTTTGTTGAAGGTGCACACCGAAGGAGTGTCGGAAGGGGTGCGCCCATTACACGCCCTCAGTGCAAAGTTCAGGGTGAGAGAGGTAAGTTGTACTGCCAACGGAGACCAAGCTTTGGGGTGAGGTGATGAGGAAGGAGAGACTCCCCAATGGTCGTCCTCGGCAGTAAAGGCACCCTCCATTAGGCCCTCCAGGGGTTCAAAGTGGCAGTTGAAATCTCCTCCCATCACTATTTTCAGGTTACCTGTCAATTGCCCTAAAAAATATGAGAGATCAGCTAGGGTGGGGGATTCTTTACCCACAGCGACTGGTCGAGAGTAGACATTAACAATAGCCCATGTACTTTTGTCAGGCCATCTGAGGAGCACACACTGAATGTCCGGTGAAAGTGTGTCCATTCCATCCACCTGACACCCAATGTGGCTCCCCACCCAGATTGCTAAACCTCCCGAAGGTCTCCCTCTCCCATTCGATTTTGCCGGGAGTTCAAAAATGTCATATCCCCTCCTGAGCTGTGGTACCCTAGCCCATGTCTCTTGGAAGAGGAGTATGTCACTTTTGCTGACCAAAATTTCCCACTCCGGGGTATCCACCTTACTTGAGATGCCAGCTACATTCCAGGACAGGATGGTCAAACCTGAACCTTGGAATTGGGGACCTTCTTCACTTAGTGCAGACGGGATGTCTTGTGCAGAATTACCCAAGTCACCCAAGCCAGTGGTAATGGGCGACCGAGTGGGTAATTCAACAACCTCCACCAATTGCGTTACAGCAACAGTTAATGTGTTTGGTGGATCCTCATCTAAAGCTTGTGTGCTTGCCAGTGTGGTCCCCCCGTCATTTGCATGGGCCAGGCACCTTTTTTTATTTACGGGAACAGATGTACCTTCCCCCCCGAATGTAGACCCATAGGCAGAATTTATTGGGTGTTGTGGGATGTCCCCCCTTATTGGTCAATCTACTAGGTCCAGACAGGAGAATCTATTCTGAAGGACAAAATTACCATGGGCGGGCAATGAGTTGTGCTTGGGTCTGTACCGTGAGCCATCTACGGCAAAGCCCACTCTGGTCCAACTCTGTTCCCTCCCCACTACTAAGTTGGAAACATTTGGGTAGAAATGCGAGAGAGACACTACGTCTATGTTTGATTTGTCCGGCCTTACCAGCCAGTTGCAGATGTAAGGAGCAACCAGTGGGCTTTTAAAACTAGTTATGATACAGTCACCTGCCCTGTTTTTGGGGGTAATTCCAATCCATGGGATCCTTCTGACCATTAGCACATCACCGTTGATGTTAGGAGGGAGGGGCCTATTAATATTAAGCCAACTAATTACCTTGTTACGAAGTGAGTCCTGTGGCTCTTTGGTGTCACCAGTGAGCTCAGGAACTCCCACCATAATCGCTGTGTAGGGCACAGCCTCAGGGGGCAAATTAACCGCCCTGCGCCTAGTGTTAGGACTAATGGGGCTACCAGTATATGCATTATTAGCTCGCCCCCCACTCATTGGGAGGGGTAATGTTGGTTGCTTAGATCTTCTGGGTGCCGGGACAGGGGGCCTAGACATATGTAAAGAGGGCAGTGGGGGAGCATGACTACCTGTAACACTATCTTGTGCCCCAACCGGGACCTGTATGCTTGTTCCAGCAGTAGATGGTCTAGTCGCTGCAGGATCCCGGGGAGCCGTCTGTGCACTTGGACCCAACCCCCTACTAGGACTATTCCTGTTATGTGCATCTTCTATAGCCTTGAGTCTAGTAACTATGGAATCCAATTTTACAGACAGGGGCTCCAACATGCTCCTAAGGATATCCCTAAAAGAGCCAATCAGAGCCTCTGTCGCATTTAGAGGATCTCCGCCGAATATAAACGGGCCAGAACACCCAGGTACCACTTTGGCTAATGGCGAGTCTGATTGATCAGACCCAGTTCCCGGGGAGGAAACCACGGGAGGAGCCGGGATGTCTGAGCTAACATCTAATGTGGGGTTGATTTTATCCACTTTGGCCCTTTTTGCCCCTCTGAGTTTCCTTAACCTTTTCCTTTTCGGAGGATGGTCGACTCTACTACCTACGGAGTCTGTTGGCGCTGCAACTTGCCCTTCATCCTGCATCTTAGGCATTTCCGCACAGTTGATATACGGAGTGGTCTCCACCGCCCCCGAGGGACACAGAGACTCACTATCCCTCCGTAGATTAGACGGAGTCCTAAGTTGTTGAAGGACTGTCTCGATTGTCTGATCGATACTATCCATGAGAGATAGATGGGTGGCGTCAAAGGGTATGGGAGTACTAACATCAATGGATGAAGAGTCCGAGGGGACCATTGAGACTGAGACATTTTCTAAGTTTACCTCAAGAAGAGTGTCTGATGCTGTGCGACCTTTACTGGCCGCAGCACTAGTCTTCGGAAAGAATTTGTCCAGTGTGCTAGAGCACTGTTGGGCAGCCTTACTCCTGGATACTCTAGTAGCCATGGCGAGAGGAACAGTCAAAGCCGCAGGCTGATGGAGTGTGGTACAGAGCCTTAAGACAGGGACAACGTTAGAGGGGGGGCCCGGTCCGGACTCTGCCGGCCTCTAACGGCCTAAAACGGCCCGCTCTTTGCCCGGTCTTCGCCCGCTTCCTCGTCCGCGCGCGTCCCGCGTACGCGTTCAAGGCGGAGTTAAAGTAGGGGAGGAGAGAAGGGGGCGGGAAGAGGAACCAGGTGCGCGCGGTGGACGGCGCAAGCACTTCTGGACCTCGCAGTCCCGCTCCCTGTGCAGGTGGCGTCTAAGGCACTCCCCCAGCCGAGGTTACCGAGCAGAAATGCTCCCAGGTCACACCAAGGGTTTTGTGAAGGGCTCCGCTGCAGTTAATGCCCCAAAAACGGCCAGAACACTGTCCACAGTTCTTTCCGCTGCACGAGCGGCACCCGCGCCAGCGGGGGCCGCGAGGAGTTATATGCACCACCAGAAGGATCCAGGGAGGTCCGAGGGAGAAGGGGGCGGGAAGAGGAACCAGGTGCGCGCGGTGGACGGCGCAAGCACTTCTGGACCTCGCAGTCCTGCTCCCTGTGCAGGTGGCGTCTAAGGCACTCCCCCAGCCGAGGTTACCGAGCAGAAATGCTCCCAGGTCACACCAAGGGTTTTGTGAAGGGCTCCGCTGCAGTTAATGCCCCAAAAACGGCCAGAACACTGTCCACAGTTCTTTCCGCTGCACAGGCGGCACCCCGCTATTGATATTGAATATCAATAGTTAGCAGTATACCGTTAAGGAAGGACATTGAAGCATTGGAAAAACTCTATGCGGAGGCGGGTAACATACAAAGGTATTTATGCATCTGTAGTGTACAAAATTCACAAAGAAACAAACTTTATAAATAAATACCTCCACGCTCACCTTATTGAAATAGGTTTCGAAGTATTGCTTGGTCCACAGCAGCATCCTTGTTAACGCCATCCAGACAGTAATGTCTAGTGAAGGTATGCGTGGTAGACCATGTGGCTGCTCTGCATATGCCCGACAGTGGTGCTCCTGCTAACAGAGCTGCTGAGGTTGCAACGCTTTTGATAGAGTAGGTGTGTACCTTGGATTCTAGTGGTTTTCCAATACTTTCATAGCACAAAAAAGTAGCTAAAGTGACATGGGTTTCAACAGTTACTTTGAGGCTGGGTGGCCTTCCTTCAGAGATGCAAATGCCACTAGGAGTTGGCACGATTATCTGAATGATTTAGTCCCTTTCAGATAAAATTTAAGGCATCTCTTGAGATCAAGGGTGTGAAGCGATCTTGCTGCTTCGTTGGGTTGTTGCGCAGTACGACTGCCCTTCCTAAAGTGCATGTAGGGCTCCTGCAATGTAAATGCTTGTATCTCGCTAACACGACTGGCAGATTTGACACCAGGAGAAGTGCTGTTTTCCTTGTAAGGTGCTTTATGTCAGCTTTATGAAACGGCTCCAAATGTTTTCTTATTAACTGTGACACAGCCGCATTTAGCTTCCATGTTATCGGTGGTTTTCTTATCGGTGGAAAAGCTCTAAATGATGCCTTCAGGAATTCTTTTATTAAGCAATCTGACAATTTCTTATTGTGAGAGCATCTGTATCTGGAAATTGTTGAAAGGTGAACTCAAATAGAACTGGCTGAGACAAGACCTAGCTAATGAGAGAAGATATGGCAGGATTTGTGAAGCCTCCAAAAAGAAAGGTTGACAGCTGTGCACCAGTGACAAAATTGTATCTATTTTGCTTCGTAGGATTTGTTTGTAGAGTCTACTCTAGCTTTTGCTAAGATGTCTCTGCATTGCTGAGAGATATCTCACTGATGGAATTCATAATATTCAGGTTCCAAGCCGCTATATTTAGAGATTCCGGGTTAACATGTATGAGCAGCCCAACATCTCGGTAGAGCAATCCCAGGATTGGTCTGAGTTGAGTATGTTGCTGTTAAGACAATAGAAGCAGATCCATATACCAATATTGTCTCGGCCATGCCAGGGCTATCAGGATGATCCTGCATGGCTGTTGTTTCAGCTTGTGAAGTATCTGTGGAATCAAAGGTATCTGCTGGAAAGTGAACGTGAACATGCCCTCCCAAGACATCTGGAGCCCGTTCACCCACGATCCCTTATGCGGGAACTCGTTTGCATAGTGCTGGCATTTTTTTGTCTGAGTTGCGAAAAGATATAAGGAAGGAGTTCCCATTTGTAGAAGAATTTCTTGAGTTGGCTGCCTGTCAACTCACACTCGTGACAATTCTTCAGCGACTTGCTTAGTTCATCAGTCCATTGGCTTTGTAAGCCTTGATTATGTCCCATCTTCAGGGTGATCTTGTTTAGGCACTAGGTCCAAATTTCCTGAGCTTCCCTGGATAGAGGGCCTGACCTTGTACCTCCCTGTTTGTTTAAGGAAAACAATGTTGCCATGTTGTCTGTGCGTATTAGAACAGCTGACCCTTGAAGTCTTGACAAGAAGGCTTCAAGGCCAAAATCTACTGCTTTCAGTTCCGGGAAGTCAATATGGTTCTCTTTCTTTGTCTGGCAATTTTCCACTCACTTACAGATCTTGGAGGTGTGTTCCCCATCCCTCCATTGATTCATCGATTGTCATAATGAGCTTTGTGGTCTTGAGTAAGAATGTTGACCCCTATTCGATGTTTTCTCTTTACGTCCACCAATGTATTGCTTACACCATCTCCAGCTTTATCTGGACCATGTCGTCGAACAAGTCCCTGTCCTGTGTCCTTTGCCTGTCCAGTTGTTCTTCTAGAGGCCTCATGTACAGCATGCAGTTTGTTAGGAGAGGAATGTAAGAAGATACCATTCCCACGAAGGATTTAGATTTCCTTACAGAAATGGACCTTTATTGTGACAAAGAAGATCCCAGCCTAATCTTTGTCACTCTCTCTTCTGTTGGATACATCGTGCAGATGTTTGTATTCATGACGGCTCTCGGAAAAGTTATCGTCATTTGTGGGATTGAACTGAATTTCTCCTTGCTTATGTGAAGGCACAGGTTCTTGAATAATTGTAGGCACATGCTTGTGAATCCTTTGCAGCCCTTTAGGAGTATGCTTTTATTAGCCAATCGTCTAAGTAGGGATACACGTGATGTCCACTCCATCTGAGGTAAGCTGCTGTTGGGGCCATGCATTTGGTAAAAATTCTTGGGGCGCATTTTAGCCCAAATGTTAGTACTCTGAACTGGTAGTGACTTCCGGCCATCTAGATTCTGAGATATTTTCTGTGCCTCACATAAATCTGAATGTGGAAGTATGCGTCCAGAAGATCTAACGATGTCATGTGATCTCCTTTGTTCAGGAAGTGAGTGATGTACTGCAACGTGATCATTCGAAAGTTTAGTTTTTTTGAGATATTTGTTGAGCATCCTAAGATCTTAACCTTGTCTTTCTTTCGCATTCTTTTTCCTGGGGAGAAAAAGGTTGGAGTAGAAGCCTGGGTGTCTGCCACCTTGAGGGACTTCTTCTTTTGCTCCCTTGGAAATCAGAGACTGAATTTCCTGTTTTAACTGTCGAAGGTGTTGTTGTGCCTGTCTGAGAGGCAGATAGGAGGTTTCTGGATAAACTCAAGGTTGCGAACATACTTTGATAGCCAAAACCCACTTGTCTGAAGAGAAGGATGTCCAATTTTTGTAACGATTGAAAACAACTGAAGTGGAGGCATTGAGGTGACCGCTTATTCTTTTGTAATTGCTTTCTATAAGATTCTTGACCTTTTGTTGCAGCGGCAGCCCTTCTTCAACCTGTCTGCCGGGTGTAAGCTGAGGTCTGGGATGGTCTGTACTGTTGAGAAAACAGCAACCAATAGCCATGTGCTTGCTGATGATATGGTGGATATTTACATGGTTGGTATTCACCCCGAAATGAGTATTGTCCTCTTCCTCTACCACCTTGAAATGATGAGAATCTATTTTGTCGGAGTGTAACTAAGGCATGAGCAGTCTCTGTGTTGGCCTTGATTGGTTGCAGAGTATAATCGATATGTTTACCGAACAAGGCATCTCAGTTATAAAGCATGTCTAATATTTTGGATTGGACTTCCGGTTGAAAACTGGTTGCTCTAAGCCAACCCTGCTGTCTTAGCACTGCTGCCTGTCATCTGCCTGAAGCCTGTGAGGGTCACATTTATTGCCGTATCTATCATGTCTGATGATGTTCTTTCCCCTTCCTGCTGGATTGTCTTGGCCTCTTGATTATTTTCTTCCGGCAGGGACCTAGGTCTGACCACATTTGATGATCGTAGCTACCCAATATGGCTAGGGCATTGGGTGCTCTTCTTGTGGTCGCTGCCATTGCTGAGAATCTTTTATCAATGTGGTTCAGCCTCCTGCCCTTTTTGTTGAGCAGCTTAACATGGTGCCATAGGACTCTTGGATCTTCATTGTGCCGCTGCATCACAATCGAATCAGGCTGAGGATGGCCTATCAGGCAGGCTGGTGTGTTTTCTGATGCTTTGTAATTTTTGTCCAGCCTCTTTATCACTGCGGCTACTGTAGAGGGGTTTCTCACAGCCTTCAGTCTTTCATTCCAAATATGGTCAACAATTGAAATGGATCATATAGATTTTTATGTTCGATTCTTTAAAATCCTATAAGAAGCACTTGCCTGTTGTGCCAACATTGGTAGGTCAATGCACTTTTCTGCTCTTTCAATAAGTGCATGGAACCCTCCAATGTTGTCAGTGCCTGGAGGTGGTGTTGATGCTGATATGGGGGTAAAGTAGTCATCCCATTTGTCGTTACCTGTAGTCATGTGGTACTGCAGTATTTCCCCCTCTTCAGGCTCCTCATCATTCCAATAATCCACATAGTCATCGTGTATGGTTCCAACTATCTTGGTTGTGGTATCTCAACCTACTGCACCCTCGTAGTTGGCGGAGGTGGCAGAGGTTCTAATTGGGGTGTACCTGCCATCTCTGCCTTTCAAGGCGTGACCGTCTTTAGGAGGGAACCTTCTATGATAGTCCTGCAACATCATGCAAAGGTCCGTCACCAACGCCATGGGTATTTGCTTTGTTGGCTCCAGTGATTGTTGTGCCTCAAAGCAATCTTAAGCCTCAAACTCCATGAGGTCTTCATAATTCTTTCGCAGTTCTTGCTGTTCTTAAAGAAGAAATCCGTTTCAGTGTCCTGGGATTCTTACTCCTAGACATCTGAATCTTGATATTTCACATGTAGTTGAGATGGACTGGTGGTATCGCCAAAAAGCACGTCTTCATCCTCTGCGTCCCCCGTTTCAGGAAGGCGCACTGGCAACGGCGAAACCTTACGAGACTATTTTAATTCTGACCTCAAAACTGATTCGGCAAAGGCTGCCGCCGTAGACGGTGAGCAGAATGGTGTATTCTGTGTCGTCACAGTCCCAAAACGCAGTATCAACTGAGTTGTCGTCGGTGCGCCCATCAACAGTGTATGATAGTAGAGGCAGAGTGCGCGCTGACAGTGGTCCCATCGTCGAATCTTGCCGTCAACTAACTGGTCTTCGAAACTACTGTAGCCACAGACTAAGTGGAAGACTGTGATCTTGGGTGTTGTCGCCATAGACATTCTAGCTATTGATAAGGTTGTCATCGGATTAGTCAACGGTTTAGTCATCGATATGACAGACTTTTCAGAGGCATGCATTTTGATGTTGGCCGAGGGCAATGCCTTTCAAAAGGCGTTGATCGCTCAGAAGCTGACACTTTTTTTAACCTTTTTCTCCTGATTGAGAGAAACCACCTTAACTGCTACCAATTTCTGTTTGTCAATCTTTTTTAGTGTCTTTATGGGTGGTTCAATAGCGTCCTTATCCTATCTGACTTTTTTGAGGCCCTTTGGTCTAAGGGCAAGGTCCTTCATCTCCAGAGTCTGGAGTTTCTGAAGCTTTTATCCTTTGGAGACATAATAAAAGCCTTGCCTCTCTATTTTTAAGGGTTTTGTATGAGAATGTTCTGCAGTGCTTGCAGTCCTTGTGGTTTTGGTGGGGGGTGCAGGCAGTATAAGCACTCTTTGTGCGAGTCCTCAGGGAAGATCCGCATCTTTGCACATGTCTTACATGGGCAAAATAACCCCTGCTTTGACCCCTCTGACATGTTGGCAGAATGTGTCCGATATGGAGATGGATAGAATAGTATGAAATAAGTTCACCTGGAGATCGCTTTCCCCATTAAGGATGTGATGAGGAAAAAAATCTGAGCAGAGCTCAGGGAGACTCCTTTTCCACAGCATGAGGTCAGAAATCTGAGGTATGAAGCCACTGCACAGGAGAGAAATGTCCAAGCTCTGTTCTGTTCTGATGAGTTGACATTTGGTCCTGTACAAAACAATGTGGATTGCTACTCAATCTTATGTGGAAATGCAATAATAATAGACATAAATGAAATATTTTATATTACTAGCTATAATTACCAAGGGACTCATGTCAACGACTGGGAATATTCAAACTTGGGATCTATGAAAGATATCAGTACTGGAGAACCACAGTGTACAGGTAAGTAACTTGTTTTTTCTGCCAAAAGATTAAAAACAAGGGAGCAAGCTGCCGATTCATATTGTAAGGCATGGAAAGAAAAGAACTGAAGTTAGTGCCTAGTGGTGGCAGTTAGATGGGGTTCCGAAATAATTTCCAGGATGGAGACAATGTGGAGCCACAATACAAAACCTTATGGCATGCAAGGGAATTGCTGAGAAAAAGCTCTGGATCCAGTCTAGCACCTGGAATATTCACAAGGTGAAGAATCTGTGGTTCAATAACTTATCCACCAGAAAGATAGTTACTGAAGGTTAAGCAACTTGTTCTTTGAGGGTCCCTGCACTCTGTGTTAATATTAGACTTCAATGTAGATACGTACGATGCAGAACTAGGGCTATAATGAAGTATCTATTTCTTTTTTTGGACTTGTTCGCAACAAAGGAAAGCCCGTGCCCCTATTACACATCTGGATACTTGCCATCTTTGCGAAGTTGCAATGTGCTATGCATAAACTTCCTTTGACCCGCTTCCCTGGTCCTTGTCACACCACAGATGTTTGGGAAATGCAGGCTCTCAAAAATGGCCTGAATAATAAAAGCACCATCTTGGTTCTCACATTCAATGAATGAATTACACAAATCACAGAGGAAAATGCAGACACAACTTCTAATATTGCTACTTCCATTTTTCAGTAAACCAAGGTCTTGATTGGGAGAATGGACACTAAACTCCTAGAGTTAGAGTTTTTGAAAATTCCCCCTGTGTATATATTCTTTAATGATAGAAGACCAACTAACATAAGAGATTACACATCAAAGTAGACCTCATTGAGTTTCTTGGTACAAGACCTTTTGTTTTTGTGCTCCTTTTCAAATTATTTGAGAATGCCAGGCAGGACCAGAAAAGGAACCCGGTGTGAGCATCCTATCCTGTGCTAAGACCAGGTCACCTAACACTGTGACTTAAGTAGCCCCAGTTCATGACTCCCCTTTTGGTGAGATGAAAGAAATAGCAGTACCATCCAAGACAATTTCTTCATTTTACTGTTCCCTCTGCGCCATAGAATGAAATATTTCCTAGCTATCGTAACAGTTTTATTTCTATTAAAGACTTGGAGGGAAGGATTATGCTGTTCTTTTTTTCATTTTATTGGACAGCAGCCATGTTGACTTTCAACAATAACAAGCAGAAAACTTAACTTCCCATAACCCTTGGGAAACTCAGTCGTTATCAAAGAAGTTCATATCCAATCAGGAACCGCTTGTCCCTTGTCCTCTTCTTCCTGTGACCAAGCCAACAGTGGAAGTTCCTCGCTCCTGTTTGGAAGAGTCTGTTCCTGTAATTCAGAGAGCGCTAATTAACCTGAGAAAAAATATTCCCCAACGCTGACAGCAGGGGAAATTTTATCAAACAATATAGCAAATAGTTATCCAAAGACTTCATACAAACTCAGAAAGCTTTACTTACTCCAATAAACGGATTCAATAACCTGGGTGCCTCGTCATTCATGAGGGTTGGCTAATCCTCGCCTCCAACTCCTTAATAGAAGTGTAACTTTCTGTTACGATAGCTAGGAAATTTTTCATTCTATGTCAGGACCTGGCGGCGAGGATTATGCTAGTTTACAGCTTATCCGCCACTAGGGTCTCAATGGAGGAGACTGGTTTGAAACAAATATGTTGAAGGTAGAATCAGAAGACCAGTTCACTGCGTTCAGGATATCCTCAAAGCGGGCTCCTTAGGCAACAGGTTTTGAGGTCATCACACTCGAGCGGAGTGCACACCAAAAACCTTGGTGTAAATCACTGTTGCAGGGATTCTGCTCATGCACAGAACTATGCGCAGGAAACCAGGACCTCAGTGAATTGTGGTGTACCAAAAAACTCACCTCAGTACCCAGAACCCCTATCCGACTAGCATCAGTGTCTCATTCGTTCTCTGTATCATCTCGAAGCTACCAATGATTAGACAACCCAGAACAAGCGACTTGGAGTACTCTCAGGAATGGTGGGAATCAAACACCTTTTCATTATTATTCTCATATCAGTCCACAACAAGAGTAATCAGAGACACAGTAAAGTTTAAAATGTTTATTTTTAACTACGTGCCCTAAGATGCAGTACTTTGGCTAACATAAACCGACAAATGATTAAAAATAAAACCATCAGCATTGTTACAATACCATCGAAAATGAAGGGAGAAATCATGTTCTAAATGATAGTGGAATATAGCCACCCTCCCTTCACAAGTAAGCTAGTATTATGAAACCAATAGAAGGTCTCTAGGTTTGAATGGGGATCCCCATACCATAAATATCAGCTTAGGTGAATCACATTACAGGATCAGCTCTGCTCTGTGTCTGGAAAAGGTCTTCTTCAAAGTGTCTGAATCATGCATGCAAAATGCAATATTAAAGGCACCCGAGTTTCAGATATTTGCAGCTGTGTGCGTGTTATGGCTAGAGTGTGGGCCGATCAACATGAATTCAAAAGCATACATTGTTATTTGACCTTGACGGCTTCTGCACACAGTGTTCAGACTAAGATCGCGGTGCACGTCTAGGGATGTGAACAACAGACCGTTCTCGTGTGAAGAAAAAGTAAGCAAGCAATTTTTCGCATAACAGCTACCTGTGGTGTCGTGTGCAAAAGCAGCAAAAGTGACAAGATGGCGTTTTACATCTAAGACGCTTATGCTAACATAGCAATGGGTGTACATGGAACTCCGTCTCCACTACTGCTTCATGCATGATCCACCTCACCCATCTCCTGATAGTTGGTGAAGAGACTGCACGGAAAGGCTTCCTCAAAGCAATCAATAGTTTCTTCTCTATGTGGGGATGAAGCTCCTCTGTCATAATCTCATAGGTTTTGATGCACCTGACAACGCACAATTTGGGTACATCCGGAAAGGCAGAATATAAAATTACCCTGGAATGACTTTTAGTCTGTCTTGCGATGTGGAATGTTACTCTATTCGGAGAGTAAAAAATTTCCCCATAATATCCAGAGCCCTAATAGCTGACATCATCCGACAGGAAATCAAGCGCAGCAGAATAGCCAGTTTAGCCGATAACTTTTTCCGGGAATGATATCTGTCACTTGCCATGAGGAGGGGAGGTTTAAAACTTTATCTAGGTTCCGGAGGTAAGTATAGTCTGATGCAGCAGAGGAATGTCTTCACCAGAGGATGCTCTCCCACTGTTGAACCTACAATCGCTATGTGGGCTGCGGAAATCGCAGATCTAAAAGTATTGACCGATCCGTATGCCATTCCTCCTGCCACTTAAGAGGCTAAAAAATTCAGGACATGAAGTGTCTGCCCTTACAGGATCCAGACTCCGTTGCAGACACCAACCCACCCATCGAGACCAGGCTGAACAGTACCTCTTCACTGTGCCGTCCGCCTAAGCTCAAGAGAGGTGGTCTGTAGTGTGTTTCCATCTGCCTGGGACTAGCTATCTTAACCTCTAATCCTCCGCGCCATCAGCTGGAGGTTGCCACTCATCACCAGGTGATGGGGGTTCCCTGACGGATCGCTCAGAAGATGAGGATACTGTGTAGATGGGTTGGAGAAGCCCAAGAAAGTTCCATCAGAACTGGAAGCCACGCTTGTGACTTCCAAATCTGGGTAACCAACACCACGTGCATCTTCTGTCTGCATCCCTTGAGCAGTCAGTCGCATGATCATAGCGAATGGGAGAAAGGCAGACCGCTGCTACAGACACCATTTCTGTAGGAATGCATTGTTAGCCACTGCTTCCGGTTCCGGTCTCCAGTTGAAGTACCAGGGAAGTTGATGATCGAGTCGGGATGCAAACAGGTCGGTTTTTCATCAGCCCCCTTAGGGAGGAATGGACCGGAAACCTTGCTGGAAGAAGCCTTCTCGGGCTTGAATCCCAGAGATGGCAGGAGTGCCAATCCGCCACTTGGTTGGCTGATCCGAGGAAATGTTCCTCTGTCACCGAAACATGGTGCTCGAGGCAGTACTCCCAAACATTTTTGGCCAGATCTGAGAGGGCTTTGGGCCGTGTACCCCCCTGATGATTGATATAGCTGACTGCTGGTACATTGTCCATCTTCAGCAGAGCGCACAATCGCACATGGTCCCCGGTCCAATGTTTGATCGCAAAGGAGCCTGCCATCAATTCCAGGAAGTTGATGTGCAGGGACTGCTCTGTGGCGGAGCATACTCTGTCAGTGGTGAATTACCCACGAGTCCCCCAAACACGAACCACTGGTGTCTGACTTGATCTCTAGATCTGGTTGTGACCTGAAGATGGTGCGGCCATTCCACACTTCCATATGGGAGAGCCACAACTGAAGCTCCTCCCTGGCCTAGTCTGACAAATGAACGCACTGGGAGTATGTGAGGCCACAGCGAGGAGCAGATGCTTTCAAGTGTTGTAAGGTTCTGAAACAGAGAGGCCCTGGAAAAATGGCCTGCATTGAGGATAACAATAGGCCAACCACCTTTATTATTTGGCGGAGAGAGATTCTCTGTTTTGTCAGAGTTGTCCTCACCTCGTGTTGAATTTTGTCAGAGTTGTCCTCACCTCGTGTTGAATTTTGGCTATTTTCCTGGAAGGAAGGCTTAGCGTAGCCACCACTGAATTGATCACAAACCCCAGAAAGGTGGAGTGCGAAGGGACTAGGCTTGACTTCGCCTGGTTGATAACGAAACCCAGGGACTGGAAGAGCTGCACATCCATTTGTAGGTGGCAGGACAAAGCACTTGGGCATTGGTCCATCAATAGCATGTTGTTCAGCTACACTATCTTATGTATACTGGGTGCCCTCAACCATTCTATCCCGGTTTCAGAACCTTGGTGAAACACCAAGGGGCTGACGACCGGCTGAAAGGTAGTGAGGTGAACTTGAATGTTTGGACCTGCCATTGGAATTTGAGGAAACGCCGGTGTGGTGGAAAAATGGGCACCGTGAGATAAGCATTTTTGAGGTCCAACTGGACCATCCAGTCGTTGGGTCAAAAAAGATCGTAGAGGAGGTGGATACCCTCCATCTTGAAGTGGCGGTCTGCCAGCCACTTGTTGAACTCCCGGAGATTAATCACCGGCGCTGACCACCATCTTGCTTCTTGGCCAGAAACAGATTGCTTATAAACCCCGAGGGATGGGGACTGGAAAGTCAAATTGCCCCTTTTGCCAAACACTCCTGAGTCTCTCACTAAATCAGGGAGGAATTGGAGTTGTCTCCTTCCGCCACAGGTCCATTAAGGTGACTTCTGCGGCGTGACTGCCCTCTGGTGGGGTAGAATCCCCAAAAGCGTGAGAAGTCCTGCCATTGTCCTCGCTGAGAAGATTGGCCTCTGCTGGAGGTGAAGGACGGGGAACAGTCAGCAGAGCGCTGCCTACCATGACCAGCCACGGGGAAAACACAGGCATTCAAAATGTGCTTGACAGTAGATTGGGACCTGTCATATGAGTGGAATGTGGATACGAACTTGCCGAGCTTTTTGACAAATGGGTCGCCAAAGAGCCCCGCTTGCGCCACCTGTCCCGCTTATGAGGTAGCCACTTCCCCTAGCTTGGTATCGATCCTAATGAGTAAGGACCTGCACCTCTCAATTGAGATAGCACAGTTGGCATTACCAAGAAATATAATGGCCTGCTGGATAACTCATCCGGGGGAATTAAGGCACCAGAGGACTTTGCGTCCTCCGCCAAATCAAAAATCTTCACAGGTAGGCCAGTGACATCCATGAGTTTATCCTGGCACGACCGCCAGGAGCGGTCAATGTCCTTCTTAAAGTCCGTAATGTATTTGACCAGAAATGTGGCCATCCACACAACAATGTTGGGCGTGAGTGCCACTTTCCCGTCCAAAGTCGGGCTGGGACCTTCCGCCTGAAGGTTTGTTTCTGACCTCCTGATCAAGGGTAGTACGACTGGTGCGGTCGCACAGGGCGCTGACCTGTGGATGGTGGCCCTGAACTCAGGGGGGGGACACTGTGTTTAGCAATAACTTATGATTGGAGAGATGAGGGGCACTTTTGCCTGGTGGTTGTGTGAGAATCTGTGAGGCAATCATGGGGAGTGGGGGCACCAAAAATGATTGCCGCAGCAGGCGTCACCAGCTCTAAAGCCGGCCTTGGGTGCATGAGGTCTTCGGGATCCAGGAGGTCGGATTGGGAGTCAGAGGGAACCTCAATAGTAGGCTGAGACCCATTAGGGGGGTTGGAAGAAGGTCTCCAGGACCGGTCATGAACGGTGTCTCCTTCTGAATCCATTGGGGAACCATCCGAAGGGGGGCAGGAGGGGAGTTGGGCACTGTCTTGCTGGATTGTGAGAAACCGGTGGGGTTGGGTAAGTTTAGGCGTGTTCATGCCCAAAAACGCCTCTTTTTCAAACGCGTCCTTTTTTAATTATAAAATAAGTTGGTTCCTTCTGTGCGAGCCATCAAAAATTAACATGACACAGTTTCTTTTGATAATTGATCCCCACAAGAGTTGGATAGTCTACAAAACTTTAGTTTAACCTTCTGTCCATTATTTTATGGAATCCTGCAAAGGTTACTGAGGACAAGATTTCTGTTTAAGCCAAAAGTAGATCTGATACCACAGGGGAACGTCACTTTTTTGGCACAGTTCCCTTTTTTGCATTGCCTGGTGCGACTAATTTGAGGGTTGCAGCCGCCATTCTGGTTTCCAAACCACCTGCTCAAAATGTAAATGTTCTAGCCTTTTGCACTTGAGAACTTTTTGTACGAAAGCACTCAGCCACAAAAATTGAGGTCTCACAGCTTATGACCATGTATTAAATTGTATAGTTCACGTACTACTTTAAAGGAGCGCCTCAGAACACCAATGAATGGAGGAAGCAAACTTTTTACGATTGAATGGGCTTCTCAAAGCCAAAATCCCCAGGAAGGTAGACAGACTCTAGCCTTCAATGGTCCATCTTACCTGTATTGTATTGCCTGCATCTGGGGTGCCTGCACTGGGCAAAGCAAAATAATCTAAATGTCTCCATTAATGAAAAATCTTGTCATTCAATGAGTGAGGAGGGAACTTGGAAATATCTTGTACTGGTTTCAATATTAGGTACTTGATTCTTTGCATCATAAAAATTACAAATAGAAGGACAGAGGAAAGAAACAAGCATTAGCAAAGCCAGCAGATCTCTCTATTGAGACCTATTGGCTTTGCCAATGCTGGTCCGCGTCAGTAAAAATCAAAATGTAATGCAGGGCAATATCTGGATAGAAAAAGAAAAAACAAGTCATGACATGATGGCCATATGTTTTACAATGCTACTATTGCCCATGTCATTTTGTAGGCGTACATATGCCTGATGACCTGCGTGTTAAAGTGCCACAACACACATGCGCCTTCTATATAGGTAATGTGGCATTGTATTTATTTGTTTACCAATCCAAGATAGCGGATGCCACATCGCGCTGTAAATTTTTAAGAAATTAAATCGAGTTGAAGTGTCATTTATGCAAGCAGAACAGCTAATAGCAACTGGGAGGTTCAGCTGGGCCTTCCAAG
This sequence comes from Triturus cristatus, assembly GCF_964204655.1. Lineage (NCBI taxonomy): Eukaryota > Metazoa > Chordata > Amphibia > Caudata > Salamandridae > Triturus > Triturus cristatus. Next base: position 325,182,943 of record NC_140592.1, read on the forward strand.
AAAAAATATATATATATATAATAATTACCTACTAGTGGTAGGTAGTTCTAGTTAGGACCTAGTTTCCATAGGAAAGCTTTTTTTGTTTTGCTAATAACTTTAGAGTAGTGTGCTAGTCGCTTCAGCTGCTGTCTGGAAAGTTTTGGGGTGATTTGTCAAGTGGAGGATGACAAAAAGGGGGGGGCCCAAACCACGTTTTCCCCATGCAGTTTTCCATAGGATTTTTAGACCCAATTACAGCCTGAACTGCTGAATAGAATTACACCAAATTTGGCAGAAAGTTAGATCTTGGTCCAAAAAGATTGCTGTTTGTAATTTGGTGTAAATCTGTTCAGTAGTTTTGAAGTTATTAAAGAGAAAAGCTTTATGTATATCTAGACAGACAGTTCCACCGTGGATCCCTCACGATGGAGCCACGAGCCTTGCACCAATAGCAATACTGTGATTGGCTGGCCGTAACCTGAGACAGGAGTTGCGGCGGTCATTATGTCAATCGGGACACAAAGCCCAGAGGGGGAATAAAGTGTAAATAAGATATAAGGGGTCAGGATAGAGGTATCCTGCCCTATGGGACTGATGGGAGGGGTCTGTGAGGGACCCCTCACTAGCAAGAAACTGTCCTCCAAATTATTTTTTTTGGGGTACTCTAGGATCTGCGGATCCACTGCGGTGCAAAGCCGCCCCCCCTTGTGAATCCGCCACAGACCGTGGATCCAGATTCCAATAAAAAAAATACACCCACCCACAGACCCACCCACACAACCACTCACACATCTATAGAGCTACTCACACACCCACTCAGACCCAGAAGGCTGCTCACACACCCACCCCGAGAACCACTCTGACAAACCCACTCATAGACCCACACATGCGTTCACACACCCGTGCAACCACTCACCCACCCGAGACCCCCAAAACTACTCACACACCCACTCACAGCCAGCCACACATGCACTCACACACCCATACAGCTACTCGCGCACCCAGAAAACCATTCACACCCATACAACCTCACATACCCACTCAGAAACCCAGAAAACTACACACACACCCACATACACACTCATACACCCACACCCACACACACATCCATAGAGCCACTCACAGAGCCATTCATATGCACTGACACAACCACTCGCACACCCAGGTTACAAGGATGTGATAGTTAGAAATAGCATTAAAAAAATTAGAAATTCACTGAAAAAAACAAAGATTACAGGGACCTTATAGTTTGGAAATAGCATTAAAAAAAACATAGTAATTGACTAAAAAAGCCAAAGGTTACTGGGACGTCATAGATTGGTTCAGATTTTACACACACACAACCATAGAAATTTGGCAGTTTTAGTTATCTCAAGTAACTATAACTTGGGCCCTAAGGTAACTATAACTCTTTTCCTCGCCATGCACTGCTAATTACCCCACATAGTACATCACTCATGACATTGTTAATATCAGTGCAACTTTTGCAGTGAAATTATTGATGAGAAAACTATGAATGGCGTGGAGGGGTTGAGTTATAGTTACCTTAGGAAATGAAGTATTGTTACTCGAGATAACTAGACCAGCTGAATTTCTATGGTTTTGTGTGTGTAAAAGCTGAACCTAACTAGAACATTCCAGTATCTTTTGTTTTTTTTCCAGTGAATATATATATATATATATATATATATATATATATGTGTGTGTGTGTATATATCTAGATCGGTGGCAGAACAATTGAGGAATGTTTATGGAGAGCAATGGAGTGTAGGCAGGATGAAATCAAGATAAAATAAAAGCCCGACCGAGATAACGGATTAGGGGAAAATCAACACATGAGAGAGAGAACGCACACGGAGTGCAGGTGGAATTCATTGGGGGAAGGAGAAGCACGTGAGGAAGAGAGCAACATGGAGATTGGGGTGTTGGTATTTGGCAGAGGAGAAGCACAGAAGAGAGAACTGGGAAACGCATTTCATTTCATGGAGTGCTTAACTAAAAAGAAAAATTGTTCCATGGAAGGATACAGTTCAGCAAATTAAAGCTTGGTAAACAGGCTATGCTCCAGGGGAGGGACAACCACGGTGGTATTTAGTGGTGGAGAGAGAAGCACACGAGGGAGACAGCAGCATGCAGCTCTGGCTGTCGGTATATATAGAGAGAAGCACATGAGGGAGATTTGGAAGACATATGGTCTCTTATGGAGTGCTTAACGAAAAAGGTTGTAGTTCTTTAAAGGTGAGCAGTAGAAGGGTACAGTTCAGCTCATCAGCAGTTTGACCTACTAGCATCATGCATCCTGCTTGTAACTCACACTTGGTGGCGCATGCAGGCCCTTCAATGGAACCTGCTTTTGAAGTTGGCCCAACAAAATGGAAGCCTCTTGGACAGGATCCATATATCCGAGGCGGCACAATGCTTTTAAGGGTGGTTGATGGACAAGGGTCTGGCATGCAGCACGACTGATGATTAAGCAGACAAAAGTAATTTGAATATGCTGCTGTTCCAATAGTTTTTTTTCGAGGCACCTGAGGTAAACAGTATTCCTATAATCCAGGTGCCTTAGAACCCAGTCCCGGAACCAAGGACCATTTCTCTAGGAACGAAAGGAAGATTTTTCCTTAGAGTATGTATGTATGAGGAAAGAATTGATGTACCGATTTCCTGGATTTTTATGTCAATTCCTTAGAACATAACAATTGCACAAATTGAATGTGATCTTCATATATTGTCGGAATTGATCTTGTACTTCAGCTGAAACCTGATGCTACCTCTGGTTTTCTTGTTCTCTGGTTTGTCGGGGCTAGTTCTCCATCCCTCCGCTTCTTAAACTTCTGAGCTTAAGTGCTAAGAAGCTAGGGCCAAAGTTGCTCAGTGACCCAGCTTCTGATTCGTGGTGTTTGGGGGTTGTCGCCAATACATAAACATCCTGCCCCCAGTACCCAGAGGCTGCCAGCTGTTGGCTTGCCAAATCTCATTGGACCTGCTCTACTGGTCCGTTTACGCTTCATCAGCTAGTTTGCTTCTTGCCACAGGGTGACATAGACTCTATATCCCATGCCTCTTGGGAGAAAGGGGATCACCCTAAAGTCAGCTCTTTCTTGGGTATGAAATTGCGAGTAAACGTTTTACAGGGAAGCACAGATTGTGCACGAGCTGACATATATTACTTATTCCCCTCTGTTTTCGTGCAGCGTTTAACCTTACAGTATGTGCTTCCTTTTGCTTCAGGGTGCCACGGGTGCCATTATTTACATGCTTGTTCCTCATTAGTCAGTAAATATGTATTTCTAACATGGTCCTGATTTTTCAGCTAGAAACGAAAGTTTCATCTGTTTGTTTACACTTCAGAAATTCTATTAAGCCTGATTTATTAGAGAATTTGGTAAAGCTTAACACATTTATTCATTGCTGAAAACTATATTCACCTTCCTACAGTGTTTCTTGTTGAACACCTCCTGAATGGTAAAACATCAAGTTGGAATCAAGATTTCCTTGCTCACATAAAACCGGGAAAATTCTCCATCCCTGAAACAAAGCTGTAAGAAGGTCCAGTCTCAACTTTAGTAGACCTTTGCAGTGAGCCCTCAATGTTGCATCACCATTGCCTGAATTCTATGGAGTGGTGGCATAGATTCAATCTTTAAATCTATCTTACTTATTCTCATTATCTTCCTCTGCTCTCCTGAAGAGGAGAGGAATGCATAGGAGTAGCTCAACTTTTCTTGACAAGAAACCAACGCTCCAGGCTCCATTTAAAAAGTGCCATATACCATATTTGCTGCTCCTTTGAAGACCCCTGGCAGTCAATTCTTGTCGAGCACCAACTTGGTTGATTTGAATATCATCTTTGATGTTCTGCCTGAGGCTACTAATGGCCTCCTAACTCACGGTCTGGCCGACCTGGCTTCTGTTACAAACGCTAATGGCGCCACACATAAAAAGGCTACATACTGGATTTTATTTCCAATAAAAATATATCTACACCCATGAAAGCCATATGTCCATGGATTGGGTCAGGTTATTTTTGTGTACTTTTTTTTTTTTTTTAACCTAACCTCTTGCCTAAACACCAACACACCTTTTTTTGAGACAGGAATGTCCACTGCATGGCACACAAGTGTGTTCCCCTGCCCCAGGTGCACTGCTGTGCTTCCATGTGGCTGTATTCAGCCCTGCTGTGCTACATTGGAATCACAGGCGCTGCTGTGTTACCATTTATTTCTGCAGATTTTGAATGTGTGCATTTATTTTGGGGATGTGCACACCAACCAATAGCAACTGGAAAGAGGCACCGTTAACTTCTCCTTCACCAATGCAGGTGACATTGTAATTCACTCCTTCACTGTCAATTCACTAATGTTTGATTTCATTTATTGTGTACCCAGTTCTAATTGGCTGTGTTATGACTAGCATCTAGCAAGCACCATTTTTTTTCTGTCTGAACCTTGGGATCCGCTAATACAATGGGAGTTATGCTTGAAATAGGAGTAGGTCAAGCCTTAAGTGTAAGTATTCGTAGGGGGTGAAGGTACTTCCCAAAGATTACAATGTGGGGGTAAAGAAATTCAAAATTAGAACAGAACAGACCAAGCCTTTGGTAAACATGTTTAAGCTTGGAGGTGGAAGGAATGTGTCCCCGCTTTTGACAAGATTAGCCTCCAACTTTCTAATGTATCATGATGTGATTGAATATGTTCCAGGGAGGAGCAATGTAGTGGCTGATGGGTTGTCATGTCTTAAAGTGAGGGATAATGAGGGTTTCGAATATGAAGTAGTGCAGGGAATGGATGAGTTTGAAAGGAAGCAAGGAGTTTAGTGTGGATGCAAGAATTTGCTTAAAGAAAAGGAAATTAATGATAACTGTGCTGTTTATTGGAAGATGAAAGATAAATTGTTATTGTGTATTGATATTTTATGGGGAGTGGACAATATTGTACCTCCTATACGTTTGTATAGGATGTGTCACTATGAAAATGCGTCTTGAAGGTCATTGGGGTATTTCTAGTACTAAGAGAAAGACGAAAGTACATTTTTGGTGGCCTGAAATTGATGGCATGATTGACCGCTAGGTAAATCAACCAAGCCACGCAGAGTACCATTGGAGACAGTTGATCTACCAGATAGCTCATGGTGTAAGGTTGCTATTGATTTTATAGGATCATTTTCTAAAATATCTTTCAGATAATCGTATGCTATCGTTTTGATTGACTGCTACTATAAGTGACCAGAGGTGTGTATGGTTAACAGTATCCCTACAGGTGTTGTGATAGAAATCTTTGAGGACATTTTTTGCTGCAAGGGAATCCCTGAAGTGTTCTTTTCGGATAGCGTGTGCAACTGACATTAGACAAAATGCAATTTTTTGCTGAAAAAATGTGGTGTTAAACATGTGAATGTAGCTCTGTACCATCCAGAGGCTAATAGCAAGACTGAATCCTTCACCAGGGTTTTGAATGAATCTATACAATTGGCTCTAAAGTCGGGTTTATCATGGAGGAAATTGTTACAGGCCATGTTGTTGTCTTATAGGATCACACCCAATTCTGTGACTAGCAAAATGCCGTTTGCGTAAAGAGGGACAAAACCTACCACCATGTTGGTACCTTGGTGGTTAGTGAGAATACATCAAATTACATTTGGAGTATTCGAGATGTTTACATGAGAAGAAACGTTGAGTTGTCAGGCTAGAACACGGGGGAGATACAATTCCAGATTGAATACTCCTATACTGGAAGTAGAACGATTGGTTAGGATTAAAACTATCAGATACTGTGGAGAAAGGAATGCCACAGTGGTCAGACCCACAGACGGTTGTTGAAGTACTAAGAAGTGATGCTATATTAGAGGATGGGATTTACGTAGTGTGTTAGTCACAATGCTGATGCCGGGTCATGCTTGTGTGAGGTCAGTGGTTATCTTTCAGGTTCTAGAAAGAAGGGATGTAGTACCGAACCAGAGGATGGCAAATTTGAGAGTTCTGGACCACAAATGGTGAATAATAATTTGGAGAATTCCCAAATACGAAGAGTTCCTTTTGCTAATTAAAGTATGTTAAATGGAGGAGTGAATGGACGTAGATTGGTTTTGCGTACAGTGTGTGCAAGAAAACAAATCCTACGCATCTTGATTTTTTTAGGTAAAATCTGTTTTATTGGTTTTCAGAAATATCTCCCTATATTAATATGGCATTGCCAATGTACATTGCTTGAGAGTAGAACTTATCTGGAAATGCTCAACACATACGCTCAGCATTTTAAGACAATGAAGATAATGCGTATATGGCAAGCGTTGTCGTGGTCATGTATACCATTGCATAACAGATGTAACTAGGGACTATACGTATGAACTGGGATAGAAGGTGGTGATGCAGGTATTGTTTAGGGCGGAGTTCATAGTTTCACAGTAGCCCAACGTATAGGGAGCGATGGCTGTGCAAGCGGAGTCGACCGATAAGGATTGAGTGGTGTATTATGGATTATAGAGATGGACGAGGGGGAAACAGGAGTGGGAGGGGGTGGCAGGGGAGAGGACGTAATCAATACTCTATGGAGGGAGGTCGTCGTTGTAGGTGTGTTGTTGAAATTCCGAAACAAGAGTGGCCCATTGAGGTGAAATGGGTCACTTGCGGGAACCTCAAATCTCCTTGTAGAGGAGGGCTTCCTCTTCCGCTGCACCCCATTTTCAGACAGCTCCGTACTAGGCTGTGACCGGTGAACAGTGGCTTAGGAAGGGGGTGCGGTGGGTGCGGTCCGCCCCGGTTGTCATCACTGAGGGGGATGACAAAATGGCAAAGATATGTACACATATTTTTGCCATTTTGTGAAGCCAGGGTTGACAAGAAATCTTCCGCACCGGGTACCACCTGACCTTGCTACGCCACTGCCGGTGAGCGTGTTGGGGAGCCCTGCTGTAAGGTAAGAGTAGGTTTTGGCAAGGATAATTGCCAGAGTGGTGAATCGGGCACATATTTTATGAGGCTTGCAGTGCCTGAATATGCTAAGTGAGCAGGCTTCCCAGGTGCAAAGATCAGTGAGTTCCATGACTCGGCGAAGAACATCATGCACCTTTTCCCAGTAGTGGTGGAGAGCCGGGCAGGACCATAGCATGTGTTGTTAGTCTGCGCTTATTGCCTGGTACCTGGGAAAGTATGCGCCTATCTGTGAGAAAAAACTGTTTATTTGGGCTGGGGTATAGTATGTGCGGTGCAGTATAAAAAATTGCAAGCTTTTAAAACCGGAATTATGTGAGACCAGCTGTGGCTATCTCCCATTCCTTGTAGTGTGATGCTCGTCCAAGTTCCTTCTCCCACCGGTGTCTGAGTGTGTCTAGAGAAAGCATGGTTAGTTACCGTATAGCCTTATAAAGCCAGGTAATAAGGTGACGGCCAAGGCCGTTGTGAGGATAGTTTGTAGGACTGGGTCGGGGCTTTAAGTGGGATGAATAAACTGGAGGATCTCTCAAAGGGGCGTGGCCATTGTAATTAAGGACGTGGCTTAAAAACAGGTAAGCTAAAAATCTGTGTTTAGCATAGTGTGCCGCCCGACTTGTATTTTGCTGTTTCTATCATTGCATCTAGATATAGAATACAATAAGTAACGTCATACCTACAACAAGTTAGGACTTTTGGCTTTGTCAATGGTTGTTAGCAGCAAGTAAGGCTTGTATATAATATTGAAAAAGCTTCCACTTAGAGCCCTGGTGACACCATGACAATGCTGCTGCTCCTGGGTTTCAAAAGGAGAAGGGAAATCCAGAGAGAAAACGACTCTCTTTAAAGGATTTCCCTTCCCCTACAACGCTCACCTGGCATGACGTCATGCCGTAACTTCTCCACTAGTGAGAAGTGAGCAGTGTGAGCACGCGCACACCGATGTGCCTGCTGTCACTGCAGTCTGAAGAAAAAAAAACGGACCGTCTATAGAGACCCGTTTCGAGGCCCCCTTTCAAAAAAACTGCCACGGCTCAGCACGGTTGGGACCCGGCCCACTTAAAGCCCTGGACTGGGTGAAGTGTTTGTTCTGTCTGCGGAATGTTCCACAAAATACAGAATGTACGGGTGAGCTTACCAGTGGCGGCTCCTCCGCTAAGACGGAGGAGCGTCGCCCCACTGAACATAAGGAAAAATAAAAAGATTACTATTTTTATTATCATTTTATTTTTCCTATTTAATTCAGTGGCTCTGGTGTGGGGCAGGGCTGGCGGAGTAGGGAGAGGAGTGGTTTTTACTCCTGAAGTGAGCAGGAGTGCTTGGTCGGCCCTTTCGGGCCGCCCAAAGGAGTCCTGCGCACTTTGGATGTCCTCCACCAGGCTGCATTACACAGCCTGGTGAGGCACATGCAAACCCTCCCAGTCCCCGTCCAATCACAGCGCTGAATTGCAGCGTTATGATTGGCTATGGGGAGGCTGAGAGGGCAGGTGCTTCCTGCTACTGGCCAGGACTGCAGGAAGGAAGAAGAGGGAGCACAGAGGAGAGGCAGCTGCAGTTTCATTAGGTAAGTGTGTTTTTTTTGTTTTCTTTTTTTCGTCCCGTTTGCCCCTCCCCCCTCCGCTCCACCACCCGGGTCCAGTACTAGGCGCTACTAGAGCTTACTATGTAGGAGGAACTGTCCAGGAGGTTGGTCGTAGTCTGTCATCAATTGGTCGAAGGGGAGTAATTGGTTATTGAGGAAGAGGTCCCCTGCAGAGGAAGAGGTCCCCTGCAGAGGAAGAGGTCCCCTGCAGTGTGTATCTGGCGTTCTGTCCAATGTATGGGATCCCGATGTGGTACGCTGGTGCAAGGGACAGCGCTGATAAGAAAGCGAGGAGATCTCTGGGGCAGTATAGTCCACAATGTGCCCTTGTGACTCTGGGGTCTTTTCTGGTCATCTTCTCCTGCTCTAGAAATCGGGCGTCCTCTTTTCACGTCCAGATGTAGCAATCTGGTGTGAGAGATAACAGTGATGGGGTACAATGAGGTCTCAGGGGTGGTATAGGCTGCAGGTTGGTCGTGAGGCTGTATAGATTTTCTCCTCTTCTATTTTCTCCTCCTCTTCTGCCCCCCCCGCCCCCCCCCCCCCCCCAGCTGCCTCTCTCCGCTCAGGAAATAAGAACCCCCAACCCCTTGGGCACCCTAGTGCAGAATGCCAATTCGAGGAATAATGGTGACAGAGGATCAAGGAGGCCTCAGGGGCGGGGCGGGCCACAGTTTGGCTATGCGGTGCAGGGAATGGATCTGGCCTCCAAAGTCCGCAGTCTTAGAGCTCAGCGCACTCATGTGACGTGGCAGTCCTTCACCTTGCGTAGTCCGGTGAGACAAGCTGATGAAAGGGAGGGCTGCAGCGAGAACGCAAAGGGGGAGCCTAGATGAGAACGGGGACTGGTGTGGCCCATGCACTGACGGCATTAATGAGTTAGCTCACCTGTAATGCACCTGGGACCGTGTGCCTTGGGCTTCGAAGGAGGCCCCCCGCACTGCTGTCCAAAGCCGCCGGGCTTGCGTAGCTGAGTGGTGCCATATGTGGCAGCTGCAGAGGCACCCCTCTCCTCGGGGGGCTCCGGTGCCACACCTCAGGACCACGTGGGTAAGTCGCTGGCCAGTCCTACTAGCAGCAGCCCCGTGCAAATCTTCTGCAGGAGCCAGAGCTGGCTGGAACTGGGGACCACCAGGTGTCTCGGGGATCACAAGGTATTTTGGATGCCATCCGATGGCTGGTAAGTGAGGTCTCAAGGCAGGATGAGTGGAGATTTGCAGGCTGGCCGACAAAGCTTCTAGGGCTTGCATCCACCATCTTGGCTGGCTCCGCCACGCCCCCTCCTACGCACCTTGATGATTATGTGATCAGGTAATTGTATTTATTAAGAAGTTATCCGTGTTAGAGGGAAATGTGAGGTAGATTTAGGTATTGTTTTATTTGTATTTATTTTGTAGAAGCTATTGTTTCTTTTGTTATTTTGTAAGTTGGAAGATGTGTGATATGCTGGAATGATGTGGTGGAGTCTTTGAGCAGAGGATAGATTGGTGGTGCAATGCAGAATGTTGGTATTGGAAGGGGAAGTAACAGAAGGTGGTTGTCTAGGTCGGTCGTGGGGTAGCGCTACTCTTGTTCTTTACTTTTATTCTAAATAAAGAAGATCTGAACCAAATATCTGGAAGCCGAGTCGTTATTGCACCAACCTGAAAAAACCTGGACTGCAGTGGTGGATGTGGGAGTCAACTCCTAGTTGTATTACTGGACTACCCTTTATTGTTGCATGTCTGCTCCAGTGGGCACAAATGCAGTTCAAAGGGCATTAACACATAAAGCATAAGATATCCTATATCTTCTAACCATAGAACACTTCACAGATTCTTAGCATCGGAATATATTCTCTTTAAGATCTTCTGTATTACCTTCAATCCTTTATACCAGTCAGCTCAAAGTTAATTGTGCACTAAAATCTACCCGCTGCTCTTTATAAATGCAGTCAGTCAAGTCCATCTGGCCTTGTCTAGATTAACCCTGTTTTTATGTTAAGTCAGAAAAGATTTCACTAGACCTCAGTATTAGAACAAATGATCAGCTCTTGAACATAGACTTAACTTTTTATAGGCCTCCTAGGATTAGGGATTCGTGTTTATTGCCTATCTTACTGATACAGGAATGAAGTGAACAACTGCATTCCTGCTATATCCAAGGTAATGCTGCCTATGTCAATAGTCTTAGAGACATTTCCTGCCCCCAAATGAAGCAGGAGGAACTTTGCGGGATTCTTCATTCAGAGTCTTCAATTAGAAATTCTGCTCCATAGAGATATTTCAATTTAGTCTGTCTCTGTAATTGACAACACATGTGGACCTATGAAATCATGAGACTTTGAGGTTTTAACATCAAAGTAAATATTCTAAGCTGCCATTATAAATGCAAGAAGGATGAGTGAACAACAAGTACTACTACAAACAGTCCCCTCTTTTATTTGTAAGATATTTACATAATTTCATCTTACGTGAGTTACTAAAGGGGAGAAGAGAAGACCCAAGAGCACATCCTTCTACTTCACAAAAATACCAAGTACTCTGTGGCAAGAAGGAACCTAATGTCATATATTATCACTTTTTTTCGTAACCCCTAAAAATAAGTGTGAGAAATGGGGTACCAGTCACCCTACCACAAACCTCGTGTTGTTAGGGCAAAAGGTCCTCACCCACTATAAGGTGGCACGCTTCATCATATGGACCCTTCTCCCATTGGTTGGAGGTGTTCTACCAATTCAGGCTACAAACCTTCGTAGGGGAGCTCTTTTTGACTATACTATATATATATTTATGGAATGTGAGAGAATTCATCTAAAGAGTTGTAAAGAAATAGGATAAACTACCTACTAGTTGATGAATATTGCATGCCTGCCACTAGTTGGTAGGGTTAAAAATGAGACTGCATGAGAATAATTCAACCCTGCTAGGAGACTGACATGTTGCAGCCCACCTTAAAATTAGTCCTGGCCTCTCGTAAAAAACATAAATTTGTCCAGAGATTTCCATTTTTGATTTGTGTTTTTGTATCATTAGAGAAATAATTTAGCTTGGGTAGACATTGCTAATTCAGGCCGAATTGTTTTGGATGACATTTTTAAAAATGGGGATGAGTTGAAGTGATAATGTAACATTTCAGGAACCATGAGACCTATATGCTTCATTTTGGTGTCAAAACATAGGTTTTCGTGGTCAAGTATTCTTATAGAGACAGAAAATAACTCCTCAGAGCAACCCGTCTGCCATTCTCCAAAGTGTGGTGGCTCTATAATGATGTGTTTTAGCCATCATATGGTAATTAATTTTAATATTGTTTGTGTATCAGGTTTTCCATTGATTCAAATTCGTAAATATGAGTGAAGCAGGTGGTAGATGGTAGCAGAGGATCTTTATTTCCTGACAGAGTGTTGCTAACTACAAAATCTGAGGACTCCAACAAAGAAAAATGTGTCATATGCCAAACTAATCAAAAAGAAAAGCTAATGTCAACTGCGGCTGGACAGAAGAGAGTTTAAGATGCTGCAGAAATATGGCAGGACAAAGTTCACAAAAGATTGAAACTGATGGGTGAAGAGGATCAAATATTTTACCATTCTAACAACAAGTCGTATACAATAGAAAAAAGTCTGGGGAAAAAATTGTCCAAAAATAGCAGAAACCGGTGAATCGCAACAAGAATCTGAGTATTCTGAGAAAGCGACGACAGCCAAACCCAATGCCCATTCACTTAGAACAGTGGTCTTCAATCTTTTGATGCCGAGACCCCCCCCATCAAAATTTTTTAGGCATAAGGACCCGCTCCCAATAAAAATTTCTAGAACCTAGAACTTATCATTGACAACCATAAATGTTCTCCAGAGAAACGGTCAATCTGGTTGCACCTCATTAGAACCAGTTTAACACCTAAATATAGCAATAAGCAACAAAAAGGTGACCAGTACAGCTTTACAAAGGACCTCTACTTAGTGGCATCACCTGTTGCTTTTTAGTAACTTTTGAACCTTTTGAGTAAATACATTTTTTTAAATCTGGTGATTATGAGGCAGATGATGGATTATGTGGGAAATGCGGCAAATCTATAATTATGATAAAATCGCTGCGGCCGGACAGTCACATAATTTCAGTGGCTCTTTATTGCACGGCGTTAGAGGAAAACTATACTATATTTCATGGGATGCTGACGGCTTGGCATGTACAGCTGCATGTAACTAGAGGTAGCTGAACATCGTACATCATAATTAAAACATACGTACGGTTTTTGGGTCTTTCACCGTCCGGTAGCTACATATAAATTAATGGGCAGCTTCAATGAATAATAGATACCTTTTAAAAAGTTGTTACTCAGTGGGAAATACACTATCACACATTATGAAACCTTTATTAGTTAATGCACTGTATAGGTCTGTGTGGAACCAGAGAGCCACAGAATTAAATTGTGGTTGGTGCAGTGGAGAATAGTAACTTGTGTATTTTTAGTGCTACGAGGGCAAAGGCTGTGACAGAAAGCCATGTAAATATGTAAGTCATAATTTTATACTTGCATTACACACAGTATAGGATAGACCGCTACAAAATACACAAAATGTTTTATGATAAAATGGTGCTTCTAAAATATATGGTGTGCTTCCAAAATATAGGGGCTTATTTACAAGCCCCTTGCACTGCTGGTGTGTCACTTTTTATGACGCTCTGGTTGCTCAGAGTCCAGACCTATATCTACGAATCCACGCAAAGTCACTTTGCGTGGCTTTTCATGGCCTCCTAGATATGGTGTAAGGCGTGATTACTCAAAGTACGGGCAGCAGGCGGCCCAGCAGGCCTTCCTTGGTGGCCCGGCAGGCCTTCCTTGGCGGCCCGCGGACCTTGCAGGTAATGCACTCATGGCCCCCCAGAGTGAGAGAGAGTGGAGAGTGAGAGAGATAGAGGAGAGAGAGAGAGAGAGAGAGAGAGAGAGAGAGAGAGAGAGAGAGAGAGAGAGAGAGAGAGAGAAGGGGGGAGAGAAAGTGGGGAGAGAAAATGGAGAGAGAGAAAGTGGAAGGAAAGAGAGAGAGAGAGAGAAAGAGTAAAGAGAGAGAGAAAGTGGAGAAAGACAGTGGAGAGAGAGTGGAAAGAGAGGCAGTGGAGAGAGAGAGTGGAGAGAGTGAGAGAGAGTGGAGAGAGAGAGAAAGTGGAGAAAGAGACAGTGGAGCGAGAGACTGACAGAGACTGAGATACTGACTGACTGAGAGAGAGACAGAGAGAGAGAGAGTGACTGACTGACTGAGGGATAGAGACTGACTGAGAAAGAGAGAATTATAGAGAGAGACTGACAGAGAGGGAGACTGACAGAGGGAGACTGACAGAGAGGGAGACTGACAGAGGGAGACTGACTGACAGAGGGAGACTGACTGAGATAGAGAGACTGACTGAGATAGAGAGACTGACTGAGATAGAGAGACTGAGTGAGATAGAGAGACTGACTGAGATAGAGAGAGAGACTGAGATAGAGAGAGACTGAGAGAGAGACTGACTGAGAGAGAGACTGACTGAGAGAGAGACTGACTGAGAGAGAGACTGACTGAGAGAGAGACTGACTGAGAGAGAGACTGACTGAGAGAGAGACTGACAGGGAGACTGACAGAGAGGGAGACTGACTGAGAAAGAGAGACTGACAGAGAGAGAGACTGACTGACAGAGAGAGAGACTGACTGACAGAGAGAGAGAGACTGACTGACAGAGAGAGAGACTGACTGACTGACAGAGAGAGAGACTGACTGAGATAGAGAGAGACTGACTGAGATAGAGAGAGACTGACTGAGATAGAGAGACTGACTGAGATAGAAAGATACTGACAGAGAGAGACTGACAGAGAGAGACTGACTGACTGAGACTGACTAACTGAATGACTGACTGACTGAGAGACTGACTGACTGAGAGACTGACTGACTGAGAGACTGACAGAGAGAGAGACTGACAGAGAGAGACTGACTGACAGACAGAGAGACTGACAGAAAGGGACTGGCTGACTTAGAGACTGGCTGACTTAGAGACTGGCTGACTTAGAGACTGGCTGACTGAGAGAGAGACCGACTGACTGAGAGAGAGACTGGCTGACAGAGAGAGAGAGAGAGAGAGAGAGAGAGACTGAGAGAGACTGGCTGACAGAGAGAGACTGTGATGAAATTGGGGTCAAAGTGTGTATGAACCTATGCAATGCCTCTTAAGATTGCTATTGTCTGCTAATAAAAATGTATTATCAAAATGTGCTCTTTGTAGTTACATCTACTTTTCAAATACAGCATTGTCACATTTTTAAAGTTTTGAAACGGGTTTGCTTCTTAAAAAAATCTAGCCCCGCCCCTCCCACTGACCCCACACCTACCGGCGCGGCCTTCGGCCACAAACCACACTGTAATTTTGGCCTCGACAGAAAGTTTGTGAGTACCCATGGTGTAAGGCAACGCAGTGCAAGTCGATGGGTTGCCTTACACTGCGTCAGAGGTATGTTCAATGGGCGTTGCTGTGGGTTTTCCCATGGGCTTTGACACATTCCCAGATTTACAAGGATCTGTAAACCTGAGGAAGCGTCAAAACTGTACACTACCCCAGGGGATGGGTAATGAGGAGAAATATCTTTATTTCACCACAATTGTTTCTACTTTCTATGTGTAGTACACATAGAAAGAGGAAAAAGCCTCCATGGATTGTTTTTGCGCATTAAGGCGTGCCTTCCTGCACAAAAACAATCCTGCCAACAATGCAGACCCCTTTGCACCATGGTGCAAGGGTGCCTGTGTTGGTGCTAGGCACCAAATTGTGCACCTGCAGAAAAGACAGGAATGCACTGTATCTTATAAATACAGTCCATTCTTGCCCTTTTCAATTGGTGTAGGGTAGCACAGCATAAATACTTGCGGAGCTGACCTAGACCATTTAATTGTAAATGCAACCCATAGATTTTAGTAATACCCAAACTCTATGTAATGCATTTTTTTACATAACTGTCCCTTCAACACCTTCTCAGGAATAGTAAGCTCTATGTAAATACAATGACAATTAAAAGCAAGCACTTTACAGCTCAGTTAGCTCTGTGAACTACAACTCAAAAAGCTTCAAGTGATTCATGCTCCTGAGAAATCGAAGTCAGGCAGACAGCTAAACACACCTTTCTGCCAGTGTGCTACTGGCCTGAAAGAAATGCAAATTTGCACAACGAGTTAAACTGCAAAACCTTTACATTTGTTGATTAACTTGTTGTGCGCATTTGCATTTCTTTCAGGCCAGCAGCACACTGCTAGAAAGGCGTGTTTAGCTGTCTGCCTGGCTTCGATTTCCCAGCACAGGAAATAACACTCCAGGGAAAGCATTTTTACCTACAGGAAGGAACAGTCTAGGACGGTTTCTTTTTTGCAAATGAAAAGGGCGACCCCCTTCCCAGGACTCCACGCCCCCCCTGGGGGCCGTGCCCCACAGATTGAAGACCTCTGACTTAGAAGATCGATGGCTAAACCTCATCCACTTCCAACAACTGATCCGAAAGCAGAGGATTTTCAATGCGTTATCTGTGGTTTTGCCAGAACAAGGGTTAAAGGTATTGACGGAAGAACAACGTACAGAGTATTAAATGGGCAAACGTGTTTTTGTCTGCAGCTAGGTTCTTCCCAGGGGATGTTTTGAGTCGAGTTACTGATCTATACATCGAGGTGAATGGATTTACAGCGTATTTGTATGTCCACCCGAACTGCATGCGTGCATGCATTAAAAAATATTAATGTACAATGAGCTCCCAGCAGTAACGTAACCGCCAGCCTTTTTGAAAAAGCTAATTAAGTTTCAAAGCCACTCTTGAGTGCTGGCTACAGGTTCACACTCGGTGAGATCAGAGAAATAATGGTCAACATTGATGTATTGATCCACAATAATGAAATTACGATTTTTCTGGTGAGAATTTACAATGACAGAATTCATTTTTGTCAGCCTAACAAAAAGAATGAGCCACTTATGTTGCTCTCAGCTGATTTAACTCCTGAAGTTCTTGCAGCCAAAATAAAATCACGGGATGCAGTAAAATCGGCAAGAAAGAAACGTCCTGAAAGATTTAGAATTTGGACATAATGGCAAATTTCGTGATGCCCCAGAGCTCTGAAAATCATAGGAATCAACAAGAATGCCTGATGTTGTCTTAACATTTTTTACATCATTGTTTAATATCAGCAAAGCAAAACTGTTACAAACTAAAGTTCTTGAGTTTGGAACAGAAGCTGACATCATAGATGATGGCTTTGAAGATATAAGCGAAGAAGTGGAAGACAATCCCATGAACCAACAGGCTCATGCTGTGCCAATGAGTGTCTTTTCTATATCATGTTTTATTAATTAAATCACATCAAAAACAAAACTCCACTACACATGATGACTTCCCACGCAATCTATAACAAGTGCAAAAGTAGAGAGTTAATCACTTCAATCAATAGGATTGGTGTATCAACAAGTTATAATGACATAGTAAGGAGCAGGAACTTGTTAGCAGCACAAGCTGTAAAATCGTGTGAATCCGACAGCACCCAACTTTCAAGTCACTTTACCAGGAAATGATTTACAATTGCTACTCTTGATAATTTTGATTTGGAAGACAGCTCTTCTGTGTCTGGAACCTATAGAACACATGATACTGCCATGGTGCTTTTGCAAGACTGTACCAATGAAGTAGCTGCTGGAAAACAAGCCGTGTCCGCTGTAGACATAAACACACAAACCTGCAAACTTATAACCCAACTGCCTTACCAACGTGTGCAAAATCACAACAAGCCATCAACACGTCCCAGTCTACCAGACAGTTTCAAAGTGGCTGAGGATATGGGTCTTCTTTTACTTGATGCTGCGGTCCAGAAAGCTGATTTAACTGAACTCATCACATTGCTTATTGGTGCGGACTGAAGAAAAAAGAAAAGGCAGTTCCTCCGTGAGATGGAATTAATGCTCTGTTCCCCCACAATACAGTCCCACTGAGGAAGGTTGGATTTTAACCATTAATACCATCTCCAGTCACGAACTACGAAAACGTATACACAGCTCAAAAAAACTTTCCAATATGTGCATTCTCACCTTGAAGACGAGCCTATCTTGCCAATTTTCTGGGTTGAATGTGTTTTCCGGATTATCGCTGACATTTATATGAGCAATCCAGTAGAATTTGATTATCTTTATCCAATAATGTGGATTTTCCACATGACAAAAGTTGCATTGCGGTGTGCAGGAAGTTATTTCAGTGGATGTGGCATAGATGATGCACATATTGAGGCTGAAATCTTTATGAGCAAAACTGTTTAGTCAGTATTGAACGGAACTCATTATGTTTGTTTGTTACAAGGTATGCTCGTCATATCTGAGGCTAAAGAAACATTGCATTGGAATGCTTCCTGGAACTAGAAGGACAAATTTTGTTTCGCATGTATTATCGCAGAAGTGAACATGGCACGGGATACACTTCATTCAAAAGACATAATGCAAAGCCAGGCATTGTTCAATACACTCAATTCAAAAGCAGAACACCTGAATAACAAGTTTGTAGAGTTTTTCAAAGAATGTGAAGAAAAATCTGAACTTTGCAAGTACTGGGGAAATGTTTTACACTTAATAGCTCTAGTGAAAAACGTAGTACATGCTGATCGGAAAGGTGATTAGGAGCTGCATGTGAAGACTGTGGAGTCACTGATTAATGTGTTTCGCTAATTCAATTGCATAAACAACCTGAGATATGGGTTCTGGTATTTGGAAAGAATGAAGAAGCTATGAGGTGAAATACCATACCTCTACAGAAAATTCATCCTAAGATATTTTGTGGTGAAAGACAGAGCCGGAAGGTTCAATGCTGTGGCTCCAGATATGAAACTGGAACAGACGATCCAGAGATCACAGAAAAGCTCCAAGGAAATAGTTGGTCAGACACATAAAGAAGAATATGTTGCTCAATGGCAGCTAGTTTACCATGAAGTCCTTTCTATTTGCAATGAGATGACAAATTCTAAATTAATGGACCATCTTGAAACTGTTCCTCACCACGAACTTGTGGGAAAGAGAGGGAAACTTTTTAATAAACATGTTGACAGCCTTCTTCATTTCATGCAGCAGCAAAGAAACCCCTGTGAAATGGCTGAGCTGCTGTGACTACACAACTCCCTGACCAAACAATATGTAGATAACGATATAAAGACACGTCTACTAAATGTCCTGGAACGTGCATCGAAACTATACGCAGAACTGAAGCAGGAGAGATTTGTATTGACAGAGAAAAAGCTGTTTGACATAATCACTAAAGCTACACTTCCATGCTTGAATTGCCATAGTAAGAGTTTCATCCAACCAGCCACTACAAAACAAGTTACAAAAAAACAACTTTCACAAGCACATAGAGAGATGAATGTAGCAAAAGAAAGGGGTGAATTTATCAAGGACTGTGAGAAGTTGGCCTGATATATGATGTCACTAATTATAGTGTACACCTTGTATCAGTCCAAACAATCCTTATGGTGATTGGTTGTGTAAAGTCAACCTTATAGACCAGCTATCCTAGTGGTAGCATGGACAAGAGCAGTCTTAGGCTAAACTCTGAATGGCATGTGAAGCCAGCTGTGATACCATATATAATCCCTTGAATACCAAATGAAAGGACACCACAACAGATATATATATATAAAATAAAGTGTATTTATTCTAGTCAAACCCTCAGCACTCTTTGGGCCTCATGTAGGTCGCCAAATACCGGTCGGTAACGGCCGATTTTCGGTAATTATACCGTTACCGACCGGTATTTTGGCTATTGGTATGTAGGGGGACAATTTTTGGATTCGGAATTCACCGAATCGGTAAAATTACCGAATCGGGAAAATTACCGAATCGGTAATGTTACCGAATCCGTAATTTTTCCGATTCGGTAATTATACCGATTCGGTAAATTCCGAATCCAAAAATTAGATGTAGGGGGAGTGTGTGGGTGTGTTTAGGAGTCGGTATTTACCACCAACTAATAGTTGGTGGTAAATAATTAATGTATGTGTATCAGCATTTTTCAGCGCTTAGCAGTGTGCAATGTGGCAGACATACATGCCCTTAGGGCATGTATGTGTGCCACATGTGCACACATGGCCGAATCAGGGGTGCAACAGGGTGTCAATGTGACACCCTGCCACCCTTGCATGTTCTCCACCATTACCGAATCGGTATTTACCGATTCGGTAATGAGGCATACCTTCCCCTCAATGGGAAGGTATGCCTCATTACCGAATCGGTAAATACCGATTCGGTAATTACCGAATTGTAACGAATCGGTAAAAATTACCGACTCATTACCTACATACGAGTTACCACTTCTTAAATACCGATTCGGTAACGTTCGGTATTTAAGAAGTGGTAACTGGTATGCTACCTACATGAGGCCCTTTATGAGATTAGAGGTAAGTACAACACAGTCTTATTAAAGCATACATTAAGTCACACGGGTAAGTAATACAGTTAGGCCCTAGGGGCCACGCAAACCATATACTAAAGAAGTGGTATAAGGACAACTGTCACGGAAATAGGATAGGCCTAGGCCTAGGGAATCGCTGGGGCTACACTACACTACCAACAGTTAGGAAGTGGGAGGCCCACGGGATTCAGGTGCAGAGTGGAAACACTCACGCGTAATGCGTAAAAGGACCTTCTGTTGCATGATCTTCCACAAACACATTATTTGATGGAGATGCTGAAACCATACCAGTGCAGCACAACTCACACAAGAGCTCGAAAAAAAACTTTTACTTGAAGAATTTCAATTCGAAAAGGTGTCCTCATTGAAAACTGCTGTTCTTGTGGACTATATGTCACAATTGTGAATGTTCAAGATTTCATCCATCTGTCAAAGAATGTGAGAGAATCAGACGAATGTCTACAAGTGGAACAATTGACCTTGCCTGCATCAAAACTTCGACACTTATACTTGTGCAACTTGATAAATTAAGGTGATCAACATCGAACAAGATGAACTTGGAGATGTTAACTCGCCAAAACATTGCTGATGCTTCAGTGAACACTGAATTTCCAATTATTGCAAGTGGAATGATTGCTAATAAGGAGTTGGGGCCTGCAGAGATATATTCAAAAGGTACGGGCCATATTGTTTAAGAACTTAACAGCAAATTGGAGGAAGCTGACCTTCGTCTTAAAAATCATTCCAATCGAGCCATTGTATTGTCAAATGACACAGATGTTGCTACTTAGATTTGTTGTAATGTTCATAAGTCAAGCATTGTCAGAGTTATGGATACGTTATGGAACAGGCGCGAAAACACACTTAATCCTGCTTCATATTCTGTACAAGAAACTTGACCCGGAGATGCCCAGAGTTGTTATCAAGGCACATATTCTTAAAAGTGATCGACTATGAGCAAAATTGGAACAACGGTTGAAGCTTTAATTGCTGAACCTGTGAAGTTTCTAAAAGGATTTGCTAAGACAGAAGAAGAATATGACTTTAAAGAAGTAGAAAAATATCTTATAGCGTGAGTGGAAAATTAGTTCTGACTGTCACACATTCACCGATCTTCGGTACAGTGAGTTAAAAATTTCAGTCCCGCTAAGTGACCTTCCACCAACGTCATATTCTGTGGTGGACACATTGAAAGAGCGTTTGACTTGATCAAAAGATGTGTAAATGATTTGGATCATGCATATGTAAATAAAGATCTGTGCAAATTCGGTTTGGAAGATACTGATGGGGTGCTAAAACCTATGAAATTTCTAAAGCCTCTACCCACAGAACATACACCTACATGTACTTGCAAAATCTGTCCAACAAAAAGATGTCCCTGTCAATATGCTCTTCTCAAATGTTCAACATTCTGCTAATGTACCACGATCAATTACTAAAACAAATAAAGTGAACTATGAAAATGTGTCGACAACAGGAGTGATAAGCATTTTTTGTAATACTCAGATCATAAACATTGTTTGGTTAGACATAAAAGGATTAAAAACATTATTTGTTTCATTTATATATATTTGTTTCTCTTCTTCCTCTATTATAGCTGCCATTTTAGAAAATGGTGGAAAGGTTGCTCCGGGAAGTTATTTTCTGCCTCTATAAGACTACCTGAACCCCAAGACCTATGTTTTTACACCAAAATGCAGTATATAGGTCTCATGGTTTCTGAAATATTACATAATCACTGCAACACATACGCCATTTTTAAAATCGTTGGCCAGAAAAACTTTCCCCAGAGCAGCAATGTCTATCCGAGCTAAATTACTTCTCTAATGTTTCAAAACAAAAATCAAAAATGAAAATCTCTCGACAACAAATGTTTTACAGAGGTACATAAGGGGGCCATGATTAAATGTCCAAAAGTGGACCATGGGGCTCTCTTCAGGACTAAACCCTTTCTGTTGACTGCTGTTAATCATGAGCTACCTGCTTCTCTGGTGGTGTCTGAGATTAGTGAATGAATAAATGGTATACTGAACCATGTTGGTCTTCAGGTAAACTAGTTTACTACAAACCTGTAGAACCAAGTCAGTCTGTGTGTCAATCTGTGAAAATGAAGATCCAACTACTCTTGTACGTGCCACCCGTTCCTCCCTATGTGCCAATAAAGTAGTGTACAGCCATGGCAGTACACCGGTCAGTGACTTCTCTACAACAGCTCTGGCTTCAGCATGGGCTCCAGTGCTCAGAAACTCTCACTTCCTCCCTTTAACGAGGAACATGCTTTAAGCGTGGACACCAGCAGAGACTCAGAAATCCTGTGTTTGCACTGTAGCTCTACATGCCGGCCAGATGTTAAGTAGGGAGGTTGTGCTTACCATTGCCTTCTCAGCGTGAGAATCTATTGAAGTCATGAGCACATTAAGTTTCTCCTCATCGGCCACTAACCCAAATGGCCCATCCAGGAATGAGCATTTGGGTAGATACCAGGGGGTAACTAATTTAGAAGCCCCAAGATTCTGGGACTAAGGCCAGCCCTGTCCCAGAACAGAGCAGGGACTTACTGATTGTTGGGCCCTTGTGCAAGACATATTTTAGGGCCCCTTGATCAGATGAACTTTTTCTCCTATTGTTGAAAAAACAATGTCTTCATGGACCTATTCAAAATATTGAAATTAATATATATATATATATATATATATATATATATATATATATATATATATATATATATATATATATATATATATATATGTTTCAGCAACTTCCCAAAGCATTTCAGGACGCACACTCAGCAGATTTTAACCATCCGGTTTATTTTCAAGGCGAACCAACAGCTAACACAGCGGAAACGACTTCACGCCAGAGATGCAGAGCAGCGGGTTTGGCTTAATGGAACCAACTCTTTCTTCGGAACCCTACTACAGGGAAATATGATTGCTTTATTATGAAATGCCACGGAACCCACTCAGGGAATAACTAGCTCAGGAATAGACTATCATTCCCAGCATGCATCAACTAAACATGAAGTACTCAAACGCCCTTGGTGGGTGGGAATATAAATTCGTGCATGCGGAGCCCTCTGTGAACATTCATACAAGCTGCCTGTGAAGAAGAGGCTGCCTGCCTCGAAACGCGTCGGCACTGGAATGAATTCCGAGTGTTAGCTGTTGGTTCGCCTTGAAAATAAACCGGATGGTTAAAATCTGCTGAGTGTGGGTCCTGAAATGCTATGGGCAGTTGCTGAAACATATATATATATATATATATATATCTATCTATATATATATCACTGCTCCTGAATGCCCCCAGGCAAAGGCGCACTCGACCAGCAGCGCGCACAGAGGCGTTCACTCGGGTAAGGTTTGGATTAGTCTCCCGATAAGATTTGCAGCTCTTGTGTCGATCATTAAAAGCCTGACGCGTTTCTGAGCTACTTGCTCTTCATCAGAGGCTCGACAAAAGTTTGTGTTGTACGACACGCCCATATTAATAATAATTAACTGCCCTCAGATGGGCTTGAACGCAATGTTCTCTAGGCCTTGTAGTCTGTGTCATACCAATAATTCCTTGAATGGATACACAATAATTGATACTGTCTGTGAAAGCCCTGAATGGGCCTCGGCAGCACGTCCAAACACATGATCCCATCCGCCGCTGTTTCCGATGGGACTCAGAGGAATCTAGGGCCCCGGGACCCCCAGTCATCACGGGGTGGTGCGCCTTTCGCGGCTGGGCTGCCGCGTGTAATCTCACTGCTCCTGAATGCCCCCAGGCAAAGGCGCACTCGACCAGCAGCGCGCACAGAGGCGTTCACTCGGGTAAGGTTTGGATTAGTCTCCCGATAAGATTTGCAGCTCTTGTGTCGATCATTAAAAGCCTGACGCGTTTCTGAGCTACTTGCTCTTCATCAGAGGCTCGACAAAAGTTTGTGTTGTACGACACACCCATATTAATAATAATTAACTGCCCTCAGATGGGCTTGAACACAATGTTCTCTGGGCCTTGTAGTCTGTGTCATACCAATAATTCCTTGAATGGATACACAATAATTGATACGGTCTGTGAAAGCCCTGAATGGGCCTCGGCAGCACGTCCAAACACATGATCCCATCCGCCGCTGTTTCCGATGGGACTCAGAGGAATCTAGGGCCCCGGGACCCCCAGTCATCACGGGGTGGTGCGCCTTTCGCGGCTGGGCTGCCGCGTGTAATCTCACTGCTCCTGAATGCCCCCAGGCAAAGGCGCACTCGACCAGCAGCGCGCACAGAGGCGTTCACTCGGGTAAGGTTTGGATTCGTCTCCCGATAAGATTTGCAGCTCTTGAGTCGATCATTAAAAGCCTGACGCGTATCTGAGCTACTTGCTCTTCATCAGAGGCTCGACAAAAGTTTGTGTTGTACGACACGCCCATACTAATAATAATTAACTGCCCTCAGATGGGCTTGAACGCAATGTTCTCTGGGCCTTGTAGTCTGTGTCATACCAATAATTCCTTGAATGGATACACAATAATTGATACTGTCTGTGAAAGCCCTGAATGGGCCTCGGCAGCACGTCCAAACACATGATCCCATCCGCCGCTGTTTCCGATGGGACTCAGAGGAATCTAGGGCCCCGGGACCCCCAGTCATCACGGGGTGGTGCGCCTTTCGCGGCTGGGCTGCCGCGTGTAATCTCACTGCTCCTGAATGCCCCCAGGCAAAGGCGCACTCGACCAGCAGCGCGCACAGAGGCGTTCACTCGGGTAAGGTTTGGATTTGTCTCGCGATAAGATTTGCAGCTCTTGTGTCGATCATTAAAAGTCTGACGCGTTTCTGAGCTACTTGCTCTTCATCAGAGGCTCGACAAAAGTTTGTGTTGTACGACACGCCCATATTAATAATAATTAACTGCCCTCAGATGGGCTTGAACGCAATGTTCTCTGGGCCTTGTAGTCTGTGTCATACCAATAATTCCTTGAATGGATACACAATAATTGATACTGTCTGTGAAAGCCCTGAATGGGCCTCGGCAGCACGTCCAAACACATGATCCCATCCGCCGTTGTTTCCGATGGGACTCAGAGGAATCTAGGGCCCCGGGACCCCCAGTCATCACGGGGTGGTGAGCCTTTCGCGGCTGGGCTGCCGCGTGTAATCTCACTGCTCTTGAATGCCCCCAGGCAAAGGCGCACTCGACCAGCAGCGCGCACAGAGGCGTTCACTCGGGTAAGGTTTGGATTCGTCTCCCGATAAGATTTGCAGCTCTTGTGTCGATCATTAAAAGCCAGCCACGTTTCTGAGCTACTTGCTCTTCATCAGAGGCTCGACAAAAGTTTGTGTTGTACGACACACCCATATTAATAATAATTAACTGCCCTCAGATGGGCTTGAACACAATGTTCTCTGGGCCTTGTAGTCTGTGTCATACCAATAATTCCTTGAATGGATACACAATAATTGATACTGTCTGTGAAAGCCCTGAATGGGCCTCGGCAGCACGTCCAAACACATGATCCCATCCGCCGCTGTTTCCGATGGGACTCAGAGGAATCTAGGGCCCCGGGACCCCCAGTCATCACGGGGTGGTGCGCCTTTCGCGGCTGGGCTGCCGCGTGTAATCTCACTGCTCCTGAATGCCCCCAGGCAAAGGCGCACTCGACCAGCAGCGCGCACAGAGGCGTTCACTCGGGTAAGGTTTGGATTTGTCTCGCGATAAGATTTGCAGCTCTTGTGTCGATCATTAAAAGCCTGACGCGTTTCTGAGCTACTTGCTCTTCATCAGAGGCTCGACAAAAGTTTGTGTTGTACGACACGCCCATATTAATAATAATTAACTGCCCTCAGATGGGCTTGAACGCAATGTTCTCTGGGCCTTGTAGTCTGTGTCATACCAATAATTCCTTGAATGGATACACAATAATTGATACTGTCTGTGAAAGCCCTGAATGGGCCTCGGCAGCACGTCCAAACACATGATCCCATCCGCCGTTGTTTCCGATGGGACTCAGAGGAATCTAGGGCCCCGGGACCCCCAGTCATCACGGGGTGGTGAGCCTTTCGCGGCTGGGCTGCCGCGTGTAATCTCACTGCTCTTGAATGCCCCCAGGCAAAGGCGCACTCGACCAGCAGCGCGCACAGAGGCGTTCACTCGGGTAAGGTTTGGATTCGTCTCCCGATAAGATTTGCAGCTCTTGTGTCGATCATTAAAAGCCAGCCACGTTTCTGAGCTACTTGCTCTTCATCAGAGGCTCGACAAAATTTGTGTTGTACGACACGCCCATATTAATAATAATTAACTTCCCTCAGATGGGCTTGAACGCCATGTTCTCTGGGCCTTGTAGTCTGTGTCATACCAATAATTCCTTGAATGGATACACAATAATTGATACTGTCTGTGAAAGCCCTGAATGGGCCTCGGCAGCACGTCCAAACACATGATCCCATCCAACGCTGTTTCCGATGGGACTCAGAGGAATCTAGGGCCCCGGGACCCCCAGTCATCACGGGGTGGTGCGCCTTTCGCGGCTGGGCTGCCGCGTGTAATCTCACTGCTCCTGAATGCCCCCAGGCAAAGGCGCACTCGACCAGCAGCGCGCACAGAGGCGTTCACTCGGGTAAGGTTTGGATTCGTCTCCCGATAAGATTTGCAGCTCTTGTGTCGATCATTAAAAGCCTGACTCGTTTCTAAGCTACTTGCTCTTCATCAGAGGCTCGACAAAAGTTTGTGTTGTACGACACGCCCATATTAATAATAATTAACTGCCCTCAGATGGGCTTGAACGCAATGTTCTCTGGGCCTTGTAGTCTGTGTCATCCCAATAATTCCTTGAACGGATACACAATAATTGATACTGTCTGTGAAAGCCCTGAATGGGCCTCGGCAGCCCGTCCAAACACATGATCCCATCCGCCGCTCTTTCCGATGGGACTCAGAGGAATCTAGGGCCCCGGGACCCCCAGTCATCACGGGGTGGTGCGCCTTTCGCGGCTGGGCTGCCGCGTGTAATCTCACTGCTCCTGAATGCCCCCAGGCAAAGGCGCACTCGACCAGCAGCGCGCACAGAGGCGTTCACTCGGGTAAGGTTTGGATTCGTCTCCCGATAAGATTTGCAGCTCTTGTGTCGATCATTAAAAGCCTGACGCGTTTCTGAGCTACTTGCTCTTCATCAGAGGCTCGACAAAAGTTTGTGTTGTACGACACGCCCATATTAATAATAATTAACTGTCCTCAGATGGGCTTGAACGCAATGTTCTCTGGACCTTGTAGTCTGTGTCATACCAATAATTCCTTGAATGGATACACAATAATTGATACTGTCTGTGAAAGCCCTGAATGGGCCTCGGCAGCACGTCCAAACACATGATCCCATCCGCCGCTGTTTCCGATGGGACTCAGAGGAATCTAGGGCCCCGGGACCCCCAGTCATCACGGGGTGGTGCGCCTTTCGCGGCTGGGCTGCCGCGTGTAATCTCACTGCTCCTGAATGCCCCCAGGCAAAGGCGCACTCGACCAGCAGCGCGCACAGAGGCGTTCACTCGGGTAAGGTTTGGATTCGTCTCCCGATAAGATTTGCAGCTCTTGTGTCGATCATTAAAAGCCAGACGCATTTCTGAGCTACTTGCTCTTCATCAGAGGCTCGACAAAAGTTTGTGTTGTACGACACACCCATATTAATAATAATTAACTGCCCTCAGATGGGCTTGAACACAATGTTCTCTGGGCCTTGTAGTCTGTGTCATACCAATAATTCCTTGAATGGATACACAATAATTGATACTGTCTGTGAAAGCCCTGAATGGGCCTCGGCAGCACGTCCAAACACATGATCCCATCCGCCGCTGTTTCCGATGGGACTCAGAGGAATCTAGGGCCCCGGGACCCCCAGTCATCACGGGGTGGTGCGCCTTTCGCGGCTGGGCTGCCGCGTGTAATCTCACTGCTCCTGAATGCCCCCAGGCAAAGGCGCACTCGACCAGCAGCGCGCACAGAGGCGTTCACTCGGGTAAGGTTTGGATTCGTCTCCCGATAAGATTTGCAGCTCTTGTGTCGATCATTAAAAGCCTGACGCGTTTCTGAGCTACTTGCTCTTCATCAGAGGCTCGACAAAAGTTTGTGTTGTACGACACGCCCATACTAATAATAATTAACTGCCCTCAGATGGGCTTGAACGCAATGTTCTCTGGGCCTTGTAGTCTGTGTCATACCAATAATTCCTTGAATGGATACACAATAATTGATACTGTCTGTGAAAGCCCTGAATGGGCCTCGGCAGCACGTCCAAACACATGATCCCATCCGCCGCTGTTTCCGATGGGACTCAGAGGAATCTAGGGCCCCGGGACCCCAGTCATCACGGGGTGGTGCGCCTTTCGCGGCTGGGCTGCCGCGTGTAATCTCACTGCTCCTGAATGCCCCCAGGCAAAGGCGCACTCGACCAGCAGCGCGCACAGAGGCGTTCACTCGGGTAAGGTTTGAATTTGTCTCGCGATAAGATTTGCAGCTCTTGTGTCGATCATTAAAAGCCTGACGCGTTTCTGAGCTACTTGCTCTTCATCAGAGGCTCGACAAAAGTTTGTGTTGTACGACATGCCCATATTAATAATAATTAACTGCCCTCAGATGGGCTTGAACGCAATGTTCTCTGGGCCTTGTAGTCTGTGTCATACCAATAATTCCTTGAATGGATCCACAATAATTGATACTGTCTGTGAAAGCCCTGAATGGGCCTCGGCAGCACGTCCAAACACATGATCCCATCCGCCGTTGTTTCCGATGGGACTCAGAGGAATCTAGGGCCCCGGGACCCCCAGTCATCACGGGGTGGTGAGCCTTTCGCGGCTAGGCTGCCGCGTGTAATCTCACTGCTCTTGAATGCCCCCAGGCAAAGGCGCACTCGACCAGCAGCGCGCACAGAGGCGTTCACTCGGGTAAGGTTTGGATTAGTCTCCCGATAAGATTTGCAGCTCTTGTGTCGATCATTAAAAGCCAGACGCGTTTCTGAGCTACTTGCTCTTCATCAGAGGCTCGAAAAAAGTTTGTGTTGTACGACACGCCCATATTAGTAATAATTAACTGCCCTCAGATGGGCTTGAACGCAATGTTCTCTGGGCCTTGTAGTCTGTGTCATACCAATAATTCCTTGAATGGATACACAATAATTGATACTGTCTGTGAAAGCCCTGAATGGGCCTCGGCAGCACGTCCAAACACATGATCCCATCCGCCGCTGTTTCCGATGGGACTCAGAGGAATCTAGGGCCCCGGGACCCCCAGTCATCACGGGGTGGTGCGCCTTTCGCGGCTGGGCTGCCGCGTGTAATCTCACTGCTCCTGAATGCCCCCAGGCAAAGGCGCACTCGACCAGCAGCGCGCACAGAGGCGTTCACTCGGGTAAGGTTTGGATTCGTCTCCCGATAAGATTTGCAGCTCTTGTGTCGATCATTAAAAGCCTGACGCGTTTCTGAGCTACTTGCTCTTCATCAGAGGCTCGACAAAAGTTTGTGTTGTACGACACGCCCATATTAATAATAATTAACTGTCCTCAGATGGGCTTGAACGCAATGTTCTCTGGACCTTGTAGTCTGTGTCATACCAATAATTCCTTGAATGGATACACAATAATTGATACTGTCTGTGAAAGCCCTGAATGGGCCTCGGCAGCACGTCCAAACACATGATCCCATCCGCCGCTGTTTCCGATGGGACTCAGAGGAATCTAGGGCCCCGGGACCCCCAGTCATCACGGGGTGGTGCGCCTTTCGCGGCTGGGCTGCCGCGTGTAATCTCACTGCTCCTGAATGCCCCCAGGCAAAGGCGCACTCGACCAGCAGCGCGCACAGAGGCGTTTACTCGGGTAAGGTTTGGATTCGTCTCCCGATAAGATTTGCAGCTCTTGTGTCGATCATTAAAAGCCAGACGCATTTCTGAGCTACTTGCTCTTCATCAGAGGCTCGACAAAAGTTTGTGTTGTACGACACACCCATATTAATAATAATTAACTGCCCTCAGATGGGCTTGAACACAATGTTCTCTGGGCCTTGTAGTCTGTGTCATACCAATAATTCCTTGAATGGATACACAATAATTGATACTGTCTGTGAAAGCCCTGAATGGGCCTCGGCAGCACGTCCAAACACATGATCCCATCCGCCGCTGTTTCCGATGGGACTCAGAGGAATCTAGGGCCCCGGGACCCCCAGTCATCACGGGGTGGTGCGCCTTTCGCGGCTGGGCTGCCGCGTGTAATCTCACTGCTCCTGAATGCCCCCAGGCAAAGGCGCACTCGACCAGCAGCGCGCACAGAGGCGTTCACTCGGGTAAGGTTTGGATTCGTCTCCCGATAAGATTTGCAGCTCTTGTGTCGATCATTAAAAGCCTGACGCGTTTCTGAGCTACTTACTCTTCATCAGAGGCTCGACAAAAGTTTGTGTTGTACGACACGCCCATACTAATAATAATTAACTGCCCTCAGATGGGCTTGAACGCAATGTTCTCTGGGCCTTGTAGTCTGTGTCATACCAATAATTCCTTGAATGGATACACAATAATTGATACTGTCTGTGAAAGCCCTGAATGGGCCTCGGCAGCACGTCCAAACACATGATCCCATCCGCCGCTGTTTCCGATGGGACTCAGAGGAATCTAGGGCCCCGGGACCCCCAGTCATCACGGGGTGGTGCGCCTTTCGCGGCTGGGCTGCCGCGTGTAATCTCACTGCTCCTGAATGCCCCCAGGCAAAGGCGCACTCGACCAGCAGCGCGCACAGAGGCGTTCACTCGGGTAAGGTTTGGATTTGTCTCGCGATAAGATTTGCAGCTCTTGTGTCGATCATTAAAGCCTGACGCGTTTCTGAGCTACTTGCTCTTCATCAGAGGCTCGACAAAAGTTTGTGTTGTACGACATGCCCATAATAATAATAATTAACTGCCCTCAGATGGGCTTGAACGCAATGTTCTCTGGGCCTTGTAGTCTGTGTCATACCAATAATTCCTTGAATGGATACAAAATAATTGATACTGTCTGTGAAAGCCCTGAATGGGCCTCGGCAGCACGTCCAAACACATTATCCCATCCGCCGTTGTTTCCGATGGGACTCAGAGGAATCTAGGGCCCCGGGACCCCCAGTCATCACGGGGTGGTGAGCCTTTCGCGGCTGGGCTGCGGCGTGTAATCTCACTGCTCTTGAATGCCCCCAGGCAAAGGCGCACTCGAAGAGCAGCGCGCACAGAGGCGTTCACTCGGGTAAGGTTTGGATTCGTCTCCCGATAAGATTTGCAGCTCTTGTGTCGATCATTAAAAGCCAGACGCGTTTCTGAGCTACTTGCTCTTCATCAGAGGCTCGAAAAAAGTTTGTGTTGTACGACACGCCCATATTAGTAATAATTAACTGCCCTCAGATGGGCTTGAACGCAATGTTCTCTGGGCCTTGTAGTCTGTGTCATACCAATAATTCCTTGAATGGATACACAATAATTGATACTGTCTGTGAAAGCCCTGAATGGGCCTCGGCAGCACGTCCAAACACATGATCCCATCCGCCGCTGTTTCCGATGGGACTCAGAGGAATCTAGGGCCCCGGGACCCCCAGTCATCACGGGGTGGTGCGCCTTTCGCGGCTGGGCTGCCGCGTGTAATCTCACTGCTCCTGAATGCCCCCAGGCAAAGGCGCACTTGACCAGCAGCGCGCACAGAGGCGTTCACTCGGGTAAGGTTTGGATTAGTCTCCCGATAAGATTTGCAGCTCTTGTGTCGATCATTAAAAGCCTGACGCGTTTCTGAGCTACTTGCTCTTCATCCGAGGCTCGACAAAATTTGTGTTGTACGACACGCCCATATTAATAATAATTAACTGCCCTCAGATGGGCTTGAACGCCATGTTCTCTGGGCCTTGTAGTCTGTGTCATACCAATAATTCCTTGAATGGATACACAATAATTGATACTGTCTGTGAAAGCCCTGAATGGGCCTCGGCAGCACGTCCAAACACATGATCCCATCCGCCGCTGTTTCCGATGGGACTCAGAGGAATCTAGGGCCCCGGGACCCCCAGTCATCACGGGGTGGTGCGCCTTTCGCGGCTGGGCTGCCGCGTGTAATCTCACTGCTCCTGAATGCCCCCAGGCAAAGGCGCACTCGACCAGCAGCGCGCACAGAGGCGTTCACTCGGGTAAGGTTTGGATTCGTCTCCCGATAAGATTTGCAGCTCTTGTGTCGATCATTAAAAGCCTGACGCGTTTCTGAGCTACTTGCTCTTCATCAGAGGCTCGACAAAAGTTTGTGTTGTACGACACGCCCATATTAATAATAATTAACTGTCCTCAGATGGGCTTGAACGCAATGTTCTCTGGACCTTGTAGTCTGTGTCATACCAATAATTCCTTGAATGGATACACAATAATTGATACTGTCTGTGAAAGCCCTGAATGGGCCTCGGCAGCACGTCCAAACACATGATCCCATCCGCCGCTGTTTCCGATGGGACTCAGAGGAATCTAGGGCCCCGGGACCCCCAGTCATCACGGGGTGGTGCGCCTTTCGCGGCTGGGCTGCCGCGTGTAATCTCACTGCTCCTGAATGCCCCCAGGCAAAGGCGCACTCGACCAGCAGCGCGCACAGAGGCGTTTACTCGGGTAAGGTTTGGATTCGTCTCCCGATAAGATTTGCAGCTCTTGTGTCGATCATTAAAAGCCAGACGCATTTCTGAGCTACTTGCTCTTCATCAGAGGCTCGACAAAAGTTTGTGTTGTACGACACACCCATATTAATAATAATTAACTGCCCTCAGATGGGCTTGAACACAATGTTCTCTGGGCCTTGTAGTCTGTGTCATACCAATAATTCCTTGAATGGATACACAATAATTGATACTGTCTGTGAAAGCCCTGAATGGGCCTCGGCAGCACGTCCAAACACATGATCCCATCCGCCGCTGTTTCCGATGGGACTCAGAGGAATCTAGGGCCCCGGGACCCCCAGTCATCACGGGGTGGTGCGCCTTTCGCGGCTGGGCTGCCGCGTGTAATCTCACTGCTCCTGAATGCCCCCAGGCAAAGGCGCACTCGACCAGCAGCGCGCACAGAGGCGTTCACTCGGGTAAGGTTTGGATTCGTCTCCCGATAAGATTTGCAGCTCTTGTGTCGATCATTAAAAGCCTGACGCGTTTCTGAGCTACTTACTCTTCATCAGAGGCTCGACAAAAGTTTGTGTTGTACGACACGCCCATACTAATAATAATTAACTGCCCTCAGATGGGCTTGAACGCAATGTTCTCTGGGCCTTGTAGTCTGTGTCATACCAATAATTCCTTGAATGGATACACAATAATTGATACTGTCTGTGAAAGCCCTGAATGGGCCTCGGCAGCACGTCCAAACACATGATCCCATCCGCCGCTGTTTCCGATGGGACTCAGAGGAATCTAGGGCCCCGGGACCCCCAGTCATCACGGGGTGGTGCGCCTTTCGCGGCTGGGCTGCCGCGTGTAATCTCACTGCTCCTGAATGCCCCCAGGCAAAGGCGCACTCGACCAGCAGCGCGCACAGAGGCGTTCACTCGGGTAAGGTTTGGATTTGTCTCGCGATAAGATTTGCAGCTCTTGTGTCGATCATTAAAGCCTGACGCGTTTCTGAGCTACTTGCTCTTCATCAGAGGCTCGACAAAAGTTTGTGTTGTACGACATGCCCATAATAATAATAATTAACTGCCCTCAGATGGGCTTGAACGCAATGTTCTCTGGGCCTTGTAGTCTGTGTCATACCAATAATTCCTTGAATGGATACAAAATAATTGATACTGTCTGTGAAAGCCCTGAATGGGCCTCGGCAGCACGTCCAAACACATTATCCCATCCGCCGTTGTTTCCGATGGGACTCAGAGGAATCTAGGGCCCCGGGACCCCCAGTCATCACGGGGTGGTGAGCCTTTCGCGGCTGGGCTGCGGCGTGTAATCTCACTGCTCTTGAATGCCCCCAGGCAAAGGCGCACTCGAACAGCAGCGCGCACAGAGGCGTTCACTCGGGTAAGGTTTGGATTCGTCTCCCGATAAGATTTGCAGCTCTTGTGTCGATCATTAAAAGCCAGACGCGTTTCTGAGCTACTTGCTCTTCATCAGAGGCTCGAAAAAAGTTTGTGTTGTACGACACGCCCATATTAGTAATAATTAACTGCCCTCAGATGGGCTTGAACGCAATGTTCTCTGGGCCTTGTAGTCTGTGTCATACCAATAATTCCTTGAATGGATACACAATAATTGATACTGTCTGTGAAAGCCCTGAATGGGCCTCGGCAGCACGTCCAAACACATGATCCCATCCGCCGCTGTTTCCGATGGGACTCAGAGGAATCTAGGGCCCCGGGACCCCCAGTCATCACGGGGTGGTGCGCCTTTCGCGGCTGGGCTGCCGCGTGTAATCTCACTGCTCCTGAATGCCCCCAGGCAAAGGCGCACTTGACCAGCAGCGCGCACAGAGGCGTTCACTCGGGTAAGGTTTGGATTAGTCTCCCGATAAGATTTGCAGCTCTTGTGTCGATCATTAAAAGCCTGACGCGTTTCTGAGCTACTTGCTCTTCATCCGAGGCTCGACAAAATTTGTGTTGTACGACACGCCCATATTAATAATAATTAACTGCCCTCAGATGGGCTTGAACGCCATGTTCTCTGGGCCTTGTAGTCTGTGTCATACCAATAATTCCTTGAATGGATACACAATAATTGATACTGTCTGTGAAAGCCCTGAATGGGCCTCGGCAGCACGTCCAAACACATGATCCCATCCGACGCTGTTTCCGATGGGACTCAGAGGAATCTAGGGCCCCGGGACCCCCAGTCATCACGGGGTGGTGCGCCTTTCGCGGCTGGGCTGCCGCGTGTAATCTCACTGCTCCTGAATGCCCCCAGGCAAAGGCGCACTCGACCAGCAGCGCGCACAGAGGCGTTCACTCTGGTAAGGTTTGGATTCGTCTCCCGATAAGATTTGCAGCTCTTGTGTCGATCATTAAAAGCCTGACTCGTTTCTGAGCTACTTGCTCTTCATCAGAGGCTCGACAAAAGTTTGTGTTGTACGACACGCCCATATTAATAATAATTAACTGCCCTCAGATGGGCTTGAACGCAATGTTCTCTGGGCCTTGTAGTCTGTGTCATCCCAATAATTCCTTGAATGGATACACAATAATTGATACTGTCTGTGAAAGCCCTGAATGGGCCTCGGCAGCACGTCCAAACACATGATCCCATCCGCCGCTGTTTCCGATGGGACTCAGAGGAA
Source organism: Triturus cristatus (assembly GCF_964204655.1). NCBI lineage: Eukaryota > Metazoa > Chordata > Amphibia > Caudata > Salamandridae > Triturus > Triturus cristatus. The sequence continues at coordinate 325,218,107 of NC_140592.1, forward strand.
TCTAGGGCCCCGGGACCCCCAGTCATCACGGGGTGGTGCGCCTTTCGCGGCTGGGCTGCCGCGTGTAATCTCACTGCTCCTGAATGCCCCCAGGCAAAGGCGCACTCGACCAGCAGCGCGCACAGAGGCGTTCACTCGGGTAAGGTTTGGATTCGTCTCCCGATAAGATTTGCAGCTCTTGTGTCGATCATTAAAAGCCTGACGCGTTTCTGAGCTACTTGCTCTTCATCAGAGGCTCGACAAAAGTTTGTGTTTTTTTGCGCCTTTGCCTGGGGGCATTCAGGAGCAGTGATATATATATATATATATATATATATATATATATATATATATGTAAAAACAATTCCCTTTCAGGCATAGGTTAACGCATAGATTATGCAAAAAAGAAGCAGAGAACTCTGGGTAGTTCTCAATTTTAGGTGGAAAGCAGCTCCTGTATAGAGCACTCTCAACACCAGCAACACAGGGCCGGACTGGCCATAGCGGACACCGGGCATTTCCCCAGTAGGCTGCTAGGGTGGGGGCTGGTTTTGGGCCCCTGGGGGGGCGTTTTTGTTACCGGGAGTCGGCAATATCGGCCCCCTGTAACAAAATCGGCCGAAACTGGCCCTCGCAAACTGCTTGGTTGCACTTCCTCTCACCCCGGGGGGGGGGGGAAGCAGTTGAGCAGTGTGCCAGGGCCGATTTCTGTTCCCAGTCCGGCCCTGCTGCAACACTCTAGATCTGCTCACCTCAAATGTCTGCTTTTCTATCAATGTCTTTCAGCATAGAATTAGCACAGTGCCATCCATGCCAAGAGAGAAAAGGACAAAGTCTTTTGCAATTTACAGCAAAGTCTTTAAGGATAGAACTAGCACAGTGCTGTCCATGCTGAGCTGTAAAATGACAAAAGCCACTTACCACTCCAGGCACAGCATTACAGCCAGTGACGGCTCGCAGAGGGATTGCTGCGGGGCGGGGGCGGGGCAGGGTGGGGGATAGTGGAGTCAGACATACGACAGCCAGGAGTAAAGTGAGTAAATAAATAAAACTATTTACCCTGCGCTCGTTGGATCGCCAACTCGGCGATGCAGCGAGCACAAGGTAAATAGTTTTATTTATTTATTTACTTACTTTACTCCTGGCCGTTGTATGTCTGACTCCATTACCCCCCCCACCCTGCCCCTCCCACCCGCCCCCCGCCCGACCCCGCTGCACCGTCTCGCAGCACTCCCTTATGTGAGCCGCCACTGATTACAGCTTTGAATTGGTAAAATACCAACCAAGCCAACCTGACATGAGCAAAAGCAACCCCTGACACAGAGTAGCTTTGTCTAGCCACAAGGGAGCACCCAGTATAAATCAAAACAATACCCTTTCAGGCATAGAGTGATGCATTAATAATGCAAAAAAGAAGCAGACAACTCTGGGTAGTTCTCAAATTTAGGTGGAAAGCAGCTCCTGTATAGAGCACTCTCAACACCAGTGACACTCTAGATCTGCTCACCTCAAATGCCTGCTTTTCTATCAAAGTCTTTAAGCATAGGATTAGCACAGTACCATCCATGCCGAGATCGAAAGGGACAAAGTCTTTTGCCATTTCTACAGCAAAGTCTTTAAGCATAGGTCTAGCATAGGACTACCACAGTGCTGTCCATGCCAAGCTGTAAAATGACAAAGGCCTATCACCACTCCAGGCACAGTATTACAGCTTTGAATTGGTAAAATACCAACCAAGCCAACCTGAAATGAGCAAAAGAAACCCCTGACACAGTGTTTTGCTCTACTTAGAGCTCTTCAGAGAGTTATAGCTTTGTCCAGACACAAGGGAGCACCTAGTATAAGTCAAAACAATACCCTTTCAGGCATAGAGTGACACATAAATTATGCAAAAAAGAAGTAGACAACTCTTGGTAGTTCTCAAGTTTAGGTGGAAAGCAGCTCCTGTATAGAGAACTCTCAAAACCAGAGACACTCTAGATCTTCTCACCTCAAATTTATGCTTTTCTATCAAAGTCTTTAATCATAGGATTAGCACAGTGCCGTCCACACCGAGATAGAAAAGGACAAAGTCTTTTGCCACTCCTACAGCAAAGTTTTTAAGCAGAGGACTAGCACAGTGCTGTCCTTGCCGAGCTGTAAAATGACAAAAGCCATTTACCACTCCAGGCACAGTATTACAGCTTTGAATTGGTAAAATACTAATCAAGCCAACCTGAAATGAGCAAAAGCAACCTGCTCATTTCAGGTTTGCTTGGGTGGTATTTTTCCAATTCAAAGCTGTAATACTGTGCCTGGCGTGGTAAATGGCTTTTGTCATTTTACAGCTCAGCATGGACAGCACTGTGCTAGTCCTATGCTTAAAGACTTTGCTGTAGAAATGGCAAAATACTTTGTCCCTTTCTATCTTGGCGATTCAAAGTTCATAGCAACCAGTCGATAGATGGCTAGTGAAAATCCTCTTTGGACGCGCATCCAAGGAAACAGCCACACCAATGTAGTTTTGTTGTTCTCGGGTATTTATTTGGCAAATAGAAACAGACGAATTTTGTTCTTGCGATCTTGTTCATCTTGATATATATATATATATATATATATATATATATATATATATATATATATATAGACTCGTGATCAAGGAGGTGTTTCTCCGAAACGCGTAGAGTGACAAAACCATCGGAATAAATGCACGCTGAGAAAAGTTTGTGGCCATTGCATCGTTTCTTGAAAAAAACGGCGTAACGATTTGTTTGGATATTGGGAGTCGCTTTCCCGCCGTGGCCCGCTACTGCAAGTGGCTTTGGTCTTCGTAGCGAAAACAAAAGAAGTGGATATATATATATATATATATATATATATATATATATATATATATATATATATATATATATATATATTACCTACTGGCGGTCGCCAGTAGGTAGTTATAGTTAGGACCACGTTTCCATAGGAAAACCTCAACATTCTATTTTGAATAACTTTGGCGCCGGTCGACGAATCCTCGCAAATTTCTCAAAATAGGTGGGGCGCTACGCTCCGCTCCTACCCTGAAAGTCTCGGGGGGATTCGTCAAGCGGGGGCTGAGATAAAAGGGGGGTCCCAAAACGCGTTTTTCCCATGCATTTTTCCATAGGACCTTTAGAACGAGCTACAGCCCGAACGGCTGAACAGAATTACTAGAAATTTGGCAGAGAGGTAGTCCCTAGGTCAAGGAAGTGCCTTTTGTAGGTTTGGTGTAAATCTGTTCAGTAGATTCTGAGAAAATAGCCTTTAAATCAATATATATATCTGAGCCCGCTTACGGTACGCTTACGGTACGCTTACCGTACGCTTACCGTAAGCTTACGGTGGCGTGCGCGAGCGCGATTCTGATTGGCTCTTAGATCTTAGTAAACATTCGAATCGGCCGAAACCAGGAAGCGGCGTCCGCCATTTTGTCTCTCGCACTGAGTGTTGTTTATCAAACATGATGGCCAAAAACATGTTACGGGGCTGTTTTGACAACTCCCTCCCACATAGTCATGTTGAGGGAGTCCCCAAACATCCCCCAAGAGCAAAAACGGTTTTATTTTTTTTTCGGCAATTTCGCGGGGTACGCTTACCGTACGCTTACCGTACGCTTACCGTAAGCTTACCGTACGCTTACGGTAAAAAAATAAAAATAAAAAAAACACTATCCACACTTACCCCACCCCCTGTGCTTTTGGTGGCCGCAGGCCACCAAATGTGCAGGGCTTATTAATAGAGAAAAAAAACGTAATTTTGGCAACATGAAATTATAAAATCGAAATAAAAAAAACACTATCCACATTGACCTCACCCTCTGTGCTTTTGGTGGCCGAAGGCCACCAAATGTACAGGGCTTATTAAAGTTGATAAAAACCGTGCACGGAACGAACTGCGTTAAGTGGGCGCGCACGCCACAAATGGCGTAAAGTAACTTAGCATTTAAAAAACCGTACAAATTCACTGAAAAAACCATAGGTTTCACACACGTTATAGTTAGGAAATAGCATTTAAAAAACCTTGCTAATTCACTGAAAAAACCATAGGTTTCACACATGTTATAGTTAGCTGGACATTTTACTGATAAAAAACCAATGAAATTCCCCCGTTATAGTTACTGTAGGCAACTATAACTCACGCAACCGTAATCCTCTGCTGATGACATATGTGTCTTTATGAAAAAAAAATATTTGTAATATATGTATAGCTAAAATTTAATGGAAGAAGATATGGGCAAATAAGTGTCTAAATACAGTATTAGCATCAGCAGAGGATTACGGTTGCGTGAGTTATAGTTGCCTACAGTAACTATAACGGGGGAATTTCATTGGTTTTTTATCAGTAAAATGTCCAGCTAACTATAACATGTGTGAAACCTATGGTTTTTTCAGTGAATATATATATATATATATATAGACCGCACTCCTCTTCGTAACAAAAGGACACGACGCTGTGTCTTTGACAATTCCAACCAGGGTTTATTCAGTGGCTCTGTCGGACGCGTTTCGCCTGAACCAGCAGGCTTGTTCACCAACAAAGTTTTGTCAAACAACTTCCACCATTTATGCTGTGCACGTGATACGATCATGTGAGGACTACAAATTGAATGAAACAGAAAACAGACTCGTAGTTTTCGCCTATTACAATTGATAAAGCGATAACAGGATGCAACTTTAAGTAAAATATATCGCATTCACATTGATCCACATTAGTTGATCTCTATTAACGAATATATTGTAACATATTTACACACTTGTTTTATATAAACCACGGTCCATTTTCTATAAAAACGCCATACAGTCAGTGGCAATTGCCGTAAAGAGACCATTCACCCATTTCGGTTTGCCACATTCTTTTGACACTTTACTATAATTCAGCCCCAGTGGGCATACCTCATTTTTCTGGCTTATCTTGTCTAATTCAGCCCCAGTGGGCATACCTAATTCTTTTGACTTATCTGATTCCTAGCTACCTCACATGAATCAAAATTAAAGTGATATACCACAATTCATCAAATCCTACTTAACAAAACTAATAAATCATACATTTATAAATATGCTATTCATAAATAACTAAAAACGGAAAATCCAGAAAGGGTATAGCAAGCTCTCCAAAGGACCTATAAATGTGTATACAAATCTTCTTCGATGTTCAGGCCCATTGGTGCTTTACTATTCAGTTCCACAATATAACGTGATTCTAATTTTCTTAAAGCTCTCTGTCTATCACCACCTCTCACGTTGGGGGCGATCGCATCAATGACAAAGTACGATAAGCCTGTCACATTACTGTCATGGCAATTAGCGAAGTGGCGTGCTACCGGATATGTTTTATCCACATTCTTGATGGCCCTTAGATGCTGCAATATTCTTTTATGGACAGGGAGAATTGTGCTGCCCACGTACCGGAGATGGCATGGGCAACTCAGTACGTAGACGGCAAACTCCGTTTTACAGTCAAACTGCCCTCTGATGTTTTTTTCAATTTGTGAGCAGCCTGTTGTGAACTTCTTGGTGTTCACACCATGATGGCATGCCTTGCACTTCACGCATCTCAGGAAACCATCTTGTCGTTTTAGCCATGAGGTTTTGAGGGGTTGTTTGCAAGATTTCGGTGCCATATTGCTGACCAACATTTGTTTAAATGATTTGGCTCGTCTAAACGTTATTAGGGGTTTGTTTGACACAATTTTTCCTAAAATGGGGTCATTGCGTATCAAATGCCAATGTTTCGACAGAATGTTACGTACTTGCCCATGTTGCTTGTTATATGAAGTCACCAATCTACATTCATTAGAATCTAATGATTGTTTCTGTTTGCGTTTATTTGTTTCAGAAGGCTCAAATAGAACTTCTTCTCTTGTTTTACATTTGACCTTCTGGATTGCACTCTGAATGCATCCTGCTCCATACCCTCTAGATCTAAAACGGGAGCATAAGGTCTGCAGTTCTGTTTCCCTCGTATCCACTTCACTACAATTACGCAATGTTCTTAGACACTCCCCATAGGGGATGCTCTTAATAAGATTACTGGGATGGAAACTTGTTGCATGTAGCAACGTGTTTCCTGCCGTTGGTTTCCGAAATATCCGTGTCTGTAAATGGCCATTCTTCACATAGAATGTGAGGTCTAAAAAATTGACTTCATTTTTACTGATGGTACTGGTAAATTTAAGATTAAGATTGTTCGTCTGAAGTTTCTTGACAAAATCATTGGCTGATGTTTCTGTTCCCCTCCAGATAATAAACAAATCATCAATAAAACGACTCCAATGGAGAATTTTGTTGTCCCATTCAACATGACACTGTTGACGGACCACCTGCTCCTCCCACCAGCCCATGTGTAGATTGGCATAACTGGGGGCGAAGCAGGTGCCCATCGCAGAGCCACAGAGTTGGTGGAAGCGCACCGAGCGCCCACAGCGGGTGCACGGTGCTTGAAGCGCACCGTGCGCACACGGTGCGCGCACCTCGCGATTTAAAAAAAATAAATAAAAATCACGGTGCGCGCGCGGTGAAAAACCTGAAAAAAAAATAAATTTATAAATACATAACTTAGCATTTAAAAAACCGTACAAATTCACTGAAAAAACCATAGGTTTCACACACGTTATAGTTACGAATTAGCATTTAAAAAAACCTTGCAAATTCACTTAAAAAACCATAGGTTTCACACATGTTATAGTTAGCTGGACATTTCACTCGTAAAAACCAATGAAATTCCCCCGTTATAGTTACTGCAGGCAACTATAACTCACGCGACCGCAATCCTCTGCTGATGACGTCAGATATTACATCACTGATGACATATGTGTCTTTATGAAAAATAAATATTTGTAATATATGTATAGCTAAAGATTAATGGAAGAAGACATGGGTAAATAAGTGTCTAAATACAGTGATGTAATATCTGACGTCATCAGCAGAGGATTGCGGTCGCGTGAGGTATAGTTGCCTGCACTAACTATAACGGGGGAATTTCATTGTTTTTTTACGAGTGAAATGTCCAGCTAACTATAACATGTGTGAAACCTATGGTTTTTTAAGTGAATTTGCAAGGTTTTTTTAAATGCTAATTCGTAACTATAACGTGTGTGAAACCTATGGTTTTTTCAGTGAATACATATATATATATATATATATATATATACACACACATATATATTTGTTTCTTTTTTTTAAATCTACTGGCGGTCACCAACAGGTAGTAAGAGTTAGGACCAAAGTTTCCATAGAAAAATGTTGTTCTGTTTTGTCAATAACCTTGGCGCCGCTTGAGGAATCTTCATGAAAATCTCAAAGAATGCCCCTTTTGTGGTTCAACTGCAATGTGATCTGTTGAGTGGGGGCTGAGAAAAAAGGGGGGTCCCAAATTGTGTTTTGCCCATGTTATGGCTATGGGGATTTTTCATTTTTAAACACGACTATAGCCCGAACCACTTAATGGAATTGCACCAAATTTGGCAGAAGGCTTGATGTTGGCCAAGAAAGCATGCTTTTTTTTGATTTGGTGTAAATCCGTCCAGTAGTTTCAGAAATATTTCAATTGAAAAAAATATAGATATCTGGCAGCCCAAAATCCTACTGAAACCCTACTGAAATTTGATTGGCTGCCAACACTTCAACCAGGAATTGTTGGCAGCCATCCTGGGACTCAGTTGAACCGAAGCACACAAAAATATATTTTTTTAAAAGGGGGCAGGGTACAGACACCCTAACCCACTAGGCCTCTTGGGTGGGGGGGGGGGGGTCCCACTGGGCCTCTGAGACCCCAAAAAAGCATCTTCTAAAAACAAAATTCTCGGGATTCACAGATCCGGATGAGAAAAAAAAACACAAAGCGCAGGCTCTCATGCTTCTTTCATTATTGGCCCCTGGGTGGGCCTGATCCCAGGGACATTAGGGAAAAAAGGAGGGGACCCTCCTCCTGAGGGCTATTTATGCCACGGGGACCACCACCTCCTTGGGGTTTCTTAAATTATTAATACAGGGTAGGCCTGTTTGGCCTCCCCTGCTGCCCCGGTGACCGTCACCTCCCCGGGGCTTTACTGTAAATTGATTCGGGGCCAAATGGACCCCCGGGGGCTGCCACTTCCCTGAGGATTTAATTTTCAAAAATGTGTGGGGGGTGTGCGCCCCCCCTGCACAGCGAAGGGGATTGCAACCTTCCCAGGGCATAAGTTTAAATTGAATGTGGAGGGCTGTGGGCCCCCCTAGGGGACCACCACCTTCTCATGGCAAATTAGAAGATTGGAGGAGGGCCACACGGTCCCCCTCCTGGAGCCCTAGATGGCCCTGGAGACTGCCACCCCAGGGCCAGGTCTTGCAATGTCCTGGGGTGCCCACACCCAGGACACGGCTATTTGCTATGGCTTGGCATGAGCACCATTCCTTCCAAGCCATAGTAAAAGCTGTTCCATTTCTAGCAAGCGAGAGCAGAAAATGCTCACACTTACTAGAAGCGGAGCAGAATTGCTGTAACACATAGGGAGCTGCATGTTAGCAGCTCCCTATGTGTAGAAGCAATGCTGGCTCCCGCAGGAGGCGGGAACCCGGCTGAGATCGAGGGGGAGTTGAGGCCACCCCCCCCCAGTCCCCAACCTTTTAAAAGTGGGTGCCTTGCGTGCGACTAGGGGACCCACACTACAGGCTGGGCCCCGGAGGATGGGTTCCTGGGGACAAAATTGGCCCAGGCGGCAGGCCGCTCGGCCCCACTCCCTTTAAATAAAAAGAAAAAGATAAAGAAAAAGGCCAGGTCCCAGGGGATGCAGTCCCCGTGGCTGAGATGAAGTCCCTTTACCTCCTGAGGTCCTCAGGACTAAAGTGGACTTCTTCCCCCAACCAGTAGAGCCCCAGGAGGCGCGTTTGCAGAATGGTGGAGAAAGGGGGCTTGGCCTCCAACAACCTCTCAGCAATCTAGCTGTTTGGGACTTGCTGGAGGTAACAGGAGCGGTAGTTGGCTCCCTAGGGCCATCAGGAGTAGAGTGTTTCATCCCCCAACCAGTAGTGTGCCAGTAAGCAGATTTGCAGAGTGGTGGGAAAAGGGGGCAAAGCCTCTGAAATCCTCTTGGCAATCCCACTGTGTAGGACTTACTGGAGATAACAGGAGGGGTAGTTGGCCCCCAAGTACCCTCTTGAGCCAAGGGGACTTCATCCCCTAACCATCAGTGTGCCAGGAGGCACGTTTCTAGAGTGGTGGAGAAAGGGGGCATGGCCACCGAAGACCTCTAAGCAATCGTGCTGTGTGGGACTTACTGGAGGTAACAGAAGGAGTGTTGGCCCCCAAGGACGTCCTTGTGGTCCAACTACCCCTGCTGTTACCTTCAGCAAGTACCACACTGCACGATTACTGAGAGGTCTTCGTAGTCCACCCCCTTTCTCTACCACTCTTCAAATAGCCTCCTTGCACACTACTAGTTGGGGGATGAAGTCCCCTTGGCTGCTAATGGTCCTTGGGGGCTAAAAACCCCTCCTGTTACCTCCAGTAAGTCCCACACAGCGGGGTTGCTAAGAGGTCTTCGGAGGCCAAGCCACCTTTCTCCATCACCCTGCAACATCGAAGGTGGAGCGAAACTGCACTCCAAATCCAGGCGCACAGCTAGTGTCGTGATTATCACTCATTCTTTTCCAATAACGTTTTCAATTTTAACAATATTTGATCCATGTACTCCAAGACTTTTCTTCATTCGATTTTATTTTCTTTCTTTGATCTTTTCACACGTGATTTGCTTATGTTTAAACAACTTCTCATGCCACAGATATGCCCATCAAATTTTTTTTCCTGGCACGCCAAAAAACATATAAAACATCCTCTGTTGCAAGTTATTATGTTACCCAATGCATTTCGGACTATATAAAGTCCTTCCTTAGGGGTTCACTACAAGATAAAAGAACGTTATTGTTAAAACTTGACTTCAAATCGCTATGATTGACACTATACATTTTAATACCAACCACTCCATGCTATCTTTTAAATTAAACCATATACAGCGCTTTCCCTCTAAACCCGGAGTTGAATACTCCCGTAGTTAAGCCTGAAGAGTCCTCTAACCAACGTCTTTACCCTGTGCTTTTGACCTTCCTTAACATTACATGACACCCCAAATCTTCACCCTTAAATCACTCCTTCATCCTCCTTCCCACTTCCCACTTTTCACCCCCCAGACTACGTCCACTTGGTATCATACCTTTGCAACTTCAATTTGTGTTCTTTCTTGCAACAACGACTCCCTCTATCTGATGGCGTTTCACAACACATCATGATTTCCCCAATTGATTCAACTCCTGTGAAGTTGCCCCACCTCTTGGACTTAACCTATCACAACCTTTCAATTATCACTGTTGTAATCACTCCTGCCTACACTACCCATAATTCACCTCTTCTTGAATGATTTAAAACCCAGTGCTTAGTTTAATCCTTTGTGTGTCACTTTTCTAACTTCGTGATTCTCTAGGTAATTCAATACTGTACCCCGCCCTCCCTATTGATGTTATCTATTGCGCCGTAACTCTGTCAAAATTCATTACAACCACTTCATTATGTTTGTGCTACATATAACACAACATGTGCGGTATTTAAGAGATGTTACAAAATTAATCATGTCCATAAACTGAATGAAACCAAATGTTCACTTGCACGTTTCTTCTATATCCTAGATGTGCATCTCATGTCCATTAAAAGTCTGTTATCCATTGTTTTTTTATCTGTGGGTGCTACTTGCAGGTAGGGCAGTCATATCATATTACACTGTCGAAGATTGCCGTGCACTCCTATTTTCACTTTATACTCCTTTTATACTCCACCACTCCTCAAACACATCTCCTGGTGCACTACTGGTTGGGGAATGAAGTCCACTTGGATGCTGAGGGACCTTGGGGGCAAAGAAGCCCTCCGGGTACTTTCTGTAAGTCTTACACAGTGGAATTTCTGAGATCTGGTCAGAGGCCCCGCCCCCTTTCTTCAGCACACTGCAAACACCATTACTACTCAAAAATCCATAGAAATTCCCTGGAAAAACCAAAGGTTATAGGGATGTTAGAGTTAGAAATTAGCATTTCAAAAACCTTAGAAAGTCACAGAAAAAAACTGACGTTACAGGGACATTATAGTTAGGAAATGGAATTTAAAGAAACTTAGAAATTACCTGAAAACACCAAAGGTTACAGGGACATTATAGTAGGCTCAGGTTTCACTCATACATAACCAGTGAAATTCAGGAGTTATAGTTAGCTGAGCTAACTATAACTTATGCCCCCACAATGTACTGCTTATGACCTCACATATTACATTACTCATGACATAATCAGTGACATCACTGATAACATCATCCACAGAACCACTCACACACATCCTCGTGTACATCCATTTGCACACCTGCACAACTCACATACCCATTCACAGACCCATACCAGTACTCACAAAGCCCCTCACTCCTCCATAAAGACACACACACACCAACTCACTCACTCGTACAGCCAATCACACAACCATTCACTCACCCATACAGCACTCATACAACCAGTCACACCCATACAGCTAGTTACATAACCACACACTCACCCATATAGCTACTTACACACCCACTTATTTACCTATAAAGTTACTCACATACCCATTCACTCACCAAATCAGCCTCTCAACACAGCCACTCACTCACCCATACACACATACACACACAACCAAGCATACACACGCACACACACACACACACACACACATATAACCATTCATACAGACACTCACTGTCCAATACTGCCACTCACACACATATTATGTGAGTGGCTGTGTGACTGTATGTATCCTTGTGTATATGGGTGTATGGGTGTATAGGTGGGTTTCTGAGTAGTTGTGTGGGTGAGCGAGATGCTGTGTGAGTAGCTTTATTGGTGAGTGGGTGTGTCAGTAGCTGTATGGGTGGGTGAGTGGGGGTGTAGTGACTGTATGGGTGAGTGAGTGGGTGTCTGACTGGCTGTATGAGTGAGTGACAGGGTGTGTATGTGGCTGTTGGGGTCCCCAAGGACTGTCAGGAGTAAAGTGGACTTCATCCCCAACCCGCAGTGCACTCGGAGGCAGATTTGCAGAGTGGTGGAAAAATGGGGCGTAGCCTCTGAAATCCTCTCAGCAATCCCACTGTGTGGGACTAATTGGAGTTTGAATGGTTGTTTGGTAAAGTGATTTGGTGTGTGAATGGCTGTATGAGTGAGTGAGTTGATGTTGGACTACTTGTATGGATGTGTGAATGGTTATATAAGTGGTTCTGTAAGTGTATGGGTGAGTGAGTGGCTGTGTTCAGAAACTGTATAAATAAGTGAGTGGGTATGTGAGTAGCTGTATGGGTGAGTGTGTGGCTATATGTGTGAGCTACTGGTTGTATAAGTAGCTGTATGGGTAAGTGGTTATGTGAGTGACTGAGTCAGTTTTTGGGTGTGTGAGTGGCTTTATGGATGAGTGAGTGGTTGTGTGAGGTATAGGGGTTTAAGTGGGTGTGTGAGTGATTCTGTGGGTGATGTCATCAGTGATGTCATTTGAGATGTCATCAGTGATGTCATTGACCATGTCAAGAGTGATGTAATATGTGAGGTCATAAGCAGTGCATTGCAGGGGCGTAAGTTATAGTTAGCTTAGGTAACTATAACTGCTGAATTTCAATGGTTTTGTATGAGTGATATCTGAGCCGAACTATAAAGTCCCTGTAACCTTTGTTTTTGGGGAATTTCCAAGGTTTTTGAAATTCTATTTCCTAACTATAACATCCCTGTAATCTTTGTTTTTTCAGTGGAATTCTAGGTTTGAAATTGTTTTTATTTGCTTACTATAACGTCCCTGTAAACTTTAGTTTTTAACCCCTTCGATGCTGCGCAGATTCCGCCGCTGTGCTGACGGAATCTTGCGCGGGTGTGGTCATGACGGAATGGTTCCGTCATGAGCACAGCTCAACCGTGGGTCATGACGGAACCATTCCGTCATGAGCACCGAAGGGGTTAAAGTGAATTTCTAAGTATTTCTTTTAATTTTGTTTCCTAACTGTAGCCTGTAACCTTTGAGAGTATGTGTGTGAGTGAGTGCATGAGTGCCTCAGTGGGTTTGTGAGTGAGTGGGTCAGTGTCTCAATGGGTGTGTGAGTGTCAGAGTGGGTCTGTGAGTGGGTTTCTGAGTGTCTGAGCGGATCTGTAAGTGCTTCCATGAATGTGTGTCAGTCTGTAGGGGGTGAGTGCATGAGTGTGTTTGTGAGTGGGTGTGTGAGTTTGAGTGGGTCTGTGAGTGGGTGTGCAAGTCTGAGTGGGTCTGTAAGTGAGTTCATGAGTCTGTAAGTGGGTCTTTGACTAAATGCATGAGTCTATGAGTGGGTCTGAGAGTGGGTGCATGAGCCTGAGTGGGTGCATGAGTCTCTGAGTGCCCTCTGTTTTGACCTCTTCTGCTCTGTTTTGCTTTTTCTCAATGTTTTTCTGCAATCTGTTTTGCCTTTCCTGCTTGTTTTTCTGCCCTCTGTTTTGGCTTTTCTGCTTGTTTTCCTGCTCTCTGATTTGCCTTTTTCTGCCGTTTTTTTCTGCCCTCCTTTTTGCCTTTTGTGTTCCTTTTCTGCCCTGTTTTGCCACTCCTGCTTGTGTTTCTGCTCTCTGTTTGTCTTTTCTGCCCTCTGTTTTGCTTTTTTACTGCTAATATTCCTGCCCCCTGCCTTGCCCTTTCCTGCTTGTTTTTCTGCCCTCCATTTTGCCTTTTCTGCTTGATTTTTTCTGCTGTTTCCCCTTTTTTTCAATGGGGAAGGAAGGTTCGTGGGCCCTCTTTTCCAGCCCGATTTAGACCCTGGGGACCTTATCCCTGGGGCCCAGCCAAAATTCAATGCGAGGGGAGGGCTGTGTGGACCCCTCCCCAGGCTGATTTCGGCCCTGGGGACCCCATTACTGGGGCCCGGCAACATCTCCCTGGAAACCCTGGAGCCCGCCTAGGGCACCCAGTCTGCTATGATGGGGACCGCAGGGAGAGCCTCAAGGCCCTAACTGGCTCCCCATCTTCTGCTTGAGCCGGCATTGTTCCTGCATGCGGAGAGTTGTAAATATGAAGCTCCCTGCGTGCTGGAGCAATTGTTTTATCTGTTTTCAAAACAGATGAAAATTCTGCTTTCAGCACGCGGGAGCAGTTTGACAGCACCTGCTTGCTGGAAGCAGAGTTATGTTTGCTGTCGCTTGGCTGGTGCTGCCACAGCTCCTGCCAAGCGAGAGCAAACAGCTATGTCCCAAGAGGTGGATACCCTGGGACAGTGGGAGCCGGGCCAGGGATGGTGGCGGTCCCCAGGGCCATTATCGGCCCTGCTCCACCTGTTCCCATGGTTCTGGCCTCGGGGACGTGGTGGTTTCCTGGGCCAACCATGGCCCAGGTTGGGGGGGGGCACGTGCCCCCCTCTCATTTTCTCAGTTCTCATGTGCCCTGAGGAGGTGGCGGTCCCCAGGGCAATTAGGAGCTCAGAGGGGTTCTGTGTGCCCCCCTTTTATTTAATTCAGACGCCCCAGGAGGTGGAGGTCCCTGGGGCCTTTAAAGGCCTAATCAGGGATTCTGCTTGCCCACCTCCAATTATTATTATTACCCCAGGGGAGGTGGCGGTCCCTGGGGGAGAAGCTCACCATGTGGATGGGGCACATGCGCCCCCCCCCCTCCAATTATTATTTTTATAACAATACCCCCAGGACCTGGTCCACCCAAGGGCTCATAGAAAAACAAGCACAGGGACCTGCCGTTGCTTTATTTTTTTTCGATTGTTCATCAGATCTAACGCTATTTCTGGCAAAACATTTTTCTAAAGTGTTTTTTTGCCCTGGCGGGTCTCAGGAGGACCCCAGGACTAGGACTAAGTGGTCAGGGTATTCCTACTCTGCCCCTTATCTTTTTTTATAGTTATGTTTGGGGACTCGGCTGATGCTGAGTCCCAAGATGGCTGCCAACGTTTCCTGGTTGAAGTGTCGGCAGCCAATCAGGACTGGAACTGTGGAATCCTCAGACGATCCGCAACACTAGATATCCAAATTTGGATTTCTTTTAATAACTCTAAAACTACTGAACAGATTTACACCAAATAACAACAGACACTCTTTCTGGACCAAGAGCTGCACTTTTTTGACCCCCCTCCTCCCTTTTTCTAGACCCCCGCTTAACGGCTCACCCCCAACTTTCCATACACAACTAGAATAACAGGTGCAATTATGAATATTCGTCAGACTGTGCCAAAGATACAGGCAAGTCAAAAAATGCCATTAAGTAATAAACATAAACATATATATATATATCTATATATATATATATATATATTTTTTTTTTTTTTCTCAGCCCCCGCTTGACGAATCCCCCCGAGACTTTCAGGGTAGGAGCGGAGCGGAGCGCCCCACCTATTTTGAAAATTTCGCGAGGATTCGTCAACCGGCGCCAAAGTTATTCAAAATAGAATTTTGAGATTTCCTATGGAAACACGGTCCTAACTATAACTATCTACTGGCGGCCGCCAGTAGATAATATATATATATATATATATATATATATATATATATATATTATCTACTGGCGGTCGCCAGTAGATAGTTATAGTTAGGACCGTGTTTCCATAGGAAATCTGAAAATTCTATTTTGAATAACTTTGGCGCCGGTTGACGAATCCTTGCGAAATTTTCAAAACTAATGGGGCGCTCCGCTCAGCTCCTACCCTGAAAGTCTCGGGCGATTCGTCAAGTGGGGGCCGAGAAAAAAGGGGGGTCCCAAAACGCGTTTTCCCCATGCATTTTCCCATAGGACCTTTAGTCGAAGGTACAGCCCGAACGGCTGAACAGAATTACTTGAAATTTGACAAAGAGGTAGTACTCAGGTCAGGGATGTGCCTTTTGCAGGTCTGGTGTCAATCTGTTCAGTAGTTCCTGAGAAAATAGCATTTAAAAGCATATAAATATCTATAAGCGTGTACCGTGCGCGCACCGTGCGCGCACCGTGCGAGCACCCTATCGTGCGCGAGCGTAATTCTGATTGGTGGTTACATGTTAGTCAACGTTCGAATCGGTCGAAATCCGGAAGTGTCGGCCGCCATTTTGTTTGTTTTCAGTGCGAGAGTGAAAAAGGAAGGTGGCGAACGTGAAAAGGGGGCAGGGTAGAGAGTTTCTGACCCCCTAGCCTTTGTCAGGGGGTCCCTGAAGGACCCCGAAGGTAGACATTTTTTTTAAAAAAAAAATTTAAAAAAATCGCGGGTGTGCGCGCACCGTGCGCGCACGGTGAAAAACCAAAAAAAAATAAATACATTTAATACGTAGTTTATTGTAAAATAAATATATATATAAAAAAATAATACATACATAACTTAGCATTTAAAAAACCGTACAAATTCACTGAAAAAACCATAGGTTTCATACAGGTTATAGTTAGGAATTAGCATTTAAAAAACCTTGCAAATTCACTTAAAAAACCATAGGTTTCACACATGTTATAGTTAGGTGGATATTTCACTCGTAAAAAAACAATGAAATTCCCCCGTTATAGTTAGTTCAGATAACTATAACTCGCGCGACCGCCACTCTATCACAAGGATGATGTCATCAGTGATGTCATGAGTGATGTCACTGACCATGTCATGAGTGATGTAATATGTGACGTCATCAGCAGTGCATTGCGGGCGCGCGAGTTGTAGTTATCTGAACTAACTATAACGGGGGAATTTCATTGGTTTTTTACGAGTGAAATATCCACCTAACTATAACATGTGTGAAACCTATGGTTTTTTAAGTGAATATATATATATATATGTGTATATATATATATATATATATCAAGGAAGATTTGAGGCCCATTTCTTTAGTTTACTTTAGTGAACATTATTTTCTGCATTCATGTGCTTTCTCCGGATTTGCATAATTTTTTAATCAATCCTTCGCCTCCAAAAAGCTGCTCTTCCACTGGAATGATCAGAGTGGATTGTCCTCCATTCCGAATCCCTTCCTACAAACAATCAACTTTTTCGTACAGTGGCATCTCCATAATAGGTTAGGCGATTGCGAGTGGGTCATGCTCCTCGTTATGAATCCAAACACAAGCCTCCGAGTACCGGAGCCCCCGACCCTTCAGGGCGGCCTCAATTAACAATGGGCACGGAGCAACCCATCAAACAGCACAACAAGGAAGATTTGAGGCCCATATCGAGTGAAGGAGCATTTATTGTGACGACAGCAGCACGCTAGTTTCCAAACTCCTTACGCGTTTCAGCTTTACAGCCTTGATCACAGCTGGAAACACAATGAAAAAGCTATGTGCGCAGTGCATGCTTTTATATTTCAAAGTCACATGACATGGTCTTTATCCTACAAGTCCCGTAATGCAGTATACCATAATTCAAAGTATCACATGGAATCTTCATAGATCCGCATTCGCTCAGGTGTTCCCCAATTCAAAGTAAGTACCTGCATTACTTTAGTGAACATTATTTTCTGCATTCATGTGCTTTCTCCGGATTTGCATAATTTTTTAATCAATCCTTCGCCTCCAAAAAGCTGCTCTTCCACTGGAATGATCAGAGTGGATTGTCCTCCATTCCGAATCCCTTCCTACAAACAATCAACTTTTTCGTACAGTGGCATCTCCATAATAGGTTAGGCGATTGCGAGTGGGTCATGCTCCTCGTTATGAATCCAAACACAAGCCTCCGAGTACCGGAGCCCCCGACCCTTCAGGGCGGCCTCAATTAACAATGGGCACGGAGCAACCCATCAAACAGCACAACAAGGAAGATTTGAGGCCCATATCGAGTGAAGGAGCATTTATTGTGACGACAGCAGCACGCTAGTTTCCAAACTCCTTACGCGTTTCAGCTTTACAGCCTTGATCACAGCTGGAAACACAATGAAAAAGCTATGTGCGCAGTGCATGCTTTTATATTTCAAAGTCACATGACATGGTCTTTATCCTACAAGTCCCGTAATGCAGTATACCATAATTCAAAGTATCACATGGAATCTTCATAGATCCGCATTCGCTCAGGTGTTCCCCAATTCAAAGTAAGTACCTGCATTACTTTAGCGAACATTATTTTCTGCATTCATGTGCTTTCTCCGGATTTGCATAATTTTTTAATCAATTCTTCGCCTCCAAAAAGCTGCTCTTCCACAGGAACGATCAGAGTGGATTGTCCTCCATTCCGAATCCCTTCCTACAAACAATCACCTTTTTCACACAGTGGCATCTCCTTAATAGGTTAGGCGATTGCGAGTGGGTCATGCTCCTCGTTATGAATCCAAACACAAGCCTCCGAGTACCGGAGCCCCCGACCCTCCAGGGTGGCCTCAATTAACAATGGGCACGGAGCAGCCCATCAAACAGCACAACAAGGAAGATTTGAGGCCCATTTCGAGTGAAGGAGCATTTATTGTGACGACAGCAGCACGCTAGTTTCCAAACTCCTTACGCGTTTTAGCTTTACAGCCTTGATCACAGGTGGAAACACAATGAAAAAGCTACGTGCGCAGTGCATTCTTTTATATTTCAAAGTCACATGACATGGTCTTTATCCTACAAGTCCCATAATGCAGTATACCGTAATTCAAAGTATCACATGGAATCTTAATAGATCCGCATTCGCTCAGGTGTTCCCCAATTCATAGTAAGTACCTGCATTACTTTAGTGAACATTATTTTCTGCATTCATGCGCTTTCTCCGGATTTACATAATTTGCCTCTGAACACCTCTCTTCCATGCAGCTCCCTGGCGCATACTGGAGGTACCTGGTGGGCTAGTTGGCCCTCAGGGACCCTCAGTATTGAAGGGGAATTAATTCCCCAACTTACAACTCGCCAGGGGGCCTGAGATGACATGTCTGCAAACGCGCCCTGTGACGCGTTTTAAGTTGGGGAATTAATTCCTCTTCAATCCTGACAGTCCCTGGGGGCCAACTAGCCCACCAGGTACCTCCAATATGCGCCAGAGAGCTGCGTTGCAGAGAGGTGTGCAGAGGCCACGCCCTTTTTACAACACTCTGCAACGCAGCTCCGTGGCGCTTACTGGAGGTACCTGTTGAGGTAGTTGGCCCCCAGGGACCCTCAGGATTGAAGATGAATTAATTCCCCAACTTAAAACGTGCCACAGGCTGTGTTTGCACACGTCAACTCAGGCCCTGCTCCCTCCCTTCACCACTGTGCAGAGTGCTGCAAGGAGGGGGCGTGGCCTCCGGCGCGATGCTGGTCTTTTATTTTTTTTATTTTTTAAGAAGGGGGGCTGTGTGGCCCCCCTTCGTTTCCTAATATTATTGGCCCTGGGGACCCCATCCCCCAGGTCCTGCCCCCAATTTTTATTTTTTAATTCTTATATTTGGAAGGGGGCCGCGTTGCCCCCCTCCCAAGGCCATAATTGGCCCCGGGGACCCCATCCCCCGGGGCATGGCCATTTTCTTTTTTTTAATTGAATTTAAGGGGGGCTGCGTGGCCCCCCTCCTGAGGCCATTTATGCCCCGTGGAACCCATCCCCCGTGGCCCGCCTTTCCTTTTTTTGTTTTTTTGTGTTTTTTTTAAATGGTGGAGGGGGCTGTTTGGCCCCCCTCCCGGGCCCCCTGGGGCCGGCCCTCTCCGTTGGGGACCGTGGGGGGGTCCCCAATCCCCCCACTGTCCCGCCGGCTCCCCGCGTCCTTCGGGAGCCTGCATTGCTTTTCCACATGGGGAGCTGCTAAGATGCAGCTCCCTGTGTGGAAAAGCAATCGTCTTTGGTTTTTGGAAGAGAGAGCAGGTTTCCTGCAAAAACCAAAGCACAGTTTGCTATGGCAGGGCGGAAGTGCAAGGCTCCCGCACTGCGACAGCAAACAGCAGTGTCATGGAGGTGGGAACCCCGGGACACTGCAGGAGCCGGCCCTGGGGGGGTGTCGGTCCCCAGGGCCATTACAGGCTCCAGGAGGGGGGCTGAGCGGTCTCCCTCCCCAGAATACCAAAGCCCCGGGGAGGTGGTGGTCCCCGGGGCTTGGGGGTCCGTCACGGACCCCACATTTTAATATGTACAGCCCCGGGGAGGTGACGGTCCCCGGGGCGTGGGGGGGCTTGGATGCCCCCCCACATTAAAAATGAAAGCCCCGGGGGGTGGCGGTCCCAGGGGCTGTGGCAGGGCTGTGAGCCCCCTGCAAATATTTTCTTAAAGCCCCAGGGGGTGGTGGTCCCCGGGGCTTGGGGGCCTTTGAGCCCCCCCACGCATGTATTTTGAAAGCCCCGGGGGTGGCGGTCCCCGGGGCTGAGGGGGCCTGTGAGCCCCCGCACATAATGTTGATAAGCCCCAGGGGGTGGCTGTCCCCGGGGCTGGGGGGCCCATCACAAATCAATCATTGCCCCGGGACTTGGTCCCCCCGGGGCTAATTATTAACGAAGCGCGGGAGGCCGCGCTTCGTTTTTTTTTCTCGGCAGGATCCTTGCACACAGCCTTGTGGGACCCCCTAAGCAGGCCTAGGGGGTCAGCGTGTTTCTACCCTGCCCCCTTTTCGCGTTTTGCGCATTTCTTTCACTGTTTTCTTGTGCCTCGGTTCTACCGAGGCACAAGATGGCTGCCAGCACTTCCTGGTTTAGAGTGTTGACAGCCAATTAGCATAAAGCTCGTGCTCGGGAGGATCCGCAGGGGTTTATTGCTGTGACTCTAAAAGGTGCATCACGTGTGAATATCTTTTACAAACATCATCTGTAACTAGTTCTGTTACGAGAAGGACCTATGCAATAAGGCAGCATCTTACATGTCGCTCAACATGCATTATTTATGTGATTCAGTGCCAACGGCAAAGCTGTAAAAAACAATATGTAGGCCAAACAGTGAATGACCTCCGTACACGATTCAGGAACCACAAATCTGCAATAATTAATAAGAAAATTGACCAGCCTGTAGCCAATCATTTCAACCTTCTGGATCATTCACTATCAGATTTGAAGATTTTCCCAGTGGAACATGTTTCAAAGGAAGAACTACTGGACTCCAAGGAAAACTTCTGGATGTACCGTTTAAAATCACTGCATCCAGATGGACTGAACATTACTGACAACACAACCTGATTACTGCATATCTCAAGAGCTCTCAGGACTGCATTGATTCCACATTCCAAATGGAATCTTCACTCATGATACTTTTTGAAAATTCAGCTGTGTCATCTGTGCAGCCACAGAGCAAACCATCTTGTACTACCTGAGGAAGGCGGAAGCTGAAACGTTGTAGTGGAAATATATTTTTGTTCTTTGGTGAATCTATCTGTTTGAGTCACTTCTTTCTTGGATATATATATATATATATATATGTTCCACAGGTGAATGGGAGCACCCGTTGCCTCCAGAACGAAGGGCGCGTCGACGAGAGACCTCCCAAACACGGTCACAATATTCAGCCAAACTTCTCCAAGAAAAGCAGTCGACGCCGTGTCTGTGCAAAAATTGAGTTTAATGTCAGCTGAAAATGCTAGACGCGTTTCGCCTGACCTGCAGGCTTGTTCACTAGCAAGTTGATAAAGTTTTTCGTGACTATTTAACAGTGTGCATGTGATCAAGTCACATGGTGAAGCTACTACAATAGAACTGGACAACAGACTCGTAGTTGGTAAAGTGCAACCTTACAAAAGGGAAAATTCCGAATTGTAAATGACCACAGTACAATAAAGCTGTTACAAAATAAAACAACATCAATGTCCTTTACATATTTTTAAATTCAACATGTGTGCTAGCACTCCCAGTGTGTTGTTAACAGGTAGTGGTTAAACTTAACGCTTAAGTAGTGCCGTTAACCATCGAATGATCGAGTGATCAGATATTGAAATATCTATAAACCTGAAATACGGTAGTGTACATTTATAAACATTCATAAACATACAAACACAGCGTGCCGCCCAAGTGGGCAAAAGCACCGAAGAATTGATGCACATCGGTCTGTATATAATACTCATCTTGGACCGCCTATCCTATGTGGGTTGATTCTACTTGTTTATTAGTGGATACTGATAATAGCTACATGCATGTGACATTAAATTGCCCTTTATAAAGCATACTGATTAACGGAAACTGTTCAACAATAATTCTGGCAAAATAATATAATATTGCTGCCTTGAACATTTTGTCATATGTCAGTAAAAAGGCGATGTAGGTTTATTGGTTAACGTGCCCCCAATTAAAAAACTTTGAAATGCATTTAAGGACTAATGTCCTGTAGAAGGTAGATACAACATTAATCATGCAGACATATGTTCTAAATACTGATCATTATTAAAGAAGTTCAGCTTTACTTTCAATGATCCACTAAAAGATTTTGGCTCTAACATGCTTTATGATACTGTACATATTTGGAATGTAGAAGGAACTCATTTGGGTGTGAGCTAAAGATATAAATTAATGATAGGTTAGACAGTGCTTTAAGTGGGATGAAAAAAGTTGTCTCTAAAAAGGGTTTGGCCTTAAAAGCATACCAGTACAAAAGGTGTCTACCTAAGGTTGTGGGGCTTAATACAAGTTAAATAATACTGTATGCTTGACAAAGCATTAAAGTCTTCCTTGGAAAAGAACAACTGAACTCAGTAAGCAGCATGACATTTATTAATCTTAAGCAAGACACATAAACAATTGCCATGGGATACAAGATGGTTGCCCAGTCCAGTAGCGGCTCATTCTTATGAGCACTGGGGCTCTACCCTCCCTGACCAAGAGAGTCTCAATCAACAAGCATCTGCATTAGAAATAAGACAAATTGTCCTGGGCTGGCAAAGTAAAGGTAGTCTCAGGAGCTTTCGGTTTCCAACCTGTAGTGCCTTGGGCTACACGTCAATTATACCGTCACCTCATGCTCTCCCACTCCCATCTCATCCAGGGTGTGGTCATAAAACCCACCTCATCCAGTATGAGTTGGGAGAGGGTGAGGTGAAAAAGCAAGAGGATGAGAACTGCAGCAAGTCCAGTGCCTCACCATGGTGTATGTACTGCACAGGCTTCAGAGTTCAGTCCAGTTTACTGCTTTAGAGAATCTTTGTGTGTGTGCTCCTTTGTGAAAGTGTGTATGTGTGCATGTAAATAAACAAGGGAGTAGGAATGAGTAACTGAGTCAGAGAGAGTGAGAATATGTGAGAAAGAGATAGCAAGAGTAAGAGTGGAAATCACTGTGAGTGAGAGTGACAGTGGGTGAGAAAAAGTGAGGGTGTGTGTGAGGGAATAAGAGTGGGGGAGTATGAGATTGAGAATAAATGAATGAGAATGAATGAATGAGTGCAATTGAGGATATGAACGAGGAGGAGAGTGAAAATGGATGAGTAAATATAAGTGAGCATGACTGAGTGTGTGAGTGTTCTGCGTGTGTGTATTTCTCTGGCCCAGAGATGCAGCAAAAAGCTGATACATTGGTGGTGATTCTTGGCATAAGTGGCACCCGTGGCAAATTGGCAGCCAGGAGGTAATTCTTGGTTTAAGAGAGGGCAACAATAGGATAATGGACAGAGGGGTGCAGGCAACAATGACACACTACTGACCCTGACATAGTAGCAGGAACTTTCAACACATTGGTCACCAATGATATATGGACGGCATCAATGACAACATTCTGTCAAAGGTATATAGCATTTCTTGGCAATAGGGGGGAATCCATGAGTTATTCACATATGTGGTTAAACATTGCACAGTTTAAAAACAAATGAACTCATCTAATAGGAAACATCAAGCTTCATTGGCTCGCCACACTATTAAAGTTCTTGAATAATGAATGAGTGGTCTTTTAATGTCAATGGCTTTTAAGCAAACTAAAATGAACCATTTAACCCTATCTCCATCCCCAAAATAATCCTAGTAGAAATCAAGCTTGCTTGCTGGAATTCGAGGCAAGTATTATACCCCACCACTATTAAAGTTCACCTCAGATTCCACAAAGGAATCGAGTATATTAGCAGATGCCCTTTATTGAAATGCTAGATGAGCTTGATCCAGAACCTTTGCAATGACGGTACCTGAGGATGGAAGGAAGACTGTACCCTTGGAGCATTCTTGGAAGTAGACCAGAGAGGACTGTATGTGGAAGCAGATGTGGGCGGTCATCCCATTACATTCTTGATTGATACTGGTGTTACCCCTTCTACTGTGAGGTCTGCAGTAGTCCCATACCTACCCCTCTCGGGACAATTGATCCAAGTTGTAGGAGTTGCTAATAAGAGAATGACAAATCCATTGACAGACAAGATACCCGCGAGGATAGGAATATTCCAGGACCAACACCAATTTGTGGTGTGCGATTCGAGTACGGTTTGTTTGTTGGGTTGTGACCTTTTGTGTAAAATAAATTGTACCATCTAGTGCACGCCCAAAGGAGTAGAGCTGAAGACTAATGATGATGTCATTGCATTCAAATTTGCGAATCAGAATCTCTGCATATGAAATGAGGGACTCTGTCTCTCCAGTGGTGTGGGATTTCACTGGAGAAGAGATAGGATTGATTCGAGTGGGTAAGCCAGTTCAGATACGGATCAAGCCGAATGCTGAGTTTCCAAGAACACCCCAGTACAACCTGATTCCGCAAACGGTGGCAGGAATTACACCTGTGATTGAGTCGATGATCGAGCAGGGCATTTTGAAGGAAATCATAGGGAGCGCATGAAATTCGCCAATAATGGGGCTGCAGAAGCCGAGTGGAAAGTACAGGATTGTGTAGGACTTGCCAAAGGTCAACACGCTCATTGTTCCATGTTGTCCTGTGGTACCGAATCCATCTGTGATCTTGTTCCAAATTCCTTGTGAGGCTGAAGGGTTTACTGTGATCGACCTATGTAAGGCGTTCTTCTCAATACCCTTACATGAGGAAAGACAATTTGTGTTTGCTTTCCGTCTGGAAAATCGTGTGTTAATGTGGTGTTGTATCCCACAAGGGAATACTGAGAGTCCATCAATCTTTTTTTTTTTAAACAAATTTTTTTATTGTGTCAAATGTCACATACATTGCAGAGCTCCTTAACCCAGGAAACATCTGCCACAGTAAACATACCGAATCATTTCCAGGGACTTTTGATGTACACATTGTCTTTAGAAGCTCAATTATAAAACAAAAGAACAGAAACATATTACCCCCCCCCCCCGTTGCCTGAACTCGTTACTGCATCTTATTTGCCACTGCATTCCCAATCCCGCATAGATTGATCCTCGTTGCCCCCCAAAGCACCTACCCAACGGGCCCACGCATTACTATAGGTGCCGATATGTCAATCGGAGGTACCGGCTCCAGGTCTAGGCCTCGATAATCCGCCCACCTCTTCCAAATTTTGGGATGTTTTTGTGGGCAGCCCCTGGCCTTAAATATTGGGATCTCCAACCCCATGCAGAAATCCAGTCCATTCTTCCAGGCCGAGAGAGAGGGTGGAGTTGGTGCCTTCCACCCCCTTGCTATGTCTGGTTTCGCTAAGGTCAGTCCCAGCATCAACAAGTGTTGTTTGTAGAGTTTACCTACTATACCCTCCATAATGTGTAGGATTACCAGTCTGGGGAAGAAAGGGAGTTCCCAACACCTCCGCCAGACAGGCCATTACCCCTCTCCAGAATTTCGCAAGTGCTGCACAGTGTCAGATGGTATGCATCAGGGACCCCTCCTACCGGCCACAGCGCAGACATATCGGGATGGAACAAGGACCGCCCTCCATAATCTGAGCCTGATATAGTATACCCGGTGAAGGTATTTAAATTGAATGAGACGCAGTCGCATCGCTTCTGCTGCCTCTCTAGGAGACGCCAGTGCCTCTGTCCAGTCATCTCCATCAAGCTGGCTGACATCCTCCGCCCATGCATCTCTAAGTTTATCTAAGGAACTGGTGCTATGTGTCACCAAGGACTGATAAATCTTCGATATCTTGTGGTCCTGTAGATCACTCATGAACACCTTGGCTTCTATCGGGCTAAATTCAGAGAGCACTTCTAGTCCCAAGACGCAGGGATGTATGGCATGCTGAAATTGAAGGTATTTAAAAAACTGGGTTTTCGGCATCTGGAACTCGTGTCACGCCCCGCATTATGTCTCCCAGCGTCGAAATACCAATATTGTCCCATCCCCGGAACCCGGATAATGCAGCTAGCTGCGGAAGACGACCACTGTACCACAGCAGGGTTTCCCTGGTTGGCGTATTCCACCACCCCATTCTGCAGAGTGATTGTTTCCAGACCAGGAATACCACCCTTGTAGCCGGCGGGAGAGAACTGTGTAATGTCGCGGAGTATAAAATTGTATGCAAAGTGGAGTCCTGCGTAGGTGGGGTCCTGCCGATGCAAGGCCAGGTAGTACGATTGGACATCTGACATAGCCAGCCCCCCACAATACGTAGAGTGGAAGCAGGTCCGCAGCGCCGCCCTGGACCCCCCCCTGCCCACAGACATTGCCCCAACACTGCGTTAACTTGGCGGAACCACATAGGAGATGTGGGGTAGGGGTGATTCTGTAGCTGATAAAGCAGAGGCGGCAGCGATACCATCTTAAAGATAGTAGATCGGCCAAAGATGGAAAGGGGCATGTGTGACCAGTGTTTCACTTCCTTGCACACACGCGCCCACACAGGTGCTACATTGCAGTCCCATGCCACTTTCGGTGACTCTGATTAGAAAACTACCAGGTATTTCACGTCCTCTGAGGTAAGCTGGACTGCCGAGGCCCAAAGCCCCAGATCCGTAAAACCTCCTAGTGTCCACAGTGTAGATCCTATTGATGTTTGTTAGGAAGAATAGGACATCGTCCGCATACAAAGCAATGCGATCGGAGAGCCCTTGGTCCCATTCAAAGCCTGCCACCTGCACATCCATTCTCACCCATGCCGCCACGGGTTCCATGGCCAAGGTGAAGAGGTATGGGGACAATGGACACCCCTGGCGGGTTACCCCTACATATGGGAAATGTAAAGGAGGTGGACCCAGCGACCCGCACCGACGCAGTAAGATCCGTATATAGTAGTTTAAGGTATGACAGAAAGCGAGGACCCATGTTCAGTCGGTCCAATAGAGCAAACAAATAGACCCAGCTAAGGGAGTCAAATGCCCTATCCATATCTGCCAACAGGAGAGCAGCCTGCACACCCTTCCCCTGCACCGCAGCTATCTCTGTGTGCACTCGTCTGATATTGTGGCGTGTAGCCCTCTGAGGCATGAATCCTGCCTGGTTGGGAAGTACCAGATCAGTGATGTGGGATTGAAGGCGATTGGCCAACACTTTGACCAGAATTTTGGCCTCCACATTTAGCAGAGATATGGAGCAATATGATGAATGCTGGTCTGGGGGTCTGCCCGGCTTGTGAAACACCACCACCTCTGCATGCCTCTACCCCTGATCCCTAGCTTCCTCCTCGACCCGGAGATAATGGGGGAGGAGTATTTCTTAAAGAATTCACAAGGGAACCCATTTGGACCTGGCGCCTTGCCGGAGCTGAGATCCCCCAGTGCAGCACTGATCTCCTCGTCAGTAAGTGGAAGGTCAAGTGCTGCGCGCGCCTCACCCGAAAGAGTAAATCAGATAAAAAGCTCTGTACAACACTGGCCTGCAGGGGCTCCCTAGGTGTATATAACTCAGCATAGTATTGCGCAAAACTCTCAGCTATGAGCGATGGGTCACTCATGACCCCACCATCCGACACCGCTATATTAGGGAGGACCTGTGGTTGCAAGGCCCCTTGACACAATCTATGCAACAGTTTACCAGACTTGTCATCCCATTGTTAAATTCTGCTACGGGATGCCAGCCATGCGAGACGTGCCTCCTCCAAAAGGGCATCTGCATGGGATTGTAGCTCTAATGCCAGTTGGAGGCGCACCAAGTTGCCCCCCTTCTCCCTACTATTCTGCTCCAATTCCAGTAAGCTGGCCTCTGAACGTAAGAGTGATTCCCGCCGAATCAGACGGGCCGCTGCACAGTATGATATGTCTACCCCCCGCAGGGTAGGCTTCATAGCCTCCCATGAAGTCGCTCCCGCAGTTACTGTACCCAGGTAAGTATCCAGGTATTACTGTATTACCTGCTCCATATGCTCCCGATATTGTGCATCCTGCAGATGCCAGGGGGATAAGCGCCAACGAAAGGGCTGCTTCACGGGGCCCATCTGCATCGTCAATAACACCGGTGAGTGATTAAACAAACCCCTTGGGAGGATCTCTACAGCCCGTACCTGTCCTACAACGCCCAGTGGCCCAAATATATAATCAAGGCGGGAATAGGAATCATGGGTTGTCAAGAGGTACGTCTAGCCTAATTCCTCGTGATGCAGTCGCCTCCATGTGTCCACTCAACCCAAACCAGCCACCAATGCGCTCAGTACTTTGTGGGACAGCGGAGTGGCCATCCACCCTCCATCGATCCATAGTCAGATTCATAACATCATTCCAGTCGTCCCCTACGTTCGCTAGCCCCTCAGGGATGTCAGCCCACAATGATGTAAGGCGCTCCACCAATGCCCATTGAAGCGGCGGGGGAGCATATACACACCCTAAGCCCACTTGTTCTTCGTACATGGCATCCTGGATAAATACGTATCTCCCCTGAGTATCAGTCCATGACTTGATATGTTTATAGGGGACTCTGTGGTGTATCAGAATCACAACCCCCGGGATCCCCTGGTGAAAACTGAATGGAACACTTGAAGATAGCCATAGCGGAGGAGACACCGAACCTTATTACTCAGTAAATGCGTTTCCTGAAGGACCAGAACATCCGCTTGGTACCGTTTGGCCTGTTGAAGTAGGGCCCCTTGTTAGATTTTATCTAGCGCTCCCCGGACATTCCAGCTCACTATCCGAAGGTCCCTGGACTGGGGTCGCGCCCTATTCGTGGGGCCTGCCATCTAACAGTCTCTGGGTTGTAGCATGCGGAGCAACTATGGACCTGCGTACAAGGCGTGTCCTGGCGTGGCAATGACGCAGCACAAACATAAAACATTTATACCCCAACTTCCCCTGTCCCCCCACCCCATACCTCAAAACAACTGAAATATCTGTCGCGGTGGGAGTGGCTAGCAGGCCCCAACGGTAGCAACGTGTACAGGAGCTTCAGCTCGCACAGTCGAGCCTTAGCAGGCAGAAACAACTGCCTCTTCTGCTGAACCTGTCGAGTATAGTCTGAGAATATGAGGATGCGGGTATTCTCAAACAGCAAGGGCTCCTTAACCCTGGCTTGCTTTAGGATCATGTCCCTGTTGTGGTAATTTAATATCTTTGCACTGACAGGCCGTGGTCTGGCTCCAGGAGGTGGCTTCTGCATCAGAGCCTTGTGCGCCCTTTCCACTATGAAGCAACTGGAAAGTGAGTTCGCGGGGAGCCAGCTTGCAAGCCACCCCGTAAGGAACCACTCCATGTCCCCACCTTCACAACTTTCAGGGAATCCAACGAAGCGGAGGTTTTTCCTCCTGGCCCTGCCTTCTACGACCTCCACCCTCGAGGCCAGGCCCCTGGTGATCGTTTCCAAAGATGCAACCTTTTTTTGCAAGGTAACGACCGACTTCTCAACTCCCGAGACCCTAGCCTCAGCCTCGGTGATGCGCTTAACAGCATTCCGAAGGTCTTGCCGTAGGAGCATGACGTCGGACCCCACCTCTCATATCTTTGCTTCTAGGACGGCTCTGGATTGTGTAAAGCCGCCATAAGCGTAACATTGTCTGGAAGGCCACCCTGCGCACTTCCCTGTTCTGCTGTTGGGGCTCCTGCTACAGCATAACGATCTTGGGTGCTCTGCTTGGCCGAGCCCCCGACCACCTTGTGTCAGACCTCCAGACCACCTGGCAAAGACTGTGTGTGTATTACAGAATCAAAGATGTTACCTGAAAGGAGAAGATCGGTCCATGGGCAACATGTGGAGAATGCTATGGCATAAAAGGAACTTAAAGATGGCCGCCGAGCCTCAATCTACTTTGGTGTTCTAGTCTATTTTCCCACAGGTGTTTGGAACCTTGGTGAGGCGCGCCCTCCCTAACGAATGCGCACTTCACTGAAGTAATCTCCGAGTTCGTACTGAATGGAAACTGCTCCGAGACAATTCTTCGGTTTTTCCCTATAGTTTGCGTCGGGGAATTCTTCCGGTTTTCTTCCGTCCTAAGTTCCGTCGGGAGTAGAATTTTCCAGCGTTCCGACTGCGAGTTTGCGCACTTGCTCCCAGAAGCGAAGGGCGTATCTGAAGGCGTTTCAATTCACAGACGCTCCTCCTTCTCCCTCTGAACTCCTGACAGTTGGTTGTAGAGAAAAGGTCTTCTACAGTTCTGACACCTAATTTCAGAGACGTCAAGAGGAAGAAAAGAAGATAACAAGCTAAGTGGCATATAGATTATATCGATCTCGGAATGGTGAAAAGCAGAGTAGACCCTGTCTGTCATCGATATACTGGCCTTTTGGGAAATATGTTAGATTTTGTATACTAACGGCATCTAGGCAGAGGCGCAACTAGAGCCACATTTCGGGGGGGGGACTGACTCTTCCAACAATATGCAGAGTGGAGATGCAGGGGCTCTAAGAGGAGGTGAAAAACAACAAAGCCTTGTTAGCAAGTGAATGGTCGTTTAAAGACCTGTGAAGTGCTCGTGTGCGGCTGCAAGAAAACGGACGCCAGCCCACAGCAGCTCAAAAACTGTCTGTGTGCGCCAGGGAAGCTATCTCAGGCGGGCGTCACACACAACGGGGGAGCTGAAGCCCTGTGAGTCCAATGGGCTTTGCGTGCCTGCTTCTAGCCAAATTTCATGCACCTGTGTTTGAAGTGACTGACTCGGCCACAACTCTGCCGGACTGTAGAGGCAGTGGCCTGAATCACAACCACAACATTGGCCAGTCCTCCTCTGCTAGCGGATTCGCTGTGTCCGCAGTGCGCACCCAGATCTACATAGGAGGCTCATCCAGTAACCGAGATATTAGTGGCCAAACATGCTGGCACTGCGGAAGAACTCTCCTCAGGTTAAAACAGCTCCCTTGCAGAACTTATCTGCTTGATCTTGGAGGACTGGCGGTCGCCGTCTGCAGTGTGAGGTGTGGGGGGACGGCATAGTCGCATATTAATTAAAATAGGACCTGAACCCCGCCCCCCAACCTTGCTTAATTAATGGGGAGTAACATATTATTCCCTGCAGTTTGCTTCCAGTGCAGTTCTGTTTTGTACTGCTTTGGCTCCCTCAAGTGGCCAAGTTGTGCAAATGTGAAAACTCAGTGATACTCGGTTTAAACCGAGTCAGCTTAATTTAGTCCGGTAGGGTATTGTCGAGCACAATCGGTTTAAACCGAATTCCGGACAGCCTACATATAGTTAAATCTGCGTTTGGTTTGAAGGCAATTAATTTAATAACTTTAAGCATTGTATATAGTTATTAATAATTAACAAACCTATCTCTGGATTGGTGATACCGTATGCTGTGAAGAAAAGAAGGAAGAGAGATTAAAATAACCTACAGGGCTATTAGCATAGCAGGAAGAAAAGAATATACAGTAAAGAAGAAGATAGACAGACAGAGGGTTCCGGTAGGTAGAGTACTAGTAAGAATTAGAGATGTAGTTAGATTAGCATTAGATAGAATCTATAGTAATATGTTCTGTTAATCAACAGGTTGACATCTTCTGAATGCTGTAACCATTTTTTGAGAGAAGAGAAAAAAATACAGAGAAAGATACAAGAAGAGAAGCTTACATCTTGGAGCATTGGGTGCGAAGTAAAAGTAGCACAAGAGAAAATATTAAACCAAGTAAAGAGTAGAATAGGAGGTCACTGTAATTGTTTGTGTTTAGTTTCCTCAGATCTTCCTAGTACCTCAGTCTGCAGGACGGACCGGCACGGAAAGAGAAGTTTGGAAACCAGAGGTTCAGGACGAGTCTCCTCTGTTGCTATTATTTTATCCACTCCCACTTGGAGGTCTTTTGGAGGCTGGATTTCATATTGGTCTCTGAGGGATTACTGAGAGGGAGTTGGGAATTAGCATCTTCTGTTCCTGTGCAAGTTCATGGTAAGAAACCTCTGCCATCCGTGACACCTTGTCCCTCATCACTGTGTAGCACTGGGCTCTCAAGATGACTCCCGGACTGGCCTCCAATATGAACAGCACCTATTGAGCCTGTGATATGTTTTCCCTCGCTGCCACAGATGCTGCTGGCGAACTTGCCTTGTGTCCAGGAGCTCTGGGAATGGGAGGCTTGGATGAGGCCCTCTTGCCGCCAAACCACACAAAGCGCTAACCTGGCCGCTTCCGTGGACCGTTGCGCCACCACCCCCCCTGTTGGGGGCCTCACAGTCTGCACAATCACACAATTCCGATCGCCTGTGCAATGTGATTACAACCACACCGGATCCTATATCCCCTGTAACTCCAAGGCCCAACCCCACGTCAGAGGAAAGGTGAGAATTCAACCAGGGCCTAATTACTCCAGGCCAGACTCCCACGTGCCGTAGTGTCTACTGTAGGGTCCCCCGAATGTCTCAGGGCCCCAGTACACTCCACTTCTATTCAATTGAGGCAATCTAGCCCCCGATCCGGATCACTTCATCTTCTCACGGCCTCTGGGACAAAGAATATCGCCGTGGCTTCCGCGGCAACCCCCGGTCCACAGACCCCAGTCACAAAGCTACCAAAAGGCAGGTCCGTGTAATCGAATTCCCAGGCCCCGGAGCCAGCCGCTGCGTAGCCCCGGGGGGTCCCACTGGGACTCGTCTGAATTATGGTAAATCCCGCACACAGAGTCGGTCCCCAGCAAGCCCGACACACTCCCCCTCCCTGCGGCTCGATCCAGCCGCCGAGCACGGGACAAGAGGCAGGGGGAGGGGGAGAAGTACCAGGACACTCACCGGAGTCTCACCGAGGATTACCCCGCAATGTGGATGCCTCTGCTGCCACCACACAGAGTCCTCGCCCGTGTCGGAGGGCCGATTCACCACCCCAAGTAGACCGGCTGCCTCGGGGATATTCGGCGCAGCCCACGCCCGCTGTCCTCAGCTTCCACAGTAGCTGCCTAGGCCCTGCCTCGCAGCCACGCTCCTGGCCTCCAAGATCGTAAGCCTCCTCCGATGTAATGTTCACCACAGTCGCGGTCTGTCCTCCGGTCCGGCTGCTCCCTATTCAGGTCCCGACCTCCACAGAAGGCGGAAGGGGAATTTTTAACTGGCAAAACAGGATATTTGAAGGATTTAGGAGATGCGCTGAGCGGAGCTCACCTAACACGTGTCCACCATGGTGGATCGCTAAGCCACGCCCCGAGTCCATCAATCTTTAATCAGATTCTGAAAAAGAATCTTGAGAGTCTAGTACTGCCACAGAGTTCAGTGCTTGTGCAGTATATTGATGACCTCCTGATCGCATCAGAGACTGAGGAAGCTTGTATGGTTGATACTGTTGCATTGTTGAACCACCTGGCTGAAAATGGACACAAGGTGTCTCCAAGCAAACTCCAGTATTAGTTGCCTGAAGTCCAGTATTTAGGTCATCGCATTGAGAAAGGCAAGAGGAAGGTGTCACCAGACTGAATTGAGGCAATCATGAAAATGAACGCACCTACAATGCAGAAGGAGGTCAGGATGTTCTTGGTAATGGTTGGCTACTGTTGTCAGTGGATTCCCAACTTCTCATTGAAAGCAAAACCTTTGCAGAGGTTGACACATAAGGGTGTCAGTGATCCGGTACCATGGGATAACAACTGTTTGGTTGCCTTCCTGGAGCTGAGAGAAAGCCTGTGTCACGCTCCGGTTGTAGAAATGCCTGATTACAACAAAGCATTCTCATTATTTTGCTGTGAGAGGAAAGGTTGTGCACTGTCTGTACTCACCCAGACACATGGGGGTATCCGTAGACCAGTTGCTTACTTTTCAGCTACATTAGATCCAGTAGCTTCAGCATTGCCTGGATGTCTCACATCCGTTGCTGCAACAGGTGTCAGCATTGAAAGGTTTGAAAGCATTGTGATGGGTCATCCACTAGCTGTTTGTGTTCCATACTCAGTGGAGCCCCTGATGACGAGAACCAAAACACAGCATTTGACAAATAATAGACTCACACGCTATGAGCAGGTTATTCTTGCCTCTGAAAATGTCACCATGAAAATATGTTCTTTGTTAAATCCTGCTACTTTGAATCCTATTCCAAATGTTGAAGGGGAAGATTGTGAGGACCATGACGGTCTTGATGTGACTGAATTTGCACCAAACCGAGGCCCAACATTGTTGATGAACCTCTGCCTGAGTCAGACCAAGTACTTCTTGTTGATGGTTCATGTCTAAAAGACAATGCGGGATGTTTGAGAGCAGTGTTTGCTGGTGTTGTGGAGGCTGCTTGTTTACAGGGAGAACACTCCGCACAAGCCGCTGAAATCATTGCCTTGACACATGCATGCCTTGTTTATGAGCTTTATGAGAGTCACCATCTACACTGATAGCTAATATGGGTTTGGTGTGGTTCATGACTTCAGACAGCTATGGTCACAGAGGGGGTTCTTTTTAAAAAAAATTTTTTATTGAATTTTGTAGTTTTTTTTCAGAATTTGCATGTACAGACATTGTTATCCTTTTTGCCAACACACTTGGTACAGTACATATACATTAGCGAGTCACAGGTAGACTACAGGTGATAATATAGCCGTAATACTGATCCTAGCTGGTGTACATTTTCCCTGCGTGCCTTGACAGCTGCTACTAGTGTAGAAACGTTGCCATCATTTAGACAATGCTTATTATTGCATACCAAATAATGTTTTCAGTTGGTTTTGTTTAAATACAGAAGTGTCCGATCGGTATTAATAGATTAACAAAGAAAAAAAGAAAATTTGAAACATTAGCTCAGCACGTAGTACCCCCCCCCACTTCCCTAGATAGGTCTTGTGTGCTGCTTCTATGTCCATTGATTGCTCATTACCTCTCCACTTTGGCGTGTGCATCTGCACGCTAGTATAACCAATATATAGTTGCTAGTAAAGTGTTGTGGTGCCCATGCGGTTGTGGCATGCGTTTATGGTGTCTACCTATGGACTATGCAGCATAGGAGTACCCTACGACCCATCCACACTCACCTGCAGTTCGGTCAAGAGCGCATCCCAATATGTTGCAATGGGAACCTGATGCAGACCCAATGTTTCTTCGCGCCTGATGGTGAGACTTTTCGCTGTGGCCCACGCTAGCATTGAGTTACGCCATGCCTGTGCATGTGGGGGATCTGGTGCTTTCCATCTTTTGGTTATCATCCTCTTGGCTACCACCACTCCTAAGTCCAGGAACCTGGATGTTACTTTGGTATTGGGTGTTCTAAGGAATTTGGGAAGTAAGTATATTGGCCATTCAAAAGGCAACTCACGTCCAGTACAGGTGTGTAATATGGCGGCTACCTCGCTCCAGTATGTGCCAAACCGGGCGCAGCTCCAAAGCATGTGTATCAGATCAGCTCCCAGTTCAGCGCATCTTGGGCATGCAGCGTCCTCACAATTGAAATACTGATTGATTTTAGCATGTGTGTGAGAAAGGGACTGATTGTCCCATATAGTTGTCCTGAGACATCCCTCCCACTTGCCCGTGCTGTGTAGGCCCTTTTATATGTTATATAGGCTTTTGTTAAATTGACCGTGGCTCTGCCATTTTAGTGCATCGCAGGCTGATGGCAGGTCTGACCCAACTCTGACCCAACGCAGATTCAGTTCCTCTTTCTGCGAAGCTTTCTGCCTCCAAGCTGGTAGCCCCCACCCTACCCGGTCGGTACCAAAAGTTCAGCATCCTCTTGACACTTCAACATACAGTAAGCTGCATCCTGGCATAGCACTTGCTTCCTGGGCAGGTTTCCCGCATTTCAGGAAGTGGCAACCGCAGAGCTTAAGTTGAGAGGATTTATGTATGTATATATTCGATTTGAGCACAATATCTGTTTGTATTTTTCGCTTTGCGCACAATGTCAACTTATATTTTCTGCTTGCTCTGTGTAATTTACGACAAGCGATTGGCCTGAGAAACTGACCTTTTCACCTAGTTCATTGTCAGCATTAAGTGGTAAATGACGACATGTCTGGTGAAATTCTGCAGACGAGGTTTATTTTTGGGTAAGAGTTGCGTGCAAAGCAGCCCAAACTTTAGTATATAAGGGGAGCACCCAGACACCTCAACGGATTACCTTGCTGTCTGTATGTAGGTGACAGACAGATTCCGTAGGTCTTCCCCAAGAGTTCTTAGAGGCTCTTGTGTTTGCTTCTGCGCTTGCTTAGCATTGTGTTGTATTTACCTATATGAAATGTTCTGTTATGTTCAGTTATTGTTCTCTTTATATCTGATCACAATGTATTCATTTCATTCAAAATTGCAGGAATGCTAGCTCTAGAGTAGACGTGAGAGTTCCTAGGTAATAGAGTTCTCGTACTCTGAAACATATTTCCTAGGTATAACTTGTCTCTTAAAATGCTTTCCTTCTCTCAGACAATCTGATACGGAGAGAATGGACATGTGATTATATGAATTCTGTATTTTGTATTTTGTGTCTCTGATTTGCGGTTTCTTTGAAGTTGCATCTTCTCATTAAACTGCTATTGTGTTCTACCTCAAATTCCATGTCTCACATGTCTGTTTTCTTCAATTCTAGAGCGAGCGTTCCCAGGCACCCCTGCTCAAATTAAGGTGCCCCTTTTGTCCCTGACTCACTCTCCTGCCCAGTTCTGTGGTAGCTCCCGGGGCTCTGAGTACCGCCCCTAGCTTCCTTGTCCTGTAATAAATCCTCCCTCCGACATTTTGGTGCCGTGACTCGGATTAGCAGTGCCTGCAGACGGGGGCAGTAACGGCTGGGTTCGAGGGGACGCAGACTGAGCACTCGTGACTCCTTTCTGGCCGAAGCCTTTGAATACATGCACTCGGGTGAGTACTATGACTACCTGACGTGAAGTGACGCTTTGGTAACGGTTTATAAGAGGAGCGCTTGTGAGGCTTCTGTGTTTTTCTCGGCTCTCAGTTCTTTCCTGTCTCCTGTCTGGTTGGCCTCGCTAAGGACATTTCTAGCTGGGGAGGCTTGTGTGTGCGACATGGAATTCTGAGCTGGACAGTACGGTCAGGAAGTTGTTGGTTTATTGTTTCCTTTTGTTATATATAGATGTGTGTGCTATTGTTTTTGTCTTGAGTGCCCGGAGGAGAAGGCTGCGTCTTGCGCCTTTCACGGGCTTATTTAGCTCTTTTTTTATTATTACATTTTTACATTTTACATTTTTACATTGGTTTTGTAGGAAAACAGGCATAGAAGAAAGACAATAAAAAAGTAAAAAGAATAAGGGATAAGGAGAGGCTGTTTATGTCTGCAGTCTTTTCAATGCTATTCTTTTTGGTATAGCTTGCTGTTGGGTCTCTCTGTATATAGTGAAACAGAGAGCGCCTCTTTATCAGGGGGCTACGGGTCGGCCTGGTAGAAGAGAAGGAGAGATACGATTTACTATCGTATTCTTTCAGCAATAAAAAAGTGCTCCACTGAGTGCTGAGTGGATACAGTGGAGGCTCTCCCACATCAATACAAGGTAGGAAAGAGGTTGGATATTGTCGGTCCACTTAGCTACTGGATAACGGATATCGCCTGGATTATGAGGATTTTATGAGGTTCCCCGGGATGGTTTATTGGATGTTATGAGTTTTTGGTAGTTCTGTGACAGTTTCCCTTTTGTGCGTGCGCCATTTTGTAAATAGGAAGCACGTGTTTTATTTTTGTCCTTCAGAGGGCAAGGTATGCAGTCATTGTCTGAGAATAGACACTCTGAACGTGCCTGACTTACTTCTTTCGTGAAACACATGTAGAATTTCATGACTGCATGACTTCAGGTTACCGTTTGATAATGCATACAGAGGCTCATTAAAGTGAAGCAATAGCACTTTATTGTGGTTGGTGCTTATATGGGCACTGCAGTAAGGGCCACTGACTGACACAGAAGCTGCTTTTAGTAAGGCCATATTATTTACGTGCACAGTTATTTTGTTATTTGTATTTTTTGATGATATGTTTTATGATATGCAGATGTATATTGAATGTATAAGAACATGATGGTTATGTTAAATTGATGTTGACTGGTCTGTATCGTTTTATTAGGATAAGACCTGCTAGGTAGGGTTACCATTGTGACAGAAGATCACTGCCAAATGTAGAAGATTGGTTTGTTTATTAGTGAGATTCAATAACTAGGGAGGAATGTAACTGTATTTTTTTTGTACTCCCACATGTATTGATCTGCCACTGATAACCGTAGTGATTTTCGTTTTATTGAAAGTTTTGTGTTTTGTATTTGGAATGTTTTTGCGCCACAATTGTTACAAGTATATTGTTTAGTGCTGCCTTTTTTCCAAACCATTGATCATTTCTAGTGCTGCTAACATTAACTAGGTGTCACTAAGGTTTGAGGTACAGCATAGGTACACAGATGAATAGAATATTTGGTTACAGAACTTATAGAACCGCAGACACCATATATGTGCAAATTTCTATGATAGTGCCAGGATTAGAAACACTGACTGAGGTCACTAGCTCCTGGCCCCGTAACCCCCTGCGAAGCAAGGTCCTTCATTATTGCCTTGGTGAACCTCCTGGTGCCCTGCAGTTTCCTGACTTCTCACCAGAAGGAGTCTATAACGGTCCAGATAAGCGGGAGATTAAAGAGGCATTTTATTTAACCATTAAAGAGGCATTGGGGGACGAGCTAATATATGATCACCCTGACTACTGACACATAAGGAGAGCAGTATATATATATATATATATATATTAATATAGAGTACTAAGGGATACAGATGAGCAATAGTGAACATCAGTCAGTTGGGATAGTTCTGCACATACTAAATGACAGAATAATAGCGGTGCACAATCCTGACGAACAGACTATAGCAACCTTTGGGAGGCGACAAAGTGCCTTGATAGCCAGAGCGTGGAAGTTGCTGGGAGTCACACTAGCACATGGCACTGAGGTAAAGGTATCTTCACTACACCTAGTGCAGCTGCGCCTCCCAGTGCCTACCTATAGACCCACTACCCTGAACCCAGACCCTGTACTTGAGCTGCCACAAAGTACCCCCTCTGTGGAAGACGCTCCAGATACACCGCTGCAGCCGCCACTAGTGTCCCCTCCGACGCCGTGTGCTGCTAGAGACTCCTCCACGGCATTAACTCAACTGGGGAGCCCTGATCTCGCTCACCAAGAATCACTTACACCATCCCCTCTATTCACACCGTCTCCTCCAGGCGACAGCCACCTGGAACAACAGGAAGGGTCACAAATCACTAGCGACGTATTAGGCTGTGAACAGCACAGGATATTGTTGCAGGCACTTAACGACCCCAACTTACCCCTGGTTTGTGAGCATCACGCCCAGCAGCTGCATGTGCAGCTGCAGCAGCAGCCCTCATTAAGTATCATAGAGCAGTTACAGGGACGTCCTTCAATAACACATCACCCATTACTGTGGGGATACTTACAGAACCGCCTGTTACCAAGAGAATAACATTGTTTATTTGTGGTCAGAAATAAGCCAACCCACACAATACCCTAGGTTATAAATAACAACACATCTGTGGCAGGTTGATAAGTGACACCCAGTGGAGGTATACTGTTATTTCTGAATACACACAACGCTAGAGAATAATGGCAACACCACTAGAACACGTGATAAAGAATTTTACTACTCAGGGGAAACGTATTAGAAAACATTGTGGAGAGCTGCACAAGCTCACACAGACTATGCTACACCCTTGGCCAAAAGAGGGTACCTTCGATAGGGCAGTACTAGATCATGCTCAAACATTCCTGGAAGGGAAGTACTCTGGGAACAAACTAGATAAACGTAAAGAAACCCTAGCTCTGTGGAGAGTCTTTAAGGACAATGATGAAAAGGCCCCAGTACCTACTGCACCGCCACCAGCCTATGACGCAGATGGCATGTATACAGAGCGAGTTGTTAAGGCTGACCTAGAGCCTAATTTAAATGACCAGGCAGCTGTAGGACATGAGGATATTTCTGCTTCAGATCCCTCAGAAGATTCACCAAACAGCATGCCAGGGAATGCGCAGGGCCAGGTAACACTAAGCTCCCAAAGCCCAGGGGTGCAGTGTGCAACATCAGGAATGCCAGGTCAGATTGATGCGCTATTCACAATAAAATTGACACCAGCACCCAACTCTGCAGCTCACCAGCAGGAAGAGGGCTCAGAGAGTGATGGAGCCTCTGGTGATTCACAGCACAGCTCCCACTTGCCGTTTCCTAGGCCTAACCCTACAGCGCCTACATTTTTCACTGACAATAGCGAGCCCTTAGAAACAAGGACTAGACACTATGGCCCATTCCTCTCCCCTGGCCAGCAGCACAGCAATACACAGGCACACCATAACGGGTGGCGACCCCTTAACACAGGTCCCAAGCGAGAGGAAGAGTACTTGCTACAATTCAATGGAGGAAACAGAGATAGTGAACAATCTCGCCCAGAAATAATCACTGAGGCGGACATTAGTAGATGGAGAACAGAGCACAACTTACACCAAGGAACAGATAGAGAATCAGGGGACACGTCACACGAGCAACATTCAGGGAGTCCTACTGGCCACCCCGCAACAATACAGCGGTTATCATTACAAGTGGACAGGGTAGAGGATCAACTCACCGAACTAATGGGTGGCTTAGGCCAATTTAGAAGAAGGCAGCCACCAACACTAAGTGAATTGGCTGGAGCTGCAGGCCCGGTGGTGGGTTCACGTAGTGGTGGGGTCCCAATGATCCCCCCACAGCAGGAGCCATGGATAGACTTCCATCAGGAGGTCCAAAGCATAGCCCCAGCCCCACCTCAGAGTAACCCAGCAGCTCCTCTGATGATCAACCCAAGCACACCGCAAGCTCTGCCAACAATTGTCACGCCCCCATCTATACACATACCTCAGGTAGTGCCACCAGTAGTCACACCACGCAGGCCAGATGCACAACAGATGGACCTTGATAAACTTGATCTACCAAGTGTGCTCGAACGGGCAGAAACAAGATGGAGAAGGCAGAGAAGGACAGAGAGAGAGAGACTTGCAGTGCAAGGTAGCCATGGGCGGCCTGATGACATCCCACAAGATTATGATGTATCAGGTACTGCAACGCTAAGAACAACAAGATCTAGAACTCTGCATCACATGGCCCCTAACAGGCCATTGCCGTCAATGACCAATGGTCTGACGCCAAATGAGATAGTGATACTTGGGGAAGGGACTGACTATTATGTCAATCCATTCTCAGATAATCTAGCAGGTTGGACAGAAGCTAATGCACCTCAAATGAATGTGTGGCCTCGGGATGGGTCATTTGAACCAGAAGACATGGCCACAGCTGAAGAATGTATTCTGCAGGGGGCAGGAGATGACGATTGGGATTACGATTATATGAGCAAGGGCCTAAGAGTTTGGCAGAAATACGCACGTAGATATGACAACACAAGGCCCACAGGGGTGACACGCCAGCTCCCCCTGTTATTTAAAAATGTTAAAGATCCCCCCCTTTATGTTCCTTGGTCACTAATGGACAAGGACAATTTGAAGAAACAACTCCCACCTCTCACAGAGGGTGCTGGAAAATGGATACAGGCCTTTGAGAAACACACTGCAGGTGTTCCATTGGCTATTGGAGATGTAAAAAGTCTGCTCACCTCCTTGATTGGAGAGGATGCAGAGGACATGTTCACACGCATTGACACAAGACTGTCTACTACTAACACACAGTGTGACGGTAACCCCTTCAATAAGATTAGATCACCCCTATGGAATGAATTGCGTAGGAAGTTTCCTGACATTCCTGACATCAGCTCTTTGATGTCACAGACAATGCAAAGCAATGAAGATCCAGCACAGTACATTTCACGAATGAAGGAGAAATGGCATCAGAAATTGGGAGAAAAATGGGATGTAACAGGGGGTAATTGTAGGTTCTTTTACCACACAGTAAAAAAGGGACTGCCCACTGCAGTACAGGACAAATTAGATGGAATAGTAGCCATGGAGTGCAAACCATGGCCAGAGATACAACACCACATCATTCATTTTTGCAAAAAGGAGCAGGAACAGGAGAAGAAAAGGTTATTAGCTATTGAAAATGCAGCAGCTAAATTAGTGCAGCAAAAACTTAAGAAAAGGGAGACCCCTGATACAATGATGGTGGCTTCACCAGTGAGTCAGATGACTGCTGTCACTAATTTCCCACAAGATGCCCAGACTGCACTAGGAGGTAACACACAAGTAGCTGCACCAAACCTACAGGCACAGCCCTTCAATAATGGTGTGCAACAACAGGCATACACCAATGAGCAACAACAGCAGTATTATGGTAATGAGCAA
Organism: Triturus cristatus; assembly: GCF_964204655.1. Classification (NCBI taxonomy): domain Eukaryota; kingdom Metazoa; phylum Chordata; class Amphibia; order Caudata; family Salamandridae; genus Triturus; species Triturus cristatus. The sequence goes on from NC_140592.1 coordinate 325,260,347, forward strand.
ATGAGGTATGCAAATACTGGGATGCGGGGGAGAGGTAGAGGATTAGGCTTCCAAAGACCTGCGCCACAGCCAGGAGCACGACTGTGCTACTACTGTCGGCAACCAGGACACTATATGAGGGAATGTCATATTAAGATGCGGGATGAAGGGAGGTCAGTAGGTAGAGGAAATCCACAACAAGCTCAAGTGCCAGTACAATACTACCAGCAGCAGCAGCCGCTGCCGCCCCAAGCAGTATACTCCTATCCTTCCCCAGCACAGCAGCCAACGCTGCAGCAGGTACAATTACAGACACCTGTGATGGCCCAAGTGCAGCCCCAGATCCAACAAGCACAGCCACAGCTACTTCAGCCACAGATGCCTGTGTACCAAATGGTGCCACAGACGCATGCTTCTGTGCCTCAGGGAGCCACGATACTGCCCACCACCAATCCCTTTTCACAGGGCACCATCCAGCAGTACCAGGCTGGAGGATATTCAAGTTAGGACAGCCCACAGACAACTCTAGTGTGTCCCGTGTTATCGTGCCTCACAAATATCAGAGAGGACCCAGTTGTGTATGTCACGATAAACAACAAAACTTATAGTTTTATGGTTGACACAGGTGCTGCAGTGGTCAAAGCACAACAGAGAGACTCCTCTGACTCTCTAGACATTGTACAGCAAATAACATTGCCATCACATTATTCAGCGCAGGCAGCAGAGTTGGTAGCTTTGATTGCAGCCCTCAAACATGGAGCTGATAAGAGGATTACTGTATACTCAGATTCTGCATATGTCACCACAACAACACATTCCAGCATCCTGAGATGGAAAAGGCGTGGCTTCCTTAAAACTGATGGCACACCTGTAATGCACAAACAGTTACTTGAGGAACTAATAGATTCATTAACATTACCAGCAGAAGTGGCTGTAGTAGTAAAGTGTACTGCACACACAAATGGCCAAGATTTCGTTTCCAGAGGAAATGCCATGGCGGATTGGGCTGCGAAAGCAGCTGCCAGAGGGCCCCGACCGGAACCATCTCAAGTGACAGAGCAAAATACCTGTGCCCCCATCCTGTTTGCTCAAGATGCATCCGTCATAGTACAGGTAGATACACAAAGTACAGTAGATGACACAAGTGAATCGTTGCTCTCAGATACCCCTGATCCAACACTTCCATACACTATAGATGATACACAGCAATATGATATCATTGCACAACTACACCTACGAGAAATACAGGAGAGTGCCCCTCCTGAAGAGAAAGAGCTATGGAAGAAGAGAGGAGTGCAACAAGATGTCTCAGATTTCATTTACAGACAGACAATGACAGGGAAGCCAGTTATGCCACAGGCACTATTACAAGTAGCGCTCACTCAGTTACACCTTCCGACACATGTCCCTCGTGATATCATGTCCACAACTTTGCAGACAGAGTGGTTCATCCCCAATGCATATGAGCAGATACAACTCTTCATTCATCAGTGCCTCATTTGTCAACAGTATTCACCTAACCCAACTATGAAGACAGTTGCCTCAACAATACCAAGGCCCAAAGGTCCCTTTAGAGAACTCCACATTGATTACATAGACATGATTGACAGATGCAACAATTACAGGTACCTCATTGTAGTGGTATGTCCATTTTCAAGGTGGATTGAAGCTGGACCATGTGTCCATTGTGACGCAAAGGCCGCAGCTACTTTTTTGCTTCGTGAGGTCATATGTCGCTGGGGATTACCGGATGCTATTCGAAGTGACAATGGCCGCCATTTTTCAAATGATATCTTTGCCATAATTACCTCAATGTTAGGAATAAAACATAAGTTGACATCAGCCTATCATCCACAAAGCAATGGTATTTGTGAGCGCCTTAACGGCCTGCTCAAAGCCAAAATCAGTAAGATAAGTGCCACAATTGGAAAGAAATGGCTCTATTGCCTTCCCATTGCTCTGTTCACACTCAGAAACGCTCCCAGTTCTGACCATCACCTTACACCTCACCAGCTTGTCACGGGCAGATCAATGAATGTGGTTGTTCCCTCCACCAGACCTAAAGTAGACACTGAAATGTCTTCTGAGATTGTGAAAGCTGAACTGTTTGATTACTTGTGTGCACTAACTCGTGCTGCAAAGTTCCTTTCTATTCAGATATCAAGGACACAGAACAAGGGCTCTATTTCTGACGAACTTCCACCTATATGCCCTGGGACAATAATCTTCGTAAAGAAACAAGTCCGGAAGTGGAAAGATCCTAAATTTGAAGGACCATATCAGGTTATAGACTCTTCACCCACTGCAGTCCGAATAGCCGAAAGGAAGGCATGGATACATCGGAGCCACGTGAGGATCCACCCGGCACCATCCCAGGCCTGAACTATGGACGAGAGGAGGGCGCCATGTTTCCATGGTCCATCCAAGAGAAGGAGTATGAAGATCGCATGGCCATCTATGGACTGAGACACAGTAACAGACGTTCCTCGCTTTCACTGAAAAAGATATGTACAGTAATCGGTATTCTCTTTGTTGTATTTTTAATTGCAGTAATTGCATTTGATTGGGTTGTGGTGTATCCAGAGAGAAGGGGAAGTACAGCTAGCAATGTTAGATCTACCCTAGGACAACCCCAGTCTGAGACACTTCCTGACACCTATGCACCGCCCACTCTGGCACCTTCCACACCCCCTGCTAACCCAACAGAATGGGATATGGTACTGGATATCACCTTGAAGGCCCATGTGCCAGATACTCATAAAAAGGCCCGCCAGAATAAGCGAAGTGTTGGGAGTGAATTGATTGTCAGAGGCATAAAGGCACCTGCCAGGTATACGCCACGTAACACTCACAAGCAAGCAGTGGCCCCGCCAGTAGCAGACTGGGTTAGTAAACTTCAGGACACAGTTGTGTACACCTATGACCAGCATTTCATGCCTGGTTCCCCCTCCCAGCGCACTGATAAGATATCAGAGGATAATGGGGTTCACAATGCACTGTTTGACAACATGTGGTATAGAGACATGAGGGAGGTCGGGAGGAAGGTCACGAATGAATCCTGCTTTGTGTGCTCTCACATCCCTCATGCTGTAGGCGCAGACAAATTGATATTTCCCAGATAAGTGCCACCACCCACTGCCAAATGTCTCCTACATCTGTTTCTTTGTCGCATACATGGTCAGATACAGCTCCACTCAGCCACAATAGATGGTGTGTTTGTGAATGCTACAGAGTGGGATGACAAATACGTTACATTTACAGTGGTAACAAATCCATCAGAATATGAAAGGTGGATAGGGGCTTACCGTGGTTTGGAAATGCCCATCGGCCTGTTGGAGGTCTGGAGATACCAGTTTAGGAGACTAGGGTACTTCGCCTTCCCAACACCCCCGTCAAAATGTCACTCACCAGTGCATCGCCAAGCCAGCCATAATGATTCCCAGTGCCCTTGTCAGTGGAGGCCAATATTGCGCCTGCAGGCCAACATTTATTTTAACGGCAGGTGGAATGGCCCACATGACTTGGTATGTAAGGCAGCCTCCTTAGGGGATGCAATTGTGATGGAAGATGGCACACATCGTATTGATAAGAAGATAGGGGAGGAGTGCGCTGAGATATGGGCACAAGAGACTAGAAGATACACTTTCAATGAGGGTACAAGATACCAACCAAAGAAAGCATACAAGCTAAAGTCTCCTCTCCTTTGTTTCCTAGGTAACGGAACGATCTCTGTGGGCCGCAACACAAACTGCAGCAGCACAATTTTTAATTCGGACCTTCAGTACGGCACCTCCAGCCTCATGGACATCTATTGGGCCTGCGGTGAACACATTTATCTGCAGCTGCCACCCCACTGGAAAGGACTATGTTCCATGGTCATGATGCATGAACTACACCTGGTTGTACCAGCATCGAACATTTCCCGCATCCATACCCACCCAATGACAGGTGATGTCACCCTGCTCCACCACCGAAAAAGGAGCCTTCAGGAATATTTCTCAAGTGGTCCAATTCACGAGATTCCACGAGATTTCCTCCTTTTCAACGAAGCTGAACTATTCTTCGGGGGCGCTGTCCCCATGTTCCAGACAAAAGCCAATGCTCGCTGGCTCCAAGTGACGCGATACGAACTGATGCAGCTTGTCAACAACACCCGTGATGGGTTCAACGCCGTGAAAGAAGAACTGAGACCTCTGAGACTTATGGTTCTAGAGCACAGATATGTTCTAGATCAGCTGACTGCGATGAGTGGTGGTGTATGTGCAAGAGTGGGAAAGTCCTGCTGTACTTTCATTTTGGCTAATGATGCGGACAACGGAACACTTACAAAAGCCATCGAGGACTTGGACTCTTTGGGGAGACAGATGCATGAGGAAGGAGGTGCTGAAGCAGACGTTTTTGATAATTTGTTCAGTTTTGACTGGATGCCTTCATGGCTGTCTGCTGTACTAAAACTTATGATGCCTATAATTTGTGTGCTGTTGCTGTTGTGTTGTGGTGTACAGATTCTAATACATTGTGTGAAAAGATTCAGTTCTACGGTAATTGGTATGAACTACGCAAGCTCAGGGGAGTACACTGGAATACGCGTTGAACAGGGGGACGGGGAAGAAGTAACTAGGCTGAACATAGTAGAGCTCACCATCCCTGGGTCCAACGCGTCACAAGCTTCCCTTAGTAGGTGTTATCAGCCCCAGGTGCCTGGTAGCCCCCCACTTCCCTCGAGTAAAGACTTAGTACACCCGTATGAGATAATGGCTGGGGATAAAGAGGAATCACAGGGAGAAATAGAAGCAGGCCCGAATAGGAGTGAGGGAGGGCTTTCTCCTCGTGACGCCACATGGCCACTCCCCCCACCGCCAGCTAAGTATGCTGTACGAATGGTGTTCATTAAAGATGAACAAGAGGAGGGAAATGAGAAAGGGACTGATTGTCCCATATAGTTGTCCTGAGACATCCCTCCCACTTGCCCGTGCTGTGTAGGCCCTTTTATATGTTATATAGGCTTTTGTTAAATTGACCGTGGCTCTGCCATTTTAGTGCATCGCAGGCTGATGGCAGGTCTGACCCAACTCTGACCCAACGCAGATTCAGTTCCTCTTTCTGCGAAGCTTTCTGCCTCCAAGCTGGTAGCCCCCACCCTACCCGGTCGGTACCAAAAGTTCAGCATCCTCTTGACACTTCAACATACAGTAAGCTGCATCCTGGCATAGCACTTGCTTCCTGGGCAGGTTTCCCGCATTTCAGGAAGTGGCAACCGCAGAGCTTAAGTTGAGAGGATTTATGTATGTATATATTCGATTTGAGCACAATATCTGTTTGTATTTTTCGCTTTGCGCACAATGTCTACTTATATTTTCTGCTTGCTCTGTGTAATTTACGACAAGCGATTGGCCTGAGAAACTGACCTTTTCACCTAGTTCATTGTCAGCATTAAGTGGTAAATGACGACATGTCTGGTGAAATTCTGCAGACGAGGTTTATTTTTGGGTAAGAGTTGCGTGCAAAGCAGCCCAAAGTTTAGTATATAAGGGGAGCACCCAGACACCTCAACGGATTACCTTGCTGTCTGTATGTAGGTGACAGACAGATTCCGTAGGTCTTCCCCAAGAGTTCTTAGAGGCTCTTGTGTTTGCTTCTGCGCTTGCTTAGCATTGTGTTGTATTTACCTATATGAAATGTTCTGTTATGTTCAGTTATTGTTCTCTTTATATCTGATCACAATGTATTCATTTCATTCAAAATTGCAGGAATGCTAGCTCTAGAGTAGACGTGAGAGTTCCTAGGTAATAGAGTTCTCGTACTCTGAAACATATTTCCTAGGTATAACTTGTCTCTTAAAATGCTTTCCTTCTCTCAGACAATCTGATACGGAGAGAATGGACATGTGATTATATGAATTCTGTATTTTGTATTTTGTGTCTCTGATTTGCGGTTTCTTTGAAGTTGCATCTTCTCATTAAACTGCTATTGTGTTCTACCTCAAATTCCATGTCTCACATGTCTGTTTTCTTCAATTCTAGAGCGAGCGTTCCCAGGCACCCCTGCTCAAATTAAGGTGCCCCTTTTGTCCCTGACTCACTCTCCTGCCCAGTTCTGTGGTAGCTCCCGGGGCTCTGAGTACCGCCCCTAGCTTCCTTGTCCTGTAATAAATCCTCCCTCCGACATGTGAGATATGCCCTGTGAATTATGTATAACTGGATTTGTCGGAACTGCATGTTCCTGGTCATACGTGTCGGACTCTCTAGCACCATAGCCCACTCCGTGTCTGCGAACTGGCGGCTTAGGTCTTGCTCCCAATTGTGGCGGAGCGAATCCAGGCTTACCGCGGCATGGGTTCTGAGCAAGGCTGTGAACAAACGTGTATGGTGTCTAATCTGTCCCATAACATGTAAGTATTGCATGGTGAGGCGTGATTGTGGTACTGTGGTGAAGTCGCTCCATTTGGCCGTGAGTGTGGCTGTCAGTGAACGGTGTATTAGGTCCCTGGTGGAAGCCCCTCCTCCTCTAACAAAGATGTATATGGTATGAGTGCCCCCTCACGATATAGATCTCTGAGTGTTTGGATGCCCTTCTCTTGCCATCCCTTGATTGCCTGTGCTGTGAGCACTGCCTGACCAGTGGGGAACCCCTCTAAGGGTATCACTGGTGCATAAGAAATAATGCCCCAAATTATATAGAGACTCCTGTGAAAGCAGTTGTATGCCACAGCTAGTATCAGGGGTTCTGGGGGCCTCGTCTTCGTGCCGTGGTGAAAGAGTCTGACAATCTGTTCCAGTGGGTAGGGCGGCTGTGTGGTCGCTGTGCCGTGCGATGCCAGTCTGACAGCCACCGTGCTACCCACTGCAGCTGAGCGGCTAAGTAGTAGTGTTCGAAACAAGGAGCTGCTAAACCCCCCTGGTCTGTTGGTAAGTACAGCTTCACTAAAATGGCAAAGATGGAAGCTGGGATATATACAGGTAGGTTTGTGAAATAGTGGGAGGATTACCATTTTGGCATGTGCCACTCTACTCGTTACAGCAAGTGGAAGTGTGCCCCAGAACTGCATCTGTGACCTGATTGCTGTCAATGCACTACCTAGGTTCCCGCCAAAGAGATCTCTTGGTTGGCAGTATATCTGGATACTAATACAAGACGGTTAGACACCGGAGGGTCAGAGGGAGCAAGTTTAGAGACCGCACAGGATTGGTTCCCCCATCGAAGTACATATAACACAGAGAAATCCTGAGGTCTAATGGTAAAGAGAAAAGGTGGTATGTAAGGTGAGGAAGAGAGGCCTAATGTACGTAGTGGAAGGGAAAAACTCCAAAACCAAGGTCATACAATCACCGTGGGTAACTAACCCCATCACATGGGATTTTCATCCCAAAGAAAATCTCAGAATCTCAAGGGGCAACAGGGCCCTTTAGCGAGAAGTGAGAGCTTTGTGCTGTAGGTATTATGCACCAAGAGGGGGAATGAATCCACAAATGGACATAAAGTGAGTGGGGGTTGCAGTGCTGGTGTAGTAGTAGTGAAAAAAAGGGAGTGTGTTAAAACTAGTGACAGGACGGCCAGGGGACTTCTGTTGAACAATGCCGTACTGATGCTAGATTAAAAGAAGTGGAGGCAACACTAATCCGGTTTGATCAGTGAAGCAACATATGAGATAGTGGTCGACATGTTTCAGCCGTGGCGCCTAACTAGGCTCGGCTTTCATCAGGACCTTGAAGCTACTGCAAAGAGGAAACAACGTGACAAAGGATATAGTGGGCACCCTCAACTTGCTTGTAGGGTGCACGTCTCCTCAAATGTATACACAACACCTAAACAACAAAAAGGAAGACAGTGTGAAAATGTGTGGAACTAATTTGCTCAGTCGTGGCAAATATGAGAGTTGCAAACTTGAAGCAAAATCCACTCACCCGTACAAACTGGGTGGAAAATGGACCTCCACCTGGCAACCGCCTCTTTACTTTTTTAGATTGATTTACGATGATCTTGCTGAGCCCAGCTTTTCTGTGCAGACACTGCTTTTGGCAGTTTTCCCTCGTTTTTAGATGACCTACTCACTCACTTATTTTCACACTCGCTCATGATATGTAAGCCACCATCCTTTCACTAGTCTTACAATCTTTTTCCAGAGCGGTGTTCCTTCCTGAGCGGTTGCCAGGTGGAGGTCCATTTTCCACCCAGTTTGTACGGGTGAGTGGATTTTGCTTCAAGTTTGCAACTCTCATATTTGCCACGACTGAGCAAATTAGTTCCACACATTTTCACACTGTCTTCCTTTTTGTTGTTTAGGTGTTGTGTATACATTTGAGGAGACGTGCACCCTACAAGCAAGTTGAGGGTGCCCACTATATCCTTTGTCACGTTGTTTCCTCTTTGCAGTAGCTTCAAGGTCCTGATGAAAGCCGAGCCTAGTTAGGCGCCACGGCTGAAACATGTCGACCACTATCTCATATGTTGCTTCACTGATCAAACCGGATTAGTGTTGCCTCCACTTCTTTTAATCTAGCATCAGTACGGCATTGTTCAACAGAAGTCCCCTGGCCGTCCTGTCACTAGTTTTAACACACTCCCTTTTTTTCACTACTACTACACCAGCACTGCAACCCCCACTCACTTTATGTCCATTTGTGGATTCATTCCCCCTCTTGGTGCATAATACCTACAGCACAAAGCTCTCACTTCTCGCTAAAGGGCCCTGTTGCCCCTTGAGATTCTGAGATTTTCTTTGGGATGAAAATCCCATGTGATGGGGTTAGTTACCCACGGTGATTGTATGACCTTGGTTTTGGAGTTTTTCCCTTCCACTACGTACATTAGGCCTCTCTTCCTCACCTTACATACCACCTTTTCTCTTTACCATTAGACCTCAGGATTTCTCTGTGTTATATGTACTTCGATGGGGGAACCAATCCTGTGCGGTCTCTAAACTTGCTCCCTCTGACCCTCCGGTGTCTAACCGTCTTGTATTAGATTTCATGTACAGCTTTCTGGCTGTGGGTCTATAAGTGGCACATTAATTGTGCCGTTAACTGTTTTGCAAATAAAACATTTTTTGCTGGTTGATTTCTTCTCCCGGTGTGCATAGCTTGCACACATTTTTATTTGTCTTGCTGTGGGTTCTCTCTTCTGACTCCCTGGTTGAGACTTCCTTTACTTTGTCTGCACTTAACTTACTCTCTTGCACAATCATGGCAGAACGCCTTGGTTTAACGTTTGACGACACAATAGCTCAAGCCATTCTCGATACACCCAGTATCATGGATACCTTCCAAGGTCCCCCAATCAGCGTGGAGGTTGATTGGACTAGGGTTCTAACCCTAAAAAAATCACACTCTCGAATATATATTCACGGGGCTATTATGACCGAATATTTGAGAGCCAATTGTGCCCCGACGGGACTAATTGTGACAAATGCTCCCAGATTATTTCTGGACGATAAAACTTTTCTCAATGATTGGTCCCTCATAGCGTGGAAATGCACCAGAGATTGGCTTATTCTTATTATAAATACTGCCAAACGAGTTGCCGACGCTGTGTTAATTGAGATCCAGGCTTTGGAATCACAAATAAAAGTGACACTGACTGGTGCGCTATTCAAAAAACAACAAGAGGAATCCAGTAAACATAATAAAGAATTTAAGGATTCGGTACTAATGACCAAGATTACTAAATTCAAAAAAGATCTGGCACGTTTTTCACTAGAGAAAGTGTACCCATACACGAGTGCTGATTACGCGCCTCCACAATTCAATCGACAGGGCCGTAGATATGGGTCCAACTACTCCACATCGGGCAGTGATGACTGGTCCAGTGGGTCAGACACTGCTTCAGGCGACGAGTCCTCACTGAGAGGGAATAAAAGGAGAGGTGGTGTCAACAGGAGAAACCAGAGGGGTACACCCAACCACATGTATCCTTCTCAATGGTGGCCGCCTGCTGCTTATAACTACCCACCTTTTCCACCATTTGGACAACCTCCTCCCTTCGGACAACCCTGTCCCTATCCCCCGCCTCCACAGATGTACTCCAACCAGCCTTTTTTAGGGTTTGGCCGATGACGGTCAAGGGGAAGGAGACGGAACCAAGTCCAGTGGCAAGACCAGCAACAAGGGACTCCATCATCGAGCTCGAGGAACACTCCAGCCGCTCCGAGCACGAGCACAACCTAGTCATTAACTTATCCAGCAGAATTCTCACAGCTGATGAAAACTCCCTCCTGAATAAAGGTTTAGGGTTTGTTCCTTCCTTCAAAGGAGACATGTTCTCCATCAATCACGAACTTGCCCAATTCTTTAGAAAAATTCGCTTAAATTTTTTCTTCCGTGCAGAATCCAGCACTTTTCCAAGCGACCATGACTTGAACACGGGCTTACGTGTTAAATCTTCTTTTAATCCTTTGCCCAGCCAAGTCCCGCCACAGGTTCTCACGTTCGAGAAAGCAGTGACCTCACAGGTATCTTCCTTTGGTGTCTCAGCAAACCGCCAATATCAGAACCTGACCAAATCAGAGCGCCTGGCTTTGCGCTCCCTTACCTCTGATGACTCCATAATGATCAAGCCAGCTGACAAGGGCGGCGCCACGGTCTTGATGGACACTACTGCTTATCGCTCTGAATGCTTGAGACAGTTGGGCAACACCAATTTCTATCAACCCCTTGCCGAAGATCCTACTACACGTTTACTTCAGACCATTAGGATCTTAGTGAATGAAGCCAGTACCAACGGTTGGATTACTTCTAACGAAGCACAATATTTGGTCAACTCCACTTCTACTATACCTTACTTCTACATCTTACCTAAGGTACACAAGAATGTGCACCCTCCACCTGGCCGCCCCATAATCTCAGGTCTAGGGTCCCTATTGGAACCTCTGTCGGCATTCGCTGACCATTTCCTCCGTCCTTTTGTGGCCAAAATGCCTACCTACCTAAAGGATACCAAGGACATTCTTATCCTACTTGAGGATTTGTCCTTTGATTGTACAACTGAATTTCTAGTTTCATTTGATGTGGAGTCGTTGTACACATGTATTCCGCAGGAAGAAACTTTAGCTGTCATCGAAACTCTCCTTCTTGCAGATCCACCTGACTCCATCACTCCGGTCTCATTTATCATGTCATGTGCTAGGCTTGCAATGAAAGAGAACTTCTTTCAATTTGAAGAACAGTTGTTCTTGCAAGTGTCAGGCACTTCAATGGGGAGCATTTTCGCTCCCAGCCTGGCAAATTTGTACGTTCATGTTTTTGAAGAACAACATGTGCTCAGCACCAACAATCCATATAGAGATCACATCAAAATATGGAAGAGGTATATAGATGACGTGTTTGCACTGTGGCAGGGATCTCTGTCCTCTCTTTTGGCTTTCAAAGACTGGCTCAACAACTGCGATCCTTTTCTGAAATTCACCTGCGAGTACTCCAAGACTCATCTACCATTCCTCGACATTCTCATAACCCCGTCGGATGGTCGTTTGGGCACTGAGCTATACAAAAAACCCATGGCGGTGAATGCCCTTTTAAAATATGATAGCTTTCACCCACGTGCTCTGCGTGATAACCTGCCATTTGGTCAGTTCCTGCGCCTAAAACGGAACTGTTCCTCCATTGACAAGTACAAGGAACACGCCAACAATCTCTCCAGACAATTGAAGGCCAGAGACTATCCTAAACATCTGATCCGCAGAGCTTCCAAACGAGCCGCTAATAACAATCGGGAGGCTCTTCTGGCACCCAAGATTCCCAAGGCATCCGAAAACAGACTCACGTGTGTACACACCTATTGTCAATTTTCCAACCAATTCAAGAAAATCATTTTAACCAATTGGAAGATTCTCAACATAGGTGAGGTAGAGCTGCCTAAACCCCTTTTTGCGTTTAAACGCAGCAGCAATATCAGAGATCAGCTGGTACACACCCGCCCACGCACCAACCAGAGATGCACCCAACCAACCCTGTGGGGTCTCCCTCCAGTTGTGGGCCATTACCCATGTGGATCTTGCGCAGCATGCAGCCTTACTTCCGTGACCAAGGAAATTGACATTGGCACTGGCCGACCATGGACTCTTAGAAGCCACACGAATTGCAACAGCTCTCATTTGATCTATTTGATCACCTGCCCTTGTGAGCTGAGATACATTGGCATGACCACCCGCCGCATCAAAACTCGCATCTTGGAACACAAGAGCACAATACGGTGTGGCCGTTCCTCCACCAAACTTACCAACCACTTCCTGGAGGTCAATCATGCTCCCAATGACTTACACTGGACTGTCATTGATAAACCTTACATACCACCACATCTTACAGACAGCTCCTCTTTCCTATTCAAACGTGAGCAGAGGTGGGTGTACAAATTGAAAACACATGTTCTGGGTCTTAACGACGATATTCCTTGGCTATCTTTATAACACTCTTGGCTCGCTCCTATTTGACCCATGCCTCACTTTGGTCAGACGGGTACCTTTGACCCAGCCTATATGTCCATCGTCATGATTACCCGCTGTTTACACCGGCACATACTCCCTTGGCCGCTGTAATTTTCTCTGCATCTCGCCAATTATTAATTATTCCTTGCCGAACCCTGGGCAGCTTTAACCTCCTACGCTTAAGAATGCGTTTATTACATCTGCCCGCACCCTCCTTTATGTTTCGTGCATTACAGAGCAACACGCACTGACAGCCAACCATCCCACATGGCGTTTGTTTTCGCATTCTTTGCGTTTTCGCGCCACCACGTCATCTCCCTAATTGATTTAAGCGCGCTTGCCCGCACCCTCCTTAAGGTTCCGTGTATTACAGAGCAACACGCGCACTGACAGCCAACCGTTCTACTTGACGGTTGTTTCCGCATTCTTTGCGCTTTCGCGCCACCACGTCATCTCCCTAATTGATTAAAGCGCGCTTGCCTTTGAACTTCTGACAGCGTCATCCTCGCTCTGTCAGTTGCATTCCCATCTCCCAGGTTACTGCCTGACGGGTGATTCAGCGCTCCACATTGGCTCCTGCTCTTGCGCGCGTGTATCACCTGTCCCGTGATTGGCCCATTAGCCGCTGACAGTTTCTTATTTCTTTCGCTTCCGTCCAACCACACGGGACCTCCGGCTGCAGGCTCATTCCAGCCTGGTTCCCCGACGGACAGGTAGGATCTTTACTCGATGGGTTCCACCTCCCCTGTTACACTTGATTACATTATTTTGAAGGCGCCAATTTTCGAGCGTTGTTTCCAATATGTTTTTCCTCACTTTGGTTTACCATTGGACAGACCGGTACTATTTCATACTGCTCTGTCTCTTTGCTCAGCGTTGGTCACGTTTCAATCTTTACTTTTTTAGATTGATTTACGATGATCTTGCTGAGCCCAGCTTTTCTGTGCAGACACTGCTTTTGGCAGTTTTCCCTCGTTTTTAGATGACCTACTCACTCACTTATTTTCACACTCGCTCATGATATGTAAGCCACCATCCTTTCACTAGTCTTACATTCTTTTTCCAGAGCGGTGTTCCTTCCTGAGCGGTTGCCAGGTGGAGGTCCATTTTCCACCCAGTTTGTACGGGTGAGTGGATTTTGCTTCAAGTTTGCAACTCTCATATTTGCCACGACTGAGTAAATTAGTTCCACACATTTTCACACTGTCTTCCTTTTTGTTGTTTAGGTGTTGTGTATACATTTGAGGAGACGTGCACCCTACAAGCAAGTTGAGGGTGCCCACTATATCCTTTGTCACGTTGTTTCCTCTTTGCAGTAGCTTCAAGGTCCTGATGAAAGCCGAGCCTAGTTAGGCGCCACGGCTGAAACATGTCGACCACTATCTCATATGTTGCTTCACTGATCAAACCGGATTAGTGTTGCCTCCACTTCTTTTAATCTAGCATCAGTACGGCATTGTTCAACAGAAGTCCCCTGGCCGTCCTGTCACTAGTTTTAACACACTCCCTTTTTTTCACTACTACTACACCAGCACTGCAACCCCCACTCACTTTATGTCCATTTGTGGATTCATTCCCCCTCTTGGTGCATAATACCTACAGCACAAAGCTCTCACTTCTCGCTAAAGGGCCCTGTTGCCCCTTGAGATTCTGAGATTTTCTTTGGGATGAAAATCCCATGTGATGGGGTTAGTTACCCACGGTGATTGTATGACCTTGGTTTTGGAGTTTTTCCCTTCCACTACGTACATTAGGCCTCTCTTCCTCACCTTACATACCACCTTTTCTCTTTACCATTAGACCTCAGGATTTCTCTGTGTTATAAGTAGATCTGGATACCCAGATAGCGGAACGTGTCTTTTGTCCACTGTACTTTTCTATCATCGACAGTAAGAGCCGAATCACGGTTTCCTTCGCTGAACGAGTATATGCATGACTTTTAGCTTTAGCCCGGAGAGTATGGCAGAGTCCTGCAATAATGCGCCAGTGGCTAGGGACCTTCTCAATGTCCCTGATGTAAATAAGGAGGTAGTCGGCATAGAGCGACACCTGGTGTGTGGCATCTCCCAGAGGGACACCGTCCCCCAGTTGGGTACATATTGCCTCTGCTAGTGGCTCCATTGCGCGAACAGAAGGGGGGACAAAGGGCACCCCTGTCTTATTCCTCTTTGTACTGAAATAGCATCCGATATATAGGGGCCCATTTTAAACCTGACAGTTGGGCCAGCGTAAAGCAGGTGAGTTAATTGAAGAAATGCCGGACCTAAATCATATTTCTCAAGCGTCGCGAATAGGTAGGCCCATTCTAAGGGGTTGAAGGCCTTCTCCAGATCTAATATGAGGCATCCGGCCCTCGGCCACTCCTGTACCGCATCTGTCGTCACCCTAAAGAAACGCTGCAGATTGAGGGAAGTATCATGAGACGGTACAAAGCCGCTCTGGTATGTGTGAATCAATGTGGGGACCACCTGCATTAACAGGGGGTTATGATCGGGATGGGTCCGGCCTAGATACTCCATCTTTTTTACTAGGGGGAGTAACGACTGTGATCTCACCGAGTCGCACATGAAGCCCATGTACTGCGAAATATTGCGAATAGACAAGTGCTGTGGGGTTGAGGGTGCACCATATATCTAGAATTGCCCAATGCACGAGCCAGTTTGTGAGGGCCTGCGAGATTTGGATGTGGCAGGAGTTCTGTTGAGGGGTGGAAATGACCTATCTATGTCTACTTTGAGTACCGAATTGAAGTCTCCTTCCACCAATCAAGGGATCCCATTCCATTGAGCCAGAATCCCGGACAAGCTTATGAGAAAGGAGGCTTGGTCTATGTTCGGGGCATCGATAGAGTCTATCAATATTGTTTGGCCATTTAACTGCCCTCTCACAAATGTGTATCTACCCATAGCATCAATTATGTCCCCTTCGTGAACGAACGAGCCTCCCGCTCTTATCCATATCAGTGTGCCTCGCGCGTGCGCTGAGTAGTACCGAACACCTGGCCTCGCCACCTCCTGCGCTGCCATTCCAATTCAGGGTGTGACATGTGCATCTCCTGCAGCAATGCAATATCTGCTGAGCGATGCTGTAGGTATGAAAATATTGAGTATCTGCGTGCAGGTTTGTGCATTCCGCGTATATTCCCCGTGATTTTATTAACTTGTGTCATGTCTGGCTATTGTGTCCTGCAGGGAGGGGCTGAAGCTTAAACCATAACATCTGTAACTATTGGGGGAGAACTCTGCAGAGACGTCAGTCCAAACTTTTATGCCCAACAATGGCAATAACTATTCCAGTGTAGTGACTGGTGTGGGTGCGTGTTGTGTGTGTGGCTGACTACGAATGATGGCTATCCCTCTATGTCGGAGTCCTTCCACCTGCCGTCCCAACCGGTGTGCAAGGGTATACATTCGTAAGTCGCGTGTATCACTGGTCACGGATTTTGTGTGTAAATTGTGCGCGCACCTAGCTGAGGTATCCACGTTTAAAATTACACATATGCGTAGCCAGCATTTCAGCAGAATATATCAATTAAGTCTCTACTTGCGTGTGCAGTCTCTTTCACGGTTCATGGTCCTTATGTTTAGTCATATAATGTCATCGGCAGTCTGCGGAGTGACATCAGGTAGCTGCATGTCATCGAGGTCATCGGCCTGGGGGTGGATGAGCCGCTAGCCAGAGGAGCTTGCATCCCGGCCTTCTCAGTGCATCGTAGTTCCAAGTGCCGCAGCAACATCCCATTCTCCTCTGTTCTGAATTCGGGGCTGTTACCACTGAAGTCATGTTTCCAAGTTTCCCACTCTTCCCTTGCCGGAAAATCCTTCTGCCAGATGTCTTTGTTGGTTCCGTTGCAGAGGGTCTGGGTCCTGTCCACTGTCCTGACTCCTCCAACCAGTCCCATACCTCGGCAGGTGAATCAAAGAAGCGGACTACGCCTTTCGCCACTACCCTCAGCCTGGCAGGGAACAACAGGGAGTAGGTGATTTCTAGTTCGCAAAGCTGGCATTTCACAGTTGTATAAGTGCTTCTACGCTTCTGCACCTATGCTGTGTAGTCTGGGAATACCATGATTGAACTTCTGCTGACCTTGAGATTTGTGATTTTATGAATTTCTCACAGCACTGCGTCTCTATCTCTGTAATTGAGGAGCTTGAAAAGGACTGGATGTGGTCGGGCCCCTGGAGGAGGCTTGTGGGCAGGCACACGGTGCGCCCTTTCAACTGCGAAGTGCGGCAACAGTGTCCCTGGTGGCAGAATATCTTTGAGCCTGCACTCTACGTAGAGTTCTGGGTTCCGTCCTTCCTCTCCCTCCGGGAGACCCATCACTCGGACGTTATTGCGGCAGGAACGCCCTTCCCAATCTTCGACCCTATCCTCCAGCGCATGCATACGGTCCAAAATGTCCTGTAGGGACACGGTGTGGCTTTGGGTGATGAGTCTCAGTTCCATTAGAGACTGATACTGTAAATGAACCCTCTCAGCTAATTTATGGTGATCGGCACGTAAAAGGGTAAAATCCGAGGTGACCTTATCGATCTTGGATTCAAGGGAGGGTCTTGTCTGGTCCAAGGTGGCTCCGATCTTTTCCACCTCCGCCAGCACTGAATCAAGCTTGGCAGCAAGTGTGTGTGGCGTGCGGCTGGTCTCACCCCCATCTGCGCGTACTGAATCCGAGCTGCCAGTACGCATGTTGCTCTGCTGAGCGTTTGTGCACAGATGGCCCATTGCTAGCTACTGTGCAGAAGGCATTCACTACAAGTGGACAGCTTCCGTTTAACGGGACGTGTTGCATGTCAAGTGGGCTGCGTGACCAGGCCGGGTTTCAATGTGTCAGGCAATAGATCTGGTGCTGGGTCTCTCTAGTGTAATGTGCCAACTGCAACTCCTTGCCTAAGGTATGACGTGGCCAGGGTCTCACTGTGGAGGTGTGCCTCCACTAGGCTACCCCAAAAATGAAGCTATGAGCTCACGGGATAATTCCCCTTCGACCTTGTTATTTTATATGGCACCTAGTTGTCACTGTGAGGTATTCCCAGGTAGGTAGGCAGGCAGTGTTCCTGATGGCTACAGGGTTATCCCCTGGGCGTCCCTTTGCTCCGTATCGTGAGGGTCTGGGCCCGATCCGGCCCCCGGGCCCACCTTATTGCGTTACTGGTAGTCCCATTGGTCAGGTGGTGGCCTCCCAGTCTAGTTCCTAGCACTCTGTGGACCCACTCCAGTTCCCTGCCAGGCTGCATTATGGGTCCTACTGCTCTGCTGTCTCTCGGCTGGTTGATGCTGGGCCCAGAGCAGAATCCACGACCGTACGTGGTTTCCTGGTTTTGCTACCACTGCTACCCAAGGAGGGGGTACGAGCCTCTGATGGCCCGCCAGTGAACAGGTGTGCTCCTCCACCACCTTTGGCTCTGACTCCGGTATCGATTGGGCCTCGTCCAAACTCCTGGTGCTGCCTCCGCTGCGACGGGTTCCTCCTGCCGGACGCCGCGCTTTCGTGGCCCGGCTGTGTAGGCCACAAAACCTGAATGGCATTGCCGCAGGCTTTATCTGGTCTCACGGCTCCTGCGAGATCGCTGTGGCGACCGCGGCCCAATTCTGGTCTTCTACTGCACTTCGCGTGCGTGGACGACTCCGGTGCAGGATATTAATCAGGAAAACAAAGGGATTGCGGGCCGAGCTCTAGCTGCTTATGTTCGCCATGATGGCTCGCTAGCCACGCCCCCTGTCACAGAGGGGGTTCTTAACGTCAGCTGGATGTCCCATCAGGAATGGGGAATATGTGAGACAATTATTGGAAGCTTTGCAACGACCAAAAGAAATAGCTGTGGTCAAGTGTGCCGCCCATGGGAGGGGCTAGGGTTTTGTTACATTGGGCAATAGGTATTCGGACGAAGTTGCACGGTTTTGCGCTGAACAAGGTTGCATTTTTAATGGGGACTACACAGTAGACAGCACAGAAAGAACAGAGCTCAGCATGATGTTAGCTATAGCGGACACTTGGGATGAGGTCAAGTGTCTTCCAGAAGAAACTGATTGGATTAAAGCAGGGTGTGAGAAAAGAGATGATGGCATTTGGGTTTCAACTGATGGTCAAGCAGTGTTGCCGGATTGTTTACCGAGCCCTATGGTGAGGCAGATTCATGGAGCAGTTTATATTGGGAGAGATGCCATGGTGCGAGTGTTCAGACAAATGTGGTTCAATCCACGGTTCTGTGTGTTTGCTGAAGCGGTGTGTCACAGATGTGTTACGTGTCAACACATAAATACTGGGAAGAAAACTGTGGTTGCGTTGAATCACATTGGAAGGTCCGGGGAAACTTTCAACAGAACCCAACATGACTTCATTGAAATGCCCAGGTGTAATGGATTGAGGTATATTTTGCTTGTGGTGTGTGTGTTTTCTCACGGTGGGAGGCATATCCGACGAGAAGGGGTGACAGCCTCTCACAGTAGCAAAGTTGTTGCTCAGGGAACTCATACCACTCTTCGGATTTCCAACTTCATTGGAGTCGGATAGAGGAACGCATTTCCACAGTGAGATTATAAAATTGTTGTGTACTGCCTTACAAGTTGATTAGAGATTGCACTGTTTTACAGACCGAAGGCATCTGGTCTTGTGGAACAGATTAATGGGACTCTCAAAATGAGGATGGCGAAGGTTTGTTCTTCAACGTCTTTGAAATGGCCTGATGCCTTTGGTGTTAATGAGTGTGCATACATTCATGATAGGAGGACAGGACTCTCGCCCCATGAAATATTGATAGGGAGGGTGATGCGCTTGCCAGCAGTGCCCTCTACAGCACTGAAAAACATCACCGATGATTTGATCCTTGATTTTTGTACAGGACTGGCTGACGTGGTCCGTTCTGTGTCGCACCTGGTTGAAGCCGTGACTGCACCAACCTTGAAGGACCTTTGTCATGACTTGTGTCCAGGCGTCTGGATACTTGTTCGGAAGCATGTGAGGAAGAACTGTCTTGATGATCGCTGGAGAGGTCCGTACCAAGTGATCCTGGTGAAAAAAACAGCTGTGAAGTATGGAGATTCGCCGAATTGGATTCACGCCTCCCACACCCACAGAGTTTCAGGACCCATGGAAGAAACAGCTTCTCTCACTCAAGAAAATCCAGCCATGGTTGCGAGGCCACCGTGGAGGACAAGACAAGTTGTGGGGGTTCCTGACAAGGCTGGTTACCCACCAGAGCAAGCTGAGGGGGGTCACGCTACACAAGGCCCAGGTATCGATTCTGAGGGAGACGGTAACGTTGCGAGTGGTACGGAGTCAGACTCAGCTGAAGAGACTGGTGTGGAAAGTGGTCGGTGCAGAGAAGGAGAGCAGAAGTTGCAAGAGAGTCGTGGCCTGTGAGACAGAATCTGAGATTTGCTTCTGAGAGATACCTTGCCCCTGTATCTGAAACGTTAGAGTCGTGGCCAAGTGACACAGAGCAAGCACAGGAGGGCTTAAGGTGATCGAGGTGAGCAAGAGTGCTGTGCCAGAGATACACTGCCCATGAGCGGACTTATTTGATTACAGATTCCAGGAACAGTGGGGACCCAGAGGCTGAGGTCTGTGCGAGTGACGAGTAGGGCTTCAGAACTGATAAATGAGTTTGAACTATTGGTCCCTGGAATAAAAGCCAATGGAGTGCTGACAGTGACTGTACTAAATCCTCCAATACGGAGCAGCTTGCGAGGTTTGATCTTGCAAGATCTTTCGTTTCCAGATTTTGGGTATCATCCACCAGCTCAGGAGATTGTGGCAATTCGTCTTGAAATTCTACAGCGTGACATTGATGAAGTTTGCTATGAGCTTGTTAGGGATTTATGTTTGAACTGTGAGCTGTAAATTAAATGCTTTGATTTAAAGAATATAATCTAGGCCCGAGTGGAAGAAGATTAAAATTAGGGATTTCCACAGTGGAAGAAAGAGGGCTAAGGAAGTCTTTTTGAACTGTGTAAGTAATTGTACAACAAACTGTGAAATTGGTTTCCAGGACTCCAAGGAACTGTGCATGAACTTGGTTGATCGGCAGTAAGAGGTGGAGAAAGAGACTTTGCGTTGATTCTTCTGCTGCAACAACCCAAACTCAGTCAAGGATGGAGTCTGGAAATCTGAACCGCAGAGCAAAGAGTATAATAGGTACACTTATAGTGGGAGTAATAGTAGTTACAGCAGTAGTTATTATCATGTCTGTAAAAATTTCACATGAAGCTGAAGCTGATAGGGTGGTAATTCAAGGGACATCCACACCTACTACTTATAGCTCAAAAGAGGCTACATTAGGAGCCTATAAAGCTATGATAGATCATACTAGTAGCTTGTTGCATATGGATTTGTCTAAAGGTGATTATACATTGAATGCTTATGCAAAGCTGTTGTATCAGTATGTGAACATGATGGATGTCAGAGACTGTTATGTGTGTATGCAGTTGTCTGTGTCAGTGGAGGAGAGGGTTTGTTACTATCACCTGCCTTTGACGTATGGTATTACATGTAGCTTATTGCTTGGCATGTTTTATGGTAAGGGTCATTTTGAATATTGTTTTTCTAACTACGAAGTGGTGCCTTCAGAGGTTTCAGCTTACGCGCACCTGAATGAGTATGATTATTATAAGCAGGTTGAGAGGATAGGGAAGTATTTCATACCTACTGTTACATTAGACATCTGACGCGCACCGCCGCAATTTGACCTGTTTATTGATTGAGATAGAGAAGAAGTTTATCGATCAAGTAAAGGATATACATAGGCAATTAACAGTTAAGCTAAATAGTAGAGAGGATACATTTCAGCGAACCAAGGAGGAATCAGCACACAAGGCGAAAGGGAGTTATGGTCCAATAGCTTTAGATTTTGAACAGCGAGGAAAACTTTGCATTAGACAGGTACAGACCTACTATGATAAGATCTTTGTTGGACAGAGTGTGTGCGATCACATTTTCACAATTGAATGTGTATTTTGTTTGTGGGAAAAATGCGTATGTATGATTGCCACTGAATTGGAATGACACATGTTATTTAGCAGTGGTGTTTCCGAAGATATACCAGGTTGAAGATTTGGGACCTTTGGATGGAAAGTCACACCATAGAGAGAAGTGAGGTACAAGTGCAGGAGAGATTGTTGTAGATGTATTTGGAGCAATGATACCAAGTTTGGGAGTGGTTCCAAACAACATAAAAATTAGAAGGTTGTCAACTATCGTGGAAAAGTTGTCAGCGAATACAGCTTAGTCTTTGTTACTTGAAGACGGAGAGGTGGTGTCGATGGGAGTTATGGTGATGCAAAACCGTCTTGCTTTAGATGTGTTGTTAGCAAAGGAGGGTAGAGTCTATAAAATGCTGAGGGTTCAACAGTGTTGCACTTATATCCCAGATCATAGCAAGGATCTGAGGAAATATATAAGTAACATTACTGAGATACACCATGAAATACATGACTTGGCAACAGAAGGAGTCTGGGACAAAGTTGGCAAGAGATTTGGGAAGATTGGAAGTTGGTTTGCAGATCTTGGGAAGGGATTTTTTGGTTACATCTTAAAGCCAATCATAATAATTGCGATTTCTGTGATTCTTTTGCTGGGAGTGATAACAGCCTATAAGTTTCTCTTTCGCAACGTGAGAGGAGAATGGAGAGACTGCAAGACAGTCACTATGAGAATCTCAAGAACCTAGAAAAGTTTCGACAGGGAAGACTGACTACAACTTCTGTTTAGGTTGGTTCTTTCTACAGGGGGATGTAATTTATGATGATGACACTAGTTATCGGGGGGGGACTGATATATTTCGATGGTGCTCTCTAATTTGTAGGGGTGCATCATAATCACAAGTAGTTTGCACCTGCATGTATTCTCTTATTGTGTTAACATTGGGTTATTAGAATGTGTAAAGCAATAATGTATAAAGTGAAGTGATAGGGACATTTTGTATGTGGAGAAATTAGCATTGTAACTGAGTTCTACATGATGACGGTTTAATGTTCGATTTTACACATGACTAATGAGAAATTAATTTGCTGACATGTAACTCACTGATTTAAACGTGCACAGTAATAATGTTCGTGTATACGTGTGATTATTGGAGTTCATATTGAATCTTATGTTAGCCGATTTCGTAGGCTTCATGTGTATTTACCCTTGCTCTCTAAAACTGTCGTTTGTAAAATTCATGTGTATGCAGAATCTTTTCTTTCTCACGTTTCTGTTGCAGGTGGAGAAATTCACCTTTGTTAGCTAGAATGACACTTTTGTTCTAAGAGTTTGCATTTGAACATACATTCATTTGAACAAGTGGTGCTGATAATGTGGAACGGTGTTCTTTCCCACTGGAGAAGGCCTGGGAATCAAGGTCATCAAGTCAGAGGCTGGGAGGATCGAAGCTGCCTGGAAAGTTGCCTACGAGGAGGTCTCTAGCTAGATGGGATGATCTCGTGATGTGATGATGGGTGTGTCCTAAGATTTTGGTGTTGGGATTAGGGACAGTGCCCCAGGGGATCGAGAGGAGGAGAGGAGAACTGATGGAGAGAAAGAAGGAGCATCTTAGAACGAGCTCTGTAGATTTATGCTACTTGAACCATTCAACGTGAGTGCACTTCTTAGGAAGTCTTCACTGCTGACACCTTTTCCTGAACTTGTCTGGAGAAAGGCTAAGTAGGGAAGTCACTTTAGTGGTAGTGTAGGGACAGACTAATGCTTTACTGACTCTTGATGTCGGCGTAGTTATCTTCTGGATCTTGATTCTCAAACTGGTTATTCTTTGTATGCTTCACAGACTAAACTTTGCACGTAGGTTTGGCTTTGTATTAGTTCTGATGTATTTCTACACCCTCATCTTGAGGTGTTTGTAAGTCCAATTGTAGTGAAGATCGTTATCTATATATGTACAATGCTAAGTTAGCACAACCGCGTTAGATGTTAGAAAGCCATCTTGCCGCTTTTGCTGCTTTTGCACACGACACTGTAGTCACATGTTATTAAATTGAGAAATGCTTACTCGACTTTGCTTCACATGAGAACTGTCTGTTGTTCACATCCCAAGCAGTGAGCAGCGACCTTGGTCTGTACACAGTGTAAAGAAACAGTCTGGATTGCTAGACGGTGCATGTTGTTGAGTTCAGGTGGATCGGCCCACTAGTTTAGCCATAACACGCACGCAGCTGCAAATACCTGAAAGTCGGGTGCTTTTAATATTGCAGTGTTACATGTTTTCATTACATTCAGAAGAAGAGCGTTCCCAGGAGCAGAGCATAGCTGATCCTGTGATGTGATCTCACTGAGCTGATCTTTACGGTATAGGGTTCCCCATTCAAGCCTAGAGACCTTTTACTAGTCTAATAATAATACTATTAGTTTGCTAGAGAAAGGAAGGTGGCTTAGATCCACTGACATTTTAGTATGATTACTCCTTTCATTTTCTATGGTATTAGAACTATGCTGACGGTTTTGATTTTAATCGTTTGTCTGCTTATGTTAGCCAAACTGCTGCATCTTAGGACACGAGGTTTATAAAATAAACTTTCTAAACTTTTACCGTGTCTCTGTTTATTCTGTTGTGGACTGATATGAGAATATTTATGAAAAGGTATTTCTGATTCCCACCATTCCTGAGATATACACTAAGTCGCTTGTTCTGGGTTGTCTATACATTGGGACCGCCGAGCTAAACCTCGGATAACGAATGGGACACTGATGCTGGTCGGATAAGGGGTTCTGGGTTCTGAGGTGAGTTTTTGGTACACCACAATTCACTGAGGGTCCGGGTTCCTGCGCATAGTTCTGTGCATAAGCAGAATCCCTGCAACATGGCGCACCTAACGTCTATTGATTTGAAACGCCTTAGTAGTGCTTCTATTAGTCCACAACACCCTCACCCTGGTTTCCGGATAACGGGAGTGATGGTTTAACCTACCTGTGTTTCGACTAATAGGTTCCTTCAAGCTTGATCATTAAAAAGGTTATTTTTTCTGAACCCCAGTGCTACTGTTGATATCGTTGATACTCTTTAGTGTGTCCTGATGGCGGTTGACATAGCCGCGCATAGCCGTGCTCCTCTGCGCCGTCATTTGACGACGTATGGGGTGCCGGATGGTGGGATGGCTGTAATTTCTGTGGTAAGCGCTGATGCGTCATACCCGTATGAGTTGTTTTACTCATGGGTGAGTTTTCCGGCGGTTGATGACGATGATACGTTTCATACCTATACTGCCACACAGCTGCCTGCGGTCTATACCCCATATAGGACACAAGAAATTCCAATCTCTGCCTGGCAGCATACTATTTGGTTTAATGGCGCCCTTCCCCATGCGGTTGCACCGGCGAGAATGGGCCCGTTGTCTATTGCAGGGGCCACATGGCCGGTGCTGGCCGGCTTTACGCCTCATCCCCGCTATCTCGCGGTGGCGGTGGCTGAGTTGCGGGTACTACACACAGCCCTGATTACGGTCCATAGGGCTTTAGTGCAGTACGTGTCACGCAACGTGCAGGTGGGGGAACCTGCTGTTGCGGGACAACCTACGGACCACCACGCGGTGGTTATTAGTCCTGTTATGGTTAATTCGGTGGTCGGCAAGCGCCCCCAAAGTAAGGATGAATTTCCTTATTGGCTTGCTGAGAAATTTGACCAGTTGGAAGCGGTTTTTCCAAATACATCTTCTGTGGAGAAACACAGGATCCTCACCATTACTTTGCCTAGAGACCTAGTCCCGGATATGGCCGATTGTGACATCTGGGGTAAGGTCTTTGCCGCGACCTATTCGAAGTGCTATGGCACTCCGTCTATGTCTGTGCTACCATCCGTCATCAAAAAGGTTCAGGAGAATCATGGTGCGGAGGCTGCTATTGAATTGGGAATGAGGCTTGTCGACAGCTTCGATGTGGTATGTTCCATGGTGATGGGCAACCTCAAAGGAGATGCCCTGCAGTTCCAAGTTGCAAATATGATGGACCGCGTGGATGACCTCGACAAGCCCAAAGAGTTTGCTAAAGTAATTGCGAAGGCATATAGGACCGTGGGTCGTAGTGCCTTGGGTGTAAAACCGACTGTGATCATTCCTGATATAGTACAGCAAACTAAGGTGAGCTCGTCTACGAAAGACGAACGCCCCAACTTTCCTAAACAAAGTTGGAGAGCTAAGAAACAGGGGAACCAGCAACAGAAACAGGGGTCACGTCCTGCCTCACCGGTACAGTCGTCTACCGAACGCACATATGATCTGCGCGATCGATCTCGTATTAAGTCACCTGATAGATTTCAGGTTTCTGAACAACGCTCTCCTCGTTCTTCACAGGAAACATCGGCTTCACAATCCGGTGGCGGAGACCGTGGGAAAGGAAGGGGTGCTCAAAGTCGTGAGCAACCCCGCCAGTCGGACGGCAAAGGCAAGCAGGACGAAGCTGCGCGTCTAAGACCCCCGTTTCAAAAGAAGAAGGTTGCAGCGCTGACAGCGAGATATGCCTCAGATGGTACGGACGCAGCTTCAGAACCTGACATGGGCGCTAACGCTGCTAGACAGCGCGGCGGAAGTTACAGTAGTGCGACAAGCACTGCGTCCACATCTGGTGGCGACAGCACCTGATATATTCGTGAATATTGAAACTGCTGATACTCGGGTGTCTCCCCCTGATAGACTGTATAATATAGTCATTCAAATTGAAGGTGACATACAACGTACAATTCAAGGTTTTTTTGGGGATAATCTGACCACTTCCTATGATATTCTGTTGGCGGAGGCAGATTGGCCCCCGGCTTTCATTTTAGATGCTCCTAGAGGGGAGGAGGTAATCCTCCCGTCCTTTGCACACACAGTGCCGAAGGTCCAAGCTAAAAAGTACGCAGAGGAATGGGCTCAGGTGCTAGCACCTGCGTTATATCGAAATCAGGTTGGCTGGGATAAATTGTCTCCCGGCTATGAGATTCCGTTGCGGACTACGCCCCAACCTCAACCCCAATACCCCATGCGTCGCGAAGCTAGACCTCACGTCGCGTCGATCCTTGAACAATTGGAATATCAAGGAGTAATCGAAACATGTGTGTCACCTATGAATAATCCTTTGTTCACTGTGACGAAGCCTGACGGGCCGTACCGCCTAGTTTTGGATTACCGGCACCTAAACTCTCATTGCCGGACATGTGCAGTACAAAACACCCACAGTTCGGCTCTCGTCGATATTCTCGTGAGAAAAAGGTTTAAAACCACACTTGACATTTCCAATGGCTTTTACAGCCATAACCTGTCCTCTCTTAGTAGTGAGTGGACGGCGTTCACCTCGGGTGGCAAACAAAAACAATTCAAAAGATTACCAATGGGCTATAAGAACAGCCCTGGAGTCTTTGCCGCTCGCGTGGTCTCTCTCTTAGAGGGCATAGACCCTGATGCGTACTCGTTTGTGGATGATATTTATCTCACAGATGACGAGTTGGAAGCGCATCTCCGTCACGTTGATCGCATTATTGTTTTGTTTGCAGACTTCGGATACAAATTTAATTTTGCGAAGTCACACATTGCGGAATATACAGTGTTGTTCTTGGGGTACGAACTCAACAATGAAGGTCGAGGACTGGCTCCGCACTTTCTAGAAAAGTGCGCATGCCTACGTGCTCCTACGTCACTGAAAAATTACGATCTCTGCTGGGTTTTCTGAATTTCGGTCGAACTTACATTCCGGATTATGCCCAGCGTATCAAGCCGCTTTATGCCTTGGCACGACCTACTTTTTCCAAATCTTGTTGGCTGCCAGAGCATTCAGCTATATTGCAGTCATTGCAAGCTGATCTTCTTGCTTCTAAATAATTACTGACGCGTGATAACCACACTAACCTAGTCATAAGAATTGTGCCTGGCGCGGTGGGTTTCACGTACTTAACGTTCAATGAGGGCGACACCGTCCCCATTGCTTACAAATCTCATTTGTACACTTCGGCTGAACTGCGATTTTCCGCTGTCGAGAAAGTTCTAACGGCAGTGCAGATGGCGATTCTGAAAGAACGAGCGCTATCACAAGGTAAACGCATGTTGGTGGTAACACCATATCCTGCCCTTGAGGCGGTGACAAAAGCAAGTGTACCGAATTCTAAGGCTTTGCATCCAAGGTGGATACAATGGGCCACTTCCTTGACATCGCCGGACGTCACATATATCTTTGACGCGGCACTTCAGACTCAGGAGTTTTTGCAGTATGAATTTGTTCATCCGGCTCCTCTGTCCTTGAGCCCGCTCGAGGATTACCATTGTGTCATATACACTGACGGTTCTGCGCAACCGGCAACTGGATCAAAGCACTCCTATTCAGCGGCGTGCGCAGTTGTGGTCGGTACTTTCGTAAATGGAGAATTCCAGTCCGATGTCGTGCATACGCAGTCATTGGGTGATTGTACCGCGTAGTTGGCGGAGCTTCATGCTCTAGTGCTAGCGCTAGAGTTTGCTGATCCCCGAGTCACAACCCTTATAGTGAGTGACTCCTTTTATTGTGTTCAATCTTACAACAACAATCTACATTTTTGGTCTCAGAATGACTACCATGATTCCAAAGGTAGCATGATTAAGCATAAACTGCTTTGGGTTCTAGTGGCATATCTTAAAGAACGTCTGCCTCTCGTGAATGTAATTCACACTCTTGGTCACCAACGAGTTGGTGTCCATGCTGTCGGCAACAGCCTAGCTGACGAGGCAGCTAAAACAGCAGTGGCAACATACTTAGTAGCAGCAGTTACAAGATCCAAAAGTAAGATCGATGATGACATCTTGGCAGCTATTGCTGCTACAGAGCAAGGAACAAAATTTCCGAGAGGGTTCCCTGCTCGTTACCATTATCGCTTAAGTCCTGATAACGTCCCAATAGTGAGGATTAATGACGTTGGTGACAGATTGATTCCCAACGCGGACTGCAGACCTTCTTTGATATTAGCGGCTCACGAGGGCATGGCGTCCGCGCATGCCGGCGTTGCAGCTACTGTATCTCTGCTACAACAACGTTACTGGTGGTGCGGTTTGTATAAACAAGCCAGAGCTTATGTTCTTAATTGTGACATTTGCCAGCAGATTAAACCTTCCACTGCGGCGCGCCCACCACAAACTCAGTTGTACATATCTAATAAGCCGATGGGCTGTGTTTATTTAGATCATTGCTGTCCCTTTACCTCTGATACTGCGTACAAATACATCTTGGTTGCAGTTGATTCATGCACACGTTTTATGTGGGTGTGGCCACAAAGGAGTGCTGATTCTCGCACTGTCATAAAAGATTTGCGTGTCTTTGTTGGAAGTTTTGCATGTGGTACCTTTCATTCTGTTCAGGGCCCTGCGTTCGCCTCTAAGGTGTACGAAGAAGCCATGAGAAATTTGGGGGTCCAAGTCAAATTTTCGTCTCCATACCGGCCTGAGGGTAATAGTGTAGTGGAGCGAATGAACCATGACTTAAAGCGATCTTTGACAGCCAGAGTTTTAGGTACTGGCCGGAACTGGCTAGCCCACTTGTATGACGTGCAACGTGCACTTAATAATCTCCCTAGAAGGTCTCTGGGTGGGCGGACCCCATACATGATGCTCTTTGGTGTACGAATGTTTGTCCCAGACCTTGATGGTCTAGACATGGCGGCGTTAGCCGCACCCTTTGACGTAGATGAACACTGTGCTGTATTGCAGAATCTTCAAGAAGCCAGAGACAGTCTAGCGAAGGAACACGTACCTTCCTCATCTGATGCTGCGCTTCAGGTTCCGGTAGTCGACTGGCTACCTCGAGTTGGTGATCTGGTCCGTGAGAAGGTGGAGAACAAGAAGGAGTTCGGCCCCTCTTATCGTGCACCGGTTCCAGTGCTTGGAGTACAGGGTACTAGAACAGTCATTTTACCTCCACTTCCTGGTCGAAAGGATAACAGGTACATCTCAATTGACAATGTCAAGCTACAGCGAGTGGCCGATTCTTCTTAGTATGACTCCGGCAGTTTCTTGCCCCTCGATGCTGAGAAATTCTGTTGTGGCCCGAGCTTCCAACACAGTGCCTGATGTTGCCATCGAGATGCATACCGTTACTGGTCCCTTATTGCCACCAACACCTAGTGGTCCGCCTGAAGATGTTGAGTATGCTTATCCTGCGGATGTTACCTTGCCTGTTTTACAATCCACCACAGTTGCCCGCTCACAAGACTCTTTTGACTCTAATTCAATGACTTCCATTGCCCCGTCCAAAGTTTCGATTTTTGTGGCCTGGTTCAAAAGACATTTTTTAATTCTCCCTTGGACTTACATTTGGCTGGTGCTCATATGTATTTTTTTGTTTATGTCCATTGGCTTTGTGGTAGTGTTTTTTAGACTAATCAATGGACACTACCTGAAAGAAAGATCTACGATTCAACTTATTGATGGAACTTTGGCCCCACACTCCTCATCACATATTATGAAAAGGGACCAGACTTTTGTGAACATTACTGTCTGGCCTGTACGTGATGGGATCGCTTGGGATGCTGTAAAATTTCAAATTCATGGCCCCACTGAAGTAATTAATGTGCCAAATGTATTTCGTGTTTCTATGGGTGATGTCGTTAAGCAGAACATTCGCTCAGATGACTGGGATGTTCAAGCCATAGAAGCACTGTTTTCTGATTTGAAATATTATGCTGCATTTGATGCTGAGGATTTGTATTTAGATACTGCTAATTATGATGAGCAATTTTGCTATCAACATTATG
The DNA here is from genome assembly GCF_964204655.1 of Triturus cristatus. Taxonomy (NCBI): domain Eukaryota; kingdom Metazoa; phylum Chordata; class Amphibia; order Caudata; family Salamandridae; genus Triturus; species Triturus cristatus. Next base: position 325,290,419 of record NC_140592.1, read on the forward strand.
GCACGCATTTCCTACACAAAGCAAATACGTTTAGAAATTTTGTAAATTATACACAATGGGAACACTGCCCCGCCCCTAGGATGGGCAGCTCTGCCACGTTAGTGGATAAATTCACCTATTTTTCTGATTTTAGTGTGTCAAATCCGGCCTCCTTTTATTTTAAGGTTGCGCCTGAGTCTGCTTCTAAGGTTAGACTGACACACACCAAATTGTTGTATTCCAAGTCCTTTATGGATGAGTTGGCAATTGGCGGGTATGATCTGTGAAAAGCTACTGTCGATCTTAAATCGGTTTGGGCCTCCAAACCATGGCAAGTACAGGGAACAGAAGCTGTGCATCGTGCCTGTCTTATCCCGAATCACATGTTATTTTTAAATTCGTCCATTTTTCAGACCACCTGTTTTGGATTGGCTACTTCTAAAAGATTAAATTCTCCCTCCGTTCCGGGTCTGGGTGCTTATCCCAATTGGGGTAATCATACGGATCTATCCCTTGCTATGTTGCAGACGTATGTTTTCAACACATCCTTCAATATTTCTGAACTGAATCCGGAAGGGTGGTTGGTGTGGCAAACGAGTTCGGATTCCTGTCAACATCGGTTTCTGGATTTAAAGCAGGGGTATACACAGGTTCGTGTAGACCCCCGTTTTGAATCTTCTCACACTGTAACTACCTACTCGGTAGGGAAGTTATGCCAGTCTTGGCTGCAACATTCCACTTTAGCTTCTGTTAAACTTCATTTAGCACGATTAAACGACAAAATAGATTTGAATGATTTTGTTAAGGGTCCTGCAGTAGGCAGGTCCAAAAGATGGGTGTATGTTGTTTACAACGAAGTTTGGAAGTTATCAAAAATTGAGGCTGCATCCAGACTACGTGCTATTGATCAAGCCAATATGGAAAAGGTGTTGGCTGTTATAGATAATAGTATTAACACCCTATCTTCTAGAATTTATACCTTAGATAATATTGTATCATCTGTGGTAGACATTGTGCAGGATGATTTGTCTGTATTGTATCATGGTCAAAATCAATTGCGTTCTATTATGCAGTTTGCATGGACGTTGCAAACGTTAAAGGCAGGGAAAGTCCCTTGGGATTACATGAACACTTCATCTTTGTTCCTTCCTTTTAATTTAACTGCGAAACAACAGTTCATGTCCATGAAAGATGCTACATATTCATTACTACACATTGAAAAGTTAGAACCTTTGCCTTTCTCTGTTGCCGAATTGAATTCTGCTGTGTGGCTTATACATGGGTTAATCACATTACCGTTCCCTCTGTTTAAGTTTAGTTCGTGCATGAAACATTATGCTCTAGGCAGGTATTAACAACTTGGTACTGCCTTCTTGCACGAAGTTTGGTCACTCCCATTCACGTATAGATGTGTGAGAGACGGCAAGGAGGTATACTTGAAAGGTGAAGAGTGCACTTCCGCTCCAGATCAATCTGTTGTGTGTAGGCACATTCAATTGCATGGTGCATTTAATGTGCACGCCCCTAATTTAGCTTGCGTCCTGAAAGGGATTCCTGTGCCAGTTATAACGCCGTCTTTTACGCTGCTTGCTAACGGTAGTTATTTGCTATTAAATAATGAAGCTTGCTGTGGGATGTTAGTGGGAATTCCCTACATAGTGACTGTATCACAGAGAGTAGTTTGCTGTAATAACGTCCTTTTCCCACCCCCGCATGGCCGGCTCGATGTATCCATCTGGCCTTCCATTCCAACCTTGAAAGCAGAGTTCAACAAGATGAGCAGAATAAGGGCTCTATTGTCTCAAAAAGAAGTCGCGTTGACTTCATCCCGGGAAACATTTATCCTTCACGTAGCAAACACCCGCACTGAGGTGCAAGCACTTTTGAATACTGATCTCCCACTTCATTTTGGGACCCTGATTCAGACTATCTTTAATGCCTCGTCAACAAGTGGCATAGCTCATTTTTTTTAAATTGTGGGCTCCTGCCTCGTGACCTCCTTTCAAACAATTTTTGGTGTGATCCCGGCCTTTTTCCATTCTATTTTTTCCAGCGTCTTCGGAGGTCTCCTTTTACTTCTCGCCCTCATAGCTGGAATACTTTTGTTCGTCTGCGCCCTGCGCTATGGATGCACAACTTGCGTCACAAGACAACATGTCCCGGCTGCTCCATCTTCGTAACCGGATGCTTGAATACTATGGCACTTTACCGCTGGCAACTCTAAGCATAGCCTATGGATTGTCCTTCCGGTTTCCCTACTTTACTTGTGTGCAGCCTGTCTTTCATTGCCTAGATTGTCCGTTCCAATGGGCTCTGGATTTGTGTCTGTCGAACTCGGTGTCTCCTGCCCCGGATTATGATCGACTGATGAGCCCCTTAGTGGCTCATGAGTTGGACTGTTCTGGCGTCGGGATTATGGCCTGTGGAGCAGCACATGGAGTCCTTGGGAATTGGGACATCGGAACGGCTGCGATTGACTTCTTAGCGAGAAGTTATCTTGAAGAACACGCCAGTTGTCCTCGTCTGGTGCTGGAGGCTCCGGTGGTTGAGGAGCATGTATGGTCCTTCCCCGTCCTGAACTGGATGGCAGATAATTTTGCGGAACGTTCCAATGATTTTCTCTTGGAAGCTGTTGCAACTTACTGTGATTATACATTGATGGATTGACTTTTGCACTTTCGTTTCGTCCTACGTCCTTCAATTATGTTTTTTTTTATCCTTAACATGGTTTTTTTACTCATTTTAAAACGTTTTTTCTTCCCTTATTTTTTTCTTCGAACTTTTTCACTTACCTTATATGGACTTATAGTTCATGCCCTTGGTTCCGTTCTACCAAACTTGAACTCTGCGTTCTCTGCAAGTGCGCCCCTACTGGTTAGTGGTCCGATCAAGGGGGGGTGTAGTGAAGATCGTCATCTATATATGTACAATGCTAAGTTAGCACAACAGCGTTAGATGTTAGAAAGCCATCTTGCCGCTTTTGCTGCTTTTGCAAACGACACTGTAGTCACATGTTATTAAATTGAGAAATGCTTACTCGACTTTGCTTCACATGAGAACTGTCTGTTGTTCACATCCCAAACAGTGAGCAGCGACCTTGGTCTGTACACAGTGTAAAGAAACAGTCTGGGTCGCTAGACGGTGCATGTTGTTGAGTTCAGGTTGATCGGCCCACTAGTTTAGCCATAACATGCACACAGCTGCAAATACCTGAAAGTCGGGTGCTTTTAATATTGCAGTGTTACATGTTTTAATTACATTCGGAAGAAGAGCGTTCCCAGGAACAGAGCATAGCTGATCCTGTGATGTGATCTCACTGAGCTGATCTTTACGGTATGGGGTTCCCCATTCAAGCCTAGAGACCTTTTACTAGTCTAATAATAATACTATTAGTTTGCTAGAGAAAGGAAGGTGGCTTAGATCCACTGTCATTTTAGTATGATTACTCCTTTCATTTTCTATGGTATTGTAACTATGCTGACGGTTTTGATTTTAATCGTTTGTCTGCTTATGTTAGCCAAACTGCTGCATCTTAGGACACGAGGTTTATAAAATAAACTCTCTAAACTTTTACTGTGTCTCTGTTTATTCTGTTGTGGACTGATATGAGAATAATTACAAAAAGGTATTTCTGATTCCCACCATTCCTGAGATATACACTAAGTCGCTTGTTCTGGGTTGTCTATACATTGGGAACGCCGAGCTAAACCTCGAATAACGAATGGGACACTGATGCTGGTCGGATAAGGGGTTCTGGGTTCTGAGGTAAGTTTTTGGTACACCACAATTCACTGAGGGTCCGGGTTCCTGCGCATAGTTCTGTGCATAAGCAGAATCCCTGCAACACAATTATTCTTGGCTTTGTAATAAACTAACTAAACTTTGAACCTGGAGTCAGTGGTTCTTCGGAGTCATCGTTTATTGGAGTTGCAAACCCTGATTGAACAAGATATTTCTTTCCTCTACACTTTTAAGCAGGAACCAATGATCCATCGACCAGGGGATCCCAAGTAAATCGAGAATTTGGAACCTGGCCCCATGACCTGCCTCCAGGTACACAACATAGCAGCATACCAAGGGACTGGTAAATCCATTCCATACAGTGTAATCCTTTGATCCCCTTTGCACTGTAGATGTTCATATCAGCACCTATAGCCGTTGCCTGTTCAAAATGCAAACAGGAAAATTGGAGAAAAAAGGGTCACTGAGGCAGTGTTTCAGTCAATTGCAGGATGCAGCAGTTGCCACTTCTTCTCTATCTGAAGTTTCCAGAAGTAAGGGCTTCTTCGGATTTTAGCCACCGAGAGGTTAAACACATGAACATAACACGTGGCCGTCTCTTTTGAGGGTCATAAATTGGAACAAAAAGTGCTAAAGCATAAAAAAAACTCCAGGCATTTCATGAAAGTTGCGTCAACAGATTACTGCTGACGAGCGAGCCAAGCACCCACAAACCTTGAGTTAGAATAGGAGCAGCCTGGATTAACGAGGATGATTCCAGAGAAGAGTTGGACTGACAAACCAAGAACCGAAAATTCGCAGAGGAAAGAAAGTAAGACCAAAAATCAATAACTGGTGCGAAGAACCCTCTAACAAAAAATTACGGAAGCGTTTGTGATGCATTAAACTGATGTTACAGCTCTTTATATAGGGAAAACCGGAAGTGTCATACAGGAAGTATGTCCACCATGCTGGGTTGGGGCAATAGCTGGGGCATAGAATTGTCTCTGGCAATCATACTAGATGGGATTAACAAAATGCATTTATGCCAATAGACCAGATTCATGCAAAAATTACTTTATTTTGGCTTTCTCCTGCCTGAAATTGCCTCTCCTTCAATAGAAGTCAATGGGGTTAGATACTTTCTCCCAATTTTTTTTTTTTTTTTGCTTCTTGGAAGAATGAAATCACTCTTTCTATTCCGGGATGTATCAGACTTACACTAGAAGAGAGTAGTCTATTCACATCACTCTTGATGGATAATGATATTTTTTCCAACATAGAATTTCGCATGTACAGGCCATGCTTTGGCAAGTATAGGCATAGACTTAGGCTAGCACGTTTTCAACCAACAGAAAATGTTGTAAGTAAATGAGAGCCCGATGTACCAAGCAGTTTTACAATTGCAAACAGCCCAATTTGTTTAGGACAAAACCACAAATTGTACGAACCACAAATTTTGATTTGTTTACTGAATCGCAGTTTAGGTTTGTGCCCCAATACTAATTCGGTATAATGGGGTGGGGGGTGGGGGGGGGGTGTTAGGTCTAAATAAATGTTTATTAACATATTTCCTCCGCAGACAATTATCCTGTGTACATCATATGCAGATGGGAGAAGCTTTGCGATGAACAACTTACTCCACCCTGATTCCCCCCCCGCCGTCCTGTCTCCCGCAACCTCTATTCCCAGCCCTACCAGCATCACATAGCTAGCAGTGTCCCCAGTCTAGAATGTTTGAGTCCCTCCATCAGCCCCACCCGGGTCCCATTGGTGCCCTTGATGGTTACAGATGGTGGTGTAATAGCCCTCTAGCTTTGAGGGGTGTAAGTTTTAATACTCGAAGACGCCTTGGGCAGGTCAGCTCCCCAAAGTCTCAGATGAAGTAGTCTAATAGGCGAGACCATTGTTTGAAGAAAGCCCTTTCCTCAAATGCCTAGAATCCACCACAAGCATTCGACCCATTTGCATTCTGTTGGTAAAGGCTAAAGGTTGTTGGCCTCAGAGGTTAAGAATAGTTTGAGTTGCTGCCAACAGGAAATGAGAGAACAGTTTAACTAAAATGCCATGCAATGGGTAACCCCGTGGAATAGGGCATCCAGCAAGATCACCTCTGCACATTTGGTTATCTGACCCGGTGATTTGCTCCATTGCAGATAGTATCGATGTCCAAAAGGGTTGAAATCTAGGGCATGACCATAGGATGTGGGTAAGGGTACCCTCTCCATACACGCCCTCAGTACTGAGAGGCACTCCCACGCTGCATTTTGGCCAGATGCGCTGGGATGCAGGGCTAGCGGTATAGTATCTTGAGTGGGGTCTCCCTCCTTCCTAAATGTGATGTGTAATTGTTTGCCCGAGTCAGTATTTCCTCCCACTGGGTAAGGTCCAAGATGATGCCTAGTTCCCTCTCCAAGGCCCTCTGGAAGGTGTGTTTGATGTGGCCGAATGGGGAATTCAGCATGGTGTATATGGTGGATATAGTGTGTTTGTCATCAGTGTAATGTAGGAGGTACTTTTCAAACTGCATGAGGGCCCTTGACCCTCCGAGTTTGATCTGTTGGGTGGAGGACCCAATGGTGTAACTGGAGGTAGCAAAATCATTCTGTCTCAGGAATATGATATTCTTCCTTTATGTGTTGGAAGGATTTGATGGATCCTGCCGCATACATGCCCCTCAATGTTTTACACCCTCCCGCTAGCCATTTATGGTATGGGGTCCTGGTCAGTCCCGGTACAAATTTGAAGCTACCCCACAGAGGTGTAAAATGGGAGGGAAATGTTATGAGATAGTTGGTGGCACATCGGAGAAAGGTTGGTGCTTGTATCTGCTGTACTACTGTATTCGGGGTAGAGATATTCAGGATTTCAGATTTGGTCATATTGATGTTGCACCCTGAGACATTGTAGTATCGGCTAAGCTCTTCGAGGTTTTGGGGGAGAGAGACAATGGGGTCTGTCAAAGATAGGAGAATATCGTCAGCGAACATAGTTTCAATTCTTGTTGGCCAAAGCGGATGCCTTTGATCAAGGCGTAATTACAAATGCATTGTGCCAAAGGTTTTAATGAACGGGCAAGCAAGAGGGGGAAGGTAGCATCCCTGACACATGCCCAGCTTTATATTGACCCTTCTGGCGAGAAGCCCATTGACCTGAATCTTGGCCCTAGAAGCTTGATAACCTGCGAGAAGCCAAGAAATGTATGTGTCCCCCAACACATCTGTCACCAAGTCCCAATCTACTTTGTCAAATGCTTTTTCTGCATCCAGGGTCAACATGAGCAATTGCGTGGCTCCTGTTGAGCCCATGTCCAGCAAGTGTCCTTCTTCATGTTGTCGCCTGCCTGTCGAGTCGGGATAAAACCTGAGTTGTCCGGATGGACCAGATGTTCCATTAGGACTCCACCACTACACTCCACACCGGACTCTGCGCTCCAGCTCCAAATTGCTCCTAAAAGTCCCCAAGATAAATAAAGTAAGAACAGGAGGAAAATGCTTCTCTTACCAGGCTCCTCGCATCTGGAATGGACTCCCGCTTGCCTTAAGACAATGCCCTGACCACTGGAAGTTCAGGAAAACTCTGAAAACTGCCCTGTTTCTAGCCTGAAACCCCGATCAATGCTTCACTGCAACTCCAGAGCGCTGAGATACCCTCCCGAGGGTGATTCATTGCGCTATATATAAACAAATAAATCAAATCAAATCAAGTCACAGTGAGGCTATTTTAGTGAGAATTCTAGTGTCCGTGCTTAAAAGACAGATTGGCCTACATGATCCATAATTATTAAGGTTTTTGTTAGGCTTCAGTATCTAGGTGATTGTGGATTCAGTCATTGTGGAGGTGACTCAAATCATCTCAATAATTTTGACCAAAACTTTATGTAGAACAGGCAGTAGTCTTGTGTCAAAACATTTGTAAAAGGCTGCGGGTTAGCCATCGGGGGCTGGAGCCCTAGAGGGTTGTAATTTAGATATGGCCATGAAGAATTCCTCTTTCTCTAGTGGTCTGTCCAGATGTGCTCGATCTGTAGGGCTCAACTTCGTGATTGAGTTTTTGGGGATCAGTGTGCTGACCACCATATAGTTGGGAGTAAAAGGTGTGAAAGCATTCTGCCTTCTCTCTGTCCCCCATATACATTGGGCTGTTGGAGAGTTTAGTTTCTGATATGGTGGCCTTCGCCCGACGCGCTTTCAGCAGGTTCTCCATCATCCTGCTTGCTTTGTTACCATGGTTGTAATATTTGTTATCTAGTTAAGCCAAAAGATAAGCTGATCCGTCCATTTCGAGGGTACGGATTTGACCCCAGACCACACAAATTTTCCTCCGAATTTTGGGGGAGTGGGTCACTTTTTGAACTGTTTCAAGCTTCTCAAGCTCTGCACCTAATTGAAGGTGGAATTCCTGCTGATGTTTCTGGATACGCACAGTCACTGCTATAAAGGTACCTTGTAGGAACGCCTTAAAAATGTCCCAAAGGATGGCCGCGCTCACCTCCCCGGTATCATTATGTCAGAGAAATCCACAATCTCCTTTTTTACATTATTGACTGTCACTGGGTCTCTCAGAAGGGAATCTTGAAGGCGCCATGTATTGGTGGTTCTGGGTTTCTTGGTGCCAAAGTCGATAAGTGTGGAGGCAACAGGTCTATGATCTGAGAGTGTGATCGGGTTTTGGGTTGCTTCTGTCAGGGCAGGGAGGAGTTGCTTATCTTTGAGGATATAGCCAAGTCTAGTGTATGTTTTATGAGCCCCTGAGATGTATGAAAAGTCTTGGGTGAGAGGCCGGCGGGTTCTCTATGCATTAACCAGTCCCATGTCTTCCAGCAGACAGGGCAGCTGAGCCTCCTCTTCCTAACTAGTCCATATCCAGCTGGGGATCGAAAACCAGATTACGGTCTTCTCCTAGGATTAGAGATTTATTGGACTAAGCCAAGATGGCATGTAGCACCTCCCTAAGGAAGGACTCCTTTTGCTGGCTGGGGCTGTAAACGGAGGCGAAAGTCAGGGGCTGATCTCTCAGCAAACTGCGCAAGGTCTCCCACCTCCAAATTGGTGTCTTGCAGTATCCCATCCACCACAAAGGGCCAGGTATAGCAGGTGGGTTTCCTGCAGGAACCCTATATCCACTCGAAGGAGGGACAATTCATGGAGGACTGTACATCACTTAAGGGGTTATTGAGGCTCTGGACATAGTACATGAGAATCTGAAGGCCACTGGTGGTCATAGTGCTAATGTGTGGGGTGTAATCTTAGTATTACAAGAGGTGTGAAGGGCTGGTGCAGAAGGCGCTGGAGGTTGGTGGCTGTTCTCCGCCCAAACCCAAAAATTCCCCAAAAACAGCTGAAACAAAAAAGAAACAATAGAATACCATACACTCAAGTGAAATGGATGGCTGAGGGCAAAGATCCATTTCTGGGGAGTCTCAAGGATCACGCTGTCTGTTTGGAAAAGTCTGTAGGAGAGAAGGTCACTGTCGCCATTTTTCCTGGGCACAGCCTGTCCAGGCCGATCATACCCATAGTCAGAACTCAAGAGCTATGTCTCTGTGGCGATCCCCAACTAACCCACCGGCCATCTCAGTTCATAGGTGGGATGATCCTAAGAGTTAGCCCAGCATTGTCTCGTGCTCCGGAGCCGAAGTAGGTGACTGCCGGCTCCTGGGCAACAATGGACTGCTCACCCTGTGTATTTGTTCCAGTGCTGATTTACGGCCTACTAGTATTTCATCCTGCCCTTGACAGCCTTTTGCACCTGTGTCCACTCCAGACTTCTTTGGGAGTGTGAGTCCTGAAGTGGGCCAGTGTCAGTCTCTGGGAGGAAGAGGTTAGGTGCCTGGCCAGCCTCATTGAGTGAGTGAGGGACTATTGTTTACTTTGCAACTCGAACATTAGGCGGAAGGGATATGCCCACCTGTGTGTAATCTTGTGTTCTCGTAGAAATTAAGTCTCTGGATGGAAAACCTCTTGCTTGAACAGTGTGATTTTGGAGAGGTCCTGGAAGATTTGGAGGTGGCCCTGTTGTAAACCATTGGGCCACCACATCTCACTGCCCCCAGTATCACTTCTCTATCCTCAAAATGGTGAAAGCAGATCAGAATGTCCAGGAGTTGTTTTGAATTCAGGGCTCTGTGCACCGCACTCTATTTGCCCTCTTTGCCCAGGGACACCCCTCTAATCCAAAGGTTGCAGCGGCAAGACCGGTTTTCCAGATCCTCCTGCTTCTCCTATATTGCTCAGTTGGTCATTTATTGTCACCTGGCTGGAGCGATATTGCTCAATGTCCAGGGTGCGCTCATCTTGGTCATCTCCAAGTGGTCAATCCTAGTTCAAAGGCCTTGTGGCTCATTCTTAAATTCTGAGAGCTTGTGCATGAGGTGTGCGCTGACTGCACCCAACTTGTCCTTCAGCTCGGTGAAGAGCTGAACAGTAAAGCTTTTGGTAGGAGCTTCTGACTCAACCCCCATCGAAGTTTGCTCGTGGGCCGGGTTTGTCTCCAGCTGCGACGAAGCATTAGTAGACAGCTCTCTTTTCACAGAGAATGGGGCCTGGAACGGTTCCTTCATAGTTGTTTCTTTCTTTAGACACACTGCAGCCATGTTACTTGTATGAACTGCAGGAGCAGTTCCTGATGTGACCGCGTGCGCCTGAGGGGATGCCTGTTGATCATCCACTCCTGTATGTTGATGGCGCTGGTGTCGGGGGGAACGCTGCAGGGGTCTGCCCATGTGCAGGTGCCGAGGAATGTGGGTAGTGATAATGTGGAGGATTCTCTGCTTCCGTGAAGATATCCCCTTGTGCAGTGGCACCTTTGGCTCTGAGTACTCCACGTGGTCGTTGTTGCGCCTCACCAGGTGTGAGAGACGTGAGTTGTACTCTTCAGTACTCATGCATGGCCTGTGGTGAGGGGAGGGACCTGCAGTACTCGGCACCACCCATAGGTGCTGAGGGGCGTCCCTCGCTATTGTTGTGCTTACTGCAGATGCAGCACTGCCGTGGTACCCCCTCATCCGTGATCATGGGAGCCTTCACTTGTTGAGTGGGGTGGCCCGCCCCACCACATAAGCTGCCCTCTAGCCGCCGTACCAGCTAGGAACGCTCTTGTCTTTGCTCCTCCTACCGGAGCAGGTAGTAAAGGCCCTTTGATTGTAGTTGAAACAGGTTCCGGTACTGGAGTTGGGCCCTTCTCCTGCTGCTCCAAAGTGTCCCACCATGCTGCCCCAGGATTCATAGTTCGAGATGGGGGATGCTACTTCGCTGCACTGCCCCAGGCCAGGTGCCGCATGGGGCCCCCGCCATGCTCCGCCACCCACAGGCACCACCGGAATAATTGAGCACCATTCTGCACAGTCCAGGAAGGACAGAACGAAGCACTGATGTGCTTTCTTTGGCTAGCCGGCACCATCTTGTCCGTGCTGCGGCCGGGCAGCCCGGACTTCACTGTTAGGAAAGTGAGGTGTCCCAGGGAACTCAAGGGGTCCGCTCGCCTTCAGGGGCCACCCCTACTGTTGTGTACATCATCACTGGCTGGCGGGCTCCTCAGGGGAGCCATCAATCTGGTAGGTGCTCCGTTCCAGGTCGAGCGATCCCAGTGTAGGTGTCCAGCCTCATCTTGGGCCTGGTCATGCTCTCTAGAAGGGGGGTGTTTAGGAAGTACTTTTCAAACACCAAATCAGATTGATATGTATTAATGTTTTGCGACCTCAAACAGGGTGTAAGCCATTAACAAATGGAAATGGGCCACTAAGGGACTCCTTCCCCTTTGTGAATGTTGACAAAAATATTTTATAAGATACTCTTAAAAAATGACACTTCACCCATTTGATGTTTTTTAAAAAAGCATCCAGTTTTTCTTCAAGGGAAAAGGCTTGCATTTTAAACCAAAAATTGCTTTATTTCAAAGCAATCACAGATATGATGGTTTGCTGACCTCAGCAAGCCACCATCCCTGTGATGGCTGCAACTTCAAGTGGTACGCAATTTGTGACTATTATGAATTAGTAATTTGCAAACCGTCCTATAACTACATAGATCGGTTTGCACATTACCACACTGGTCGCGAAAATACTGGTCGCAAATTGCTAACAGTATTTTGGGACCAGTTCTTAGCACATCTGGCCCTAAATCCTTTTCCTCGTGGTCTTTAGAGATACAATTACAGAGGCAGTTCACATCATTTTAAAGAAAATGTTCTTTATTGTACTTGTTGGAAGAGCACATGGAAGACAGACAAATCAGTGATCAGAGGTGAAGTCTTTGCCCTCAACTTAGCCTCGTTTAAAACTGAGAGTTGGAGAAAAATTTCAAAGAAACAGGTTAAACGTCAAATTACACACAGCTACAAAAGACAACGGGTGAAGAAGAAATATATAAATCAAACGAATAGAGCCCTTCAGCTGGTCTGAACTGCGCAGTTTTACAATGATAGCTTAATAAAGCAACTAGGCTTTCAGCAGAAGCTTAAAGTAAAAAAAAAAACATGGAATTGGGAGTTCAGCGAGGTTTTACGACCGTAAAATATGGCCCCAGACAGTAATTCCCCATTCTATGGAGTTTTACTAGTAGCCATTTCACTATTTCTAAAACACGTGACCGCATGTGGCTTCCTTCCATTGTGGATGGATTTTGTGTCATACGGGCACTGTGCAATAATTCTTTGAACTGGGTTAAAACTTAAGGTGAAGATGCTAGAAAATATTATATCTGACATTTTCATAAGTACACTGTTAATTTTGTTGTTTAAATAATTCATTGTAATAAAACATTATATTAGGAAGCATGATTCGCCCTCTAAAGATCAGAATAGGCGAACATATCCCTGAAATATGGTACAGCAACAAATGTTTTCATTTCCTGCGGTGTACGCCGATTTTAAAGTTCTAATCGATTAACCAAGTGGTCCGTGGTGACATTGGGCAACATTGAGGCAGAAAGAAACCACGTGGATTTTTAAAGTGTGTTTGTTGGTCTATGGCAGAATCAATAATGATAGTGGAGTGAAAAAATACCCCGAACTATACTGACCGAGTGTCTATGATCGTGGTCTTTGCTTGGTGAAAAAGGATGTTAGCTTGAAAAGTGCTTAATACTTCTACGAGAGAAATACCAGATAACAACATCCTGTACCATTTGATTACAAAACGTATTTCCACTAGATGGCGTTCTTGAGCTAAAAATGCCAGACTCCCGTCCCTCCTGCTTCTATATTTTTCTCTAAGGCGTTCACTAACTTTGACAACAGTCGCTAGTGATTTGACTAATTTGTTTTTAACAAATGAACATCATTAGTTACGAGTGAGACATAGTAATGGCCCTGGGCTTATGTGGAACTGGGAAGTGAAAGCAACAGATAGGTGAGCAAAGCATCTAGGTAATTCACGGGAGGAGTGTCTATTCACTTTTGCATGTTATTCACTCAGCAGGGTGGGTTTAGACATCAATGCTTATTTGCACCAAGTCAGGAGTAGCTCTTCAGCCATGCTGACAATTTAGCAACCCACCCACCCACCCACCCAATGTATCATGGGAAGGCTAGTTTCCTTTCTAACATGCTAAACAGGGTTTTAAGTGAGCAAAGTCCTGTCTCCACTGAGACCTCTTTTTTGTCCTGACAGTGCTGCCTCAGCAAAATAAATCTTCAAGCCAAGAAAATCTGAATGACAGGCTTAGAGGATATACCTGACTAAAGTCATTGTGGGTGTGCACTGGGGAGGGTAGGAGTGGCAGCAGTAGGAGGAGGAGGATGACCAGTAGGCGGATAAGAGCCACGGGCTCGGATGACCAAAGCCATGATGACCAGGATAAGAAGAACCAGGCCAGGTGAGACCTAATACATGAAGAGGAGGGTTATCAATCTCCGAGGACCAGGAACAAATTGACAAGGAGTAAAAAGACAAGGAAAACAGGATTTGGGATACTAGGGTGAGAAGGATCTTGAAGGCCAGTATGATGTGGAACAGGGTGATCAGGACCCAGTGGTCAAGGAACCAAAGGAAGAGAAAGATCACAAGTACAAGCAACAGAAGGCCTTGGATCATAACAACTAGAAGGCCCCAAGCACACCAACCAGGACTAGAGGGACCAGGATGACCAGACCTAGGAGTAGTAGACTCAGGTGGACAGACCAAAGAGAACCAAGGGCCGGAAGCAAATGGACTAGGACTGAGAAGACTACAGACAGAAACGACCAAGGCTAGCAGGACCAGTAGACCCTAGATCAGCAGGAAGAATATAAAGGGCCAGGAATTCCAGTGGGACCAGAAGGTCTGTGAGGGTCAGGTTCGGTAGGACCCTAAATCAGGGAGACAAGGACCACATGAACTAGGGTGACCAGCAAAATATGAACTAGGAGGATTAATCCCAAAAATATGCGGAAGGCCACGCCCAGGATGGACTTTACAAGGAGGACCATGTCAGAGGGAACTAGGGTCTGATGGACAAGAACAAGGTAAACAGGCAAACCAGGAGCACTAATAGAAACTAGAATGGGGTTAAGAAGACATGTGAACTAGGAGGGCTAGGGAAACCAAGGCCAGCACTAGAAGGGCCGATACAGGAAGACCAGGCAAAGGAGTACCAGAGCTAAGACCAAGACTACATAGACTAGGGGGACCAGGAGCAGAAGTAATAGAAACAGGAGGGGCCCAGGGGAAGGATAAAGTAGGACCTGTAGGAGGAGGATGTGGGCAAGTAAGAGGATTAGGGCCAGGATGTTGACCACCGGGAGGGCTAGGACTTCCAGAGCTACAATGACCAGGACAAGAGGAACCAGGCACAGGGAGACCTTATATATGAAGATCGGGGTTACCAATCCCAGTGAGGACCTGGAGCAAATAGACAGTGAGGAAAATGGGGTCCCAAGACCAGGGTGGGAAGGATTATGAGGGCCAGGAAAATGTGGAACAGGATGATCAGGACCCATGGACAAGGGCTCAAAGGAACAGAAAGGCCATAGGTAGAAGGAGCAGAATGCACTGTACCATAAAGACGAGGGCCTAAGCACACCAACCAGGACCAAAGGGACCAAGAGGACCAGAGCCAGGAGTAGCAGACCCAGGTGGACAGACCAAAGAGGGTCAGTAACAGGAGGACAATGGGAAGAAGGTACAGAGACAGAAATTTGATAAAGGAGAACAAGGGGCCAGAACCAAATTGACCAGGACCAAGAAGACCACAACTGAAAAGCACCAGGGCTATCAGGAGACCCAAAATCAGCAGAACCAGGAGGAATATAAAATAAACAAGATTTCCAGGCCTAGTGGGGCCAGGATCAGAAGGTCCATGAGTGGCAGCTTCAGAGGGACCCTAAACCAGGGAGACAAAGATCACATAAACCAGGGTGACCTGTAAAATGTGAACTAGGACGACCGGAGCATTGAAGGCAGTGCTGGGGCAGGAACACAAATTGAGCTAAGGCGTCAAGGTAGCACTGCAGGCAGTGCTAGTTCAGGAACAGGGAATTACTAAAGCTCAGGAGTGAAGGTAGCACTGAAGGCAGTGCTGGTTCAAAGAAACAGGAAATAGCTACAGCTCAGGAAACAAGGAGTGAAGAGAGCACTGCAAGCAGAACAAATCAGGAACAAAAAATAGCTAAAGCACAGGAACAGGAACAAAGAATAGCTATAGCTCAGGAACCCAGGAATATCAAAAACTCAGGGAGCACTGGAAACAAGGGTTGGTCTCACAGATACACAGCTACAATGACCAACCCTGGACTGAAGGGAGCTGGGGCTTAAAAGAGCTCACAGTAATCACATGCATCAGGTGTGAGCAGGCTAGCAGCAGTCAGCCACAGGTAAGCTGAATTCCTCCACCCATCCTTTGCCTGCAGGGGTGGAGACAAAGCAGTGAGCAGGGAATTCTAGGTAATGGAGTGTCAAACATGAGCAGGCTGGCTTCAAGCATGAGCAGGCTGGCTTTCACAAAACCCAGCATGGATTGGGAATGGATGCCAATTTGCAAGTAGAATCCAAATGACTGGAAGTCAGTATATGCATGAAGGGGAGGGTCTAGAAGCTTATTAGAGCACTGGAGAGCCCCACAAATTAGCCCCCTGGTGGTGGGCACAAGAAGGCAGGGAGCGAATCGTGACAGTCCAATCACTCCAGTACCCTTTTTTGGTCCTCCAGTATCAGGTCTTCTAGTGCTGGCCTCATGGGCCTTGGTTTCCCTAGCCCTCCTAGTCCCCACGGTCCTCCTGCCCAATCCTAGTTCTACTAGTCCTCCTGGTTTGTCTGTTTCACCTTGTTTATGTCCTTCTGACCCAGGTCTGCACTAATATGGTCCTCCTAATAAGGGTCCTCCTGGGTTTGGTCATCCTCATCTCTGATTCCTGAACCTGCACTATTCTAGTAGACCCTTGTAGCCTTCCCTTCTGTATATCCTTTTCCAGCCCCTGCCTTTCTTCCCATTTCCTTGGTTCCAGTTCCTAGTTTGCTGTCTTTCTATTCCTGCTGTCTTGCTTCTGTTAATTTCTATGTTTGTAACCTGCTTTCTGCCAAGTGTACCCTGTAATTTCCTCCCTTTCCTGTTAAGCACTCCTTCTTGCTAGCTCCTTGTCTATTGTGCTTGTGTTTAGTTCTACCCCCTTGCTGTTACTGCCTTGTTACTGCCTTGCATGTTACTGTTCGATCGCCAGGATCCATGGGCACAGCTGACTACCTAGGTGGTGTTTCTTGTTCACTGTGAATTTTGTCTTTGAGTTACATTTATAACATGACCATAGGTATAAGCTCCACAGACCCTGCCTTTGCATGCATATCCTATATGTGGGCATTTGCAGTCAGTATCTGTAACACCAATTGTGGGTGAGAAACCTACTGAGCTTCAGTCTTACCGTGTGGAGCCCCTGAGTGCTTTACCCCACACTCCCATTATTGTTAATGTTGTTTCATATATATGTCTTGCACATTCGTCCTGTGGGTAGTTATTCTGAATTCTTTGACTCACTGTGTGATCTTGGGAAGCTCTGTACCCAGTATTCTGCCTACTTTGTCTTCCCTGGCACCAGTCGTTGCCAGAGTCCCTGACACATGCGAGTGTCCCAGACTGAGTCCTGACAGTGAAGACCAGGACTGCATAGACCAGGGAAACCAGGAGCAGAAGGATTAGGAACAGGAAAACTAGGGGAATAGATAAACCAGGGGATCAGGACCAGACGACTGATGAAAGAGAATTAGGATGAGGAAAATGTCAAGGACTGGGAGCCAGTAAAATAGAAGTTAACAGATCCAGAGGACTATGGGCAGAAGTACCAGACATATTAAGACTAGGAAGTGCAGAGCAAGGAAGTTCTAAGTCTTACATTAACTGGAGGTCAAGGAACATCAGAACTAGGAAAGCTATGGTGATCTGTGATGACCCAGGACAAGCGTTTGCGGAACCATGAGGACAAGGAGCAGGATAACTAAGGCCAGGAGGATCAGTACCAGACTGAAGAATACTATGAGGATCAGGGCCGAGGGCAATGGCCAGAAGGACCAGTTGACCAGTATAAGCACAACAAGGACTAGGAAGAGGGGGTGACCAATTCCAGAAGCCCAAAGGAAGGTGGACTAGGTGAACTAAAAGGATCATGACCAGAAGGACCGGAAACAAGACTGAAACAGCCATGAATAATAGATAATAGGACCTAGGGGACCAGGGATCGCATTATAAAGGGGGTCAGGGCATTCATCTAAGGGTAGCAGGACCATGATGAGGAGGATCAGATGTAAGAAAGCCCAAGAAAGTCTGAAAGACTAAGAGGAATGGACAGTGGTGGCCAGGGGACCGGGACCAAAATGTGCAAGCTCAAGAGGACCCAAAAAAGAAGAGCCTTGATCAAAAGGCCCAGGGCCAGTGGTTGTAGTGCCACTAGGACTGAGAGAACAAGGAATGGATCCAGAAGGAACAGGACTACCGAGACCAGGAGGGAAAAGACTAAGATGGTCAAGACACAAGAGGCCTGATGCACCAAGGGGACCAGCAGGAGCACAACCTGCGGGACAAGGGCTAAGGGGTTCAGGATGAGACAACTTAGGACAAAGTGGCCAGGGTCAAGAGGACCAGAAAGAAACAGGACCGGGATGGGCCAAGACTGTGAGAACCAAGAAGGGCCTGGATGTCCAAAAGACAAGGTTTATGCTGACCATCATAATAGGATTAGAAGGACCTGAATGACCAGGACCAAGAAAACCAACGCTAGGATGGCTTTTGGAGGAGGTCCAGGAGAATTAAGCCCAGGAGAACACAAACTAAAAGGATCAGGTCCCAGACGATAATGGGCAATGGGCACAGAATCTCGAGAAGGGCATGGACTATGAAAACCAGGAATAGGACAACCAAAGCCAGTACTAAGGTGTTGAGACCAGGGACACGGGCAACCAGAAGGAAACCATCTAAGAGGACTAGGAAACAAAGTACCAGGAGGACCAGGAAGAGCAGAGCAAAGAAGATCTGGGTCTTGAGTACCAGGGCCAAGAGGACCAGGGTGAGAAGATAAGGGAGGATCAGGGTCAAGGGAAATTAGTTCCAGTATGACCACAGCCAGGGGGACCAGGCCACAGGGCTAGGAACAGGATGGCCAGGAAGACAAGGAACAGGATAGTTAGGACCAGGATACCGAGAACAAGGAGGCCCATGGTCACATGCTGTTGAACTACGAGGACAAGGAGCAGGAGGACCAGGGCCAGGAGGACCAGATCCAGGAAGACTAGGAAGATGAAGAGCTTGTTAGTTTTAGCCAGTAGGACCCAGGGTGGCAGAATAAGCAAGAAAAGTGAGGGGGCCAGACCGGAAGGACCAGAGGCTCAAGGACCAGAGTGAGGAGGATTAGAAGGATCAGGACTTAGAAGACCGGTAACCCAGAGTGCCAAGTGGAGCACAGGACCTGGGGGGGGGGGGGGGGGGTTGCAAGACCACGTTGAGGAAGATCAGGAGGACCAGAATAGCTAGAGCCAGGAAGACCAAGGGTACTAGACCTTAATGGGCAGGAGGACCAGGATCAAAATGACCAGATTCAGATAGACCCAAACAAAGAGAACCAGGACCACGAGGGCCCAGAGCAGTGGGCGCAATGCCAGAAGGACAAGGCACAGAGCCAAGAGGACCTAAACCAGAAGGACAAGTACTAAGAAGTCGGTGCCTAAGAGGACCAGGACATGAGAGGCCAGGTGAACCAAGATGACCAGCAGGACCAGAAGCTTATGTTCCAGAAATCGGATGAACAGGGTAAGGAGGATCAAGATCAAGGGGCAAGGGTCAAGAGTACCAGTACCTAACAGGAAGAGCTAGGAGAAGGTGACAATGAAGAACCAGTATGGCTAGGAGGACCAGGACAAGAGGAGTAGGTATACAAAGACCCAAACAAGTAAAACATCAAAACGCAGTTACAGTAAAAAAAACAGTGTGTATTTTATTTACTATGTTGTTGTCAGCTAAGACAGCCTTCCCTGAAAGACATTTAACAATCACAACCACCTTCCACTTACTTGGATGGATTTTGTCAGCTGGGCAGTGGACAATAAAGAATTGTAAAATGCCAAAGGATTGTGTTCTACACCCAATTTGAAAATGTGAATAAACTAAAGGAAGACAAAAAGAGATAGTGGGAAGAAAGTGTCCATTGGTTTATTTTGTTAACACATAATCATCATGTATTTAATGTCTTTAACTAGGCAAGGACGCTCAGAGCTTGAATCCAGTTCCTCAGCTCCAAAGTCAGGAGCTCTGAATGTTATGCCACATCCTCTCTCCAAACATTGCTAGTTTTGAATGGCATTGATCACCACTAGGTGGGGGCAATACCAGTCCATAATGTCCTTATATGATAGAATATCTTCTGTTGTGCCACCGTCTTAAACGTAATCCCGGCCGGGTATTTTATAATGGCAGCTCACCCCCAGTTGGTGATTCTTGCTGAATTATACTGTTAGTCTTCAGCGTTGAAACGTGGCGCTGTGCAATCAGATCACATGGAGTGAGATAGCTGTCTGGCTCATTTCCTGTCTTGCAGCATCTATTTTGCTGGTAGTGCACTGTGACATCACACACTATGATGGTATGGTGTTTGCAGTTATATAGTGTTTATTATCCCTGGTGAATGGTTCTATTGACCTCACTCTGGGGTCGTGCAGGGTGTCCACACAAGAGAGTGCACTACTCAGGTGTTTGCATTTAGCTTCTAGTGAACTGTGTTTTCACACTATGGAGCGTGGTTCTCTTCTCTGCACTTTAGGGCCTGGCATCATCTGTACGAGTCAGCGCATGGCTAGGTTCTCAGATTTGGGGCGTAGATCGAGGATTACCACTTTTTAGTTTAGTGTGTACCAAGCAAAACATCAAAACGCAGTTACAGTCGAAAATCATTGTGTCTTTTATTTACTATGATGTTGTCAGCCTAAGACAGCCATCTCTCAAAGACGTTTATCACAAACACCTTCCACTTGCTTGGATGGATTTCGTCAGCTGGTCAGTAAACAATTGTAAAATGCTATAAGATTGCGTTCTACACCCAATATGGAAACGTGAATAAATTAAATGAAGACAAAAATAGATAGTGGGCAGAAATTTGTATAAATATCTCATACATTATATTTTTTGCAGTTTTCTTTAAATATAGCACAAACTCGCCTCAAGATTTTTGGAGCACTATCTATGCACACCACTTACATTACACAAGGTCACCTTTATTTGTTTTTTCTAGGTGCGGGGAGGTTAAGTGATTTATCCAGAATCCCAGGATGGGGAACCTGTAGTACTGCACCCTTTCCCTGCTTCGTGCAAACTAGAACAGTAAATGTTGCTGTACCCACAATAATGTGCTGCATAGGTCAGTACATATAAGGTCCTAAAGGCGAGACCGATTGCATTGCAAATGTTTCTTAAGCAGCCGCTGCAGGTAAGAGCGGTGGGGCTGGCTGGGGGGGCAGGGGGGGGGATTTTGAGAGACGACCCCGAAGGAAAATTAATTATTTATTTAATTTTCCCTAGTGGTCGTCTCTCGGAATTCCTCCCCCCCAGCCGGCCCCACCGCACTTACCTGCAGCGTCCGCGGCTGTTGTTATGACTGCTATTCTTCAACTGATCATTTGAACACATGTAGAACACTTTGCCTACTTCTTGAATACATTCTTCACGGCTCCCTGATTGTCTTAGTCCCCATCATTCAGCCAAGCTCATCCTGACGTCCTATGGCACTTAACAGTCTAATACTGGACCAATTCCTTTCATCGCGTACTTTATACATGCACACAAATTATAATGTATCACATGGAGGATAATCATAGAACCAGTGCTTTAAATGGGCCGGTACTCATCGGTACTGATTACCAGCACTTCTTAGATTTATCACTCTGAGTACCGGCACTTCTCTACTGCCGTGGAGAGTACCGGTACTCATGAAAAGGTAGGCTCATTAGCTGTGCTGGTGAGCAGAAGTGGAACGTGTCTCTGGCAGCCAAGGCGCCGCTTCTGCAACCCCCCCATGTGAGCCCCAGCTGAGCTATTCAGCAGGGCTCATTTGAATAATGTCCGGGTGCTCACCATCACGCTGTGCTTGACAGAGCAGGGTCCATTTAGGCCCTGTGCTGTCAATCACATTTACACTATCCTGTGCATTCCTGCAAGCATAGGAATCATGTCAGTGCCCTGGCAATGACAGGCTACGGCCAGTCCGGCCCTGGTGGCAATTAAAAAAGTCATGGTAGATGAAGTGAAAAGATGGCTTTTATCGTACTTTTGTCTTTTATGTGTCTGCTATGTTTGTGTGTATGCCTGTATTTGCAAGAAGAAAGAGAGAGAGAATCCAGACATTCGCAGGAGGTATTTTAAAGAAAATGTGTGGCACTTTGTTTGTACATCTCTGCTCAGCGAGAAAGATTCATAAATAACGTAAAAGGGAGGGTTGGTGGGTGAGTGAGTGAGTGGATGGATGAGTGAGCAAGGGTGGATGTATAGATGGATGGATGGATGAGTAGATGGATGGATGAGTGAAAGAATGCACGTGCCAAAGAGGGTGGATGATTAGATAAAAGGGCAGATGATGGGTGGATAAGTGGAAGATTGGATGGATGAATGAAAGGTAGGGAGGATGGATGACAGGGTGGATGATGGGTGAGTGAAAGGAGGGATTGAGTGAAAGGGTGGATTGAATAAAGGACTGAAAGGGGTTGATGGATGAGTGAAAGGATTAATGGATGAGGGAAAGGGTGGATAAAGAGATGTATGGGTGAAAGGATGAATGGATAGGTTTTGAGATGGATGGATGGATAGGTTTGAATATGAAGGGTGGATAGACGGAATGGTGAAAAACTGAATGATTGATGAAAGACTTAATAGACGATAAAATGTAAAGGTTAAATGGTGGACATCAGTAGGTAAGTGGTAGGATGAAAGTATGAATGGATAGATCGATGGAAGAGACAAGAGATATCTTCTGGGGAGGGTCATGATTATTAGCTTCATTTGCTTGGTGCCATAAGAGCTTTGGTTTGAAGTGGGGGTATTTTCAGTTTCTTCCTACTCGCATGCTCAAAAATATAGTATTCTGCCAAACAGCAATTAACAGTATGGCATTAAGAAGGGTCAACTATTGCAAAAAAAGGAAATGTTAATATATTATCGCATTTCTCTTTCATTTTGTGTAATGAGTTAACCTGCTTTGTTTATATAAACACATTTCTCATGTGTTTTGATATGTGCGGCAACTAATATAGAAGTTGTTAAGAACCATCATGTCTTGCCCTTAGCCCCGCCCCTAACCCCACCCCCTCACTACAGCTCTAGCTCATTTGAATGAGTACCTGCACTTATTTTTTCCCATTTAAAGCACTGCATAGAACCAGGGTACTGGAATTATGCAAGTTTGTGGCCATGATGTTTTCAACATAATTATGTATTTACCGCGCCTGCCACATAATTCACCATCTGTTGTATAATTTGCAGATTCAACAAACAAAAAAAGTGTTTCTAGCTCAAATGGGCCAAAAGTTACCCAAAAACCTGCCCACGTGGTGCGGCTCAGTGGGGTGACCATTTGCAATGGTTACCTGGGCGCCTTTCAGTTGGTGGTTGCGTTCCTCAGATGTTAAACCGGTACTAAACTAGGTGAAAGCTTGCCCAGACAGTTATATGTTAAAATTAGAAAATAGCTTAATAATAATTCCACAGAATTTGTTGCATTATGTGGCATAATTTGCCTTATCTTGCCGACTATTTATTTATACCCTTTTCCATTGCTTCATAATTCCAGTGGCCCTGGGTATTTCCTAGATCCTGGAACTTTGCCCCATGTCCCCTATTTCCTCAAAAATCCGCCTCTGGTAACGTAAATTCCCCATACACTAAGTAAATAAATGGGGAGAGAATGTGGTCTCATGGCTAGACTGCCGACTTTGGAGCTGGAAAACCAAGGTTCGAGCCTCGGCGTCAACTCCACATCCTGTGCAAATCACTTAATCTCCCCTGTGCCTACCAAAAAAGTAAATGTATCCTTGAGTAAAGTAACTGGTGCTCATGCAAAGCACTCCAATACCTTAGGGTCGACTTCGCACTATATAAATCTGCAAAAAAATAAAATAAAAGGAGAGGAACAGAGAGAAGAGACAGAAGGAGAAGAGAAGACGAAAAAGACAGGTAAGGGAAAGAAAGAGGAATGGACGCAGATAGATACAGCTGTGTTTGAATGCTGACATAACTCCAGTCACCTGGGTCCTGGCCTAAACAAACTTTAGTTCAGTTAAGGCTCTTAATGTCGTCCATGCGGTGACTAATCGGTCCTGGAACATTACGAACATTGGCTCGCTTTTCCCAGCCGAGCAATGTATCTTCCAAGATTTGGAAACTGGCTACAGGACTTGATCCAGTTTTTATTATTATTTTTTTTTTAATCATCCACTGCTCTTCACAACCCATTCCTGGCTCAGAACATATTTCTAGATGTTCTGCTTACTCATCATGACCCAGCTTACTAGGGAAAGTCTACACCGAGACAGTTTACGTCTTTGGAAAGGCAGGTGGCCGGTGCGGGGCGAATAATGCAAGTCATGGTGAGCTGTGCTGGATGGAGCCCCTGACGGAAACGCTCGCGCTGCTGGCGCGCGCTGTGGGATTGTATTCCACACAGTCACAGATCAAGGCCAATTGCATTGTGTAGAGGCGATTAATACTGCAGAGCAGCAAAAGGAGATAAGATACCCCCCAGCATATGCTGCAGAGATAACAGGTTTTCGTCAGCGTTTACTTCCCTTGATGTCGGGTGAGACTCAAGGCCGAACTGGGAACCCAAAGCAGCCCTGGCAAATGTTGTCAGACCAGACCCCAGAGGGTGCATAGCGAGCGCAGCGAGCGAGTCTGACCAGTAAAAAGAGAAGGGCGCGTTGGGGGCGGTCTCCCCCCCCCCCCCCCCCCACCATTTAGGGAAAATTGTACATTCTACAACACATTTGTCATTATATATTCGATTTTATTCGTTTTTAAAGCATAGTAAAAGATGACCTTACTGTTGACCAGGATTCGACAATCTTTGTTGGGGCTCTTCAATGATTCCCTCACTATCACCCTCCAGCCGTGCCTCTCATCTCTTCATAGTCCCTCTGTCACATGTATTTCATTTGTTTGTTAGTGCCTCTCATACCAATGAAGGGTGTTGGAGCGCTTTACAGCCCACACACATACAAAGACAATGAATCATACATGTGCAAATCAGTGTTTAGAAAATGTTACATAAGGCAAAGGGGACTACAAGGTGTAGGATTTCGATGTCATCCATACTGGCAGGCATTTTTTAGGAGTGCTTGGTCTGGAGAAGCACAAACTCAGGATTCAGAACACAACACAGTGGTTAGCGTTGACTTTAATAATAATAATTTATTTCTACCCAAACAAACCCCTTTTTAGCAACATCAGGATAATGAACAAATGGGGAAAAAAACCACATAACTTTCCAACCTGTACCATGCAGTTTGCATGCAGCTCTTTGATGGCAGTTTATAGCTCAATGTCTTAAATTATGATTGTAACTTGTGAGCTTCACGGTAACAAAAGAATCTCTGTGACAAAAGCAGTAACCCACTGAGTTAGGCTTATAAAATATGTTCTTTGATATGCATGGTACATGTTCTTTGCAGCAAGCATACTAACCCGATGCGCTACCTTAGATGAGTCAAAACTTCCACTAGACAAAACTCCTATAGCTCTGTCCAGAAGATACATTAATCACCAGAGTAAAATTGAAGTACAAGTTGTGTTTAAGAAAGTAGCAAGCAGATTAAAAAACAAACTGTGTGACACAAGCAGAAGACAACGGCAGTGAGTCAACACGCTGGAGACTGCATATAGTGTGTGCGCGTGAGTTGCAACATCCGTGGGGTTAAGCAGCAGTGCAGTTGTGTGTTTTCAGATTTTATGTTAACAGCATTTATCTCGAAATCTTCTAACCAGTGCACATACCTGTGTATTGTGAGGTTGAAAAGAATCCACTACCTTTGGGGTCAGAAAAGCAGATTCTGCCCTTGTGCACAGTGTGCAAGGGGTGTTTGCTGGCGAAAATGAAGAAAAATTACGCAACCTGGGCTATTCTGTAGCCAGAGGCACTAAGCAGCAACTCCCATGTGATTTACACTTATGCTCACCATGTTGCTAAGAAAACTATAATGATAAATATGTCACTTCTTTGCATACAAGACTCTGTTAGAAGCAGTGGCGGCGGAAGAGCGTCGCCCTATTGCTCGCAGAGCAGTGTAAAAAAAAAAATTAAGATAATAACAGAAGTTATTTCTGTTATTATAAAAAAATTTACGGCCAGGTTTAGCGGGGCTGAGGCTCCTGTGACGTCCGGAAGGCAGAGTGGTTGCTGCACTCCAAAGTGCGCAGGACTGCGTGCCCAGCACTCTAGGGCCAGCCAAACAGTCCTGGGCACTTTGCATGTTCCCCACTAGGTTGCATTACACAGCTTGGTGGGGACAATGCCCAGCCTCCCATTCCCCGTCTAAGCACCGAGTCACAGCGCTCAGACCAATGACATTGCAGCGTTGTCTTTGGCTTAGGGGAGGGAGCCTGTGTGCTTCGAGCGGAAAGACGATGTCATGATGAGGGACACAGAGAAGAGACAACTCGAGATGCGGCAAGAAGGTGTTTTTTTAAAATTTTGTAACCTCCCACCCCACCCGGGTGACCCAGCCCCTCCCGCCCTTTCTCTTTTGTACCCTGCCAGATGCTCTCGGTTAGGAGTCAATGCTTAATCATTAGATCTTTTTCATGAAATCTTTTTCAGCCATTTTGCCAGGGCTCATTTTGTTTTTCAGTCTCATCTTGACAGCCATATGGCCCCTGTGCACATCTATCAAAGAGTCCTGCAGGTGAGTTTAGAGCCCCTAAACACTGAATGCACCGGGGCCACTCTGGTTTTATGGTTACATCTCGTTGGGACAATCAGACTAAAAAACAAGCCCAGAATTAAAGCAAAAGTAGCAACTGCTTGGAATTTTAAACTGTTTCCTCATTAGTGCATGTTGTCACAATGTGTGCAGAGATGGAACAGATGACTAACTTAACACTGTTTCACTCCTATCCAACAGGGCACAACGTTTGTTTGAATTCTCAGTCAACACAGCTGCAGTGCCTACAATTCAACCACTCTATTTAGATTGACAATATCACATCGCCATATTATTATAACACAACAGATCATGTGAGCAGGTAGAGAGGAGAGGGACAGTTCGAGGATGTCCTCATGCTGCAGAACCGGTTCAGTTTGCTTCATCTTCTCAGGTTGCCCTCCAGACACATCCTTTTTGTAAGGTCATGCTTCTCACAGCAGGTAGCCATGGGACTGGCTCCTAGCAGGAGTACCCGCAACAAGGACACAAAGAAGCGGGAGATCGCTGCACCTGACTGTCATTCAAAGCAAACAGAAGGGCACCCCTAAAGGTTTGTTCACCTTACACAGCAGAGTCTGCACAACCACCCCTCGTCCTCATCATCCAGATGGAAGTGAAGATATTCAGCAGCTCTTTGATAACAAAAGTTCCCATGGAATTTCTAGAGTGAGCCTTGTCTTCAATGTTCTCACTTCAGTGTCCGGGTCTCCACCCTAAAGCCACGGGAATGCAGACAGGAGCGCTTGGTGTTACTGTCTGGGGTTGCTGTCCTTACAACTGTTTTGGACCATGATAAACCAGGAGCATTCAAAAGGATCCTACATTACTTTTGTACTTAATACTGTGCGGCAAACTTTAAAGGTGAACATCAGACGACATCTGCTCCAGCACGTGCAGAATCACATTTACACGTTTGCATTGTTTACCCCATATATTCTCTCAAGTTGCTATGATCATGAGTTGCCCGCTTCTTTCTAAACCTCTAGTTCCCTTTACACTTCCAACCCCTGAGCTGTCCTTGCTGAAGTGGTGGTCTAGTGGTAGCCTAGCAGCTGAAAGACCGTTCACCTGATTTTAGTGCCCGTCAAAACTACCTAATACACCAAGATGCAATTCAAATAATGTTTCTTTCTACAGTTTTGCACCCTCAGATTACTTGATATCGCAAACAGCCTCCTCTGTATTCCTAAAACCCTGAATGAAAAATTTGCCTTGATCTAAAACTTCTGATTATTGCCTCTCTTGTTTTTTTTTGAATGACTCTCTTGACTTGTCATCCTCATCATACTATCACTCATGCATGTTTGCCTCAATCTTTATTATTTCTGCAAATGTTCCATTGTTTCAAAGATCACAACCTCTCCTTTGAAAGTCATACCCGTGCAACTTAACAAGCTTAAGCTACTATAGTGCACCTATTATTTCTACCAGTCATCTGAATGGTTTC
The DNA here is from genome assembly GCF_964204655.1 of Triturus cristatus. Classification (NCBI taxonomy): domain Eukaryota; kingdom Metazoa; phylum Chordata; class Amphibia; order Caudata; family Salamandridae; genus Triturus; species Triturus cristatus. Next base: position 325,317,919 of record NC_140592.1, read on the forward strand.
TTGGGTGCAAAAGACTAGTCTCAATAACCAAAAAGAACCAATATATTAACCACTAATCTTGGCTTCCTGAGCAGCATGCTACCCACAATACATTCCTTCAGTCCCCTGTGTGAGATAGTAAACACCATAAAATTGACACACCTAACTCCTTTTAATGTATTCCACCACCAGGAAGTGGAGTAAATTAATTGAATGTTTTTCTTGAGAGCACAATACTGCTACCAGTAACCGACACTAACTAATACCCACTAGATTAGCCCCTAACCTTGGGTTCTGGAGCAGCGTGCGCATACTGTGCCTGCCTCATCAGGCATAGCATGTGCTATATAAATGCAAATACAACACAGTACTCTCTCAGCATCAACTTCCTTGGTTGTTTCATGCTAAGGGCTGACACAAGCAGGTTCACCAGAGGATCTAGAGTTTAGGACCCGGAAGCAGCCACTGATTCTGTACCAGGCAAAGGCTGGTCCAGTGAAAGCTGTGTGAGCACTAAGGAGGCAGTGCTCCAAAGCGAGGATTAGTAGCAAGCGTGAACATCTGGTAAGGGGAAGGACAAAGGGTGGTATGCGTTTAAGGCCCTCCTGTAGAAGCACGCTCTGCATTATCCTGACTGTCCAACTGTGCTTCTTGGTGCTTGCAGTGAACTGAAGGGATTCCATTCACTGGAACACAGTGCACATTCTGGGAGTGCTCAGCTACCGCTTTCAACCTGCATGGCGACTCTAGGCAGGGCCGGCTTAACAGCATTATAGGCAACCGGGCAAAGCAGTGCACTGGACCCTGCCTACACAACCACTCGCAGGAATACAAATGTTTAACGGAAAATTGGTGTTAAATTCTGGCCTGCATGGGGTCCCAATGCTCGTGGGGCCCCTGGGCAACTGCCTAGGGTGGCCATGCGTTAAGGCGCCACTGACTCCAGGCCTCTTCTGTACTGGGGAGTTTATGCGCAGCAGCTGAACACAGCAGTCACACAGAATGAACTGCCAAACAAGCATTGCCATTTTCCTTCTTGGCAAGAATATGCAGTGCATGTAATATTCAACAATTGTGGAGTGGTCTAGGAGCTAGGCTGGAATGGAAGGCCCAATAGTAGCGCCTCCCTGTGCTGTGTGACTGTGACCTCTATGTCTTTCTGCCTGTCCCGTCCTCCTTCCACCACACGGCCATTCTAGCGCACATTGGTACAAGCCAGAAGTGCTACTCAGGTCAGGTGGAAGACGACATTTTACCAACAGTTAAACTGATGCGAGTAGGAGACAGCATTCGTGTTATAGGGGTAGTTATGTTATACTGTTAGAATGATAATGCTTTCTAATTGAGGATTTTGACTCCTTTTGAAATCTTTAAATAGTGGAATTAAATGTTACATGTGCTAGTAGTTGCAATGGGGTACTCACTGGTTGGGTGATTACTTTAATTTGCATAAATGTGACCTAAGGTTGTTACCAATGTCATTGGAGGAGTTCAAGGTAGGCCCAGGGCAGGTCAGCTTCATTACAGATATACAGAAGAACCACTGGCTATGTTAGTGTTTTCCATTAGGGCTCTTTATGTACCTGTAATGTTTGGGGACTTTAAGTTTGGTGTGCATAGAAGGAATAAAAAAAGATTTCCTAACTATAACTAAGTTTTACCCTTTGTACTTTTTATTGAATTTCACAGGATGTATTTATTAATAAAAAACGTTTTTAAACTCATAGAGTGTACTATCTTAGAGTGAAGTGTTGTTAAGTGGAGTGTCAGAAAGTACAGTGGAGGACAGTGTCGTACAAAGTAGTGTCGTAAAGTGGAGTGGTGCAGAATGGTGTAGAATAGAATAGCGTAGAATGGACTGTTGTAGAGTGGAGTCGCGTTGTGTAGAGTGGAGTGGCATACAGTAGAGTGACGTAAAGTGGAGTGATGTACAGTAGAACAGCATAGAGGGGAGTGGGGTAGAGTGGCATAGAGTCAAATGGCGTACAGTGACATATCTTGTAGTGGGTGGTGTCGAAGGGAGTGGCGTGTAGTAGAGTAGCGTACAGTGGAGTGGCGAAGAGCAGAGTGGCAGAGAGTGGAATAGCATAGATTGGAGGTACATGCCGTGGAGTGGCATAAACCTGAGTGGCTTAGAGTGTAATGGCGTACAGTGGAGTGATGTACAGTGAAATGTCATAGAGTAGAATATGGTATGTTGGAGAGGCGTACAGTGGTGAACAGTGGAATAGCATAGAGTGGAGTGGCATAGAGTGAAGTTGAGTAGAGTGCAGTCGCATACAGTATAATAAAGTGGGGTGATGTAGAGTGAAGTGGCATACAGTGAAGTGGCATATAGTGGAATAATGTAGACTGGAGAGGGTAGAGTGGAGTGGTGCAGAGTACAGTGGCATAGAGTGTAGCGGTGTAGATTGAAGTGGTGTAAGTGGAATAGCGCAGACTCGAGTGGCGTGGAGTGGAGTGGCATAGAGTGGAGTGGTGTAGAGTAGAATAGTGTACAGTGGATTGATGTAGAGTATAGTGGCATTGAGTGGAGTGGCATAGAGTTCAGTGGCGTGCAGTGGAGTGGCATAAAGTGAAGTGTTGTAGAGTAGAATAGAGTGGAGTGGTGTAGAGTCAAATACAGTAGAGTTTAGTAGCATACAGTATAAAAAAGTGGAGTGGCATACAGTACAGTAGCATAGAATGGAGTGGTGTAGAGTGGAATGGCACAGAGTGAAGGGGCATAGAGTGAATGCCGTAGAGTGAAACAACGACATGGAGTGGAGTGGCGTAGAGTGGAGAAGGTGCAGAGAGCATGTGGCATAGAGTGCAATAGAATAGAGTGAAATAACATAGAGTGGAGTGCCATAGATTGGAGGGGCATAGAGTGAAGTTCCATAGACTGGAATAGCATAAAGTGGAGTACCTTAGACTGGAGTGGCGTACAGTACAGTGGCCTTCAGTAGATTGACAGATTGGAATAGCATAAAATGGAGTGGCATACAGTGGAGTGGCACAGAGTTGAGTAGTTTAGAGTAAAGTGCCATAGAGTGGAGTGGTGTACAGTGGAATGGCATAGAGTGGAATAGCGTAGAGTGGTGTGGCATAGAGTGGAGTCGCATGCAGTAGATTGGTATACAGTACAGTGGCATATAGTGGAGTGGCATAGAATGAAGTGCCGTTGAGTGGAGTGTCATACACTGGAATAGCATAGAGTGGAGTGATGGAGAGCAGAGTGACATAGAGAGGAGTGGCAGAGAATGTAATGGCGTAGAGTGGAGTGGCGTATTGTGGTGTAGAGTTGAGTTTCATGAGTACAGAGGCGTACAGTGGAGTGGCATACAGTAGAGTGCCATACAGTTGAATAGCATACAGTGGAGTGGCACAGAGTGAAACAGAGTAGTATTGGGTAGAGTGGAGCTGTGTACAGTGGAATAGCTTACAATGTTGTCGCATAGAGTGGAATGGCATAGAGTGGAGTGGCTTAGAATTAAATATCGTAGTATGGAGTGGTGTAGAATGGAGTGACGTAGAGTCAAATAGTGTAGAGTGCAATTGTGTACAGTGGAATCGTGTAGAGTGGAGAGGCATATAGTGGAGAGGCATAGAGTTGAGTGCTGTAGAGTGGAGTGCGGTAGAGGGGCATGGTGTGGCATAGAGTGGAACAATGTAGAGTGGAGTGGCCGATAGTGAGATAGTGTAGCGTGGAGTGGTGTACAGTGGATACAGTGGAGGTTCATAGAGTGGAGTCGCGCACCACAGTAGATTGGTATACAATTGAGTGGAGTACAGCGTAGAGTAGCATAAAGTAGAGTGAAATAGCTTTGAGAGGAGTGGTGTAGAGTGGTGTGGTGTAGAGTAGAGTAGTGCAGTGTAGAGTGGAGTGTAGTACAATGGAGTGGCATACAGTGGTGTGCCGTTGAGTGGAGTGCCTTGGAGTGTAGTGGCATACACTGGACTAGTGTGGAGTGGAGTAGTGTAAAGTGGAATAACATACAGTATTGTGGTGTGCAGTGTAGTGGCATAGAGTGGAGAGGAAGAGCGTGGCAAATTAAAAATGAGATTTATGAAGCCATGTAAGGCCACCTTGCGTGGCCTTCAGTGACTTCACAAATGTTATGTTAACAATAAAGTGGACAAATAGATGTTGAACAGCAAAGGGCTCAATACAGCCCCTTTAGGAACCCCAGTTGTCAGATTCTGGGGTGCAGCTGTAAAAGGAGGAATCCAGATCTGATGGGTTCTGTCCTCGAGGTAAGATTTCAGCCACTTCCACGCTGACCCTATTACACCAATGTCCTGAAGACGGGCCAGGGCAGGGCATGCGGCATGGTGTTGAATGCTGCTGACAGGTCCAAAAGGACCAGAGCAGCCCTTCCCCCCACATCTAAAGTTCCGTGGATGGCCTCAGAAATTTCTACACATGCAGATTCACTTCTATATGAGGCTCTAAAGCCTGATTGAGCCGGGTGAAGAATATCATGTTGTTCCACAAAGTCAGAAAGCTGTTTATTGATCAGTTTTTCACAAACCATAGACAAAGCTGAGAGAAGGGAAATAGGGCAGTCTCTGGAGGGAAAAGCGGGGTCCAGTATAGGTTTTATGGGCAAGGGAACAATCATCGCTTGTTTCCAGGAAGGAGGGACCATGGCTGATGCTAAGGATGAGTTGATCAGAGTATTCATCACCAGATTGATCACCTCAGACGCATCGGTCAAAAAGGTTGGCTGGGCACGGATCAGACGGCGAACCCGACTCGAGGGAGCTTACAGCTGCAAGTGAGTCCCTTGAGGATATAGGTTGAAAGGCTGTAAGTTTGTAGGATGTGGGGAGGGGGGGAAGCAAGGAGGGGACCATAGACACTAGCGGACTATCCCCGGCACCAAAGTTAGCTTGTAGAGATCGAACCTTATTAATGAAAAAACTGGGGAGTTTCTCACACCATGCGAGCGAGGGAGTATGGGCACTAGTCCCTGCTATTTATTTTTTCGAACAAATTTTATTGATTTTCTGGTCAGTACAATTTCCCAGAGTTTATCATTGCGTGTACACACCTTTGATAATATGACACAGATATAGAACACTGGTTGATGTACATAGATAACTATGAGACTACAACCTTGTTTACACATTTTTATACATTTGTATATGCAAACCAAAACATCGCAATGACTTCTGGGCCATCTCCGTGTGCATCAGTAACTTACTATGATCATCTTACTGTATTTCACAGCTCTGTCCTGCCCGTGAATCTGACCCTAGTCTAAACATAACTCTCCCCTCCCCCTTCCTCACCCTCACATACTCAGATCTACTTCTGAACAGCAGTTGTAGCCGTCATCTCTTTTTTCTTTATCCAGGGCAATTAGGAACACATCACCAACAGTAATTAACAAAGTCATGATAGAACAATATCACATTCTGGACTTCTAGCACAACTTTTGTTGCAGTGATAATTGAAATTAACAGATTATTGTTACCATTATTATACCGGTGGTACCTCCGTTGCTATAAATTCCTCCAGCATCACATTCCAGTCTAACAATATGGGTTTTTTACGCAAACCTCTGCGTTCCTCTCTCTGTAACTCTGTACTCTCTGCCCTGCCCCATCTGACCATCTCATTATACCAGTCCAACACCGCTGGTGCTTTTTTTGCTTTCCATCTCATGGTTATTGTTCGTTTCCCTAATATCAACGCCAGGTTGACAAATCTATATGTGGGATTTCCACTTTTGGATTTGGGACCAAGCCCCAATATGTAGTGTTCTAGTGAAACTCCCCTGTACACCGGGGCATTTGCGTTTAATATTGTATGGATTGCAGCCCAGTAAGGTATCAGTCTTGGACAGGTCCACAGCATATGCAGTAAATTAGCATCAGATTCTTCACACCGTGGGCATGTATCTGCTGTGTCTGGAAATATAGCACTTAGTCTGTGGGGGGTAAGATAAGCACGGTGTACTATCATAAGTTGAATGAATTTAAACTTCGGGTTACTTGACACCTTCCTCAGGTATTCAAGGATTGTACCCCATTCCTCATCTGTGAGTACTCTCCCCACGTCGGTATGCCACTTATCTCGTAAAACCTGCTATGCTACTGCTGTGTGTACGCGTATCCCATATGATAACCATTGGGTTAAGTGACTTCCATTCCAAATTAGATATTGCATGCGTACCAATTCATGTGTGGGGGGTTCAGACCCCGCAGGTGGCCATGTATTTCTAACATATCTCACCATGTTCGCGTTTTGTAGGAATAACATATTCGGTACTCCCTGTTCCCTCACGAAGGCGTCATGATTCATCAGTGTACCAGCTGCAAATAACCTTCCCACTGTGTCTACACCAGCTTCCGCCCATGTATGTATGTGTCTTTGTGATACTCAGGTACATGCATCAATGTAGGCTTTTGCGATTCCTTAATTGCGATTATTAAGGAATCGCAATTAAGGAATTGCAAAAGCCTATGCATGTAGGAATCACTATAAAATGAGTGATTCCCAAACATTCCTTAATTGCGACTCGCAAATTGCGGGTCACAATTAAGAAATGCCTTCCCAATCATTCCTATGGGCCTACAGGCCCATAGGAATGAATGAGAGATTGGATGCGCCATTTGCGAGTACCAATAGGTAATCGCAAATTGCGCATGCAATATCAAGGGTGAAGGGTGTCACAAGGACACCCTGTCGCACCCCTCAAATTGATCTGTGCACACATGTTGCACACACACATGCCCCAAGGGCATGTGTGTGTGTAACCTACAACTTTGAAAAATGCACTTTGGTGCATTTTTCAAAGTTTTTGCAAATTACCATCAAGTACAAATTGATGGTAATTTGCGCCCCCTATTAGCAAAATCGCAATTTACGATTCCAACATGCATTGCATTTAAGGAATCGCAATTTGCAATTCCTTAAATGCAATCGCAATTTAAGAAATCTCAATGATTTGCGAATTCTTAAATTGAGAGAGGCTGACAGGTTGATGCATCGCAGAAGCCCTTTTTGCAGGCGCAAACGGCCGATTTTGACGAATCGCACCGTTTGCGCTTGCAAAAATGGTTGATGCATGTACCCGACTGTCTCTAACGGTCGATGAGTACCCAATAGCGGAATATTGGGGGCATACGGAGTCTGTCCCTTAGTGTATCGCAACGCCCTCCTCCAGTACAACAACGCCACTTTCAACAGTGGGGGTGGATTCGGAGGTATCCTACTGTTTGGTAACAGAAGAGTGTGCAACCTACCCCGTTCCCAATTGCGTCGGGACATATCAATCTCCTGCAGATTACGCCCTGCAATCCAATACACCAGCCATTGTAACTGCCCTGCATAGCAATATGTCTTGAAGTCCGGGACTCCCACAACCCCAGTATCTAGTGCCTTGCCGAAGTTTTGATAGTCCAATTCCGCGGCGACCCGTCCCCCAAATCAACTCCACCAGTAAGGTATCCAATGTCTTAAACACCTGCCCAGGGAGTATGAGTGGCAAGTTCGTAACAAAATAAAGTAATGTGGGGAGCATTACCATTTTGGCAATAGCAACCCTGCCCGCCACCGATAACGGTAAGGACGTCCAGAATTTTATTTGTGATTGAAGTGTGTTAACCGCTCTTGTTATATTGCCATCTAGCACATCCTCTGGCTCTCTGTAGATGTGAACGCCAAGATACTTAAAGGTGACCGGTGCCGTTTGAAATGTCCATTGCCCGAAGTGTAATGGGTCAAGTTGCGTATGGTCTGTAAATGAATATGCATATGATTTGGCATCATTTATAGAAAGTCCTGACAATGTTTTAAATGGGTGAAACATATTGGGGATTGGTGTGTGGTCGTTTAGAAGATTTCCAAATTAAGAATAATGTCATCTGCGTAGGCCAATATAATATGCGTCTCCTGTCCCATGCAGATACCCTGATTTTCCGCCAGGGTGCGTATTTTGACAAGGAGCGGCTCTGGGGCTAGCATAAATATTAAAGGTGAAAGCGGGCATCCCTGCCTCGTCCCACATTCCACCCTATACTGTTCAGAAACATAACTCCCTGTGCGGGCACGTGCTGTGGGATTAGTGTAGAGGAGGGTAATCCACTTCGTAAAGTTATCGGGTATCCCACATTTCAAAAGAGTGCGAAACATATAACTCAACTGTAGTGAGTCAAATGCCTGGCGAAGATCCAGTGATATACATCCCTGTGTTTGCTTCTTTGAATGTGGTCATGTCATTTGTTGGTGTAGCCGGCGAATGTTTAGAGCCGTGCTCCTACCCGGTACAAACCCACATTGATCTATATGTATTAACTGTGGTATGAGGTGCTGAATTCTGATTGCTAAGAGTTTGCTTAAAATCTTATAGTCTGTATTTAATAATGATAGGGGTCGGTATCCTGTCAAGTCCTTACTATCTCTACCTGGTTTTGGCAGTGAAACCACTAGTGCCTGAAGTGTAGTTTGCGGCAGTGAGCCAGAGTCCATTGATGCCTGGTACATCTTTCTTAGATGAGGAGCCAGTAATGACGCATATGTAGCATAAAATTCTACTGGCAGTCAGTCCGTCTCCGGCGTTTTGTTTCTGGGCAGTGCCTTAATCGCTGCTTTAATTTCTACTTTTGTTATTGGTTTTTCTAGCTCCTCTTTATGCTTCCCCAGTAATTGTGGCAGGTTCAGTTCCTCAAAAAATGCCTCAAACTCAGTATCGCTAAGTTCTGGTGGCGCTGCATATAGTGCCTCATAGTATGTCCTAAAGGCCATATTTATTTCTGATTGGGTATTAACTGTAGTGTCCTCCTGGGTGGTAATTTCTAGTGTCGGGGTCATCACCGGTACATTTCTAATAATCCTGGCAAGGAGTGGGCCTGCTCTACCCACCTCTGTATGCTGTTTCTGTGTGTATAGACGATAATCCACCATTCTACGTTCTTCCATTAATTCCTCATGTCTTATACGTGCTTCTTGTAAATCTTCAATATGTGTGTCCCCGGACACTGCATCTCTTTCCAGCCAGCCTAGTTTGTTCTCAACTTCTGTGAGACTCACAATTAAAGCAGCACCAGCCCCCACTCTCGTGCTTATAGCAACCCCTCGCACCACAGTCTTGAAAGCGTCCCATTCCACCTGACGTGAGCTAGCAGTATTTGTATTTTCTGTAAAGTAATTGGTAATTGCTATAGATAGGATGCTGTGAAATACTGAGTCTTTCAGTAATATAGGCTACATTTTCCACGTCGGGATTGGCGTGGGCGTTTTTCCCCATATGAGTATAGCTTCCAGAGGATTGTGATCAGAAAGGGTTTTGCCCAGGTATGTGGTGTCTATTATGCTGGTAACTAGCCCTATTGAGCAAAAGATCCTGTTTATGCGTGTATGTAATCCATGTGGTGGTGAGTAGAAGGAGTATTTTCTGCTATCAGGGTGGATCATATGCCATGCATCACCTACGTTCCAGCCCTCCGCCCAACCCTTCAGTGCCTCTTCCTGTTTTTTGCAACTTGTGCTTTGTAACGGTGGGTGGGATCTATCGAGCTCCACATCTATCACTGCATTAAAGTCGCCCCCGATGACCCAAGAGTGGTCTTCTCAGCCCACCAGTGCCATAGAGATTACATCTAAAAACGTAGCCTGCTCAGAATTTGGAGTGTATACACTCCCTATCACCATGTGTTTCCCATCGAGCATACCGAGTAGGAACACATATCTGCCGTGTACATCTACTTTTTGATCTAATAGTGTGAAGAGAGTGCCGCTGCGTATCCATATCGCTGCCCCTCTAGCGAATGCAGAGTAAGATGTATAAAACAACTGTCCCCGCCATTTCTTTTGAAGTTAAATGGCTTCTGTATGCATAAGGTGAGATTCCTGCAGAAAAGCGATGTGTACTTTCCTGCGATTAAGTTGTGCAAGAATTCTATGCCTCTTATGTATGGATCCCAATCCCCTCACATTCCAGGACGTGAATACATACTTACTGGATTGTGTCATTCTTCGCTGAATAGTGTAACATTTCTCGAGTCAGTGCCCTGCCCTGCTGTTTGGACACAGAAGAGTCTGCATCTGAGTATGTGTCTAAACACCTCATTAGAACTCCCAATACTAGGTTCCCCCACAGATCATTAAAGGACCAAACAATGAACAGGTGTCTAACAAAAAATCTATATAAACTTTGACACAGTGCAGTTTCCACTAAGGGGGTGGTAACCACCTTGCTCCCACCGCGCATCTATGGACGTGCCACAAAAAAACCCTAAAAAAGCTCTGGCCTAACCCCATTAGTTTACTAATAGTGGGGGCATGAGAATTCTCCCATAGCACATGTAAGGCAATCATACTCATCTGGTACATCAAAAAGGTTTTCATGCAAGGATCATATCACCCAGCCTCATAAATAATTCTCAGTCTGTGTGGTCACCACCGTAAACAGCGCTAGGCTGCCTTCAGAGTCCGAGTGGGCATCAGGGTCTTCAGAGAAGTCCACTGTTTCGGCAACGGATGTCGTGTCATGCTCCGACAGCTCCGCTGCTGCCATCAAAGCGACCTTTTGACTTTCTGAGATTTGTTCCGTTGTTGGACTGTGCTCCTGTCTATTTCCATTTCTTTGGTGTCCGCCTGTTTTAGGTTCGCCAGGTTTGCGAAGTTGAGGTTGTCGCTGACTTTCCTGCGATAGATTTTGGGATGAGTGTGGAGTTAGTGTTATTTCGGCCCATTCCATCGCTTTGTCCAGGCTATCAAAGAACAGAGACTTTTGTCTGTATATGATCTTCAGATGGGCTGGAAACAACATGGCGTATTTCAAATTGTGTGTTTGGAGTGTCTTCTTCACTTCACGAAATGTATTCCTTGCTCTCTGGACCGCTAGCGTAAAGTATGGATAGATGGAAATGCGTTTATTCTCAAATTGAATCGGGGCATTTGCCCTGGCTGCACGTAGAATTGTATCTCTGTCTTTATAATATAAAATTCGTGCAATAATCGGTCTGGGCGGTGCCCCAGGTGTCAGGGGTCTCGGCGGAACTCTGTGGGCTCTTTCCACACTATACATCCCAGTCAAGCCTGCCTTAGCAACATTATCCCATAACCATTTTTCAACTAATTGTGTCGGGTTATTTCCCTCACTCCTTTCTGGGATACCTAAATTTCTCACATTATTGCGGCAAGACCTGCCTTCCGCATCATCCACTCTGTCCTGTAACCCTTTTAATTGGCACTGCAGTTAATCTAGCTGCGAGGAGGTGGCTGTTTGTTGTGGCATCAGATCATCTAATATTATTTTGTGATTTTTAACTTTGTCTGCTAGTTTAGCATGATCTGCCTTCAGGAGTGTGAAATTGGTAGTTAATGTGCCTATTTGCGCTTCTATAACTTGGCATGAGTCCCGTATCTCTTTAAGTATCCAGATCTAGCTTGTCTTTGTGTCTCCCAGGTATCGTAGGTGGTATCACTTCCTGATTGCAGCTTTGGGTCCGGTCGTTTTGCTTTGTAACATCAGTTTCACCAGTTGTAGGGGGGTCTTGTTGCTTTGCTTTGGGTCTCCCCATTATGAGTCTGTGCAAGCAATTTAACGCACCTCTGAATCTCTGGGGCTCCGCTCCTATTACACTGCTGTTCGCACGCTTTCGCAGCAACTCGTGGTCGTGCCTCTGCATTCGCCAGTCCAGTCTCCCTTCACTTTTTGTGCAAACAGCACCCAGGTAGGGGTCACCGCCCTCCCGATGATGATATTCCACCACTGCACGTAGGTACCAGTTGTGGGTTGGAAAAAGCGTTCAGAGCAACAGCCGCCAAATGTGCTGTCAGAACCAGAGTGTGAGGTTACCACCCTCTTTATCGTAGTGCAACATATTCTCCGAGTAGGTAGGTAGGACTTTATGGTATCGGGCGTAACTGTGGCTTCACACAGGCAGGTTTTACTACATTCAGCTGCTATTTGACATACAGGACAGGGTAGTTTAGTTGACTAACCACCGCTCTGGACACACACACAATGATCTGCTATTTAAGCCACAGAGCCGCCTGGTAGGGAGTCACAAAGCAGTGTGCACTTTGGCAAAAAGGGCCCTCCACCATTACCGTGGAAGTGAGTTGACTTTCACCACCCCTTGGACCGGTGTGACAGCGTTAGAAATACTTTTAGCACAACGTTTGCTGCATTCTGGGACTTGTAGTTTACTTTTAACACTGATGGGTTTATTCTATGCTGCGTGGTATTTAGACAGCACCTCTAGGCGCTAGCGGTTGTGTCAGAGCAGCTATTTGGCAAGAACAGTACACTGCCGTTTGCAGTACTGGTTAGGCGTGGGCTTGTGCTTTGACCCCCGGAGGACTGTGCGGTTGGGAAGGTTAGATGGCACAACCCCCACGGTGTTGGCTGTTCTCAAGCAGCCCTGTGGTTGAGTAATGTTTCCGACATTTGAACGCACAGCCAGGTATTTTAGCGGTTGGAATCGGCTGCAGTGGCCGAGATTATGTCAAGCATTCCATCCAGCACTTTTGCACTCTTGTAGTAAATGCTGCTGCTCTACTGTAAGAGCCTTCACTAGTTGACCTACTATGCGGTCATGCTCAAAGCTCTACACCAGCCGATGGAATTATAGCAGCACTGTTGAGAAGGGCCACGCCTGCACAGCTGAAAGTGTCGTAGCAAAGAGCCAGGGACTTTCCGCAAAACAATTGGCAGTTTGGTCAGAAATGCGTACATATCGCTTTAACAGAACCAGGGTGACGGCGGGTATGCCCCGCAACCCTGTTGTAAGTAAGTCACAGAAGTCTTAATAGGGTCTCAGCGACCTTGCACAGTGGCTGGCAGCAGTGGCGGCTGGTGACATTTGAAAGTGGTAGGGCGCAAGTGTTCGGGATCCGGTGGCGAGCAAGCCTGATTGTCTCTCTCTCTCTCACACACACACACACACACATAATTTGCAAGTGAATGCAGGGAGAGGGCACAGAGGGGAGGGCACTGTTAGGGGGTTCTCCGAAATTGAGAGAAGCTGGGCATTTAAAGTATTAGATAATCAGAAAATTCAACTCACTTTCAGGGACCATGGCTAAGACTAAAACTGCACACTGGAGCGGTAGACAACTTGCATATCATCACATCAGGAGGGGGCTCTAACATGTTTTACTAGTGAGTGAGCTGCAATTCCAGTGGCAGGTCACTCTCATTTCATGTTTTTTTTAGCTTGGGGCATTTCAATCATGGGAACTGTAGTGAATAGGTAGAATGATTTCCTGTTTAGAGTCTTCTTTTCAGATAACAACTTTGTTTTACGAACAGGCTCTGTATCTTTTAAAAACCATGTGACCACTGACGATTTTCCTTATTTCCAAGGATGCTATGGGTACATGGGGGAAGCAAGGAGATGGTCCCCTTTACTGCTGTTGGGGTGGTAAAAACAGCATTGTATAGGTTCAGTGGACCCCTCGGCAAACTCCACCTGCTGCACCAACAGTAGCTAAGCTCACACGTATACACCAAACGTCTGCACGCACATACAGTTAACAAATTGTTTATTTTTAATCTTTCAGGATAAAGGTGCAAGAAAGCAAGCTTTGAGAAAAGCAGATCTGCAGCCATTACACAAGTGAATGTTCCTAACCATACCCCAGTACTTTAGACAGTGATTTAAAAAAAAAACTTTTTCCAACGTAAAGACAGTACTGAATGCAGAACATAACTGCATTTCAGCAAACTGTGTACGGTGCTTTTACCACTTTTCCTCTCTTCAAAGGCTCGCTGTGCGGTATAGATTGCTTCCCATTAAATGAATAGAGGACATTGTGAGGCTGACCGACACTGTCTGTAGTTTTGCACATCACTTTAAGGCATATTGCGTCCTCTGACAGAAAACCAGAGAGCTTTCAAGTGAACAAAATATTAAATACAGTACGCAGGGGTCAGCTGCTCTCAGGAGGTGGTAGTGGGACGAGGAGAAAGGAAGGAGGGGGTTAAAAAAAGTTCACTTACCTGTCGGCTGCCTCCGTCCTCTCCCTGGTTCTCGGCCATCATTCAAGACATTCATTCCCTATGAGGGCTCCTTAAACACACTCCGCTTATCACTGCAATCAATGGCGCAGCTTATATAGTGCCTGGATAGCGCTTCTGTAGTAACACAGGAACTACGGTATAACCCGCCCATTATGTACACTATTAAAACAAAGCCTCCCAGCAAAAAGCCTTTTAAAAAACAATTTCACTCCTTCAGGGTGCGCAGCACTTTAATTTTCGTGCCTGCTCGAGGTACAGTGGGTACATGCTTTTGACACCTATGATCTGAGCACGGATACCACTTCACGCAGCTGGGTATGCTTCAGAGGTGCGTGGCAGAGCCTAGCTAGGCCCTGCCACACATCTCTGAAGCAAACGCAGCTGCGTGCCAGGCTCCAGGAGAGCGCGGGCCTAGCATGCCTGCAGAAACTGCACCAGACCAGTCAGTCTGGGTGTCCGCTATATAAACATTAACACTCTTTGAAGTGCAGAGTGACAGTCACTCTGCACTTGAAAGAGCGTTAATGTCCATAATAGCGGGAAAGTAACGGTTCAAGAGCTACGGGCGGTTGACTGGCTTTGTCATCATGAGCGCTGGCTGGCAGTGCTGCATGATGAGCGTGTGCCGTGGGGACTTTGCAAAGTCCATAATAACGTCGTACAAGTAAACAGGACAGATCGAACCTGGTTCCCTCAGGTGAACTAACCAGGTTCGAGTCTCGGCGTCAATGCGATGGCTCAAGATTTTTTCGTGCTACGTAGTGTGCAGCAGGGTTCATTCATGACCCATGATGAGCCCTGCTGCACACTACGTTGCACGAAAAAATGTTGAGCCATCGGAGTCATGGTGGTATCGGTATGCTGGCCACAGCATAGCTGTACAAAAGGGGGGTGGTGATGGACAGAGCATCAGAACCAATCAAACACTCACACCCAGTCAACAGATCTGGGTTTGATCCATCACCGTTCTTTAGCCCACTCTGCCACCCCAGTTCAGACATGGCCATATGCAAATCAGTCTGACCCTGTGCCTCATGGGAACAGTCCAGCCCGAATTGCCAAGCCATGTCTTCCCTGGACCGGAAACAAGCTTTCTAGGCCCTGATCTCTGTACTGGGGTGAATGTATGACATTGTTCTGCATTCTGTCCATCAATTGTTGTTTTTGCATTTGTTTTTGCATTGGCCACAGCATAGCTGACTGAGCTGCCGACTTTGGAGGGGGTGTGTGTGCGACTTGAGTTGTGTGCCCTGCGGTCATGGCCGTAATGCCCAGAGCAGAGCTGCTGACTTTTTGGAGGCACCAAAGTCGGCAGCTCTGCTCTCATTAGAACGGTCATGATTGCAGTGCACACAGTACCGTCGCTCGCATCAACATTATATATTTTATACAACAAACAAACATAAATAAAACCTAATAGTAATTCACTCCAGGCGCGGCCGGCATGACTGGAGAGGGTACGGGGGTTAATTTAATTAATAAAAGAACTTACCAGGCATCTTCTCCGGTCCCGCGTCGCATCACGTCTGCTCTGCAACGTGGTGGAAGTAACTTCTCCCCGATCTTTTCTTTTGCCAATTAGGAGACTGGGGGGCCGGGCGGCTGAACCTTGTTTACTCTGTCCTGGTATTTGATAGGGCATGGGGCGACTTTGCGCAAAACACATCACCGCCCGAGCAGGAGCCTATCTTCAAACTCCTGCTCTACACAGGGCATGCGCAGCAAACCTAATGGTTTGTGAATGTGAGTGAGGGGCATTGCTCCTCTCTCACATGCGCAGACCATCTTCTGAACTCCTGCTAGTCTCTGCCTGCGTGCGCTGTGCGTGACATGCGCACAGCGCACTTTCACCAGTCTGTTTACTTTCCTGTTCACCTGTTGCCCGATTCTTTTGTGGGGCGCTGCCCCAACGCCCCTAATGGACCAGCCGCCACTGGCTGGCAGGCAGCCTTTTCTGGGCTGGGAACCTCACAACCCGTATAATGACTGTCAGCTAAGGTTCGCAGACAGTAAAGGTTCACAGACAGGTTGAAGTGCTGGCTCTGGGAGGTCTCCATTCTGGCATCCGCCCGGGGCATTGTTTGTGTACATCGTGTATAATATATTTCTCGAATACAGGCTAGTGGGCCGCATTTATTTTCACTGTTGGAGCACAAATAAGGATACTAGAACAACACCAATATCCTGGTTTACCCATGCGGTCCCTGCGCAACCCCAGCTTAGAATGCTCTAGTGTAAAGACAAAAAAATATATAAAAATTGAGAATGTCTACACCACATAGGTCATTTAGTGATATATTGTTGGTTAACTTGTGGGGCTGTCAAATTTCCAGAGCTTCTCACTCAGGGGATGTCCGTCCAAGGTATGTAAGGAAGAGAAACACGAAGGAAAGGCCAGGATAGGCCCCAACAATCCTGGGTAGGTAAAGGGGTAAATGCAACCTTGGTCTCCTGCACCTGATTTGGATTTACAGGGGAAGGTACAAGGATGACTATTTCATTCATTTTATCTACAGATCAGTAGGAGTAATATACAATTGGTTTGGTATACTGCAGGGCGAGGGACTCAAGGATTTTCACCCTGCCAATATAAAGCATAGTGAGACACACTTTCCAGATTGGGCATTCAGTTTAACACTAGGCAGCTCTTTGGCATAGCCATGCATAGTGTTAGATATAGGGTCACAGCAAAGCTGGTGCAGAGCTTATCAACCGAAACCAGTAAAGGAATCCAGCAACTGGGATGCTGCAAGAGTTCCCCTGTGACCAGGGACTTGGCTCTTGGAGAGTCCTTGGAGGACTACGGATGGATGGCCAGGGAAAGAGGAACTTCCATAGAATGCACACTGGGAGTGACTCGCAATTTTCTCCCCTGCCAGTGATCCACATTTTTAACAGTTGCACCAGGCTTTAAATGTACAGCCTCCCTGAGTTAGAACATCAATGGGGAATGTCATCCCAGAAATGTTATAGTGCTACAATTGTCCACTCTGCTATAATATAGTATCTAGTTACCTGTGCAATAATTTTGTCAGCATGGCAGGGGCAACGTGGGGTGTGAACGAAAGGGGCCGCCTGCCGCCAGCCCTGGCTTACAGGTATACAAATCAAGCATGTGACGTTTGGAATCTGTGGGGCTGTGGGCACAGCTGGGCTGCGCGTAGGTCAACCATAGTGGGGTATGTCGCATGTCCTCTCCTGCTCAGGTCTCAAAACAAGGGGCATTTACTTGGGCATGCTCCTTGCTGTATTCAGCACACAAATCTAATGCATGTGTACGTAAGGGCATGGTATATCACAAGAACTGCAAATTACATACATCCTCCAGTACCTCCAAGATACAGGCATGCACATTTCCACACACTTCCGGTGGAAGGCTAGCAATTCCAGGGGATACAAAGCGAACCAGGGCATGGTTGGTTCAGCACCAAGGGTCACTGTTGGTCAACAGGTAGGGTTACCTGGGATAGGACTACAGCAAGTAAGCAGGATGGGCTGGGTATGGGGTGCAGTGACTGCAATATTGGCCACATTATGAACCTTCCATCAATACATATTGTCTCCATTCATGAGTTTACCATGTTACAGGATGCTTCAATTAAACAACATTCCCTGCCCGGACAACCATGGATACGTGGGGGAGGAAGCTGACTTCTAGCAGGGGGTTGCTGTCCCACAATGGGGGAAACAAGGTGTTTAGAGCACTAATGGCTACAAAGTTTGAAGAAATGGTAGCAGGGCCATTATTCAAGCGAAGCTAGGTAGCTGGAATTATAGTGCCCCCTGTCCCCACCTACTTTGTGCATGATTTGCACGAGGAAGGGATATCAGCCTGGAATCACAGCAGTTATATTTGTAGGCAGAAGGTGAGGGGGCAGCACACATTATGGTCATGTTATGTAGCCGGTCTACAGGTATTTTATCTATAGGTCTCAGGTGTGAATACTGGTACATTTCTCAAGGTGTACTTGCATTTGGCATAGAGATCGCGGTGTAATCCCCAGGTCAAAGATCCTTTCCAAACAAGATAGCCCACTAGGGTTTATAATGGGTAGTGCATCAGTAGTGCATCAGTAGCTAGCTCTATCCTTCACTCTTGGAGTGTGATAAAATTAGTAACAGTTAGTTACATTGCAATTTACAGCTTTTATTAAATAGCAAGTAATATTACGATTGTACCGAGTGTGCTATGCACAGTTATTAGTGTAAGGATTCCACTACACCAGCACAGCATCACATATATTGAGCATCCAGGACACAAGATAGATGTTCCGCCTGTACCCTAATGGGAGGTAAACTCACATTGTCAGCTATGTTGACAGGACACCTGCAACAGGGAGTGCCGCCATGCGGCAAGGAGTTGAAGGGTAGATAGGACTGGCAGGTCCGGCTTGCCACTTACAAACAGGGAGCTTTCTAAGGGCATAGGAGGGGTCAAGCTAAAGAACCTGGAACGCTTCACCTGCTGGGTGTGGTGGTGGTTTCAATAGCAGGGTCACAGGGTCTACCCACGGGGACCTATCATCCTAAAGTATGAGGTCACTGTTAGATTTTAACAGGCAATGAGCAGGGGACTATGGACTTGGTGTGGCACAAAAGACAATGCCCCAAGGGTACAGGACTACAACACAACTTGGGCAAGCTGGTTTTCAATAGTTATGGGGAGGTGCATAATTAGTGGCCAGCTAAGGAAAATGTCCCTCAGCACAACCGGTGGGTACCACAGGACCGTCATCAGTAGAAAGGATAAGCGGGCGCCACGCAGCTGGCAGAAGGTGTGAGGCTAGCGTGCGATCGCCATGTTAGGAAGTGGCCATTTAATGGGGATGCCCCTCAACAGAAGCAGTAGGTCCCACAGGACGCTTCACTTATGGTTGAGACTGCCTGCCCCATAGCTGGCCCAGCCAGATGGGTAGGAGCGGGCCCTTAGAGGGGGGCAAGATCCTCAGGGTGTGGGTACACTTGTGGGAGAACTCTGGATGAATAAGTGTATTAGTGCTCCTACTTTTCCTCTCCTGCATCGAAAAGAAAGGGCAGGCAAGTTATTTGGGGGATTTACTACAGGGCTTCACTAGCCACGAGCCAATTGATTCTCTTGGGGAAGAAGGATCTGTTGCAAGAGATGAAGTCCTCCCTGTGTAAGTAGGCTACAATTGGGGGCATGTGAGTTTGGCTTGCCAGTCCACAGGGTGTTTTGAAAAAGATGGGGTTACACCTACTTAAGTGGTTGCTGGACCGGGGAGAGGTAGGGGTATCAGCTGGATGTAGGTAAAGATGCCTACCCTTGTACAGAGGGGGCATGGACATGTTTGCTGGACCTGGACCTGGAGAGGGGCCCAAGCAAGCAGGATGTAGGTAAATAGGCTTAGGTGCAAACTGGAGTGTATAGAAAGGTGTGCAGTGCTCAATTAAGGGTGTTAAGCAACCCAGTATTTCTTTATTTTGCCAGGATCAATGGTTGGGTATATGGCCTTTCGGGCGTCTTCAGGGTGGCATGAGGGACATGTGAGTTAAAGGGGTCAAGGACAACCCCATTGCTTAGTGAAGCAAGGAGCCCGGTCAAGGAAGGTCAGGAGGCCTCGTGCAAAAGAGTTAACGCGTCATGCATAAACTCTCTGGTCAAAGTAGACTTTAGTTGGCGAGGATACCCAGGCATGCGCTGGACCGGCTTGATGAAGAAGCCACAACAGAGACTTGGGGGGGGTGGGGATTCCTCCTCCTAATGTGCGGGTCATACATCGGGGCGAGAATAATCTGGCATCCCTGGGGAGAAGGGCACTGCTTCAAGCATTGACGATCACCATGTGTAAGTTGAGCAACCGGCTGGGGACCGGTGAGATATGGTGGTCTGAGATAACGCCCCGACAGGCTGGCGGGGCGCACAATCAAAGGAAGCCGGGGAGGTCTCTTGCAGGAAGGCAACAGCGCCATGAGGAAATTCTCCGAGCTAAGGGGGTTTGCCTTCATCCGTCATGGGTTACTGCACACTAAGGCCACAAGATTTTTTGATGAAGATGGGGTACACCTGTCCAGAGTGGGTATGGACCTGTTCTGACTTGTACTGGGGGAGGCCTCAGACAGCTGGGTGTAAGTAAGGAAGCCTATCTTGGTGGGGGGCTCTGGGGTGACGGTGGCCACACCCAGAGCTGTGGTGGAGTTACAGGGCGATCCAGAGGCTGTAAGGTACAGAAGGGTACAGAAGGGTACAGAAGGGTACCCTCTGCATGAGCACAGTAAGAGTGCTAAAGCCAAATATCCACAGGGAGGTCCTCGCATTGGCGCCCCGGTAGTCCTACGGGCGGTTCTGAACATGAGTAACCGGGGGTTGCCTGGAAGGCTCCGCCCTGCTCTGGGGCGTGAGCAAGGGAGTGGACTGGCGGCCCACCGGTGGGAGGGGTCGCCCCTCCCCCAAATCTGAGTGACACCGATTGGATAGGCCACGGTGTAATTTGGCTCATCAGATGGCAGGCGGCGAGGGGCTGCCTGCCTTGGGATAGCCCGTAAGCTAACCCACCAATCTTGGCATTGTGTAATGCTAATAAACCTGCAGCACTTTTCTCCACAAAGAAGGTGTCTTGTCTGGTTATTTCGCTGAGAGATTGTTGTATGGGGGGATGGTGAGTGTTGCCGATATTGCCACTATGCCGGCTGCCCGGGGTCCACGAAGGAGACCCGCTAAGAAGGCGGCCGCCTTAGTGCCACAAGAGGCACAGGAGGCAGCCTCCCAGGGGTTAGGACCCTCATGGGTCTGGCGTGCTGCGTCACTTCCGGATAGAGGGGGTCGGGGAGTGAGGTACATATACCTCTCCCCGCCCACTGGGCGCCCTCTTTGCCATCTACCCTGACGCCGTTTCCCGCCCTACCGCATACCCGGTGTTCAGGCAGGGTGTGGGGGGTGGGTTTTATCTAATTTATTCTTTTGTGTTGCAGGCGGAGTTACAGGGCAATCCAGAGGCTGTAAGGTACAGAAGGGTACCCTCTGCACGAGCACAGTAAGGGTGCTAAAGACAAATATCCACAGGGAGGTCCTCGCGTTGGACCCTGGAGGAGCAACGGCGCCCCGGTAGTCCTACGGGCAGTTGTGGACCTGAGCAACCGGGGGTTGCCTGGAAGGCTCCGCCCCCCTCTGGGGCGTGAGCAAGGTGTGGTCACCCCTCCCCCAAATCTGACTGACACCGATTGGATTGGACACGGTGTAATTTGGCTCATCAGGTGGCAGGCGGTGAGGGGCTGCCTGCCTTGGGATCGCCAGTAAGCTAACCCACCAATCTTGGCATTGCGTAATGCTAATAAACCTGCAGCAATTTTCTCCACAAAGAAGGTGTCTTGTCTGGTTATTTCGCTGAGAGATTGCTGTATGGGGGGGATGGTGAGTGTTGCCGAAATTGGCACTATGGGTGGGGGTGTTTTCAAAACCTTGCTTGTGGGTTCTCTTTTACAAGGACATTTTGGGCCGCCAGCATGTGGTTAAAGAAGCCCTACACATTGCCATTGGACCCCTGCCCTCTCTTAAGATGGACCGCGGTGCGGGCTGGGGCCGTCGCAGTCGGAGCCCAGCCTCTCCTTGGCTATTCAGTCTCTGTGGGAAAAAAGCACGAAAGACCTCTCCCCCTTACATGTTTGGGGTTGGCACGGAAGGAGAGAGCTTCAATCGACTTGAGGCGGC
Source organism: Triturus cristatus (assembly GCF_964204655.1). Taxonomy (NCBI): domain Eukaryota; kingdom Metazoa; phylum Chordata; class Amphibia; order Caudata; family Salamandridae; genus Triturus; species Triturus cristatus. The sequence continues at coordinate 325,339,528 of NC_140592.1, forward strand.
TATGGCACCGTGGTGTCTGGTGCCCCAGTGCCGTGTATATATGCAACAGGATGCCAACCATTTTTAAGTCGAGCTCAAATAATGTCAGAGCTGTTTTCCCCACTGACATAGGCTGAGAATGCCCACCGAAAGAGAGTGCACATGTGAATGGATGGCAGGCGTCCACAGGGGCAGAGTTCGGGGTTGTGGGGGTGCACATGGCTCTCGGGACGGGGTGGCGATGGTTTCAAACAATGGCAGACGATTCGTTTTTGTGGGGTAGGGGAGGGAATACTTGCCTTAAAATGCATTGAAAGAGTTAGATTTCCTGTGGGAGTGTTTCTGGAGCTTCGGCCCCCCTCCGCAAGAAAGGTTTTGCAAAAAGTGGGATCGGGTCCTCTTTTAAGCTCATTTTATATATAGATGCAACAACACACAATAAGTTCTGAAGCACACTTGGTGAATATTAAAGTTTTTTCATGGTGAGCCAAACCTGCCGCTCACCATAAGTTCACTTCATAACTGCTATCAATGTGTCATTATCTCCAGTGTCTAGAATGCCTCAACATCCACAGATGCCTAGTTGGTAGACTGTCTACTTTGCATTTGTGCAAGAGCGTGAACATGAATCCAAGAGGCGAGGGCACCGTGCAGTGCCACACTGTGAATGCCAGAACCTCCACTGGCACAAGAATGGTGATTATTCTGGTTTCACGTTTGCATTTCATGAGTTCGGACGGTGTCAGTCCTGCCCACACCTCACACAGTCAATTCTGCCAACCAATGCAGGGGGCAGAGAGGAGGGCTCTCTGCTGAGGCTGCTAACAATGATGCTGGTGGTTCATGCTGTGTTTTTATTTGACTTGTTCACCTGTTGATCACAGTGGGTGCTAAGCACTATTTGCACCAATAGCTGTTCATTTACCAGCTTGGCACCAGGAGTTCTTAGCATTCCCAGTGAGCAGGCAATGTCTTCACCAGTTTACAGTCACTGTGACCCCCCCCCCCCCCGCCCCCCTTCCACCCTCAGCTCAGCATTGAAGTGCTAGGCGAGCCAGGGTGCAGAGTTCAGCCAGGGTCACAGATCAGAGATAGTGAAAGATTCCATGTAGACATGTGGGCCGATCTTACACATTGGACTCTTCCTTATAAGAGACAGGTCATTGAGGGGGAGGTTGTGATGTGATCAAAGCAACATACTAACCACGAGCGGCTCCCTCGAGGTGTCCGTGGAGAAGGGGCTGCAGGTAGGACTGTGGGGCAGTCGAGATAGACCCTTCTCAGCACAGCAGCAGCCGTGGGTGGCTGCTAATTCAATGGAGAGTGCTGTGGGACAGGAGAAAGGAAGGCTTCATAGACGGGCCAATGGTCCAGGTGGCGGGGTTTGTTCTTGAAAGTGATGTGGTATGCAGGGGAAAATGCTGGAGTACTTGAAAGTGCTTGGATGTGGGTATCTAGGTCAAACTGTTGAGGGTATTTGGTGAAAGTGCAATAGATATTTCGCTTCAAGTGCTGAGGTATTTGATTGAAGGTGAGTAGACACCCACACCACAACAATAAGGGGGGCGGCTGGTTCCTTAACTTTTCCGCCTCACCACTTTCAAATGTCACTAGCCGGGAAAAGGCAGGAATATGCCACATTGTTTTAAATGTGGCACATTCCTGCCCTTTCCTTGTCACGCAGTGCAGCACAGCAAGGTGACTTGCTGTGCAGCACTGCGCAACTAGGCCATAAATACGGCCCTGCATTTGTGAAATATAGTGTAGTACAATTTATTTTTTACTCTTTTTACATATTTCTTTTTTTCAAATCTGTATTAAGTACCGCTGTACTCCAGACCTTTTTTTAAAATGTATAAAAACGTATAAATAATTTTCCCTACCTATTACCACTTCAATAAAATGGTAATAGGTAGGGGAAAAATATAAAAATGGGTACGCACCTTAATCTAAAGTCCGAACCCTTAAAACCAGCGAAGTATGCTAAAAATAACATGCCTGCCTTTTACTTTTATAAAGGCAGCCATTTGCCAATCATATACTGCCTTGTCATTGGCAAGTACAGCAGTATATTACGAAATTAACATGGTCTGAAATATCACAACATTTTAAAGCCTTATACTCACACTGTTTACCCATACTACTATCTACACACCATAAATTATACGCTTGCCTGTTAGACCTGTCATCCTTAGGGTGGTCTTCCCCCAAACTTTTTGCCTGCTTACCTCCTCTTTTTGCTGTATCTTTTTGTTGGCCTTAGGACTCTGAGCACTTTCCCACTGTTAACCACCGCTAAAGTGCATGTGCTTCTCCCTTGAACATGGTGACATTGGTATAAACATAATCAGCATATTTATTTTACTGATACGTTCCTTATAAAGGGACATACTATACACCCAGGGCCTCTAATCTTATTGCTACTAGTGGGCCTGCAGCACTGGTTGTAACACCCACACAAGTAGCCTTTCAAACCTGTCTCAGGCCTGTCTTTGCAAGGTCTGTGTGTGCAGTTTACTGGCACTTCAACTTCGTATTTATAACCACCTGCTAAGCCTTTAACTCCTCTTTTATTACACATCACCCCTAAGGTGGTCCTTAGGTAGCCCTAGGTGCAGGGTGGTGTGTAACTAAAAGGTAGGACATGTACTTTTAAGCTTTACAAGTCCTGGTAGTAATAAACAGATAAATTAATTTCTCACTACTATGAGGCCTACGCCTCTCATAGGCTAGCATTGGGAATTCCTTAAAACATGTATAAGCTGGTATTCCTGATTACAAAGGAGTAGCTACAGCATATTTCATATCTTTGGAAAGGTAATGATAAATCCTCTTTACTGGTAAAGTTGGATTTAACATTCTCTTTTATAATTGCCACTTTTAGAAAGTGGGCATTTCTCTGCTCTAACTGCTCTGTGTGCCTTGCAGCCTGTCTCTAATACACATCTTGGATGGGTGACAGCTACACTTTGTACATTACCTCTAGACAGCCACAAACACAGGTAGGGTGGGTGTGACAGAAAGCTCATCTGCATTCATCTTATTTTGATAGCACTTCCTGGGCAGGGACAGCGAGGGGGAGCTGACTCTTACACCTAAATAGGCAGTGTCCCACACAAAGGGCTGATTACCCCCTACAGATAGCCTGTCAGACAGGGCTGGGGTGAAAGGGGACCTGTGCACTTCAAGGGCCTGCTTTGAAGTCATCCCCACTTCAAAGGCAAATTTGGGTATATGTACTGGGGCTCTGACCTTACCAAGACAGTACACTACTGGACCTGTGAAGAACGTAAAGACTGCTGTGCCACAAGGTTTGGCACTTTGAAAGAACTACTTTCTGCTTTGCTGAGCTGCTCTGCTTTCTGCTGATCTCTGCCCTGCTGAGGACTAGGACTGGATCCATCTCACTTGAACTCAGAGTGACTTCAAGGACATGCTGACTTGCCCCCTGTTCTGAAGTCTCAGGGTAGTCAAAGACTTCCTACAACTCTGCAACAGCATCTGGACTCTGCCATCTGTAAGTCCTGCCCTGCTAAGTGGTGCCAATCCAGTCCTGGGCCCTTGAAAGGTGATTTCTACTGTCCATAACCATCAGAATTGATGCAGTGATGACTTTGCACCAACCGTAACCGACGCAACACCCTTTGACAACATGGGGCCCGACTGTGAGGTTCGACGACGATGTAACACCTGCATTGCAAGGGGTTTGATTCTGATGCCTTGACACGACCATGAATCGGAACCAACGCATTGAGTCTTCAATGCCAATACTTACTCCATCCAAGGTACTATTTCAGGGGGCCCTGCGTGGGTCTTGTAGCCAGCCTGCCCTCCATCGCAGGCAGCCAGAACTTTGGATTCACCCCAGTCCAGTGTGACATGAAAGTAACCCCTAAGCGCTATTTGACTCTAAGCACTACTTTTCGATTTATTGTTTTAAAATTCCTAATTCCAGTTCCACTTATTTGAATTTTGTAGTTTTGGTCTTGTTTTACTTATAAAACTATTCTATATTTTTCTAAACCTGTGTGGAGTATTTCTTTGGCGTTGTTATTTTGTTACTGTGTGTGTTGCACAAATACTTTACACATTGCCACATTAGATAAGCCTGACTGCTCTGTGCCAAGCTATGGAGGGCAGGCTGGCTACAAGACCCACGCAGGGCCCCATGTAATGACACTCCACTCGATGACAGTAAACTACATGATTTGAAAAATGTTTTATTAAAAAAAAAATCATTGAAAAAAACAAAGTTTATAAATAAGTTATAGTTAGAAAAATTCTATCTAAACAAACCCAATTTAAACTAGACAAAAATTCGAAAGTTATAACTTAAATTTTTAATGTATGCACCACCTTCAAATTACTATAACTCATAGCTATAACTTACATTTATAATTTACACACCACATTCAAATGACTATAAGTCACACACCTCCATACTCAGTTGGGTCACCTCACTCACCACTATACATTAACTGTAACTAGCCACTCTACCATCCACTGTGTCCTTCAAATCATGCCATTTGAGATGTCATAAGTGTTGTTATGAATGCCATGATTTCACATGCTATGTTATGCAATATGCAAGGGTATGCCCCCCCACCCTCTCTAAACAATTCACACCCGCAAAGTGGCTCTTCGCCCTACCCCCTCCTCCTCCTGCTCCCCTACATGAGATAGTCGCACCAACAGACATAACTCCATTATATAGTCTCATGCATGGATGACTAGTGTTGTGAGACGCAGGTGTACTTGATGATCCCCTGGAGTTTCCCTTGGCACTGGGAGAGCCTAACACGTGCCGCTGTCATGTTGTCCTCCTTTTGCTTTTCTTTTGTTACTCAGTTGATATGAAAAATCATTGAAAATATTTGGGGGAAAAATATGCAAGGGTATAACTAGTTCATGGAGAAGGTACACCCACTGCACCAATGTACAGTTAAGCAACTCTTCGTTTAGCATCTGCACTGCCTAGTTAAATCTGCCACGTTTTTCTTTATAGAGTCAAAGCTCAAGGCATTGTGCCCCACTTTCCCTAGAGATATGATGTAGTCTGCAGGAGAGGTGGTGCTTAATCTGTGCAGCTGGAGGGCACTGGCCCTCATTTTTAGGTGCAGGGCCTTATTTTTCATCATCTAATGTTGATCAGCGACAAGGGAGATTGAGAGGCTGAAAAGGGGGCAAGAAAGAGGAAGCGAAAGCTACGAAAACAGTGACAAAGAGAGAAAGGAGAAACGAGAAAATCCTGCAAGACTGAGATAAAGAATCAGGAAGTGTCATCTAGCAGAAGAAAGAGGTATTAGGTGGATTTGAGACTAAGCATGTAATAGCAGTGGTGGCTCCTTCGCTAAGGCGGAGCCCCACTGAGCAGATCAAAAAGAGGAAAAAATAAAATGATAATAACGCATGGTTATTATCATTTTATTTTTCCCCTTGCTCAGCTGGGAGGGACGTGGCTGCTCTCCTCACCGAGCAGGGCAGGGGAGGAGTGGTTTGCCCACTCCAAGTGCGCAGGACGCTTTGGACGGCCATCTCGGGCCAGTCAAACCATCATGCTCACTTTGCATGTTCTCCGATCCACGGCACTCAGACCAGTCACAATGCTGCATTGCAGCGTTGTGATTGGCTATCGGGAGGCTGGGAGCAGCGTGCTTCCTGCTTCTTGCCCTAGATGCGGGCGAAGAGGGAGAAGAGGCAACGGCGGTGGTGGCAGACACCACAGGTAAGTGTTTATTTTTTTTAACTTCATTTCCTCCCCCACCGGCCCCGCGACCCGCCCCCCTACCGCTGTTAAATACCAGCAGCCACTATTTAATAGTCGCGACGTATGACAGTGACTGGCTCCTACGAAAAATGTTGTGCCCATACACTTATTTTTGTTTCTGACTGCAAATTAAGCACAGACTGGAAAGAAATCCCTCTAGCCACATGTCTCCAAGATGTTGGCAACCCAGTACTACCACACTCTAGGCCGCAACAAACCCCCCTGTGATGCTTGTCTGGTCCACCCTCCGTAGCTCCACTGAGCAGTTCTTCACCAGGCCACAGACACGGCTGCAGGTTAGAAGCTAAGGGCCACGAAGACAGAGTCCACCAGGCACGATGGACCACACAAACCAAGGGGCAGATTTACGCGCCCCTTGCGCCACGCTTGCGTCACTTTTCCCATGTTAAAAGTGACACAAAAGTGGCGCAAGGGACTTGTAAATCTGCCCCCAAGGGTTTTGGTGGGGAGGGGGGCTTAAGGTTGAGTAGTGGATGACAGGGGTCTCAGGAGTCTTTCAACACATTTTTGGGCCCCATCATTTCTCATTACGCCACTGACCACAGTCCACCGTGACTCAGAGACACATTGTTTGAGCTGTAGGGTTGCAGAGGCCTACGTGGCGTGGTGTGGTTCGAAGCACTTGCAATTTTGCAACACTTCCACTTCCTTATAGCTGCTCCTCACTCCCTCATTCCTTCCCACGAACAAGGTGGCCTTTCTTTGAAGACTGGGCACCCATCCAAAGGCTCTCAGTGACTCACGCACTGTGGTTACTAAATAACTGGAAGAGAGTGCATACTTACTAGTGTTATCGGCAACCAGGAAATCAGTGTGTACTGTAAAGCAGCTAACACTGAGAAACCCTTCCCTTAAAAAAACCGTAAGAGGAAATGCCATGATGTATAAATACATACTCGCTTTACAATAAACAGAAGCGAAAAAATCCTTGCTTCCTGCTCTCGAGTGTATTTAATGTCTTGTCATTTACGAAACGTTGCATCACAGGTTTTTATTTTTTTTATCGGCATAAATACACTTCTCAGTATCAAAGGTGTCTTTGTATAGCACTAAATTGAGAAATTGCCAGAAAAAAAGCTAGGAAAGACTACGAGGAAAAGCGTAAGAAAAGAAGGAAGGTGTAGCAGGACAACTGGTTAAACTGGCTGAATTATCGTTTTGGCATCGCCTTTGGCCTAACCCATAAATGCAGAGTGGGCAATTAACAGCCGACAGCAATAATGTTAAAACGATAGGCCTGGGAGGTAACACTTGGCAAATTAAGAGAGAACATGATATAACTGGAAGATCAACTTGAATGAAGAACATGATGAAATTGCAGAGAACAAATGATACATTTTGGTGACAAAAGAGAATTACTGAATGATTAAAAATGCTGAATTGGAAGACATAACAAGATCAACTGAGATAGAAGGAATTAGAAACTTGGAGCAAAAATTCGAGAAGTTGCTAGGAAAATAATGATGCACAGGAATATGATGCTTGAGAAAACAAGAAAGAATCATAAGGTGTGCCAGAAAACATGATACTGTAACATGGGAGAGAAACAATGCGACAGCTACAAAGCGATAGGGACAAACCTTATGATAAAAAAATCAATGAACAATTGATATTATTTCCCATCTTATTGTAATATTTTACAGTTACCTTCATAAAGTGTGACATTTAATTTAAAGGCAAAGTTACCAACCACAAGTATATGTTAGAGTAAGCAAGGTATATGACTCATGCAGTATATTGTACTTTAGTTTTAAATATACCAGCAAAGAAAAAACTGCGTACTACGAGACAGGAAATGATCAACTGTAAAAGAGACAATGGAAATCTAGGAAAAGAAGCACAAGAAGCAGGACACAAAATAATGGAATGTATCAAAACGTGAGCAGCTAGAATACAAAGCATGAGCTGCTGGGAGAGAAATTATGGAGCACTGAAAGAGGATTCTAGAGAGACAGGAGTATACAAATGATAGTGTAGATGGTGTAGCGTCATCCCAGCTGGGGTACCCGCCAATGACTCCACCACACAGAGAGCTTAGTAATTCATGTCTTTATTCTTCTGCGTGTAACTGCAAACTCCACATTCTAAAGCAACCTTCAATGCAATACACTCTATCCATTTTGTCATAGCTCTACGGAGTTCATTAGGAACCAAAAGGGTTCTGTAATTTTTAACTCGCAAGACACTACAGATGGGAGACCATAAGTATGATTAATGCTGTCCTATAGTGGACATAGTGAATCCTGCACATAATATTGCTTCCTTTCTGAATTGTGTTGGTCTTTCACATGAACATGATTAATGACATGCTTCTAATACAAAAAAAAGCAACTCTGAAAAATGTCCAAGAAACTCAAATGCTATACCGATACATATCCGACAGATTACGTCAATCTACGTATTTAAAATTGATCTCAAAATCACTCTCTAAAAGACCTTTGATAATCTACACTCACCAATTGCATCTGGCCTCTCTGAACCCAAAATGAACCTACCACTTCTGAAAACTTCACTTCCTGTTGTTATGGCCCATTTTGCATATTCTTGTTTTCTTCAAGACCAAAAATCATCTATTTTCTGATCCACTACCCAAACTCCCTTGCCACAGGGTGTACCTAAAACATTAGGAGAATTAAATATGAGCACTTCCCACAGCTTTGGAGGTGATGCTGCCACTTAGAGGATTTGCTACAGCAAAAAACACACCCAGTAATGATCTAAGGTGAGTGGCAATTACCACCAATGCACCATTGGATATTGAGGTATGCCCAGATTCAAACCCATCGTGACACCACTTTCAGCAGCTATTCACAGGCAAGTTCCAGCAAGATACCCAACCATTTGGAGAGGGCAGCTATGGCGAGGACATTGATGATGACAACAATGAAGCTGATGAAGAAGGGCAGCCACTAGAATCTGATCCATTTGTCGCACAGCCTTAATTCACAGCCAGACCACAGTCCAACACTCCCCCAAGCATGGCCATTCACCGTCTCCCAATATACCCAACAACATTGCTGCATTTGCAGCTGCTCAACAGGACAACGGGAGGGTCATGGTGTATCGGGCAGACACTTTGGACACATAAAACAGGCTCCTGGTACAGTCCATGATGTAGATGGGCTGTGTGTATGGGTGTGTGTGTGTGGTTGTGTGTGTGTGTGTGTGTATACATATGTATGTAAGTGTATGCATGTGTGTGTGTGTGTGCGTGTGTGTGTGTAAGAGATGGGCGCAAATGATACAGAGGGAGACAAAGAGAGCGCTAGATAGCCGGGTATGTTGGCTTAGTGGACTAATGCATCCACTTCAGACATCTGTATTTGACCTCATAGTCACAGTTTAAATTATCGCAGGTTCACTCAATCTTTCACCCTCAGGATGTTAATAAAATGAGTATCATTGAGTTGGGTAACAATAAACATCTTTTATTTCAGCACCAGGAAACCCAAGGGTGAATATGCGATTTACAATACACGTTATGTTACAGAGAGAGGAGGAGTCCCTGAAAGAGATGGCAATATTATGCATTGAGGCAATCAAACTGAAATCATGTGCAATGACAAAAAACATAAGGAGTTGGTTGGATGATGAGTGTAGCATAAAAATGGACCTTGTCTGCTGTCAGGAGTTGTATAGCAAGAAGTTACAGTATAACCATAAGAAAGGAAACCAACATGCTACAGAGTGGCCAGGTACCCTCTACATGATCAATAAAATCAAAATACCACTCCTTTGAGAGCACCCAGAGACTTTGGGCCCGATTTAGATCTTGGCGGATGGGTTATTCTGTCACAACGGTGACGGATACCCCGCCCCATTGGGATTTATAGTTCGTTGTAACTCATCCACCAAGATCTAAACCAGGCCCTTTATCACAAAAAGGAAGAATAATCTTGAATCCAATGGTTTAATTGCCAAATACCACTCAATTAAAGACTAAAAAAATGTAATGTGTGTTTATGAGCATATTGATGCCACATGTTTACAAACATGGGTTATGAAACTGTGGCCTGTGAAGTATCATGCAGGTGATGATTTGATAGTCTGATGTATAGATACATACACATTTAAATAAGCATTGATCAATTCGATTGTGAATCTCTCTGAGTCTCTTGCCTGTTCAATTCGCATATTTTGTGCTATTTCATCCTGAACATCACCGTCCTTCCCCATAGTTACATACTGCTGCTGTACCATGAAATAATGAATGAAGCAAGGAAATCTGGCACAACATTTATTTATTATGAGGCCGGCATCACAGACGGCCTAGGTTTATGTGCAGTCAATGTGTTTCCTATTGAAGTGGTTGTGTTCCAAGTCATTAGGAGGAAAGATGGTCTTATGGGTGCAGTCTATGGGATCCACTTCCTTTGGTGTGCCTGTAATATTGTAGGAATGGACATTAATATGCTGAGCTTGCATGTGGTCCAGAGAAACACAGGTGAAGGTTGACATATTGTAACATGTTGTTCAGAGTATAAAGATGAATACTACTAAGGCCCACTGTTACATGCAATTTACAAGTCCTACAATGCCCTGGAATGGTTCACAAGCACCAAAATGTAACATTGACAAAAAGTTGGCAGGTGAGGATTTAGGTATTATGATGTCAATTCATAGCTACAGACACTGACAAAATGTTTACTTTTTATGTATTTTCCTGCGGTGATAACATCCGGCTTTGGTCACTCATCATATCTATGTATGGTTATGTTAGCAATGTCAAGATTAATAATTGTCATATGGTATTGACTACATTATTATATGCTTTTCGTGTCCTGAAAGTCAAGCTTCATTGGCCCTGAGGAAGACCTCATCAAATAATGTCCCTTATTTGGAGGTCGAAACGAGTTGGCACATAACATGAGGAACACCAGCAGAGAATGAAGGCAATTGGATGTCACTAATGACTGTCGATGGACACATGTATGGATATATTTCATGATTAAAGCCAATTGATGGTCATCTCCCCTCACTGGGACCTCATTGATTGCCCTTAAATAAAATAATCGGCCACTGTGATTTACAGATACTAACTATAATTGGTCAGGATCTTGTATATTCATTGTATTTAAACATTCTTGAGATTTTTGAAGGACAGGGAGTAGTGGTTAACTGGTCACATGCACATGGTCGATTTTGCACTGTTTGAATTGTAAGAGTGAGTATGGCATGTTTTTCACTTGAGATAATAAATTCTTATAGGATTTCTGATCTATTAAGCAATTATTAAATAACAAAAATAAAAAGGATTAATCAACGCTAGAAAAACGTCTGACTCATAGGATAACTAATAGTATAATTTTATGTCCTACTGAGATATTTGCATTAAAGTTACTTTTTAGGGCTCGCTAGCGTAGGCTGCGCACATGCGCAGTCTCGCTGGCGAGATTTAATGATTTAGGGTATTTCTGTAAAGGGCATTAAGCCCCTCCCCTCTTTTCCAGTGGCTGGCATCACCGTTTATGCTAAACGGTGGCCAGCCATTGGAAAAGAGCTGTTGGTGACGTATTTGCTCGGCTTTCTGAGCCGTCCCATTTGGACAGGCTTGTCTGCCTTCCGTGCGTCATGAAAGCTTTCTTATCTTTATGGGGCCATGTGTTTCAAACACATGGCCCCATAAAGACAAGAAAGCTTTCACTACGGACGAAAGTGAAAGCGGTGCTTGTTATAACACATCTGACAGAAAACTCTGTTACTTAAATAGGCTGGTTTAGCAGGTTGGCGTGAGAGTGCTGACGGGAATGAGACATGCGGCCCCATTCAGATCTATAAAGACAAAAGCAAACATTGCCGCATTGCATATGGAGATTCATGCCATGCATTGCACGCTCTCCCCAGTGCTTCCAGAAGGCCGTCTGCCTACGAGGGAAGCGTCACATATTTGAGCTCATTTTCCAGCAAAGTGGCAGGCAGCATGAAATGGAAGATTAGGTATTTATTTCCATTCGATGAAAAGAGATATTGAAACATAAATAATGCATAGAGGGTATCATTAAATCAGCGTTTACTCGAAATCGCGCACTCTAGATTAATCAATGTCACGGCAGCTTCCAATCCGCAATCAGCGCATGGCTCCTGACTGCGAGGTAATGAGCGCTTTGTGGGGCCATTGGCGACCCCTGCCTGCGCCGAGGCAGCGCGTGCAATTATGCTGATTATCGCAGAACTAGAGAACAGAGTTTTGTGGGGACCCCCAATAACAAGACGCCGGTCCGCCACCAAGAAGCTACTGGGAAGCGATGCTGAGCTATCTCCCTATAAGGACAAGAGACCGCAGGAGGCGTGCACGCCGCGTCTCCAAAGCTCTGCACCAAAAACGTGAGGTCTCTAATTAAATGAAGATATGTTACAGCGAAGGCCTGGGTCTAGCCAGTCTCCTCTACTTCCAAACAGCTCCTCGGCTCGTGGCAGTGTTCCGCCGGTGCTTCAAAGGGCAGGAGAGAAGGGGGTGGGTGGGTGGAGAAGAAGAAGTTTGTCAGGTCTACTCATAAAATTAACTGGGGGTGGCATGCGCTTGAGTACAGGCATGGCTAGTGATAAATAAATTATGACAGAGGAGGGTACACTCCATTCTCTCTCATTAATCTCAGGAGAAGCGCTGGTGGCGAGCAGCCGGCTTTAGCGCTGGTGGCGCCCAGTGCGACAATGCTTGTCAGCGCCCCCAGTGACCACCTCCACTACAGCTTCCTTCATAACCATCCTTTCACAGTGCCCCTCAAGCCTCCATAACCACTTAGTCTCAGATGCATTTAATTCATTTTATAGCGCCACTCCGATCAGTGTAAGGTGTCAGAACACTTTATATCACACAGATTACATAGAGATAATCAACCATAAGTGTGTAAATCAGTGCATAGGAAATGTTACATAAGACATAGGACAAGAAGGTGTACGAGTCACATGTCATCCATACAGGTAGGCAGGATAGTTTGAGTGCTTGGTCAGGAGAATCAGAAACTTACAATTTGAAACCTAGCACCATGGATGAGGTGTTCTCTTTAATAATAAGAATAAGAATTGATTTCGACCCAAATGAACCCATTTTGTAACATTAGGATAATGAAAAACTGGGGGGAAATCATAACGTTCTAGTCTATACCCTGCAGTTTGCATGCATCTTTGATAACAGTTACTTGCTCACTGTTCCACATTAGGATTTTAACTCATAAAGTGTTAGAAACAATATGGTCTCTCTGACAAAAGTGTAACCCACTGACCTATTTACATTATATTATATGCACTTTGTGAGCTGCACGTTCTTTGCAGCAGGCATAGTAACACTGCGCTACCTTACCATGAGTAGAAACTTCCATTACACAAAACTTTGATCTCTCCCTCTCTCTCTAAGCAGTACATTAATCACTGCAGTTATTTAGACATTTTTATTGCTGGCTGAAAACTGCCAGAGTCCAGGAAAGCAGCAGCAGGTGCTTTTAAAATCATCATATTAGCGCCCCCACGCGAAGTCAGCACCCTGTGCGGTGGCACTGGTTGCACCACCCTAGAGCCGGCCCTGGCCAAGGATGCAGAGTGGCTGAATGGCTAACAGGGCAGGCCTCGGGTGTCCGCGCTCCGCGTGTGTGATGTGTTGTGCTTCCACCATGCACGGGCATTGCTAACAAGCATTTGCAATGCAATAGGTCTCGCTTTTACGCAAGTTTGAGCTATTGACATTGGAAATAACAATGCCTTTTCTTTTCTTTTTTAAAATATAAATAAAAGGCATTGTCATTTACAATGCCAATAGATTAAACTAGCGTAAATCCGAGACCTATTGCATTGCAAATGCTTCTTTCTGTATCCTACCATGCGAGGTCTTTTAATTGGATCCCCCGTTACATCATACAACACATGGCTACAGATTATCCTTTTGCTCCCTTGCAATAGCAACTATTTCCACTATATCTACTCGGTGCATGCATAATATTTGTTCATCTGATATATACATACATTCAAATTTGTGCAATAAATACACTCTTTGTCTGAAACTCTTTTGCCTGGTCATAGGGCCCAAGTTCAGCCTGTTGTATGTTGAAGGTCAGTGATAGTCTTCTGTGAACAGTCATGTACTAATGAGTTCACCTTTGGTGAGTTGAATATATATTCTTCTATATACTACCCCATAGGCAGGGCCACTGGAATTATGGGATTCTGCAGATGCAGCTTTTTTTTGTGCCTAATTATAGATTTGTTGCATTTGCCACATAATCCATTATCTGTTGCCTAACCTGCAGATTTTAACAAAAAAGTTGTTTTTAGCTCAAACGGATTAAAAGAAACAAAAACATGTTGTCATGTGTTCCTCTGCAGTGAAAGGCCCTTCGCAAAGGTTAACTGATCATTGTTCAGTTGCTTATTGTATTTGGTTGTTAAACTGGTACTAATGATGGGAAATCTTGGCCACCACCATGTGTCTAAATCACAAAATAATTAAGTAAAACGATCCAAAACTGTGCTGCATTATGCCACATAATTTGCCTTTTCTTGCTTCATAATTTAGTCAAGCCAGCTGCATAATTTGGTACTTTCCTGCCATATAATCTCAATAGCCCTGCCTATAGGACACTCTCTTTTGTGTTATGTTAAATGACATTTAACTCCCACTTGGTCTCTTGGCACTAAGGGTTGCGAAGAAAACTTCTGATTAACTTAGTTCGAGTGGACAACCTGATTTTGATTTACTTCCTGAACTGACAATGAGAATGTTTTTTTTATTTTCTTTCTAAAGAAAGTGGGTTCCACAGAAATGGTGCATGCGTTAGAAAAAGCATGTCATCCAGTTCTGGCCTTATGAAACTGAGAGACCTCAAGGAAGACTGGTCAGAGGAGAGTCAGGTCCTAACAGGTAAGTATTCAACCAACCAATGAGACATCGATGAAACGCTAGACAATAATACAATTTTTAAAGCGACCCTAGACGTTATCAGTAGCCAGCGAGTACAATTCTAAATGGGAAATGCTTTGCACTATCAAGGCATTGAGACGAGGAGCCTGATCCACAGGACCTGGAGGCAAGGGATGGAGGAGGATTTAATGCCAAAGAGGAGTTCATCACAGCAGTCTAACCAGGAGTCTATGAAGGCCCCTACTGTTCGACTACCTTCCTCAATACCTGAATTGACAATTTTACGCATTTTGTGTCATATTTCTGATAAAATATATTTTATGAGACAATCCATTATGTACATTTTCCTCATTCTATGTCACTGTTTCCGCAACTACTATGTATGCTTCATGATGTCTGTGTTGTTGCCATTGTGTATGGCTAATATGTAGGAACAGATGTATATTGCAATGCCTGAAATACGCATATGATGTGCAATGTGAAATTTACACTAAGCATATAATGGACATCCAAATGGAGATGGCCTGCATTTGAGTTACAAGATTTTCACATACTGTTCAAGTCCCGCCCCAACCCATCCTTATGTGCTGCATGTTGTTCCATGTGTACTGGCATCAGGTGTTGTCCATGACCTGCTGCCACTGGTTGCCTTGGATGCAATTATGCTTTATTTGGTAATACATTGCAGATGGAAATGTACTCTTTACAGCAACAGTGCATTTTGGGACATGCAGGTTTACAAATATGGGAGTCTCGTTAGAGCCTGGATTTTACAGATAAACATGTGATTTCCTCACAGGCAAGCTGCCTCACCTGTGAACAAGGCTCAGTTGGAGCTGAAACGTGTAGGGAAAGTAATGAGAGCATGCTGCCTTTTGAATTTGAAAAATATATATAAATATAAAAAATAAAAAAAACGGGGTTCCCAATCGCGCTTTCAGGTTTTTGCATAAATCCAAGCAGGACACCAAAGTTAGAATTGGGGGTTTATTAACATCATAAACCCTCCGTGACGCGTTTCGACTTCACAAAGTCTTGCTCACACAGCGGAATAGCAGGTAGCAGTTACTTACATACACTTCCTGTGAGTTATCGACATAGAAAACTGACATATTGCAATTCATAGAAGTGTACGTATCTATACATGGTCGCCATCTTACAGTGGCCAAAATGCAGTTTGGTAATACTGTTGTTTGTATGCTTACAACAAGAATAGTTGTTAATACATGATGTGGATTCAACCACCAACTTGAAAATATGCAAGTCTACTACCTAGTGTGTGTAGCGCGTGCTAGCACATGCGGGGCCCGGAATGAGGCATGCTGGTATGTGTGGTTTTGTATAGAGTGACGTATTACCGTGCCAGCTAGTGGATTACTGGCTAGAGCTGTCCTACGTTACGCGATGTGTGTGTCACCATATCAGTCTCATATCCTGCTGATCATAGTGGTGATCAGTAACTTCCCCAGAAAGTGGGAAATGAGTTTCTTAGAAGCGCGTGAAGCGCAAAATACACAATTCAATATTGCATATGTCTGGAAACTATCAGTGTCGTGTTGGCGTATGTACACAATGGGAGTTGTAAAGAGACGCATTGTCTAATGGTGCTGAGGAGGAAATCTATCCTGACCTGTTAGTTAGCAACGGGTTGTCGGTGTTCCCTGATTAGTGGGAAATGCAACTGAGGTAACTACATCACTCGCGGTCCAAAGACTCAGCTCATGTGCATTGCGTGGAGGCAAATACGTCTCTATCAGATGTATGTGCCTCCACGCAATGTATATATATATGTATATAAATATAAAACAAAGATATTTTGAATTCGATATTTTGTACTCAATATTTGTATACCTCCATATTCAGGGTGCACACCCCTGCCACTGTTTGGGACTGAACCTGCAGGTACTGTTGCTGATGCATTTAATGTAGCATGTCTCTTCAGTTAGATGAATACTACACAGTTCCTCCCAGAACTCTTTGATTCTTCCACCTTCCTGTTCGGTTCAGCCAATAATGCATCAGCATGCGGGGCAATCTTCTGGAGTGGAGCTTCTGTTGTTAACATGGTGTCTTTGAGCCCATGTCATAATAGATTTGGTTTTGGGTTTCAGACGAATTTCCAGCCCAGGTTGGTGCAAATGGTGTATATTTTCCGCCAATTTCAGACATCTCGAAATTGGCCTCTATTATGCTATTGGTGCAATATATACTGTTACAGTTTTTGCTGAATTTCTTGCTTCATCCTCTTCTACATCAGACACTCCGCTTTTCCCCAATCAAAGGTTTATTTTCCAACTAACTCATCGTCCAGTTCATATAGTTACAACTCTGTAATCCCAAAAGTCACTGACCTGAAACCAACCACAAAAGAAAAACGAATATACAAAATCATATCAGGTGACAAAAAAATGCTTCTACACAGACACTCGTGGGCCAACCATCAACATGCTGTAAACTCTTGAAACCTCTCCTAATATTTGACAAATGTATTGTTATCATTATTATTAGTAGTAGAATTAATACAGTTTCATACTACTTTTTTATGTCTAGCTAGAGACGGTGTAGCTTTTGGATGGCCTCACTTTATCTTTTTTTTTTAATCAGTACAGTAAGAAGTAGTACCGAAAGGGTGTATGGGCTTTAGGTCAGCCCCCTTCAGCCATTAACTTTCATTTGTTTTTTCTGGTTTTCCGTTGCTTGGATGGGCTGTCCATGGCATTTTGTGGATTGTTACATTGTCCTATTTACGTTGCCAAATGTTTTTTCAATGGGGCAACAAATTATCCTTTTGTTAGACTGAAAATGTAATATGGTATACAGCTTGTGCTTGAAACCAAGTTTGTTCTTTGATGTATTTACTTTGCAGATACAATGACATTTTAATAGCTATGTATGGCTTTTTTTTCTCAGAAGTTCATGCTCTATGAGATGTCTGCCAATCAAATTATTTGTTTTACTTTACTAACATCACAAATTGTTCAATTTGCAACATTTGTTTCACAAAGACATGCGCATGCATAGGCAACAAAATTACTGACTTCTTGTCAAAAGTATCTACCATGCAGTACATTGCTGTGTATCCCTTTAAAGTTCACCACTTACAATGCAAACTTCACCTCCTGATCATTAAAATTCCACTCTTCTTCGTGGGCACACCTTAAGCCTGCTAATGAAGTGTGTTTAACAAAGGGGCCCAACTCCTAGCCACCCAGCATTTAACTATAAAGTAAAAACCAATTCTTCACCCTTCCAGGTTATATATTGGTGTAATCCAAGATGCTGCTTCATTATAGGATTCTTTTTCTATGGCAGCTGGGAGCAACAGACAAAAAAAACCCCAGCTATTGCAAAATACTTCACTTAACAAAAAGCCAATCCTGTTGGATTTGCCAATGCTTGTTTCAAACGTGTTGACGCGAAGATCTCTTGCAACCAACAGCTAAAGCTGCCTCAAGTAAAACCTAAACATTTGTGATGTACTATTGACAGAAGCCCTTGCAACAGCTCTTAGTTGGCTACAGTAAGACTTAAAAATAACAACACTAGAATGGCACCAAATAAAGATATCATGTAATGCACAACACTATAAACAAATATTCACAAGAAACAACACCAACACACTCACCTGAACATAATCTGCAACCTGGCAAACACAAAACAACATGGGCACCGAGTAACACCTGTAAAACACATTCGTAAAACACAAGCAAGTCTGCTTCAGAAACCCAGTGCCTTAAACACTGCTTGCGCTCCATCCAGACCTGTGTGCCTGAAACTCACCCAACCATATCAAAATTCTTCTTATTTTCCAAGAACAATAAACAAGATGCAGTACAAGTCTGGTTCATTAACATTCATGGCTTCGAGCCCCTAGTTTCAACCAATGCCATGGCACTTGGATTCACCCTGGACACCAACCTCGCCCTTAAGGAACACACTGCCAAAAATGCAAAGACAGCCTGGTATCAGATATCTCTTCTACACAAAGTCAAACCACTTTTTTCGAGACAGCAACTTCAGAACTACTGTCCAAGACCTTGTACTTTCACAACTAGATGGTGGGTATGCCTTCTGGATCACCTCCAGACTTCATGCTGGAATCCCTTCGGGGCATCCTACATACTGCAACATGTTTCATCCAGGGCTAAAAGAAATATGATCACTTCTTCCCCCACCCCAAAACCTGCTGTAATTCCATTGGCTCCCCTTGCCAGCCTGCACCATCTTCATAACCAGTTGCATCATTTACAAAGCTCGAACGACCAGCACTCTTGCTTCTCCTGCAGATAAGCTCACCATCTTTGGTGGATCTCGGCACAACCACAGCCAGGATGCCAAGAGACAACAGACTAAGGAGTGTAAAAAAGAAAAAACACAGCAGGCCTTTTGATGTATGCATCCAGGATCTGAAACAAAATCCCCATATTCATCATGACTGCCACAATGCCGCTCCAATTTAAGAAAGAGTTGAAGACTCCTCTCTTGAAAGAACACTACATCACAATGCATTAACCATTGACAACTCAGCTTCCTCCCCTCTTGCTCGTTGAATTTATACTTATTTTTGACTATGTACAGCACTTCGCTGCCTTTTGGTTAGGTTTGTGATAATGAAATAATCTATACACACATGGATACTACCTGTAGTGATTTCTGCTGCTACCTAAGAAAGAGTCACAATCAAACCAAAAAAGTTAAAATTCTGGGTCTGTGGTTGGACACACAGAACAGTATGGATGTCCAAGCGAACTGGCTGTAATTTTGAAGCGAAAACATTAGTAAAGTTATATTACCTCCTAGAAGAAGGAGATAGAGCAACCATTGGTAGAGCCATTTGAGCTTATGGCTAGATCACTGTAATTGTCCATATGTTGGGGCCTCAAAGAAAGTCCAAGCCGGCCTTCAAAGAATTCAAAACCACGCAGCTAAGGTGGTTGCAGGGATTGCCCGTTGTTAGAAAACCACACTCCCACTCTGAAAGGGTGGTGGTGGTCTTCCGGACACACTGTGGTAGCTTGGCTCGAGTGGTCAGGAATCAGGCTCCGTGCTAAGCATACGACATACCCATACAATAACCATGCGTGCATCCGTTCCAAAAACGACTCTACACCGTAAAAATTATGAAAATATATCTCTTTATCTTCTTTTTCTCTTAGTTGCTGATTGGCTAAAATAAATAACAATCACAATATACAAACTTTTTAGAAAGTGCAGGTTAAATAAATACTGGCTTAATGATTCAATAAATAGGGGTGATCATAAATAAAGAAGGCATGAATATAAGTGCAATACATACAGGCGATTAAATATTCTGAGGCAATAAATACTGTAAACCAATAAATATTGTGCATCAATAAATACTGTGGACCAATAAATACAATGGAACAATAAATAGGTTAAATACAATAAATACAGTGCCCCTAATAAATAATTAAAAGCTGACAGTGACACTCATAGAATCAGATCACATTTGAATTCCTAAGGGCTGATTTGGCCCAGGCACAGCTTGTGGGGATGTGGAAGGCTTGGGGGTGTCTACTCCCTGGCTTGGACAAGGCTGAGGCCTAAACTGAGGTAGATCAAGGGGGGAATACCAGAGACCTGGCTCTCTCCCTCCACACAACTTCTCTAGATTAGTCCCAGCTCACCCCTGGCACAGTCAGGTTGGTTCTAGCACCTCCCTAGCCCCTTAGAGCAGTCTCTCAGGTCTCCACAGGGCCTTAGGCGCCCTCTACTCCACTTACTGCCCTTTTTCTGATGCTCCGACGCCGCTGGAGTCGTGTCGACGCCGTGAGGCGGTTCCGGTTCGATGTCGGCGGCCTCGGCACAATGTCAGTTCTTGACGACGCCGGTAGGCGGTTCCGGTTCGATGTCGGCGGCCTCGGCTCGATCTCGACCTCCGATTCGATGGCGTCGGGCAGTCTTTACTCGATGTCGACTTCGGGCGGCTCCGGTCCGATGGCGACCTCAACTTCGATGACGTCGGCCGGCCTTGACTCGATGTCGACTTCCGGCGGCTCCGGAGTGCGATCCTCACTCCCGACCTCCGGTGCTCCTCTCCTTAGGTTTCCGGCGACTCCGGAGTGCGACCTCCACTCCCGACCTCCGGCACGATTCTCACAGGTTCCGGCGACTCCGGAGTGCGATCCTCACTCCCGACCTCCGGCACACCTCACCTCGGTCTCCGACGACTCCGGAGGGCGGACTTCACTCCTCCGATGACGCCGCTCACTCGACCTCGGGTGACTTCCTCCTCGACCTCTGGTATTCCTCACGACCTCTGACGGCGCCCTCTCTCGACCTCCGGCGGCTCCGGGTACGACGTCTGCTTTTCCAGTCAGCGCCGCTTCTCCACCTCGGGCTCCAGGTCTCAGGCTACTCGACGTCGGACTCCAGGGAAACCAGTTTCCAGGTCAGGATCTTGTTGTTCTCTGTTTCCCCGGAAGCTTGTTTCCTTCCCAGTATAAGAATTGGCTTGGTAGTTTGGTTTGCCCTGTTCCCATCATGCACTGGGACAGGTACAGACTAATTTGCATGTAGCCAGGTTCTGAGCTGGGATGGTGCAGTGAGCTAAAAAACGGTGATGGATTAAAACCATGATCTCTTGACTTGGTAAGAGTATTCTGCATCATTCAGAAACTCTGTCCATCACCACCCCCTTTTTCCCAAATCGATTTTATCCACACTCAGTGTGGGAGGGTATGCTCAGACGTGAGTCCCTTGCTCATTGCACCATCAGGATTCAGGCAAGCCGGGCCGACGAAGGCTGTGATGCCAGAAACCGGTCCCCGGAAGCTTGTTTCCTTCCCAGTATAAGAATTGGCTTGGTAGTTTGGTTTGCCCTGTTCCCATCATGCACTGGGACAGGTACAGACTAATTTGCATGTAGCCAGGTTCTGAGCTGGGATGGTGCAGTGAGCTAAAAAACGGTGATGGATTAAAACCATGATCTCTTGACTTGGTAAGAGTATTCTGCATCATTCAGAAACTCTGTCCATCACCACCCCCTTTTTTCCCAAATCGATTTTATCCACACTCAGTGTGGGAGGGTATGCTCAGACGTGAGTCCCTTGCTCATTGCACCATCAGGATTCAGGCAAGCCGGGCCGACGAAGGCTGTGATGCCAGAAACCGGTCCCCGGAAGCTTGTTTCCTTCCCAGTATAAGAATTGGCTTGGTAGTTTGGTTTGCCCTGTTCCCATCATGCACTGGGACAGGTACAGACTAATTTGCATGTAGCCAGGTTCTGAGCTGGGATGGTGCAGTGAGCTAAAAAACGGTGATGGATTAAAACCATGATCTCTTGACTTGGTAAGAGTATTCTGCATCATTCAGAAACTCTGTCCATCACCACCCCCTTTTTCCCAAATCGATTTTATCCACACTCAGTGTGGGAGGGTATGCTCAGACGTGAGTCCCTTGCTCATTGCACCATCAGGATTCAGGCAAGCCGGGCCGACGAAGGCTGTGATGCCAGAAACCGGTCCCCGGAAGCTTGTTTCCTTCCCAGTATAAGAATTGGCTTGGTAGTTTGGTTTGCCCTGTTCCCATCATGCACTGGGACAGGTACAGACTAATTTGCATGTAGCCAGGTTCTGAGCTGGGATGGTGCAGTGAGCTAAAAAACGGTGATGGATTAAAACCATGATCTCTTGACTTGGTAAGAGTATTCTGCATCATTCAGAAACTCTGTCCATCACCACCCCCTTTTTCCCAAATCGATTTTATCCACACTCAGTGTGGGAGGGTATGCTCAGACGTGAGTCCCTTGCTCATTGCACCATCAGGATTCAGGCAAGCCGGGCCGACGAAGGCTGTGATGCCAGAAACCGGTCCCCGGAAGCTTGTTTCCTTCCCAGTATAAGAATTGGCTTGGTAGTTTGGTTTGCCCTGTTCCCATCATGCACTGGGACAGGTACAGACTAATTTGCATGTAGCCAGGTTCTGAGCTGGGATGGTGCAGTGAGCTAAAAAACGGTGATGGATTAAAACCAGGATCTCTTGACTTGGTAAGAGTATTCTGCATCTTTCAGAAACTCTGTCCATCACCACCCCCTTTTTCCCAAATCGATTTTATCCACACTCAGTGTGGGAGGGTATGCTCAGACGTGAGTCCCTTGCTCATTGCACCATCAGGATTCAGGCAAGCCGGGCCGACGAAGGCTGTGATGCCAGAAACCGGTCCCCGGAAGCTTGTTTCCTTCCCAGTATAAGAATTGGCTTGGTAGTTTGGTTTGCCCTGTTCCCATCATGCACTGGGACAGGTACAGACTAATTTGCATGTAGCCAGGTTCTGAGCTGGGATGGTGCAGTGAGCTAAAAAACGGTGATGGATTAAAACCATGATCTCTTGACTTGGTAAGAGTATTCTGCATCATTCAGAAACTCTGTCCATCACCACCCCCTTTTTCCCAAATCGATTTTATCCACACTCAGTGTGGGAGGGTATGCTCAGACGTGAGTCCCTTGCTCATTGCACCATCAGGATTCAGGCAAGCCGGGCCGACGAAGGCTGTGATGCCAGAAACCGGTCCCCGGAAGCTTGTTTCCTTCCCAGTATAAGAATTGGCTTGGTAGTTTGGTTTGCCCTGTTCCCATCATGCACTGGGACAGGTACAGACTAATTTGCATGTAGCCAGGTTCTGAGCTGGGATGGTGCAGTGAGCTAAAAAACGGTGATGGATTAAAACCATGATCTCTTGACTTGGTAAGAGTATTCTGCATCATTCAGAAACTCTGTCCATCACCACCCCCTTTTTCCCAAATCGATTTTATCCACACTCAGTGTGGGAGGGTATGCTCAGACGTGAGTCCCTTGCTCATTGCACCATCAGGATTCAGGCAAGCCGGGCCGACGAAGGCTGTGATGCCAGAAACCGGTCCCCGGAAGCTTGTTTCCTTCCCAGTATAAGAATTGGCTTGGTAGTTTGGTTTGCCCTGTTCCCATCATGCACTGGGACAGGTACAGACTAATTTGCATGTAGCCAGGTTCTGAGCTGGGATGGTGCAGTGAGCTAAAAAACGGTGATGGATTAAAACCATGATCTCTTGACTTGGTAAGAGTATTCTGCATCATTCAGAAACTCTGTCCATCACCACCCCCCTTTTTCCCAAATCGTTCTCTGTTTCTAAGGCCTGTTCCTGCTGTCCAGGTCCTTAGGATGGTTTTTCTGGCTTCTTCCCACACAGGGCTCCAGGCTGGGCTCAGTCAGTAGGTACTAGTATCAAGGGTGGGTTTATGGACCCCACTCCAGGCACAAGTTTCCACCCCTGCTGCCTTACTCCTTCCTCCTTCAAGTTTCTGCTGCTCACTCTTCACCAGTCAGGTGCCAACTGCCAGCTCCAACTGCCAACTCTCTGTTTTAGCTTCCCAACATTCTAAACCGCCTCCAACTGTCACAGGGTTCTGGAATGTTCTGGAAGGTGCTGGTAGGTTCCAGTGGATGCTGGTGATGTCACAGGTGGCCACCATTTTGTGCTCCAGGCCCTCAGACAGAAGTTTCAGGGGTAGCTAAAATGGCTCCCTGAATCTGCAGCAACACTAAAAAGTCTGGTGGTTCCCAAAAAGGAAAAATTCAAACAGGGTTTGAGGCAAAAGTGGGACAAAATAAATAATGATGAGGAGGGACCACCCAAAGGGCTGACAGGTCTAACACGCGTCCCCCCCAGCTGAAAGTGGGGAGAGCTACCCAACCCCTTGGGAGTTCTCATCACTAAGGCGGAAATACCTTGAGAGACCGTCTGCATTGGCGTGGTCCACTCCAGGCCGATGTTCCACCTGAAAGTCCATTCCCTGTAGGGAAATAGACCACCTCAACAACTTGGGATTCTCCCCCTTCATTTGCATCAGCCAACGAAGGGGTCTGTGGTCGGTCTGAACTAGGAAGTGCGAGCCAAACAGGTATGGCCGCAACTTCTTCAGGGCCCATACCACTGCAAAGGCTTCACGCTCTATTGCACTCCACTTCTGTTCCCTGGGAAGTAGTCTCCGGGATAGGAAGACCACGGGTTGATCCAGACCCTCTTCGTTGAGTTGCGATAACACTGCCCCAATGCCATGTTCTGATGCATCTGTCTGGACAATGAACTCCTTGGAAAAGTCTGGGGCCCTTAAGACCGGGGCCTCGCACATGGCTTTCTTCAATCTCTCAAAGGCTTGCTGACAAGCCTCCGTCCAGACTACCCGTCGAGGTTGTTTCTTGGACGTGAGCTCCGTGAGGGGGGCTACGATGGTACCGTACCCCTTCACGAAGCGGCGGTAGTATCCCGTGAGGCCCAAAAATGCTCGGACCTCAGTCTGTGTCTTGGGGGGTTCCCAGGCCATGATGGCCTCGATCTTCGCCTGGAGGGGTTGCACCGCTCCCCTACCCACCAAGTGTCCAAGGTACACTACCGACCCCTGCCCGATCTGGCACTTGCTGGCCTTGATCGTCAATCCAGCTTGTCTCAGGGCCTGGAGAACAGCTTGCAGGTGACGCAAGTGATCCTCCCAGCTGTTACTGAAGACGGCTATGTCATCCAGATAAGCAGCAGAGAAACTCTCCATACCGGTGAGGATCTGGTTTACCAGGCGCTGAAACGTGGCAGGTGCGTTCTTGAGCCCAAAGGGCATCACACAGAACTGGTAGTGGCCATTGGGCGTGGAGAAGGCTGACCTTTCCCTTGCTCCATCAGTCAAAGAGATCTGCCAGTACCCTGAAGTAAGGTCAAAGGTACTTAGATATTGGGCAGCTCCCAGCCGGTCAATCAATTCATCCGCCCTAGGGATCGGATGAGCATCAGTTTTGGTCACTGAATTCAGTCCCCGATAGTCCACACAGAACCTCAGTTCTGGTTGGGCACCCGGTGGTGCAGCTTTTGGTACTAACACCACCGGACTGGACCAGGGGCTGCTAGAAGGTTCGATCACTCCTAGCTCCAGCATCTTAGTGACTTCACTATGAATGCTGGCCTTCACCTTGTCTGACATCCGGTAGATCTTGGACTTCACAGGTGGGCTGTCTCCTGTGTCCACGTCATGGACGCACAGGTGAGTCCTACCCGGGACAAGGGAGAACAACGAGGAGTACTGCCCCAGGACCTGGCGACAGTCCTCCTGCTGTTCAGGAGTTAGAGATGGGGAGAGAATCACTCCCTCCACCGACCCATCCTTCTCTTGAGACGCAAACAGATCAGGGAGAGGCTCGCTTTCCACGTCCTCTCCTCCATCAGTCACCATCATCAAGATGACTTCGGGCCTCTCGTGGTGGGGTTTGAGGCGTTTGGCATGCAGCACCCGCAGGGGCTGACGAGGGGTCTTCAGGTCCACCAAGTAGGTAGCCTTACCCTTCTTCTCCAACACCTCAAAGGGTCCTGACCAGCAATCCTGGAGGGCACTAAGCTCTCCCGGTTCGATCACCCACACCTTCTGGCCAGGCTCCAACTCCACCGGGTGAGCGTTGTGGTCATACCACGCCTTCATCACTGCTTGGCTGGCTTCCAAGTTGTCAGAAGCTTGCTTCCACAACTTAGCCATTTGGCTCCGGAAGGCCAGCATGTAGCTCACCACATCCTGGGGAAGCTTTCTGGGAGTTCTTTCCCATCCGTCTCTCACCAGGTTGAGAGGTCCACGTACAGGGTGCCCATACAGAAGCTCGAAGGGGCTGAAGCCCACTCCCTTCTGTGGCACTTCCCTGTAGGAAAAGAGTAAACAGGGTAGGAGGACGTCCCATTTCCTCCGCAGGCTTTCAGGCAGACTTCTGATCATGCCTTTCAAGGTTTTGTTAAACCTCTCCACCAGACCATTTGTCTGGGGGTGGTAAGGAGTGGTGAACCGGTATGTCACTCCACACTCCTTCCACATGGCCCGCATGTACGCTGACATGAAGTTGGTCCCCCTGTCGGACACAACTTCCTTGGGAAAACCCACTCGGGTAAAGATTCCCATCAGGGCCCTAGCCACAACAGGTGCTGTTATGGTCCTCAGAGGTATTGCCTCTGGGTACCGTGTGGCATGATCCACCAGAACCAGGATAAACCTGTGACCAGCTGTAGTCGGTGGATCTAACGGACCCACAATGTCGATGCCCACCCTTTCAAAGGGGGTGCTAACGACAGGAAGTGGTTCCAGGGGAGCTTTCAGCTTCACCCCTGTTTTCCCACTGGCTTGGCAAGTCACACATGTCCGGCAGTAGGTATCGGACGACACTTTCATCTGAGGCCAATAAAAGTGTGGGACAAGACGGGCGAAGGTCTTGTCTTGCCCCAAGTGTCCTGCCAATGGTATCTCGTGAGCCAACTCCAGAAGGAAGGCTCGATAACGTTGAGGGACTACCAAGGCTCGTGACGATCCATGTAGGGGTGCCTTGGGTTCACTGTAGAGGAGGCCATCCTCCCAGTAAACACTGTAGTTCCCTTCAACGTTCCCTGCTGCCTGGGCTTCGGCCTGTCGCCTCAGCCCCTCAAGGGTAGGGCACTCCCTCTGGCCCTGGCAGAATTCCTCTCTGGACGGGCCTCCGTCCACGTGCCACTCGGCCGGGATGGGTAGGTCCTCCAGTTTGGTAACGTCCCCCACCGCAGACTCCTGGTCCACCACCTCCGGTGGCCTATCCGTCCTACGGGGTGGGGACGCCGAGGCAGGCTCCTCCTGTCCTCGGTTCTTCCCTTGACTGGCAGCTGGCTGGGCCTTTGTTCCAGGCTCCAGCCGAAATGAACTCCCTCTTCGGGTAGTCGCGGACCTTGTGCTAACACAGGCCCAATCAGGTGTACCCAGCATCTCGGTGTGAGTCCGGTATTCCACCTCCTTCCAAGCGTTGTGCTCCATGTCATTCCCCAGCAGACAATCGACTGGCACGGCAGGGCTTACGGCAACTCGAAGTGAACCTGCAACCCCCCCCCATTCAAAGGGAACCTCGGCCACTGGATAGTGGCCTGTTCTGCCGTCAGCCATCGCGGCTGGGTGGAGTACATCGGGAATTACCTGCTCTGGAGACACCAGTTGGCTACGCACCATAGTCATACTGGCTCCTGTGTCTCTCAGAGCCTCCCCTCTTTGGCCGTTGATGGTGACCCACTGCCCATACTTTGCGGTATTTGCGGGCACCTGGATCTTAGGAACCATCTCCCGTTCTCCCAGGGACACTAAAGTGACACCCGCCCACTCCCTTCCCTTAGTTAAGGGCATCTCCTCCCCGAGCACTACACTAGCTACTCCGGGGGTCTTTCCTCCAATGGGAGGGGGTGGTCGTTTCAAGCACTTCGGATCTCCTTTATAGTGTCCAACGCCACCGCACTCATAGCAATGGACAACCCTTGGCTGCTGACTCTGGCCCGGATTAGGGTTTCTGGGTGGGTTAGCCCTAGGGGTGAATCCTGTTCCCTTCCCTTGGAAGTTATTTTGGGGGCCTTTGGAGAACTCCTTTTTCTTCCCCCCCCCTCTTTCTTCTGGGGGGCGCCCTGTCCGGCCTTTTGAGTATCCCCTCCAGTCCCCCTTGTGGACACCCGGGTACTAGCCCAAATGTCCGCCTCCTCAGCAAGCTTCCAGGGACTGGTCAGCTTGCTATCCACCAGGTGTTGCCGCAGTTCAGGGAAACATTTCTCGAGCAGGTGTTCCTTCAGTACTAGGTCAAACAACCCCTCGTAGTTCCTCACTTCACTGCCCTGAATCCAACCTTCCAGTGCCTTCTTTGCATAGTCCAGGAAGTCCACCCAATTCTGTGTGCCCAGTTTGTGACTACCCCTGAACTTCTGTCTGTACTTTTCGGGTGTTAGTCCAAACTTCCTTATGAGCGCCAGTTTCATGGTGGGGTAGTGGGTCTGCTCATCCTCTTCGAGGGCCAATAAAGCATCCCTACCAGCTGGAGGCATGTACTTGTACAATCCCCCTCCCCAGTACTTCTCTGGAACCCCATGGGCCCTCAACGAGACCTCATAGGCCGCTAGCCACTTGGCGATATCATCACCCACCCCATAGCTAGCTACTATGTCCTTTGGCAGGTAGGGTTTAGGTTCCCTGGTGATCTCTTGGGTTTGGCTGCCACCATTAGGAACAGGTTGTGCCCCGATTCTCAGGATCTGAAGATCTATTTCTTTCAGTCGTAATTCATGGGCCATCCTCTGCTCCTCCTTCTCCTTCTCCAGCCTTGCTAAGTCCCATGTGAGCTGTCTTTTCTCCCTCCGGTCTGTTAACTCCACTTCAGACAAGCCACCGCTAGAGGCACTGCTGCCCTTCCTGGAAATGGTTCTGGGCCCCGCTGACAGGTTCCCCACCTCAGGTTGGTACATCTCAGCCCCCTCGGTGTCAGGCTCTCCATCCCTGTCTTCCTCCTCAGCCTTGCTTTCCCGTCGTGCCTCCCCCCAAGCCCTTAAGCTGGTTTGGAGTGCACCCTTCTTTGCTCCTGGGGGACAATACACCCCCTCCCGCTGACAAAACTCCCTGAGTTGGGCCACAGTGTACGTTTCTAAATTCTCCAGTACAAACTCCATCTTGCCCACTCAGGTCAGAGGACAGTTATTTGCAGTAACAATGCAGGGGGGTACCTTTAATAATACCTCCTCCCACCACCAGAGTAAATTTGGAAAAAACAAAAACCCACAATTAGGAAGGCCGCTTTGAGAAAACTCCCGGTGTAGGCCTATGGACTACCCACAGTTATTGTTGAGTATACGTAGGCACAGCTCAATCCCACCACTGAACACCAATTTATGTTGGAAAACCACACTCCCACTCTGAAAGGGTGGTGGTGGTCTTCCGGACACACTGTGGTAGCTTGGCTCGAGTGGTCAGGAATCAGGCTCCGTGCTAAGCATACGACATACCCATACAATAACCATGCGTGCATCCGTTCCAAAAACGACTCTACACCGTAAAAATTATGAAAATATATCTCTTTATCTTCTTTTTCTCTTAGTTGCTGATTGGCTAAAATAAATAACAATCACAATATACAAACTTTTTAGAAAGTGCAGGTTAAATAAATACTGGCTTAATGATTCAATAAATAGGGGTGATCATAAATAAAGAAGGCATGAATATAAGTGCAATACATACAGGCGATTAAATATTCTGAGGCAATAAATACTGTAAACCAATAAATATTGTGCATCAATAAATACTGTGGACCAATAAATACAATGGAACAATAAATAGGTTAAATACAATAAATACAGTGCCCCTAATAAATAATTAAAAGCTGACAGTGACACTCATAGAATCAGATCACATTTGAATTCCTAAGGGCTGATTTGGCCCAGGCACAGCTTGTGGGGATGTGGAAGGCTTGGGGGTGTCTACTCCCTGGCTTGGACAAGGCTGAGGCCTAAACTGAGGTAGATCAAGGGGGGAATACCAGAGACCTGGCTCTCTCCCTCCACACAACTTCTCTAGATTAGTCCCAGCTCACCCCTGGCACAGTCAGGTTGGTTCTAGCACCTCCCTAGCCCCTTAGAGCAGTCTCTCAGGTCTCCACAGGGCCTTAGGCGCCCTCTACTCCACTTACTGCCCTTTTTCTGATGCTCCGACGCCGCTGGAGTCGTGTCGACGCCGTGAGGCGGTTCCGGTTCGATGTCGGCGGCCTCGGCACAATGTCAGTTCTTGACGACGCCGGTAGGCGGTTCCGGTTCGATGTCGGCGGCCTCGGCTCGATCTCGACCTCCGATTCGATGGCGTCGGGCAGTCTTTACTCGATGTCGACTTCGGGCGGCTCCGGTCCGATGGCGACCTCAACTTCGATGACGTCGGCCGGCCTTGACTCGATGTCGACTTCCGGCGGCTCCGGAGTGCGATCCTCACTCCCGACCTCCGGTGCTCCTCTCCTTAGGTTTCCGGCGACTCCGGAGTGCGACCTCCACTCCCGACCTCCGGCACGATTCTCACAGGTTCCGGCGACTCCGGAGTGCGATCCTCACTCCCGACCTCCGGCACACCTCACCTCGGTCTCCGACGACTCCGGAGGGCGGACTTCACTCCTCCGATGACGCCGCTCACTCGACCTCGGGTGACTTCCTCCTCGACCTCTGGTATTCCTCACGACCTCTGACGGCGCCCTCTCTCGACCTCCGGCGGCTCCGGGTACGACGTCTGCTTTTCCAGTCAGCGCCGCTTCTCCACCTCGGGCTCCAGGTCTCAGGCTACTCGACGTCGGACTCCAGGGAAACCAGTTTCCAGGTCAGGATCTTGTTGTTCTCTGTTTCTAAGGCCTGTTCCTGCTGTCCAGGTCCTTAGGATGGTTTTTCTGGCTTCTTCCCACACAGGGCTCCAGGCTGGGCTCAGTCAGTAGGGACTAGTATCAAGGGTGGGTTTATGGACCCCACTCCAGGCACAAGTTTCCACCCCTGCTGCCTTACTCCTTCCTCCTTCAAGTTTCTGCTGCTCACTCTTCACCAGTCAGGTGCCAACTGCCAGCTCCAACTGCCAACTCTCTGTCTTAGCTTCCCAACATTCTAAACCGCCTCCAACTGTCACAGGGTTCTGGAATGTTCTGGAAGGTGCTGGTAGGTTCCAGTGGATGCTGGTGATGTCACAGGTGGCCACCATTTTGTGCTCCAGGCCCTCAGACAGAAGTTTCAGGGGTAGCTAAAATGGCTCCCTGAATCTGCAGCAACACTAAAAAGTCTGGTGGTTCCCAAAAAGGAAAAATTCAAACAGGGTTTGAGGCAAAAGTGGGACAAAATAAATAATGATGAGGAGGGACCACCCAAAGGGCTGACAGGTCTAACACCCGTCATGTCCTCACATTGCAGAAATGATTGGCTGCCCCCCATGTAAATGTCACTGCCTTATCTGTGGTATTTAAGGCACACATCAATGTTAATTAGCATGTGTAAATCATGTGCAGAATGCTCCTGCCTAGCTAGCCCTTAACTTCAGGAAACTAGACAGGATTACAGAGGTCTTCCACTCTCAACAGCGTCTATCAGACCATAAGCCTACTGTGTTCTAGCTGCTTGTTCTGTCGTACAACTGTGTCAATGGAAACTTCCCTTCATCTCTGTGATAGAACATAGAAAAGCAGCTTTAAGGAGGAAAACAGCCTAAAGGATCTCAGCTAATTGTATAGGCTATGAAGCTTCAGTACCTGGGTACTGGGAAGAAACCGTCTTTATAGTGGAAATCACATGTGAGGGATTTAAACACCAGATGTGGACAACCTGTCCAGACATAGAAACGCTTCATCTCTTTATGGGGTTAGAGAGTAATTGGTGAAGCTAAAGATAAGTATAAATTCAAGGTTCATTCTAGGGTGACCGCCTTCCTCCAGGTCATTACAGACATGGTTTTCCTTCCTGGACTTCTTTGTAATACCCTGATGCATTCTCGGTGTTGTAGTCTTCTTTTGCTTTCAACTGAACTAATTAGACTATCACATCTGAAACCCATGATTTGTAGGTGAAAGTTCACAACAGGTGCTAGCAATGACTTGGAGTAAAGTCATCACCTTAATTTATTAATTTCTTTTCCAGTTTTTTGGCACTATCAACTACAACTTGATATTGTTGCCATCCAACTGACTGATATACTACTCTGCATATGAGGATTTTCATCTCAAAGCTGTGTATGACTGGAGGTTAAGCTCGCCTTCATATCTTTTCTAGCAGATAAACGACTTTGGGTTTACGGAGTTAAAGGCTCTAACCTAGATTATGGTACATTGAAATGTGAACTATGTAGAGAACTCATGAAAGGACTGGAAAAGGTGTGTAGCAATCATCTGTACAGCTGCCCCATGAGTGCGTTAAGGTGACTACAAACTAAGTACTGGGAACCGATATTCATATTACCCATGAATATCTTAAAATATTTTTTAAGAAAAGCACTAGAGAATTCACCCACGTAAGGGATATCCGGACCTGCACACTAAACGCTATGGATGGATATACTCTATGTATAACCAACTATTTATTTTATTTTGTTGAAGATCATGAGTGTCTTAGCCGTAACTAACAGGATTTGAGATTTTGCACATATTAGGTCCACCTTTAGAAACTGAGGGCCTGAGTTAAAGCCTGGCAGATGAGTATTGCATCACAAATGTGACAGATAACCCACCCTTCTTATTACAATTACATCAGGATATCTGTCAGGTTTGTGCCGGAGTACCCATCCACCAAACTCTAAACCAGGCCCTGACTTTTGACTTTACAGTTTTAACTTTACTCTTTTATAATTCTTATACAAGATAATATAACATAAAACTTTTGTCTAAACAACAAAACCTCTACTACTAGTGGGTACTTAACTGTGGAACAAAGTTCCCAGGAGGTCCAACAGTTTCAGAATGAATTGTTCATGTTTTAAAACAAAGAGATCCTTTCATTTTGAATCCCTAAACAAAGCGTGACATTCCACTGAGGACCCCAAAACACCTGGACACCTTTTTTGACTTAGGTGTTATATATAAGAGTTCAGATCTGATTTTTATGTTTTTACATCAAAGCAACTAAAAGCCAAATCATATACACCTTTTTTAACCCCTAGTGTTAAAAGAGTTGTTTCTAATTCATAGCTTTTACCAGAGTTAAATTTCGTATAAATCCACTCTAACTCATTCGCTCTCCGTAATAGGGAAAATGAAGGTTGCGGGGGAGAAATAATCTGATCTGGGCTAAATTCTGATTTGTAGAACCCACGGATCTGGCATTACCTTCTACCAATCCTTACAACTTAGCCTCTAAACCCCTTTATTTGGTGGTGTAAAGTTCAAACTCTTCATAGTAATCATTTGCAACTCTCTCTTTGTTAGGTCTTTGCCTCTGCCACCACTCACTTCTGTACCATGACCACCTTAGAAAACACATCCTGTGTCAGCCTGGAATATCCTGATAGCTTTGTGCCACCTTCCCTAGTGGGCATGATCATACATTTAGGATGCTTAATACTTCATTGTATGGCCGCCTGGAGTTGTCTAATTGCTAGAAACCAGGAAGTTGTGCACTGTAAAGAAAAGGATGTCAGAAAGCAAATTCTACTGTTCCACAGAAGGAAGATGTACAAATTCCTTCCGCCCCCGGTTATCATGCCTGGAACAGTATCAGCCATTAGGAATAATTTTTGCAAACAAATAGTGGCTGCCAATGCTGCAGCTCTTTAAAAACAAGCCAAATGGAGTGTTGGGAAGGAAAGTCCACCGCCTAGTTCTGGAGATCGATGAGGCCTGCCAAATGTTGCTCTACCGAAGTTTATTTCATATTTTCCCTAAATGAGTTTGGCCATCATCTGAGACCACTTAGGTCTCCCTCTTAACTGGATTGAGACAACTTGTGGGTCTGCCTAGTCAGAAAGCACTCCTACTGACGCCACAATATTCAAGCTTTACAATAATATTATGTGTGCCACACTTAGTCATGGCCTAAAGACTCGCGAGGTTGCACTGTTACACACATACCATGTGCCCCTCCCCTGCAATGCATAATTGGAAACCAATACGTTTATTCACCATTTATCTCAAACATAAGACCTCAAACTTAGGCTGTAGACTACTTTTATGAAAGTGACCACATCATCATTTACTGTAATAATCAAAGTTTAGTTTGCTATTGTGGCAAATCATTTCATACCCAGGGATGTCTTTAAGTAGCGTACTTACTCCAAATCGCCATTGCCTTAACACCAGCCCTCTAGGATAGCGCTACATCAGGTGATGCATTGATGTGTAACTGTAATACATTCATCCATACGTGAGAACTAAACATCAAAAAACAAAAATAAAATCCATAAACCATGCCAGCAACACAATAG
The DNA here is from genome assembly GCF_964204655.1 of Triturus cristatus. Lineage (NCBI taxonomy): Eukaryota > Metazoa > Chordata > Amphibia > Caudata > Salamandridae > Triturus > Triturus cristatus. The sequence continues at coordinate 325,373,860 of NC_140592.1, forward strand.
GCAAAGTAAAATTATGAATTTGCCAAAATAGAATTTCCCTGGTATTGCCGACTCGTTATTTCGTCCTCCCTCAACAAGTAAAAGGTGCTGATTTTAATAAGTCTCAGAAGAGCTGCACCAAAACCCACCAGAGCTGGTGAAGGGGTGTGGTGCATGTGTGTTGGGCAGCAGGTGGCGTGGGAATGAATAAGTGGCAGCAGCTCTGCATGGCAGAGGAGTGCCAGTAGGGCAGCCAGCACCTTTTGGGATCATGGAGGAAATGGAACACGGAGAGTGGTCTGTGAAAGGAAGGGCAGGGTATCTACAACCTGGGAGGGAGAGAGGTAAAGACTGAGGGCCTCGTTTATGAAAAGTGCTGCATCGCTGCGTGAAAACAGTGACGCCGCACTTTTCAGTATGCCCTCCTTGCGACACCGTGGATGCACTGTATTGACTGTACGGCGCTCCGTGTCACAAGGAGTTACAGATACGTCAGTATTTCTGACATGTCTGTAGGCGTAGTAATGACGCATTGCTGGAGTGTGTCCCAAAAGTGACGCATCTCCAGCAATGTGTCATTACACATGGGCGAGTCCCATGTTAAATGTGCCTGCGTCAGTCTTACGTCTGCTGTGAGGCAGGCGTAAGACTTTGACGCAGTGGCGTCCTAGAAGTGGTGCAGTAAATTCTGATAGATTTCACTGCGCCACTTCTTTGAGGCTTGCGGGGAGCGCCATCCTGCATACAATACACCTGACGCAGGTATAATGTAGCACAGGGCTTACAAAGTGACGCGTCTGCTTAGATGCATCACTTTGTAAATAGGATGCAACATGGCGCATTTTACGCCGCCAGTGCATCACGAAAAGTGACGCAACGGCAGCGCAAAGGGCTCATAAATAAGCCCCTGGCACCTGGTTGATGAAGGGATATATGCAAGAGCCATCCGTAGACTTGGGCACATTTTCAATAAAATGCGAATGCCCCCCCCCCCAGACCCTACGAAAACTAGCGACTGCACTTCTTCAGATTTTAAGTTAGCGTGAGGTCTCAGGTAGTGAATGTCAGTTCAATTTTGGGTTTCCAATAACTGTTTAACTGTACATTTGAAGTAGGTGTAATAATCCTTAGTACCTCACTACTGGGAAGATGATGTTTATATTAGTGACCAGAAAAGCAAACAATTACCCTAGCTCAACCTTCCGTAAGCTGGAGCTGGGCAGAGGTCTACAACCCATTGGCAACTGCGATACAGGCACAAACCAAGGTGCAAACTAGGAAACGATCAAAACTCCATTCGAATGGGAAGTCCACTCTTAGTAAAAATCCAAACACTGTCAAATGATGACCCCTTTCAGAGAAAGCAACCGCCGCAGACTAGACCTTTAACGGTGGGGGTAAAGGTACAACTGTTAACCAAAACTAACCGAACCTATTTGTACAACAAGATACTTTTGCACATACCCTGCCCCAGCTAGGAAGAACCATATCACTTCTGCTATGAGGAAGTTGTTCACGGATTTGATGATTTCACAAGACTTGTGGCTGATAAGCATACTGTTGTGCTACATTCCACTGAGGACCCCAAAACACCTGGACACCTTTTTTGACTTAGGTGTTATATATAAGAGTTCAGATCTGATTTTTATGTTTTTACATCAAAGCAACTAAAAGCCAAATCATATACACCTTTTTTAACCCCTAGTGTTAAAAGAGTTGTTTCTAATTCATAGCTTTTACCAGAGTTAAATTTCGTATAAATCCACTCTAACTCATTCGCTCTCCGTAATAGGGAAAATGAAGGTTGCGGGGGAGAAATAATCTGATCTGGGCTAAATTCTGATTTGTAGAACCCACGGATCTGGCATTACCTTCTACCAATCCTTACAACTTAGCCTCTAAACCCCTTTATTTGGTGGTGTAAAGTTCAAACTCTTCATAGTAATCATTTGCAACTCTCTCTTTGTTAGGTCTTTGCCTCTGCCACCACTCACTTCTGTACCATGACCACCTTAGAAAACACATCCTGTGTCAGCCTGGAATATCCTGATAGCTTTGTGCCACCTTCCCTAGTGGGCATGATCATACATTTAGGATGCTTAATACTTCATTGTATGGCCGCCTGGAGTTGTCTAATTGCTAGAAACCAGGAAGTTGTGCACTGTAAAGAAAAGGATGTCAGAAAGCAAATTCTACTGTTCCACAGAAGGAAGATGTACAAATTCCTTCCGCCCCCGGTTATCATGCCTGGAACAGTATCAGCCATTAGGAATAATTTTTGCAAACAAATAGTGGCTGCCAATGCTGCAGCTCTTTAAAAACAAGCCAAATGGAGTGTTGGGAAGGAAAGTCCACCGCCTAGTTCTGGAGATCGATGAGGCCTGCCAAATGTTGCTCTACCGAAGTTTATTTCATATTTTCCCTAAATGAGTTTGGCCATCATCTGAGACCACTTAGGTCTCCCTCTTAACTGGATTGAGACAACTTGTGGGTCTGCCTAGTCAGAAAGCACTCCTACTGACGCCACAATATTCAAGCTTTACAATAATATTATGTGTGCCACACTTAGTCATGGCCTAAAGACTCGCGAGGTTGCACTGTTACACACATACCATGTGCCCCTCCCCTGCAATGCATAATTGGAAACCAATACGTTTATTCACCATTTATCTCAAACATAAGACCTCAAACTTAGGCTGTAGACTACTTTTATGAAAGTGACCACATCATCATTTACTGTAATAATCAAAGTTTAGTTTGCTATTGTGGCAAATCATTTCATACCCAGGGATGTCTTTAAGTAGCGTACTTACTCCAAATCGCCATTGCCTTAACACCAGCCCTCTAGGATAGCGCTACATCAGGTGATGCATTGATGTGTAACTGTAATACATTCATCCATACGTGAGAACTAAACATCAAAAAACAAAAATAAAATCCATAAACCATGCCAGCAACACAATAGGCAAAGTAAAATTATGAATTTGCCAAAATAGAATTTCCCTGGTATTGCCGACTCGTTATTTCGTCCTCCCTCAACAAGTAAAAGGTGCTGATTTTAATAAGTCTCAGAAGAGCTGCACCAAAACCCACCAGAGCTGGTGAAGGGGTGTGGTGCATGTGTGTTGGGCAGCAGGTGGCGTGGGAATGAATAAGTGGCAGCAGCTCTGCATGGCAGAGGAGTGCCAGTAGGGCAGCCAGCACCTTTTGGGATCATGGAGGAAATGGAACACGGAGAGTGGTCTGTGAAAGGAAGGGCAGGGTATCTACAACCTGGGAGGGAGAGAGGTAAAGACTGAGGGCCTCGTTTATGAAAAGTGCTGCATCGCTGCGTGAAAACAGTGACGCCGCACTTTTCAGTATGCCCTCCTTGCGACACCGTGGATGCACTGTATTGACTGTACGGCGCTCCGTGTCACAAGGAGTTACAGATACGTCAGTATTTCTGACATGTCTGTAGGCGTAGTAATGACGCATTGCTGGAGTGTGTCCCAAAAGTGACGCATCTCCAGCAATGTGTCATTACACATGGGCGAGTCCCATGTTAAATGTGCCTGCGTCAGTCTTACGTCTGCTGTGAGGCAGGCGTAAGACTTTGACGCAGTGGCGTCCTAGAAGTGGTGCAGTAAATTCTGATAGATTTCACTGCGCCACTTCTTTGAGGCTTGCGGGGAGCGCCATCCTGCATACAATACACCTGACGCAGGTATAATGTAGCACAGGGCTTACAAAGTGACGCGTCTGCTTAGATGCATCACTTTGTAAATAGGATGCAACATGGCGCATTTTACGCCGCCAGTGCATCACGAAAAGTGACGCAACGGCAGCGCAAAGGGCTCATAAATAAGCCCCTGGCACCTGGTTGATGAAGGGATATATGCAAGAGCCATCCGTAGACTTGGGCACATTTTCAATAAAATGCGAATGCCCCCCCCCCCAGACCCTACGAAAACTAGCGACTGCACTTCTTCAGATTTTAAGTTAGCGTGAGGTCTCAGGTAGTGAATGTCAGTTCAATTTTGGGTTTCCAATAACTGTTTAACTGTACATTTGAAGTAGGTGTAATAATCCTTAGTACCTCACTACTGGGAAGATGATGTTTATATTAGTGACCAGAAAAGCAAACAATTACCCTAGCTCAACCTTCCGTAAGCTGGAGCTGGGCAGAGGTCTACAACCCATTGGCAACTGCGATACAGGCACAAACCAAGGTGCAAACTAGGAAACGATCAAAACTCCATTCGAATGGGAAGTCCACTCTTAGTAAAAATCCAAACACTGTCAAATGATGACCCCTTTCAGAGAAAGCAACCGCCGCAGACTAGACCTTTAACGGTGGGGGTAAAGGTACAACTGTTAACCAAAACTAACCGAACCTATTTGTACAACAAGATACTTTTGCACATACCCTGCCCCAGCTAGGAAGAACCATATCACTTCTGCTATGAGGAAGTTGTTCACGGATTTGATGATTTCACAAGACTTGTGGCTGATAAGCATACTGTTGTGCTAAATACCACAATGGAGGAACAGGCGTCACTTCATCGGCTCGTGACACCAGCGAAAATACCCTCTCTCTGTAAAACAATGGGCGCTTCTGTTACTTTGCAAACTTTTTTCAGTGCTTGTAAAGTCCCATTTCCTTTCAGTAAATCAGTGCAATTATAGAAATCTCGTGTCCCCGTTTGAATTTTTTTTTTTTTTAATTTATCCATACGGTTTCAAATGGGCATTTACATGCACCATTTGATCACTGAAAACACAGAGAAGGGTAGTCTGACTCTCAATCTAAGGCATCTCACTATGAAAGTAGCAATTACATTCTTCAATTAAATGCTTCAATTATGCCTACTGAGAATGAATACATTATTCCATACACTATATTTCATCCCGTTCTGTTTTGTTAAATCACACACGGATAACGTTCTATCTGTCTCTACAGGCTTAATCACTGGACAAAATTGTTTTATTAACAAATGAACATTTTGCTGAAATGTCCCAAAGGACCTCTTGAAAAAAATAGACTTGCAGGCTGCACCACAATGACACGGATATTGGTGGCAGTGAGTCATGCACTGTTAGTTTGGAATATTTTGAGATTGTATTTATATAGCATATACACTCCTGATAAGGCATGGTCGTGTTTTCTGTGAACAGGCAGCTCTTAGGGTGATCTCCTCCCTCCACTTCATTAAGGAGACTGTTTCCCGGCCTGGACCTTAGTGTGATAGCCTAATGCATTCTGGGTGTTGTAGTCTTCTGCTTCCATTCAATACATTAGAGTAACACACCTAATTTCGACGATTTGTAGGTTAAAAGCCCAGAAGAGTAATGGCCTGCAGTGAAGTGGGAACCCCAGTAGCTCCCTACTCTTTAGTTTCGGGATCATGAGTGAGAGCTGACTAGAATGCACACAAATCCTTTGATATCTATCCCAGTTCAAGTCAAAACTACCACTGCAGGCACATCTTTGCCTCATACAAATATGCTATATTTATGAGTGCATACAATATACCCTAATGGTGCAATATCATTATTATGCAACTCTGCCTTTAATAGCTCAGCCGCGTGTACACAGAATGTCGCATAGGCACGTGGTCCTCCGTGACCCGAGAATAAGTTATAAATCTGTGTGGCCAATTCACAAGGAAATTTAGTAAATCTGTACCCATAGTAGACAGGTGCAGATTTACTACCTTTTGGAGTTCGCATACATTCCCAGTAGTATGCTAAAAAAGCTGAGCCAGGCACAGGTTTTCAGAGAGAGAATGTGGTGCAGTGGTCAGAGCTGCCGACGCTGGAGCTGATGTTCTGGGTTCAAGTCTCGGTGTGGGCTTAACATCCTGTGATTCTGGACAAATCACTTAATCTCCCAGTGCCCATGGACAACGCCTGGATACCTTCACAGGTGATAAGCCGCACTATATAAATCTACAAATTTAAATAAATAATAGGTGTACTACTAGCAATGTCATGTGGCATGTTCTCAGGCTCCTATTTTCCCTATGAGTAACTCTGCGTACCACTGGGGAAATAAAGCCCTATGTGCTAATGTACATTTTTTTATTCTCATTTATTACCTCCACAGGTAAACATTTTTCCTGCTAGAGCAACCCTCTCTTGCATCCTGTTCAAGTATAGAGGCCATCTGTTCCAGTTCCCACCACGGAAGGGGAATTCCTCCAGCCTTTTTTCTGGAGTAAATCCTGACCATTTCTAGTGATGGAAGAGTCTGACCACAGTCAAGTGTTTGGGCATTTACAAATTTACAAGGCTAACGAAGCCTTGTCCCAACGCCTTCCTGTTACGTGGGTGGGATTTACTGCTATTTATTTCTCCTCAGTAGTGGCATCATTTATGCCTGCCAGGATTCCCCTTGTACATTTCTGGCAGGTATAAATATAGACATTTTCAATCATAAATGTAAGTTTACAATCGCAAATCCCTTTGTAAATTGCCACCAGTGTGCTTTTACTGCTTGCTAGCATAACAGAGAAGCACACTTATAGTCAGTCTGGTTATTGCATGCACCTGCACTGAGCATCAAGAGCTAAATTCAGGACTGTAGTACCCAACAATTGTCATCCAATGAAGGAGCTCGCCCCGTCACACCTTGTACGATCACTCTGAGCAGAGTAATGACATGCGGATGATGACACACACACACACACACACACACACACACACACACACACACACACACACACACACACACACGCAGCCCACACACACACACACACCCCCACCGGTTACCAAGCATGCGGTTTCCCATGATGACATAAGTGCTCTAATTGATTGCACCTTACAACATTCAAGATATGTCCTTACCCCCAGATGGAAGATGTAGCTAGAGTACCTAGAGAATTTCTTCATTGTCCAGAATGAGTATGACCTTTCGGTGGAGCAATTGCTACTGTTGCACTTTATGGACAAAAGATGCATGCTCATGCAAGTCTCTACTGAATACTAATGACTACGGCATACAACGCTAGGCTCAGGCAACTTCCCACTTGCCACCACTTGTCCTTTACCTAACACAGATAGAGAGATGCAGGACAAGATATTTCAATTATACTAACTCCTAAACAGCTTGAGGGGATTGATATGGTAAGAGTGAATGAGGAATTGACAGCCATGTACAAATCTGTCATTATTAACTGGGTTGAGGAGCTCCCTGCCTGGGTCTACCCAATCATTAATGTTGACACCGAGAAGCAACTGCATGCTGTCTGCATCTGCGTGGACATGAGGCTACCCAATGTGGTCATCAAGAGAGAGAGTGAGAGAGAGAGAGAGACTCCCCTCACGTACCTTGAATGACATAATTCCTAGACTAATGAGAACATGTTTTTTTTTCAAAGCTCACCAAGTGCTCTTTCTAACACCAATTAGAGCTCCACCAAACTCCACATACAACATGATATTCTTAACACATACTGGTGCTGAGCTAATAAACTTTAGGATACCTTTGGCAGCAGAAGTGTTTCACACTGTGACCAGGACATTCTTGATGGCCTCGACATTGTATTTAACGAGTGATAACATTTCTCATGCTCGAGCGGAGGACTATCATGTGCATCTGAATGCTGATTATCAGAGGGAGACTACATCACGTGCCACAAATCTATTTGGGATTACCTGAAGTCCTCTAATTATTTTCATAGACATATTCAGTGCACATGGTGTCACAGCAGCCTCTCGCATAAGTGTGTCTGAACTATACGTCTTCCTGGACACGGTGAACCTCTGTGGGTGTTTCACCAGAAACTAGGCTATGCTCACACAGCCTATGAAAACAGTGACAAAACCTGATATGACAAGGGAGTGGACCATTAGTCATACAGCACATTTCCAGAGGAAGAATGCCCTTGGACAGTAGACAAACACATGAGCTACTTCAAGCAAGCAAAAGGCAACCACGTCCAATCGAGCTCAGAACCACAGAAGATATGGTGCTCGGAGGCACTAGGATTGTTCTGCCAGAGTACCTTTGGAAATGTGTGGTTTTGCAAGCACATGAATAACATGAGGGTGTAGCCAAAATTTTGGCATGCACGAGAGAGAAAGTATGGCACCCAGGAGCTGACTCCACGGTTAAAATGATCAGTGTGGGGGTGTGCTTTGCACCAGCCTTCTGATATTTCATGCAGGCATAATCCTAGTTCTGTGTCAACCATTTGGTCTTATGGAGTGTGCAAGCTGTAGCTTCTGCTCTCACCTGTGTACGGTGGTGGACAAATTCTATCTGGAGGTGGCAGTAGTTAAGGGTATGCAGTTTTTGTTTTTTAAATCTGTGCTAAGCGGATGTGAATCCAGGAACAATTTCTAAAATTTGCCAAATTATCATCTGCTGCCACGGCTTAAAAAAAAGTAAGATGCAGTGGAATGCATGGGGCTGTCAGTTCTTTCCACAAATTACATATTGTGAAAGTACTATGTGTGTGCTGCAAGGCAAATCAAGATTGCTTTCAAGAGCATTCCCGGAAGCAGGAACATTTAATTGCCTTAACGGTAATTGTAGTAAGGTAATTGCATTGGGTAGCTCTTGAAAGTGCTCATAAAAGTAGCCTCACCCGCAGGGAAGTCTCTGTACAGCGTCACTTGCCTTCAGAGGTAGGTGTCACTCACAGGCTTCCCTGAGGGAAAGTTACTTTTATGGGTACTGTCTAGGATCAGGTAATGTGCTTGTTTTAATACAAATAACATTAAGGTAATTATATTGTGCAGGTCTTGATAGTGCTCCTGAAAACAACTGCGATGGGCTTTGGTTAACTTTTTTTTCCCGCCTTTGGAACAACAGTGATCTTGCTCTACATGTGACAAAAAGCCATCACAAATTTTGATTTGTTTGGTTTTTCACCAGAAGGTTTCACCTCCCACTAGTAGTAGTATCATCCATGGATGTAGAAACAATTGTGCCAGAGCGGGAGAATATGTTTCCCTCCATGGTGCTGTTACAGTCAGACAATGTCCCATATTTTCATAAAGCTGAAGCCAATTATGTCTGTCACCGTTTAGACTGCTGGGCAGAAGGCTCACCCTCAGCTGGACTCTGGCATATGGCAAAGTAGAACACTTTTGGAGCATTCCGGACAAAGTCCTGAGAATTTCCCTGGAACACATGGAAACATCTCTCTACCAGTTCCTGAAAGGTTATTGAACCTTCTACCCTCATCTAGTGGATGTTCACTTTCCATGATGTTTGGAAAGGGCGTGAGGAATACCATACTCTTCGCTTCTGGGCGGGAACTTGACACCATTGACTATGAATGGATAATGAAACCAGTGTGAGAAGAGGTATCAGCCCAATAAAAGTTAATTTGGGAGGGTCAGTCATGGTCAAGAAAGGATAACCAAAGAAAAGCTGTGTCTGCCCTTTGACTCGGACTTTCTTCCAGGGACAGACATATATTGGATTGCGGTCACCATCAGGCTGGGAGCGCAATCAGTGATACACAACACATCATGGTTAAAGATGCATCCAAGCCACCCCTACTCCTGTGAGGTAGCAGTGAGAAGACAAAAGGCATGTAGAGTCCTGAGAGGCTAGGTATTCCAGTGATAGTGTTACAACCATCAACAAATGGTCATCTGCTTCAGGAAGTGGATTGTGTGGAAGCAGGCCAGACAAAACTCCTTCTCTGAAGTCAGATAGTGTATCAAACACTCTTTGGACCAGCAAGTATGGATCTCAACATTCCCTGAGGTTCAGCGGGGAAGAACCACTGCGCTGCCAGACCATGTGTATTAAATCACTAGAGGAGGAGAGGCAAGTCCTGCCTGTTAACTGTTGAGACAGTTTAGTTCTCTAACAGAATATTATGTTAAATTTAGCTTCTTAACATGTAAAAATGCAATTCAACTAATTTTCGAGTATGTAACACCATCCTTCAATAACTGTACAACCAGGTCAAATATGCATGTGGTCCTGTGTGTCCCAAGAGAGAAAAAGTAATGATCTTGCTGTCGTTACTGCTCACAGCCACAACTGGGAAATGCACACAGCCAGTGAGTCAGAATAAAGCACTTGCCTGCACTGAGTCTCTAAAAAATTAGCCCCACCTATGTCTTACCAAAGCAAATCAGCCAGATAGGAACACCCTAACTAATTCTTGAGATACAGTCATCATGCCAGCCTCCATTCCATCAAAGCACTGAGAAAAAAAAAGAAAGAAAAAAAATAAAAGGAAAAAAAAATGTATCTTGCCTGCTGGCGGCCGCTTCTCCTCTGTCCTCTTCTTCCGTTGATGCAGGAACAGGAACCATCCAGGCTTCCAGACTCCCCTAGCCAATCACAACACTGCTGATAGCAGCGTCGTGATTGGTCTGAGTGCCGTGGTTCGGCTCTCAGATATGGACTGGGAGCCTGGGCATCTTCTCCACCCAGGCTGTGCCTGGTGGAGAACATGGCAAGTATGCATGATAGTTTGGCCGGCCCAAGATGGCCGGACTGTTGCACTTAGGAGAGTGCCCACCACTCCTCCCCTTGCTCTGTGGGCAGTCTAGCCTGCCCTACCCAGCCCCTACAGAGGAATACTGAAAAATAAAATGATAATAACATGCTGTTATTATTATTTTATTTTTCCTGTGGGGCGACGCTCCCCTGCTTTAGCGGAGGAGTCGCCCCTGCGAGTCATTACCAACACATTCCTGCAGATGTAAGTGCAACGCTTCAACAAACCCTATCTGGATGGCATTCTTTCTCAGTCCATACCATAAAGCCGTGGAACCTTGTATCCATTAAGATAAAGAAACGAGAAAACCACCTTGCTTTTGGGAATACTGTAAAAACATGGCTCTTTTAATTTTCATCCCCTAAGTGCAACTATGCAACTCGAAGAAAACACCCATCAACCATGAAACTAATGGACCACAAACCACATTGCAAAACAGGACAACACTTCCTACAGTCAAGAATTCACATGCTTTTCAGGTAAAATATAGCTGCATGAATTGCCCGAAGCACAATCTATCTCTTTCGCATACACTCTAAATATAAACAGGCATATAAGCAACGCCACATTCACCGCAAACTGGTCACACCACGTATCAGGATGTCACTCACTTCACCCAACCCCTGTCTCATAGATGATACTGCAATCACAGACCTCTACAACAAAACATGCAGGTTTACCCACAATCGCTAAGGCCAGTTAGAGTTCCATGATGTCACTCTAGTGGAAGTTGCACACTATGCAAGGGTTTATTTAACATAACATATTCTGTGCACACAAACATAACAGATACAATTGATTGCATTTGTAGCTGTAGACGTTAAAGATGAAACGTTGTCTTCTGTGGGTGGAGTCTCTTGAATTTTTTTTGTAGGATATATACCTGCAATATTGAGCATGGGAATGATCAAGGCAGGACCACAACCTTTTTAATGTTAGTAAAATATGTGAGGAACAAAATCGATGAACTTAGTCAAGCATGTCTTATTGTGAACAGCCTATATATCTCAGTGTATGAGAAAAGTAGACACTAGGCTAGACAAGGATGAATAGCTAAAACCTAATATTCACTTTTCATTGGGTAGAAGTGCAACCCTGCCAAGTCTCACTCATCTAGTGTTAGATGTACGCCTTTTGGTCAATCCTTGTGTCCCTGCAGGGTGTCAAATATGTGGGGCAAATCAGCTCTGCTAAATATGTCAATTTTCCTTTGCCACCCTCTACCTGTCTGCATTAGGCCTGGAGACTTTGATTTCCAAGGTCTTAATAATGAATGTATACCTATCCTGGCCATGAGAAACCAGGGATCAGTCCTAGCTGGACTTTGCTGCCACTCACCAAAATCTCACATGTGTGCATGCTGCTGCCGAGCATCAGTACCGCCTCTGTGCAGTCAAATGAATGGAAATCCCTCTCCTGTCAAATGCAATCGCTGAGATCTGATCACAAACGATCACAGTGGAGCTCACTGACTTACTTGAATCCAATCGCTTTCTCATGGGGTCCTCTGTTAGGCAGGCAAGGCGGGTGTAGGAGGCACTGACCTTATGGGGGGAAGCAGAAACAGTCTTGAGATGCAGGTACTGATGCAACTCAAGCTCCCTATGGTCAGATTACCAGAGTCTATTTAAACAAACGTAAGCATTGGAAAATTGTGGAGTCGTGAAAGTAAAATAATAGAAAAGGAAAAGAATCTGGGTAACATTGGGAAAGTTTGCAAGTGTGCCATCTGATTCTGAGAGACTACTGCTGGGAGAATTTATACAGCGCAGACCCTAAAGCACTGAGATGGCATTGGGCAAAGAAGCTGACACTACTGGGACCAGCATACCTGAAGCGCCGCCTCACATTCCACAAACCCACCAGACAACTTCGATCCTCCCAACCCGCCCTCACCTCCACCCCTAGGATCCACAAGACCAGAACTGGAAGATCGTTCTCCTACCTCGACATGGAACTCCCAGCCCCTGCACCTCACGCAATCAGCATCACTGACCCAATTCAAGAAGGACCTGGCTCTTCGATGGATCCTCCACCAGTCCGACCAGCAGTCTGCCCCACCCCAGCGCCTTGAGACCCATACAGTTGATAGTCGCACTTTACAAGCCCTGATTGATTGACTGAGGGCCTCCACTATAGAGAAGGCGCTACTCAAGGAAGATGACACTATTTGGCATTCCAAAGACCTGAGGGGCATTTTAGTGAAAGGTCAGAGTACTGGGATCGTTTTGCGCTGTTACTAGACAGCTGGAAGATGCTGACACCAATGAAGACCACTAGCAGAGAGAAAAACGAGCTGGCACTAGCCGGAGATCTAAAAAATCAGGGACATCATTGATGGATGCCGCACAATGGGAACACGCTGTTGGAGGAATGCTGCCTTGCTGTGGTCGTATAGCCCTTAGAAAGAACACAATGGTGTTTACAAGACACAACTGGGGAAAGCCAAACATCTCAAGCATGAGGGAACACTAACCCACTGAGGAGGCATTATTGGGAGAATGTAAACCTTCTGTGGTCCTACAGTACTAAGACATTAGAAGAGGGGGAATGTCACACTGTGGAGATCTTCTAGCAAACACAGGGCATTATTGGTTAAAGCTCACACTGCTAAGGTTTCTAGCACAGAGAAGGCACTGCTGGGGGCACAAGAAGCACATGCTGCTAAAGGTATATGCACTGAGAAGGAACTGCTGGGGGAGCTGACACTACTTTGCATCCTATGGACCCAGAGAATGCCCGATCTATGAAACTCACACTGTTGGGGGTTCTTTCTCACTAAGTAAAGCTTTCTTTCACACTCTAAGATGCTCTGAATTGTGCAGAACGAATATACGACGTTACTTCGCATGCGTTTAGTACGCATGCCATTACTACGCGGTCGTTAGTACGACCGCGTTTTAGTTCGCATTCCTTTCCTACGCAATTCGGAACAACGAATTGCAGTAGGGGGTGCTGGATGTTGGAATAGTATAATTTACTATTCCAACTCCAGTCTATGCAGACACTAGGGAAGGTGTTGGATTTTAAATCCAACACCTCCCCCCCCCTAACGCAAGTCGCTGTTCCGACTTGCGTAGTAAAGGTTTTCTAAGTAACAACGCGTGCGTACTAACGTCCGCGTAGTAATGGCATGCGAAGTAACGCATGCTAAGTAAACGCCGTTTACCGTGCAGAACTATGTTACCACACCTGTTCATGATGGTGGTACTGTACCGCACTTGTGCTGCCTCCTCTCCTCACTCCTTGGAGTTGAGGCCGTTCTGGGCTATCTTTCACGTCCTAGTTGGCCGGGTGGACTACAAATGTCTCTCCCTTGCACAGGATACTCTGGAGAGTGATGGAGCTGTGACTCACCTGAAATTCATCCTATGGTTGCTGGACCGGCTCACATTGGAGCTTCACATGAGAAGGAACATATTGTTTTGTACAGAGCAAACTAAACTGCTTCTAGGCACTTTTAACTTTCTTAGCAGATCAGGGAACAAATGTACAAGTTTGAAGTTATTTACCGCAGGTGAAGTAATTTCATCAAACTGGGAAGCCAGGATTAATGTTTAGGTCTGCTAGACAAGATATCTTTAAGAGAACAGTGCTAGTCCATCCGCGAGCACCAAATTTGAGGGTGTAGCTTCATCAAGGAGGTCTCTCTTAACGTAGGTTTAGAAATGTGTAATAGATTGTCATTTAAAGTTGCTGCTTCATTGTGTATAGATTCCAAATTTTCGCCCACCCCAAACTGAGAGTGGGAGGATCAGGAGCTTCCCATCTCATTGTAATGGACAGTCTGGCGGACAGCAATAAATGTGAAATAAGCTTACCAGTGGGCAACTCAGTGGCTATATCCCCTTTTCGTCTGCGTCTCCCAGCCATCAGAGTCAGAGAATTCATTGATGTTTGTACAATCATAATGAATTTGATGTGTTACAACACCTTCCTCTTTCAAATATATTTTGATGTGATTGCATGTCCACCGCATGTGGCAGTAGGATCCCCTTTCTGTTCCACCCTCTCCAACAAGACTCTGAGCCCCCATACACCGCTTTGAGATGGACAGGGTTCGGGTACCACTGTAGCATGATTTTATAGGTGCTCTGCTTGTACTACGTGCAGATCGATGACAAAGATTCCCTTTGCCAAATTAAGATCTAGCAAAGTTCTGTTATTTCTTCTCCTAATTCTTCTGGCCATTTCTAAATGTGTGAGAGGGACTCGAAGGGTTGGTTTTTATGTTTAAAATTGTTACCAAGTGCTTCCTTAATAGAGCAAGACAGATAAAACACTGAGGCCATGATTATGTGTTAGGGGTAGTGGTAATTACCACATGGAAGGGTAAATAGAGCATAGCTTTCATGAATCGTCTGATCATGAGTGCTAAATACTGCATGTCGGTACTTCATGTGTGATATCTATCACATGCAAAAAATAACTTATGTGGCAACTAACACCAAATCACAAGTATGGGAAGTCATTAAAAAACCAGTGGGAAATACCACCTCAAAATATCACCAGTCAAAAGCAGGTGAATAAAATACCTGGAAGTGTAGGGAATGGAAGAAAAGCTGTAAAAGAATAGAAAATAACAAGACCAACACAATAAAGCACAATACAACCACAGTATATGATCTGTTTGAGCTGAAAGAAATAAAATCTCACACATACCTGGACACAGGCCAGACCTAATTTAACAGCAATAGACAGGTGAAGCTCACACAGGTTGATTGCAGCAGCTCACACTTAAATTTTGCATTACACCACCATGGCTAAAGAACTGCTAGGCACTATATCATGCTATGCAGGATCCATGTTCTGCTACAATAAACCATTCAACACAAGGATGGAGACCAAGCCACAAATCAATAACATCAAATCATGTATCAACGCAGGATAAGAGCTAAGATTGACAGGCTAAGGCGGGAACCCATAAACATTAGTCAGCCTCAGACCCAGAGTATACACAGTCAACCCCACAAAACGTATTGTCATCACTACGGATACTGTGCAACCCAACATAGAAATCCACTGCCATCCCTCCTTCTTGAAAATGTTAGCAGTGCTAGAATTCTATGCAACAGGCACCCCACAGCAGGCAGTAGGATTAGTATGTGGCATTTCTCAGTCAACCTTTAGCAAAATACTCTGCTAAGTGATGGATGCCTTGCAGAGATTGAGTGAGCAGCATATAGAGCTCCCCTTAGAAACCCACATAGCTACTGCCAGCAAAGCAAACATCTATGCTACAACAGAGTTTCTTGACATCACAGGGCCACTTCACTGCACTTGTGTGCACCTGGCTGCCTCAGGTAGACAGGAACAAGTCTGCTGAAACCGTAAAATGAAGCACAATGTTTATGTGCAAATGCTGGGTGATGTGGGTCTGTGTATACTGAACTGCTGTGTTAGGTGTCCTGAAAGAAACCACAATGCTATGATCCTGTCAATTAGTTACGTTAGTCATATTGTGGTGACACATCACATTTAAGCTACTGGGCAGACAAATCAACCCTTTATCATCAAGATTAGCATGCATTATCAGAGGTCCCATTGGATAGCTGGTAGCCCCTGTATCATCTCATAGATGGATCAATGTGAATATCAATAACAAATTACGTCAGTAATTCTTCACAATCATGATGATTCTTAAGCAAAGCCAACTTTTTAATAACCATGTGTACTTCCATTACAACTCTTGTGTCTCATATCTTGGACTCCTCTGACCTTGAGACCTTCTTTCATGACTTCTACTCCAGACATGTTGACTTCTACTCTCTGACCTCGAGACCTTCTTTTTTGACCTTTACTCCAGACATGTTGACCATCAACATGTCTGGATTAGAAGTAATGTTCTTCCCACAGCTTGAGGTAGAGCTGAGGTGGAGAATTATCACCAGTTGTTATGCTTTAGTGATTGTGCTTAACAACTCACTTAAGTACATAGAATTTCTTTTTTTTTTTTTTTTTTGAAACCGTTTATTGCAGTTTGAAAAAGTTACAGGTATGGGCCTACAACCACTCGGCCGGCCGCTAGAGTGACAAAAGCATATTACATACATACAGCAAGAGTCTCTTGGCGGTGCAGATTAGCAAAGCAGGAGAAATCAATGTTGCAGGCCGCATAGCTCCATGCCCACAATACGGTTCCCTTTTATCAAAACAAAACAACACACAGAACCACACCCGCAAGGCAACCCGCGATCCAAAGTGACAGCACGTGCTCCCTAAGTGGGGGATCCCAACCAGCAGCAGAACTCTGAAGAGGGGAATGGGAGTAGATCAGGGACTGGGGAACCGCGTGCCCACGGCTGAGGGAGGGGGGCCATCTAGGGAGACGGAGCTGGCGAGGCAGCCGGTAGCAGTGGCGGCTCACAAATACCCCCGCGGTAGGCGTTCCAGGGGCCCCAGATTTTTACCCATGCCCCAGGCTTACCCCTCGCCACATACACCACCTTTTCACGAAACATACACCAATCCATATGTTCTTTCCAGGCCAACACCGCCGGGGGCCTCTGGGATCCCCACAATTGGGCAATGTCACGCTTAGCTATCATGTATCCCAGAGTCACCCACCGCGTCTGCGGGACCGAATAGTCATTTGGTTCCCACACATTCAGCAAGCATCTCCTCGCTTCAGGCAACAGCGCGACACGCGTAACCACACGCAGGACCTCATGCACACCACGCCAGAATCGCTCCACCTTAGGGCACTCCCACAGTATATGCATGAAAGTTGCCAGGGCACCACAGCCACGCTTACACAATCCGTCACCAGCAAAGCCCATACGTAGAAGCCTTGGCCCCGTCACGTAAACCCGGTGAAGGATCTTAAGCTGGACGAAACGAAGGCGAGCCGGGATGGCCACCTCTTTCGGAGAGGCCACCGCGGAAATCCAATCCTCGTCGTCCAGCTCCAGCCCGTCGGCAACCCAGGCCTCGCGGAGACTAGTCAGCAGGCACGATCTGTCGTTGATCAGTTTTTTATATATGAGGGAGATTGTGCTGTCTGGGACATGGCCATCCAGCACTCTGTCCTCCAGGGGGGAAGACTCCGGGATGGACGCGACATCCGGGAAGACGGAGCCCAGCGCATGGCGGACTTGTAGGTACCGAAAGTACTCACTGCCCTGCAGCTGAAACTCCGCCTGCAGCGTCGCAAAAGTCTTGAATCCCCCCCTCGTCCAGAGATCTCCCACAGTGCTGATTCCGATCGTGTCCCACTTCTCAAAGCCCTTCGATTTCCACAGGGAGCCCAACCTCTCAGACGCATATAGCGGTGACGCCCGGGTCAAACGGTCCTTCCACCCCATAGCTGCATTAGCCGCGTGCCAGACACGCACCATGACACGCGTCGGTCCCGTCAGACGGGAGTCGGGCGCGCCAGAGTAGAGCGCTCGATTATAGTCGCCACCGGGCAGGAGCATCTTGTCCATCTCAAATGCCGGGTTCAAGGCGGGCCCGTAAAGGCCATGATTAATTGCAGCTAGTTGGGAGGCCCAGTAATACCGTTTAATGTCCGGGAGGGCGACCCCCCCATCGTACCACGGGAGCGTCAATTTAGCCAGAGCAATGCGCGGCCTCCCGTCCCAGAACAGGCGCCGCTGGAGGCCCTCCACCTCACGGAAGTAGCGTGCCGGAACCAAGTCCATAGTATTCTGGAGGGCGTAGAGGAAGCGCGGCAAGGACATCATTTTAAACAAGGCCGCTCGGCCGAGCGGCGAAAGCGGCAGACGCCGCCAGCGCACCACGTCCTCCTTCAAGCGCTGGAGGGGGGGTAGCAAATTCCGCTCATAGCGGGCCTCCGGGTCAAGAGTGATATATATACCCAGGTACCGAAACCCCTGGGAGGCAATCTGGATCGGACAGTCCCGTGGTAGGACCGGAGCCTCCCCGGAAAGCACATAAACGCAGGATTTCGCCCAGTTGATGACAAGGCCTGAGTTGCGACCGAATGAGCGCAAAACATCAACCAGGACGATCAGTGATTTCCGCGGGGAGGCAAGATACAGAAGGATATCGTCAGCATAAAGGGACACGCGGTCCTCATGCTCGGGGGTCCAGCGGAGACCACGGATGGAAGGGTGCCACCGCAGCCACTCCGCCAGGGGCTCCAGGGCCAGTGCAAACAGGAGAGGTGACAGGGGGCAACCCTGTCGCGTGCCCCGCCCCAGCGCGAATGGGGCCGAGACTCGCCCATTCACCACCACCTGCGCCAATGGGCCCGAGTACAACAATTTGACCCAGCTAATAAAACTCGGTCCAAATCCAAATTTCGCCAGCATCGCCCAGATGTATGGCCATTCGAGCGTGTCAAACGCCATGGTGGCGTCCAAGGACGCCAAGATGGCCGGCTCCCGCACAAATGGGACCCGCGCGAGCACCCCGTGCAGGCGCCGCAGATTGAGCGCCGTGTTGCGGTGTGGTATAAAGCCAGACTGGTCTTGGTGGACCAAATCGCCCACCACACCAACCAATCGGTTGGCCAACACCTTGGCGAGGATTTTGGGCTCCGCGTTCAAGAGCGAGATCGGCCTATAGGATGTGACCCGCTCACGGGGCTTCCCCTCCTTGTGGATCACCACGATTGTGGCCAGACGCTGGTCCGGCGGGAGGGAACCCTGCGAGTGGGCTGCCAGGAACATCGCGCGCAGGTGGGGCGCCAGTACATCCGGGCGTAGCTTGTATAGCTCGATGGGAATACCATTGGGGCCCATGGCCTTGCCGGATGCAACCGAGCGAATAGCCAAGGCAATTTCGTCCGAGGTGGGAGGAGCGTCCAGCGAATCCCTGTCCTCCACCGTAAGGGAGGGCAGTGCGATGTCCCGAAGCAGGGCATGGGAATCTTCCTCCGAGCAGGGGGAAACCGGGGAGTAGACCTCGCGGAAATAATCCGCAAAGCAGGAGACAATGGCTTCCGGCTCGGTGACACACGCACCATCCACACTCTCAATCAAAGGAACCACGCGACTCGCTCTCTCCCTCTTATCCAACCACGCAATCAATTTGCCAGCCTTATCACCCACATCATACAATCGCCCCTGCTGCTCTCTACTGAGGCCCCTGGCCGCCTCCGTGACGAGGGCCCGATAGGCCGCCTGCTTTAGGTGTAGAACATGCAGCTTGGCAGCCGTTACCCCGCTTCCCAGGTCACCCTCCAGTTCCGCAATCTCGGCCTCTACCCGGGTCACCTCCTCCCGCTCGCGCCGCCGGGCATGGGAGATAAAGGAGAGGGCCTCCCCTCTAAGAACTACCTTAAAAGCCTCCCACAGGGAGATGGCCGAAGGGACCGACCCCACATTCTCGTCGAAATATCGCTGTAAGGATTTGATCAAATCGGCACGAATGGTGGGGTCGCGCAAATACCATGCATTGATTGGAGCCACCCTGCCATCCCCCCTCGGGAAGACATCGAAATGTAACAGCAATGGGGAGTGGTCTGAGATACCCCGCGCCAGATGGCACACCTCCCCCACCCTCCCTGCGTGGGCCGCCGGGACATGGATGTAGTCAAGCCGCGAGAGGCTACCATGGGCACCCGAGTGGAAGGTGTATTGCCGCTGTGCGGGATGCTTTAGTCGCCAGCAATCCACCAGGCCCAGCGTGTCTAAAAGGCCGGACAGCCACGCCTGTGCCCGGGGAAGGTCCCTAGGGGGATGGCGATCCATAGACCCAGAAACTACCGCATTAAAGTCCCCTCCAACCACCAGCAGGCCACTCGGAAGGTCCAGAAGGAGGTGCCCCAGGTCCGCAAATGTGGTGGCTTGTAACCCAGGCGGGACGTACACTGAAATAAAAATAAACACTCTACCCTCCATTCTTCCCACCAGGACAGTGTAGCGTCCCCTCTCATCATGGCGCACCTCATCAATCTCCAACAGGAGCGAGTTCTTGATCATAATACCCACCCCCCGAGAGCCCGAGGTGAAGCCAGAATGGGCCGCCAAACGATAGCCCCGCCGATTCATTGCATGAAAGGAGTTACCTATAAGGTGTGTCTCCTGCAGGAAGACAACATCTGGTGAAATACGTTTCAAGTACTGCAGGACCACACCACGCTTAATCCTATCCCCCAGGCCGTTAACATTCCATGACAACACAGTAAAATCCCTACCCCCCATCATACGTCGAAACAATCGGTCGTCCCCCACAGAGCATCTTAAAAGCAACAATACAGTAGCGGGTTTGCCTTGCGGTGCAAACAAACAACACACCCCCCCCACCCCCCTTTCCCAACAGAACTCCCCCCTCCCTGCACCCCTGCATGAGCCCAGATAGCCCCCCCAAAGTGCAGTGTGCCTGTCGCCCCATAGCTAAAAACTAACTAGTCCCCCAGAGGAGGAGGGAAGCCCCCAACAGACCCCGCACGACCTCCATAGGAGGGGAACATATGCAATCAATAAATGGTGAAGGAACATCGTCCAGAGCAAGGCCTATTTATTCACCCCTCAATTCTGATCCGGCGGGCCCTCCTCGCCAGCCGCGCCCCCCCCCGCCCCCCCGGCCCCGATCTCCAGGCAGAGTGTCCAACCAGTCCCCAGCCGCCTCGGGCCGGTCAAAGAAGTGCGTGCGAACATCCACCTCCACCCTCAGCTTGGCTGGAAAAAGCATTGAGTACTTAAGGTTCAGGTCCCGTAGGCGACGTTTAACACCAAGAAAACTCTGTCTCTGCTTCTGAACCGCCGGAGTAAAGTCTGGGTAGAAATGCACATCCATGTTATCAAGCTTGACCGGTCCCTGTTGCCTGGAGGTCTGGAGGATAGCGTCTCTGTCCCGAAAGTTAAAAATCCGGGCAATGAGAGGCCGCGGCGGGGCACCGGTCTTAGGTCTGCCCCCAGGGACCCGGTGAGCACGCTCCACCGCAAAAAGCTTACTCAGCCCCCGGGGCTGGAGATGGGTAAGGATCAATTCTTCCACAAAAAGATCTGCCGCCTCCGCCTCTCGTCCCTCCGGCACCCCCACAATACGAACATTATTCCTCCGGGCCCGACCCTCGGAATCCTCCAGTCGCCGGTCCATCAGGGCGCTCGCCTGGCCAAGCCGGCGCACCTCCTTTTGGAGGGCCACCACGTCCGTCGTGAGGCTCGTTGCGGTGTGGGCCAGGGAATCGACCCGGTCGTTCGTTTTGGACAAGTCAGCCCTCACAAGGCTCACATCCACCAGGACCGAGTCTATTTTTTGCGCTAGGGTGTCGAAGCGCTGGTCCACCGAGGCCTTCATCTCTGCGATGGCGCCCATGACGTCCCGGAGGGTCAGATCCACCGGCTGAGCAGATGCCTCCGTCGGGCCCGCCGGGGATGTGCGCGATGTCTCCGGAGAACCCTTCTGGAGAGTGTAGCGGTCCATACTGTTAGATTGGTGCGCCGGGCCACGGCGGGTCGTCTTCACCTTCGCCCGGTCGCCATCTTGTTTGGTGGACATGCTTGCTCTCCCACCGTCGTGCCAATCTCCTCGAACGGGCCGCTATACCAATTCACGGGTTCCGGGGGGGGGAGGGCGACCACCGAACCGCAGGACAACCCACAGCCGGCGGGTCAGCCGGGCACCTGGACAAGACCACACCAACCCCACCTCGCTTGAGGGCAAGGAGGGCGCAAAGGCGAAAGTGAAAGTGCGGGGTACGCGAGTCGCCCAGCCTTGCCCGCCGCTGTTGTTCACTTTGTCCCCGGATCGCCCCACTACTCCAATCCGGGGGGCCGGCGCGGAGAAGGCCGCAACCTTCAATCGGTGCTCCCACCGGTGTCCGGGGTCCGATTCGAGCCCGAAAAACGGATGGCGCCTCAGCTCGGGTTCCCCGACACAGTCCCCTCAACAAGGACAGGATGTCGCCAGGATTAATTCAGGAGGTCGCGGAGGTCCTCGGGAGCCTCGCACCTACGCGGCCATCTTGGTTGCGCGCTAGGCTCCTCCTCAAGTACATAGAATTTCAAGGTTTAGAATCTATTTTAAATGTTCTCAACAACATGTGGACATGTTGATTCAGTATTGATTTTGTTTCGTATCTGCTTTCACAGGTATGATTTTGTTTGTTTTGGTGTTATCTTTGGCATGTAATGGTACCTTAGATGGGCAGGATGTCTTACCACCTCCTGGGCCAGGAACTCCAGCTCAGGATTCGTAATATGTACTTTCATTTCCTGCCTGGGATCATGAACGAAGAGTCTGGCCGGTAGGTTTCTGTTTGTGATGACTGAGTGACATCGGAGTATGGCAGTGGATTCGGTTTGTCTTGTTTGAAGGTGCTTTGTCCACATAAAAATTAATGTCTTTTGTGGTGGATTCTTTGATCAGCATTTTACAGGACTGTCTTGCAACCATAGGGCCTCTGATTTTGCCCCTATAAAAGCACTGCTAGATGGCCATTGTCCCGAATTCCTGCATTTTGGTTCCCCGCTTCTTTTAACCCTCCTACAGGACAAGCAGCTCTCACTTAAAAAAATATTATATGCTGTAAATGAGGCATGTCTTGATAGCTAGGAGTGAGATGCTGCCTCGCAGAAGGGGTCCTGCACAATGCAGCTCCGGGAGTAGTTTATCTATTGAGTTCCAAATCCAGCCACCTGCCTGGAAACAGTTCTGACTGTGTGGGGTCTGTTTCTTTCATTAAGCCTGCTTCAAGGTGCTGACATATTGTCAGCACAGGTTCTAGGGAGGGGAGCATGGCTACGAGAGCCAAGATGGTGGACGTACAGCTGTGATGCAATGGTCCTTCATCCATGAGAAGTCCTGCAGAAGCTGCATCCATCAAGCTGGGAAATTTCTGTGTTTGTGCCTGTGTCGCCTCTCTGCAGGGTGGAGAACTGATTACATGGTAGGCGAGCATCGGCATCACCTTCCGACGGTGCAGACCTTCGCGCCAGAGAAGAGCAGCTTGCCAGGAGAGGTGACTGAGGGGACCATGCAGCACTGCAGGGAGCTAGACTGCCCTACTGTGGACACCAGGGGTGGGAGGCGGGGTGGAGCACCACGGCATTCAGATAGCGACTGTGTGATATTGGAGGGATCTGTGGCTGGCCTCTAAGCTTTAATCTAGTGTCCAATATTGCGGCAGCTTCGACTGTTTAGCTCTAACATCACACAGGGCATTTCCAGGAGAGTGTCTACTCTCGAGGGAGAGGTTCTGTTCCTAACAACTGGTACAATTGACACCGCTATGCCCTCCTCATGGACTCAGCCCCATTGGGATCACTGAGGAGGACGTTGCTCACCCCGAGAAGGGTTGACTGCGGTGAGTGTAGGTCCAACTGCCTGATTTCTCCCTTGTCTTTCCCTGCCCTGGGCTGGTTCTCTCTGGAACTGTGGGAGAACCCCCCATCTGCTTTGGATGGGGTGTGCAGGTGGGGGGTGCCCAAATCAGAGGCGGTCTACATCCGATAGCGAACTGCATCATTGTTCTTAGTTCTGATTCTGCACCATCAGGGCTAGCTCTTACAGATTAGGGCAAAGCTGGTCCTGTGCTACAGAGGTCCCCAGCTCGGGCCGATCCACTAATGCCTACAAATTAAGAGGACAATCTCTCCATCAACCTATGCTGCTATTTCCCGAATAAAACTACTTACATTGCCCTTTTGCTGCACGAAGGGAAGGCCCCTGCACATGATTTGGTGGGCTGCTTGTGCTGCAGCGGTGATATCCTGAGGGTGGCTCACTGATCTAGGGGCTAGAACACTACTGCCAACAGTTCTGCCACCTGGCCTCTCCCCTTGACGAGCTGGGGGAGCACCGCCCACGCAGTCAGAGCTCACGGGAGGTGATTTTATGGGGTGATCAAGCACTGCACTGGTGACCGAGCCTGTGGCAACCTGACCTTCCTCCTTGGCCTCGACTGCTTCAGGCAACGTCATTCCCTTAATGCCGTCTACGTTGGAGTATAAACTGGACACTATCTTGGAAAATAAGATCCAAGCAGTCAGAATAGAATAAAGCCTCCTTCAGGATGATCATAAGAAACTGGAGGGCATAGGTGAAGAAACAAAAGGCCACAAACGCAGTAGAAATATCAGGATCCTGGGACTTTCAGGGAGCTCTGAAAGTGCAGACCCAGTTCTGTAACTCAAAAAATTGGATTAAAGACTTTATGGCTCCTCATAGACTCACCCCTTAGGCGCACGATGCTCGTGAAGATCCTGCATTGTAGAAACCAAGACACAGTTCTATAGGAGGCAGAAAGGGCTGGTCTGCTGGAAGTGGAATGTCACTGTGTACTATTCTTCTTGCACTATAAGGCAGCTGTGCAACAACTATGCACGTTGTTCGCTGGAGTACAATACAGGCTGCAAGACCTTGGCCTCCAGGATGTGCTGTTCTTCGCAGATAAGCTTAGGATCACTGCTCGGAACAAACCACATTTCTTCAAGACCTTGCTGCTGTATGGGACTGGGCGGAGCAGTATACCTGCGCAGCTCCAGGTGACTCCCCTGTAGGCTAGGAGTGGGTGCCCTGCAAATGCCTACATGGCTGCTCTTGGTATCACCCAGGGGAGAGTGGACAGCGTGATATGGCTCCATCCTGACTGGCTTCCAGGTAGAAAAAGACCAACAATCAGCCATAAAGACTGCTACAGCATCCCTAGACAACGCACCAGCGAGGGGTTCTGTCCCCATGGACTCCTCCAGTGATTCTGATACTACTTCTTCTCAGCTGTCAGTGCTTGTCCATGAAACTCTCCCTGATATGACACACCCAAGACTACAGACAAACTTATTTGATACTCCTTTGCTGTGGTTGTGGGGTAGCTCCCCAGGCACGACACTACCATGCTGGTATTTCGCATTTTGCATGCACTTGCACGGGATGGCCACATAGGGTCGCTACTCATTCCCGAGTGCTGAGTTAGGACTGGCAGCTGCATTAGGCTTTTTGCAAGAGTCATTGTTTAAAGAAAAAAATATTCACAAGAGTCATTGATACCACCTCCAAGAAAGTCTCTACGCCTAGTTACATATGTTTGGTAGAAGCCGTTTGCTCCCCGTCCCACACGTTATATGCTCCAAATGGTTTTTCGCAGGATGGGAGGATATTTTGGGATGGTGCTGCCAGTCTTGGGATGTTCATATGCTAGTGGAAGCCTTTCCTTACCTCTCTCAGGGACATATTTCACAATTAAGTACCACACATGGCAGCCAGACTAAATACATTGCTGCCAACAAGCTATAACCTCGTCACCTGAAATGCAGGGGGCATGCGCCCACCGAGCAACTGCTATTCAATGTACTCTTACCTTAAGCGTAGACAGGTGCATATACCCAACTACAATAGATACATTTCACCAAGGGAAGGTATATTTTACTCCCAGGGTGGCTAGACCTGTCCTTCGGATCTTGGGTGTATCTGTGCTTCTCACACTGACCAGTCCAGCTTCCTGGCCAAGTTGTCTACACATTTCACACAATGGGGACACCACCCCAGGCTCCTCGGCTGGGATTTTAATGGTGTCCTAGACATGTCAATAGACAGGTCTTTCCCAACACTCCGGCAAGCACCCACATCGCGTAATGCTAGGTTTCTTGCACAGTAGCTCGCTCATTGGCATTTGATCGATATTTGGCACCACTATACCGACCGAATATATTCCTTTTGCTCACCACTTCATGGACTTCACATCTCTCTGGACAGGATAGCCTGCTCTTCATCTCTTTTCCCCTTATTCTCAGAGGCACACTACCATGGCAGCACCATAACCCCCTTTAAGTGGGATCAGACTGGGGCTGTGCACTCTCCCCAATCCCCCATTGGCGCATGCAACAGACTATATCGGAGGATGCTGCCTTTTGTTCCTCCTTAAGAGATCAGATCACTGAATATTTTGATATAAATTAAGGCATGTCCTCCTCCACCCTTGTGGAATGAGAGGCTATCAAAGTTTCGATTAGGGCAAACTGTATTGGTGCAGGGGCAGGCACGCCGCGCACGCTAGAAGCACAGCTGAAACAAATTGAGGAGTCTCTCCTCTCCCCAGAGAGTAACCATAATACAAATATAGGTCCAGAGTGCCCACTTGCCAAACCATGCACCGAACATGCTGAACTACTAGAATGCCTATGCTGCATTGACCACAATGCTTAAACAGTGGAAACAGATGAACCCACCGTTCTGCTAGTATAGTTTATCCGAAAAGTGGTCACACATCCCCCAAACCCATTCATTAAAGTCCCATCCTACACACTACTTCTCTTGTAACATGACATTCACAGGACCATCACCTGTTATTATCAAACGCTATATGCTCCTCGCATAACAACTTACCTTAAGAGCATACACTTGTTGCGGATCCCTCTGGATCGACGGCAAGAGCTTGAGGCAGTAATTTGACAGCTAAGATCAAAAAAAGCAATATGTACCCAGGGCACAAGTCGGGGGCACACACGGGTGGATGGCGTCCACCCACTTTTTTCACAGGGTGTACGCGTTCCACCCTGCCAAAAAGTTGGGCCCCACTGAAAAAGATGCTGAATACGTCCCGGTGTAATTTCCAAACACCAGGACACTTTCAGCAGTGCCTGCACGTTGTCTGCTTTAGATCCGCAACAACCGGCAGGCGAGGATGGGGCTTTCTTATTGCAGACTCCGGCTGGGCTCATAACAAAGGCCAAATCTGAGGGGCCATCAGGCCTCCTTTTGTTCGAGTCTCCTGGCTGGCAGCAGTCTGGAGCCTCACACCTAGATGAAGATGCAGTAGAGGGGAAACAAAGGCTCACAACTTGTTAGCACTTCATACATACTTAAGAGAGCCAGCTTTTCACTTTGTTCAGGCTCTGTTTAGGAGATATGCATGCACTTTAAGAATGTCAGATGTGTTGCTCTTTCTCAGTATTTGCACAAAATAAATAGCATTTATATAGTGCATACTACCCCTGAGGAACGTTGTAATAATCTAAATATCACTATTTTTTCTTTTAAAGCACTATGGGTAAAGGAAGCTTTACGCTGACAAAAGGCAACATTAGGTAGTTGAAGCTTACAAAAGTGTGAATCTTCTGCCTAAATCAGGAGGGTTTCAAGTATACTCAAAATGTGCTCAAAAGACACCCTTGGGTAACAGTCGCGCTTTACAAGCTCCATTAACATAACATAACAAATATACTCATGATAGACATGTTAAACATATATGTGAGGGCTCAAGATCCGATGTCACTTCATGTGATACCACTTCCTGTGATGTCACACACTGTGATGTCACGCGCCTCATGCACCATGATGTCACGTGCCGTTAGTGATGTCACGCGCCTGTGATGCCCCTTGCATGCTGATTAATTAGGTTAGTCCCCCCACTTTTTTTTATAGGACTTGTGCCCTGTATGTACCCTACCACTGGGCAAAGTCAAAGGCCGGCTTGGAGTCTCAAAATAATTCTATCACACTTATTTAGATCATGTTGTCCATTGGCAATACTTAATGCCTATTATAACATCCTAAACAGGATCCTCTTGGATTGACTGCTCCCACAACTTGTCCACCCTGATCAGAACAGTTTTGTGCCAGGGAGCAGCACATCACTAAACATGCAGTGCTTATTCTCAATCATGGAGTTTGCACCACAAATATTCCATAGGTCGGCATGCCATATCCCAGACTTGGAGAAGGCATTTGAAACCCTTAATTGGGATTACCTTTTTTCAGAGCTTTCCCGGATGGGGCTAAGCAGATACATGTTTAAGCTTATCTGATGGCTTTACATGCTCCCTTCTGCCTGTTTTTTTCAAAGCATCACATCTTGGACTCCATTCCTGTTGGTCATGGCATACGATGTGATCCAATGGTAGCAGTGCACCTTTTGATACCTGGCTATATGCATATACAATGGCGAGTAGAATTTGCTTGCTGGAAACTTGACACGCGCTGTTGAGACCCTCAGGACCCATGTATCTTTCTGGAAGACGCTATTGCTATCGGTGATGGGCAGAATTGCCCCTACTAAAATGGTGATGCTGAAGAGTATACTTTATTTGTTCAGTAATTTGCCAATCTATCTGATGGCAAACCTGTTCTCTCCTTACTAACTTTCATAAGAGACCTTATTTGGCAGAATGACTGAGGATGGATGGCACTAGCTAAGCTCCGTTGACCAGAGGAGTGGGTGGCTTGAGCGTACCTAACTTTGACCTTTACTTCCTCACTTCCCAGCTGCAGTGGCTTTGCCACTGGACTTCCAGCGGCGTATATCTGGAAGGCACTGTGACCATATTATGGCCATGGCAGATGTCCAGAGAGCTAAGAAGCCACTGCCCAGTAGCATATATGGTCCGGCCATCCCCTCACCTGCTGCAAATTGTCCACATGTGCTTTCGTAGAGCCCTTACCCTAATGGCCCATACATTTCCTTTTGCACCGGCCATTCCCCTTCTTGTCCCTGTTCTAGAAGAATGACTTCATGACTATTGCTGTTCTCAAACAGTGGTGCACTCCCAGGCTAGAAACCATCGGAGAACTCTTTCAAAAGGGACACTTGCTAGCCTTTCAAGGACTCTATGAGCAATTTGGCATACTGCAGGGTCACTTCTTTACCTATAATACTCTATGCTGCATGTTGCGGGGCGCCACTAGCACACAACAGCAGATGCCCCACCGCAGCACAATGTCATGCAAATGATCTACATGATGGGCAGGGGTCGGCATCTCATTAAGTGCCCAGCTAAGGGGCTGATGACGCACATGTTGTTCCTTTTCGACATACTACAGTAAAATGTATACACACCTTCATTATTTACATCAGACTTACCTGCTACCTGCCAGAACAGCCAGAATATACCCAGGTGCCTGTGACGCTTGGCCTGATATTGGACTCCTCTGGCTGACTTCTATCATATGGTGTGGAATTGTGGATTAATGATCTCTTGGGAGTGCATATGAGGGCAACATTTGAACTTTGTCTGTTGGGTAAGACGTGTAAACTTAGCAATGATATTGGAAAACTGAAAGATGGCAAAGTGGTTTTGGCTCCAAAGCCTCCAGGCTTGGATGAGAGATGTGTGTAACCGAACCGAAGCAGAGAATAGAGCAATACAGCAGAGGGTAATAGAAAGGTCATTATCATGTGGTTACTGGGATGCCATTATGGTTAAACTGGATGCAGAGTCTATTGAAGACCTCCTTGAAGCTTCAATGTGTTGTGAATTTGATACAAGGTCAACCCTTTGGGGATACCTGATTTAACATAAATGTATGCATGCTGCAAAAGATTGCATTTTGGTAGTAGATTTAGGGACACCCTCACCTGTCTGAATATATAAATGGCTTTGGCATTACAATGGTGCCAACAACTGAGTCATAGTTTTGCACGATTTGTAAGAGTTCTCTTACATTGTTAAAGAGTATTTGTTTTTGTGTGAAGTTTACTTTTAGGCTTACCCTTTTTTTCTTGATTTATAGCTCAAAATCCAACACACTTTATAAATAAAGGATGCTGGCGATGTCCCTGTGTTGTTATTGATGAAGAAGATAAACTGCTGAATCCTTTAGCTGACACTTAAAACCGATTTTGACACCTTTGAGAGAAAAATGGAAAACGTGCACAAATTGTCCTAACTATACGTTGAAGAACTTTGAGAAACAGATCATGAAAAGACTTGGGGGCCGATTACGATAACGGAAGGACTTAGGTCTATCCGCCATTGTTGCGGGGAGTGGGACCGCCTGCCTGAAAGGAGGCGGTCCCGCACGTGGGATTACAGTGCGACCGCCACTGTGGCGGTTGCATTGCACACACAGCACCCGCCGCAATGTTAAAAAATGCATGTTGTGCGTTTCCCTGCACTACGCGGTGCCTGCCACCTGGTACAGAGAAATGCAGGGAGGTACCATAGGTACCTTCCAGTGCACAACCACCTCCCCCAGTACAAGAGGGGCCCGCAACAGGCCCCCAAAGTATATCCAGGGGGTTCAGCATCGTAATTTGGCGAACGGTGCCTGCTAAGCACCGCCACCATTCTTACGATGGGAGAGGTCCAACCATTACGATTGCTGCAGTTGGACCCATGGTGGATGGACTTTCCGTCGCCACGCACACCGCCCGCCATCAAAATCTGGTGCGCAGAATTTGGCTGCACGATTGTGGTGAATCCGCCACCGGCAGGCTGCCGTGGCGGATTTACAAATTGTAATCGGTCCCTAAGTTACTACATCATAGAAACATGCAGATAAAGTATAGAGTAGATGGAAACATATACATTAAGTAACATAATTTAACCTGTTTTAGTTGTTCATTCCATGTGTATCGGTCAAAAGTAAATGTGGTGTAATTAGGTGTTATAGCATGTCAAACAATTCCTATCAAAATAATGATGTGTGTGAAGAATTAATTAAGCCTAAAATGGTTCAGAGATTTACGTGTAGTATTGAGAGGGTTTCATGTTTAAACTCCATATTTCATTGTGTGAAATTGTGCTATTAGTGAGAAAAGAGAAAAGGGTGATGCAAGTTTATAAAAAGACTAAATACTTTGAAACTTCTAGAGAGTAATCTTCTTATATGTATGTGGGAGGGACAGGCAGAAACAGAAGTGAGGAGGCCGTATTGGTGTTTTATTTCCAATTGTTGACTTAAGATGTACACGGGTGTTTGTCAAAATAACAACGCAAGTGTACATAAATAGGAGTTATTTTCCAAATAGGTCTTAACGAGAGTAGTAGTTCCTTCACTTATTCCTCTTCTCTGGTTTCTTCCAGGCATTTCGGTAATCTGGAGGGGGTCCCGGAGGCTTGCGGAAGGAGGAAAGCAACAGAGGAAAATGCGATAAGTATGATTAAGGTAGTTTGGCGTTATAACCTTTCACCACACCCAGGTGGGAAAATCATGCAATGGTAAAGAAGAAGGAGATATAAAAAAAATACATATATCTAGTATACTATGGGGAGTTTTGTTGTGTGCCCAATTTCTAGTCTCTCGATAAAACCTATATTGGGGGTTTCTTAGCATCTCTTCTGTGCACTTTATGGAGGGGAAGGAGTGAAGATGATATGATGTGAGGTAGTGAGAAGACGTGCTTCACAAAAGAATCATGAAGCCCAAAAAAATGAGAAAGAGAATATATAAAAACAGCAGTGAGTTAGTAATGGCTCGGTCTCTCGACCTGCCATCCAACCTTCACCCTCTCCAGTATTACATACTGCCTCTTGCCGTAACTCTCCAGAGTTGCAGCGGCTCTTGGACGTCCTCCGGTGACCACCACTCCTCGCTCCTCATGTCCGCGGCTTCCAGGGCTTCGGCGTCTTCCGTAATAGCATCTTTCCCTGCGGTGTCTTCCTCTGTAACGTCTCTCCCCGTCGTTTCTACCTCAGCGGCTGCTTTCCCGAAGACCTCCTTCCCGATGGTGTCCCTCGTCTGTTTCCTGTTCTCATTTTCTCCCCCTCCTATGGTAGCTGATTGGGCCTTGTTAGACCTGGCACCATTGGCGTGGGTCTCCCTTCCATTTTTTGCTGTTGCCTCATGTGTTTTTGCTGGTTATAGATGCTTTGGGCACTGTGCCACTGCTGTTCAGTGCCACAGTGCCAGTGCTCCCTATAGTAAATTGAGATATGGATTAGTGCCTCCATGATTGGCTTGATTGGTTTACTTGTCAGACCCTAGTACAGTGCACTGCGGGTGCCCAGGGCTTGTAACCAATGCTGCTGGTGGGCTTGCAGCACTGATTGTGCCACCCCCCGGAGCAGCTTGTAAAGTGTGTCTCAGGTCTGCCATTGCAGAGCCTGTGTGCAGCCTGGTACTGCCATGCTGACTGGGCAAGTGCACCCACTTACCAATCCCTAAAACCTTCCCTTTTATACATATTAGTCACCCCTATGGTAGGTCCAAGGGCAGGGTGCATTGTAGGTAAAAGGTAGGACATGCCCTGGTGTGTGTGGCATGTCCTCATAGTGAACTACAGCCATTTTCGTTTTTCACTATTGCAAATTCGAGTTTAGTATGCCTGAACTCAGAATGATAAAATACATCTTTTAGTGAAGTTGGTTTTAACAGTCTGTGTTTGAAAATGGCACTTTTAGAAAGTAGGCATTTTCTTGTCTAACCATCCAAACCTGCCTCTGCTAGGTTGTGTATTCCTTGTCTGGAGTTTGAGTGACAGGGCTGGGGGATTCCAGGAGACAGGGTGCATCAGCCCAGTGGTGAATAGAGATCTGCATCTAGATGGGAGGGAGGAGTTGCACCTGGGACCTGAATAGGGCTGGGCCTTCCCTCCACAATGCTGGCTCCACCTCCTGTGGTGTGTCTGATGTCCCTGCCCTGCCCTGCACTGTGAAAGGAAAGAAGGAGACAAGTGCTCCAGGACTGACCAGACCTGGTTTGGACTAGGCAAAGGCCTCTCTGCATTCAGAGAACAAAGGGAAAAGAAGTATAAATATTGGGACCCAGACCCAAGAACTGTAGATCACTTCTGGGAATCAAGACGAACCTTTGCTGAGGAGAAGAACCAGGAAGCTGAAGGAGGAAACTGCCCCTGTGCTGTGTGTTTGGGGGTTGGCTGCAGTGGTTGCTTCATTGCCAAAGAGAGGAGAAAAGGACTGAGAGTGCTTTCTATCAACTTGAAGAAGAATCTCCAAGGGCTTGAACTAGAGCTTGCCTGCTGCCTGAAGTCTCAGGGATACAAGACTTCACCAACTAGCTCCCCCCTGAATTCCCTATGCTGGGAACTGAAGTGCCTGCTGTTGTGCTGGACCTTTTGAGAGACTGAGTGTCGCTGGGAGCTGGAAGCGCGACACAACAACGAGAAGTATGTCGCCGCCGCAGCCGCTATCATTGCATCGCCGAGGAAGCGAGCCGCCGCTGCCGCTGTCATCATCGCATCGCCGAAGCGCGGCGCATCGCCGGAGAATCCGGACGTTGCCACAGAGATCATCGTCGCATCCCCGGAGAAGCACATCGCAGGGCCTGTCGCGGCTCCAAAGATCATGGAGTCGCCGCACGGCCGTCGGGCGTGTCGCATCACACCAACATTGTCGCATCACAACCAAGACGCCATTTTGTCGCATCGCACCGGAGGAGAGTATCGCATCGAGGTGCCAGTGTGTCACATCGCACCGGAGAGCAGTAAGAAACCGACGCATCAACTACCCACACAGTAAGGAAGCGAGCATCAACTCCCCTGCGCAGCAGTAAGGAACCGACGCAGCCACTCCCCTGCGTGTAAGGAACCAATGCATCACCTTCCCTGCAACCCTTTTGTTTTCTTTGCGCTACGCATCTAAGGTACATTGAGAGTAAAGTGTTGCATTTACAACTTGAGAGAACTGAGCTATTTTATAACATTTAAGAGACTATTTTTGAGTACAGTATTGTGGATTTTTGTCGTCTGGTCTTGTGTTCAGTCTATATAAAAATACTTCTTTTTATAATACAACCTGTGTGGTGTCCATTTGTAGTGTTGTCACTGTATTACTGTATGTGTTCACAAATGCTTTACACACTGCCTCTGAGATAAGCCTGCCTGCTCGTGCCAAGCTACCAAGGGGGTGAGCAGGGGTTATTTTAGGAGTGTAGCCCCTTACCCTGACTAGACGCAAGGGTCCCTATTTGTCATAGGTACCTACCTATGCCAACTAGAAACCCCCAAATCTAACAGGCCTTTTGCTGCACACCCCCGCTCCTTGATTGGTCCATTTGTTGTGATGATGCAGATCGGCCCTGTGTAAGCGACGCAAAGTCCGTTCTCAGTGTTTGCTTTCTTTTCCAGCCCCCGATGTCATCAGCAGGACCCAGAAAGAACGGAGATCACGGCGGTAAAACAGGAGGTAAGTTGGTTTTTGGTAGGGGGGATTGAGGCACTTCCTCACATCGTACTAATAAGAATTACTAGAAACAATATTAATATTTTAGATTTTTAAATAATTTTACACGTTGGTACTTTAAAAATGCAGTAATAGGTTATAGTTACGTGTTCTAATTACAATGAAACTAAAATGCTGTATGAGTGCAAATAAGTTGAAAAGAAAGAACTTAAAGACTCTAAATGTAATGTATATTTCTATTATTTTATATTCTATATTTCATGAACAAAATTCAATATAGGCCTCCAATATCCCTACTTTGCTTGATCCTGTTCTCATGGAAAGGCTTCGTAAACTTGCAATGTGAAATTAGACTATGTTTCATAGGGAGAGCGCCCATGTGCATACAAGGACCGCTGGCAACAAACTTTGTTACTTTGGGAACATCTGCTGTGAGAAACTGTCTTCTCGAACTCATGTGCCTTTACTAAAAGACTATTGTTTAGAAATTATACATACTGGATGGTTCAACAGCTTACGAGAAGATCGCCACCTTTTTGACATAAAATGTGTCTTCTTTATGTTGCATGACAATCACCCTATATGAACTGACCAAATAACTGAGTAGTCTGGCCAGATGAGGTGATCCAGGAGGTGACCCAGAACTTGAGGATTATAATATACTTTGTGTGACGGAGAGACAGGGGTCTACTACTTCTTCTTGTTCCTTGCAGACTGAGAGACACATCAGTCGTTTTATTGCGGACTCTACTGGTTTTCCTTTGGCTGACGCATATGCTGTGTGTTCTATTCCTGGACTTCTTTCCCTCATAGGAGAGAACCTTTGAGCTGATATAGTTCACGTCCATTGCTGAACTCTTCTAGAGCTTTGATCACTTATGGCCCACGAATTGGATTATTTTGCACTCCTAAAATGAAATGCTTAAAGTTGATGTATTTACTTTTTTTTGACTTACTGATAAAAATGTAACTTTTACTAAGTCTTGTTTCTGTCTCTCCAGGCCTTGTCTCCAATAATTGATTGTGCATTCCAATTGAGTAATAATAAGAGAGGGGAATTCTAAAAGAAAGATATGTGGACAGCAGATTCTAATGTTACAATTCTGCATAGCTCAACCTGAAGTACTGGTTTGCAGGATTTTCATTTGACTGAAATTCTTAAGGAGATTCGGTCTAGCTGTAATAATTCTGAATATGTATTGCGTAGTTTGGAGAAAAAAATAAAAGTATATATATATATATATATATATATATATATATATATATATATATATATATATATATATATATATATATATATATATAGATATATTCACTTAAAAAACCATAGGTTTCACACATGTTATAGTTAGCTGGACATTTCCCTTGTAAAAAACCAATGAAATTCCCCCGTTATAGTTAGTAAAGGGAACTATAACTCACGCGACCGCAATCCACTGCTGATGACGTCAGATATTACATCACTGATGACATATGTGTCTTTCTGTAAAATAAATATTTATTACATATGTATAGCTAAAGGTTAAAGGAAATAAAAATGGGTAAATAAGTGAATAAATACAGTGATGTAATATCTGACGTCATCAGCAGTGGATTGCGGTCGCGTGAGTTATAGTTCCCTTTACTAACTATAACGGGGGAATTTCATTGGTTTTTTACAAGGGAAATGTCCAGCTAACTATAACATGTGTGAAACCTATGGTTTTTTAAGTGAATTTGCAAGGTTTTTTAAATGCTAATTCCTAACTATAACATGTGTGAAACCTATGGTTTTTTCAGTGAATATATATATATATATATATATATTCACTTAAAAAAACCATAGGTTTCACACATGTTATAGTTAGGTGGATATTTCACTCGTAAAAAAACAATGAAATTCCCCCGTTATAGTTAGTTCAGATAACTATAACTCGCGCGCCCGCAATGCACTGCTGATGACGTCACATATTACATCACTCATGACATGGTCAGTGACATCACACATGACATCACTGATGACATCATTCTTGTGATAGAGTGGCGGTCGCGCGAGTTATATGTATGTATATATATATATATATATATATATGTGTATATATATATATATATGTATGTAGTTGCACACTGCCAAAGCTTTAAGACACACTCTCCATCTGTCAAAATAAGGCAACAACACCATCTGAAGCTCCCTGGATAAATAGATTGCCTTACGCATTTCATTGAATTATTAATCTCTTGCCCATCCGCTTTCCCCTCCTTCCCCCCCCTTTCCCTTCCTCAGTGGCGTAACGAAACTTGAGGGGGCCCCCCTGCAAAGCACATGGAAGGGGCCCCCCTCCCAGTGCGGCGTGGCCCACCATCTACCACTTTGCCCTACCACCCAGAAATCTAGCATATTTTGATTTGAAACCTCCAACATTTAAATGAAATGCCTCTATATTGTCTTTCTCTAAGTTCCAATGAGAAAGTGGGAAACACTCTAAACATACAAGCTATGCCATTTGTAACAATACTGTCAAAAGAAGATTATTTAACTGAGGCATCAATCAGAACAATGCCAAGGAGCGATCCTATTGTCTCAGGCACTTTCTATTGCTGAAGAACAAAGAACAACTATGAAGGGTCTGAAATAGAATTGACAATACCTTGAAACTTTGAAACACCAACCCAAACCTGCAATTCCATAAAAACTCGACTGACAATATACATGAGAAGTACACAAGCTATAACTCAGTATCCTGCGAAAGTCAAGAGAAATAGACTGGTGAATTATCTGCATGCCACACACTAGCGACTGTCAAGGGTTGTGCATGATAACGTGAACTGAGAAAGCAATTTCAATCATAATGTCATTATTAGTAAGCACTGAAAACAGGCAGGCAAACAAGGCTGAGGAAGAAAACTGTTTGGATGCTTCAGAACATTGATGCAGATGTTTGTCTGTTTTAATTTATCATTTCTGTAGTGTAAACAATGCTAAATACAAGATTTAAGGTGCACGTATTACAGACAAGTGCAAGCAACACCTTAAATAACACTGCATGTAGAATAAAAACAAACCATATCAGCAAGTACCTAATGACAATCTATACAAACTGTAGTTGGTAAAGCAAAAGAAAAAGTGCAAATACTTTCAAAGTGCAAAATAAAGCAATCACCAGTCCAGCAATATACAAAAATGTTTTGTAAAACAATCCAACTTTCTTCTTGTATCAAGGTGAAAATACTTTCAAAGTGCATGGTAAAAACAAGTCCAGCAGCTTCCCTCACAAGGACTGACCTGAACCACCAGACTGGGCCTTACTTCATAACAAACAGAGGCATCAGACCTCAGTGTGTCAACACTGGCGGTATTTACAATTTACTAAGAGTATAAACATGCCTGCTAAATTACAGATTCACCATTGCCTCCAAATGGCTCTATCGTCACGTGTGACACCGCCAGCCAGGCCTGGATTTTAAGCCAACAGCGCCTTGCATTCTGGGAGTTGTGCTGTGACCATCTAAGTAAGGAGTTAAACATTCCAGCATGCAAAGTGTTGTTGGATAAAAGCAACGAATGGACACGACATGGTGCCAATGCCACTTGGCAGCTATGTTTCATACAAGCACAAGGGGATGTTTAATTTCCTCAACACATGCTGCAGAAGTCTGGCGTCAAATAGCAAACACGTTGTGCGGAAAACCCAGAAACGTGCTGTGTTTAGACCCCGTGTATGGACCTGAGCTGTCATTCTCTAAGAGACCCAGTGGTAAAAGCCCACAGTTGTCTCTAATGCATGTTAGTGCCAGGCAGTGGTCGAAGTGGGGGAAAAAAAGTAGGGGAACTGTGGGAGGAGAATCAGAGGACGGGAATAACCAATGGATTGGGTCAGTGGGCGGAGTGAGAGGTGTGGCAGAAAGAGCAAAATATCCCAATTTTTAGTATTCGTTTCCCATTTCACTAACCGGTTACAGCTTATTACATTACTTAATTTAACCAATAGATACACATGTTTATTTAAGGTTAAATATGTGTTATTAACATTAAAATACATTCACAAAGTGGGATACATTTCCAATCACGGAATGTCTCAATTATCCTTAAAAGTGGAAATGCAAGCCATTTGTCTCCCAGCCATGGAGTTTCTGTCATCAGCACTTCGCCTCCCTTTTTCCACAAGAGCAGTTGAAATGAAATTAAATGAATGAAATTCAATTAAATAGCATTTATAAAGCGCATGGTTACCCGAAGGCATCCCAGCGCTAGGGCAGAAACCGCACTAAGCTGTGGCAATCAATTAGGGAAAAGCCAGGTTTTGAGCCTCCTGCGGAAGACGGTGTGGTCTGGCTCTTTACGTAGCTGAAGCGGCAAGGAGTTCCAGAGTTTAGCGGCGTTGTAAGAGAAGAGCTGGCCGCCACTTCTGGACCTCTTGATTCTGGGAACAGACGCCAGATGGAGGTCATTTGAACGTAACCGCCTGTTGGCTTGGTAGGGCTGGACAAAGGAAGAAATAATAGCCGGTCCCACACCCCCTAGCATCTATGGGTGGTGCAGAGGGCTTTAAAGTGGACTCTTTCCTGAATAGAAAGCCAATGTAAAGACCTAAGTGTAGCTTTGGCAGACTGGCGGCTTGGAGTACCCTCAAGAATCCTTGCGGCACAATTTTGCATGATTTGAAGTTTCTTAAAGACCGCACAGGGAGCACAGAGATAAAGAGCGTTGCCATAGTCCAGGCAGGATAAGACAAGTGCCTGAACCACAAGCTTTCTTGCTTGAGGGGGTAGCAAAGTCAACACTTTACGCAGCAGTCCTAGAATACCAAAGTAGGAGGCAACAACTTTCCTTGCTTGGATTTTAAAGCTAAGCTCAGAATCAAGCCAGAAACCCAAACTCTTTATTTTGGATTTGGGTACAGGCACAGAGCCCATACATGCTGGCCAGATAGAGGAAACCTTGAGGGGGGGGATTACCGAGCAACATAAGCTCGGTCTTATCACCGTTCAGTTTTAGATGGGAATGGCACATTAACCTCATCACCTCCTCGAGTCATGGGCCAAGACAAGTAGGGGAACTGCTTTTGTAGTTAAATGCCACCACTAATTGAGTGTCGTCGGCATATGTAATTACATGCACCCCAAAGGGTAGAACAATGTCCGCGAGAGAAGCCATGTAAACATTAAAGAGAGTGGGACTCAGGGACGACCCCTGAGGCACTCCACATTAAAGGGCATAGGGCTTGAAATGGCCTCGCCCTCGAAGACCTGGAAGGATCTACCCTCGAGGAAAGAGCACAGCCTATTGAGGGCTGTTCCTGTCACACCCAGATCTTTGAGTTGATGAATTAGGATACGGTGATTAACCGTATCAAATGCCGCGCTGAGATCTAACAATTTCACGGCTAGAGAACCACCTGAATCAAGAATTCTTCTAGAGTCTTCCGCGACTGCCAGTAAGGCTGTTTCAGTCCCTTGAGAGGGGCGAAACCCAGTTTGGGATGGATGCAGGAGTTTTCCAGCTTCAAGATGCCTAGAGAGAGAGTTCAAACATGAATGGCAAAATATCCTAGTTTGCAAATGTTTTCCACATAACTATGGCTTAACCATATTTGCCACATACATCATCTGCTGCATAATCTGACGATTTTAACTAATAAATTGTTTATAGCTCAAACACATCAAAAGTTACTAAACAATGTGACTTGTGCTGCTGTGAAGTGGAGGGCCCATTGCAAAGGTTGACTGGTCACCTTTCTCATTGCTGCAGTTGTATGTTCCACTAGTACTAATAAGGAAACATCTTTGAAGAGACTGTTAGCATGTGTAAAAATGTCACAATAATAAAGTATCAGAACATGTACAGCACCACTAATACCAGTGTAGGGTATCAGAGCACTTTACATCCCACATATTACACAGAGACAACCATTCATATGTGTGTAAATCACTGTGTAGGAATTGTGACATAAGACAAAGGACTACAATGTGTAGGAGTCACATGACAACCATAATGGTAGGCAGCATAGTTTAATAGTGATTGGTCTGCAGAAACACAAACTCAGAATTAAAAACATAATACCATGGTTATGGGGTTCTCTTTAATAATCAGAATTGATTTCTACCCAAATGAACCCTTTTTTGCAACATTAGGATAATCGAAGACTGGGGAAAAAAACATAACGCTCTAATTTATACCTTGGTGCTTGCATGCAGATCTTACATGACAGTTAATAGCTCACTGTTCTATGTTAGGATTTAACTTATTAACTGCAAGTAACAATAGGGTCTCTCTGACAAAAGCAGTAACCCACTGACCTATTCACATTATGTGCACTTTGTGATCTGCATGGCACATGTTCTTAGCAGCATGCACATTACACCTCTGCCATTCCTTTTCATGAGTCAAACCTTCCAGTATTCAAAACACCATCTCTCTCTACTAAGAACATTAATCACTGGAGTTATCAAGACATTTTTATTGTTGCCCAAAAATGTTGGAGGCCAGGAAGGACGCAGCAAGTGCTTTTAAAACCATAATATACTTACAAACACGATGCCCCCACCTGAAGTTAGTGCCCGGTGCGGTCGCACTGCCCTAGAGCCACCCTGCTCAAGGGTCCTGTGACCTCAGTGACAGAGTCACTGCCACTCTATGGTGTGCTGCTTCATAGGTCTGTCCCCAAGACTGGAGGTGAACTTCATGGATAGTGGTGGACAGGCCTTCAAGGTTAATCCACACTTGCCACCGCTAGGGTCCACCTGCTGGTGCTAAGACACCAGGGCTTTTAAGATCTTGCAGCGCCTTCTAAGGTGTAGCACAGGAATGTGCTCCCTCAGGAGAGTGGTCTGGGAGCCTGGTCATTAAGGCTGAACCTGGTTCACCAGTTCCACTTCAGCAGCTCTGACCATAGCGCCACATCCTCTCCCCCACTGAACACCATACTGCCGCACTGAGAGAAACTTGCACTGCACTGACCCGCTATAAACACCTGGATGTGACTCAATTCTAATTACGCACTAGACAAGAGCAATATGCTGCCTAAAAAAATTAACAACATCCTAGAAAAAGCAAACACTCATAGGGAATGCAGGGCATGCAAGACATGTGAAATGTAAGCAGGAACAACATGGTTACCTTTTTCGTTTTACACTCATTATTCTGAAATTAGTGAGTGTTTTTGCATGAAAAGGTAAGACCGTGAATACAGGGCCCAAAAGGGACCCGTTTCAGTGCCCATTGCTTATATCCTTCCAGAAACATAGGCAGTATGGTTTAAAAAGACCACATTCGTCAACACACAGTCGCTGTACACATTTTGTTTTCCAATTCACCCATCAAGCAGGTATTTCAGTACCTCCAGGCAAGGTGCACTTTCCCACACAGGGAAAACAATGTTGTTCAAAGAGAGAGGAGTAAACAAAAGTATCACTTCACTGGCAAACACTATAAAGTGGTGCTAATGTGTTTAGGTGTAAATAAATCAATCTGGCCACCTTGCAACCACTCTGTCTTGCTTTAATTAGTTATTTATTTTTCACGTTTGGAATGTTTCATTTCTCTCCACCCCATGTTTCCAGCAAAAATGTTATTCTTTATTGGATCCCTTTCACAGGGGAGCAAATAAACCAAAGGGGGAAAGAGATGGTAATACCCATTTCTTGAGGGGGCCCCTGGAGCGTGGCCCCCCCCCGCACCACGGGGGCTGCGTGGGCCTGTTTTACGCCCCTGCCCTTCCTTCTTTCCTCTTTTTGCGCCTGTTTTCCCCAGTAAGAGCGGTGGGCCGGGTGGGGGGGAGGTTCGACAGACGACGATGAGGGAAAATTAATTCCTTATTTAATTTTCCCTCATCGTCGTCTGTCGAATCCTACCCAACCTGGCCCACCGCTCTTACCTGCACGGGCCACTCCTGCGCAAAGCACTCCAATACTTCTGGGTAGAGTTCGTAATACATATAAAAGTGCAAAAAATACCTCCCTTGATAATGTAGCCCTTACCTACACGGGTCGCTCCTGGCTTTGCGCGACCTTTGAGTTACATCACACAAGGTCGAATATTTTAACTGAACATATTTTGGCAATGCTTGTGGAAGCATACTTTGCCACTGGATTCAAGGTAGCCTGGCTGATGAGGGCTGTTAGCCCGAAACGGGTCCCAGGATGCTTGTTTCCGGTTCAGGGAAGACCTGGCTTGGCAGTTCGGGCTGGACTATTCCCATGGGGCACAGGGTCAAGACTGATTTACATATAGCTGGGTCTGAACTGAGGTGGCAAAGTGAGCTAAAGAACGATGATGGATTCAACCCAGATCTGTGACTGGGGGTGAGTGTCCGAAAAGTTTCAGCGCTCCGTCCATTATCTCCTTGTGTTTGCTTTCTTTGCCCTAAGTTGGCAGGGTATGCCCAGACGTGGGTCCCTTGCTCACTTTGCCACTGGATTCAAGCTAGCCTGGCTAATGAGGGCTGTTAGCCCGAAACCAGACCCAGGATGCTTGTTTCCGGTTCAGGGAAGACCTGGCTTGGCAGTCCAGGCTGGATTGTTCCCATGGGGCACAGGGTCAAGACTGATTTGCATATACCTGGGTCTGAACTGAGGTGGCAAAGTGAGTTAAAGAACGATGATGGATTCAACCCAGATCTGTGACTGGGAGTGAGTGTCTGAAACGTTTCAGCGCTCCGTCCATCATATCTCCTTGTGTTTGCATACGATTTAAAGACAAAAATCAAAAATGCACTAAGGT
The DNA here is from genome assembly GCF_964204655.1 of Triturus cristatus. Lineage (NCBI taxonomy): Eukaryota > Metazoa > Chordata > Amphibia > Caudata > Salamandridae > Triturus > Triturus cristatus. The sequence continues at coordinate 325,416,702 of NC_140592.1, forward strand.
TAAAAAAATTGTATGCATTCGATTTTTAGGTTTGTTTTCGAAATTATCATAGGACAAGATTAGGCCAATCGGCTAAGTTATATTTTTATTTAGTGCATTTTTATATAGCGCGGACATTACCCAAAGGTGTCAGAGCGCTGTACAATAGGACCAGTTACGTTACACTAGCGTTACAAAAATAAACAGGAGACTATAAAAGGTAGGGTACACAAACACAATATATCCCTAGATAACATTGTTGCACCCGTGATTTCGTTTAAAGTCAGGGCTTTTGGAGGCAGAGCAGGTGGCAGTGTTTTAGTCGTGTGATTGTATCTTACGCTTGAATTGGTGAGGGGCATAGCCTGAGGCACAGCCAGAGCAGATTCGTGTAGAAGAAGGAACCTTAAAACAGACAAGTGCGCGCACGGTAAATTCGGCCTCAACAGGGTTGCTCTGTGACGTCATTCTTTCTGGGAGCCTACCGGGGTGTAGTTTGGACGCATGCGCACGACGATGTCACACTTATTAAATAGCTGGCGCTGTGCTCCGTCTTGAATCATTCTCTTGCCATTTGAACCTGCTCTGAGGTCGATCATGGCTGGAAAACGTTTCTACGATTTGTCCGCGCGGCTGCTTGCTTCTGGAGAGAGCCTCAACTTCAACGCCTTCAAGGGCAAGGTGGTGCTCATCGAGAACGTGGCGTCGCTCTGAGGCACGACGGTGCGGGATTACACCCAGATGAACCAGCTCCAGCAAACCTTTGGGGGTCGCGGGCTGGTGGTACTGGGCTTCCCGTGCAACCAGTTCGGGCATCAGGTAAGGAGAGCGATGCAAGTTACACCGCTGGTGCACCGGGATACCACAAGTGTGCCAATCGCGAGTGCATAAGGGTCATTACCTGTGAGGGACCGTGAAAGTGCCCGGTGGGATTTCCGCAATGATTTGTGCGAGGTTGAGTTACACATATGTATAAACCACCCCATGTGCCATAAATTAGGGGTCGATACCTTTAAGGGATTGTAGCCAAGTATTCAGCTGAACTTTAGGCGGCGGTAAAGAATTACCCCCCCCCCCCCAAACAAACACACCCATCCTCCTAAATATCCACAAAGTTCTCTCTAAATCATAGTTGTTTTACAGAGGGGGCGAGCCAACAAATTAAGCGAAAGACGAGGTTTGGCTATTGCAAACTTTCTGCTGCTCGCGGGCGAACTTTGTCATCTGTACCCTTACACTTGGTGGATTCTTATTAGAGATGAAGCCACATAATTATTTTGTACACCGCGTGCCCTTATTTCACCTATTTAAAAGTTTTCTTATGTATGTTAGGGTACAAAAATAGTCGTGAAATAAAATATTTGCCTAGGACCACAATTTGGTCAAGCGGGGAAGCCGGGATTGAGTTTAGGTTTTCTGCTGTCACATTAGCGTCGGTGGCCGGCAGAAGCCGCATGGAGCTTCGGCAGGTTTTGCGCTCGAGGGTTAAGATCACCTTGAGCTGAGTTCCTACATCTGGCGCAGGCGCATTTTTAGAGACTCGCCCATCTCTAGGGGATTATTTAGAAGCCCGTTGCGCCGCCGGTGCGTCACTTTTTCCCATATTTAGTGACGTACCGTTGGCGCAAGAGGCTTGTAAATAAGCCCCTTGCTTTCTAATGTGCGTGACGAAACTACAGCGGAGGGACTGTAAAGTACATGAACATGGGCATCCGCAGAAATTTTTCCAGGGGGGGGGGCGAACCTGGCAAATGAAGGGGCGTGGCTAATGTTAATCAATAGGGGCGGGGGTAAAATGGCAGACAATCAGGATCGGGTAATGTTCAGGCCAACCTGAGAAAAACAAGCACTGGCATAGCCAATAGGTCTCGCATTTGGGACCTTATGACTGACTCACTGACTGAAGAACTTATATAGCGCACTTTTGCCGAGGCGTCTTGGCGCTGGGTAAGTATGATGCCGGCAGTATAAGTATTTAGTTCTGCAGCAGGTCCCAAAGGCGAGACCAATTGGCTATGCCAATGCTTGTTGTTATGTCTGGGCATGTTGAGAGGCTAGGGGACTGGGTCTCGATGTCGGGTTGGGAGCACAGCAATGACCTACTCAATTTGAATGCATAGGTAATATAACCGGAGGGGTGAAATGAAAGGTTCACTACCAGGAATAACAGGAAGGTAGAAAGTTAGACTGGTAAGGAGGGGTAGAGGCAGGCATGGTGGTGAGGGGAGAAACAGATGCATGCTAGGAGAGCGCTGTGAGGGAGTGAGGCGAAATGGGAAGAGGCACTGAAGGTGGGTCGGGTAAAGAACGTAGTGAGGCAAACAGAAGGGTAGCGAGGGGTGAAGGGTAGACAAAGAAGTGAGGTGTAGAAGAAAAAGATTCAGGAGCAGAGACAGGTAAATCAAAGCTGGAGAGGGGAGAATAACGCAGTCGTAGAACGTGAGGGGGCCAGGTAGAGAGAGGGTGAGGTGTGTCATAGACAGGTAGAGATAGCTGAGGAAGAGGGAATAATAAAGAATGAGGTAGACAGGTGAGCTAGAGGGGTGCGTTGATATAAAGAAAGTGCAGAGATGTGTCACAGATGTTACTGAAGAGGAAAAGAAGTAGAGATATTGAGAAAGAAGTAAGGCACTAAAAGAAGTAAGGGGGTGAACAGAGGTAGAACGAGTGGAAGGGGAGAGAACACGTAGAAGATGAATGGCAGGGTAAAATGAGCGATCAGGCAGTGAGTGTGAGGAGTGGGATACAGAGGGATATGTGGCAGTGAGCACGAAGTGCGGGGTACAGAGATATGTTGTGGCAGTGAGCACAAGGTGCGGGGTACAGAGGGATATGTTGTGGCAGTTAGCGCAAGGTGTGGGGTACAGAGGGATATGTCGTGGCAGTTAGCGCGAGGTGTGGGGTACAGAGGGATATAAGGCAGTGAGCGGGGGCAGGGCCGGCTTTAGCGCTCGTGGCGCCCAGTGCGACAATGCTTTTTGGCACCCCCAATGACCACCTCCACTACAGGTTCTTCATAACCATCCTTTCACAGCGCCCCTCAAGCCTCTGTAACCATTCAGTCTCAGGTGCATTTAATTCATTTTATAGCGCCGCTCCTATCAGTGTAAGGTGTCAGAACACTTTACATCACACAGATTACATAGAGACAATCAATCATAAGTGTGTAAATCAGTGCATAGGAAATGTTACATAAGAGGACAAGAAGGTGTAGGAGTCACAGGTCATCCGTACAGGTAGGCAGGATAGTTTAAGAGGGCTTGGTGAGGAGAATCAGAAACCTAGAATTTAAAACCTAGCACCATGGATGGGGGGTTCTCTTTATTAATAAGAATTGATTTCTACCCAAATTAACCCATTTTGCCACATTAGGATAATGAAAAACTGGGGGGAAATCAAAACGCCCTAGCCCAGTTTGCATGCATCTTTGATAAGTTATTTGCTCACTGTTCCACATTAGGATTTTAACTCATAAAGAGTTATCAACAATATGGTCTCTCTGACAAGTGTGACCCACTGACCTATTTACATTACATTATACGCACTTTGTGAGCTGCACGTTCTTTGCAGCAAGCATAGTAACCCTCTGCGCTACCTTAGGATGAGTAGAAACTTTCATTACACAAAACTTCGATCTCTCTCTCTCTCTCTAAGGAACTGCATTAATCACTGCAGTCAAAATTTAATGGTGGCTGAAAATTTCTAGGAGTCCAGGAAAGAAGCAGGTGCTTTTAAAATCATCATATTAGGGCCCCCTACACGAAGTCAGCACCCGGTGCGGTGGCACCGGTCGCACCGCCCTAGAGCCGGCCCTGAGCACGGGGAGTGGGGTACAGAGGGATATGAGGCAGTGAGCATGGAGAGTGGGGTGCAGGGGGATATGAGGTAGTGAAACACAGGGTCGGGACATCCTGCCAGACATGATAGGGTGCATACTGGCAGATAGATATGTTATTGACACGAGTCTGTGTACGTTTTAGTAGGATCTGAAATCCGGGCTATGCTGCAACCCCAATTTTTGACTTGGGAGAATAATGCATCGACCCCCCCAGAACTTCATTCAGAAGACCCCTTGCTCTCAAGCTACAGAGTGTTAAAAGGAGGTCTTTGTGTCCAGACCTAACCACTTGTGCTTGTGGTGCGCAGCTCAAACTGGCCATTGTCATTCTGTTTGTGATAATCAGCCACAGACAGAATGACAATGGGCGGGAGGGGCTGCGAGGAGGAGTGCGAGGCGCCCGATCAGGGAGTTGAGGCCTCTGGCAGGGAACAGCTCTGCTCCCTGCAGGGCCCGTAATGACGGCCAAAAAGCGTCTGTAAAAGCATGGGTGGCCGCAGGGGGGGCAAGGAGGAGCACTCCAGGGGGGGGCAAGCGCCCCTCCTTGCCCCCCCCCTGCGGACGCCCATGTACATGAAGTCCCTTCCCGCACCCAATCCGGAGGAGCTCTGGACCATGTGCCCGCCGCCCGTGCACAATGCCGAGGCCCCCCGCCCCTCGGGGGTCCAATATTACGCCACTGGCATCCTCACAACGGACGTAAGGCGCAACTGCTGTCTCGATAGTGGCTTGCGCGTTTTATATTAATTTCTTTCGTTTCGTGTCAGTTTCCGGTTTCTCACTACAATACATTGCTGGTGGGCGGACGGCTCGCCTTTGCAACGCCTAGTTTCCACTCTAACGTTTCATTGTAATCGTTTGAAGCAGCCCGGGAGTTGTATATCCAAAACATTATTGGCAATCCACACCAGGCGCGCAACGCCCATTCGTCTGAAAGGGCTACAGCCCCCCCCCCCCCCGTCCCCCAGTCGTGTGGGTCACCCCGGGCTTAGACAGCTTCCCGGGCGCGCACACAGCGGCACCCGAGTATTTCATAGGTAAAAAGACCATTTACTTGCTAACGAGGCTTTGATGTTTTTCTCCCCTTAGAGCCCCTGCCATCTCCACTCTGGCTGGAAAAATTACCCCCAACCCCCCGAAATTTTTTGTAGCCCCCTCCCCCCACAGAAATGTAACTCTAATTTCGCCTCTAATCCACACAAATTTACAATATTAACCGGGCATAACATAAAGCGGCTAATGGGTAATGCAAACCTTCTTTATGGAGTGGGCCACATTTTCATGTGACTAACCTTGCCTGTTTTTTCAGGCGTATAACTCAAGCGCTTAACCAGTGTTTATCTCCTAGCCGTGCAAGGTCAGTTTTGTTGTCCCGTTGGAGGGGGGTGGGGGGGGGGGGTGGGTGGGTTATTTAGCCCCCTGTATTACGCAAGGGGCACTTTTTCTTGTAACTCTGCTGTTTAGTATCCCTAGGGCCGGGGAGCATCCCTTCAGACACTCCCTGGTTACTGAATGTGGGTTAGTATTCCAGCTCCATTTCTGGTAGGTCATTATATCCTTGTACCATATCTGATGTCCTTCACCCCCTGCATCTAGTGTCCTTGACTTAGCAGACCGTGACCATGGAGCCTTGGTACCTCTGAATAAGTTGTGTCTTCAAGCCATGTCATTTTGTTGACTTAACACAGGAGCACAATTTTGGAAGCTCCTAAAAACATTACCTCCTCGTCCAGTCTTCCTCGCCACAGTATTCACAAATGAGCCTCAGGCTCCACACAGAACTCCAAGTAAAATTAAAAGAGCAGCGCTCTAGTCTCCCCTCCCTCCTCCAATATGGCCCCCAGTGTCTTCAGCCAATCCCATAAAGGGATACAGAACCAACATCACGACCTGTTCTTTTTTTCTGCACTTCTCCGAGTGCTGTGTTGCCTGTTGATCAGGTGAGTGGGGCTGGGTTCCTGCTTGAGCAGACCCGTTATGCCCTGGGGTATCTAGTATGGGGGTAGTAGTGAGTTGTTTTTTCACGATGAATTGTATGTATTGTTTTTACCTCCTGCTTCTGCCTTGGCGCCTCTGGTCCTGCTTTAGCGGACTTTCAGTGGCGTTCGTTTTGTTTTTAATACATGTGTCGTAGGATGTATTGCTACACATGTTTGGTTGACTAGCGAGGTACTATAACACTCTAACGGGGACTAACTCGTGGTTTGTTTAGTTTCCCGGCCGCGCGTCCTGCTAAGCGGGCATAGCGCGGCCAGATGCGTTTGATATGGGGGCCCGAGGCTCCCGCTCTCATTCTTACCTCCTGATGATGCCGCGTGTGCGTGCTGTGGGGGCGGGTGTATCCCGTCCGCGTTTCTTTGGTTGCTGGGTCATTGCGCGTTCCTTGAGGTTCCACTCTGTATCGGTCCTCGCTTGAATGTCTTTGAGCATGCGCGCGACTGTTTTTCTTCCGGCATTTATGCTGGATTGTCTGAATTGCAGGTTCTGGCTTGTTTGGTTGCCTAGCAACCCCGGGGCCTTTTATGCCAGGCGTGTTGTCTTCTCCCATGCCTGTGTTTCTCTTCATGCGTTCACTGGTGTGTTGATATTATGGAGAGTGGTTATGTTCCTGATTCTGCTCCTGGGGCTTCTGGTTCTGGTATCCAGATCCCGTCTATGGATGTGTTACAGCAGATGATCAATTCTGCTGTAGCTGCTGCTATGCAAGGTCAGACGCCTGTTCCTCCTGCGAAGCGGGCTAAGGTGGATGACGCTGCGGCTGCTGATTCTGACATTGAGGAGGATGTTGATGTCAGAGGTCGTTTTGTGCAGGGTGCCGACCTGAAGGAGGTGCTGGGTCACATTAGAGAGAACTTGGTGTTTCCTGCTTCTGTTGTTCCTCTGGAAGACGATCTCTTTGCACAATACCAGCGTCCTGAGCCTGATTCTTTGCCTTTACACTCTTCGGTCTTGAAGGTCCTGGAGAATGAATGGAAAGATGTGGACAAAGGTTCCTTTCCACGCTTTTTGAGTAAAAGGTACCCGCTACAGGACTTTGATGTGAAATTCCCTTCTTCGGTGAAGGTTGATTCGTTGTTGGCCAGCATGGTGTCTCATGGCACTGTAGTGTCTGAGGATTCTTCTCCTGCTGACCCGGTTGACCGTAAAGTGGATGGTGCGGTGAAACGCACTTTTGCGGCTGCAAATTTCTCTATCAGGGCGGCTGCCTATGCTTCTTACACTACACAATCCTTGCTTAAGGATTTTCAGTCTCTGTCTGAATTGATGGACCAGGGGGAGGATGTTTCTTCTACCCTGGCGATGATGGAGCAACAAGTTCGGTTGCTTTCGGATGTCTCCTTTGACTCTTTAGGTGCTGCGGCTTCCGCAGCTGGGTCTTCAGTGGCTGCGAGGCGACAGTTGTGGCTTCGTTCGTGGAAGGCTGATGCTGCGCAGAAAAATCTCCTAATGAAGATTCCTTTTTCTGGGGTTAAACTTTTTGGGTCGCTGATGGATGACATGGTTAAGAAGACGGCGGAGGACCGTAAGCTCCTGGCTCCTGAGAGGGCGGGTCACTTCCGTTCCTTTGGTTCTCAGAGGGCTTTTGGCCCTTCTCGGAGGGGTCGAGCTGGTCAGCCCTTTCGTGGGAGGGGGCGTGGCCGGGGTGCTCCTACCTTTGGAAAAACCCGGTTCTCCGGTTCCTCTTCCTCCTCCACTCCTGCACCGAAGTCGTGACTGGATCGCTCCTGGTATGGGTCCGGTTGGGGGTCGCCTCAGTTTCTTCCTGGAGTCTTGGAGACTGTCTGTATCGGACAAATGGGTGCTACAGGTGGTTTCAGAGGGTTTGCGTATTGGATTTATCCTAACTCCCCCAGACTATTTCAGGGCTACTCCTTGTCCAGAGATCCTGTAAGGAGATTGGCGCTTTTGGAAGGCATCGACTCCCTGGTGGTAAAGGGTGCGGTGATTCCTGTTCCCATCGATCAGTTGGGGTTGGGTGTGTATTCCATCCTATTCCTGGTGTCGAAGCGCACTGGGGATCTTCGCCCTGTGATGGACCTGAAGTGGGTGAATACTTGCATCCCTCACCAAAAGTTCAAGATGGTTTCCCTTCAGTTGATCCTTCCTCTGATATCTCAGGGCGACTTCCTTGCATCGATAGACTTGAGGGATGCTTATCTACATGTCCCTGTTCATCCGGATTCTCAGAAGTTTCTCCGGTTTTGCGTGATGGGTCAGCATTACCAATTCCAGGTAATGCCATTTGGACTCTGCTCTGCTCCCAGGGGCTTTACTAAGGTTCTGGCTCCTCTTATTGGCCTTTTGCATGGGGAGGGCATTAGTGTGTTTCCTTATCTGGACGACATTTTAATTTCTGCTTCTTCTCTTCCCAAGGTGGAGTTGCATGTCAAGAGGGTGTGCCATGTCCTGGAACGTCATGGGTTCCTAGTGAATGTACCGAAGTCCTCCCTGGTTCCTGCACAGGAATTGACTTTCATTGGGGCTCTGTTCAGCACTCAGTTGGGTATGGTGTTCCTTCCTCCTCCCAGGATTCTGTCCCTGATGTCTGCTGTTCGTGCCCTGTTGGTGGGACATTCTCATCCTGTGAGCCTATGGCTGAGGGTTCAGGGTCTGATGTCGGCGTCATTGTTGACGGTGCTGTGGGCTCGACTACACATGTACCCGGTGGTATCGCACGTTTTGTCGCATTGGGACCCCTGTTCCCTAGATATGACTGTTTTGATTCCTATGTCGGAAGATGTTCGGGTGGTCCTGAGTTGGTGGTTGGACGAAGATCATCTGTCCAGGGGCCGCCCATTTCTGATTGTTCCCACCCGCGTGGTCACTACCGATGCCAGCCTGCTGGGGTGGGGTGCTACTCTGGGGGATTCAACAACTCAGGGGGTTTGGCCTCAGTCGGTGTTGTCATGTTCCTCCAACTACAAGGAGCTGAAAGCCGTCCTTCTGGGTTTGTTGGATTTCTCGAATCTGGTTCAGGGTCACCATGTACAAGTTCGAACGGACAATCAGGTTGTGATGTCATATATATACCATCAGGGAGGGTGCAGAGTTCAATCCCTCAGTTGCCTCAGCCGTCAAATTTGTTGTTGGGCGGAGTTGAATCTGGAGTCCCTATCTGCCATTTATCTTCCTGGCGCGGAGAACACTGGCGGATTGTCTGAGCCGGGTGTTTCCCTCCATGGGCTCTTTGTCCCTGACACATGTGATTTTCAGGAGGTTGCGGCGGATGTTTGGTTGTCCGATTGTCGACCTCTTTGCTTCCCAGGACAATTTCAAGATCCGTTGCTATTGCACAATTATGCCTTGCCGGGATGCATGGAGGGTGGATGCCCTGTCGTTCCCTTGGCCGAAGGGTCTATTGTATGCCTTTCCTCCTGTTCCCCTGATTCCGGCGGTCTTGCAGAAGATCAAGAGGGAGGGATCCTTTGTGCTTCTCATTGCTCCGGGTTGGATGCGTCGCCCTTGGTATCCCCTGATGTTGGAATTAGCTGTGTCTCCGGGGGTGGGCCTTGCCATTCAGTCCTTATCCTCTGTTGGGTCCTCCTCTTCCTCTGCCTGTGTTCCGTTCCTTGGGTCTGCGGGCCTGGCTCTTGAGAGGGATTCGTTGATGCGAACTGGCTGTTCATTGGCTGTGGCTGGGGTCATTCAACAATCCAGGAGACCTTCTACTCTTAAATCCTATGCTAAACACTGGGATAATTTTGTTTCTTGGTGTCTGTGTCGCGATCTGTCGGTGGCTTCTTTGGATCCGACTCGCATTTTGGATTTTTTGAATGATGGTTTTGTGCTGGGCTTGGCCATTTCGACTCTTCGGGCTCAGTGGGCTGCGATTCAGGTGTTCCATGTCCTCCCTTTGATTTCTGTTTCACCATTGGTTGCTAGATTTTTTAAGTCTCTCTCTTTCCAACGCCCCCGTCCTATTATGTGTCCTCCACCTTGGGACCTGCCTTTGGTTTTGCGCTCCTTGCAGTTGGCTCCATTCGAGCCTTTGGAGTCGGTGGAGTTGAAGTTTTTAACACTCAAGGTGGTGTTTCTTGTGGCGATTGCTTCTGCCAGACGTATGGGTGAGTTGGGTGCATTCCTTCGTTCTGCTCCCTTTTTGTTGGTTTTGTCGGACAGGGTGGTGTTGCGCCCTCATCCTACGGTCATTCCGAAAGTGGATTCTTATTTTCACAGGTCTTCTGAGGTGGTGCTTCCATGTCTTTGTCCTGATCCTTCCTCGGATGAGGAATCCCTGTTGCACCTCTTGGATGTTCGGCGTGCTTTATTGATATATTTGTCGCGCACGTCTTCATTTTGCAAAGTGGACAACTTGTTTGTCAATTATGGTTTGTCCCGTCAGGGACTGAAACCCTCCCTCTCGACGATCAGTCGCTGGATTAAGGAGGCCATTTTGTTGGCGTATGCTTCGGTTTCTGAAGTTCCCTCCCTTCCTGTTCAGGGGCGTTCCACCCGCTCTGTTGCTGTGTCTTGGGCCTCCTTCAAAGGGGTGTCCATGGAGGATGTTTGCCGGGCTGCTACTTGGTCTTCACCTCATACATTCATGTACCATTACCGCCTCCAGGTTGGGGGTGGGGGTTCTGTTTCGTTTGCATCTTCTGTTCTGACTGCGGGGATGCCTTGAGAGGTTGTCTTTGATTGCTGTACCTCTGTATATTAAATATAGTTTTTCACTGCACTTTGATGTGGTCTTTTCCTTACATGAAGCTGATTGCTTTGGTATCGGCTCATTTGTGAATACTGTGGCGAGGAAGACTGGACGAGGAGGTAATGCCCCGATTACTTACCGGTAATCTTCATTACTCCGAGTCCAAGTCTTCCTCGCCACAGTATAGTTTCCCTTCCCTCCCGGCCCTGGTGGTGGCTTCATGTCTGCTGCTTTGTGTATCAGGTCGTGATGTTGGTTCTGTATCCCTTTATGGGATTGGCTGAAGACACTGGGGGCCATATTGGAGGAGGGAGGGGAGACTAGAGCGCTGCTCTTTTAATTTTACTTGGAGTTCTGTGTGGAGCCTGAGGCTCATTTGTGAATACTGTGGCGAGGAAGACTAGGACTCGGAGTAATGAAGATTACCGGTAAGTAATCGGGGCATTCTTGATTTACGTTTTTTTTCTTTTTCAAGTTAAGTATTTCCAGCTGGTCCAAACAGTGACCAGGAATTTTTCTGCCACAGACTTCCAAACCTCGGGTATACATAGTCTATGGAGTCAGCTGAGAGGGTGGCGACATACCGATGGGGATGGAAATCTGATTCATACTTGGTGGTCTCATTACCACTTCCTCCAGGGTCCTGGTTGTTTTAAATGACAATGGCCATGCCAAAATACAACAATGAAATGGCATTTTTAGCAGGTGTTCTGCCACGGGCAGCATGAAGGACTTGAATAGGCAAGTGGGTCTTGATTGTGCTATTGCTTCTGCTTCTTTAATTACACATCATTCGATTCAGTGGGTACATTTTATCGAGGGTTTATTTATTGTTCCTTGACATTGCTATCAAAATCTCAGACTGGGTCAACAAATCTGATTGCTTAGGTCCCCTGCAGTTTTTTTCAATTTTGATTTATTTTTAGGAGGGGGAAAACAAAGATCTGAACCCTATTGTAGAATTGGGAGGCCACCCAGAACACTACTTGACAAATAAGTTTAAAAGGGCTGTATGAAAGGGGACTTGTCGTCCCAAATGTACTACTGTGCTTCCCATTTTGTGACTCTCAATGATTAGACCTTTCCCATGCTTGATGCACCCCCGGCGAATGGACAGATATGCAATAAGGTCATATGGCTACCTTACTGCTTTGTAGTGGAAGCGAGCCAGAGCGGCCCTACTGAGAGAGAATCCATCTGTGACCTATTAAGAGGTGTGGGCAACCTGCAAGATTTTTAGTAATGAGACACAATAGAGTTTAACAAGATGGGATATGTATGGTGGGGAGACAGACCAGCCCTACTGGAAACCCTTAGGGGAGAATGAGTAGGCGGACATAAACCTACAGATATCTAGTTATGACATACTCGCAGCTCATATCACACTGACTATAGAATTCTCAGAGCCCCTCATTTAAAGAGAATTCTCCCTTATATAGAAAGGAAATTAGTAATTCTCCAGACCCGCTAGAGAAATTGGAGGGAAGATGGTAGGGAGATCTATGGGGAATTCCAAGAAGGGGAGTGGAATGGAAAGACACATTTGACTGCCCAAAAGTGGTATCCATAAAGACAGGATTAAAATATTGCATAATGTGCCTTGCCAGAGTTACTGGAGAAGATCTTTAATTGTGTATGGGCAAAAGCCAGCTTTAGTCATACAGTATAGAACTGTCCCCATTTGAAACATTGTGGATGGGAGAAAGAAACTACCATGCAAATATTACTGCCTTCAAAGGAATGTCTGCTCCAAAATGATCTGTTAAATGTATGAGCAGGGGTGTGGAATTTAATAAAATATCTACTTGTCCCTGGGATAGGTTGTTTTATAAATCTACTTGTCCTGTTATAAAATCCACATGACCATTTCTTTGGTTTCACATAGGGCGACGTCAAATTATGGCAGCAATCACATTATATAAGAGCTCTGATAATAGCCTCTGGTTTTGTCAAGTCTCATACTACAGTAGGGTTTAATTTCTGGTTATTCCCTTACTTTGCTGCCTTTCTGCAGATAGACATAGAGGGATTGGAGGTAGCAGCAAGCAATACTTCCAGGTTTGGAATGCCCTTTCCAATCAGTGCAAATCTGCTAACTTAAATGTTTTAGAGGTTTTCACTAGCTCTTCTTAAAATGTTTTCCCCATACTGAGAAAGGGTGGAAGCTTCAGACAAGGGCAGAAGTAAAACTCCTTCTATGGGTGGGGGGGAGGAAGAGTGGTTGAAGTGAGTGATCTAGTATATGTGTAACCCATTTTGTATGAGCAAATCTCCACATGCATATTTGCTTGTGCTAAAATGCAGTTCACAAATATTTTCTAGGAGTACTATTTCCTGGCCTAATTCAGTAAATTCCTGTGTAAATCTGCACCAATGAAAGGGTGATATACTGTGGCTGCACTTCTGTGACTTCTTTAAATTTTGCCTAATTAGGTTTGGTATTAACCAAGACCGCTTTTGTGTTTAATAAATTCTCTCTAGCTGTCAGCTAGCTTCACGGAGTGATAGCATTCTACTCTCATGCAAGGAGCATATTGGCACACAAAGTAGTTTTGTTCAGTGCCAGTGACTACTGTGGCAATGTGTTTTTTGAGACCAAAATATATTTTTGCTTTTTGCCAATGTTTGTTATAATGGTGAGGGCCTGGCAGCTCCCACAACAATGTTTTCCAAAAACCACATTAAAACAAGACACCTTGACAAAACCAAAATGCTCACCACCAATGCCAGACCTACTGGCTTTGCCAATGCTTGTTTATTTTCATGTTTCCCATAATCTTGTTGCAACTAGTTACTGATTTTCCATCATGAATATTTATGGAAATACTAGTATGCATCAACACATTTTACTAAATGATGCTTAAAGAATTGGTCCCTATAATTTCAGTCGTTTAGCAAAATGTTTTTTCCTAGTTGCTTTTAAAAAAAAAAAAACATTTTGTATTGAAAGCAAAGATTCGTCAATATTGCATTCAAGCTCCTGTAAATATTTGCACCTAATCAGAGCATTCTGGGAGCATTATACATAATCTCAGATTGTCGCATTTGTAAATGTGTGTATGCATTTTTATACACCACTGTCAGTAGTGCAGTCCGAGCTTACATTTCCTTAGTGCTCACCCTAATAATAAAGGTTTTGGATTAAAGAACCATAAATACAAGCTGGAACACCATTAACATATGGACACAAATATTACTATTTATATATAATATAATTTCTTTGTTGCAAGACCATATTTTTCTATGGTAAAAAATCCGACTAACCCCCCCCCCCCCCCTCCCCCTCCAGATTTTCTGGTTATTGTCCATTTCAGAATGCTGGGCCATGTTCTTATTCCCTTGGTGGTGTGGGTTATCTGGGGGAATTAAATGTTTTCATCTAACTGCGCGGCCACTGCCCATGTGCATTGTGTGGCCCTATTTGTTGAAAAAACGCTAGTTCCACATCTAAGTGTAGGCACTGATTACAGATTTGCTCTAAGCATTTCACCTCTGCCCATTGATGTCTGTGTCTCAATGCATAATACTTTTGGCTATTGCGAAGTGTGTGTGCATTGATGTACGTGGTTGAATCACTTTTTTTATTTGTTGTTTTTGCATGGTGTTCCACATGGCAGGGTTGCTGTGCACATGACTGCCACGACCCATTGTTTCTCTAGGTCTCTGGTTTTAAATGAACTCCTGAGGTTGTGCAGTTTTTTTTTTTTTTTTAAATATTGCATGTAATATAATACTCATCCCTCTCATTCTCTTTTCTCAGGAGAACACCAGTAATGAGGAGATCCTGAACAGCTTGAAGTACGTTCGCCCAGGCAAAGGGTTTGAACCCTGCTTTACCCTGTTTGAGAAGTGCGATGTGAACGGTGAAAAGGAACATCCCATCTTCACCTTCCTGAAGGAGCAGCTCCCTTACCCAAGTGATGATTCAATTTCCTTGATGAATGACCCCAAGTGCATAATCTGGTCTCCAGTCCGCAGGAATGACATCTCTTGGAACTTTGAGAAGTTCCTTGTGGGCCCAGACGGGAAGCCATTCAAGCGCTATGGCAGGCGCTTTGAAACCATCAACATCCAGACTGACATTGAAGATCTGCTGAAATCATCGCACACAACCAGCTTCTAAAGTACCAAGTGTTGTGTAGATTTGAGTAGTGTGCAGTTCATGTGAGTGCCTGGTGGAGTGTTATGCAGTCCTAATTAGTGGAAGGCTACCAAAACTAGCAGAATGAGCTTAGGTAGTAAACAATTGACAAGTGCTGACTAAAATAAATAAAATTAAGCTCTTCTTAGAGTTGCATATTTAGGCCTTGCGGTCACATCTTGTGCTTGTTTCTCAACATTTGCGTGTTCTTGAAACCCATGGTTTTCTGTACAGCTACATCATTAACTTTTGTTGATCGATTGCTGATACTGGTCCTGCGTTTTAAGTGGCCACAACAATGACTTCTCTGCAGAAGTCGATGCATTGAAGGGAATGAAGCAGTGTAGATGTAAGTATGAAAGCAAGGATATTGCAACATTTGTTAAATGAATGGAGAATGCTTCTTTAGGGGAATATGACAGTGGCCGTCACACCACTTTAGAATACCAAAACCCTCTGAGGCTCGTTACGTCCCTCAAACTCGGCCAATGTTGGCAGTCTTTGCCATATTCTAAAATTGTATGTTGGACAAATTCTATTGTATTTAAGAGATTTATATATTTTTTATTGGGTAGGTATTTATGAAACCATCTGACCATGTACTAAAGTCTTCTTGATTTTTCCACTCCTGAATGTTTATGTTCTTGTTGGGGAGTCTTTATAAGATGGTCTGGGCATTTGGTGGTATGTAGGTCTGCCCCTTACTAGATTTCTACAGCCATTAATTGTATTGTATTTTTGCATGCTGTGTACGTGGCAAAGATGGCCAGGCTGAGGGAGCCCACGTTAAGGCACTGACATGATCTGTTGATGTAATAACTATATTGCCACTTCTCTTCAAGTTTTCTGTGATGTCCTTCATTTGTTTTTTAAAATAATCATGATATCCGTTTAAGAGATGTTGTTATGCTTGCTGCCTTTGGATGTTATTGTTCATGGATGCTCTACTTATGATGGTGCTCTTTTAAAATATTTTATGGAAGAGCACTTGATGTGTTTTGTAACAGGTCTTATGAATTTTTAGCAGACAGTGACAGTGTAAGCAGAGCAGGATCTGTAAACGGCATTAATGATTTTTGACAATAAAGTGATTTACATTGAATGTTTCTTGTACATTTATTACATCTTTTTTTTTTTAATAAACTCTGGAAATTGTCTGTGAATGGCAGAACAATTGTGAATTCCACAGCAGTGTTAATGGTCCCAAAAGAATTAAGAGAAAGAATAATACTTTTTAAATGTAGTGTGAATAACTGAGTGGAATGGGATCAGCAGGAGCACCAGAATTAAATTTCCCCAAAATAATCTGGCTCTAAAAAAATAGTTGTTGGCAGTGAGAATCTGTATGCTACTCTAAGTGTATATCGCCAGTTATTTTGAACGTTTCTTCGACATTCTCAAGCATAGTTAAAGTAGCTTGCATGTGTGCTACGGACCACTTTTACTTTTTATTTTTTTGTTAACTTCATTTTGTAATGCAGTTTGTTCTATGGAGATTAATTCCGATGTCTGCATCACTCAGCCTGACAAACTTCCAGTTTCAGTTTGGCGGGAGACTGGGTGAAAGTGGGGTCTCCAACCAGTAGCTCGTGAGCTACTGTAGCTCTCCAGCTACCTCTGAATACCACACCTGTGTGCAGCACAACTTATTAAATTAGAAAGCTTTTGATTGGTTAAAAAAACCTGAAATTATACAACACTAATATTTGTCGCTCTCCATGCGTTTCCTTGAAAATGAGTAGCTCTCAGTACAGAAAAGGTTGGAGCCCCCTTAACAATTGGGAGATTTTGAGTTGGACGTTCTGTTTACATTTAGTAGGTAGCAATCCTTTATCGGTAATGGAGGTGGTCCATTTATCATACTTACTTTATACTGAAAGTACAGTTGAGGGTTGGGATTAGAGAATGCTAATCCTAATTGCTTGGTGTCCACTTAACGCCAGGGGTGGTACATAATGGAACTTTATTGAAGGTTGCTTGAACACAGCTCTTTATAAGATGAAAGGAGATTAGGTGATAAACCCACATCATGGGCTCAAACACGATTGAGCGTTTAATTCCCAGAGAGGCCCACAACACGTAGTGTCTGACCAGCTGAGCGAGGGGCTTAATTTCCTGTATTTAAAAGAAAAAGCAACACAAAGTGAACGTTTTATGTGATGGCCTTTGTTTGCATTTGTTGAAATAATCTGAAATTTAGGAATGACGCCAGTTGCTGAGCCTCTTCAATCATGTCCAGCTCAAATTATGTTTGAGTAATTTGAAAAATGGGTCAGAGCACATGCACTGGGGCCTGGTTAGCAGAATCTCAGTGCACAGTTTAAAAAAAAAAAAACACCCAGCATCAGTCGAAAAAAATGGTGGTGATCAAGCTAAGAGGCATTTTTCTACAGCAACACTATAGAACACTTCTGGGAAACCCAAGAAAATGAAAGCAGACTTCTCCCTCACTGATTGGAGTTTTTCATCGGCTGCTTACAGATTACCTGGATTCAGGGTGTCCATGGACACCACTCAATTTACACTATGCAACTGTAACATGCTATGGGGGCTATAAATTCCTGTGGGTTTTTGTGATGGTCCCTTCCACGTTATAGGGCACTTGAACAACCGGTTTTGCCTAGATGGCAGAAGGGCATCCTCCCTAGGAATGTGGGTGGAAAGATGTGCAATGAACCTGAAAAGTGCTACCACTGACCAGCTGTCTCTTTATTTTGATTGAGGTGGCAAGTGGAGCTGAACGCAGTTTACACCATGCCTCCAAAAGGGTCTGAAGCTTGGTATACAGCACCAAGGGCTCAGATGTCGATGCCACAGGTGACCCCATTTCAGCTTAAAAGTTTGCCTGGCTCAACTTAAGGCAAAGTAAGTTCAAGACCTCAGATGCCTTCTGTGCCACATCTGTAAAGGATACACTTTCCCCATATTGGAGCCTGGAGGAAAGTGGGTTTCTGTTACAGTACCCCCCCAACCCCTACACGTGTTGCCAGGTTTCTGATGCACTTTGACTTTATGTGCCCTGGGTCCTTGTCAACCAGGTTTCCCAGAGCCTCTGTTCTTTCCCAAAACTGTACCTTTGTGCCCCCATTTGGCACCGCTCTGGCCAAATGTAAGTCCCTTGTAAATGGTACCAAGGGCACTGTGTTCAAGCAAGGCCTTTGAGGGCTGCAGCACATATTGTGTCACCCTTAGAGGTCCTGTACCTTAACACACACACACACACACACACACACACACACACACACACACACACACTGCCATTGCAGGCTGTGTTTGGGTGCAGAGAAAAGTGAAGAGTCGACATGGCACACATGCCTGCAACCCACTGCTTTGGGTATAGGTAAGACCTCCCTCTGGCTGGGTGCACTATACCTCTGGTGAAGGTACAGTTGCATGAACACTCTGCCCCTACAATCTCTATGTCCACTCTTAGACATTGTAAGTGCAGTAAAGCCATAAAGAGTATATGGTCTGGGAATTTGTCATTCCAAACTCCACAGCACCATAATGGCTTCGCTGAATTCTGGGAAATTTGGTAGCAAACTTCTCAGCATTATAAACCCACATTGATGCCAGTGTGAGATTTATCATACAATGTACTCAGAGGGCATCTTAGAGATGCCACTTTAAAGACTACTACCCTCTGGTGGGTTCCCTGATTGGTAAATACCAGCCTGCCACAACAGGACATGTTTCTGGACCACTGGGGTGGGAGCCTTCGCCCCCTAGGCCCAGAAACAACGTCTTTCCTGGACGGAGGCGGTCACACACTTGTCCCAGGTCTGGAAGAGCCATCCAAGGCAGGGGAGCTTCAAAGGCCTTGCCGCCTTTGTAACACGACCCCCCAGCCCTTCCTGCTATCAGGTGCAGGACCCCTTCCTTTCTCAACCCCTTTTCAGCAGGAAGACAGGTGGAAAAAATTAGAACGGCCCAGAAGGTGTGCCAACCCCACCACTCAGGTGGGAGGCGAGGAAGTCCACTCTTCACTGCCTGCCATCTTGCAAATGGCAGGCACTTTCCAGTTAGTGTTGGGTGTTGTGCCCGCTCCCCCACGTGGGGTGAGCACACCAAGGGTGTAGTCATCCTAAGGTCAGTAGCCCATTGGCTACTGATCTCGAGACCCCTAAAACACCCCCTAAATACAGTATTTAGGGCCAGCCCTGAACCCAGAAGGCAGATTCCAAAAGACGCACAGCAGAGATGACTGCAGAGAAAGGACTGAAGAGCTGTGCTGAAGGTGTTAGAGGAGGACACCAACTGACTTGGCCCCAGCCTTACCGACCTGTCCCAACCGCAAGCTGCTGCAGCTGAATCTGGGTGCGTCCTGCAGCCAGCAGAGCTCCAGAACCTGAGGACCTGCCCCGCCTTCACTAAAAAGCTTTGTCTCCTGTAAGCACCGGATTTGCTCACCAGTAGATTGGCCCAATCTGCGAGTGTGCACCCGATGCCCACAGCCTGAGTTAGTGACCCAACACCATGAGGAGGTATGCCCAGGGATCCTGACCTACCTCAAGTCTCCCAATGACGCCTGCAGCCCCTATGGGGAAGATCTCCCTCCCCGCCACCCTGACAGCAACCGGAGCTGGTAAGGAAAATCTGTAGCCAAAAGACCTCCCTGCACCCCACGGCCTTGGGTGACCCAACACTGTGTCCCGGCATCCCCTGACCTACCAACTTACCTTTCCAACCGATAGTCACCTCCAGAAGATCTTTGTGCCTGAGCCTGTAGTGTGTGTTCTGACCGGAGCTTCCCCATTGAAACCAACAGGGCTCCTGATGTCGATCCAGCACCCGGCTGCCCCAGTGCTGACGTGGGTGCAATTTGTGTGCAATCTTAGAATCCACTTTGCCCTGATTAAAACCCTGGGAGCTTTGCTCCGACATCCAGGTGGCGTACCTGTGAGCAGCCACCAACCGGAGCCCCCCTATCCCCTAATGGATAATAATGGGCCTCAGCACTCTGCAGCTGACTGCCCTAGTGCAGCTGAGTGAGGGTGCTCTTAAGAGTGCACCCATGACCCTGGGGGAACCCTGGTTCATTTACTCGCCTTTAAACTGATAACCTGATTTTCTTCCATAGGACTGTATTTCTGTGGAAGAAGTTGAGTGGAGTTAAAAATTGTAGGAAAACCTAGAACTGAACAGAAATATTTGATACAAACAATTGGTCTGAGTGTGTGACATCATTTCTTGCCTGACTGTACAATAAGTGCTTAACACTACCCTCTGATAAAGCCATACTGCTCGCTCCCTCTACTTTAACCTCTGCAAACCTTTGGGGATCTACTGGACTCTGTGCACACTATACCGTACTTTGGTATAGTCAATACAGAGCCAGCTTCTTACAGAGCTCGCATAGGTGACTTCAGGTTGGCTTCAGTTGAAATGTCTGATTCGCTGGCATTATGATGGTCCACATCATAATGCCAGAAATTTTAAAGGGCAAGCCAGTTATCTCCTGCTTTACCATCGTCATGGCTGGGGTCTGCAGCAAGGGTGCGGAGGCAGAGCCAAGTGCCAGTTCAGGTCTGATCTGTTTCTGAATGGGGGGTCCATCTTTGTTGGTAAGGCCCCACTGGTGGAAATGTGACTTTGGGCCCACATTAATTCTTGTAGCACACAGGTGGATGTGGAACCATTTAAAACCTTTTCAGCATCACCTCCTTGAAGAACTTCATCTGCGCCAGTCAACAATAGTCTGGGAATCTTGGGAACATTGACGCCTGAACTGGAATCTGGTGTTTATACCTGTGTTGGACCCTTGGACCACTGACTACAGAACCATTCCTGAAAGCTCAAGTGTCAAGGGTGTGATAACCCTCACTTCGACTTATCGCTGCATTAAGACTTTTCTTTTAATGCGGAAGGTGAATCCTAATACCGTCCCTTTTGCTCCTCCCGATAATCAATAAAAAAGATTGATACCTTAGACAAAAGTATTTTTCCTCTGGCAGTCTATCTCTTTGGTCCTTGAATGCTGCATGCCTCTTGCACCTTTTGTGACTTGGGAAGCAAGCTTTTGCTTGGTTCTCAGCCCCTTGAATATTTTTTAGGATCTCCTTTGGCTCTAACTGCCATGACGAGGGCAAAGGCACTCAGAGCTGGTCGACCTACTTTAGTTCGTTTGCCCAGGCAGTGTAGTCATTCAGGGTTGTGCTTAGATGTGTGCTGCAGGTTGTTTCTGGAGATGTCTAGGCTGTCTCCGATGGACATGCCTTTTGATGGAGCCAGGCACTTTGGCGAGAAAGTAGATTCTGTCCTGCCGTGGTTAAATGGCCTCTGTGAACCTGTCTCCTGCTCACCTGTTTCACTAACAATTCCACAACTTCTGAGGTTTTCAGAAGGGCCTTGTCTAACTTCAAAAATAGCCCTCACAAACTGCAACAACCACTCCAGCCCTATTGTAGTTCCCAAGGAAAGGGGTAGTTGGAGAGGATGCAGCTACACACTTGTACAGCAGTTTTCTTAACCTCGTTGTAGTTTTCCTTCTGATGGTCTGCACGGTTGGTTGGGGGTAGAATTCATTTTTGTCTGTCTGGTGTTCTGTTGCTTAGGACCTGTGTATTCCTTTGGGTTTTACATCATCCCCTCATAGTCCTTCCTCCATATTTTTAGCTAAACATCGGCAGACCATGACATCTTCTCACCATAGAAGTCTAGATGTTTGTTGCTAAGGACTTGATAGAGGTGGTGTTTACGGTGGAGAGGAATACTGGCTATTACTCCTGGCCTTTCTTGGCTCCCAAAAATTGGCTGAGGCTGATATTTGACCATGGGCTTGTTCAAGAAGGACAAGTTCAGGATGCATCCTTTCATGTGCCGATCCTGTAGCCCCACAGGGTCTTCCTTCAGTTTGTGGTTTGCCCCTGGGTGTTCATGAAGGTGATGTCAATTCTCGCTGTCTGTTTTTGCAGGTCAGGGATGCCTGTATTTCAGTACCTTGATGACCTACTGCTGAAGGGACCCTTTCCTCCTCTAGTCTCTATCAAATTGCATAGTACATTTTCGTTGCCCACCCTGGGGTTTCTAATCCATGACCCCAATCACTGCTTGGCCCATGTGGAGGATTCCTTTTATAGGAGTCATCGCCTTGGACACAGTGGCGTTAAATACTTTTCTGCCCAATGGATGGGTCTAGGACATTCAGACTATAATCCTAGTTTTTGGGAATCAAGCCCTTTTCCAGCCTGGAAGGATCTTTGCTTCTTGGTCTCCTGGCTCAGGTATATTTCTTGTGCCTCATGCACATGTGGACACTGTAGTGCAACCTTCACCTTCAATGGTCATTCTGAGACCGGCCTCGTGGCGTGGGCCCTCCCGACCAGCAAGTTACCCTACAACCACGCCGAACCTCGTGGACACGGCCTTCCGGCTCCCGTGGGCCAACATCCAGAGGGCCGCCCAGATCCCCAACACGCATGCCCGGCCGAGGGAGAACGAAACCCCCACCCCAAACCAGACCGAGAGGCGCCGACCCTGTCACACCTCTGGTCTCTCCCCCGAGGGAGGTTTCGATCGACCACCAGGCCCCCGGTGAGCGGGCACCTCGCCTGCTGGTTGTCTGGAGTCCCTCCCAGACCCACCTGAACAGATCAAAGGGCCGAGCGACAGGAAACCCCGACACACCGCCCCCCAGGCACCAGACCCCTCTCCGCGAGGACTCCGGACTTCAAAGAGGAGGGGGAGTATAACAAGGGGTGCGGAAAGGACGGGAGCAGAGAAGACCTGGACTGACGAGAGCCTGCTGACCTGGTCGCGGCTCGATCGCTCACCGAACAGAAGAACGCTACCCGAACTCTGAACCACCTGAGCCCTGCGGACGCTGTCGCGGCTCCCCGAACTCTGAACCATCTGAGCCCTGCTGACGCTGTCGCGGCTCCCCTAACTCTGAACCATCTGAGCCCTGCTGACGCAGTCGCGGCTCCCCGAATTCTGAACCATCTGAGCCCTGCTGACGCCGTCGCGGCTTCCCGAATTCTGAACCATCTGAGCCCTGCTGACGCCATCGCGGCTCCCCGAACTACGACCCTCCGGTGCCTGCTGATTGACTCGCGGCCCGCCCCTCCAAGAGAATCGGCAGAGATTGCCGAGAGAAGCAACATCCCCTCAGCTCGAGGATTGAGAGCTGTGCGCCGGATACCTCGCAGAGACACTAATTCAAAGACTGTCCCGCTACCCCTTTCCCTCCTCACGAGATCGCTGCCGCTTGTGGCATTAATTCTGCACCTGCCTGCCGGATCATAAAGATCCCTGACAACTACCGATAAAAGCATATTGTCTTATAACGACTTACTGTGTGGTGTCCCTCTATCCGAAGAGAGAGTAAGCGCAGCGTGTGCGATCCTAGGTGCGAGACCCTTCCAGGAAGGGCCTCCCTGCTCTTGCTCGGCCTAACTCTGGGTAAGGTGGGCCTCCGGGTGGTCGGGAACACATTCCGCAGCCTCCCGGGGAACGCCTTCCAACATTTGGTGGCAGGCGACGGGATACGAGCCAACACCTAGAGATCGTGCAGTAGACGGCTTACGCACTACCAAGAAGAAATGGAAGGAGAAACTTCCCTAGGTGCCGCAGGCACCAACCCGAGCACGGCATTTCAAAAGGACCAGTTAGAATCTTATACGCACCGAGAACTGAAACAATTTTGCAAAGACTTTGGAATCGCTACCACCGGACTAAGCACGAAAGAGGACTTCCAGGGGGCATTAAAAACCTGGATCGAGGCGGGAACTCCCCGGACACAAACAGGAGAGCCTCCCAACGAACCACGAAGCACCCCGGTGAGGAACGGCGACCCCGAGGGGGGCCTATCCCCAGAGGAACTAGCGGACCGAGAAAGAGGTCGCAACCACGAACTGGAACTAGCAAAATTAAAAATCGGAGAGATAAAACTGGCTGGAAAAAAACTGGCGGTGGAACAGTTACGCCTACAAGGACAACTAGAGGAAAAGAAACAACAGAGAGAACACGAAGAAAGAAAACTCCAACTAGAGCACGAACGTAGCCTAAAAGAAATCGAGCTCAAGGCTAAGAAAGCGGAGGCCCGACCCTCGGAAACCCAACCCATTTCCTCCACCGCGGAACCAAAGGTCCACATCCCCAAAGATGTGGTGAAAGAATACTATAAGGACGACATTCAGCAATGGTTCAAGGCCTACGAAGTCGCCATGACCTCCCACCGAGTCCCGCAGAAAGACTGGGGGGCTGGGCTGTGGGGCCGGTTCCTGAGCGAGGGGAGAGATACCCTGCTGGACCTGCCCTCCACGGCGATGAACTCCTACAGTCACATGAAAGAGGCCCTGGTAGCCAGATATGGGCTCACCCCTGAAATGTACCGGCAACGGTTTAGAGACTGCAAAAAGATACCCGGTACCACCTGGTACGTGAACTTTTACAGCCGGGCCTTGGACGGATGGATCAAGGGCAGCAAGGTCTCCACCTTTGAGGAGCTGTTCGACCTAATCGCATGGGAACACTTGTCCGCTAATTGCTTCGTAGAGCTGCGCCAGCACCTCCTGGACAGCAAACTCTCAGACCCTCGCAAACTGGCCGTCGAGGCTGACCGGTGGGTGAACACCCGGGCCTCCCGGGGCCCCGTGGGAGACTACGGTCGCCACAGTCAGGGACCCCCCCCCGCCAGAGGGGCGGAGGGAATCCAGGCCGGCAAAGGGAGCTCCCGGGGGGATCCCCGCTCAGCCCTCCCAGAGGACAATCTCCGCCCTTTCCAGCTCCACCTCCGGCCAGCACCGGGCCACCAGGGAGGCCGGGGCCCCGAGTGAGGATCACCTGTTTCCGCTGCCAACAGACCGGACACTATGCCAGTGACCCTCAATGTCCCCTGTACCAGCGGACCGCCACAACAACCCCGTGGCTCGACAGATGGCCTCCGTAGCCCTGGGAGAAGAGATGGAAGACTCCGAAGAATGGGAACCAGCCGCCATGGCCTTGGTCTCCCTAGGGGACCGGGAGATGGTCCCCGGAACGTCCCTGCCCGCCAACACGAAGATTTACCGACAGCAGGTAACGGTCAACGGTCACCGCATCGAGGGCCTCCGGGACACGGGGGCGAGTGTCACGGCGGTCCATTGTCACCTGATTTCCGAAGATCAGATCCTGCCTGGCGCCTTTTGCCCCGTCATATCATCAGACCATTCCGAGAGCCTCTGCCGGATGGCCCTAGTCCCCTTCGAATGGGGGGAGTCACCGGCAAGTTAAAGGTGGCGGTCCGAACCTCCCAGCCCGTGGACTGCCTCCTGGGCAACGACCTTGAGAACTCCCCGTGGGGACAAGTGGAATGAAGAGCCCACCTCGAGATGATGGGCCTACCCGAGTGGGTATGCGCCACCACGCGCTCGATGACTCTCAGGGCGCCTTCCTCCGACGGGGGAGAGGCCATGCCGCTGAGCACCGCCACCATCCCCGAGATCAAGAATACACCACCAGAGGCCAACGACCCCCTTCTGGACGAACCAACCGCTCCCGACGAAGGATCAGTGCCTTCCGACCCCGAAACCCTGACCAAACTCGGGGACTTGCCAGAACTGGCCCCGTGGCCCTGCGAAGGGGGCCCCTCCCGTGAAGAGTTCTGCCAAGAACAATCCACCTGCCCGTCCCTCATTGGACCCCGACAACAGGCCGAGGCCCAAGCAGCAGGCGACCGGACTGGCACCCACTGGGTATACTGGGAGAACGGACTGCTGTACAGCGAACAGAAGTCGGCCGAGTTGGGATCGGCCCGAGTACTAGTGGTACCCCTACGCTTCCGAAGTCTTCTCCTGGGCCTGGCCCATGATGTACCCCTGGCCGGACACTTAGGCCAAGATAAGACCTACCAACGACTCGTCACCCACTTATATTGGCCCAAGATGCGAGCAAATGTGGAGGCCCACTGCAAGTCCTGCCCCACGTGCCAGGCCAGCGGAAAGAGTGGGGGCAAGCGCAAGGCTCCGCTACAACCCTTCCCTGTCGTCAGTACCCCTTTTGAGCGGGTAGGAATCGACATTGTAGGACCGCTGGACCCCAAGACCGCCCAGGGCCACCAGTTCATCCTCGTCCTGGTGGATCATGCCACCTGTTACCCCGAAGCCATCCCTCTCCGCACCGTGACGGCCCCCGTGGTGGGCCGGGCCTTGATGGGGATCTTCTCCCGCATGGGGTTCCCCCGCGAAGTCGTGAGTGACCGGGGTACGAACTTTATCTCCCGATATATGAAGTCCCTCTGGCAGCAGTGCGGAGTATCGTACAAATTCACCACCCCGTACCACCCCCAAGGAAACGGCCTAGTCGAGCGCTTTAACAAAACACTGAAAGGGATGATCATGGGCCTCGAGGAACCCCTACGCCGGAGGTGGGACGTCCTCCTCCCCTGCCTCCTGTTCGCCTACCGGGAGGTTCCCCAAAAATCCCTGGGATTCAGCCCATTTGAACTACTATATGGACACCCCGTCCGGGGACCCCTGAGCCTGGTCAAGGAGGGGTGGGAAACAACCCCCCGGGGGACCCCTCCGGATGTGTTCCGATACATCTTGGCGCTCCGCAACCAGACCCGGAAATTCAGAGAACTCGCAGAAGCGAACCTCGAGGCTAGTCAGGAAGAAATGAAGCGCTGGTATGACCAGAATGCTACGCTGGTCGAGTTTCAGCCGGGCCAACAAGTCTGGGTCATGGCCCCGGTGAGGCCCTGCGCCCTCCAAGATAAATGGACTGGACCCTTCAAGGTGGTCGAGCGGAAGAGCCAAGTCACCTATCTCGTCGATGTACAGTCCCCGCGGAACCCCCTCCGGGTCCTCCACGTGAACCGCCTCAAACCTCACTTTGTACGGACAGAATTGAGTTTACTCCTGGCCACCGACGATGGGGCCGAAGAAGACACCGAGCCCCTTCCAGACCCCCTGGGGGCGAAAGAGACCGATGTGTCCGTGGAGGGAGTGAAACTGTCAACTGCCCTCACAGCCCAACAGTCCGACGACGGCCGCTGGCTACTAGGGCAGTTCGCGGACCTCTTCTCCCTGACCCCTGGGGTCACCAACTGGTGTGTCCACGACGTGAACACCGGCGACAGCCCGCCAGTGAGACATTGGGCCTACCGGGTCCCTGATCGGGTCCGAACCTGCATTCAGACCGAGGTGGCGAAGATGCTAGCCCTCGGGGTGATTGAACCCTCCGACAGCCCCTGGGCCAGCCCGGTAGTCCTGGTTCCGAAAGCAACTACCCCGGGTGTTGCCCCCGAGCTGAGGTTTTGCGTGGACTACCGAGGACTCAATGCGGTCACCCGAGCGGACGCTCACCCTATCCCCCGTGCCGACGAGCTCATTGACCGCCTTGGGGCCGCTCGCTACCTCAGCACCTTCGACCTGACTAGTGGATACTGGCAGATTGCCCTCACCGAGAGAGCCAAGGAGCGCTCTGCCTTCTCCACCCCGGATGGGCACTACCGCTTTAGGGTGATGCCGTTTGGAATGAAGAATGCCCCGGCCACCTTCCAGCGGCTGGTGAACAGGGTCCTGTCCGGACTAGAGGGGTTCAGCGCAGCATACCTCGACGACATAGCAGTCTTCAGCTCCCAATGGACCGAGCACCTCCAGCACCTCCGTCAAGTCCTGCTGGCTCTGCGCCGGGCCAGCCTCACCATCAAAGCCAGCAAATGTCAAATTGGGCACGGCTCCGTAACCTATCTCGGGCACCAGGTGGGAAGTGGGCAGGTCGCCCCCCTCCAGCCGAAGATCGACGCCATCCTGTCCTGGGAACCCCCTGCAACCCAAACGGAAGTCCGGGCCTTCCTGGGCCTCACCGGCTACTACCGAAGGTTTATCAAGAACTATGGCAGCATCGCAGGCCCCCTCACAGAACTAACCTCCAAAAAAGACCCCAAGAAAGTACACTGGACTCCCTCCTGCCAGAAGGCGTTCGACACCCTCAAGGCCGCCACGTGCGCAGCTCCAGTGCTCAAAGCACCCGACTACGCCCAGGAGTTTGTGGTCCAGACGGACACCTCGGAACACGGCATCGGGGCAGTCCTCTCCCAGTTCGACGACAAGGGCATAGATCGGCCCATAGCCTTCATCAGCCGAAGGTTGCTGCCCCGGGAACAGCGGTGGAGCACCATTGAGAGAGAGACCTTTGCAGTAGTCTGGGCCCTCAAAAAGCTACGACCCTACCTGTTCGGAACCCACTTCCGAGTACAAACGGATCACCGCCCCTTGCGGTGGCTGATGCAGATGCGAGGGGAAAACCCCAAGTTGCTACGCTGGTCCATCTCCCTCCAAGGGATGGATTTCACGGTGGAACATCGCCCCGGGACGGACCACGCCAACGCGGACGGCCTGTCCCGATTCTTCCGCTTCAGCGAGGAGAACCCCCAAGTGGATGGGTAGTTCTCCCCGCCTTTCAGCTGGGGGGGGCACGTGTGAGACCGGCCTCGTGGCGTGGGCCCTCCCGACCAGCAAGTTACCCTACAACCACGCCGAACCTCGTGGACACGGCCTTCCGGCTCCCGTGGGCCAACATCCCGAGGGCCGACCAGATCCCCAACACGCATGCCCGGCCGAGGGAGAACGAAACCCCCACCCCAAACCAGACCGAGAGGCGCCGACCCTGTCACACCTCTGGTCTCTCCCCCGAGGGAGGTTTCGATCGACCACCAGGCCCCCGGTGAGCGGGCGCCTTGCCTGCTGGTTGTCTGGAGTCCCTCCCAGACCCACCTGAATAGATCAAAGGGCCGAGCGACAGGAAACCCCGACACACCGCCCCCCAGGCACCAGACCCCTCTCCGCGAGGACTCCGGACTTCAAAGAGGAGGGGGGAGTATAACCAGGGGTGCGGAAAGGACGGGAGCAGAGAAGACCTGGACTGACGAGAGCCTGCTGACCTGGTCGCGGCTCGATCGCTCACCGAACAGAAGAACGCTACCCGAACTCTGAACCACCTGAGCCCTGCGGACGCTGTCGCGGCTCCCCGAACTCTGAACCATCTGAGCCCTGCTGACGCTGTCGCGGCTCCCCGAACTCTGAACCATCTGAGCCCTGCTGACGCCGTCGCGGCTCCCCGAATTCTGAACCATCTGAGCCCTGCTGACGCCGTCGCGGCTCCCCGAATTCTGAACCATCTGAGCCCTGCTGACGCCGTCGCGGCTCCCCGAACTACGACCCTCCGGTGCCTGCTGAGTGACTCGCGGCCCGCTCCTCCGAGAGAATCGGCAGAGATTGCCGAGAGAAGCAACATCCCCTCAGCTCGAGGATTGAGAGCTGTGCGCCGGATACCTCGCAGAGACACTAATTCAAAGACTGTCCCGCTACCCCTTTCCCTCCTCACGAGATCGCTGCCGCTTGTGGCATTAATTCTGCACCTGCCTGCCGGATCATAAAGATCCCTGACAACTACAGATAAAAGCATATTGTCTTATAACGACTTACTGTGTGGTGTCCCTCTATCCGAAGAGAGAGTAAGCGCAGCGTGTGCGATCCTAGATGCGAGACCCTTCCAGGAAGGGCCTCCCTGCTCTTGCTCGGCCTAACTCTGGGTAAGGTGGGCCTCCGGGTGGTCGGGAACACATTCCGCAGCCTCCCCGGGGAACGCCTTCCAACCGTCATAGCTGTAGAAAGTTTTCCAGGTCCAGTGTTACACTTGGGGGGATTCAAATGGTGAGGTATTGATGACTAGAGTATCAATCAGTTAAAGCATTACCAAAGGTAAACTACTTGTTCTTTAGAACTGGTGCCCATACCGCCTTTATATATCAACCCACCTGGTCCACTTATGTCCCTTTTGGGGGGTTCTAGCTACTTATTATCTTGCATCCCGGATACCACCTCTGTGCTTTTATTGGGTAATTTCAAATTACACGTTTCTAGCTTAGCTATTACTCTTCTTCACATTCTCCTGAAATTACTTATATAGTGGGCAAAAGAACGATGGATTTAACCCAGATCTCTTGACTGGGGGCGAATGTCTGCATTGTCAGCATTCCGTCCATCATTTGTTTGTTGTAACGCTTTTCGCCCTAAGTGGGATGGGTATTCCCAGACGTGGGACCCGTGCTCACTACGCCACTGGAGTCAAGCTATCCTGGCTGATGACGGCTGATAGCCAGAAACCGGTCCTAGGATGCTTGATTCCGGTCCAGGGAAGACATGGCTTGGCAGTTCGGGCTGGACTGTTCCCATGAGGCACAGGGTCAAGACTGATTTGCATATGGCCATGTCTGAACTGGGGTGGTGTAGTGGGCAAAAGAACGATGGATTTAACCCAGATCTCTTGACTGGGGGCGAATGTCTGCATTGTCAGCATTCCGTCCATCATTTGTTTGTTGTAACGCTTTTCGCCCTAAGTGGGATGGGTATTCCCAGACGTGGGACCCGTGCTCACTACGCCACTGGAGTCAAGCTATCCTGGCTGATGACGGCTGATAGCCAGAAACCGGTCCTAGGATGCTTGATTCCGGTCCAGGGAAGACATGGCTTGGCAGTTCGGGCTGGACTGTTCCCATGAGGCACAGGGTCAAGACTGATTTGCATATGGCCATGTCTGAACTGGGGTGGTGTAGTGGGCAAAAGAACGATGGATTTAACCCAGATCTCTTGACTGGGGGCGAATGTCTGCATTGTCAGCATTCCGTCCATCATTTGTTTGTTGTAACGCTTTTCGCCCTAAGTGGGATGGGTATTCCCAGACGTGGGACCCGTGCTCACTACGCCACTGGAGTCAAGCTATCCTGGCTGATGACGGCTGATAGCCAGAAACCGGTCCTAGGATGCTTGATTCCGGTCCAGGGAAGACATGGCTTGGCAGTTCGGGCTGGACTGTTCCCATGAGGCACAGGGTCAAGACTGATTTGCATATGGCCATGTCTGAACTGGGGTGGTGTAGTGGGCAAAAGAACGATGGATTTAACCCAGATCTCTTGACTGGGGGCGAATGTCTGCATTGTCAGCATTCCGTCCATCATTTGTTTGTTGTAACGCTTTTCGCCCTAAGTGGGATGGGTATTCCCAGACGTGGGACCCGTGCTCACTACGCCACTGGAGTCAAGCTATCCTGGCTGATGACGGCTGATAGCCAGAAACCGGTCCTAGGATGCTTGATTCCGGTCCAGGGAAGACATGGCTTGGCAGTTCGGGCTGGACTGTTCCCATGAGGCACAGGGTCAAGACTGATTTGCATATGGCCATGTCTGAACTGGGGTGGTGTAGTGGGCAAAAGAACGATGGATTTAACCCAGATCTCTTGACTGGGGGCGAATGTCTGCATTGTCAGCATTCCGTCCATCATTTGTTTGTTGTAACGCTTTTCGCCCTAAGTGGGATGGGTATTCCCAGACGTGGGACCCGTGCTCACTACGCCACTGGAGTCAAGCTATCCTGGCTGATGACGGCTGATAGCCAGAAACCGGTCCTAGGATGC
Organism: Triturus cristatus; assembly: GCF_964204655.1. Lineage (NCBI taxonomy): Eukaryota > Metazoa > Chordata > Amphibia > Caudata > Salamandridae > Triturus > Triturus cristatus. Next base: position 325,447,704 of record NC_140592.1, read on the forward strand.
TTGATTCCGGTCCAGGGAAGACATGGCTTGGCAGTTCGGGCTGGACTGTTCCCATGAGGCACAGGGTCAAGACTGATTTGCATATGGCCATGTCTGAACTGGGGTGGTGTAGTGGGCAAAAGAACGATGGATTTAACCCAGATCTCTTGACTGGGGGCGAATGTCTGCATTGTCAGCATTCCGTCCATCATTTGTTTGTTGTAACGCTTTTCGCCCTAAGTGGGATGGGTATTCCCAGACGTGGGACCCGTGCTCACTACGCCACTGGAGTCAAGCTATCCTGGCTGATGACGGCTGATAGCCAGAAACCGGTCCTAGGATGCTTGATTCCGGTCCAGGGAAGACATGGCTTGGCAGTTCGGGCTGGACTGTTCCCATGAGGCACAGGGTCAAGACTGATTTGCATATGGCCATGTCTGAACTGGGGTGGTGTAGTGGGCAAAAGAACGATGGATTTAACCCAGATCTCTTGACTGGGGGCGAATGTCTGCATTGTCAGCATTCCGTCCATCATTTGTTTGTTGTAACGCTTTTCGCCCTAAGTGGGATGGGTATTCCCAGACGTGGGACCCGTGCTCACTACGCCACTGGAGTCAAGCTATCCTGGCTGATGACGGCTGATAGCCAGAAACCGGTCCTAGGATGCTTGATTCCGGTCCAGGGAAGACATGGCTTGGCAGTTCGGGCTGGACTGTTCCCATGAGGCACAGGGTCAAGACTGATTTGCATATGGCCATGTCTGAACTGGGGTGGTGTAGTGGGCAAAAGAACGATGGATTTAACCCAGATCTCTTGACTGGGGGCGAATGTCTGCATTGTCAGCATTCCGTCCATCATTTGTTTGTTGTAACGCTTTTCGCCCTAAGTGGGATGGGTATTCCCAGACGTGGGACCCGTGCTCACTACGCCACTGGAGTCAAGCTATCCTGGCTGATGACGGCTGATAGCCAGAAACCGGTCCTAGGATGCTTGATTCCGGTCCAGGGAAGACATGGCTTGGCAGTTCGGGCTGGACTGTTCCCATGAGGCACAGGGTCAAGACTGATTTGCATATGGCCATGTCTGAACTGGGGTGGTGTAGTGGGCAAAAGAACGATGGATTTAACCCAGATCTCTTGACTGGGGGCGAATGTCTGCATTGTCAGCATTCCGTCCATCATTTGTTTGTTGTAACGCTTTTCGCCCTAAGTGGGATGGGTATTCCCAGACGTGGGACCCGTGCTCACTACGCCACTGGAGTCAAGCTATCCTGGCTGATGACGGCTGATAGCCAGAAACCGGTCCTAGGATGCTTGATTCCGGTCCAGGGAAGACATGGCTTGGCAGTTCGGGCTGGACTGTTCCCATGAGGCACAGGGTCAAGACTGATTTGCATATGGCCATGTCTGAACTGGGGTGGTGTAGTGGGCAAAAGAACGATGGATTTAACCCAGATCTCTTGACTGGGGGCGAATGTCTGCATTGTCAGCATTCCGTCCATCATTTGTTTGTTGTAACGCTTTTCGCCCTAAGTGGGATGGGTATTCCCAGACGTGGGACCCGTGCTCACTACGCCACTGGAGTCAAGCTATCCTGGCTGATGACGGCTGATAGCCAGAAACCGGTCCTAGGATGCTTGATTCCGGTCCAGGGAAGACATGGCTTGGCAGTTCGGGCTGGACTGTTCCCATGAGGCACAGGGTCAAGACTGATTTGCATATGGCCATGTCTGAACTGGGGTGGTGTAGTGGGCAAAAGAACGATGGATTTAACCCAGATCTCTTGACTGGGGGCGAATGTCTGCATTGTCAGCATTCCGTCCATCATTTGTTTGTTGTAACGCCTCCGAGAGAATCGGCAGAGATTGCCGAGAGAAGCAACATCCCCTCAGCTCGAGGATTGAGAGCTGTGCGCCGGATACCTCGCAGAGACACTAATTCAAAGACTGTCCCGCTACCCCTTTCCCTCCTCACGAGATCGCTGCCGTTTGTGGCATTAATTCTGCACCTGCCTGCCGGATCATAAAGATCCCTGACAACTACAGATAAAAGCATATTGTCTTATAACGACTTACTGTGTGGTGTCCCTCTATCCGAAGAGAGAGTAAGCGCAGCGTGTGCGATCCTAGATGCGAGACCCTTCCAGGAAGGGCCTCCCTGCTCTTGCTCGGCCTAACTCTGGGTAAGGTGGGCCTCCGGGTGGTCGGGAACACATTCCGCAGCCTCCCCGGGGAACGCCTTCCAACAGTCATAGCTGTAGAAAGTTTTCCAGGTCCAGTGTTACACTTGGGGGGATTCAAATGGTGAGGTATTGATGACTAGAGTATCAATCAGTTAAAGCATTACCAAAGGTAAACTACTTGTTCTTTAGAACTGGTGCCCATACCGCCTTTATATATCAACCCACCTGGTCCACTTATGTCCCTTTTGGGGGGTTCTAGCTACTTATTATCTTGCATCCCGGATACCACCTCTGTGCTTTTATTGGGTAATTTCAAATTACACGTTTCTAGCTTAGCTATTACTCTTCTTCACATTCTCCTGAAATTACTTATTTGCAACAACGCCATTCTTCACCTACGCACACTCTTGGTAGTATACATGATGTTATTTTTCTTTTATTTATGTTTCCAGCCAATTTGTCCTGTCGCTTCCACCATCTGACCATGTTCTACTATGCACCATTTCATTTTTTTTCGTTTAAGCATTTTTTCTTTGCATTTTCAAAAATATATACATTACATGTATAGATATAACAACCAACAAATAGTATTAGCCCTCTTTTTCCCTTTCCCACCCTCCTGTTTGGTCCAACATTCCAGCAATATTTCATCCAATCTATTGATAAAACAAAAGAGCAATACAATAATACAGATATAATCCTATATCCATACAGCTAATAATCCATTGTATATGCTATTATCCATCGGAAGCAAGTAAACCTAAACATAATATACCCTATACTTAATGCTCCCTTGCCTGAAAGTTCCACACCTTTAACCATCAAGATTCTCCCTCTTCCTCATCCCGAGACCATTTTATAAGTGGAGCCCAAATTTCATAACCCCTTTTTTGCGCTCTGTCCTTTCTTAGTGTACACTGCAATTTCTAGCCGATAAACCGCTAAAGATCTACTCGGCCATTCTTGACAGGATAGCGGTACTTGATCGAGCCAGTACATGGCTACACATAACCTGAATACTGTCATAGCAATAAGCACGAATACTCGTATCTGTTCTGGAAGTGAAATATCACCAACCCTGAACATAATCGGCTGTGTTGACGTGTAATTTCCATCCAACTTGGGATTCTTATAAAGCACCCACCTCTCTTTTGAGAGCATCCAAGCTAGGGCACGATGCGAACATATGCAAGCTATCGGCTGCGTACAACCCACATCTGGGGCAGGCTGTGCCAGCTGAACCACCCCATTTAGCAGTCTTGGCCAGTGTAATGTAAAACCAAGTTTTAAAGCATTGAAGTTGTAAATTGGCCGCTATGCATGATGTTCATGCTAAATATAGTGAGTCATCTACTTCACCAAACCCAGTTTGTAGATGTTCCTGCCAGTGATCATAGTGCTTAGTTAGAGCATCCACCATTATTTCATACAACAGTTTATATATCTTGCCAAGTGTAGCAGATCCTTTAGATAATACCTCCAGTATTGTTACTTTTCCAAAACTACAATGGCCCCCAACCTTTTTTATCAGGAAGTCCCTGATTTGAAGATATTTGAAGAATGTGATTATTCTCCAGTCCATGCTTATCCCTAATTTTATCAAACTATCTAAATCCACTCTTGTTCCCCACTGCCCTAATTTCCTCTTCCCACCATATTTTCATGTATCCATCACAAAAGATATCCGGAATGGACTTGTTTTGGTATAGTGGAGTATAGGCATTGACTAATCCTAAACCAAATGTTTTACTGACTGCCGTCCAAACCCTAAATGCCCATAAGAGTCTTAAATGTAACCCTTTTGTAATAGTTAAATTCGGTGTGTAGCAGAAGACACCCTTTGGCTTCCCTAACAAGTAGTAGTTCATATATTGAGATGGGAGTTATGTCCTGCCCAACAAGTAGATTCCCCATTTTATGTAGTATTGAGGCCCAGTGGTACAGCTGGAAGTTGGGCACCCCCTCATCCTCCTCTTTCCCTTGGAAGCGTCATGAATTTTAATGCCCTCCTAGGTCGACAATTTGCCCATAAAAATCTTTATCTGATTTAAAGTTTTGAACCAATGGCTACTTATTAGAGGAATGGCTCTGAAAAAAATACAGCATTTTTGGCAGAAACAGCATCTTAATGACATTGCTACTTCCAACCAGTGTTAACTTAAGATTATTAAGTCAGGCAAATTCTGGTCTGAATTGTGGGAGCAGCGGATCTAAATTTGCTTCGACAATTTTTGTCACGTCTGCCAGGAGTTCCACCCCTAAATATATAGCTTGCTGCACTACCCAAGGATCTTTCAATAAAGTCCCTTTACTAATCAAGATTTGAGTCTTGCTATGGTCTAATTGGTAGCCTGAGATCTGTCCAAAATCATTAGCCTCCTTTACTATCTCTTCCACAATATTAATAGGACTAGGGGTGGTAATTGCCAGGTCATCAGCATATGCAAGAATCCTAGCCCCCCCCCCCCCCACCCCCCACTACTATGCACTGCCTTGATTGCGCTATTGCCTTCAATCTTCCTGATTAGTGGATTGATGTATATTGCAAATAGGGGGGAGCAAGGACATCCCTGATTGGTCCCCCAAGTTATCCGTACAGGGTCCGACACCTCTCCCATTATGGCAACTCTAGCTGTTGGATTCTCATACATTGCTGCGATAACCTTAATAAAGCCCATCCTGAATCCTACTTTCCCCATGGTTGTCCACAGGAATGGCCAGGAGACCCGATCAAATGCCTTCTCGGTATCTAGTAATAACGCCATAGGGTCTCCGGCGTTTCCTGCTGCGTCAAAGAGTGCAATTGTTCGTTGGATATGGTCGATGGTGCTGTGACCGGGGATAAAACCATGTTGTTCTGGGGAAACCGATTCCTTTATTACCCCAGCCATGCGTCCAGCCAAGATTCCTGCATACGCTTTGACATCGCTATTAATTAATGTAATGGGGCGATAGGACCCTAATTCCTTAACTGATTTTCCTTTTTTGGGGAAAACCACTATATTAGCAGTCCTCTAGGACTCAGGCGATCCCTGACTGGATTGAGCCTGCAGGAATACATCCTTCATTAATTCCTGTAAATAGGGAGCCATCTTTTTTTATAAAATTCTCCCGGAATAGAATCATTGCCGACTGCTTTCCCATTTGCAAGTGCTTGAATTGCCATAACTTTCCTCCACCGTAATCTGAGTCTCCATCGTATCCCTATCTTCCTCCGAGAGCACCCCACCAACTATATTGGTCAGATAATTTTCAATTTCTTTTCCCCCACATTCAACTTGCTCAGTATACAGATTTTGATAGAATTGTTGAAATGAGCTCCGTATGTCTGATGGTTCTGTAACTAAGCCAACCATAGGACCTTCAATTTCTGTAATGGCTGCTTGGGTCACACCCGGTCTAGTACTTGGTGCCAAAAGTTGCCCAACTCTTTTACTGCATTCGTACATTCTAGTCTGCCAATCTATATACTTGCCTGCTGCTTTTTTTAGTTGACATATCGAGTATTGCCGATTTCAATAACGCCGCCTTTACCTGCACTTGTTCTATATCTCCCCTCCCTCTCGAATTGCCCCGACCAATTGAGTTTCTGCTTCCAATAATTTTAAATGTAACTCTTGCATATGTTCCTTTTCCTTTCTTCTGAGCTGTCCATCCAAATCTTAATTTCCCCGCCTACTCCTGCTTTCATAGCATCCCATACAACATCAATCCTAGTGCTCCCTCTATTTTCACCTATAAATCTTGGCAGCCAATTTTTCATGTGATCTATATATTCCTGATCATAAAGTAGAGCTCTGTCAAAAGTCCAGCGATATGTTGGAGGATTTTGTATTTGTATTGACAATTCTAAACCCAGCGGGTTGCAATCTGACATAATGCAAGGAAATTTAAATATCTTGTATTTTGACATAAGCCCCTGGGATATAAAGTAGTCGTCCAGTCTGGCATGCGATTGGTGCGGGGCAGAACAGTAAGTGTATCCCGGGTCCTGAGATTTCTGTACTGCCCAAGCGTCTGTTAAGCCATATGTCATACACAAATTAACTAAAGATTGAAACACTTTAGGTTTACGGCCTGTGTATGCCTTTTTTCCCATCATGATAGAGCTGGATTTTAAATTAATATTGAAGTCCCCACATAGAATTAGTGGTTGTGCCCAGCTTACAAGTTCTATGTTTAGCCAATCCAGCAAGGAAGGATCATCTAGAATAGAGCTGTATACTGAACATAAAGTAAACAGGTTATTGTGAATACAGCATTGAGTGATAGCCCACCTGCCCATCTGATCTGATTTTGAGCGTGAGAATCTAACTACATTTTATGCGAGCCTCCCCTCTTGGACATGTTCCCTGCGTTGTACTAGCCACTAATTGATATCCTGCCGGTTCTGCCACCTTCTGTCTGCCAGCCTCCACATGCGTTTCCTGTAAACACACTGTCTGCTCTAAGATGTAGAATATTATCAAGCCTACGTTTTTTGAGGGCACTATTCAATCCGCAAATATTAATTGATGCTATTTTTAGCTTACCCATTTCTTCCCAGGATATTTAATAAGTCACTGCTTCTTTCTATTATTAGTAATACCAGCTCATCTTGAATGGACATCTGGACCAACCCCTCACTCCCCCTCCCCTCCCCCACCCTCATCCCTAACTTTAGGCAAAAAAGGTCCAAATGACCCTTGTAATGCCTCCTGTATAGTGCTGCTTCCCACCGCCACCCATCACACTCCACAACCACCATGCAAGAAAAAGAAAAAAAAATTCATCCATCTCTAGTAAATATGATGCCCCGCTCCTTCAGATTCCTTCTATTTCCTGATCTCAGAAATCTCTCGGAGGTAATCTTGTGCCTGTATTCCTGAGGGGAACACTCTTATAACCCCCTTGTGAATGAACGTGAGGCGTGCAGGGCTAAATAGGTAGACCTCACACCCAACCTTTTGAAAAGGTAGGATTCATTGTTGAAGTCTCCATCTTCTTTCCACAGTAATGTGGCAAAAGTCTGGCCTAACAAAGGTGTGTCCTTCTGCTAAGCGTTTTGCTTCTGGTCTTGTTTATCAAAGACTGCTTGCCTAAGCAAAAAGTTGCCAAAAAATATTAAAATGGCTCTAGGTCTCTCGTTGCTCTCTGATCCCTTCCTCTTTCTCAGCATAAGTGGAAAGCGATGTGCTCTTTGCAATTCCATGTCCCAATCCCAGTGTGCTAGTTCTGGAAGACCCTCTTTTAGCAGGCGTATCATGAACCCTCGGATGTCTTCTCCTATCGCATTCTCTCTTATGCCTGAGGTTGTTGCGCCATTGGCGAGTTTCGAAGTCTTCCAACTTCCACATAACATCTACCATCCTAAACTCATTGGCAGCCGTCTGTTACACTGTAGCCTCAGCTCCAGCCTCCAAGGCCACCATTCTTTCCTCCAATATAGCTGTCCGCTCAGAAATTTCCGTACATGTCTTGCTAACTTTTTTGATAGCACCTTGAAGCTTTTTAGTTGCAAGATGAGCCCTTTTGTGCTCCTGTGTTGCTTCCACTTGCATTTGCTTGAGGGTAGAATAAATCCGCCCCATTGATGGAGATGACTCCGCTCCTATCTTATCTTCAGGTAGCTTTTTCTTTGGCCGGAGTTTGTCGTCTTCAACAGTAGGACCGTCTTCGTCCATTAAAAAATGTGTAGATGAATAGTCCCATTTCAATTGGCTATGACTTTAATCATATTGTGCTCCCTCTGTTTCTTTCCCACTTTTATCCCTCCTTTGTCTATTCAGGGCAGACAGGCGTTTCTGGGTGCTAGGACTGGAGAGAGAGCAGTCTGAGCCCGCATCGGAGTGTCCCGTGATTGATATCTTATTTTCATTGATGTCAGACAACTCGGAATCCTCGTTTAGGGAGAATAATTTTTCCCCACCCTCTGGGGTTCCTTTGCAAAATGTTTGGATCAGTTTAGGCTTAATTTCTGGGTTCACCTCTTCTGCCTTCTCCCCTACCCCCTCCTCTTCTATATCTTTATTGTTGTTATTCCTGTTATTGCTTGAGTTATTCCTATGAAACGTGTTGCCCCTGTCTGCCCCTCCACTATTGGACTATTTATATCAAGTCTCGTACTTCAGCATCCAGGGCGAGGGGCTCTGTGTAAGCTGATGATTTGTAAGGAACCTCGCCAGCCGTAGTCTCCTTTTTTCTGCCCGCCTTGCTGTGATCATGCCAGGAATCACTCTGTGCTTGGTGGAGGTCTCTCCCTCCTTCCCAGTGCTCTGCTCCTCAGATCTTTGTTTCCCCGCCTCTGACTCTTTCTGCCTGGCCGCAGGAGTAGCATCCTCATTTGCGTCTTCAGGCTTACCTGCAGCGGATGTCCACCCTGCCTCCTCTCTGGGACACTGCTCCTTAGGTCTCAGCTTTCCGACCTCCAACTCCTTCCACTTGTCCGCGAGAGCAGCGTCCCCAGGCTTCATTACAGCAGCCGCTTTCCGGGCAGCAGGAGGACCTTTGGTTGGGAGTGGGGGGGGGGGGGGGGGGGGGGGAGGGGGGGCAGGGGTTCCTGGGGTACTGTGTGCCATCTCAGCATTATGGACCTTTTTGGTGCAACAGGTTGCTGGCTTCCGTTTGAGGAAGGGAGTTATTGCCACTAGTGAGCAGGTGCACTATTTGACTAGTGGTTTGTTGAACAGATTTTCATGTTTCAACAGGATAGTTGGTTATGTTAAGCCTCAGTTGAGAGATGCGGGGAGGGAGGCAATTTGGAAGGCAAGAGAAAGAGAACGGTTTGGGATATACTCAGTGATGTTTAGATGGGGACGTTTGGAGTGAGGAGAGATTGTGTTCGATATGGACATGTAATGGGTTCTTTAGCGGAGGCGGAGGTGGCTGGTTAGGTTGTTCTAATGTTTAGAGCGGCCCGGGTTTAATAGTTTGTATGGCTATCTACCCAGGGTTGTTTCACTAGAAGTTGCAACGGTTTCATTAAAGCAGCTTTTTTCACAACTAATGACGACTTGTGGTTCTGGCTGTGCCGTCCCGCCCAAGGTGTACATACAGTGCTCGAAGTGATGCTTTTTTGCAACATGTCCATGTGAATACTACATCCACAAGATTTGTCATGACAGCTCTATGTACTACATTCAGACTGTCAGACACTGTAATAGTCTCTACCAGGATCTGCATAGTCAGATGTAGCATGTTAAGTTTCATGAATATATAAACATGTGTTTTTGTCCAGGCCACCCTCTAAGTTCTCTTTCGATATTATCATCAGTTCAAATGCACACAGCCAAGACTGGGGGGCATATTTATGAATGGGATATTGCCACCAGAAAGTCACATTTAGCAATGTTCTGGTGCCGATATCCCCTTCTTATTTACAAAGCGGCGTTAAGCCACTTAACGTAGCTTAATGCCGCAGTGTAAATAAGGCCCCTTTTCACGCTTCACTTAGTGTGAAAGGGGCATCAAATGGCCGTTGCAGTGGGTGTACCGCCGAAACACCCATTGCTTTTAGACTCTGCCTCATATTTACAAGGCTGGGGCAGTGCCAAAAACTAAAGGGAATACCTGGTCTTAGACTTACGATACAAGGAGACATTATTAATTTCTCCCCATTTTTTCTCTTTCCATATGTGCTGCATTCTGCAGCACACATAGAAACAGAAAATCGCCATTCAAGATTGTTTATGTGCAGGAAGGTGTCCCTTCCCGCACAGAAACAATTGCCCCTGCAGCGCAGGCACCCTTGCAACATGGCACAATGGTGTCTGCGCTGGTGCTAGGCAGCTTTATTAGCGTCAGTCCTAGGGAAACAAAGGGGTGTGCAATATTTTTGTAAATACAGCGCATCCCTCCATTTTAAACATGTCGGAGGGCAGCGCAACCAATTTTGGCACGCTGGCATTTTGTTGTATATATCCCTCTGGGTTTGGTACACAACATCCAACACAACTTGAAGGGCAGAAGAGGAGCTTGGGTACTTTGGAATGCAGAAAGTGACTGTTAAGGAAGGAACGGGTCAACGATTCCCAGTTACAAAACTCCAGAGTAATATGCCACACACACAGAGCAATCTGCACACATATCATGAAGGAATGTAAAGACCCACTGGATTTTCCAGGGAATGACTATGGGAGGCCTTTCCTTCAACGGTTCAAAATAAAAACCCACGTGTACCTTAACTAAAATCCGGGGCACTACAATTATGCAATTAGGTGGGCTTGCCTTCTCTTGCAAAATTGTGGAACTACTGCGCTCATCATATAATCTACCAACTACTGCATAATTTGCAGGTTTTACCCAAAAATGTCTTTCTAGGTCAAACTAATCAAGTTATTAAAAAACTCAAATTGTGTTGTCACGCAGTGGGCAAACCTTTGTGAAGGATAACTGCTCATCTTTCAGGTGTTGACTGTAGTATTCAGGTTTAACTGGTACTAATGAGGTGATACTATTACCAAGACATTAATAATGTGTGCTACAATGACAAAATAGTGAAATAAAACTGATACAGAGGGCCATATGTACAAGGGAAGTGGCGGAGCGTGTCGTTAGCCTCCTTGAGGGCTGCACCATATTTACAAGAAAATGGTGCAGCCCTACGTTTCCCCCTGCACTGCCGCTAAGTTTAGCAGCTTAGCGCCAATTCAGGCACCCTTGCACCACAGTGCAAGGATGTCTGCGTGGAGGGGAAGTTTGTTGATGTACAGGAAGGCCCCCCTTCCTGCACATAAACAATCTTGAAATGCGTTTTGTAACGTCTATGTGTGCTGCTTAATGCAGCACACACAGAAGTTGCAAAACGGCATTTAAAAAAAAAATTTTTGTGCAGGAATGGGGATCTTCTTGTACATAAACAATCATTGGCGTTTTGTTGTTTTCATGTGTGCTGCACTATGCAGGAAACATGAAAACAGTAAAAACGAGGAGAAATGAAACATTTCTCCTCACTTCGCAAGGTTAAGACCAGTTTTTCCCTGGCCTTAATTCTGGTGCTGCCTCCTATTTACGCCTCCCTTGTAAATAGGAGGCAGGGTCAGAATCAATTGGTATTGTGGTGGAATGCCCACCGCAACACCCATTGCCCTCCCCTTTCACGCTAAGCATAGCGTGAAAGACGCCCTTATTTACAAGGCAGCGTTAAGCCACGTTAAGTGATTTAACGCTGCCTTGTAAATAAGGCAAAGCCCCTATCGCAACAGGAACATCGAAAATGTGATGCTCCCGTGGCGATAGGGGTTTGTACGTATGTCCCAGAATGTTTTGCACTAAGCAATATAATTTTTCTTTCCTTGCTACATCATTTAGTCAACCCTGCTACAAAATGTGGTCCTCCATTACCACATAATTCCAGCGCCCCTGACTACAATCAACTGCCAACAACTGTCAGGCTCCCTATCGCTTGGTAGGAGGCATGAAGGTGAGCAACCACCCACGACTCAAAGTGAGGGTACATTTTGGGTACAGTTGCATGGCCAGCAAAGCCTGTGGCTCTTATGTCGATAACAACAAAAATCTCCTTAGATGGAAACACGCAGGACAGAGTAAATGATGGTCAGTGTACGGCAGATTTCCAAGGCGCGCAAGGACGCTCTGCCATATAACATTGAAACATCTACGTCATATTCACCCAGCGTAATACTATCATTTAAATACAAGAATATGGAAGTGAAACATAACAGAAAGGGCGAGGCTGTCACAAGATTATACAGACATAAATGGGTTTGATCGAGAAAATAGGGCAGGCAGGGGGTGCTAAATGCGTGTTGAATTTGCCACCTCAATGCATACCGAATACTCTGATCCTGAAGCGGGTTCCCTGACTGGAAGCCGGTCAGGAAGAAACTTGTCGAAATCTTATCAATAAATCATCTCATTGGGCTCTAAGAAAATTTAATCAAGGACAAACTGGCTTGAAAATATTATTATGGCCAGGCGTGTGAGTTGGCTGGGTCATACAACCAAAAAGGGGGGCAGGGACTGGGTTGTACTTAATTTTAATAATGTATGGTGTGTACACTTTGCATTAACGCACTTGCAAAGTTTACATGACGACCCTATAGCGGCTTACCCTTTGGGTTTTTTCTATCCTATGCAGTTTGAACACCTGTTGAGGAAAAATTTGTCATGGATGGGCCCTAGCACAAGTATGGTTATGCAGCCACCTTTTTTCAGCCTTCACAATCGTTTTGATACCCTTTCAGGGCTGACACAAATTGACTGACTAACTGATTGTTTCAAACTCCCTGTAGCATCGGTGACAGCAGGATTGACCCTTATGGCTCAAAGGATGGAGTTCATATAGATATACTTATTAATAGGGATACTGTTGGCCCCCCTGAAATCTCCGCCTTAAAAATCACTATTAACGAGAATAACTGGAGTAACTGTCATAAACTCCTCTATCCCCATAATTTATCTTTAAGTGATACCTCGTCTAGGGAGACCCCTGGGCCCCCTACTACTACAGTTAACCAAGCAGTGAATAATGAAGCTATTAGGCTAGAAACATATGGTCAGCAAAAGTCTTTTCTAAAATTCATTTTCTGGAACATAGCAGGAATTGGTTCTAAATTATCCGATGAGTCTTGGGTAACGTATATTAAAGGATTTGATATCATCTGTCTCCAGGAGACATGGTACTCGAAGGATATTGCACTGAATGGTTGCTGCTCTTATAAAGTTAATGCGACCCCCACGTCCTCAGGGGGGGCTAGAGGTGGGTTGGCAATGCTTATCTCAGTAAAATATGAAGCCATAAAAGTCACTGTTGCTGGGACATCCCCCTGGTTTCAACTAGTTGTGATTTCCAATTTGCTGAAAGCTAAGATCTTAGTGATCAACTGGTATTATAATATTTTTAATCACAACACTTGCCAAGTTATTCAGGCTTTAGAGTAAGAAATGAACACACTTCCAGAGAAGTGGCAATCTTTGTGTATTCTCTGGGTTGGAGATTTCAATTACTCAATCTGCCCATATAGCTCTGGTCATGCATACGGGCTGTTTAGTATGCGGGCACCCCCTGGTGCATTTTAATCATACTCCCCAGGGAGAGGCTCTTAACTCTATTATTATGGAGGACGATTTGGGCCTTATTAATGATTTAGTTAGCAACACCTTAATACAGTGCCCCACCTAAGTGGGTGGAGGTAGGGAGAGTATTATTGACTTTATGTTTATATCACACAATAGCTCACACGGGGAATGCTGTAGGTCACAACGTTTCTTTTAACTCTAATAAGGAAGTAACAATTAGATGGAATACAGTAAAACCTACTGAGTTTGAAGCTAAAACTGTTAGATCAAATTATGATTCTATTGTGAAGTGTTTAGCCCATGACCTGCCCCCAGCTGAGATTATTCAGGAATTTCAACTGATTTGTTCCAGTGGCGGCGGGTGACATTTTAAATTGGTAGGACGTGGAAGTTGTGCATGTGTGCTGTGTCACGAGCAAATCGAGTGTGCACATCGAGGAATTCACCCGTGTGAAAGTTTGAAAAAAAGAGTGGGAAAATCATGCACTTTAAGGCATATTTGATGAAGCAAGCCCATTTGTAATGCAATTGTGATAGTGTAGACATGAAAAACACTCCATATTTTACAGAATAAAATAGTTTGGTAAATTGTAGTGTGCAAAATTTACAGTACAAGCAAGGTTTGTATTTATCTTACCTGCACACATGGTTGTCTTGTCTGTCTACTGTCTGCAGGAGAAACATTCCCTCTTGTTTGCATTGAGCCCGCAATATGTTGCAATAGGCTAAATTATTGTGCACTGTGAAATGCTCAGATCCTGAAGCTTGTAGCTCGTGATCCCAACAGCACACTGTGCAAGGCAGGAAACTGAGTCAGGGGGCAGGTCGAGAGAGAGAGGAATGTGCAGGGCCCACTCCACACTAGGTGCATGAGAGGGCTGCCTGCTCTTTAATCGCCTCACTGCCAATTTACAACCTTTAACAAGTTTGCCCAAGCAGGCTTTTTTTTTCTTAACAGGGAATGTTTGATTGTTTGGCCCTTTATTAGGTCTCGGCTAGCGAAGCTCGCGAGATTTAATGACTTGGAGAAGAGGGGCTTGAACACGCCCCTCTTCTCTCCTCTTCTCCATTGGCTGGCCTCTTAAATGCTGGCCAGCCATTGAAGAAGAGGTTTGTCTCGCAAAACAGGCCCCGTCCTTTTCGGATTCGGGGGCGTTTTTTTCGATACTTTTCGCTGGGCATGTTTTTCTCTCCTCCAGCCAATGGCAAGAGGAAAGAAAAAGAAAAACACGCCCCCGAATCCGAAACCGCCGCTGCCTTTCTCCGAGGCATTTCTGCTTCACCTCGGAGAAAGGCAGTGGTGTGCTCGTCCTCTCGTTTTTACGGGCCAGCAGTCCACCCTTGCGAGGAAAGAAATAATGTATAGGTTTGAGTGCTCTAGCGTGGGGTTGCTGGTGGAGTCAGAGCTAAGAGCCTCGAAACCCGGATTAGCGCTGCTGCGCTGCAAAGTCTTCTCAGACTAAACCGTAGGGATGAGTTGGGGTTTAAAACTGTGTCTCTTCGTTAATCACTGGGTTTTCTGTCTAGTGCCAGTTCTAATGAGGTTTACGCTACTTACGCATTAAGGAGGACTGTTGTTTTACCGTCTTTGCTTACACAAGCCGGAGTAATAAGACGCACGGAATTCCCATCACTGTAGTGAGCATTACTGTCGCGACATTGGTTCAGGTTTTCACGAAGCTCCCATGTCACTACAGGCATGTTGGATGTTTTGTTATTGTTCATTCCTCTCAGAAGCAATAGTTTCTAGTGTCACTAGCAGAGGCTTTGAATAGAGGCGTTATCGGCTAGAGCGGCCGACTTTGAAGCTGAGGAACCGGGTCGGTGTCTCGTGCGAGGCTCAACATCCTGTGAAGCTGGACAAATCGGTCCGTACCTAAAAATACATGTGTCTGCAAGGCAACTGGTGATCACATAGAGCGCCCTGATATCTGCGGGTCGAGTTCGCGCTATATAAAAAAGAACAGCAAAAAAAAAAAATATACAACAATGTACGTGGCAAGCAACCTACATCACAGGGCAGGGGGTTAGGATCGCCTCTCAGCAGTTGACTTGGGCAGGGTGTGTGTGTGTGTGTAAGCATCTAAGCTTTCAGCTCATATAAAACAGATTAGCGTTTAAAGGGTACAATATCTTATAAAAATGCTTTTGCGAGCTTTTGTATAAACATTTAAAATATGTCAGTCTCTTGGAATTGGATTTGTTCCCAAAATTAGTTTTTAAATAAATATTTTTTCTTGACTGACTCGTTTCTGGACCCCCGCTTTATTCCCAAGATGGCTACCTTGTAGACCAACGAACAAAATCTTCAGCTTGTCGTCCGTTGTCTATTTCCACTCGATCTCTGCTCTCAAACCACTAGATCTCTATGCTCTTTTGATTTTATTTCGTGTCACACGAGGCCAGACTAGAACGCTCCCGGGGGAAGGTGGGAGGGAGAGCGAGAGGGCAGTCGGGGAGGAGCGTCACCGCAACCTGTGCTGCTTTTGCTGCCTCTTTCGGTGCATTGTGGGATCGCGGCGGGCTCCTCCGGAGGCTCGAGCCTGGTCGCCCCCCCTCCTTCCCCAGCAGGTCCATGATGGCGGCAGCGGAGGCAGCAGCGGAGACGCAGGCGCCCGTGGAAGAAGACACCTGCCCGGGCTCCTTGCCGGATTTCGCGGTGGTCTGCTCATTCCTGGAGTGGTACGGGACGCTGCTGGAGCTGCCCGAATTTACCTTCCCGCAGCTGGAGCGAGTGTTGCGGGATACCGGCCCAGGTGAGCGGTATTTAGTCTTTCACGTCTTTAGTCCGTGATTTCCCCAACAGCCACTCTAAGATCTGTGTGTGTGTGTGGTAGGCTCTATGTGTGTGTATATGTATGTGTGTGCCTCTGTCTGGGTGGCTTTTTTGTAAGTGGCTCTATGCGTGAGTGGCTCTGTCTGTGTGTGGGTAACTCTGTGTGTGTGTAGGTGGCTCTGTGTGGGTGGCTCTATTTGTGTGCAGGTGGCTCTATGTGAATAGCTCTGTGTAGGTGGCTCTGTGTGTGTGGGTAGCTCTGTGTGTGTGGGTGGCTTTGTGTGTGTGGCTGCAAATGCAATAGGTCTCGCATCTGAGAGAGATTAAGCTATTGACATTGTAAATAACAATGCCGTTTCTTTAAATGTTTTAAAAACAAACAAAAACAATGTCATGAGCAATGCCAATAGCTCTAACTTTAACAATGCCGAGACGATTGCATTGTAAATGCTTGTACTAATAGCTGTCTGTGTACGTTCTCTCTGTACAGCTCAGCAAGGCAAAAGTTAGACATATGTTCCCATCCAATGCCTGACCTCAGTTGCCGGAGAACTATTGGAACCCGGAGAAAAGCGCAGCCCTTGTCTTGTACACGGGACGACAGGAACATGCTATGAAAGGGGGTGGTTTAGCTGGCAGGAAGTAGATACGAGAGAAATGAGGGACAAAAGGAGATGGAAAGAGTGTTGAAGCAAGGGAAGAGGTATGGAGGGGCAGGAAGAAATAGCGAGAGAGAGGCATGGAGGGAGAAAAGGAAACAAGCGTGACGTAGAGGCATAGAAGGAATGAAGAGAATGTTAGGAGCATGAAGGAGGGAAATAAAGTAGAGGAGAGACAGATGCCTGGAAGGGAGGATGGGAAGGAAGCACGGGAGAAGCTTTGCACGTCACAAAACCCCTTGCACTCTCATGCACACACGCACAGCACTGCATCTGCATAGCACCTGCATTGTAACGCCTATACGTTAAAAAGCACTCTGCAATCTGCATTGGCCGAGCAAAGGGCAGGCACCCAAAATCCCAAAAGAAACATTAAGTCACATCCCTTCAAACACACACGGATCACAGCGCTGGGCACGTAGCAGCCATGCTGGCCTCCCCATTGCATACACCCTGCCCTCTGAGCCTTCTGGGGCAGCTAGTTAGCCAAAGGGCCTACCGAAGTCAGGTCCCTGATTCCAGCCGTTCAAAGCGGAAGATAATTACAGCTCATTAAGGGCCCGCCAAGGCTGGACTTACCAAACAGAGTTTTACTAATTATCTGCAACAGAGAACAATGTCACACTGAAGGATTATCTCACCTGATTACGGACAACTGGGCCCTCTTTGTCTACCTTGGCACAGTTGTTAGACTGCTTGTCTCCGGCCTCTAGCTGTGCTGGAGCTGGGAGTGTGCTAATTTAGAAAAGAAGTTTCTGGAGTGCCCCTGTCAGCTTTCCTTAACACAGGTAGAAGACTGAGGATCTCATCAGCTGCGGAGTCAGACTTCTTACTGCAGCACTCATAAGCATGGAGTCTGAGGCCGGAGGAGACCCGGGGAAGGGCCTTGGATGGGGGGGAAAAGGTGCATGTAAGAGGTGTGAGGTAGGCCATGGAAAGAGAAGTGCGCTTTGACACGGGTGTGGTCAGAGACTCCCACTGAAACACCGGAGCCGCAATAAAATGATGGCAGCCATTTGCACAACCCTGCTCCAGCAGCGTGGGAAGCAGATACCTCGAGTCAGCGCAGTTAGTCTTCAAAAGTCCTGATTACAAACTGCGCAGACTCGACTTCCTACCTGCAGCCTCTACCACACCCTTTCCCAGCTTGTCAAAGGGCAGGACCCTCCTCCCTGTGACGTGCTGGGAAAGGGTGGGGTGCCATCCTTTCCACTCCCTGACTGACGTGAAGCCCCTGGTGGCACAGGGCTTGAGCCTGAAGCGCTCGGTGCTAACTTTAGTCACATGTCATTAGTGGGTGGAGACTGGTCCCTGAGGCTATGTCTTTGCTGAGCTGATGACCTTTCAGGCGTCAGGGCTGTGAGCTCATCAGGCCGGCAAAGTAGACAGGGCGAAAACGAAATTCGTAAGTTTGGCTGCCAGGATCATGTGACATGACACTCGTGGTCACTAATGTTCGCAGCAACAACAGTCCCAGGGCTGGACTGGCCCCAAGCAAGAAGAGGTGTGTGTAATTTTGTTTTTTGACTGATGATGAAAATAATTGGGTTTTACTATTGTAGTAGCAGACCCAGGGGGTAAAAGTAAAGGGGGCAGAGCCCCGACGCCCTAACGCATTTATTCGCATGTAGCCAATAATTTGACCAAAACACTCAAGGCGGTGGACCAAGGTGGTTTAACACGGAATGTACAAGAGCGCATAAAATTCTAAAATTAGCACTGCATGCACACCCCCGCGATACGGTTCAGATTAAACCTGCTAGGAAGGTTTATACAGATGCGATGAAACAGGAAAGAAGAACTGAGGCTCTTAACCTGGGATGATATGGAAAGAGCAAGCACCCTTAAGGACTCGAAAAGTTTCTGGCAAGTCATAAACAGCCCATTATTTAATGAGGAGTTGGGCAGGATGATTCCTTGATCTTGTGTGATGTCTAGGAAGCCCACTATGCAGCCATATTTAACCCAAAAGGCCGCCCACACGAGGTCCCCAGTGAGGTTCTGCCCCAAGACCTAACCTCGGCCTGCCACTTAAGTGCTTCAATATCAGTGGCCGAGGTTGAGGAAGCCATAGCCAAAGGAATCAGCATGAAAGCCCCCGGCCCAGATGGTGTGCCACTGGACCTCTTTAAAACCAATCCTATCCTATGGGCTCCATTATTGGCCAATGTGTTTAAAGCAGTGGTGATCGGCCCTATCCCGACATCTTGGAAGGAGGCTATAGTGGTCCCTGTGTTTAAAAACGGTAACAGATGTGACCCTTCCTGCTATAGGCCAATATCCCTCATTGATGCCACAGCAAAATTCTTGGTAGGGTTGTCCTTGCCAGACTAGAAACCTGGGTGTCAGACACAGGGGTGATTGCAAGGTCATAGTATGGTTTCAGAAGGGGCATAGGCACTATCGAACAGTGCCTCAACTTGTCCCTGATTATGGGCAAATACATGAGGGCCAGGAGGGGTTCTATTCACCTGGCCTTCATGGATTTGTCCAGCGCTTTCGATACTGTAAATCGGGACAAGTTGTGGGCACTGATGGGGAAAATGAGAGTTGAGGAACCTTTAGTTTCTCTTCTCCGCAGGCTCCAAGCCTCGACATGTGTTAGCATTAGATAAGGCACCAATGGTGAAAAAACTAGGCCTATTGCATCGACAGAGGGTGTCCGGCAGGGAAGCATTCAAGCGCCTTTTCTTTTTATAATTTACACCAATGGCCTGAATGCTTTCCTGGCAGAGAAAGATCTTGACTGTCCACCTATTGGGAGCATGCGGGTCCCGCTTCTCTCCCACGTGGACGACACTGTTTTAATGGCCCTAACAGCAAATGGCCTCCAAAAATCACTTGATGCATTTTCTGACTTCATGTTATCGCTGGATTTAAAGGTTAATTTTGTGTAATCTTACGTTATTGTCTGTGGACCTAAAACGACTAAAACCAGAAACTATGTGGTTAGCCCAAAGAGGATTGATAAAATGAAAAATTCTAACTATTTTGGGAACATTTTTAATAATAAGCTGAAATGGCATCCGCTTGTGACCACAAGGATGCATAATGTAGGTAGGGTGGTTGAGGGACTTTTCCGTTTTGCATCTAAACTAGGGCAAAAACTGGTGACCGAGCTTGTTACACTTTATAAAGCCAAATGTGTCCCGGTGGCAACATATGGTGCAGGTGTTTGGGGGTACATAACAGTAGCCAGTTGCAAATTATGGAAAATAAATTCATCAAAAGATTACTGATGGTTCCAAATGATGCCCCCACAAACTTTTGCTATTATGAGGTGGGGCTTGACTTTGTTGAAGATTGTATAAATATTTCCCCTTTACTTTTATGGGCCAAAATGTGGTTATCGGAAGAGCTGGCATTTACTAGAGAGATTATTAAAGATTGCCTTAACCTTGGTGCATTAGCTATCCCCTATCTTCGATTTGTCAGAGATAACTTTCAGAAGTTAGGCCTCGGACACTATTTTGATTGCCCAGTCACTATCTATGAGAATGCGAAAAGAATCATAAAAGAGGCGCATTCTGCTGGGGCAAATACGCGCCGCTCTCAACCGGGGTTAGCAGGCCCTGTTTGTTTATTCCCTGCCAAACATCAATTTTATTTAACATTCTCTACAAATACTCAGACTCGTTTTTACCTAACAAGATTTCGTTTACTGACACTGCATTTTTTAGTGGCTTTTCTGAAACAAGCTGGGTGGACGGACAACTTGGTGTTCTGCCCTTGTGACAATTTGGCAGCCCAAAGCACATTGCACGTTATGCTTTTTTGCACCCTTTACAAGGAGCCTAGGAGAAAATATTTAGTCCCGATCTTAAAAAAAATTAGGCCATCTTTTATTTTGAAAGTTTTAATATCTACACTCTTTGGCCACTTCTGATATATGTATTGGGGTTTCTATTTTATTCAAGTGGCAATTGCTATCAGAAAACAGTACTAGTAGTTGTAACTGATCTAGATTAATTAGAACCATTACTGTATCTTTTATGTGCCTTGTTTATTGAATCTAAAGGGTTCTATTCTTTTTTATCTTGTTTTTATTCTTTTTCAATAATTGAACTGTATGGATTCTGTCTCATGTTGTTTTTAAATAGACCATGGTAATTATAAAATGTGTTTTTTCTTGAAACCGAATAAAGTTATTTAACTTGACTTGAAAGAAGATGAAACGAAGGGCAGGGAAAAAATACTAACCCGGCAGAAGGGCAAAAGGGGAAAGGAGAATGGGGACAAATAGAAAGTAGGAAAAGAGACATGCCTGTACACATCAGGCCCCGGTAGATCGAAGTCTTATTTTGGCGGGAAGCCACAGCCTGGCTGCATTTATTGAACTAGAGCCAGCCATGCAAAGGAAAATCACGACCTTGGTATTTGCCCTTCAGTGAGCCTCTGTTCCATCCGAGGACGAAAGACCTTGCCAAGTTACAAATTGTGCTTCTCATAAAGTTAGTAGACTCTTCCGATGCCTTTCTACGCCTGCCTTCATAACTGAAATTTAATCTCTAAGGTCAGCAGTGCTGCCTCTTATTTTGAAACGACTTTCGAGCTTGCCGAACCATTATCTCACCGGATGTAAAAAGTTCTAATCTAACCACTGTTGTGATTGGGTGAATTATTCTTCTCAAGAAGCATTTAGTAACCTCTATTTTATCAGTAATATATTATATTGACCAGATCAGCCCAACCTTAACTTCACAAGCCCAAGGAGCGACACATTTACGAATCTTAAAGTGGCTCTCCTAACTAACGCTTTTTTATGGTCGGGCCAGACAATTATGTGAGTGTCACCATGAGAGGGGGTTTGGCTCAACCAAATGTTGGGAGCCAGGAGTGCATGATTTGATCGAGCAGAAGTTGTGTGCTTCTGAAAAAAGTGCTTGCCCTCTACACAGTTGTGCTAATTTTGTTTATTTATCCAGCTGCCTGAGCAGGGGCACACACATGCCTTTGGAATGCTATTAAAGTGTCTTTGATAAGCAGATAATTTGTGGCATGTCTCTCTGGCAGCAACACATATCACAGGTGGGCAGTCATTAATGTACAGGGATTTTTAGGTCTGGCTTGACAGTGCATTCATAAACCAACCTATCGGCATTTCCAATGCTTGTTTGCATACTGAATTGGCCACGATACAAAATCACAGAACCATCATTTTTTTTTGCAATTTATCCTTTTCACCTTTATCTAGCTTTAGCAGTAGAAAGTTAACACTTGTTCAACACCATCTTTCTCCCTCCTTGCTTCTCTCTGTTGCAATTTATGTGGAAAATAGTCTTAAATTTTTTTTTTAGTCTATATGGGTGCAGTGGCATAAAGGGCTACATAAAGGTGCAGTAGGGTATCATGTGCCCTTTTCCACATTAAATAAATGACTTCAGGACATAAGAGCATACTTGTCACAGTGGATTGTAGCCTGTTTCTCCTTGGAATTCATCACAAGTATGGGTCCAAGTTGTAAAGTGCAACCACATCTCTTATACAATGCAAACTGATAATGGTCGCACATCACTGGCTAGGTGTTCACCTGTAGCCGGAGTGATTTTCAGGAAGGCGGGGATATGGTTTGACGGAAGGAGTAGTAGTCTTAGCAAAATGGTTCAGTTAATGCTTACTGTTTACATCTGATGTAATCTGAAATCCCTGGGTCTCTGGTCAGGTCGGTCTTCCACCCTTGTGAGATTGGTAAATTGAGTACCATAAGATTGGTTAATAGTAACACTTGTTATTTACGGCTCTTAAAATGGCAGATATGCTGTGCGAAGTGCTATACAAAACCAAATTATTATAATCTCTAAAATACCCTTTTTTTCTTAGGTCCTGTCTCTCCCCCGTCCATAAACTGTAGACACTGACTCATCTAGTAGAAGGAGTGAAAACTCTTCCCATAGCTGTTTGCAAGAGCCTTACTCACCTGGTGCCATGCATGTGAATGTACTTCATAAGTAAGCATCCTCATGATGCTGTGCACCCTTGCTCCTACTCTTTGTTCCACTAAGTAATGTGGACCAGCCCCAGTCTCTCTCATGCTCAGCAAATTCCACTGTGGGGCTGTCTGAATTAATTTGTTTGCTTTCTTCTCCCTTTCTACTGTCCAGTTCCTTAAGGTAACTTATGCTGTAAAACTCTGGTTTTAAGCCAAGTGCGTTGTGTCACCAGCCATTTGGCACTTCTACTGAACTTTAACCTCTGTGTCTGCTGTTAGAGGAACGTTCCTCTGCATGTCTGTGTGCTGCCATTGATAAATGGTCCTTCAAGAAGGCCTGGTGTGCATGTGGAGTAATGATGATGCTATCCGCAGAAGATAATGGATTTCATCCTTACGAAGAGGAGTCTAGACGTGAGTATGGAGCTTCGGAAACTGGGCGGGCTAAAGATTGAATCAGTGAGGCTACCTATTCATAGATTCACCCTCTCCCATGGGAAGGAGAAATTCACTGGTCCTGCCCAAGTGGTGTGAGTAAACCCAGGAAGGGTGTACGTACCAGCTACCTACCAACCTGTTTGTCCTAGATCTGGTTGCCAAGGTCAAAGGAAGAATATCAAATGCCCAGGAGCTGAGGCTTGCACCACAGCCTCTACTGCAATATCAGGTTGAGCTTCACTTCTTTTTTGAGAAAGGGTGTCCTGAGCAGCCAGTACATCATGAGATTGGGCCTACTTTGGCTGCACTGTTTCACCAGGAGGGTGAACACACTTGGATAGCAACTTCTTGTTGGTGACCACTTTTGTAGTTCAACTGGTGAGGTTAGGCCTAGCTCCAACCCAGTGCAGGAGTGTCAGGTACCCCACAACGCTTACCTCTGCTTGTGGGGTGATTCCGCAGAGACGACAAGAGCGCCCGTCCCTGTACCCACCTGACCCTCGTGGAAGGTAGAACCCAGCAGGGATGAGATGGACGCAGGGAAGGGAGCCAAAAGGAAGGTATGGGGTTGGGAGTGTAGAGTTCTTGGAGACGACTGGAAAGGAAGAACAAAGACCCAGTTTAGTGAGGTGGCCCCAACTCCTTCGTCTACACACCCCGTAATCCACACACAGAAATGCTCGTGTCCCCCCTTTGGAAGACTTACCAGTGCGCAGCAGTCCACGTGTCTTAACGATACTGACAGCCCAGCGAGGCTTTCCTGATTCAGGTGCTGGCCTGCGAGCTCTTCCATCAGAAAAGAAGGCGCTTCTGCGCGTCTCGTGTCCAAGAGTGCTCTTACTCCAGAGGCACTCCTGTAAGGCATACGTTCCGCTGGAAGCTGCTTGACCCTGGGGCGTCCTGACCCACAACAGCGTCAGTGCAACGGAACTCCAATAGTCTAAACAAAAGGAACCCCCCAAAACAGCTCCTCAACGCTCCTGCGTGGTTAGAAACAAAATAACCAGATAGCGCTCCTGTGCGGATAAAGAACCAATAAGATGGAAAACAAACAAAACAAGACAAATGCGCTCCAGCGCGGCAGACTTGAAGCAAAGAAGATGCGCACCAGCGCGGTGGTAACAAAACACGGCTCCAAGCGCACCTGCGCCGTGAACCGAAACCAGGATACTGCGCTCCAGCGCGGTGGGTGTTAACAAGGCTAATGCACTCCAGTGCGGGGAGAAACCAGATCAGTCCTCTCGGCGCTCCACAGCACGGCGAGTCCGCTTCAGGATGTCCTCTAGAATACGAAGCAACGACTCCGGCGGGAAACGCGCTGTTTAAGCGTTTTCCCCCGGAAGTGGTTTCCTGACCTGTTGCTGGTGTTGCAAGACTAGACCAGGGCTTCACTTCCGCCCTGAAGTGAGGCTCCCGATCATTCTGTGTGTGTGTTAGCGGACGGAACGGGAGCACCGACAAGCGCCGTAACCATGACAGTACCCCCCACCAAAACAGGTCCCCCCCCGACACCCCCAGAAACCCAGAAGGGAGAAGCAGGGCGAGGGCTTAAGGGGTGACTCAGATGAAAAGCACGGACGAGAACGGGAGCATGACGAACATGGGACAAGGGCTCCCAAGACTGTTCGTCCGGACCATAACCCTTCCAGTCCACCAGGTAGAACAGCTTACCCTTGGTACGACGGGACCCCAGGATGGCCCTGACCTCGTACTCTACGTGGTCCTCCACCACCATCGGAGAAGGAGGAGAGGGAACAGAGCTACCAGCACGGACCGGCTGCAGAAGGGAGACGTGGAAAACAGGGTGGATCCGCATATGCGGAGGAAGAGAGAGCCTCATAGCCACAGGGTTAACCACCTTCTCAACGGCAAAGGGACCCACGAAACGGGGCAACAGTTTTTTGGGACCATGCACATTGAGGTGCCGAATGGAGAGCCACACCTGGTCTCCCACGCAGTACACAGGTTCCTGCTGTCGATGAGCGTCCGCGTGTGTCTTATAGGTGTCTTTCGCCTTGGCCAACTCAAACCGCGCTTGCTGCCATAGTCCGTGCAGGGAAGCGTGATAGGCCCGTACCGTCGGCAACAGGCTGGCCCGGGGTACTTCCCAAGCAGAGGAGCGAGGATGACGTCCCTGGAGACAAAAGAAGGGAGACATGCCGATGGCCGAGTGCCTGCCGTTGTTGTAGGCGTATTCCGCCATCCAGAGTACTTCGGACCACTCCTTTTCGACCGTGAGCAGCAAACAACGGAGGTACTGCTCCATGGTGTGGTTCGTCCTCTCGGCCTGACCGTCGGTCTGGGGGTGGTACGCTGAGGACAAGCGTACTTCCATCTCCAGGATCCTGCACACCTCCTTCCAGAAACGGGACACAAATTGCGATCCCCTGTCCGTTATAACCACCGAAGGAATGCCATGGAGACGCAACACCTCGTGTACGAAGATGGAAGCCAGCGCCGCTGCCGTGGGCAATTTCAGTAAGGGCACAAAATGTGCCATCTTTGATAGATGATCAACGATGGTGAGAACCGTGGTATGCCTCGTCTTGGTGATGGGCAGTTCCACCACGAAATCCATGGAGACGGTGTGCCAAGGATACGGGGGCACAGGAATGGAACGCAGAAGACCAACAGGAGGCTCCGATCTGTTCTTACTTAAAAGACAAACGGTACAGCTTGTTACATGGTTCCTAGTGTCGGGTACCATAGTTGGCCACCAAAACTGTCGTTGCAGGAGCTCAAGTGTTTTATGAAACCCAGGATGGCCGGATAGGACATGGTCGTGGCACAGAGCGACTGCCTTCTGCTGACTGGGTAATCCAGGCAGGTACAGCCTATCCCCTCGGTATAACAAGCCGTCCACGCAAGTCACCCCTTGGTGTTCATTCGCCAGGGCCTCTAGATCGCAACGCCTAGCGTCTTCTTCCACCTGAGCAAGGAACTCGGAGGATGTTACCGCACCCTGGAAGCGTGTTTCTGGTAGTATGGGAGCGGGCTCAGTGTTTTCGACCTCTTCGTCGGCCTCTCCTAGCCGTGAGAGGGCATCGGCTTTGGCGTTTTCTCTTCCAGGCCGGTACGTGATCACGAAGTCGTATTCATTGAAGAACAGAGTCCACCGCAGCTGTCGGGCGGTGAGAGCACGTGCCGACCGTAGAAACTGGAGGTTTCTGTGGTCTGTGTAGATAGTCACAGTGTGTTTTGCGTCCTTTAGGAAGTGGCGCCATTCCTCGAACGCGGTCTTGATAGCCAGGAGCTCCCTGTCGGACACCGTATAGTTGCGTTCCGCGGGTTGGAGTTTCTTGGAGTAAAAGGCTACCGGATGCAATTGTCCTGTGCTGGTGTTTCGTTGGGAGAGAACGCCCCCTAAGGCGTCTTTGGAGGTGTCTGCTTCCACCATGAAGGGTTGCTCTGTATCTGGGTGCACCAGCACCGGGGCTATGGTAAAACGCTTTTTTAGTTCTCGAAATGCGTTGTCCGCTGCCTGATCCCAACTGAAGCGTACTCCTTTGCGCAGCAAGCGGGTGATAGGGGCTACCATCTCTGAAAAACCTGTAATAAATCTACGGTAGTAGTTAGAAAAACCAAGGAACCGTTGCACCCCTTTGACGGACTCCGGGGGAGGCCAGGAGAGGATTGCTTCCACCTTTTTTGTATCCATGTGGATGCCTGCGGGAGTAATGACGTGACCCAGGAATTCAACAGAGGTGACGTGAAAAACGCTCTTCTCCAGTTTCACGTATAAACGGTGGTTTCCCAGCTGTTGAAGGACGGAACGGACATGTTGTACGTGTTCCGTAGTGGATTGCGAAAAAATCAGGATATCGTCTATGTAGACCACACAAAAGATATCTATGAAGTCCCTCAACACCTCATCAATAAAATACTGGAACGCTGAGGGGGCGTTGCAGAGACCGAAAGGCATGACCTGGTACTCGAATAGACCAAACTTCGTCCGGAAGGCAGTTTTCCATTCGTAACCCTTTCGGACTCTGACGAGATGGTAAGCACCCCTTAGGTCCAGCTTAGTGTAAATGGAGGCGTCTTTCACCCTTTCCAGCAGGTTGGTGATTAATGGCAGGGGGTAGCGATTTTTTATGGTGATGGCGTTCATCGCACGAAAGTCAATACAGGTCCTCAAATCGCCCTCCTTCTTCGACACGAAGAAAAGAGGAGAGGAAAAGGGAGACCTGGAATGACGGATGAACCCGTTGTCCAGATATTCGTCCAGGTAGGACCGAAGGTGTAGGTTTTCCTTCTCCGTAAGGGAATAGATTCTACTGCATGGCAATGTGGAACCGGGAATCAGATCTATTCGGCAGTCGAACGTCCGATGTGGTGGCAGCGTGTTGGCCCCTTTCTTGTCGAATACGTCCGCTAGGTCCCGATACTCCTCTGGTATCGCTACTTGGGAAACCATCCCCATTCCATGTGCTGGTAGCGATCGCGCTTGTATGGAACGATCTTCCAGGAGGTTGTTCGTAGCATAACAGAGTCCACAACAATGTTCCGAGTCTAAATGTATCACTCTGGATACCCAATCAATGCGGGCGTTGTGCTTCACTAACCATGGCAATCCCAAAATCACCTTGAACTGAGGTGCGTCTATGACGTCAAAGCAGATAGACTCGGCGTGGTGATTGGCAAAGGACATAGTCATGAGCTCGGTTCTATGCCTGATGGGTCCGGAGGTTAAGTCCGTTCCGTCAACAGCCGTGACGTTTTCGGGTTGGGCTTTGGACACTCTGTTGATGCCCAAGGCACTCGAGAATCTGGTATCTATAAAGCAGCCTGTTGCGCCGGAGTCCACCATTGCAGTTACCTGCCAGGTTCTTCCCGCCGGATTCTGTAACGTAACGTCCACCACCACGTGGTGACTGCCGTCGAAAACAGCAGGGATCGCTAAGGCGTCATACGAAAAACCCAGAGGACGGATCCCGTTGTCTACTGGGTTTCCTCGTTTCCCGTCCTGTCCACCTTGGTGATGGGCAAGGCAAAAGGTCTTCTGCCCCGAGGTTTGGATGGCTTCACCGGGCATTCCCTCACGAAATGTCCGCTTTTCCCACAGTACAGACATTGGTTCTGCTTTCTTCTTCGTTCCCTTTCTTGGTTCGACAAGGGCCCTCTTACGCCCCCGATTTGCATGGGTTCCGTGGCCTCACCCTGGGAAGTGGTTTCCTCTCTGGCCTTCTCCGTTCCCTTTTCTCCATAGGACAGGAAACGGGTGTCACCGCCTTTTCCCTTCTCGGTTCGTCGTTCCTGGAGCCGGAAGTTCATCTTCACCACTAGGTCGATAAAAGGACCTATTTCCTCCGGGGGATTGGGAAACTGGGAGATGAGATCCTTCAGGTCGTCTCTTAAACCCCGGTAGAACACCGATACCTTCTTATCCTCAGGCCACTGGGACTCGATCACTAGCCTGCTGAACATGGTGATATAGTGAAGTAGGTCCTGGTTGCCTAGTTTTAAGTTAAGCAGCTCATTGTCCGCTGCTCGCACAAAGGTGTGACGAGCGAACATACGTCGCATAGATTCCTTGAACGTCGGAAGGTGATGTAGCATGGGGTCATCATGTTCCACCAATGCGATGGACCACTGAGCTGCGTCTCCGCCCATGTAGGACAGTATGTAGGCTACTTTTGATGCATCATCGGGAAAGGCCGCGTTTCTGGCCATGAAATGCAAGTGGCACTGATGAATGAAGATGCCATACTTGGTGCTGTCACCGTAGAATCGTTCAGGTGGTGCCAGCTGTACGGGATGAGGAGTGACGACCTGTATGGCGGCGTTTGGGTTGGTGGCAGTGGAGGACCCCCCAAAGGTGAATGTCGGCTGTCGGAGGAGGCCTTCCTGTATGACCCTGGGGCTAGGGGTGGTACCCCAAGGACTGGTGACCCCAGCCGCCATCTGGTCCTGCAGAGCGGTAATGTCGTGGCGTAAGCCACGGTTTTACGCTTGCATGGCAGACAGCATGAGGGCTATGTCTTGTAACGTGACCTCTGGGTCGCCCATGTCGTCTAGGCAGAATGAAGAACGTGGGCTTCGTATTCTGTCAGGTACCCCACAACGCTTACCTCTGCTTGTGGGGTGATTCCGCAGAGACGACAAGAACGCCCGTCCCTGTACCCACCTGACCCTCGTGGAAGGTAGAACCCAGCAGGGATGAGATGGACGCAGGGAAGGGAGCCAAAAGGAAGGTATGGGGTTGGGAGTGTAGGGTTCTTGGAGACGACTGGAAAGGAAGAACAAAGACCCAGTTTAGTGAGGTGGCCCCAACTCCTTCGTCTACACACCCCGTAATCCACACACAGAAATGCTCGTGTCCCCCCTTTGGAAGACTTACCAGTGCGCAGCAGTCCACGTGTCTTAACGATACTGACAGCCCAGCGAGGCTTTCCTGATTCAGGTGCTGGCCTGCGAGCTCTTCCGTCAGAAAAGAAGGCGCTTCTGCGCGTCTCGTGTCCAAGAGTGCTCTTACTCCAGAGGCACTCCTGTAAGGCATACGTTCCGCTGGAAGCTGCTTGACCCTGGGGCGTCCTGCCCCACAACAGCGTCAGTGCAACGGAACTCCAATAGTCTAAACAAAAGGAACCCCCCAAAACAGCTCCTCAACGCTCCTGCGTGGTTGGAAACAAAATAACCAGATAGCGCTCCTGCGCGGATAAAGAACCAATAAGATGGAAAACAAACAAAACAAGACAAATGCGCTCCAGCGCGGCGGACTTGAAGCAAAGAAGATGCGCACCAGCGCAGTGGTAACAAAACACGGCTCCAAGCGCACCTGCGCCGTGAACCGAAACCAGGATACTGCGCTCCAGCGCGGTGGGTGTTAACAAGGCTAATGCACTCCAGTGCAGGGAGAAACCAGATCAGTCCTCTCGGCGCTCCACAGCACGGCGAGTCCGCTTCAGGATGTCCTCTAGAATACGAAGCAACGACTCCGGCGGGAAACGCGCTGTTTAAGCGTTTTCCCCCGGAAGTGGTTTCCTGACCTGTTGCTGGTGTTGCAAGACTAGACCGGGGCTTCACTTCCGCCCGGAAGTGAGGCTCCCGATCATTCTGTGTGTGTGTTAGCGGACGGAACGGGAGCACCGGCAAGCGCCGTAACCATGACAAGCAGGCTGCAGAGAACGAGATGGCTAGTGGGATAGCAGAGAAGAAGGCCCGTCATAGGAAGAAGGGAAAGATGCACGCTTACCCCAGTACTTGGATCTAATCTCATTAACTTGAGAAACAAGAGGTACCAACCCCAACTTACGACTGGCACTAATCTGGCTACCCATCTTTATCTCCACGCTGGACCCTCAGGGACATGTGAGCCTCCCATTGGTCCATCCCACTCCAGCCTCCTGTATACAAGGAGTCCTGCTTCATGGGCCCAGAAGTGAACCCGGACACAAGTACCAAAGCCAGTACTGGTGAGGATGAGGTACTGCACCCAACTAAGTGATAATACCTGCCACTAAATCTTGAGGCTCTGTCCATTGAGACATTGGGGAGAGGAGTTGGCCTAATTGCTAGGGCGGTCGATCTCGAATCTGGGGAACTGGGTTCGAGTCTCGGCAATTACGCTGAACATCCTGTGATTCTGGGCAAATCCCTTAATCTCCCTGTGCCTAATAAAAAGGAATGCGTCCTCATGTAATGCAACTGGTGCTATTTAAAGCGCTCTGTTACCCGATTCGGGACAAGTTTGTGCTATATAAAACTGTAAAATAAATAAATAAAATTAGTGCCACCAGCAGAAATTAGGACATGTATGTGCTGATGGGCTCCGGAGCTTGTGCTCGTCATTGAACCCAGGACCTCCAGCAGGTTTAGAAGATAAGGAAGAAGCTACACTGTGAGCCCACTACCTCCAAATGATGCATAACAAATATCTGACACTCAAAGGCATCCTCATTTTAGCCTCTGCAAACTCCACACGTCAGTCTGTTGTTGCAGTGACAGTTTCCATGAAGGCAACACTATGTTTTCCCACAAGGACAAGGAAGCAAAATGTGTTGTGTCCTAGCAAAAGAAGATGCACCAGTTGGACAGCCTCTAACTCAAACACAACAAAAGGAACTTTCTAGCTAACACAGGCCAACAGCACATAGGCCATCAAAATAAGCCAAGACTTGTCTTTCCTGCACACTGTGTAGTGAAATGGTTATCTGCTAGACAAAGTCTGTATCCTCTACATAGGATCAAATTGTATTGAACTGTCAGCTATTGCACACCTACTATGCCACTGAAATGAAAATAATAAACATTGGATTGTTTTTACTACAGTAATAGAGCTGGCTGGACAATCTAAGTTATTGTGTACTATTCAAGGGTTACTGTAACTAAGTTTCCACCTTTACTACCAACGTTGAAGAGTAAGCCTTAACTGATAGGCCTTTGGAAGACCAGAACGTCAAAGCAAACAACAGAGGTAACTGAGAACTAAGGAGGCTAGCAGTTGTTTCTGATTCCTCTCTTTCCAAGGACAATAGGCGATATTTGTCCCAAAGATCATCCATTTGTGCTTGCGTAATGTAGGCCCTGTTGAACAGTCTGGCCTGACAACTACCAATAAGGTATCCGAGTGTCATACCGCAATCGTAAACAGGAAAAGTTTCTCTCAGGGGCTGCCTTGCTCTTTGCTGGGAGGACATCATGTTTCCAGTTTTGGCCATTTCTGTTGCAAATCATTGTTATCAAGTGCGTTAATCCCATTGGCAGGTGGAAGTAAACAACACACACAATTCTCAGAAGACAATGCCAAATAAGAGCCAAGTACTGAGACCCTGTGTGGAGATGGAGTGAGGTTGCCACCCAAGTTCAATTCTATTTTGTTCGATTTCTAGGTAAACATATGATTTAGATTACATATGGCAGCCACTGAGCGGCCATTTTGGGTTTGTCGTGAACAGGCTGCAGTGGAGTAACAATAGCCCCCGCGGACGGGAGGGCGAGCTCTAGGGGGTCCCCTCGGGAACTGTGCATAGGCCCGAGCTACTGACTAGGTCCGGAGCGTGGGGACACCCCTCCGTGTAATTAGCGGGCGGGAACCCTCGAGTTTCGTTACCTCACTGACTGAAGGAACACTTTCCCTTATCCAGGCTCTGTAATTTATACAAGCAGAGACACGTCTGGAATGTCTCGCTGGAATGTAAAGCAAGCAAAAAGAGAAGCCAGGAAGCACATAAGTAATAAAAAAAAGTCAGAGCACTTGAGTTCTGCTACAGAAACTTTCTCAGTTGCAGCAATTCCGTGTGTCTGGATTGCAGCGGACACTAGCGCTCCACCTTGAAATGGGGATTGTTTATAATGGGAGAGGGTGTGGCGTTACAGCCAGAGCTGCCGTTCTTGGAACTGGGAAACCAGGTTCGAGTTTCGGCGTACGACTCTTCATCCTGTGATTCTGGGAAAACCACAAAATCTCCCCGCGTCTAAAAACGAAGAAAAAAAACAGAATATGACCGTTTGTAGGGAAAGAAAGTAACGGGCACAACGCTTAAATAGCTTCCGTCGTGTTCGCGCTGTATAAAAAAACGGCATTTTTTAACCGAAGCAGAGGTAAATGACTCAGTGGCGTAACATAAGCTTCGGGGGGGGGGGGGGGGGGGAGCCGGAGAGGATTCAAGGGGCAGAGGGGGGGCTCTAGTTTCGTTACACCACTCATTTCAATGTTGGGCTTTTGACAGTGTGAAACCGAGATAAGCTATCAAACGCGAACACGGAAGCAGCCTTCTTGGGTTTCTGCTTCAAACGACCTCATCACGTGAATAAACAACTACGCGTCTCATATCCTGCAAATTCAGTGTCTGCCTTATCTGGTAAATACCAACGGTTGGGTCTGATGTGCAAATATAAACTCAGTCGCGTTAAAGAAAGTGTAACACGAGCACAGACACACTCACGACACACTGAAAAGTGGCGGATTAAAGTACATCTTGCGTTAGTTACTTACTGCTGACTGTGAGCAGCCTGGGATTTCTTCTGGGGTTTCCCATTGAGCTCTCAAGACCCGCCAACAACAGACATATGTTAGCGTTAGCAGAAGCTTCTAGAATCAGCCATTTGATAATGGTTTCATTACTGTAAGAGGCACGTGCAGGAATGAGCTAATGAGATGAATGAAGTGTGACTAGGATCAAGTGTCTTTTCTTACACTGTTAGTTATTTTTTCAGTTCTACATGCACAGCAATGTTTGAAATTCACATCTCAGGTTCAAAGTACAAGTCCGCCGCTGTGAGGCAATGTGTCCGCGTTAATGCATTCACAGCCCTCATAAAAAGATGGCAAACGCAGGTTACACGATAATGCCACAGCACAACTAGATTTTGTCATTAATGTAGAATGGCAGAAAATTGACGAGGCATTCCAGAGATGAACTCTCTCAGCGCACATGCTTACTGATGTAGGTGGATTTTTTTTTACTATTTTAGAAATGTCACTTTTAGAAAGTGGGCCTTTCTCTGTGCTTATAACTCTGGTGTTTTGCTGCCTGACTCCAATCCACGTTTAGGGCAGAGTGACAGCTAAACTTTGTGCATACTTTCCAGACACCCACAACAAAATTACTTTCATATTTCACTATACTAATTCACCACTAATCCTTTATGAGTTCCGGAGCAGCTTGCTACTCGCCCAAAAAAGTGCTTCAACACCCCATCAGGGATAACAAGCGCTATATAAATGCAAACCTTTTCCCCTCTTCTATCCCTCCGCTATCCTTTTCTTTTTTTTTTTTTTTGATTTCAAAAACCTTTATTCAGCATGAACAAACAGTACACAGCCCCTATGCCTACAACCAACGAGTGGCCGGCAGCGTAATATGCGAAATGGAAGATGGTGATGTACACAGCTGTCCGCCTACAACCCGCCAGGGGCCGGCAGTGTCACAGTAATCATCGATGTATAGTATGATAGTCAATGGGGCTGCAACATACTTTGTGTCGTGTAACCTGTATTCGTCCATTGATCCGTATAAACATGTACAAGTTGTGCATAGGTTGAATCCGCCATGTGTAGTGGCCTCTCATTCCATATCTCAGATATATAGTACATCATAGTCACAGTGTTGAACCCATAGTTGTCGGAGGAACAGTGAGGGAGAACCACAATCCCACCACCCTCCCGCAACAGAAGAGTAGGGCGTGCCAGCTCCCGGAGGGCTCGCCATTTATCAACGGGAGCGCCGGTCTGCCAGACAGGAGTGAGACATAAGGACAACCTACACCCGAACGAATCACCACCTCCACCCGCTCAAGCAGTTCAATCCAGTGGAAGTAGTAGTGTAGAATCTGAGCAATTGGTTATATGGAGGCTTGCTATGTCTGTGGATGCGATAACAGATATGTCGTAAGCGGACTCCAGATATCCACCGGTCTGGATGCTGTAGGCAGAAGCTCCGCATATCTGAGCAGAGTGTCCTGGCATTGTACCATGTCTTTGATCCAGTCTTTGAAATTAGGAGCCCTGCCCCTCCCCCACCTACATGCTATGAGTCTCTTCGCTATGAGAAAAGCAACTGTGGCAAACCTGCGGACCGGTTTCTTGACGGTTTTTGTGTAGCCCAAAAGTGCCTGCGTTGGAGAAGGTGTCAGTGGGACGTCTATCATCTCCGAAATGCCAGAGTATATCTGTCGGCAATTTCCCGGCAGCCCCAGGCCATGTGCAGAAAGTCCGCTGCTGGTGTGCGGCAGCGCCAACAAAGATCATCCTCTCGGAGGCCTACCCTACACATGTGAGCTGGAGTACAGTAAAGCCTATGCAGGAACTTGTAGTGAATAACCCTGAATCTACTGCTGGAGGAGATCTGTTCAGTCTGCAGACAGCAAAAGCTCCAGAGCTCGTCGTCAATGGGTACACCTAATTCTGCTTCCCATTTAGTACGTGCCTTGCAGGGTTCTGGGTCCGGTGTAGTGCGTAGTGAGTGATATAGATTAGAGACCGCGTGTGCCGGAGTGGCAGCCTTGAGCAACTGTTGTAGAGGGTCTAAAGTGCGTGGTTCGTCAGGAAATCCCTCTGTCAGTGCACGAACACCACTGCGTAGGCGAATGTAGAGAAATGTATCCATGGGAGTAGGTGTGAGGTCGGCTAACATGTGCGTCTGTGAACGAAATCGTCCGTCCTGATATAGGTCTCCCCACGTTAATGTTAAGTTTGGCCATACATTTCTTAAATAATTGTTCCTGCAGAATGGGTAACAGAGGATGGTATGCCAGGGGAAGCAATGGGGAATACATCAGTGTCGTGCGGGCTTTTTTCGCAATATGCCGCCATGCTAGGACTGAGCTGGAAACTGTGGTATGGTGCGCAACCCTTGTCTCTAGCGCACTAAATATGGCACCCTCTAATGGTATGGGATCTGCTAACCAATGTTCCACCGCTATCTGCGGCATAAAGGGAGTGGGGTGGAACCAGTGATAAACGTAGTGTGCCTGAACGCTATAGTAGTAAAGTTCAAACTCCGGTAAATCAAAGCCCCCCTGCGCGAATGGGCGAGTCAAGATGTCCCAGCTCAGGCGCGGCCGCCTCCCTCCCCAAGCCAGACGAATAAGCTTGGAGCGCAAGAGTTGGAAGAAGGACTTGCCCGGATAATATGGGATATTTAAGAAGAGGTAAAGGAGCTTGGGAAGAACTACCATCTTAATGAGAGATGCACGTCCCGCAAAAGAGAGAGGCAGCGTGATCCATCTGGTCACGCAAGTTTGAATATTATCAAATGTGCGGCCGTAATTCATCCGCATCAATTCTTCCCGATCTCGAGAGAGCAGCACGCCCAGGTATCGGACCTCATCTGCGCACCACCGCAGGGGGTAATCAAGGTGGAACGGCTGAGCAGCCGCGGTGAGCGGGAATATAGTGGATTTTCCCCAATTAATGTGAATACCAGACATGCCCGCAAACCGAATGAATTCCCTCAGGATAGGGTTAAGGTTAGCAGCAGGGTCGCGGATGTACAGCGTGATGTCATCCGCGTACAATGATATGAGCACTTCCCGCTGCAGACAGCGCAGAGCCTTGTCCCGGTGATGCTGTCGGAGCCGAGCAGCCAGCGGTTCCATCGCTATGGCGAACAGCAATGGAGATAGGGGGCACCCCTGACGTGTCCCCCTCGATATAGCAAAGGCCTCTGATATCCGACCGTTCACCCCCACCCGAGCTACTGGCTGACGATAAAGGATACCGATCCACTGCGTGAATCCTATCGGCATCCCCATATTTCGCAGGATACATTGGAGATAGTCCCACTCTAAGGAGTCAAAAGCCTTAGTGGCGTCCAAGAAGACCGCCACCAGCGGCAAGTCAGGGTCTACATTTTGCAATATTGAGAAGAGGGTCCGGAGGTTGTGGGAGGTGGCTCTGCCGGGGACGAATCCCGCTTGATCCGACAGCACCAGGCCCCCAGGAGCAACTGCAATCGATTGGCTAACACCGTGGTCAGAATTTTAGCATCGCAGTTGATTAATGAGAGAGGGCGGTAAGAGTCACAATATTGAGGCGGTTTCCCGGGTTTTAGTAGGGAGGTAATTAGAGCTTCCTGCATGGATAGGGGAAGTGTGCCGGACTCATGGGCCTCCATATAAACCTCGCGAAGCACTGGCGCCAGGATATCTACATAGGCCTTGTAGAAGTCCATGGGCAAACCGTCCAGGCCAGGGGCCTTCCCGGGTGCCATCTGACTAATTGCGTCCCTAATTTCATCCAGGCCTATGGGCTCAGCTAAGAACTCCCGTTGACGGTCTGAAAGCCATCCTAACGTGAGTTCCCTCAGGTATTCGTCCATATCCAGTTCACCCACTCTAGTAGTAGAGTAAAGGGCCGAATAGTGGGCAGTGAAGGCAGCCAGGAGCGAGTTTGTGTCTCGCAGAGGTGCCCCTCCGTCTCCCTCCAGCTCCAATACGAAATTTGAGCCTCGTGGGGGGCGAACCACTCCCGCCAGGAACCTCCCGGGTCGCTCTCCCTCCCCATAAGCCCTCGCCCTGAAGTATTTGCCCCGGAAGTTGACCTCCCTTTCCGCGGTGGAATTGTACTCCGACAGCGCCTTTCGGTATTGTGCCTGAGTATCCGAGTTAGTGGCATAATCGGGTCGAGTTTCTAGTGTGTGCAATGTGTTTTCCAATGTGTGCAATGTGGTACGTAAGGCGCGCAACACACCGGAGCTCTTGGAGATACAAATACCCCGCACTGTGACCTTTAGCGCCTCCCACAGAGTGGCAACTCGCTCCACCGAACCCTTGTTATGTGACAGGAAGTCCTCAATGTCTTAACACAGTTCGGTGCGGAAAAGTTCGTCAAGTAAAATGTTAGGTTGGAGTCGCCAGGAGGGTGGCCTCCCCATTATGTCCGGTAAGTGGAATTTGGCCATCACCGGGGAGTGGTCCGAGAACGTGCGGCCCACATGTTGTACCACGACCAGTGAGGGAGCTAAACCTCTAGAAACCAAAATGTAGTCCAGTCTGGCCCACGTGGCATGAGCAGTATTCCAGTGTGTACCTTCCTTCCGATTCGGATGTAAGTGGCGCCAGGCATCTACGACTTCCTGTGCATCGCAAATGTCCCGTAGGTATCTGTGTGTGTTGGTGTAGTGCTGTGCAGAAGGGTTGGACCTATCCAGCGCAGGGTTAAGCACAGCATTGAAGTCACCTCCCCAAATGAGATGTGTTGATCCTACGTCCCTGATCTTGTTCCAGAGAGCAATGAAGCTGCTCGGGTCATCACAGTTAGGGCCATGAGAGCAGGCCAAGGTGATGGTTTCAACACCTATCCTACCCCAAGCTATACAATACCGTCCCTCCCGGTCGGCTGCGTCGCCCAGGGGAGTATAGGGAACACTTCTTTTTATCAGAATAGCGGTGCCTCTCGCATAGGACGAGTAGGGCGCAAATGTAGAGTGTGCTGCCCACCTGGCGGCAAAGGAGCCTCCGCGATGGGGATCCATATGGGTCTCCTGCAAGAAGACTACCTGAACCCTTAATCTGTCCAAGGCTCCCAAGATGTGTCTCCGCTTCCTCGGATCTCCCAGTCCTCTAACATTCCAGGTGATAGCAGAGAGTAGTCCCCCCCCACTGATATCAAGGTTTGTGGCGTGACTCATGTCTGCAAATAGGTGAAGAATAGGTCTGGGAGCGCACTGTGCAATTCCTTCCCTGGTGCCACTGTATACTGAAGGTGTCAGACGGTGCAACAACACTATGCATGTTGACATTATCAATACTAAATTCGAACCAAACAGAAACAACCCCTTGAAACCCTCCCCGCCCACCCACTCCGACATCCCAAACATGCCGGGCATCTCCCCCACCCCTTACAAACCCACAATGCCAAGTCATTACCCTACTGGGGAACACCCAATTGGGGGACACAAGGGGTCCGGACCCGCCTTCCAACTCCCCCAATATTACACCCGCTGTCCGCCAGAGGCAGTAGCCAGCGGAAGGCGCGGGAGGGGGAGGTAGGTGCCAGGGCGAGGTCATATTTAAGCAACATCTAGGAAACCATGAGAGCAACAGAGCCCAACGATTGGTAGCTCATCGAGATAGGGCCAGGGCACAGATCAGCGCACATAGCGAGCGCCCGGGCCCGAACCCAAGGTGGGAGCAAAACAAGACTATAGTATCATGAGGAACCAGAGTAATAGCTATGATGCTCTTAATCAGTCAAGAGCAGAAGTGGGTGAGCGGGAGCCAGCCCTCTCTGACGGGGATCCGGCAGCTCCCCGGGAGCGCTTGTGGTCTTTTAGAAAGAGTTCCACCTGAGAAGGGTCCTGAAAAATGTGAGGCTTGCCATGGTGAACCACCCGGAGGCGAGCCGGGTACAACATGGAGTATTGAATTCCACTTTGGATCAGTCGTTTCTTGACCGACCCAAATTTACGGTGCGCATCCTGCACCGATTGTGTGAAGTCTGGAAAGAAGGAGAGCGTGGCGTTCTCGAACTGGACAGGTTGTTTCTCCCGGGCAAGTCGGAGTAGGGTATCGCAATCTCTATAGTTCAGAAATCTGATGATGACAGGCCGCGGGGGGGCTCCGGGTACGGGGCGAGGGCCCAGGGTGCGATGGGCTCGTTCCACCACCAGCTGCGGAGAGAAGGTATCCGCGCCAAACAGGTCAGACAGAAGCTTTTCAATGAAGAGTTCCATTTTGCCTACAGAGGTAGACTCCGCCAGACCAATAAGGCGCACGTTATTGCGGCGCGACCGCGCTTCTAAGTCCTCGTTCTTGTCGGCGATCACCTTCAGCAATCTCTCCATGTGCGATACTTTGGTTGCGGTGACCGTCGCCCCATCCTCCAGCCCAGAAATCCGCTGCTCCGACTCCTTAACTCGCTCCTCTTGTTGGTCGAGTCTATGCACTACAGAGTCTAGGCGTCAAGACATACCGTCAATTTTCGAGTCAATTGAGGTGAGGCTAGTTTGCATGTTAAGTAGGAGCGCCATCCAGTCCACTTCCTCAGCGTCCCCTTCATCAGAAACGCCGTCCCCCGGTGGCGGGGCGCGGGTTTTTTTCTTTTGAGTCGCAAAGGGGAGCCGGGATTGCTTAGTGTCTGCCTTCCCCATTATGGCAAGGTGTCAGAGACAAATTACCCTATAGTTGCACCAGTATGGAGTACTCCCTCCGGAGCTGCTAGGACCCCGTCGTGTATTATGATAGGGAACCAGTTCTGTACTCTGAGCCGCCTTCACACACGTCCCCACTCGTTGTCAGCAGAGGGAAGGGCCAGAAACCATCAAGCAGTGGGAACCGCCTCGCATGGAGCGCCAAACACGATGTCCTATTCTGAAGAGGGATCTCAGCGCGCGGCCGCGATCCCGCCAGCCCCACTCCACGAAGCCCTCAGGAGCCCGGTGGCGATGGTCCGTCCGGCCCAGCAGGAGGATCCACCCCCGTTAGACTCGTGTGTCTCAATCCACTGGATGCGCAGTTCGCGGTGTTGGCAGTGCGGAGGGGCCAGCAGCGTCACTCTCTGTGGGACCCCACCTACACTCGGGGGCCAGTCGGTGTCGGAGGGGTCCCCCCTCCGTGGGTAGCCTCTCTCGTCGGATCCCTATAGGGTCGTGCGTGGTGCGGCACAGGTGGTGAGTGTCTCTCCGTTGTGAATCAGGGGGGGGGGCGCAGGTAACCAGGAGTTTAATCCTCCCGCACCTCCAGGGTCAGCTTCGGGCGGGAAGCGCGCCTCCCTCCCGTCCCCAGATGCTGAAATCTGTCAGTCAGTGGCCGTCACGCAGCCCAAAGCCTCCAGCAGCGCCCCAGCTCGCCTCCGTCTTACCGGCACTCCAGCAGGTCCGTCGCAACCGTAGGAGGTCTCGTCCCGAGCGCCGGTCGCCTCTCATCTCCTCCGACATCTGGCGCGTCCCGCGGCCTTCCGTCCACGTGCAAGCCGCGTTGTCGCGTGCACACTCACGCCGGCCTCCTCGCGCCGATGGGCTCCCCGCTGCTCCCGCTGGAACTATTGGTGGCTATTTCTTTTGATCCACCAGGCAGAACGGCCCAAGACTCGCCACTGGCGCGCTCCGGCCCCAGCCCAACACCCGGCGCTGGTCAGAAGTGTGTCTCCAGGATGCAGGATGGGCTGATGGAGCAATAACTCGCCCGGCTGGCGAGAGCTTCACGGATGTGCGGCCATTACAGTCCGGCGCCCTCTAGCGCCCCCCATCCCTCCGCTATCCTTCTGAATCCAAATTACTGACTACCTATCCACCACTCAAATTACTTTCATATTTCACTATACTAATTCAACACTAATCCTTCTTGGGTTCCTGAGTAGCGTGCTACTCGCTGAAAAAGTGCTTTGACGCCTCGTCAGGGGTAGTAAGCGCTATATTAATGCAATTACAATTACATTCATAGCTACCTGGACTCGAGGTAGGAATGCAAGTTGAAAGCAACCGAAGGTCTCTGTGGCCTCAGCACAACCTGTTCATTCTCTCACCATATGCTGGAAAAGGTCCACAGACCAACTAACAGAAGGAAAAACACAGTTTAGGACGAAAGATGAATGGACTTCAAATGGGCAGCAGAGGGCCCAAACACATGAACATTCTGGCCAACTATAGGTCAGGAAATATATATTAAAGCTGAAATCCGTCCTGGCACATTGACGATTTGCTGCTTCCCACAAAGGCCCTGATTCTGAGTAAGGCTCCCATTTTTCAGTTTTTACTGATTTTTACAGATAAATATAGACAGAAAACAATGTGTTTCCTGCCTGTATTTGTTTTTAAAAGCGGAAAAGTGCAGAAAATTGTGCTTCATGTAGGTGACTCTTCATGCTGTCTTCGTGATGTTCAGGACAACAGCTGAGTAGACAGCATGGAAAGTTAAAAAACAGGTTGAGATTTCTCTAAATACAGGCATACATTAACATATAATTGTATTATAATGTTGTTATTTACCTGTGGGTGTAGTGTTTCACTATATTTGGCTGAATTCACAACTCCATTAATTCTCCAAAAACAAAATAAATATGAATAAGTACCAATAAGCTGACCAAAAAATAAATATGGATAAAACGGAAATGTTAAAAAAATAAATACCATAAAACCGGAAGCCCTAATTATGAGTAAGGCTCTCGGTTTTCCGTTTTTACGGATTTTTTACAGATAAATACAGACAGAAAACAATGTATTTTCTGTCTGCATTTATTTTTTAAAGTGGATAAATACAGGAAATTGGGTTTCTTTTAAGTAACTCTATGCAGTTTTTCGTGAATTATAGGCCATCAGCTGAGCAGATGGACAGCATGGCAAATTTAAAAAACAGGATGCAATTTCATTAAATAATGCCATGTGTCAATATACATTTGTGGTATAATGCTAATATTTACCAGTGGACGTTTTGTTATATAATATTAGTCATCTTATATAGCTAAAACAGACAGACATCAAATTATGAGTGCAAGTCTATCAATTATATAAATAGGGAAATGTAAAATTTTACAACTTCATTTGTCCCAAAACACAAAATAAATATGGATACATAAAGATAAAGTGGGCAAAAAATAAATATGGATAAATACAGTTGGAAATGCTAAAAAAATAAGTACCATAAAACCGGGAGCCCTAATTATGAGTGAGTCGGTGTTTTCCAATCCCTTTGTAAATCCCTGTTTGTGCAGCGGTCGGAGTTGGGTGGTAGTTATTGCATTTGGTGATTACATGGTGCGTTCCCTCTCACCCTTACTTAAATTTAAGCAGGTCAAACCTGCCAGAATGTAACTGAGAAAAAGTGTACAGTATTTACTGTACCGCACAGATTCTGATGCACCAAGCACCAATATCAACATGTTATTTATTGCTGCTGATAAATAACAGACTCCAGGGTATCATTATTTACCTGGTGCGTTAAAAAGTACCCGGATTCTGACAAACTCACATTCAGGGCCAATGGTGGAGCCAGGCCATAATGCACAAATGGATATTCGATGCTAACAAACCCAGAGAGAGATAAAGCTCAAACAGAAGGATATTCAGAACCTCAAGCAAAATGACATTTTGTCTTCTTGGCGCTCCTCCTGCATATGCAACTTATTTGAAGTGTTTAGTTGCAATCTGGGGCTCGCTTGTAGTAGTGTTCTAAGGCAGCTGCCTACTATTGCCTTAATGTAATAACTGCCCTCAGAAAACAATACACTAACTCAATTGCCACATTCAACAAAAGAATCGTGAGCTTCAGTAGATGAATATATAACCCTGAGTCTTCTAACTAAAATCCAGAAAAAAACAAAAGTTGTCAAAGTGGATTGATAAAGGTGCTTCCCAGATTTTGTTTTTGATCGGTCTCTTTTATGAAAACCAGTGCTTCTTTAGTAGAACACTTTATCATTGAAAACACCAACTTTTGACACCGCAGAGACAGCAACGCTATTTTTACTA
Organism: Triturus cristatus; assembly: GCF_964204655.1. NCBI lineage: Eukaryota > Metazoa > Chordata > Amphibia > Caudata > Salamandridae > Triturus > Triturus cristatus. Next base: position 325,490,535 of record NC_140592.1, read on the forward strand.
AGCTGCCCTTGTACCTAAAATGATCTTTAAAGAAACACTCTGTAGATCATCCAAGAGCAATGAATGGATCGCACCCTGGACAGTCCACAAAAATCCTCATTGCAAGAGGCCTAGAAAAATCTCCATTATTTTCCACCCCTGGAATTACCGTTAACGGGATCTTGGCAATTCTAGGAGGAGGATATAATGGCGATTACACTTTTTTGGAGAATAACATGCATGCATCACATACACTATGTAAATTCTCACACGTTTCCCCTGATATTTCACCTGCTTCAGGCGAAGTCCCCGCAGAATTGCTGCAAAATTTATAATTTTGAAGTGGGCAGTAAAATGCTGTTACGGGCCCAACTAGATTAACTGGGCCAATCATAATCAAGACTGTAGATGCTTCACTTAAAGTCACTTGACAATGGATGGTCTGATTTCAAGTTGGCTAGTAACTGAGGATTTTCCAAGTTTTTGGAGAAAGAGCTAAACGGATAAAGGAATCTACATTACCCCAAATGTTGAAGAACACTAACCACTAAACAATAGTGGGAATTTCTTTGGGGGTGATATGGATCCTTTATCCCAGGGATCTTTGTGGGTACCCTGTGCATGGGCCTTGCTGATCTAGGCCTGCCTTTTTGTTTCCCATCATATCATATGCTGTTCTACTTCTGCCAATTAGGTGCTAACATTTTTACTATTTTCCTGTGTACCCCAGACGTGTTTACCAGGCGCACTTTGATTTGGATCTCAATTGACGCAGTGGGTCTGCAGGCTTCCCTTCAGTGGCAGGTCCTGTTCTAGCAAGTCGAGATGCTGTGCCAGGCCTATCGAAGGAGACCCTACCCTACCCAATGCCATACACAGTTGGACAAACATGTTTTAAGCATCGCGTTCTCTGCCAATCTGTGTTTGCATGACAATCAGCAACACCTTGGGATACTACAAGCTGCTGAAAGGTGGGTGGGAAGCCAGCAGGGATGACTACTGCTGTTATGATATCCATCTGGATACCATGCAGAAATCTGACTACAACAAAAACACAAAGGGTGCAAGCCTTCACCGCAATGTAAATTGGAGCCAGAGACTGCTATGACATGAATAATCTTTGAAGGATTATGCATTCCCCAGAGAAAGGGTGTATGAAATTTGAACCTAAATCTTCGTGGTGGTTTGTTTTACTTCCTGAGCTCACTGATAACATTCATCTTCGCATGAAAGCAAAAGTAAATGCAAACTGAAAAAATAAATGTTGCATCCTAACATCAGGTTAAACAAAGAATGTGCTACTGACAATTCCACTGAAAGCAGAGTGCTGTGCTTTTTACATGGATGTATGTCTCACCTGAAGGACATAGGTTTGACTCTCAACAGAGGCCATTCACCCTTGTAAGATTATTAAAGTGAGTGTCAGTGGGTTCATTAATAAGAGTACTGGCTACTTATAAAATCTGGGCAACAGAAAACACGTTGAATGTATTTTTTGATAAAAACAAAGTGGGTTGTTTAAACCCTTGTGTGGGGTTTTATGGAATGTTGGTGGACTGGTTCATGTGTGAGACACTGGTCTTGTGGGACGGCAGTAGCTGCCTGACTAGGAAGAATGATGGTGGAATAAAGCCAGTGGTCTTGACTTACCTGTGGTAAGCGTCCGTTCACCTGGCAGGTGGGCAGCCTGCCGAGTCAGCAGAATTCCATGTCTTTGTTCTTACAGAGGAGGACCATCCTACATATTTGGAGATCCCTGTAAATCTGGCATGGATCTCTGAGCCTAAAAAGCGTGTGCCAGGAAGGCCCAAAAGAGCCACAAACCCAGGAAGCCATTCTGCTCCTGGCACATGTGAAACAAATGCAATGGTTTCATGCTGCACCAGGTTTGCGGCAGCAGTACATTTTAAGACCCTTTTCATAGAAAATTCATACAAGTTTATGAAATGCAGTTGAACGCAAAATGAATTAGTTTATGTCTAGAGACAAAAAATAGTAACATGTAAAATAATAAATATACATAGAGGGGCTTTAGGTGTGCCCTCTTAAACCACTGTTCAGTTGAAGTGTCATCAACGCGCTAGATCAGCTAAAAAAAACAACACAGAGTATGGAGCAATGGGTCAGCCCCTTTCATCCATCACTTTTGATGCCAGTGTCATTCACATTTGTGTTAGCCCATTGGACAGCCATTTGTTGTTTGTGGTGTCAGGTAGTATGATTGACAACCTTACTTATTAATGGGCTTCAATAAGGGGTAGCTTTGGAAAGCAAAGGAGTCTGCTCCATCAGCACCCCCCTCCACCTCCCAGCAGGCAGCTGGGAGAAAGCGTTTATGGTGCTCATGGTGGAGCAGACACAGCTCCCATTCCATCTAACAATAAATGCCCCATTCCAAGATGGGCGCCATAGTCTCACAAGTTCTTTTGTAAGACCACAGAACTTGTGCTTAGCAATGGCATTGTTATTTCTCATATGTCTGGGCTTGTGTGCACACAGCTATGGTAAATGTATATTCTTTTATTTTTTTTGCAAAAAGGTATGCGTCTTTATATACGCTTTAACTCTGACATCCAAATAAAACCAATAAAAATTAATTCTAGAAGTAACATCTCCATTTTAATAGAACCGGCACGTCACATTGCATGATAGTAGACCGTGGATATTCAGCATAGTAGTCTTTTTTTTCTCCTTTAGAGAATAAGGAAAAGCAAAAATTTGGGACACAAGTTATAGCAAGGGAAAGAAGAATGGAATGAAAACTATGGGAACAAATGCTTTGTCTTGCATCTACCTCATGTGACTGTCTCCCATATGTACGCCTTATATATGCAGGAAATAATATCGCAGAAAAAGACTCGACTCTATCATATATTAGGGTCTCAAATAATGTTATATTGTCAATGCACAGCCTGAGAAGGGCTGGTTATATGGCTTGTCTACGCCCTTTTGAGAAAGTCATGGCAATCCATTGGTGATCGAAGAAGCCCAAGTAACGCATTAAGTTCCACGCTGAAGTCCTAGACCCTGCCATTGTCTTTCATGCACAGCACTCAGGTGACTTGCGGGACACTCCTTCAGGCAGGGAGGCCAGAGCAGTCTGGGAGGAGCGGGCACTCAGTGTACAATGAGCGCAATGTTCCAGCAATATGAAGATTTGCAGCACGAGAAGTGCCCCCTCGTTTCTTGAATGCACACAACCTTCATGAGATATTTACTTTACCTCCTGGCACAGTTGTAGCAGTGACTTTCTTTGAACCTTCCTTTGTTTTAATAGTTTCAGAATTGAAACTCAGTTCAGGTACCATGGCTTCCTCCACCTGTGTACCTGTTTGCGCCGCTGATCCTGTAGCCTGACTCAGTTACAGATCCCCTCTCCAGAGGCAAGCCGCAAGCACTGGTGAAGCCCGGCTCCCGTATACACAGCCCATAACAGCACAACCCTGACCAGTCTGCCACTGCTGCCTCCTCTTGCACAGCTATTCATCACCTGCTTCTGCCGCCGGCCTTTGAGGCTAATCACCAGCACCAGCAGGTAATGATGGATGCCAAAGGCCTTATTTATGAAGGCCTGCGTCACTTTTGCACCGCCGTTGTATCACTTTTAGTGACGCAGCGGCGTCGTAAATAATGCACCATGTTGCGCCATATTTACGAAGTGACGCATCTAGGCAGATGCGTCACCTCGTAAACCCCCGCGCTACCTTATACCTGCGTCAGATATAATGTATGCAGGGTGGGCGTTCCCCCGCAAGTAAGTGTTGTAGGAGTGGTGCAGTGAAATCTATGAGATTTCGCTGCGCCACTTCTAGGACGCCAATGCGTCAAAACCATATGCCTGCCTCATGGCAGGCGTAAGGGTGACTCAGGCCTTTTCACATAGGGCTTGCCCCATGTGAAAGGAACATTGCTCGAGTTGCGTCACACTTCCGACACATCTCCAGCAATGCGCCACTTTTGCACCGACAGATACGTCAGTAATACTGACGTATCTGTCATTCCTTGCGACATGATGCGTCATTCAGTAAATATGATGCATCAGTGGTGTCGCACGGAGGGCTCACTGAGGAGTGTTGCCTCACTGCTTTCATGCAGCGATGCGCACTTCTCATAAATGAGGCCCCAAGGCTTTTGGGAGCATCTGTTTTATTTTTCTTGTTTCCAAGGTCCTGGCAGACACACCCACTAAAGAGAAACTGAACCCGTCCTGGCAGACACACCCACTAAAGAGAAACAGAGCCCGCCCTGGCAGACACACCCACTAAAGAGAAACAGAGTCCGTCCTGGCAGAGACCAAGAAGGGAATCTGCAGGTAGAAACCTCTGTCAGCCCCCAAGTTAGTACACACAGCTCTTGTATCTCTAGATCTTTATTAAACGGTAACTTAGTGCAGAATATATGTAGGATGGTCATACCATTTATGGTTATTGCGCTGGTGAAGGCAAACATTAGAAATCAATTATCACAGCAAACCATGTATATATAAATTCACGATAACAGATAACATATCTTCAAATCTGACTTGGTGAGAAGTGTTATAACAGCTCTGTGTACCAGTTACAGGTTCAATATACCCACACTACTATGTGCACGCACACTGGAAAATATACTGAGATGATCGATTTTGAACAACTAGATCACTACTAACATTGAACAATATTTGACCCAAGCCCATGCTAGAGCACTAGTACTGTATACACCACCTAAAATGCATGAAATCCTACCCACCCGCAAATTTTTCAGCCACCAGTCCATTACAAGAACCATTAGAAAAAAACGTTGACACATTCCTTCAGTACTAAGAAAGGTGCACAAACATATGTACAAAATACTGCAGGTTTTATTAACAAAACGTCAAGAAACAGTCATTGACAATGCACAAAAATGTCCCTCTCTACTTGGCATATAATAGTCTTGTATACATCAACACCGCGTCATGGAGACCTTGAGGCCATGGAATTTTTCCTATTCAGAACGGACAACCTGGGAACGATTTAGACATTTATACTTGAACTCATGAATTTCACACACTGCATCTTAACTACCTCAGAGCCTTATATAAATACTATATCGTAACTTCCTCAGAACCTTATATAAATACTGTATCGTAACTTCCTCAGAACCTTATATAAATACTGTATCGTAACTACCTCAGTGCTTTATATAAATATAAGTGATGGACACTTCTGCGGGCTCTTGTACTACTCCAGCATACACTATACATTTATTCGAAGAAATGTGCATTATACACAATGAATGATGGAACACAAACACCAACATTTTGCTCAGCATGTAGAAGACCTTTTCCTTGTGTGACAAGTGTCTAGAAATGAACTTGAGAACAACATCCTAGACCTGAACATGAAAAGATCAAATTTACAAACACCACACATTTTCTATACATAAAGAAAGAGTAAAACATTTTAGAGGTGACATTTTCATTTAAACAAAACAAGGGGTCAACCACTCTATATACCAAGCACACAGAGAGAAATATTTTACTACTTGCTAGAGCCACCACCCAAAAGACCTATTTGAACATCTGCCAAACTTAGATTTATTGAGAAGTAAAAGGATCGTGTCCGAATCAGAGGAATGCACAATACAATGAGTGCAGATCTTTATATCGACTCCAGAATATCGATGGTGCTTAATATGAAGGTCAACATATTGTGACTGCAAAAATATGGAATTAGGGAATATCAATTGCAAATGGATATATGTTTTACAGTAATATTGAAATATTCATTTTTTTCCGGTTGTTGGGTTTTATTAGAGTCATGGTTGGGTTGTGCTTTATTACAAAGTGTTATTTTGTGTGGTTTTTATTTATATGAATTATTTTGATTAATATATATTCAATTACTGTATACATTTTCAATCTTTAATTATTGTTTTATTAATGTGAGTCTCGATTTTATTAGGGGATGAGTAGTATTCGAAATCAAGCGTAAAACAATTTCAAATCATTGGATTTTTATACTACACATATTTGTAAATCTATTTGAGTATAGTGATTTTAAAATAATTTGAAATATTACATTTTTGTGACATTTATAAACTATTACATTTATAATTAATACACAACTACTTAAATACTAAATATATTTATGTTTCTTTAAATAACTGTATTTGATGAGTTTTAGAATTAGGAGTGTAAAGTGAGTGTGAAGTGAGTGTTCTAGTCAGTTGCCCGCAATAACATTCAGCTGGTGACACTTTCTTCCGCAACAAACCCAATGTTCTAATAGTTGGCCTGAAATAACACATATCTAGCTGGCCTGTAATAACATATATCTGATTTAACTAGCATTCAACTGTAATAAGTATTCAAACGCGGCAAGTGAACGCTGTAGTTGTTGGTCCAAATTGACCTATACCTGGCAAAACATGCTCAAGAAAATCCCAGCGAGCTATTTGCTGACAATAGCATTTAAATTATGAATTTTCTTTTCAGTTTCCATTACATGCACTGAAAAATACAAGCAAGTGTTCCAGCAGTTTCCCCTTAATTAAAGGTATGTACTTTAACTAGAATTCAATGAAAACAAGTGTACAGAAGCCCCATTGATTCAAGGCAGTCTATACCTGAGGGTCGCTTGCTTCCTTAGAGGGCCAGTAAAGATGCATTTTCTTTGATCAAACATCAACAGTTTTAGTTTGAGAAAACCCATTTGACTTGTAACTATATCACATGGGTTACTTTACAGTATAATAGTTTATTGACATTGTCAGCACAAGGATGAATATAGTTGCTAGGCTTCTATCAGACAGTATGACTTTAATATGTTCGTTAATTATAATTGCATTTATATTGTTGACTTTTGTCTTTGCTATAAATTATTGATTGCGAGTAATGTGGGTGTATAAAATGGGGGTAATAACAACTCATTTTATTGCAAATCATTTATGGTAACTCTGTTGTGTTTCAGATTATCTATGTCATGCACACCGCGGATGAAGTGCACATGACTGCGCAAAATACATTGAGTGGCTTATTTATCATCCCCTTCCTCCTGCACTTTTACGCCGCTGATCGCTCTTTTCACGCAGCGATGCAACACTTTTAATAAATGAGGCCCTGAGTTTCTTCAACGTACACATGTGGATTGAGGATCATTTTTCATAATGAAAAGTAACAAGTTGACTTCTTTTAGAAAAGTCTAAGAGACTCCATGAGTAAAAAGGATTCTTAACAAGATTGATAGCATTTTGTTAAAGATTGTAACATAATCAGACATTACAGGAAATATTCTGGAACTGCTACTTATTGTGACATTGTGGCAGATTGCAAGAGAATTTAGGGCGATGCTATCACAAGTAACAGTGAGAACTACACCAGGTCTTTTTTAATGAATGGCGATTTTTACTCTCTTTTGAGCGGTTTCTTTGAGGGACACTGGCAAGAGGTATTGACTGATGCACCAACAATCCGAGCATATAGATCTGAAAAGCCCTGCTGCATGGATAAAACACACCCTGTTTTGCTCGTACCTGATTAGTACTAGTCAGCTTAGTCACTTCTCTGATTTTTTCCATCATGGCTCTTGAAGGCATATCATCTTTCAGGTGGTTATGTGACACCATGTTTGAATACTGTTGCTGTTGAACGTTTGCAAGAATGTCTTTAGACTGCTCTCCTCTTGCCCAGCAGATGCATTTGGTTTTGGGGATATTTCATTTCCAAGTTTGTTTCACTAATGACTAGGACAGGTGTCTCCAACCAATGGTTCAGGAGCCACCAGCAGCTCACAGACACCTTCAGAGTAGCTCACAGCCTTGAGTTTATTTTTAAATAAACACAGGGACACATTTTACTTTAAATGTCAAGGGAAGCCTGTGTTTATTTTACATTCTTATCTTCAGGCTACAGATAGCAGGGCCTGATAATGAGCAGTGCTGGAATCAGATTTATGACCCAGGGCCCAGAGGTGCAGAGCTGAAGCACTGAGTTATTTAAATCTTAATTAAAAGTCCTTGTCAAGTCAATATTGGAGCATTTCTGAATGCTTTTAATTGGGAGAAAATTTAAATGAGGAGTTAACTTAATAATTAAGTTAACTCTTCATTTAAAATGTATCCCATTTCAAAGTGTTGCATTTGCAAACAGCAGGCCTTTTGTTCCCAGTGGCTATTAGACACTATGCCATGTTCATAACTGAAAAATACTGTCATTTTGTTCAAATGGGACAATTTAAAGTGGATAAAAATATTTATCTGAAACATTGAGTCAATATTTTTCTCCACTTTCAATTAAGCCAATTACGTCTTAATATTTTAAGAAGCAAGTGTCTTCACTTTAAATTCATCCTATTTAAACAAACAACTATTTTTCTGTTATAAATATAGCACCGTGTCTACAGAGCACTGGGTGCAAGATGCATGCTGTTTATAAATGCAACACTTTGAAATGGGAGAAAATGTAAATGATGATTTGTATGGAATCCATATAAACCTAAAGTTGCCTCTTCAGTTTAATTCTCTCCCATTTAAAAGTGTCACATTTACACACAGAAGCATCTTGTTCTCAGAGGCTGGTAGACATGGTGTCTAATTTATAACTGAAAAATACAGCCATTATTTAAGTGGGAAAAATTTAAAGAGCATAAAAATGTTCCTGATTATAAAAATGTTTTGCAGAATATTTTTCTGCATTTAAATTCATTCCATTTTTAAAAAAATGGTTGTGTTTGTGTCATACATGTAACAGTGCCTCATATGGTAAAAGGTGTCCTGTGCCACAAGTACATAACACAGACTCTCATTCACCCATACATATATATCCCATTCATACGCACACATGTTCATACATCCTCAAAGACCATGCTCCCACTGACCCACATGGCAGCACTGTCATGGTGCCACTAGGAGAGAATGTGGCCTAACGGCTAGGGCAGTTGACCTCGGAGCTGGGGAAGCAGGTTCGAGTCTCGGCATGTACGCTCAACATTCTGTGATTCTGGGCAAATCATTTAATCTCCCCTTGCCTAACAAAAAGAAATTAATGTGTCCATCTGTATCGTAACTGGTGCTTATGTAAAGCGCTCTGATACCTTCGGGTCTAGTTCACGCTATATAAAACTCCTAAAAAACTGGACATGGGGTGTGTGATAAAATTCTGTGAGTGGCCTAGCCTTCAGTAGCTCACAATGATTTTCACTGATCAGAAGTATCTCTCACTACAGAAAAGGTTGGAGACCCCTGAGTTAAGGCATATGCGTAGTAAAAACTTATCAGGTAAGAGTAAATTAAATTATATATATATATATACACACACACACCTCACCACCACCACCCCCCAGACACAGGCACCCCCAAACAGACATACTGTATTGCACATATTCACACACTGGAATGATAAACACACAAACGCACTGGCACACCCAAAGATGAGCACACCCAAACACACAAGTGTGCCAAGAACACAAAAGACCCAAATGCACTGCCTACCAGCAGAGCCTCGAAGAGCATAAGCAACACCCAGGTACCCGCTCAGCAAGCCCTGCTGTGACACGCAATACTGGCTTGCAAGCACTAGTCACCATTGACCCGAAAATTCCTTAACTTGACATATACTAAACCACTAGAGTGTCTTACCTTGGAGGGGCACAGCTTTCCAGAGGTTGTGAATAGGGACAGATGGGGCTCTGCTACATTGTGTGTTGAGGTGAGGGTCCTTCACACCTTGCATACTACTAAACATCAAGCAATAGCCATACACTGGGAGCAGAGTCTCGCGTCATTTTCAAAGGCACGCTCACTCAACTCAGCCTTTGTCTCATTACTTTTTGTCTGCACCCCGGAGTAGAGGAGAGAAATATTAAATCTCATTAGGATAGGTAAAAGACAACATAAGCAGACCTGCCAGGCTTTCTAGGTCCATCCGTGGTGTGCTGCTCCAGCCCACGTTTTTCCCTCGAATTATGGGACTTGTGGTCTTGTTTATTTCATTATAAAACGGGACTACACGTCCCATCATTCAGAGGAAAAAACCTGGAGTTGAACAGCACATCAAGCAATGAACTTGAAAACTTGGCAGCTATGACTAAAACTCACAGGAGAAGTAGAAGCACTCCAGAGTGACAAACAGTAAAGATTGTTCTAGAAACTCACAGCAGTGAGGCCCGTTACGAGGCTGGTGATGAATTAAAGAGCCTACTGTGAATGCTATATCCTCAGGCCCACCTATCAGCAAAGACGCAACAACTGCTCCTGTGATTTTCACTGTCACTGAAGAGCGGCCCTCGTTGGGCTCTCTTGTTATAGATAATAAAGTCTAGAGAATGACACCCGTGTGAGTGTCTGTGCCCGTGTTTGTACGGACGTGTGCGTGCAAGCAAGTTAAGACAATCATCAATCATTAGGTCTGCGCCTTCCCAGCAGCACCAGTCCCTCCAGTGTGATGTCACGAGGTCCACGCTAGCCCCGGCAGCAGAATCCTGTGAATCGCACCCCTATGACGTGCAAATCCCTCCAATGTGATGTCACAAGGTCCGCACTAAGTTTAAGGGGAGGCCTTCGCTGCAGCAGAGACAAGGGGAGGCCACTGAGGGGGAAGAATGTCGGGTACGATGGGATCGTCTTTGAGGTTCATGCAGGATCATTTTTGTAAATAAATATTTTTGCTTTCTTTAAGGAAATTAAATTAAAACCGTATCTCGCCTGCTTCTTCCCCCTTAAAATGCAACACCTGTCATCGCCCATAAACCGGTGATGTATGATGACACGTTGAAAAGCCTCTATTGTGACGTGTCCTTGTTAGAAAAGGCTGGTAACCAGGCAGCCGCAGCATTGCACCCATAGGCACCAGACAGAGAGGACCACTGCTGGCGGCTAGAGCCGAGGCCATGAAAGTCGGACGCAGCCGGGGCCTATCAGCGTCCAAATAAGTGGGTGGGGATGGGTCAAATGGGACAAGGTGAGTATATATATATATAAACCAAACGAAAAGTGAACTGAAAACCGAACTTGAAACTAAACTGAAACCAAACTTGAAACTGACTTGAAGCTCACTTTCCCTTCCCTTCTCTTCCTTCCCTTCAGATCACCTTCCCTTCCCTTCTCAACCTGATCTTCTCCCCTGCCCTTCCTTCCCCTTCTCCTCAGCACTCCCTCTCACTCCCTCCTCCTTCTCCTCACCCATCCTTTCCTTACATTTCCTTTCCCTCCCCTCCCCTTCCCTTTCCACATCCCTTTCTCTTCTCTTCCCTAACCCATTCACTCTCTGCACTTCCCCTTTCCCTCCACCACCACCACCTGCTCACCCTTCTCTATCCCATCACCTACCCCTCACCCTCTCCTTCCTTTTTTACCTTCCCTTCCCCCTTCTTCCTCCACCCTTCTCACCATTCGCTTCACATTCCTTTACCTTCGCATCCCTTCCCTTCTCCAACACCCCTCCACTTCTATCCCCTCCCCTTCACTGCACTTCCCCACTCTTCCCCCCTCCTCTCCCTCTCCCTCTCCCCCTCACTTCCCTTACTGACACCCTTCTCTTCTCATTCCTCATCCCTTCTCATTCCCTATCCCTTCCCATTCCCATTCCCCACCCCTTCACCCTTACCTTCCTCTTGCCCCCGCCTTCCTCTCCCCTTTTTAGGTCTCGGCTAGCGAAGGCTGCGCTTGCGCAGTCTCGCTTGCGAGATTTAATGACTTGGAGAAGAGGGGCTTGAACCCGCCCCTCTTCTCCCCTGTTCTCCATTGGCTGGCCTCTTGAATGCTGGCCAGCCATTGGAGAAGAGGTCAGTCATTCCGATTAGGCCCCGTCCTTTTCGGATCGGGGGGCGTGTTTTTTGCAAGAAGTCTAATTATCTCCTCCAGCCAATGGCTGGAGGAGAGAAAAGACAAACACGCCCCCGAATCCGAAAATGCCGCTGCCTTTCTCCGAGGCATTTCTCCTTCGCCTCGGAGAAAGGCAGTGGTGTGCTTGCCTTTTGCTCTGCCTTGTTATGTATATACAGCTTCCTATTGCTGGTTAATGCAGGTAACTGGAAGTAAATGGCTATTTTTTCATGGCGCTAAGTTGAGCTGTCTGAATCTGTATCAAGCAAGAAATTGAACTTTTAAAAAGGAGCATGCTAGAGAGCTTTTGAAAACAAAAGTAAAAAAGGTGTTAGAAATTATGGATGTACACATTCTTTACGAATTATCTATGCATAGTAACTATGTTTCGAATTTCAGCTTCTGTGATATCGACTTTGAGGGCAAGTACTCATCATTAACCTCACGGCAGACAAAGCCTTTCTAAGATGGCCGCTGGTTTGTACTCCCTCCCCAGCCGAGCCTGACGTCGAGCCCTGTGACGGCGTCAGAAAGAGACTCCAAGCAGCAGCACCGTTCATGGTGCAAGATGGCGGCCCCCGGAGGAGAGTTTCGTGCAACGTGATCAAGTTATTCAGCAATTAGAATTGGTGAGCCGACCTGCAGAGATCGGTACAGCCGATCCCGTGCCTTGCCTGATATCCCAATGCCTTCGAGAACTTGAGTGACAGCTAATCAGGTAATGCGTACTGAAGGAAGCGTCGCGAACCACTATGGCACAACTGCCCACATTCCACGCTTAGATTGAGGAATTTAGCAAATTGATTCACAACTGTCTGTTTAGTACTAAAGGGCAACAGCGGCGATGTGCATGGCCATGCTCCTTTCCATAATCATTCCTGTGCATTGTCCTTATATTTGCTTAGAAAAATAGGATTTTGGTCTGAAAGGTTTTATTTTCTTGTGTAGGCTTTGCAACCCCACGCGTCCGTGCTTGCACACAGTCCTGTATCTGTGCCTTCATGGATACCCCGCAGCCTGGAGAGGGTCCCCATAGTCCAGCCAGCTGAGCTCCCAGAGCCAGTCGCCGCGGTGGGAAACCATGAATACACCAGGCGTGTCTGTGGTTCAGAGGCACCCGCGCCGCCTGCCACTGCCCCCTCGGGTGCCTCTGAACCACAGACACGCCTGGTGTATTCATGGTTTCCCACCGCGGCGACCGGCTCTGGGAGCTCAGCTGGCTGGACTATGGGGACCCTCTCCAGGCTGCGGGGTATCCATGAAGGCACAGATACAGGACTGTGCGCAAGCACGGACGCGTGGGGTTGCAAAGCCTACACAAGAAAATAAAACCTTTCAGACCAAAATCCTATTTTTCTAAGCAAATATATTTTAATACGTGCAAATGCATGAAATTTCTTTTTTTTTAGCAACTTAGTTTATATTAAAAAAAAGGAACAATTTTTTAGAAATTGCAATTGATATGAACAAACATTTGCACAAATAATCTTTAACACGCAATCTAGATTTGCAGAGGAATCGTTTTCTCCTAGGCGCTCTAAATTAAGTCAGTGAAGTCGCCTGCGTTCGTCAGGGCATTGGGTTCGGGATGCACGGCTGATCGCCGCTGAGGGCTGGAAGGGGGCAGTGGCAGGCGGCGCGGGTGTCTCTGAACCACAGACACGCCTGGTGTATTCATGGTTTCCCACCGCGGCGACCGGCTCTGGGAGCTCAGCTGGCTGGACTATGGGGACCCTCTCCAGGCTGCGGGGTATCCATGAAGGCACAGATACAGGACTGTGCGCAAGCACGGACGCGTGGGGTTGCAAAGCCTACACAAGAAAATAAAACCTTACAGACCAAAATCCTATTTTTCTAAGCAAATATATTTTAATACGTGCAAATGCATGAAATTACTTTTTTTAAGCAACTTAGTTTATATTAAAAAAAAGGAACAATGTTTTAGAAATTGCAATTGATATGAACAAACATTTGCACAAATAATCTTTAACACGCAATCTAGATTTGCAGAGGAATCGTTTTCTACAGTTTTGCTTGTCTCGCACCGATCCCTGGGATTATCTCTTGGTAGAGGTGTAATCCTAGCCACGCGCTGCCAAGGGCTTTGCAGATGCGTGCACCAGGCGCTTCAGGGGTACTTTGTGAAGCTGGCCCGCCTTCTACCAGTAATGATGTTCTCATTAATGTCTGATGTCTCTGTGCGGCAGGGCGTGTCTGCTCTCTGTGGCATTGAAAGATGTGGCAGGCATGGATCCAGACATCCACAGAGCCTGAGCATTTCTGCTGTCATCTGTCTACATTACACTACTGCCGTCGGCGCTTAAGCCTTTTTATTTCCGAACAATGTTGCAGGTCGGGCTGAAAACTTTGATTTTTAGCGTTCTTTTTAAGTTATTATGCATCACTTATATCGTTTTTATAATTATTAGGAAAGGTTCGAGGGTCTTTCAGACGAGGGGGCATATGTCAAACACCAGACTCACAGGTCGGGCTCATCCGCCCCTCCCCCAACGCAGTGATTCCAGATGCTTGTCTGTCAGTGGGGTGAACCGAAGACCAACCTAACATAATAAAGGGAAGGCGGCTTCAGCATAATATTGAACGTTTAGAGGGAACCTTTCTGTGCCCTGGGCTTTTCTTGGCAAACCAATAGTTCACAAACAAGCATTTACAATGCAACAGTCTCGGCATTTGAGAGTGATTAAGCTATTTACATTGTAAATAACAATGCCGTTTCTTTAAATGTTTTAAGAACAAAAACATAAACAAAAATAATGTCATGAGCAATGCCAATAGCTCTAACTTTACCAATGCCGAGACCATTGCATTGTAAATGCTTGTTACTTTCTGTTCCCTTCCATTCCATTCTTTTCTCCGCTTGCCCATTTTCCCCTTCACCTATCCTTTGTACTTCCCCTCTCCCTGCCTTTCCACTCACCCTTCTTACTCACATCCCCTTCTCTCCCCTCTCCCCATCCACCTTCCCTTTCCCTCCCTTCCCTTCCATTCCCCATCCCTCACCTTCACCTCCCCTTTTTATTTTCCATTCCATTCCCATCTTTTCCACTCTCCCTTCCACTTTCTCCCCTTACACCTCTCCCTTCCACTTTTCCTCATCCCCCTTCTCTTCTCACCCTTCCACCCCTTTCGCCTCTCCTCTCCTTCCCATCCCTACTTCTCTCTCCTTCCCTTCCCCTTCCTTTCCCCTTCCTTCCCCTCGCCGCTGCTTCCTTCTCCCCTTCTGTTTCCTTTGCTTCCCATCCCCTCTCCCTCTTTCACTCTTCACTTTCCTCTTCCGCCTCCTTCCCCACTTTCTCTCACCCTCCCTCTTCCCTCCCCTTACCTACCCTCCAGGGCCGGACTGGGCACCGAAACCGGCCCTGGAAAACTGCTCGGCAGGCCCCCCTGGGAGGAGGGTGGGGATGCGGTTGCGCTGTTTGCCAGGGCCGGTTTCGACCGATTTTGTTACAGGTGGCTGAAATTGCTGCCCCAGGTAACAAAAACGGACCCCCAGGGGCCCAAAACCGCCCCCCACCCTGGCGGCCCACCGGGGAAATGCCCGGTGCCCGCTACGCCCTGGCCGGCCCTGCTACCCTCCCTTTCCTTTCTCTTCGTCAAACCACCCCGCCCCAATCCCCTCTGCTGCCCTTCCCACGCGGCCTCCTCACCATTCCCTTCCTTATACCTCAAGCTCCCCTCACCCCTTACCCTTTTTCCAGTCCCTTCCCTTAACTTGCTCTCCACACCCCATCCCTTCTCTCTTCTCCTCTCCACCTTCCCCTAAACACTTCCCTCCCCATGCACCAGAGCTGGGCTGGGAACCAAAACCGGCCCTGGCAAAGTGCTCAGCCGGCCCCCCTGGGGTTTGGGGGGGGAGGGGGGCGGCCAAGCTCTTCGCCAGGGCCGGTTTCGGACGTTTTTGTTACAGGGCCGATATTGCAGCTATGCTGCAAAAACATCCCTGTAACACAATCTGCCCCCCGGAGGCCCAAAACTGGCCCCCACCCTGGCGGCCTACCGGGGAAATGCCCGGTGCCCGCCATGGCCACTCCGGCCCTGCCATGCAGCCTCTCCTTCCGTTCCCTGTCTCAAAACACACATCCACACCCATTACTTCCCCTTCCCTTCACTCCATTTCCCCTTTCCCTCAGCGTATCTTTTCTTCCACTCCCCCTTCCCTTCCCCTCATCCTCACCCTTCTCCTCCCCCTCATCCTTCCCTCCTCATCCCGAGCATTCCCTTCCCTACCCCAACCCACCTCCACTTCTATCCCCTTCACTTCACACCCCTTCCCTTTCCTTTCTCCCTCCTCCTCCTCCTCTTCCACTCACCCTTCCATTCCCTTTCTGCCATCCTTCCCTCCACTTCCCCTTACCCTCCGTTCCCCATCACTTCCCTTTTCACCTCTCCTTTTTACTTTCCCTTCTGTTCCCTTCTTCCATTTCCCCTTCTCTTTTGTTCCCCTCTCCCTCCCACTTTCTCTCCCCTTCACCTCTGTTTTACTTCCCTCTCCCTCCAATCTCCCCTCATCCTTCCCTCCCCATACACTCACCCTTCCCTTCTCCTCCCCACTCCCCTTCCCTTATTTTCCCCCTCTCCCTCCCTCTCACTCTTCCCTCTCCCCTTTCTGTTCCCATCCCATCCCCTCTCCCTGCCCCTTTCTTTTACCCTTCACTTCCCTTCCCTTCTCCCCCCCTTTGTCTCTTTCCCCTATCTTCCATCGCCCTTCCCTCCCCTTATCTACCCTCCCTTTCCTTTCTCTACCACCCCACCCCTCCCTTATCACCTCTCCCCTTCCACATCCCTATACCTCATTTCCTTTCCATCCCCTCCCCACCCCATGCTCCCCACCACACTCCTACCCTCCCCCTCTTTCTGCCCTTCCCTCCCCTTCCCTTCACCTCTTGCTCCCACACTCCCTCCTCCATCTCCTCAGCCTTCCCGTCCTCATACCCTCATCTTCCCCTCCTTCCCTTCACCATATCCCTTTCTTTCACCCTTCACTTCCCTTCTCTTCTCCCTGTCTCTGTCTCCTTCCCCTACCCACCCTCCATGTTCCTTCTCTTCCTCAAATCATCCATCCCTGACCTCTTCTTCTCCCCTCCTATCCCCTCCCCATCCCTTGAGCTTCCCCACCACACTCCTACCCTACCCTCCCCTCCTCTTCCCTTCCTCCTTTCCATTTACCTTCCCTCCCTAACTCTTGCCTCCACACAACACAACTCTTCTGCCCCCTTCTTTCCTTCCCTACTCTTTCCTTACCTTTCCCCTCTAAGTCTCCTCCTCTTTTTCCCCATTTCCCTCTCCCTTGCCCTCATATTTCTTTTGCCTCCCTTCCCTCCTCCTCTCCCTCCCCTTCCCCCACTCCTCACCCTTTCCCTCACTCTTCACCCTTCCCCTCCCTTCCACTATCCTCTTTTACCTTTTCACCCACCCACCCACCCTCCACTTACCTTATCTCCCTTTCCTTTCTCTTCCCCTCCTCTTCCCTCGCCTCTGCCTCTTAACCTTTCCTTCACGCTCCCCTTCACTTTCCTTGTCCCTTTTCTGACCCCCATCCTTCTTTTTCCATTCCTGCTGTTACCCTTCCCCTCTCCCTGCCCCATTTCCTCGCCTTTCCCTCCCCCACTCCCTCACCCCCTCCCTTCCCTTCACCTTCCACTTTTCTTCTCATTTCCCTCTTCCTTCACTACCACCATCCTTTCCCTCCATCTTTTTGCTTCCACCACACGGCACACCCCTCTACTCTTCCTTTCCTTTCTCTTCCTCCCCCTTCACTTTTCGTTTCCCTTCCCTTTTCCTTCGCCTCCACTAGGTTATTCACCCCTCCCCTCCTTTAGTCTCCCCATCCCCCTTCCCACTCCCCTCTTCTCCCTACCCCTTCCAATCTCTTCCCCTCTCCCTCCTCTTCCCCACAACCTTTCCTTACCCTTCCTTCACTCTTCACCCCACCTTTCCCTTCCAGCATCCCTCACTTATTCCTTCCCTTACCCTTTGAAGGGAAGAGAAAGGTAAGGGGGATGGAAAGGGAAGTGGATGAAAGGAAGGGTGAGGGTAGGAAAGTAAAGAAAGGGAAAGGGGAGGAGAAGGGAAAGGAAGGGGGAGTGGATGGGGAAGGAAAGAGGGAAAGGGGATGGGGAAGGGGAAGGGAAGAGGGAATGGGGAAGGGAAAAGTAAGGGAGGGGAAAGGAGGTGGTAAGGGCAGAGAGAAGGGAAATAAAGAAGGGGAAGGAAAAGGGCAAGGAGGAGGAGAGTGGGGAGGCAAGTGGTAGGAAGGTGAGGGGAAAGGAAGAGGGGGAAGGAAATGGTGAAGGAATGGGAAGATTGAGAGATGGGACAGGAAGGGGTGGGAAGGGGGAAGGAAGTGAAGGTAGGGGAAGGGAAGGGTGGAGATGGAGACGGTGAGGGGATGTCAAAGAGGAAGGGGAGGGAAAGTAATGGAGAGGATGGGAAAGGAGAGGGTAAGAGGAAATGAGCTTTGAAGGGAAGGGGGAGGGAAAAGCAGGAAGGGGTGGGGAAGGGAAGTGGAAAGAAGGCTCAGGGTGAAAGGAAGGGATAGATAAAGAAAGCGGAAGGAAAAGGATGGGAAAGGGGAAAGGAAGGAGACGGTAGAGAGAGGGAGATGAGAATGGGAAGAAAGGGTAAGGAAAGGAAAGGATGGGGAGGCAAGGTGTAAGGAGATGAGGGGAAGGGAAATGTAAGGGGAAGGGAAAGGTCAGAGGAATGGGAGGGAAGAGGAAGGAAGGGAGAAAAGTGGGTGATGGGAAGGGATGGTGAAGGAGAGGGAAGGAAGGGAATCGGGAGGGGAAGGGTGAGGATGAGGAAAAGGGAAGGGCAAGAGATGGGGAAGGGGAACGAAGGGGGAGGGAGGAAGGGAGAGGGGAAGAGAATGGAAGAGGTAAGGAGGTGGGAAGGGAAAGGGAATAGGGTAGGGAGGTAAGGGGAAAGATGTATAGGAACATAGCAAAGGGAATGGGAGGGAAAGAAAGGGAAGGGAAGGGAGAGAAAAAGGAAGGGGGAAGATTGGGTGAGCAATGGGACATTTAGGAATAGGGAGGGAAGGAATGGTAAGGCTGAGCAGGGGAGGACAAGAGAGGTGAAGGGTAGGGTTGAGCAAAGGGGGTGGGAATGGTGAGGGGGAGAGGGGTAGGCGAGAGAGGAAGTGGAGAATGGAGTAGGGAAGAAAATGGGAAGGGCGGGGAGGCAAGGCATAGGGGTGGTTAGGGGAAGTGAAGGGAAGGGCAAAGGGAAGGGGAAATGGCAGGGGAAGGGGAGGGAAGGTAGAAGTGGAAGAGTAGGGGTGTGGTGGGGAAGCAAGGAGAAAGGAAAAGGAAGAATGAAGGGAAGGGAAGGGAAGGGAAGGGAGAGGGATGGGACAGGAGGGGATGGGGAAGTAAAGGGGAGGAAAGGGAAGGGAAAGGAAGGAAATAAGGGTGGCAGGGCAGGGGGATAGGGATAGGAGAGGGTGAGATGACAGGGGCGGGAGGAGGAATGGGGCAGGGAAGGGAAGGCAAGGGACAGTGAGGCGAGGGGAAGGAAGTATAGGGGAGAAGTGGAGAGTGTGGTGAAGGGTGAGGGGAGGGAAGGGTGAACAGGGGAAGAGAACGGGAGGGTGAGGGATAGGGATTTGACAGGAAGGGGAGAGAAATGAGTAAGGGAAGGTCAGGGAAGGCGAGTGGAAGGCGAGTGGAGGGAGAAGAATGAGGGAGAAAGTAAGAGAACTGAAGGTGAAAGAAGGTGGAAGGGAAAGGAAAGGAAGGGGGAGTGAAGAATGAGGGGAGGGAGAGGTAAAGGGGAAGAGGCGTGTGGTGGAGAGGCAACGGGAGAGGATGGAAAGGGGAAAGGGAAGGGTGAGAAAACAGAAGGGTGAGGAAAAGGGTGAGGGGCGGGAAGGGAAGGGGAAGGGTGAGTGATGGGGACGTCATCTATTATGTGAGTAAAAAGAAACATGGGAAACTCAATAAACCCTTGGAGGCTTGGGACATGTAGCAATTGATAGGTAAGAATGCCTACAAGGGATTTATTTTAAAGGGACTAAATAAACACCAATGACATAAATAGATCTATTGTCAAGCCCACCAATGGTGACTGACTAATGAACAATCAAAATTCAAATTGACTAATTTGTATCATGGTAAATCTTCAAATGAACAATTTAAACACGGTGTGCATATTTCAACAAATCAAATTATTTAAAATAAGCAAATAGAAAGGGTACAAAACAATATAACTACATACAAGGACCGAGGTAAATCAGTCTTATACAAAAGTTGTGACCTCAGGGTCAAGTATGTAAACATCTATTCCAAAATATTGTTATGTTGGAAAACGAATCTGAGACAACAGAAAACAATTCCCAAGAAAACTGAATGAATGTAGAAATAGATGAGCTAGTTGACGTTTCGGTCTCTGTGGCATAAAAGTCAGTTGGACCCTCTTCAGGACGATGAATAAAAAGTTAATAATTTACCCCTGTATAGTCATAACAAATACTTGTTAGTCTAGCATTCATTTTGCAAATTTGAAGAGATAAAAACACACCCGTGAAAAAGAGAAGAGAAAATGCCTATGATAGGTCCTTTGTGAAAATAAAATAAAAGACGAACACCTGACCCAGTGCCTTATTTACATTCAGGTGAAAGAAAGACTTATGTCTGGTCAGGCAAATATTTAATAAACCAGACGAATCTCAAGTTACTTAGACTTCCAGGTAGCTAACGCAGGAATAGTAATTGAAACTCCAGGCTGGAAGTAAAACAGAAGTGCCTTTTCAACGTTATGAACACTTTATGATATAGATAGGCCTGGATATCTTCATATAGACCCTGTGGGCTAAGGGAATAAACCAAATGGGCTAAGGGAATAAAGCAAACTCACCCTATAAATGCATAGAAAATGATAACATGTGAGTCCATGCCATTTTGAGGACTTCAAATTATGTTCGTAGAACATTTCACAAAGTGAGGTACTACCGTGGCCTCAGCTAGCAAGAAACTGCTTATTTTGCGCAGTAATAGGTACTTAATCTACAAACTAGGCAATATGAATGCTGCCGGTTGTAGAGGAAAACAAAAGAAAAATCATATGTTTACGGCTCGTATTATTAAGAACCACAACCTACAATTAAACTGAGTGACGTTACTAGAGTTGACCAACACCCAGCGTCATGATAGATGCAGAGACTGATAGAGGTTTTTTAAGCAGCATTGCCGTAGTTAGTATTGCTGCCATGATGGTAGGTACACTATCTGGTGAAATACAGACGTGAACTAACGTGTCCTGTTAAAACATGTCTTGAATTCCTTATTTATGCCGCTAGAAAATCGAAGGTATTATACAGACTAATTAAGTTTCCTATACAGCATTGTAATAGTAAGTATTACTGCCATGATAGTGATTACGATATCTGATAGAGTACAAAATGTCCTCCTATTCAAGCAAGTCTAGAGATTTTTTGTTCGTGTCGCTAAAAAATCAAAAATGAATCACAGAATCTGGAATTAATTGAACACATAACAGACTGATTTAACAAAGTCGTTTTGGCATCAAAAACTGTTATGATTTGGTCTGCAGCATGAGGTTTAATAGATTTTAAGTCCCCACACTCTACATCCGGTGGATCAAACTACTGTAAGCCTCCCCCACATCGAAGGTGCGCATAGGAGCACACCTCTCCAGCTGCATAGGGGCACGCGCTAGAACCTCTGGCGCAACGGCTGCGACAGGGGCACCTTAGCGGTGAATCCCCATCGAGCCCACAGTCCATGCGCTATCACTTTATGTAGATGACACAGTGCTGTATGTTAGAGACCTACATGTCAATCTGCAACCTGTAGCCCAGACTTTTACACTGTTTGAACACATTTCCGGATAAGCAATAAATGTGGACAAATCACATACATTTTTCTTTAAGAGCAACCTCTAGACTCTGACGGTTACTTTCGGGGACCAAGTGCTTCAGGTGGTGCTTAGCACTTACAAATACTTAGGGGTCTAGATATACATGGAAACCCAAGATCTGGTGGAGAGAAACCTTCAAAAGGCAATTTCTTTCTTGCGCTCGCAGGCAGCATTCTGGACATCCCTTCCCCTCTCTGTGGCAGGACGCCTCGCAATATCAAAAATGGTCATGCTCCAGCAACTATTATGCCGCTGCCCGCGTCCCACGCAGAGGGACATCAGCAGGGCAGCTCTCTAGTGGCCGGCCGTCGCAGCATCCCCCCCCCCCCCCCCCCTGCTCCGCCTCGCAAGTGAGGCTGCGCCCAGGGAGGGGAGCTCCCAATGAACGTGCCTTTAGGAGGCGTGCCGATCGTGGGGGGCGAGGCTAGACCCCCTTCTTAGGCGCCTCTCTCCCCCCAGATCCTCCTCTGCTTCCTGCGCGCCGCTCCTACCTGGCCACGCGTATTCCCACCCTTTCCGCTTACCCTGCGTGGCAGAGGCGGCGCGTTATTGGAATGTTTTAATAATTCTTTTTGCGTTGCAGGCGGAGTTACAGGGCGATCTGGAGGCAGAAGGGTACAGTAAGGGTACCTCTGCGACAGGCGGTACAGTAAGGGTACCCCTGTCCGGCACAGTAAGGGTGCCCGAGCCAAGGTCCGGGAGCCGAAGGAGGTTCTGGGAAGACCGCGACGGCGCCCCGTTAGTCCTTCGGGCGGTTGGGGGGCCTGACCAACCGGGGTGTGCCACAACACGCTCCGCCCCTGTCAAAAGGGGCGGGAGTAGGAGACAGATCACGTGACCCAGTGGATGATCTGAAAATATGTGCCGCACTGCCGGGCATCGACCCACCGTGCGTGCTGGCTCACCAGGCGGGCGGAGCAGCGAGGGGCTGCTTGCCCTGGATCGCCCGTAAGATAACCCACTTATTGTCATACTTATGTTGTATGAAATAAACCTGCAGCAGTTCTTCACCCACAATGAAAGTGTCAGTGTAACCCTTGCATGGTTGGTCCCGCAGGCCGCTAAAGAAGGGATATGGAGGCGGGAGTACATAGACATACTAACACTACTGATGCACGGGTCGGCGGGGGTGGACACAAGAAAGATGGGGCGTAAGGATGAGGACAGAGTCAGATATCAGCGATGGCCTGACAAGACAATTGAGAACTGGACCTCAGCATTTAATATATTGGCGGCAGTAGTAGTGCAGAAATTTCCTGACCAAAGCGAGGCCCTCATGCAGTATGCCAGCACGATCCAAGAAGAGGCGAGGCTTTCTGGGGGGTTGGGCTGGTTCTATTACGACCAAGACTTCAGGAAAAGAATGGCCATATGCCCGGACCTGGGGTGGGATCAGAAGGAGATTCAACTTTGGGTAGAACACATGTGCCGACCCACACGGGATAGGAAGGATCAGGCTTATAAAGGGCAAGGGGAGTCAGACGACAGAAAAAAGGACCAGTTTCCAAGGCGCCCCTTCAAGCAGTCTTTTCGCGGGGGCAGGGGTCGGGGGCAGAGGCAGAGCTCCAAGCGCTTTAATTCAGGCACATGCCGGCTTTATAACGGGGGCAACTGCACTTGGGGGAGGTCATGCAAATTCGCACACAGCTGCAGCAAGTGCGGCGCACAACACCCTGCGACAGCCTGCACCTCCAGCCAGGGCGCGCAACAGCCTTCCACACCCAACAGGACAGACAAGCAACGCCAATGAAACCATAAGGGACGGACCACCCCCCACGCTAGGGCCCCCCACCACCACCTCCACCCCCTGCGCTCCTGGGCACCCCGCACAGCGCCCCAGGCCCGTGAAGGGCCCTTCCCCCATCATCTTGGATAATTTCATCCCGCTCATTAGGCGCTATCCATTGGTGCAGGACAGGGCCCTACTAGCGGGTGGGTTCTTGGATGGTTTTATGATTCCTTACACGGGACCGCTGGAGTCCAGGGACGCACTGAATCTGAAGACAGCCAGGGATGTGCCCGGGGTGGTGGCGCAGAAGATACAAAAGGAGTTGTCAGCAGGCAGGGTGGCGGGGCTGTTTAGCAGCCCCCCCCTGGATCATTTCTTGGTCTCACCGCTGGGGGTGGTACCGAAGAAACAGCAGGGTGCCTATCGCTTGATCCACCACCTATCGTACCCGGAGGGGAATTCTGTGAACCACTGGCTGGATGAGGGGATTTGTTCGTTGTCGTACTGCTCCCTGGACATGGCCATTGACATGGTCCGGAGAGTAGGGAAAGGGGCTTGGCTGGCAAAGGCGGACATCGAGTCCGCATTTCGCCTGCTGCCGGTGCATCCAGACAGCCAGCACCTCCTAGGTTTCAAGTGGGCGGGGCAGTTCTTCTACGATTGCTGCATGCCAATGGGTTGCGCAGTTTCCTGTGCCTACTTCGAAGCCTTCAGCACGTTTCTTCAGTGGGCCTTGGGGGACCTTCATGGGATCACGCAGGTGACCCACTACCTGGATGACTTCTTGTTCTTTGGCCCGGCTGGGACAGACGAGTGTGCGGTAGGGCTGAGACGCTTTGAGGAGCCGGCAGAGTTACTAGGAGTTCCCCTTGCTCCAGGTAAGACCGAGGGGCCGGCACAGGTCCTGACCTTTTTGGGTGTGGAGCTTGACACGGTGAAAGGTGAATCGAGGCTACCCGCTGAGAAGGTTCAGGGCTTGTTGCAGGACATCCAGGCGCTGCTGGGCAAGGACAAAGCGACCCTAGGGGCTGTCCAGAGCTTGGTGGGCAAATTGAACTTTGCAGCCAGGGTGATTCCAGCGGGCAGGGTGTTCTCAAGGAGGCTGGCAGGGGCCACGGCAAATGTACTGCAGAAGCACCATTTTGTAAGATTGACTGCAGGCTTGAAAGCGGATCTAGCAATGTGGGCAGATTTCCTCGTTGGTTTCAATGGGACGGTGATTTGGAGGGCCACGTGGGTAGCCAGCCAGGAGCTTTGCCTGTTCTCAGACGCGTCTGGTAGGGAAGGTTTTGGTGTGATCTTAGGCGAAGAACGGTGCGCTATGAGGTGGCCTAATGCATGGGTTAAGAAGAAGGTAACAAACAACATTGCAGTGTTGGAACTCTTTCCCATCCTTGTTGCGCTACACTTATGGCGGGCCAGTCTAAGCAACATGAAGGTAGTTTTCTGGTCAGACAATATTGTGGTGGTGCACGCCATCAACGGTCTTACTGCCTCGTGCCCGCTGGTTCTAAGTTTGCTGAGGGAGTTAGTGAAGGAAGGGCTGCGCAGCAATATCGAGTTTAGGGCGCGGCACATTGCGGGTGTCAGGAATGTGGCAGCTGACGCTCTTTCTCGCTTTCAGTGGCTCCGGTTTCGAGAGGCATGGCCGCGGACAAGGGCAGAGATGACACCATTCCCAGACCACCTTTGGCGCCTGCTTCGGTGGGGGAAAGACTGAGGAGAATGGGGGAGAGGTCCCTGGCGCCGGCAACACAGAAGAAGTACGGCTCCCAGTTAGCGACGTTCAGAGCAGTAGTGGAGGCGCAGGGTGGTCTAGCCTTGGGGAGCGAGGATCAGGTGGAGACCTTTGTGGTGTGGGCCAAGGAGAATGGAAAATCCCACTCATGGACATGTGGTCACCTGGCAGCCGTGCGCCATGATGCCAAACTAGATGGGGGTGTCGACCCAACGGGGTCTTTCAAGATTAGGGTGGCCCTGAAGGGCTGGGCCAGGGAGGAGGTTAGACAACCAGACACCAGGGCACCCATTGAATTCAAGGACCTACAGCGCATCCTGGACACTGTACCCCTGATTACTTTCTCCCCGTTCGAAGCGAGGCTCTTTTCTACGGCATTCTGCCTGGCATTCTTTGGCGCCTTTAGGGTCAGCGAGCTGGTGGTGCAATCTAAGGCTGACCTGTCTGCCACAGCGCTGGGTATCGCAGACGTGGCCCTTAATGTATCCCTGGAGCTCCGCATTCGCAAATCCAAGACAGACCAGTTGGGGAAGGGAAAGACAGTTGTCCTACAAGCCTTGGGGGACGACAGGTACTGTCCGGTCCACACTGTCAAGGAATACCTGGCCTTACGCCCAGCGGCCCCGGGCCCCTTCCTGATTCATGCAGATGGGTCCCCCCTCACCAGGTTTCAGTTTGATCGCATTCTGGGGGCCGCCCTCGACAAGGGGGGTTTAGCTGGGAGTGGGCGCAGGTTCTCCTCCCACTCTTTCAGAATTGGCGCTGCCACCTCAGCCGCCAAAGCCGGCCTGGGCCCAGAGGGTGTGAAGGGTGTGGGGCGCTGGGAGTCCGATTGTTTTAAGAGATATGTCCGACCTTGATGCAGCATGTACATTCTAGATTGTTCGACTTGAGTATTCCTTTGCGGATGAACATATCCGAGCGTCCTTAAACTGTGTCTACAGCGGGTATCCCCCGGATAATTTTGTGTGCAAAATAAAGATACAACTACCTAAAAGCCGCTTCATCGTTTCATTGGCAGGTCACCAGGTTTGGTTGATGGGACACTCCTACATCACGAGGTTGGAACGCTGGGCAGCGAACAGGAATTGGTCGCAGAATTTTGTTAAAACACAGTTCGTGTGGTTGGGCTCCCCTGGGATGAAATGGAGCGAAGCACGGGGTTCAATTGATCAGCGTTTGGCGGCTGGGGGGGTGCGGCCGTCTGTCATCATCTTGCACCTTGGGGGAAATGACCTTGTTTCCAGGGGAAGGAGGGCCCTGCTTCTGTCCATGCAAACGGACCTGCCAGCCATCAGCCAGGTTATGGGTTCATGTGAAGTGTGGTGGTCCGAGATCGTCCCCCGCAGGACTTGGAGGGGGGCCAGGTCTCCGGCAGCAGTAGATCGGTCACGCAGAAGGGTCAATAGGTCCATGCAAAAGTTCATGGAGCGCAGGGGCATGGGCTTTGTAAGACATGCGTTGATCCAAGAGAAGGTGCAGGGGTTCTACGAGCCAGATGGGGTGCACCTGTCCAGAGTAGGTATGGACATGTTCTTGCTGGACGTGCAAGAGGCGCTAGCAAGGGCAGGGCATCAGTAGCAGCTATGGGGGAGGGGGGCTCTGGCAGCGACGGAGGCCTCCCCAGAGCTGTGGCGGAGTTACAGGGCGATCTGGAGGCAGAAGGGTACAGTAAGGGTACCCCTGTCCGGCACAGTAAGGGTGCCCGCGCCAAGGTCCGGGAGCCGAAGGAGGTTCTGAGAAGACCGCGACGGCGCCCTGTTAGTCCTTCGGGCGGTTGGGGGGCCTGACCAACCGGGGGTGTGCCACAACACGCTCCGCCCCTGTCAAAAGGGGCGGGAGTAGGAGACAGATCACGTGACCCAGTGGATGATCTGAAAATATGTGCCGCACTGCCGGGCATCGACCCACCGTGCGTGCTGGCTCACCAGGCGGGCGGAGCAGCGAGGGGCTGCTTGCCCTGGATCGCCCGTAAGATAACCCACTTATTGTCATACTTATGTTGTATGAAATAAACCTGCAGCAGTTCTTCACCCACAATGAAAGTGTCAGTGTAATCCTTGGGTGACGTCTGTGCATGCGTGTTGAGTGGAGCGGATGACGGTGTGGTCACTATGCCGCTGCCCGCGTCCCACGCAGAGGGACATCAGCAGGGCAGCTCTCTAGTGGCCGGCCGTCGCAGCATCCCCCCCCCCCTGCTCCGCCTCGCAAGCGAGGCCGCGCCCACGGAGGGGAGCTCCCAATGAACGTGCCTTTAGGAGGCGTGCCGATCGAGGGGGGCGAGGCTTGACCCCCTTCTTAGGCGCCTCTCTCCCCCCAGATCCTCCTCTGCTTCCTGCGCGCCGCTCCTACCTGGCCACGCGTATTCCCACCCTTTCCGCTTACCCTGCGCGGCAGAGGCGGCGCGTTATTGGAATGTTTTAATAATTCTTTTTGCGTTGCAGGCGGAGTTACAGGGCGATCTGGAGGCAGAAGGGTACAGTAAGGGTACCTCTGCGACAGGCGGTACAGTAAGGGTACCCCTGTCCGGCACAGTAAGGGTGCCCGAGCCAAGGTCAGGGAGCCGAAGGAGGTTCTGGGAAGACCGCGACGGCGCCCCGTTAGTCCTTCGGGCGGTTGGGGGGCCTGACCAACCGGGGGTGTGCCACAACACGCTCCGCCCCTGTCAAAAGGGGCGGGAGTAGGAGACAGATCACGTGACCCAGTGGATGATCTGAAAATATGTGCCGCACTGCCGGGCATCGACCCACCGTGCGTGCTGGCTCACCAGGCGGGCGGAGCAGCGAGGGGCTGCTTGCCCTGGATCGCCCGTAAGATAACCCACTTATTGTCATACTTATGTTGTATGAAATAAACCTGCAGCAGTTCTTCACCCACAATGAAAGTGTCAGTGTAATCCTTGGGTGACGTCTGTGCATGCGTGTTGAGTGGAGCGGATGACGGTGTGGTCACTATACTATTTCACCAACCTGTCAGTAGTCGTCCAGACGCCTTACTTCAATGTGCTGAACACACTCCAAACAGAATTTATCTGGGGTAACAGACAGAGACGGGTGGGACTAGCAAAGCTACAGTTATCGTCCGACACTGGGGGAATGGGAGCACCAGATTTCAAACCCTACTACCTAGCAAACCAGTTACAATTGCTTGCGTATTGGTTGGCAGGCCACAACCTACACAAAATTGCCTACATGCTTTGCATGCTTGCCAAGGGCACCTTACACACATTGCTATACCCTCAGGAACATACCCCAGTTACGGCCTGATTACTGTTGAAGGTCGCCCTCACATATTGAAAATTGGCCCTTAAATACACTGCCCAAGCTATTCCCTGTGCCCCTAATATACCACTCCTGGTTCTCCCGGTTCAACGGGTGCATTGACACGAAGACGACTACACACATGGGAGCAGGCGGGAGTGTCAAAAATAGGGACACTGTTTGGGATGGTATGCTACTTAACCACGCAGACTTTGTACTCAAGCAGGGTTTTTCAGACTCCCTATTTCTCACATATGTAAATATTGTACGTTACGTAAAATTACATTGGGCCCCAGACGGCACAGAACCGTCCACGGTCAAATTGATACAATCGGTACACCTAATGGGAAATGGCAGACACCTAACACGCTGGCTATACCGAGGACTATGATCCCACCTAGCAGTACCCCTGGCACAGTTAAAGCATAAGTGGGGACATGATCTAGGGAGGGAACTTCAGGACAAGGAATGGAGTGCCATCTTAGCATTTCCGAAGAAAGTCTCACGTAATTCTAAATTCAAATTTATACAATATATGGTGTTACACAGAGCCTGTAAAACTCAACAAGGAGTCACCTCCAATGTCAAGAAGAGGGAATTCCCTTTTCTCATCCAAACCTCAAATATTAATTAATCCATTGGTAGAATCACCACTTTTCACCAGAAGAGCTTACCAACCATGCTCCGATATTACGTTTTAAAATTAATGCAAAGGTGCTTAGGACATATAAATCAGTCTACTTTGTTAATATTAATACTAGAACACCACAATCATTTTTGCCAAAGCGACGAATGTCTATACATATATAACCATTTCCTTCAAAATAAACTTTTTATTCCTTATATTCTTTTTGCGTTTTCTTTTTAAAAATCCAGCTGCTTCAATTTAAAAATACATGAACATTTAAAAATACAGATCACGGGAAGAGGGGTCCCGTTAGTTCCCCTGGGGAGGGAGGGCTTAGTTTGGGCCCGGTGTCAGAACTGGGTAGTCTATGCTCATGCAGGATGTTGCTTATTGGTCATGGTTTGGTGCGGTCGGGGGGGGATCCGGGAGTTCGTGGGGGGGGGGAGGTTCGGGGGTTTGTTTTTCATATGAAGCGCCTTTTCATTTATTTCTCTAATGTAAAACGTCTACGATATTATGTTTGCAATGATTCGGCAGGTACCTCTGGGGATTTCAGGGGCCTGCAATTTATGTGTATGTTGACGAATAAAAACTATTTAAAAAAAAAAAAATACAGATCACAATCAACTTCACATTTACATCAGATAACAAAAAATTTCTTAACACATGAAACAGTTCCATAAAATATTTTGATATTCAAAAGTTAAAAACCAATAGGCAAGTGTTGACGTGGTGTTTCGGTGAAACTTGTATAATCTCGTCACATTCTTCAGAACAGTTTAGGTACGTTCACAATTAATCACTTTCTAATAAAACAGTGCCTTTTTCTGAGGTACACAAGGTTCAATTTTGTTCTTAAGGAATGCCTTCACACTGGTATTCTTTCTTAATAACTATCTCTATTTTTTTTGCAAATCTGTTTTTATTGCTTTTTTTTTTTTTTCAAAAGGTATAATGAATAAAGAATACATGGTGCGGCAGCTTAATAACTATCTCTATATCGGTAAATCTAGTCTTTCATAAGGATCTGTAATTTATACGCAGTAAGTCAATGTATTAGTGTGCTGGAGTCAGCATCGCATATACTATTGCCTTTAGTATATGGTGAGATCAACACATATTAGGCTCCTTATTTCCCAAACACGATATAGTTTTCAACACCTCTTTCTCAATTGAGGTTCAAAGGTATCTTTTTGCGGTCATTGTTTGATCTTTAGTCTATGGTGAAATCAATATGTATTAGGCTCATCGTATCCCAAAAACGGTATAGTTGTAGCGACCTCTTTTTCAATTAGATATCTTATGCATCTTTTTGCAGTTATCCTTTAATCGTCTAACGGACAGCGTAGTTCTAATCACATATCAGGTTGCCACCCAGTGATTTGGGATACAAAGTTTTGAACTTTTGAATATGGGGGAGAGTTTATTGTTCCTTTTCATTGAAGGTTGCCAATGTTGTACATATAAGCATCATACAGCATGAGCATTACAAACTGTATTGTCTATAAGACAGTTAGTACTTTGTCTCCAATGTTGTTCAAGATACATATGTGCGATGGACTCTAAGGTCCGACTAGAAATATAGAACGATACCAAAGGGGATGATGGACGGAGCGTTTGAGCAAATCAAACACTCACCCCTAGTCAACTGATCTGGGTTTAATCCATCATCATTCTTTAACTCACTCGACCACCCCAGTCCATCATCCCCTTTGGTATCGCTTTAGAAATATAGAACTGCACCGGGGCAAGATGGCCGCCGTGAGGTTGTGGTGAGAGGACGCTCCGGATCTCTCTCTCCCCGAGATACCTGATGGCTGTTGTATGATGAATTTATACTGTATACCTCTCCTATGGATTTGACTGTCCGGCTGCAGGCAGGACTAACCAGGATTTGGATGAAATACCCCACTTCTAAAACCCAAATCACCCGGTTTGTCCTAAGATTAATTAAGTGGGAGGCTGCGGTCCGGGCACAACTGACGAAGATGCCGGTACGATTATCGAAAGCTAACAAAGATAAGGAGAAGGATAAAACAAAAACGCAGCAGGATATACCAAAAAACCAGCGAGAGACGGATGATAGAGGCATTAATGCAGACCCGAAAAGAAGCAGCAATGATCTACCCCCGGGATTACAACAGCGGGGGGCAGGTGCCATACGGAAAGTTATTCCTGCTCAAAAGATGAAGAGATTTGAAAAAACGACCAAACCAGGGGCAGCGGAGAAAGCGGAGAACGCCGAGGTACGGTCAAACCCAGACTCGGCGTTAGCAGAAAGCACCGATCGACCCCGTTCCGGGCAAGATCCGGATCATTTTGTTAAAGATACCTTTACAGGAGCAACCCAAGGAGCAAACAAAGGAAAAGAAGCGACATTAAGGCAGCCTACCTTGAAGGAGGTGTTCATATTCAGGAAAAATCCCCAGCCGGACACCGAGCCTGACACCGAGCCTGACACCGAGCAATCCGTGAGTATGAACGTCCTCGAGGACGCAACGGTAAACGCTCCCGGCGTGGAGGCATCTGTTGCTAGGCAACCCCGTGCCTTGACAGCAGCATTCGCCAGTAGCGACGGCGATGGAGATGGCGGAGGCAGCACAGAAGGTAACGCAGGAGCTACAGCGATTAAGGTAACACAACCCATACTCCCTAACAACAGCGGGCTGAAACCGACAATGGGGACTAGTAAGAACTTAATGCCGGACTCAATTGAGGGGTCATATACACCCGGGGCATCTGGAAGCGCGGATATGTTGGAGGCGCTTATACAACTAGAAGCTGAGATGGGCAGTAAAAGGGGCAAAGAAACAAACAATGATCCCACCAACCCTCACTCAGCAGGAAAAAGCGCCACGTTGGTCACAGATAACAAAACTCTGGGCACGGAGAAGAGAGAGGGGGCTTCAGCCGACGGGGAATGTTTTTTCTCAGTGAACGAAGACACGGATATTACCCAGTCAACTGATGACACCTCAGCGGAGGGGGAGTTAGATGAAGAAACAAGCTCTGGATCAAACTCTTCTATGAAAGAGACCACGCAGAAAAAGAGAAAGGTAAAGGGCAGAAGGCACGGTGGAAGATTGGAATCGCCAACAGCAGAGGGGAAGAAGTTAGATTGGGACTATTCTGCAACGTCGCAGTCTTATGTGGAGGAGGGTAATTCACAGTCCTTAGATAACACCCCCATTCCTGCACAGTATCTGGCCCCCTTCGAAATGATTTGTTCCACACTTAAGCAGATGCAAGGGGAGGCAAGGTCAGAAAGTCGGAGGGCTAGGCAAGCCACAAAAAAAATCCACAATACCCTTAAGAAGGTTAATAAACTCTATGAAGGTGTCGCCGAGAGGGTGACTGAAGTGGAGGAGCGGACTGGAAAACTAGAGGATGACTTTGGGGTATGGCGGGATTTTAAACAGGAGCAGGAAAAATTGACTAGCGACTTGCAATGGAAGTTGGAGGAGTTCGAAAACCGCCAGAGGCGGAACAACATTCGCATTTTGGGTGTGGCGGAAGGAAAAGAGGGAGATGACATTATGCACTTTGTGGTTAACTTGTTGAGAGGAGCTTTCCCGGAATCACAGTGGGAATGGGAAAGAGAGATTCAACGAGCCCATAGATTCCCCTTTACCACTAGAAAAGGCCGAGGGGGTGAGGGGCCGGCAGGTCAACCGCCATTTCCTAGAGCCATTTTGATATATGTCGGGAATTATCTGCTCAGGGAGGAAATTATAGATAAGGCGAGACCTGACAAGAAAAGATCCTTTGAGGGAACCACCTTTTTCGCCAGGCCAGATTTCTGCCACGTAACGGTAGAAAGAAGATGGAGACTCAGACAGCTTATTAAACCTTTTCAGGCACTAGGGTCTGAGGCGTTCCTCTTATTTCCCGCAAGGCTAAAGGTGGTTTTCAAGGGTAGAACGAGTATCTTCCTTTCCGAGATCAAGGCCCAACAGTTTTTAGTGGAGATTAAATCGTAAAAAGGGGGTTGAGAAATATAGAAAGGTTAAATGCCACAGGTTTGCACGTGATGGAGCGGGATGTATGCACTGGTAGAGGAAGACTTTAGATATAGGTATATCTCCGACTGAATCATTTTTATTAAGGTGATAGTATACACAAAAGGTGAAATAGTTAAATAGATAAATAATTTAGGATAAAGACATAGAGGAGGGGTATAGGATGCATTGGGGGTCAGGGGTAGGGGAGAGAGTGAGGAGCGTTTTCCGCAAGCTATTGCGGCCACACATAGGTCTCATGGACCTATTTGCCAGTAAAGGGGGGGAGGGGGGCAGGGTACAGAGGGTGGGGAGGGTGGAGCTAGGGGGGATAGGGGGGGGAAAAAGAGGGGTAAAAACGGGAAAAAAGGTGAGGTAGGGTCCAAGAAGCTACACAGGAGAGCACAATATATAGCGCAGGGAGTTCACATTGTACAATACAGACTAGACACAAGGGGGAGGTTACATGACAACTATCAGATGCACTTTCAAAACAAAGGGATAGATCGAGCAAGGTATGCAGAGCTGGACAAAATCTATGCTGTATTTTAATGACTTCCAGGATTGCTACTATTAATATCTGTGGTCTCAACGACCCAGGTAAGAGACTTAGGGTGGCGGCATTACTTAGGACACTTAAGTTGGATTTGGTTTGCCTTCAAGAAACACATGTTGAAGCTTCTAAGGGCTATCTAATGGACCAACTAGGGTTTGCCGTATTAGCAAATACAAAGCAAGGGACAAAGCATAGGGGAGTGGCTGTACTAGGGAGATCCACTGACGTGGAGGTGATAAGGAAAATGGAAGACCAATGGGGAAGGTGGGTAATAGTGGAAATAAAATTTAAGGGAGAAAAATGTACTATAGTTTCTGTTTATGGTTCAACAGAAGACGACCCCGAACTCTTCCAATTTTTAGACACTGAGTTGGCACTATGGCCCGAACCAATTATATGTTGTGGGGACTTTAATATTCACGATCCCAGTACCTCATTTGCATACCCGGGGAGGACATACGCAGGGAGAAAAAAGAGAACCCATAAGGCATTGTCAGATATGGTGTCAAACAATTCTCTAGTGGATCCGTGGATTAAGTTGAACCCAGGTAGCGATGGTAGCACCTTCTACTCGGCCCCCCATAAGGTACTTGTCAGATTGGACTACTTTTGATTTCAACTTCCCTGATGTCAGAGGCACAAATAGAAAAACAACCTCGAATTGTTTCGGACCATAGCCCTCTGATTTTAACTATTAGAATGGGTCAGACATGGCGAAAGGATATGCAGTGGACATTTGATAGAGCCCTTTTGAGGGATGACGGATACAGGGTCTATATGACTGATTGGATTAGGGCTTATTGGGAAATTAATAAAGGTACGGCTCCACCGGGAGTAGTATGGGATGCCTTTAAGGCCGGGGTAAGGGGCGAGACGATGAGCTATATAAAGCTGTTAATGATAGAGGAGGAACTGGTCCGAGACATAAGAGATAAGGCACCAATAGAAGCTCATTTATTAAAATTAGTGGCTCTTAGGGAAGAGGCGGCAGAAAGCATCTCAAAAAAAGCAGCAGAGAATTATTTAACTAAGAGGGAAGCCGTGTACGAACTAAGCGAGAAGGTAGGCCATTTACTAGCAGTACGTACCAGACAGAAACTAGTAGCATCAGATATTGAGGAGGTTACGGATGGGAATGGAACTAGGGTCACTGAAACGACTGAAGTAAGGAAGTATTCAGGAAGTTTTATCAAGAGCTATATACTAGGGACAGGGGAGGATCTATAAGTGAGGTTCAAAGCTATCTCAGTGATATCATTCCTCCGGGTCTGTCTATGGAAGAAAAGGATAGGTTGGATTCCCCCTTTAGCCTGGAGGAATTTCACACGGCATTAAACATGTTACCATCAGGTAAAGCAGCCGGTCCAGACCAGCTCCCGGTGGAGTTTTATAAAGTCTTTTATCAAGTTATGGGAATGGACATGTTTTATGTTATGCAGGAAGCGCAGAAAGGGGACATGATTCCTGAATCATGGGGGGAAGCGGATATCATTGTTATCCTAAAAAAAGGAAAAAGGAAAAAATTCGATACTCCCAGGGTCATACAGGCCTATTACACTGATGAACGCAGATGCTAAGGTGTACTCCAAGATACTAGCAATAAGACTGGCAGAGGTAATAGAGGGATTAGTAAGCTATACTCAGCATGGGTTTATTCCAGGCAAAGGTACTACACAACATATTAGACAAGTGATTACAGCTTTCGATGCGGCGGGTGTCCTGGGGGACCCTATTGCGGCACTCTTTTTAGACGCCGAAAAGGCGTTCGATAGGGTCTCCTGGGAATACTTATGGCAAACACTAAAGTGGAATGGATTTGGAAATAGTTTTATAACCGCAATGCAGACTCTGTACAAGAATCCGTCAGGAAGGATTAGAGTTAATAGGGGTAAATCGGCAGCGGTTAGTATTGGAAGAGGGACTAGACAGGGCTGCCCATCTTCCCCATTACTATTTGCTCTTTACCTGGACCCATTGATAAGGAAAATAGAGGGCAATGTAAGGATTCCTCCAATAAGGCTGAATGGATGTGAGGTAAAGTCCTTAGCCTATGCCGACGACGTGGCCATTTTGACGCCCAACCCCAGCATGGCCATAGGAGAAATTGAGTCCGAAGCACAAAGATTTGGGCATATATCGGGGTACAGCCTAAATAGCTCTAAAACGCAAATAATATATAACCATCATATTGTGTTCAATGATCAAAGAGTCATCGATTCAGCAGTATATTTGGGGGTTGCAATTACAGCGGATTTAGACTCACTGATACAGAAGAACCTGGCGCCCCTGATGTTAAAAGTTAAGACGGATCTGGATCGTATGAATAATTTGCATTTGTCACTAGTGGGCTGCACCAATGTTATAAAAATGCTAATATTGCCAACATTTTTATATTTCTTTAGGACAATACCGCTATGGTTTGAGATGAAATGGTTTAAAGATCTTGATAATATGTTAAATAGATTTATTTGGGCCCATGGCAAGACCCGCAGGGCATACCGTTTCATGTCTCTGCCTAGAGAGAGAGGAGGCTGGGGAGCCCCTGATTTTAGACTATATTACTGGGCAGCTGCACTGCAATATATGTGCGGGTTGATAGGCGGGGGTGGTTTGGATGTTAGAACACTAAATGATTCATCTAGGATATACTCCATAGTGTTGGGATCAGAGGTGGAGAATTCTTTTCTTAAATGTATTGACTTTGCATATTATAAAAGAACCAGGTTTAAGACAGTCCAAGCCGCAATTAAGATCTGGAATGCAGTGATGAAAAAAATCGGCTTGGGCAGATATAACAGATACACCAGGTTGTATAAAAATGTCTCCCTCCCAAAGCAGATTTTCTGGGAT
Source organism: Triturus cristatus (assembly GCF_964204655.1). Taxonomy (NCBI): domain Eukaryota; kingdom Metazoa; phylum Chordata; class Amphibia; order Caudata; family Salamandridae; genus Triturus; species Triturus cristatus. Next base: position 325,526,954 of record NC_140592.1, read on the forward strand.
ACCACAATGGCGGGCTGGATGGAGAAGGGGGTAGTACAGATTGGGGATCTGAGGAATACGGAGGTGATGTTTCAATTTATGGATTTAGTGAACACTTTTGGATTAGACAGGAGGGATTTTTTTAAATTTTTGCAGTTAAGAAGTTTTCTGGGGAATAAACAGGGTGGAAGAAATGGGTTTGATAAGGTAGAAATATTGGAGAAAATAAGGTTAGGGGGGACTGCTCTATTAGGAGTTTCTATGCGAATTTGTTAGCAGGAAAACCAGATGATATGGATAAGTATATGGGAAAGTGGGCAGATAAGCTGGCAGGGGAGGCTAGCTGGTTTAAAGAGTCACTGGATCTAGGGCGTACTCTCCTCTGCTCAGCGCCGTTGCAATCACAGCAGTATAAAACCCTCTACTCGCTATATTTCACTCCAGCAAAGATAGCAAAATGGGGGGGTACTGCCGGTACCACATGCCCAAGATGCAGTTCCCCTGATGCAGATCAAATCCATATATTTGCGGTTTGTCCGCAAATACAAACAGTATTAAAAGATATAGAGAAATTTCTTGATGCCTCCCTGGACATCCAGATTACCTTAAATCCCCCAGAAATATTGTTAGGGATAGTCACGGATACCAATATTATTCAGAGGGAGTTTATCTTCGTTGCAATGGCAGTTTTTAGGCTCTGCATAGCCAGGGCCTGGCTGGATAAAAACCCCCCCGAAATGCAAGTTTGGCTTGCTAACCTGCTGTCTACTTATAATCTGGAAAAAAATATATATGCTCGGAAAGGCAGAACAGGGAGAAAATTGGGGTTAAAGATATGGGACCCCATTATAAAATGGAAGGCGGGCTTGGGTTTGAGGGATTAATTTAGGTGAGCTGGAATGAATTTGAGGCATCTGGTGTTGAAATTTGTGTTGATATCAATTCATTGAAATAAGTAGGATGCTTTGATGAATATTATGGCTATTTTTCCTCTTTTTTTCTTTTGGAAATGCTCTGATATGTAACATCTTATAAGAATCTAAATGTATTATTGGAGATTGTGCGATGATATGTGCTAACTGTGCAATGGTGAAATTAATAAATATATATAAAAAAAAAAAAGAAATATAGAACTGCACCAATGCTCAATATTGTATGTGCTGGAAAAAATAAATAAAGTATGTACAAAAAAGGAGAGTGGGGGAGTCAGAGTTTGGGGGGATTAAAAGCAATTTGGGGATTTCAGACAAAAACATGCGGTAATCTGTGTTTTTGTAGTTATTTCCTCATTTGATTCTTCCCTGTCTGAACACAGAGAATTTGGATGTTTTATGTATTTGTTAATAGTGCACATTAAGTAGCCCCCACTAGATAATATGGGATAGCATCTGGAATCAATTAGAGTGAGTTGACGATCTACATACCAAAAAACTGAGAGCACAGTTCCAATTTCTGACCAATAATGGTTTTCTTTACACCTGAAAGTTTGCCAAAGAAGAATATATATCAGTTGCAAGTGGATTTACAACTGTACAATTTTACACCACAACTGCAATTAAGAGCTTGGATGATGTCAAACATGTCATGAGTGCTGCAATATGTGGGATCATAAGCAGTGCATGGTTGGGGCACAAGTCATAGTTAGCTCACTGAACTATAACTGGTGAATTTCAGAGTTTTTTTGGTTTATAAATGTTGGTTTTAACCCATTTTAATACCGAACTATAATGATACTTTAACCTCTGTTTTTTGTGAATTTCAGTTTTGTTTTTTAGATCCTAATCAGCCAACATCCCAACTGCGAAGGTCATGCACAGCAGGCAGTTGTTCCAAACCCATCCCCAGTAGGTGGTCAACCCACAGCAGCCTGCCCCGTGGTCACGTGCTGCCACTGCCCACTCATGCCTGACCTCTGTTCTCTATCTGGGTGCCCCTGCTGCTTCCCTCCTGCCCTCTGTGGTCAGCTTGCTGTCCCTGCACCCCTCCCTCCTGCTCTTCTTTCTCTATGTATTCCTGCCCCTAGTGTTCAGCTTGGTGCCCCTACCCATGCTGGCTTGCCCTCTGTACTCAGCTTGCTGCTTCTGCCCCCATTCCACCATCTTTATTATGTGCGTGCCTCTGCCCTCCCCCCACCCTCTATGGTCCATTGTGCTGCCACTGCCCATGCCACACTGATCTCTGTGATCAGCTTGCTGATCCTACCTGTTCCCTCCCCCTTGCCCTCTGCTCTCCACATGTGTGCCTGCCCCTCCCGTATGCATTCTGTGGTGCAACAAGTATCCTAGGACTGGTTTCGGGCTAACAGCCCTCATCAGCCAGGCTAGCTTGAATCCAGTGGCAAAGTGAGCAAGGGACCAACGTCTCGGCATACCATGCCAACTTAGGGCGTACAAAGCAAACACAACTAACCAGTGGTCACGTATCTATGATTTAGTGAGCTCTCTAAATTTAAAGTGGTGGGCAAGCTTTCTAAGAGCTGCTATGTAATTGCTTCATGCTCCTGCTTTCCCTGGACTCTTGCAAATAATTATACCGTTCTAATACTATAATAGTTTATGTATATATTATTTCATAGTTATCTCTTGCCTGTCCATCACTCCACTGACCGTTATTTCAGGTATACTGTCCTATATTTGATGTCCCTCTACCTCCAGGTTATGCAAAAAGACATTCTCAGGCACATGCATCAAAAGAAAAACCCGTCGCAAACGGACAGATTCTCAGAATCTGCCCCTTTGCGGCCGGTATTTTTGCATTTGGGACGCATTATCCCAAATGCAAAAATCGCAATTTAAGTAATCTCGAAATTGAGATTACTTAAATTGAGATTGCATTTAAGGAATAGCAAATTGAGATTCCTTAAATGCAATGCAGTAAAGTAATAAAATTAGCGATTTCGCTATTGGGGGGTGCAAATTACCATGAAGTTGAACATCATGGTAATTTGCAAAACCTTTGAAAAATGCACTCGCAATTACCACCTACTTCAAGTAGGTGGTAATGCATTTGCAAATGGGAAGGGGTCCCTGGGGACACCTTCCCCTTTGCAAATATATGCGAAAATATTTTGTAAGGGCAGGCAGTGGTCCCAGGGACCACTGCCTGCCCCTCAAAAATGAAACAAAAACGTTTTTTTTTTTTTAAATGCATCCCAGTAGGGACCATCTCACAGGGAAAGCCAGGATGGGTTCCCCAGCGGTATACAGCGCCGGGACGCCCCGGTGCTGGGGCAGCTGTGCGCTTTACAAGTATACAACATTTACATTTACATCCCATTTTCCTCTAAGGAAAACGGGATGCATTTAAAAAAAAAAACTGCTTTATTTCAAAGTAGTCCCAGACATGGTGGTCTGCTGAGCCCAGCAGACCACCATCCTTGGGAGGGCTTATCATTCCAAATGGGCTCGCAAATTGTGAGAGGCTCATTAATATTAATAAGTCTCACAATTTGCAATCCCATTGGGAATCGCAAACAGTGTTAAACACACTGTTTGTACATTTTATTTTGCGCCTCGCAATATGTGGCTCGCAATTAGTCGCAAATTGCGAGGCGCAAAATAAAATGGTTGTACATCTGGCCCTCTATCTGGAGGCTGAATTTTGGTTAATGTTGTCACACACTAATATTACACGATGACAAGGGCCACCCGCAAGTTGCACTGTTACCTAGTATGTGAATGTAGACCCAAGATCTCCAGTATAGCCAGGCAGCAAGTTCACTGAGGTTGGTGAAGTAGGTGTTCCTCTGCACAGCACACAACACCACCACAAGTGTTATGATAAAGGTCTAAATCCAAATGTCTGGGTGCAAGTCTTTATTAGAAGAAAAAGACAATAAGGACAACACCAACATCCTGTCACGTGGGTGGGTACTCATAAAGCACTTGACCCACTTTCAAAGATACAGAACATCTCAGTAACCCAAGTCCTGAGAATGCAATAATGATGGATGCATTTTAAAGTGACAAGCCAAACCATAAATGTGTTCCTCAAAGTTTCTGAACTCCCACAAACAATGAGTACAAGGGCACTCACAAAATCTTCTTTGACCCCCTTCCCACCTAGTAAAGTTCAGATATTTTACTTCTATGAGGTGAGGTTGAATGGAACGCCTCAAACCTCGTGGGAACGTAAGTGAAGAGGTTTCTACATAAAGAAAAATGTTCTTCCCTTGGAGGAAAAAAAAGTATGTATTTGCAAAGTGTGCTTCATTTACCCAATGTGGAACTTTAGATTGTATGTACACCTGCACTGAGGAAACAGAAGATGACACACAACATTCCCAGTAGAACACCTGCAAAGCCTTGACAGGAACAGCTATCCAGGCGTGCTACTTTGAATGCCTTAAATTCCCCGAAGTTGCCCATTACTCTCATGTGTTGAAGTATGATTACCTCTAAATGGAACATAAAGCTTGCTGAAACTTGAGGGCCATCCAGAAACCTATTGTGGCATTTATAGACACATAACAAAGACTTACACTTTTGAAGGTGAAGAGGCGATTTATGTGCTGCAAAAAATAATTTAGAGAGGGTGGGATGGGCAGAAATGTGTGCTGGTGGTAGTGGAACCCCTCCCAAAAACTGGATGGTGCTTTCCCTGATGACAGGTACTCACTGGATTGTGCTTTCCCTGATGGCAGGTACTCACTGGGAAAACCCTCACTGCAGGGCATTTTCCGGTAGAACATGGCATCGGAAGGCCCACTTACAGCAGATCTTCTGGTGAGTGCTCTGCCCACTGGCTTTATCATGGCGGTAATGGGCAAAGAAATCCTCAAACACTCCCCCAGAGCCTCCGGCATATCGATTTTTGTTTTTCATTTTTCAATTAAAATTACCAGCTGCTTTGTCTACAAAAATCATTTTTAAAAAGTGGCTACATGTCTCCTTTGTCACCACTGTCTGGCAAGCAGGCTGTCACCTTTTTTGCTGAAGGGCACCACCAAGGAGACAAGAACCACTTCAATAAGTAAATAAAAAACTCTCACCTGCTGGGATCTTTAAATACAACAGACACGCAGAGTTAATGTGGTGGCCAACCTCCTAGGGTCTAAATGATCATTTAATTTAATTCCACTTCCTGGACATCACGTGTTATACTTTATCTGTGATCCGAGACTACAACTTCCTCGGAGAGTGAGCTTTGACGCTCAACATTGCTACCCCTTGAGAGTGAAGCATGCAAAGGGAGTAGTAAACAACAATAGCCACCCCTGATATCGACCACTACCCAGAGAAGAGGCCTAACAGGTAGCATTTAGATCTCTACTGACCCACTGGAAGTGATCAAAGGCAAATAGCCAACAATCTGTAAATTGTTTTGCACTACAAGAGGTCTTTGATAAAGGTAGCAAGGGAAAATGTCTGAAAAATACTGTAAATGCCCCATTTATGATACTGTTTTAGCTGTACATATTTATTACAGTACTACTATTCTTGTCATAGCCCCAAATTGAAGTGATCTATTTGATGAGATGGTGTAAAACCGAACACTAAGTACAAACTGGATCCATATCAAAGTTGAAAATGTGCAGACTGAAGGACTTGTATCAGGTCGCGTTAAATCATAAAGACACTTTAATACTAAATAGGAGACAGCCCTGGCCAAGGACATTGTATTGTTGGCAACAGCCCACCGTATCCGGAATGTTTAAAAAGATCAGTAATGCTGCTGAACAAACAAATAATATAGTTTAAATTAAGAAAAGTCTAAATGAAACAATACGAGGTAAACGATTTATGGAACGTGGATTTGACACCAGTTTGCCCAAATAATATACTATCAGAATAGTCATTAAGATCTAGTGTAGTTCTTTGACTCATACACAAACTTCTCACTGGTCATTATACATCTGTTAACACCCCACAGAAGGCAGTAAATCATATTCTTCTTCCAAATCCAAGACCGTTTCAAGAATGTTATCATCGTCTGCTGCTTTTGGTGCTTCCGGCTTTGCTGTGGCTGGATTGCTGCAGTTATCTTCTGCAAAGAGGGACAGGGCTTCCTCTTTGAGGGGGGACGCACAGACTTTGTTTAACATATTTTCGAATTCCAGCTTTCCTGTTAACTCTTCAATAGTCTGAATGCTTGTGTGTTCTGCAGAAAACATAATTATATTATACGATTATGGAAATTTGGCTAAAACGTACATGACCTTCATTAGAGTGTCCCTGATTCACAGTGAAATTGAAGCTTGGATTAGGTATTGTGAACACATCAACTGTAACATTCACCTTGCTGGAGCTATTCCATACTTGGGGAGTGTATTGTGCCTATGCTAAGATTGGATGGTGATATGTTATCTCTTTTAATTTCCTCCTGCATCAATCAATAGGCTCTTGAGTACGTCAAAGGTTATGTCATTCCTTTTTCCTGATATCTAGCTCCGTCCCGGATGCCCATGGTGTATGTTATCTTGTCTCATTTGAAGGTGATCTGTATGGGTGACACTGGGAGAGGATGCACTTGCCTACGTTCATTGTGAAAGTGGGACTGTGCCTGTGAGTCAACTCAGTCCTCACACCCCAAAAACCTCATTTCTAAACATAATGCTTCTAGAAACTATGTACAACCTAATAAATACTCACATATGGCTGAATAGGTTCTACATTCAGGCCATATTATAGTCAGAATCTCTGATATATGGGGGCAACATACAGACCATCTCGCTGGCTACAGGGACATCAACATATTTACACAAACGTAACAACAGCGATCTGGATAGCGGAGCCTCAGGGATATCCGTGTAATTCACGAAGGGAGCCAGCTACTCTCAGTCAGGCCCCAGTGGCCCTTTGATTAATAATAATAATGAGGTTCTTGGCCAGAATTTATTCTTGTTAGCACCAGTACTGGGAGCATCCACCCTCTTGATAAGTACTAGAGGGTTCTCTAACCATCACTATTGACCTGAGAAATTGATAGTAGATGTAAACAGCCTGGTGAGCCAGGTAAATCTTCTGGAGCCATCACAAGCACACCAGTATTTGGTCAAAAGTACACCTGTCTAAATAGTGTCTCGCGTATCTAACTGCATTCCATATCCAAAGTAGCCCTAACTCTCTGGGCAAAGACATGGAGCTACCCTCTTCTAGCTCACTCTCATTTTCCACTCACCTAACTCTCTCATACTTCCTTCCCTTTTCTCATGTCATCCCTTTCTCAGCCAATTCCATTCTTTCTCATACCAAATTCCTTTCAACTCCTTCTTCCTTGCCCAACCTCTCCATCTGTCTCCCATAACCACAGCAACCCCACACCCTCTCCCTTCTGTGCTGCCCCTCACCCCACAACCTCTCCCTATCACTACACTGCCCTTTCCTTCACCCTAACCTTACCTATTTTATCTCGCTCTCCCTCACCTTGCGTCTCTCACCTCTCTCTAATTTCCTCACACTTCTCTTCCTTTCTCAGTTCCTTCCCTCCTACTCTCACCCAACTCATACCACCTCACCCTACGCCCTCATATCTTCCTCATATTTCTTCTTCCCTCTATTTCTGCTCCACTCTTTCTACAGGGCCTCTTTACCCATCTGGCCCTCCCTCATCCCTCCCTCACGTTCTCCCTAATAACTATTCACCGTACTGGTTTTCAGCTTCACGCTTTACTTCTCTTTGCCTCTGTCTCTCTCCCTCCTATCTCTCTGCCCTCTCTCAACCTACCCCATACCATGGGTCACTTATTTTCTTCCCATAAAATCCCTTCCTCATAACTCATAGTGTGCCACTACTCGACTCTACCCCTGCCCACAATTACCCTAGTTTTTCACTACTGTCCAGACATAGCAGTCCTCCTTTCTTAACATTGATCTATCAGTCCTCCTTCATTCTTATGCCAAAAAGACCAATACAGTTTAATCACCATGTGTGCCACCATAGTGTGCCTCTCGGTACCCTGCTCTGTTGCCATATATCCATATCAAACTCACCCGGCAAAACAGTATTGTCCTCCCACAATTCTAAACCTAGTGTTGCACAAGGGATTGGCTTATTTTAATAATTAGTACAACCAAACGTATTGCAGTAGCTATCCTGGTGGGAATTCAACTTTCAGAGGGCCAAATTAAAACAACTATATCGGCAACACTGTTTAATAAAAATATGGATGAAACTAATAAAACAGCTAAATATCACAAGGAAAGTCCTTTAGCTTCTAAAATCCAGAAGTTTCAAAAAGATCTTGCACGATTTGCATGGGAAAAGGTCTATCCATATACCTCAGACAACTCCACACCTCTTGAGTTTAGTCAACAAGGACGTAGTTTCGGATCTGGCTATTTTTCTTCTGGATCGGGCCACTCTACACCAGATTTAGGTTCGTGGTCGAGTGATTCAGAACCAGAAATCGGTAATACAACTAGACCTATGACCAAGAAGAGAGGTCGTGGTAGGTGGAGGGGAAATCCAGACTACAATTTTCAACAACAATGGTGGTCTCCTACCCCCTGGGTTGTCCTACACCACCACAACCACTGATGGCACATTTTCAACCCCCCCAACCATTTAACAACCCTTCTTTTTTATGGCAGGGTCGTGGGAGGTCCAGAGGCAGAAGGAGACATCAGATCCAGGTGCATTGGAACCTGCCCCCTTTCCCGTTAACCACACCCAGCAAGAGCAAGTTAACACTACTACCGGGGACAAGCAGGGAAATGACTTGATCGTCAACCTGACTTATTGCAACCTCCGTGTGGATGAATTGGCCCTACTCAATATAGGACTTGGTTTTGTGCCCTCACATGTAGGTGATCCTTTTGTGATCTACCAAGAACTATCTCAGTTTTGTAGGAAGATTTGACTGAATTTTTTCTTTTCTGATAAACAGAACGTAATGGCAACATATCAACTGACCAACACCACCTTGTGTAATAAATCTACATTTACGCCGCTTTCACATCTCATACCTTCAGAGGTTATCACCTTTGAGAAGGCTGTTATGCAGGATGTGAACTCGGGCCTTTCGATGACAAAATCCTCTTTCTGTAATCTGTCCAAAAGAGAACATAGGGCACTCCTCGAGCTCAGCTCTGACACTACCATAACGATCAAGCCTGCCGATAAAAGCGGTGCGATCATTGTTATGGACTCCACCTCCTATAGAGATGAATACCGCAGACAGTAGTCAATGAGCAGTGCATATCACCTTCTCAAGGCTGACCCTACCAAACGCCTCATGGAAACCATAACTACATCAGGTACAGAAGCGAAAGAACAAGGGTGAATCACTAACAAAGAAGCTGCATTTTTGGTTAAAAGGGATCATGTTATCCCTTATTTTTTTGTTCTCCGAAAAATTCATAAAGCCCAGAGACCTCCAACGGGGCATCCAATAATTTCGGGGATAGGTTCGTTACTTTAGCCTCCCTCCCAATTTGTTGATTTCTTTCTACGCCCATTGGTGCGGGCCATGCCAACGTTTCTACAAGACACCAAATCTGTCCTTAATGTGCTTTAGGATATTGATTTCAACAAAGACACAGATTTTCTCATATCTTTTGACGTCGAGTTATTATTTACTTGCATCCCTCAAGATCAAACACTCTAAACAATAGAATCCCTATTGAGATCACAGGGCATTATTTCAGGACACCAATTCCATTTATTATGAATTGTGCGTCTACTTGCTAAAAAAGGTCCCATCTTAACTTGTCTTTTTGGGGTAGAGTACAGGCAGTGAAAATGATTATAGTGACCCGTTTCACTTATGTTTTAGGTATGTTGCCTTTGACAGCTACAATATCAATATTGCGAGATATTGACAAAGGTATTAAAACCTTTATTTGGGGATCCCTGAGACCTAGACTTAAAATCTCAAAATTGATTGCTCACAGGCGATATGGGGGTCTTAGTTTACCGTGTATTGAGCATTACTATACAGCCCTCCATTTATCTCAATTGGTTTATCTTTGGCCCAGGCAGGATGATCCCCCACTATGGGTTCTCATTGAAAGACAAACTGTACGGGCAAATTCAGGTTTGCACATGTTTTACACTCATAAATCACCTGCTTCACAAACTTCTAACCCTATTATTCAATCTATGCTTAGATTTGGATACATGCCCACAAACTCCTTAAGAGTGACCCAGGACTGCATGGAAAGCCTCCAATATGGCATAACACAGATATTAGAATAGATAAAAGGACTATATACTGGGATATATGGGAGAGAGCAAGTATTCTATTGTTGGATAACTTACTCACTTTAGAAGAGCTTAAAACCTTTGAAATGCTTCAGATAGCATTTCAACTCCCTGCCTTCCCAAGAGGGGGACAACTTACAACTAAAACAAGCCCTATCTTGTAGACTAGGACCATTTCCTTGGATAGTTGAGGATTCCCCAGTGTTACAATACTTCAAAGGCGCAGTCTCTGATTTTATAATCTCATAGTGCATAAATGACACTCATACCCATTACTAGCACAACTTCATGTCAAATGGCAAAGGTTAATTACTGTAGCTTATTCCGATGAGGAATGGGAGGATGTTATTATGAACATGGATAAGGGAATCAGAGAGGCCAGAATGAAATGTACTCTTTTCCTAATTTTTCATAACTGGTACTGGACACCACAAAAACTCAAGTCTGCAGGTTTACTACACCAATCTGCCTGTTGGAGGTGCCCACTGGAGGACTGCGATATACTACACATTTTATTCCGATGCCCAATTTGAAGGAATATTGGTCTTCCATAACTGCCTCTCTACACAGAGCTATACAAGTGTCCATTCCTTTAACAGAAAAATTAGTTCTATTACATGATGTTACTGATCTTCCAAATCTCACAAACCATACAAGACGATTGATAGCTATTGCACTCACTGTAGGGAACATTTTTATTTTAAGACATTAGAGAACACCACAATGCTCTACACATGATGAATGGCTTATTGAAATGTATAAACTAGCATCATATGAAAAACTCATTTATAGATTGCAGGACAATGTTAGAACTTTCATCAAAATTTGGAACCCCTTTCTAGCTAATTAATATTCTATTTCTGGTAATATTTCAGCTTTTTCTTCTACTTAGGAAATACAATAAGGGAATCACTTATTTTTTCATTTCCTTATTAATTCATTACAATCATTATTTATATTCATGTTGTTGATGTTATCATTAGGACTGTTGATGCTTTAGCCAGTAACACTGTTATTTGAATTAGGACTTACTGTTCACCTATTGGAAATTGTTGAGTTAGTGGAAATATCTTCATTTGAAATATTATATTTGTATGATATTATCGCTACTATCTTCCAGCTATCTATGATACATGGTTTACTACGTAGTGTTTACTAGCTTTATCATCTCCTCCCTAATCCACCTTTCCTATTTCTTCCTTTCCAGGTTTTATGAGTACCTCAACTATTGTATCTTTTCATAGCTGTATTATCTTTTTTATATTTAGAAATCTGAGAAGATAACATTTCATAGTGATTTATTGTGTGGCCATAATTTGATTTGTTTATACTCCTTTTTTTATTTTTATGTATTGTTTATAAACTGACATACTTCTCAATAAAAATATACCCCAAAAAAAAGAAAAACAAAAACAGAGTACACAAGTGGCTTTTGGTACTCTACGTTTTGCACTTTTTTGGTCCTGATGAAGGCCACTGCATCCCTACGGGAGCATTAGGCTGAAACCTGTCGACCTTTTTCCACCAGGCTTTGACAGATTGAATTCCCCTCTGTCACAGCTATTTTATTTTAATCCAAGCCGGTGTAAGCAATATTAAATTGGTTGGCCTGTATTAAGCTAGTTTTAATCAACTTCAAATTTTTCACTTAGCCCCCTTCCCATACCTTGCTCATCTAGAGGTCTAGTCTACCTCATTATCTCCTTCAGAACATCCCTGAGCTCCTCCCTCTCAGTGAGGGGGTTGTAGCCTGCACTACGACTAGGTTTGCAGCGCAATGAGATCTCCTACGATGAAGCTTGCCACCCTCGGATGGGTGAGAGGAATCGTCTATATAAAGGGATACCCCAATACTTTATTGATGTATTAGACTAAGTGACCAGGTATTGTGTTTTCTAGTTATAGTGTGGAGAATCGGTCCCAGTTGGTCTATGAAATTTCCTCAGGTCCTCTTCTTTTTTGTGTGTATCGTATTGTATACAAATGTCTTTCTATTCCCTACTATTGAGCCTCCTCCTTCTTACCTCTTTATTTTGTTTTTTTCATGCACTCTTAGTTCAGCTTTTTGTTTGAGGTCACCCTCGTCTGCCCGCACAATTTGCATATGCACTGCTATCCTTACCTCTTGTGCACAGCTTACGCATCTGACCTGCAGTTCCCAGTATCTTCTTCCTCTCTTCACTTGAAGTGTTTTCACCCATTTATCCATACTCCTGCTACAGTCAGCTTTGAAAGCATGATAATAATGCATGACTAAAGCCTAATTCTTCAAGAATAAAGGGATCTCTCAAACTTGCATTAGCTACATGGGTTGTGTAACTCTTTGCAGGCCTTCCTATGCCTAGGTCGATCTTGTCACTGTCCCAGCTTTGACGTATGTTAAAACCAACCCTTCTGTTGCTAAAACATTTTCTAAACTACTCAATCACAATTTCCTATGCTCTTTGTTTTCTTGAGTGCTCTATATGCGGCTTTGAATGTGAAAGACCGTCAATAAAAATCCTCATACTGCTGCAGGAAAGTTTACTTTCCATCAAATCCTGTAGAGTATTTTTCTCACGTTTGTATCTTACAAAACATGCTAATACTTTAGCTATGAAAGTGTAAACATGCACATAAAACAAGACCTTTAAAAAAGCATCTTTAATTTAAATGGGTATTTAATTGGCCAAAGGATAATTATGTGGATAGGTGGTCTGCAGCTAAATTAGAGTAAATGCACAACTGTTGTGTGAACAAGCCTTTCGTATACTCAAACCGGTCGACATACAGAGATCTTGAGATTCACATGTTAGGCTTAAGAAAATCATCAAGATTTACATTTTATTTTGCATTCTTGTACTTGTAGTTCTGATTTTCTATTAGGAAAATCAAAGAACCAAGCCTGGACACCTGACAATTGTGTTATACAGACCTAGTAAACATATATAGCTGCTTCAAAGAACCATGCCAGTTTCACAAGTCAGACTTAATTGATGGTTTTGAGCCTTGGGATTACTGTAAAATCAATCAGAATTGCAAAGTGATTTGACCAAAGTATGGGATAAGAAGGGAAGATGTAACCCTGTAGTTATTAATGAAGATACAATCCAGCATAATGCTTTCATCGTGGGTGGAGCTTGTGACCAACTGGAACAGGCCAATGGATAAAAAAAGGAAATCCTTAGTCAGGTTAGTGGAAGCATTGTTTCGTCAAATGGGACATTCAGATAACAAGGCAACATTAATGTGAACAGTGTGTAATGGTATGTAAAATCACTGCTGTTAAATTATTGCTGTGTCAAGGGGAGGGCAAATGGTGGATGGTGAGGAAGGAATATACTTCTTCGACCTGTTGCAGACAAGGCACATTGATGCTCATCAAATCCAGGGGACACGTGGAAACAATGTTAATTTGTAGGATAGACAGATCTATGGAATTTATTATGTGCAAATGGCAGCAGTTTGGAAAAGTATCTACAAGGACTGGGTCAGTTTCAAACATATAGAAAAGATCTAAATTGTGCAAGATTACTACATCTACATCATGAACCATTATCGGGAACTAAGTAAGCCTGGGCGTTGAACTACGCTCCGTTCGCGGAGCTTGCGAAGTTTTGGTAACTTCGCGCTTCGCGTAGAGCGCGAAGTTGCAGATTGCTACGCAATCTAGCGCGTAGCGTAGTAAATTTGCTTCCTCGCGCGCTCAATATTCATTCTCGCGCGCGCGGTAATGTCTTACCTTGATTCTGCGATCGCCAACTTGCTTTTCTGTCTGTTTGCGAGCGCCACGAGATTTGTACTATGGCTGCCCAAGCCCGCGAGAGTGTGCGCCCCCGAACACGTCATTGGTGCGCGCGAACTGACTTCCGGCGGCTGTTTTGGTAAGATCGCGATCCCGAACATGGAAAAACTGCAATCTGGCAAAGAATATCTCGCGAGCTTCATAAAACCTTCTCTAAAATGATCATTTTGCTCAGAAAACTCCTCAGATTGTGATCTTGCTGTAGTCTTTGTGTAAGAAAGAGTCCTTTAATTTTTTTAACACTTTTTTTTCAAGAGGAAGGAAGTGCCCCTGACACTACAACTTCCTGTTCCTGTCCAGCAGGCTCCTCCCACGTGCTTTGTGCATGTGTTGTTCACTTTCATTTGGATTTGGAGCTGGAAGGATCACTTTTTGTGTCTGTCTGCTGCATCACACCATTTTTTTTTATTTATTTGAGGAATTTTTGATTTGAGATTTAATTTACGACAAGTAAGTTGGAGAATTGGTGTTTTTGTTTCATTGGGGCTTGTTTGTACCTACATTTTTCTGGGATTTTTATTGTTTTTAAAAATTATTGTTGTGGTGGGTGGCCTGTACTACTTTCAATATGGGCCTAGTTGTTTTTCTCTGCAATTTCAGCCAGTAGGGTACCCATGGGTCCATGTTTTGTGGTGTCTGTAGAATTTCTACATCATGTAGGGCATGGATGGCATAGGATTGAAATGCTAAACGTGGCTGTGGTGTATTTCACTGTTGGTGTGTGTGTGTGATTTACCTTTGTTGGATGTGTGTGCTTGTGGCCTAGTAGTCTTCCACTAGGCCCAGAGGTAGTCAGCCTCCAAGCTGTGGTGCGTGATTTTAAATGTACAGTTGGTGTTGTCTGGTGATTTTCCTTTACTCCATGGATGGCTTTGGATTTTGTTGCAAAAGGTGTGTTTGGGGTGCAATAGCATTTTTTGGGTGTGTGCTAAACAAATTGGGCTATTTTGGCCTGCATTTAAGGCAAGGGATTCAGCTCGCGAACTTTCGGTAACTCTGCACAGCGCGACAACGCGGACTTACAGTTTTCGTCATTTTTGCGCTCGCAATATGCGTGTTCGCGCACGCGAGAAAGCCTTTTTGTACAGTTCGCGATCCCGAACACGCAGCTTTTGCAATCTGGCAAACAATATCTCGCGAGCGACATAGACCCTTCTCGAAAACGCTTTTTTGTGCATTTCTGCACAAAAAACTCCTCAGGCTGTCATT